>NC_142039.1:37753575-39242325 GCF_982192425.1 Myodes glareolus
AAAAGTACAAATAAAAAGACAAAATTTGTCTTAATATCATACAATAGTTATACATTCTGTGTTCAAATTAGCACCCACACACCATTGCCTGTACCACAGCTGCCTTCTCACTCAAGCTTAGAGAAGCATTATAATCCTCAAGAAGGGCATCCAGGCAGACTGCCTTTCCAGTGTCCTCAAGATGAACTTTTCTTTGAGTTATCAACTATTGTCAGAACCAACACTTATTATTAGCAATATCTTCATCACCCTGAATTGTCTTTGTTATCATCCTGTGCCTTCCTGTTAATATAAAACCCCATACTGAGCAATGGTTCTGGGTTACACAAGACAAAGATGGACTTTTTTTGGGGGGGGTTGATGGAATCGCCAAGCCTTGTAACAGGGTGAGAAGTATGACATTTCCTGTCCTGAAGACCTGACTAGGGATATGTGGACCTCTATTGTTTTACATTTATATTTATACCAAGATATCTTATTACTTTTAAATTTTAAGCAAATCCACTGAGAGAGAAAGACTGTCTAAATGAAATACCCTCGGTGTTTTTGTTAAATTATTAAAGCAAGAACATAGTTTATTAAGACTCAGCACATTTTTTCAGATAAATGCTCTATTGAACTAACTCAAAAAGTCGAAAAGAGTGATTACAATCTCTTGAAAAATTATAGGATTTCTTTGAGAAAATGGTTTATCCTCTTTGAAAGAATAATCTTAAGATCTTCCCTAAGAGACAGGAAAAAATTATTATCAAAAAGAACTTCCTAAGGGAACCTAAGCATCATAGTTTTATCTGAATAAGTGCTGAGCTGTTAACTGAAGCATATGAATATTCATACGTTAGTGCTAACGGCTTACCCATCTAAAATTTTCTATCGCCTCATTTTCCTGTAGCTGCAAAAGCAGGTAGTTAGCACTTCTGCCTAATCTTTCCATTCTGCACCTCACAGATCCTCTTTGGAGCCATCCAGACCCGTAGAATATGAACATTGATTTTCCTTTTGCAGATACTATCCAGACTCGATCAGCACTGACTTCTTTTGATAAACTCGTATTTCTGACTTGTAATGAAGTTCCATAATGATACTAGAAGTTGAATTTTTTAAGCTACCGTTTTTGAAGAATCGTTTAAAGTTTGGAGGAATGCATAAACTGGCCAACAATTGACATTTATAAATGGCTGACAGAGGATCTAAAACAGTTACCCTTTCATCCACCTATTCATTCCTTCAGTGAGCTTACTGAATGCCACCAAGATCTTTATAATAATAGCCATTGAAGTTTAAAATTAAAAAAGCTTTCCTTGATGATATTTTAATTGCAGTGAAGGAAATAGAATAAAATAAGTGAGTAGATGGTGTGGGAGAATTATCTATATTCTGTCAATCATGTATTTTAATAAAACGCTGATTGGCCAGGCAGGCAGTATAGGCGGGAAAGCCAGACAGGAAGTAGGGGTGGAGCAAAGAGACTGGGAGCATTTTGGAAGCAGAGCTTCCTCAGCCATTCCTGTACAGACCACCGAAGAGGCAACATGTAAGCTGTCACAATGAAAAAGGTACGGAGCCATTATGGCTAACATAGATCAGAATAGTGGGTTAAGATAAGTTATAAGAACTAATAAGTAGCCTGACCTAATGGGCCAATAATCAGTTTATAACCTTATGGAGTCTTGTGTATGATTTTCCTTGGGACTTGCTGGCTTGTTGGGGTACTGGGCGGGACAGAAACCCCAACAAGTCGGCCCTCGTGTTACAAGTAGAGGATTAGATTATACAGCATGGGACAATGACACATGATACATCAAAGACAGTAAAGTAGCCGAAAGGGTTGGGGATAAGGAGCTATAGCTTTTGAAAGAGAAATCAGTGTCTTTGTGGACCTGACACTGGAGCAGATGTGGATCGTGTGAAGGAGCCAGCCAGCCAAGAAAATGCACACCATCAGAGCAAAAGCAAACACAAAGCTTCCAATACCAAACAAACGGAAGAACAAAAATAACAGTATAAGATGCAGTGACGGTCAGGGCAGAATGAGATGGAACATTAGTAAATTTTCAGTGGATACTAACAAGGTTTCATTTATGCTTTTAAAAAAATAAATGACTCTTTTCAGAGGAATTACAATCATCAAGATTGGCAGAAAGAAGTTGCCCTGTTAGCCCACACAGGCAATAGCAGTGAACTTGGTGAGGGTCATGATTCAAAGGCAGAGTCAGTGTTGGCAAGTAGGACGTGTGTAGGGGTAAAACAAAGAGGCTGTTGGAGGTACCTGTTACATCTAGGTTTCAGATCCACTCCAGTTCTGCAGTGAAGCAGCAACATCTCTCCCCTGGGTGAGCAGAGACTGGGCATTGTTTCCCGGCCACCCAGACCTGAATAATCATACAGAAACTGAATTAATTACAACACCACTTGGCCAACAGTTTAGGCGTATTCCTACCTAGCTTTTATACCTGAAAGTAACCCATTTCTGTTCATCTATGTATCATCACAAGGCTGTGGCCTACTGGTAAGCTTCTGGCATCTTTCTCCTTCAGCAATTACATGGTGTCTGCCTGGCTCTGCCTTCTTTCTCCCAACATCCGGTTTAGTTTTCCTGTCTACCTCTATTCTGCCCTGCCATAGGCCAATACAACTTCTTTACTAACCAATGGTAATAAAACATATTCACAGCATACAGAGGGGAATCACACATCACCCCTACCAATAGGTATGGTCCTAAACTCAGCATCTCCACCACAAGATGTTGATGAGGCCTGAGAGGAACAGGCCACCTCGCTGCTCTTGTACCTGGATCACAGCAACCTCCTGTAATCATAAACAGCCCATCTGTGGGCAGCTGCCCCTGCAGCTCAGTGCATGGCTCCCTAAGATATCCAAAGTCCTAGACAGGTTCCCAGCATGGTCTCAGGTCCACTTTATCCCCTGAAACATGCTGTCATGACACCTGTTTATAACTTTATAGAGAGTTAACTGAGCAAGTTAACTAGATCAGGTAGTACAAGAAAAAAAATGACTTAAGAACAAGAGCATCTAAGAGCTGAAGGAAGTATTTCAGTGAAAGCGAACATTCATTTTACCGTTGCTTTTTCTGAAACTAAGAGGAAGACTCACAGTTAACCACCAGTTATGTAAACTGATGCCATCAAAAGCATCGACAAATTCTATCAACACATCAGCACTGAAAAATAATATTTTCCTTATCCAGTGGGTGTTGCAGAGACAGACCCTCTGCTCACTCTTTCAATTGAGGTCTTAGTTTCAATCCATGGTGGTGGTGGTGATGGGAGTGGCAGGCCTTAGACAGATTTGTTTCCTATTACATTCTCTAACACACACTTGAAAATGGTGGCCATATTGTCTACTTACTGCAATCTTTAGTATTTTCCTTCTTAGTAACTAATTTCCTTATTACTCTAGTCTTCAGAAACTCTTCCTAATGACATTATATTAAATTTTCCCTGGTGAAGTACTTAAGGTCTCCATTTCATGGATGGACTTTGATGGATACGAAGATCATTAAGAATCGTTTCTTGGTATTTGGTCTGAGCAAATTTGTAAAATGTGATGCCAATTTCTGAGATGAACAAGGCAGAGGAGGGAAGAAATCACGTGTTCTGCCCTGGTTCCTAGACTGAAACCGCCTATGATTATAAGTGGTGGTTTCAAGTTGCCTGCTCCGTGTCTGTGACTAGAATTCAGGGAAGGGGACAAGGCAAGAGCTTTAACGTGGAAAAATCAGTATGTGGAAGATATATATATATATATATATATATATATATATATATATATATATATATATATAAACATTTATAGCCATGATTGCATGATAACTTTTCTGGAAGTGGCAGGAAGATCACAGAGTACTGAGTTCTGTGTCACACTAAACTTTAAAGCTTTAAAGACAGGAAAGAAGTTGAAGTTAGCTAACTCAGGTAGTACAAGAAAAAAAAAATGACTTAAGAACAAGAGCATCTAAGAACTGAAGGAAGTATTTCAGTAAAAGAGACCATTTATTTTATCATTGCTTTATTTGAAACTAAGAGGAAGACTCATAGTTAACCACCAGCTATGTAAACTGATGTCATCAAAAACATCAATAAGGGGCTGGAGAGATGGCTCAGAGGTTAAGAGCATTGCCTGCTCTTCCAAAGGTCCTGAGAAGCCAAGGACAATGGCACTGGGTTTTGATTCTACTGCATGTACTGGCTTTGGGAGAACCTAGTCTGTTTGGATGCTCACCTTCCTAGAACTGGATGGGGGGGGAGGACCTTGGACTTCCCACAGGGTAGGGAACCCTGACTGCTCTTTGGACTGGAGAGGGAGGGGGAGGGGATGGAGGGAGGGGGAGAGAAATGGAAGGAGGGGAGGAGGTGAAAATTTTTGATAATAATAATAATGATAAAAACCTGAAAAAATTGACAAATCCTATCATGGAGTAGGGTGTCCAAACAACTGTGAAACTGGGCCGAATTGCTGATGGGTGACGAGGAGCTAGACACAGAAGGCACACAGAATTTTTGAAAACTTTTATTATACAAAGCTTATGGAAGAAGCAGAGCAGTGAGCCAACGTTAAGTGTAGGGAGAAGCTGCATGCCCTGGGTTACTGCAGCATCTTTTGTACACATGCTGAAATTGAGAAATGCTGAAGGGGTGGTAAAATACCACTCCAGGGAATCTATAAGAAGCACTGAGGATGATGAAACAATGAAAGTGTTGGGATGACGCTCATAATTTTGTGGTTTCAGATTTTAAAGCAAGTTTACTCTACAAGAATAATTTGCATTGATCTTTTGGAGATGTGTCTTACATTTAAGGATATAAAAGATTGTATTTATTGAAAATATCGTAGTAGAGCGATCCATTTGCATCATGGACCATAGCTGTTTGATGACTTGCATCTACCCTAATTAACCTGAAACAAATGTGTGGACGCTGCATTTCCAGTAACTCCTTACCAAGCAAGAAGTTGTTCAGAACAAACCCTTCTGTGACCCCAGCCACAGCACAGTTCAAGTCAAGCACATTTTCACCCCGTCAGGCCTTCTCAAAGAACATTCAGACATTCCATGCCAGCTGGAACAAGTCTCACTTTGACAAGCATCACATTTTTAATCTTTTAATATTGACAAGAGGCAGGTTTATTTTTTAAAATGGGATACATCACAAGTCGATTACTCCAAAGCAGTTCAGTGTATGCTCCATTTTTTTAATGTTTACAATGATATTCAATCTCAAATACCATTAGCAGGTTTTTTGAAGCAGTACGTCAGCTGGGATAATGTTGCCAACAGCAAGAGCAGAACCAGGCAGGCTCTTTTATCTCCAATGAATCCTAAGATTGGCTAAAGGGTATCAAGATCAAAGACTTCTTTTCTAACTAACTGACTGACATTGTCAACACAATTATCTATCTGTGGTTTTTTTCACAGCCACCATCTCACAGGTCATATGACTATATTCTCACAATCATTTTTTATTATATTTCTACAATGGTGTGATACAAATACAGTGAATTATAAAAATACATTATACAATATGGCATTCATTGCATTTCACATTAAGAAAAAAATCATTGCATGGTTGCTGTATTTCTCAATATCCTCAATAGCTAAATGTAACTCTCACTATGGACAAGCACCTCTCATCTGCAGATCCATATGCTTCTTAGAAGTTCATCGTCATTGGGCAGAGGAGGCTTGTACACAAGGACCAAACAGCTCCCCAACCCCTGAGTCATTGTAGATGCACAGAACTGTCCACGGAAAACAACACATTAATAACCTTAAATTAGAGGCCGCAGGCCTGGGAAAGTTTTCTACAGTCCTGGCTGCTGACACCGATGACTGTCAGCTTCCTGCCTTGATAAGAAGTTGCTAAGTAGCCACTGAGAAGCATGCCAACGGTGACAAAAAGCAGTTGGTATTGGATCATGTGAACTACCCAAATTGTAAAGGAAAGCACTATAAAAAAGAACTCTCAGTGATAGACAGAGATAGTGGGCAGGATTGGTTGGTTTTGAACTACTCATAAAATTTCAAATACATGTTTCTTATAGAATAGAAGATGAAGGCCAAAATTGTATCAGTAATTTACAATAAAATTTGAGATGGCAAAAGAGGTTAATGCTATGAAACTAGGCATGCAAAAAAATTTTCAAAAAGCTAAGATTTTGATGATGCTTCCAAAATGGAGAGGAAGATAATTCAGAAGATGCACCTGGCGCTTTTCTGATTCTTACCGATTTAGACAAGGAAATATCAGCATGGATGTTAACATCCACAAAACATCAGTTAGGAGTGGGTGGGTCCAGAAGACAAATATAAGAGGTGGAACGCTATGGAGATGACTTCCAGCTGTAAGAATTGTGGAAGAATTGCTCTCCCAGACTTGATGCTTACTGCATCCCACTTTAAATGAAATGTGGATTTGCCAGCCCTTTGCCTCTTGCAAAGATGACTGGTGAGGGAAAACAGGCTTGATGCTCTTGGAGATCTGAGTGTTGAAGAAGCAATGTTTCTGAGATAATCTCTTCTGAGATCGAGAGAAACATGCCCCCAAAATATCCTCATGAGTATATGCATACACACAATAATTTACCTATTTGCAGAGCTTGAAGCAATATTTTTCGTCAGAATCTGATCAGTATTAATTTCCCCCACCTTCCACTCGAACCCTTCATTTTTCTGGCAGTACACTGTGAAAGAAAATAGTTAATTCTTTTCTAATTATTTTCCTTTTACTAATGAGTGTTCCACTTTTCATGGATTAACTGGTATTTTTCCTCTGCCTTTAAATTTTAAAACATGTTCAAATATAAGACTGCTTCCGTTTGCTTGCTTTATGCTCAAAGAACCCTTGGTAGAGAGACTGTAGTCTTTGGACGGATGTACTCTGGATATTCCTTTATTGTGTCTGTGCTTTAACTCTCTCCATGTGTTCATGTAAAAGTTCATGTTACGTGAATGTGTAAAAGTTTATGTTACATATACCTAAATTGCTAATTATTAACAATTAACCTTAAAAATCATATAACTTCTAATTGACTAATCATCTATTGTCAGTGTAAGGTCCATTGGCAAGAAGAATAAATACTCTTTGTGATTTGGAAAGGAAATGACCGATCAGGGAATATGGTAGACAATCAGATCCTCATAAAACTTGTGCTTTATGTACAGAGCTGGACATCATTCCAGACTTTCTGGACTTTTCTGAACTTGAGACTCTGTAGGCCTGCAAAAGATGGGCAGACCTGAAGAAGCTCTTCTAGGAGGCAGGTGTAGATTTTGGTGTTTACTTTTAACACTTAAAGCAATGTTCTTCTGCAAATAAAAGAGACAATCTTGATTCCTCTAGATTTTAAGCAATTTTATTCTTCATCTGGAGCTGAGATGATTATTTTCCTCTAGAATGACTGGTCAGATGGACAATGGCCACATCTTCATACTAACACCATGCCTTCTGTAAGAACTGTGGTTCAGATTAAAAGAGAGAGAAAGGGAAAGAGAGTGAGAGCAAATAAGGGAGGGAGGGGAGAGAGGTAGGAATGAAGGAAAGGCAGGAAGGAGGGAAGAAAAATCATTCATTGCTAATAACAAGAAACACTAAGATACACTTAAACCAAACAGCACTCCCCAGCATCACCTTAACCTTTGTTGGAAACATTTTCCTTGTGTGTTCCTCTGGCTGTTCTCCCCATCAGTCTTTCACATGCAGCTTCACTTTTGCCCAAAGTCACTTAACAAGGTTCCCCTAAGCCTGCAGGCCCTTAGCTTGGGATTCTACAGAAACAGTCTCATTTTCCCAAGCTGCTGCCTCTATTCAAATTCCTCTGCCATCTGATACATGTAATCCCCATACAGGGTGAACTTTCTTGGCATTATAAAAAGAGTGTACCATCACTGTGGCCTTTTACCATGGAACTCTCCTCATTAGCTATTTCCAGAATGTTCAATGGGCCTCTATTGCAAGGAGGGTTTTGTTCTTTGCTCAGTAGTGCCAGTGGATGGTCCATTCTCATTCTAGGCCATGTCCTTCATCATATTAGAGGTAAGTAAGCAAAACTAAGCCAACCTCTCACTGACTTAAACCCCAAAACTGATGACACAGTTTCTTTACAGCCACCTTCAGAAACATGGATATTTTGACCCAGGGATGCAGATTTAGTGGCAGTTTCTTGGAGGGGAATCTTAGAAGGCAGGAAGATTTTCTAGATCTCTTGATTTACTCTATACACTTCAAATAACTCATTTCACTTCAAATAAACAGAGTGACTTTCTCTCTAATTCAATGACCCTTTTGCAAGAAAATTAAGGAAAGAACAACCATTGACTAGGATGCCAAAAGCAATTTTTTAATGTCTACCTGCATCTCAGCCATTGTCTTGCTTTGGAACTAGAATCTACTGGACATTGGTTTTTAAGTCAGTCTGACAATGATGATAGAGAAATGCCTTTTAGTTAGCAAAGGAAACACAGAAAAAGACATTCTTGTCATTTTCCTAAAAATCACATTTAACAAACAGAAGAAAGAATCAAGATTTTTTTATCCACTGTAGGGCAGTATTCCTAAGACATCAGCATATTTTTCCAGGGTACTTACGTTCACACAGACAAACCCTCCTTTTACAACTGACCCTGTTAATTATAGATCAGTAGTTTTCAACTCTCAGACCAAAATAAGCCTTGCTTTGTATCACAATATTAAATAACACTTTCCCATTCTCAAATGGAGTTTGAAGATAGTGAATTTCATAACTTTCCTTGCTAATATATAATAAATATAAGAAAAATATATTTTACTGTGTATTAACAATAGAGACAAAATGAGGCAACTTGATATTGGCAACTTATATATTGATATACAATCCACACCTGAACACAACAGTAAAAATGATCATTTATGGCAGTGTGGTGTTATATTTTAATGTCATAAATGGTCTTGCTTGTTAATCATGTTATCTTTTAAAAAATAATAGACAACTCTTAATAAAGTTCATCTTTCCTTGATATTCATGATAATTGTGGTTTCAAAAAATTTGAGTCAAAAAATGTGCTTATGTCACACCCCACCCCCATCCAGCAAAGCCCCAGGGACCTGGGAGCAGCCTTCCCTCAACCACAACCATCCCCTACCATATCTCTGACCACAGGAGCCTTGGTCCTGACTGCCCCTGGAGAGGTGAGTGTCTAAGTTCCCAACTGGAGAGGCAAGCTCTCTAGACCATAGCCCCTGGAGATATACCCCATGCTCCACCTCCACCCCAGGGAAGCCCCAGAGACCTGGGAACAGCCTCCCCATACCTGCAACCATCCACCCACTACATCTATGAATACGAGAGCATTTGACTGACTGTCCCTGGAGAGGTGAGTGTCTGGGCTCCCAGTTGGAGGACATTGCTCTTTAGGCTCTAGCCCCCGGAGGCACATCCTATGTCCCACCCCCAACCACCAAACTCCAGAGACTCCAAAACAGCCTCCCCACATTTGCAACCATCCCCCACTATACCTACAACCACCTGAGCCTTGGCCCTGATTAAGCCTGGAGAGGAGTCCCAAGAGCCACATAAGTGACTACCAGAGGCATGACCTCACCAGCACCATGATGAAGAGTGACCACCTAAGCCACAGGCCCCAGCTGCATCAATTGAAGGGAGAGATGGGTAGGCACCAAAGAATATATTTAACAACCTAAAGAACATTATGGCAACACCTAAACCTAGTGGTCCTACAAAAGGAAGACCTGAACATCTTAACCTAGAAGAAGCAGAAGAAAACGTCCTTAAATATAATACTATGAAGATGCTAGAGACCGTTAAATAGGAAATGAAAAATTCCCTTAAAGAAATGGAGGAAAAGACAAACAAAACATGGAAGAAATCAATGAATCTCTTAAAGAAAGCCAAGAAACCCAAGGGGGAAAACAAATAAGCAAATAAACAAACAGGTGAAGCAAACAGTTCAAACAGTTCAAGATTTGAAAATTGAAATAGAGGCAATAAACACATACTAAGGGGATTCTGAAAATGGAAAATCTGGGTAAACAAACAGGGACAACAGACGCAAGCATAACCAACAGATTACAAGAGATGGAAGAGAGAATCTCAGGAGTTGAAGATACAGTAGGGGAAATAGATTTATTGGTCAAAGAAAATGTTAAAATCCTTAACATAAAACATCCAGGAAATCTGGGACACCATGAAAAGACCAATCCTAAGAATAATAGGGACAGAAGTAGGAGAAGAACTAGTGTGGGAAGTCCTTCTGTATATGTGTTGTTTTTATTGGTTAATGAATAAACTAAACTGAATGCTGGGAGAAAGACGGTGGAGTCAGTGAGAAGCTATGTAACCTTCACAGAGACAGACAAGCTGGAACTTTACCTGGTAAGCCACAGCTATGTGGTGATACACAGATTAATAGAAACGGGTTAGTTTAGGATATAGGACCTAGCTAGCAATACGCTTAAGATACTGGTCAAAGAGTATTGCAAATAATATAGTTTCTGAGTGGTTATTTCGTGGTCTGGTCAGTTGGGAACAAGCAAGTAGCTTTCTACTACAAAGAATTCCAGCTCAAAGGCACAGAAAATATATTCAACAAAATTATAGAAGCAAACTTTCCCAACCTAAAGAAGGATATGCCTATAAGTATACAAGAAGTTTTCAGATACCAAACAGACTGGACAAAAAAAAGTCCCTTCACCATATAATAAACAAAACACTGAACATAAAGAATAAAGAAAGAATATTAAGAGTCATAGGAAAAAGGTCAAGTAACATATAAAGGTAGACCTATTAGAATTACACCCAACTCAATGGAAATTCTGAAAGTCAGAAAGTCCTGGACAGATGTGTTCCAGACACTAAGAGACCACAAATACCAGCCCAGACTACTACACCCAACAAAACTTTCAATCACCATAGATGGAGTAACCAATATATTCCACGACACAACAAAATTTAAATAATACCTATCCACAAATCCACTTTTTTAGTACTTGCAGAAAGTACTAAAAGAAAAACTCCAACCCAAGGATGCTAGTGACACCCACAAACACACAGGCAACAGATAACCTCACACCAGCAAACCCCAAAGGAGGGAAACACACAAATACTACCACCAAAAAAAACAAGAATTAATAATCACTAGTCATTAATATCTCTTAATATCGATGAACTCAATTCATACATAAAAGGACACAGGTTAACTAAATGCATACAAAAATTGGATCCATTTTTTTCTGCTGCATACAAGAAACATACCTCAACATACCTCATAGTGTCAAAGACAGACACTAACTCAGATTAAAGAGTCAGGAAAAGATTTTCCAATCAAATGGACCTAAGAAACAAGTGGGTGTAGCTATCCTAATATCTAACAAAATAAACTTCAAAGGAAAATCATTCAGAAGAGATGGAGAAGGACACTTATTCTCACCACAGAGAAAATCCATCAAGATGAAGTCTCAATCCTGAACATCTATTCCCCAAACACAAGAGCACCCATATATATTTAGAAACATTACTAAAGCTTAAATCTCACATCAAACGTCACACACTAATAGTAGGAGACTTCAACATCACACTCTCAACAATGGACAAATCTGCTAGATGGAAACTTAAAAGAGGAATAAGAGAACAAACAGATGTCATGACTCAAATGGATTTAATAGACATCTTTAGAACATTTCACCCAAACACAAAACAATATACCTTCTTCTCAGAACCTCTAAAGTTGACCACATTCTCGGCAACAAAACAAACTTCAACAGATTTTAAAAAATGGAGTAATCCCCTATATCTTATCAGATCACTATAGCTTAAAGTTAGAATTCAACAACACTAATTGCAGAAAGCCTTACAAACTCATGGAAATTGAACAATGCTCAATTGAATCACCCCCTGGGTCAAGGAAGAAAGAAAGAAAGAAATTAAAGACTTCCTAGAATTCACAAAAATGAAGGTCCAACATACACAGACCTATGGGACACTATGAAAGCAGTGCTACAAGGAAAGTTCTAAGTGCCCACACAAAGAAAATAGGGAAAGTTCACACTAGTGAATTAACAGTACACCTGAAAGCTCTAGAACAAAAAGAAAGAGATGCACCCAGAAAGAGTAGAAGACAGGAAATAATCAAATTGAAAGCTGAAATCAATAAAATAGAAACAAAGAAAACAGTACAAAGAATCAATGAGACAAAAAGCTGGTTCTTTGAGAAAATCAACAAAATAGACAGACTTTTATAATACCCCAGTAGCACAGACACTGAGAGCAACAAAACGTAAATCGGACCTCCTGAAACTGAGAAGCTTCTGTAAGGCAAAGGACACAGTCAATAAGACAAAACAGCAGCCTACAGAATGGGAAAAGATCTTTACCAATCCTACATCAAACAGAGTACTAATCTCCAAAATATATAAAGATCTCAAGAAACTAGATATTAAAATACCAAATAGTCCAAGAAGAATCTCAAATGGCCAAAAGACACTTAAGGAACTGCTCAATGTCTTTAGCCATCAGGAAAATGCAAATCAAAATGACTCTGAGATACCATCTTACACCAGTCAGAATGACTAAGATCAAAAACACTAATGATAGCTTATGCTGAAAAGGATGTGGACTAAGGGGAAAACTCCTACATGTACTAAGAGTGGGAGTACAGATTTAAACAACCACTTTGAAAATCAGTATGGGCGGTTTCTTAGAAAATTGGAATCAATCTACCTTGAGACCCAGCAATACCACTCTTGGGCATATACCCAATGGGTGCACACTAATACCACAAGGACATTTGTTCAACTGTGTTCATAGCAGCATTATTCATAATAGCCAGGACCTGGAAATAACCCAGATGCCCCTCAACCAAAGAATTTACACATGGAATACTACTCAGCAGTAAAGAACAATGACATCTTGAAATTTGCATACAAATGGATGGAACTAGAAAAAAAATCTGAGTGAGGTAACCCAAACCCAGAAGGACAAACACGGAATGTACTCACTCATAAGTGAATATTAGACATAAGGCTGGAAGATAGCCAGCCTATAGTCCATAATCCCAGAGAAGCTAAATAACAAGGAGAACCCTAAGAGAGTCATACATGGATCACTTGGGAAAGGGGAAATAGACAAGATCTCCTGAAAAAATTGGGAGTACGGCAGAGCAGGGGAGAAAGGAGGGTTCAAGGGCAGGAGGAGAGGAGGAAGCGGGGAGGAGAACATGAGGGAAAAGGATGTGTCAAGATGAGGGAAGGACAGAGAGGAAGAGCAGTGATAGAGATATCTTGATTGTGGGAGTCTTTATGGGGCTGACATGCAACCTGGCACCAGGGAAATCCCCAGGAATCCACTAGGATGACCTCAGCTAAGACCCTAAGCAATAGTGGAGAGGGTGCCTAAACTGGTCTTCCTATGCAATCAGATTGATGACTACCTTAATTATCATCATAAAACCTTCATCCAGCAACTGATGTGCAGCAAAGCACTGTGCCAAGCTCCCAAAGTTCAGTCAAAGAGAGGAAGGAACACTAATATGAACAAAGGGGTTAAGATCATAATGGAGATACCCACAGAAACAGCTGACCTGAGCTAATGGGAACTGACTCCAGACAGATTGTGGGGGTCCTGTATAGAACCAAACTAGGCACTCTGAATGTGGGTGACAGTTGTGTGGCTTGAGTAGTGTGGCTGGAGTAGTGTCCCTGGCAGTGGGACCAGGATTTATCCCTAGTGCTTGAACTGACAATTTGGAGCCCATTCTTTTTGGAGAGATACTTTGCTCAGCCTGAATATAGTGGGGAGGGTCTTGTTCCTGCCTCAAATTAATATGTCAGACATTGTTGACACCCCATGGGAAACCTTACCCTCTCTGAGAAGTGGATGAGTTAGAGTAGGGGGAAGGTAAGGAGAGTAGGAGGAAAGTGGATAGATATGTAAAATGAGAAAAGACTGTTTTGAAAATATAAACTAAAAAAAGGTGCTTATGAAAGCTGAAAAAAGTCCATTGGTTCCAACAATTACCCACGTATGTGCCACTTCCTACATATCTGGAAGATTATTCAACTATACAGCAAGACAAGATGATTCTTTTTAATGCAAGGTCAAATGTTTAATTAGTTCCCAATCTTACCATCAGATCCTACTAGTGGCCTTTGAGACTAATGTCACTTCCCATTCACGTGTAGCATCCATTTTGATATCAACTAAATCAAAATACTAGGCAACTTGAAAACATTTCATTTATTCTGTGAAATCCAATCAACAAGAAATTATAAATTACAGAATGTTGCATTTCTATATTCTAGATAACAATTCTATATATCGGCCAATAGAAATAGATGGGCCCCTTAATATAATATTGGGAAAAGCATAACTGCTTTGCATCAGCATATCTAAAGTCTGAAAGATATAATCCAGTCTATAAAAGTATGATATACAGTCTGTACTTACAATGCCCACAAGAAAAAATCCCATAGGGAACTCTCTCCAGTAAAGTTTATTCTAAATATTTTATTCTGTCTTTATTTTCTTATTCGTTTTGTGGATGTTACAAATTTCCTGAAAATGTTTATGGGTATAAGTAATGATTTTCCAAACTTTATGAGTCAAAGTGAGGAAAAAAACTTAGAAAATAAATGAGAACAGAAAACAAAGTAATAAATGGAAGAAATGTTTTTAAAGGGAAAATGGGAATGGAGAGTTGAAATTTTCAAGAGGAAAAGTTAGAAACAGCCACATTGGCAGTGATTGCTACATCTTTTTCTTTAAGAAAAACTATTATGCTTTGGTAATTTCACTGAATCCAGAGCCTCACAGGGCACTTCTTGTCCCTCAGAGGAAGTTGGGATCCACGGAACAGCAACAACTAAGGAAAAGCCTTGTAGATGTCAGGATGTCCCTTCTGGGAAGAAGTGCCCTGGGACTCCCCTGTCCTAATCAGACCACTAATAACTTCAGGTTTCCGAAGCCTTTAATACGGACATGGTTCAGTGCCCTGAAAACTCTCAGATCATAAGACTGAGGGAAACATGAGCACGAATAAGAGGAAAAGGCAAAACGAAACCAAAGGCAATTAACTACAAACACAAGCCTTTGTGTGAACTCAGTCAGGAATTGTTCTTCAAATAAAAGTTTAATGCAGTTAAATATGCCATATGTCACAAATTATGTACCAAATTGTAAAACGCTACTAAGAATTTGGCGAAGCTATCCAAATGGTTTAATATTGTAAAGGATAGAATAGTACTACTTCCCAGAATATTTATATATTCATTTTCAAATGTTTTCTAAAGCTCAAAGCTCTCTTAATACACCATAATTTCATATATTCTAATAAGGACTATTCTATATTTTTCCCCAAAGTCCTTTTTGCTCAAAAATACAGGTTTTATTTATTTAAAAATATATAATTTTAAGACTGGAGTGAATGTAAAGACTACAGTATAACGTCTTATCTTCAAATGGGGAAAAATGCATTAACTGTGGCCAAAGGCATAAAAATTATTTCAAAGAACAAGAAAAGAAAACAAGGTTAACTATCATGTATTACTGTTCATTTCACTGTGAGCAGGACTTTCACCATTACTTAGGCATCTTAATAAGGTTACGAAGAATTTTCAGACAGTGTGATTGATGGTAGTTCATTACCCATGTTCTTTAACATAACCTTTAGAAGGGCAAAGTTAGAAATACTTATTACAGCAGAAGTCCAGACATTTCCTCCAAAGTTAGGATGATACAGAAAAGTTTCTTACTCCTCCATTTCTCTGATTGTTTTGTCAGAACATATGTGGTGTGTGAACTGTGTCAACTTGTCTGTTAAACAAGCAGAGTTGTTTCCATTTGAATCTGTTTGATGACCAGGGCTAGCTTTGGGAACGAGAAGTGGGATGAAAATAACTCTTCTTTATCTAGTTGCAGCAGGAAGCCTGGAGAGAGGAACCACGTTTCAAACCCATGGAAGTCACCATGCCCTCATAAAACTCCAGCATCCAGCAGACACATGTTTTCTGGATTGGCTAAGCAGACACTGTATCTTGGAAAATAATACAATTGCAATTCCACATACGTTTACCACAACTCATTTTTGCAAGGACATCTTTCACAAACTACAGAGAGCATTTAGATACTTCTTAGTCTTTTTCTTGTCTGGGCCAAGGCAAGGTTTTGATCAAGCAGTGCAAAGCCATTCTTACCTCCCTTGCTTGTTCTCATTCCCAACAGAACGAAATAAACACTGTAGTTTGGCTAACGGCATAAAAGGCAATTCCATAGGTCAATAATCTTTTGCTTAACCCAATGGCTTCCTCCAAGGACAAAGAGCAGTAAGTCATAGCAGCTGATTGCTGTTGTGCTTAAGAAAATTTCGTTGTAAAATGCAACTCTGTCTTCACAGCTCTTGGAATGCGTCACTGCATACAAGTAATAAATCCTAAAGAACTGGTAGGGAAGAAAACAAATGAAAATTATGCCGATAAAAAACAGATTTTTCAACTGAGCCCAGAACTCCTGGTGGGAGAGTAAGGAGTGGCGAAGCTTCCGCACCATGGACAGTGTGATGAAGATTTGGATACCCAAGAGAACCATTGCAATGGTTATGACAATAATGACTATCATATAGTTGACAACTTGTACATAATCACGGACAAGCTCTTTATGGAATCTGAAGCAGTGCTGTTCATTGTATTCTTCATTATTTCCATACTGAGAAACCACCAGGGGTACCACAATGACAATAACCAAAAGCCACATAGCAGTACTGGCAGCAACTGCGTGCAGTTTTCTATAGAATTCTACTTTGTCTCTGCGCTTGAAGAAGATGAGGTACCTGATGACCAGGATCACCACATAGAAGAGGAAGGTGAGGTACATGTGTATGTGCAGCATGGCACTCACAAACTTGCAGAAAGGTAATCCAAATGTCCAAGTCCCCTTGATGAGGTATGCCACACGGAAAGGCACGGTCAGCAGGAATAGCCCATGTACCACCACCAAGTTAATGACTGCCATAGTGGTCACTGAACGTGAGTTCATTTTCACCAGCAAGAACAGGATGGAGATGACACCTGCCAGTCCGCCAATGAGCACTAGGAAGTAAAGCGAGATCAAATGATGTGCCACTTTAGGATCACAAGGGGAACTCTCGGAGGTATTGTTTTTGTCCATTCTTCCAACATTGCCTGCAAAAGCAAAAACACCAATGAACCTGGATGAACTTCCTGACCGTTGTTCACAGCTCCTCTGGTACACTGAGAAGGCGGCTCTGTAGTTTATCTGTTTTCATGGTATTAGACTTCTATGCTTACAGAATGAAGACAATACTGTCTGCATATTTGTAGTCGCTACACCTAAAACACCAAGCCATTTCATTAGTCTACTTGATATTTATTGTACCACAAACTGAATTTAGAAGGACATTCATTTTGGTTCACAGCTCTGATAGCTCAAGGTCAAGGGACCACACTAGCTGACTGTGCTGTAGGGAGGTAAGAGAACCCAGGGACTGGGAATGGAATGTATCTTTTCTAACCTCTCTCCCTTTTTTCGCAAAGGCATCAGGATTTAATCATGAGGATTCTACCCCCAGAGACACATGGAATGCTGAGTGACTGGTGAAATGATGCAAAATATTTTGAGCATGGGTCTATTTCTCTAAGTCCTTCTCAATAACGAGCAAATGATCCAAGGATATTCATAATTAACTCCTTGAGAATGCTTGCTAATTTGACAAAAGCTCAGGGAAGTCGAAGCAGTAAGCATACAAACACCTGTTTTTCTCATAGTTTTAACATCATCCTCTATGAGACCTTGGGTGAGTTCTTCCACTGAATATGACATGCCTCCCAAGTCTTTCATCTTGTACCTTTAAATGACTTGCAAATGTAAAAAGACTCACTCCTACTACTTTTTTGGACTCTTGAACAAAAAAGCCTCTTTGAGTACCTAGTCCTCTCTAACTAATTCTCCAAATTCTTATTTTTATTATTTATTTTATGTTATGTGTATGATAGTTTTGCCTGCATCTGTGTATATGCACCACATGAGTACTTGGAGGCCAGAAGAGGATGCCAGATCCCCTGGAACTAGAGTCCCAGGTGGGTGCTGGGAAATGAACGTGGGTCCTCCAGAAGAGCAACCAGTGTTCTTAAGTGCTTTTCTCCAGCCCTCCACATTCTCCAATAGATATCAGTAAGAATTTTAAAATCGTTTTTTTCACCACACAAGTCAAGACCAATTTCCCATTTAAATCTTGCAGTGACTTCTCATCTCAAAAGATCAATAATATTCTTAAATCCAGTGTGAAATTCTCAAAGAATTAATAAAACCTCTTTTTAAAAATCCAGAACGCCCTAGATTACTGTGCCTAGATTTTGCTGGTTAAAAGGAAGAGAAGAAGGTGACTCAAGCCTAGCACTCTGACTTGAAGAGCTGCATAGTAATGATGACATCCAAGACATTTGTTTACTAATATTAGGAAAACTGGAACTGAGCAGGAACATAATGCATTATTCTCTGAGTTGCTGACATTTGTAACATGTTTGCAATAGCTCCTAATGCTTTTCTGAACACCTCTTCAAACAATGTATTTGTACCCAAATTATAAACTTATTATTAAACCAAATTATACACGATGTTGATGAATCTCAAAAGGTTTGTATAAATCATGTATATTCTCAGTGAGATATGGTGCTTCTAAAGGCACAAAAAATTAACAAAGTATAAAAAAAATTATTATATGTATCAAGCAGAGAAATGTGTACAGTGACTAGACACACCGATACATTAAATTTTCAGAGGAACAGGGAAGACAATTAGGAAAAAACAATCTCTAAAAATATTTTTTAGGGAAATAGTAACTTATAAAAAGTTGAGAAACTGTAGTGAGACACAACGCCATAAAGGCTGTATGTTGTATGATTTCTTTTTTTAGAAAATTCAAAACAAATGTGAGAGAAAACAGCTACATGTAGCCCAACTTGTTGGGCTTTTAAGAGAATGCTGAGGCAATGGATGAGTGATATCATCATTGAACTATACACGTAAAACGACCAGTGCCCAAGTATTTCCTTTACCTCCATTAAAACGTAATGATATCCTAACTCTATCACAGAGCACACTTTTTGTGAGCACAAAACACACTTTCAGAGAGCTGTGGCCCACTCAACCATATTTCCCTGCAAGCTGTGAGAAGTTTTCTGTGTTATAGTGTGAAATCTCACCACTTGCCTTCACTTTTCCTCTGTAAAAGGGCAGTGCTTGCGAGTAGAAATGATCTTGTTTCCATCTGAGTCAAGGATGGACATGCCTCCAACACGCCTGCTCACCATCTCCTCCAGCTGTTTGTTTAGTGAGACTAATCCTGAAAGAAAAGAAGACAGCCAGTGGTGTATCACTTGATCAATCTCTTTATAAACTTCCATGATCTTTGCCTTTCAAACATCAGAAGCAAGTGTCAAATGATTCCTGTGTGCCAGGACAATATCATATTGAGTCATTGACTCTCGCTGTAGGCTCACAGTATGTTGTGACATGGAATTTAAGGTGATAAGACAGCCTTTAGGCCCTCTCTGTAACTGCAAGAGCTGGAGGTGGGTGTGAACCAAGAATCTATAGAGTGGTTCACTCTGCACATGGTCACTCTTTCTTGCTTCCTTCACTGTTTTAGACTTTCTGAAGCCACAGTTCCTGAATGTGACTGCTGCTAGAAACAAGAGCTGGCCAATGATGAATGTCAGTATACAAAAGCAATAGTTCATCTGGTAATACGGCAATGGCTTGATCCATTTGCTCTAAGAATGTTGTGGCAGACTTCTGGCACTGTAAGTCCTGGATCTCAGCTTTCAAAATGACATATTAAACACCCATCATAAGTATTATGGAATGTAAAGGGAGTAAAGCAGTTAAAAGTCAAATTAAAAGATGGGTTTTTAGGCTGAAGGGGTCCAGCTCCACAGTATTTACAAATATCAATCTTTAAATGCATGAGTCATTATAAACATTGCAGTGTGTTTAAATATTCACTGTGAAATGCTCTCTCCCTTTCTTTTTGCCTTGGAAACAAGAGTTCAAAAAGTAGTTGTTATTGTCAACTTTACACAATATGGAGTCACCTGGGAAGAAAGAACGTCAGGAGAGGACTTGCTCAGATCAGCCAGCCCTCCATTACTCACAGTCTATTACTGTGAGAGACTGTCATGTTCGGTGTAAGAGGGTCTAGACTACTTCTGGCAGCACCATCCCTAAAGAGGTGTTCTGGGTTATATAAGGAATCCAGTTGGGCATGAGACAGCAAGCAGTATTACTCAGTGGTATCTGCTTCAAGTCCCTGCCCTGCTTGAGTCTCTGCCCTGACATCCCTCAGCGATGGACGGTAACTTGTAAGATTAAATAAGCCCCTTCTTCTCCCATGTTGCTTTTGGTTTGTGTTTTATCATAGCAACTGAAAAGCAATCTAGGGCAGAGTCTATGCTATTTTATGATTCATTATTCTCAGCCTCAGCTGACTGGCTGGATGGCCAGATGCTGGGATTATGGGCATGCACCACCATACCTGGCTCTGTCTCCAATGTTTCTAATAATAATTTTCTTTGAAATTTACCCTTTCTGTTTATTTTGGGCCTGCCTTGTTTACAGAAGTTCACCACCTGTGGGTTTCAACCCCTTGGGGGCACATATAAAATATTCTGCATATCAGATATATACATTGTGATTCATAATAGTAGAAAGCTTACAGTTATGATGAAGCAATGGAATAATTTTATTGTTGGTGGTCACCACAGCACGAGGATCTGTATTAAAATGTCTCAACATTAAGAAGGTTGAGAACCACTGGTTGGGAGCCTATATTTTGTACCTTTTCTATTCTCTTTAGTTATAGACTTAAGGGCTCTAAGATTTAAAATACATCCTTTTAAACAAGACTGTGTCTGCCTCTTCTCTTATAATACTACAAATTCAGAGTATTTTTATTCTTATTTACACCTTCCTTTCATGTTGGTGTTTACATGAATTTTAAATCTATGTATGTTTTATTCTAGAATAAACAACTTAAACATATGTCTTGTGGAAGTTTTTAGAGAAACCATGCAAAACAAAAAAATGGTCCCTGTCAGCAAAGTCACAATAGCACAGTATGTGGTTTAATGTTCCCATCGGGGTTCAGAGAATAAAACTTTTCAATCTACTACAACTAAACAAAGTTAGACTACATAAGCAGTGCATTCTAAAGAAGTGGTTAGCAGATGCTAGCCACCGCAAGTAGACAATGTGAGACATGAACTGATAAGATTAAAATAAGCTATCATGAGTCTTAAATAAGATACTTAAAATTGGGACAGGCAGCTAATGCTAAAGACCTTTGGAAAATTCATACGGAAACCTACTACTGTATATTCACACATAGTAGAAATTTAAAAGGAGTTGCCATATAATGGTGGAGGCAATGACTCCAATTAGACATTTTTTATCACCAAGTAAAACTTCCAGTGACAGGAATGGATTATATCTTTTTGAGTTATTGGTCAAGAGGGTCTCATAGACTCTACTTCTCCTAAATATTATATAACTATTGGTTACTCTCCACAACTTGATGGTAAGACCCTATTTCTGAAGGCACTACTTACTTACGTCAGTGAACATAAAAAAATCGAGCTTGTTCCCAAATCAAGGATTCACCCCTACTGACTAGTGTACACAGTGCTGGATGGTACTTTGCACTCACTAAAGGAGAAATGTAATTACCAATATTATTCAACTTCAAACCTTGTTACCTACAATATTCACCTGCCTGCAAAGATATGCTAGTGACATAGTGGCAGAAAAGCTATAGGAGTAACCAGCCACTTTTTATAATTGGATTTAGGACCCACTACATAAGGAGGAACCCATAACTGGCACTCTTGAAGTATCCAGAAACCTGAGACTAGATAGGTCATGGGCCCTAAAGGTAAACCTACTACTATTATTCTGTTAAATGAACATAACAATAAAATGATTTCTAATGGCATATTGCTATATCCATAGATCAGTGCGTATCACACTATTCTCATAATAGAAATGTCTTCTTGCAGCAATAGTAATAATTAACACAGAGATCCACAGCCACCCAGTGTGCAGAGGGTAAGAGGATTTGGAGCACTCAGTCCTAAATGGGTTGTCTTTATCAAACCCCTCCCCTCAAAGGTCAGGGATCTATGACATAGAGGAGGCAAAAAAGATTATAAGAGCTATAGATGGTGGATGATGCCAAGGGAACACAACTTTTCAGACATCACAGAACCAATACATGTGTGAACTCACAGAGATTGTGATAGAACACATAAGACTTGCACAAACAATTGAAACAACACAGAAATTCCGGTATGGAAAGGGGGAATGTATATAAGGACTCACCCCTAACCAAGAAGCTACTTGTAACTGAAACCTTATGGAAAGAGGGAAATCAGCCTTCTCCTGTGGAGCGACACTTGGTACAACAGCCACACTTCAGGGGAGAAGAGATGCTCAGGAGCAGTTGACCAACATAAATGGACTCCATATTTTTTGTATGCTTTGTTTTGTTTGGGTGGTTTTTACCTTTTTGGTTTTCTTGTCTTTTTTTTGAGAGATAGAGAGAAATATAGTGAGAAATAATATAAAGTTGGGTATAGTCAGAGACTGCTCACTCATTTTCCCACTGCTCAGACCCAATTAATCACACAGAAACTATTTAATTGTAACACTGGCCAATGATTTTAGTGTATTCCTAGATAGCTCTTACATCTGAAATTAACCCATTTCTATCCATCTGTGTTTCGCCATCAGGCTGTGGCCTACCAGCAAAGTTCCTAGGATTCCAGCATGTCCTTCTCCTTTAGTAGTTACATGGCATCTCTCTGATTCTGCCTACTTCTCTATATATCTCTGTTTGGATTTCCAACCTGGCTTTGCTCTGCTAAGTCACTGGCCAAACCAACTTTATTCATCAACCAATAAAAGCAACACATATACAGAAGGACAGCCCACATCATTCTTCCCTTTTCTGTATAATTAAAAAGGAAGATTTTAATTTTAGCATAGTAAAATTACATATAATAAGATAGGTATTAAGCAAGAATTACAGTTACAATACTTCTTTATTAGTCTATTTTATACCTATTTTATCTTTTATCATAACTAAGGAACTATAACTACCTGTCTTCAAATCTATCAAAGACCCCAGAAGCATATAATATTACCTAAGTAAACAGAAAGTGCATTGTAAGCAACTTACAAAACTCTAGAATTAACAGAGACATCTTGCTGCCTGGACAGTCACCCAAAGATTTTCTGTAACATTTGAGCATCCATCTTCAGTCTACAAGCCCATAGTATCTGGCAGACTTTTTCATGCAGCAGAAAATTGAAGATTCATTCTACCTTATAATGGTAAAGTTCATCAGTTGCTTTCTTCTGTGTCCTGTAAAATGTCTGGCAGTTTCTTCTGTGAAGCAGGAACCCTGAAGGACCATTTCATCTTTTGGAAAGTTCAGCAGTTACTCTGCTGTGGGTCCTGCATGTCTAGTTCACACAGAATACCATGCAAGTCCATGCATAAGCAGTTTTGAAATCCCATAAGGAGCCTCTTTGATGCCCATCATTCTCTTGACGTAGATTGGTTCTGCCAGAAGCAGATATGTCTCACTGTTGAGAAATGACTTTAGCATATTCCTAGCTAGCTATTATATCTTAAATTGACCCAATTCTATCTATCTGTGTATCGCCACAAGGCTATGGCCTACTGGTGAAGTTCCTATGATTCCAAAATTTCCTTCTTCTTCTTCAGCAGCTATAGGGCATCTCTATGATTGACTCTGTCTACTCTCTATATATATCTCTGCTTGGATTTCCCTCCTGGCTTTGCTCTACTAAGTCATTGGCCAAAACAGCTTTATTCATCAACCAATAAAAGCAACACATATACAGGACATACCACATTAGTTGGGTAGATAAGGAGGTAGAAAGTGTTTGGGGAGTGAAAAGATCATGATCAAAATATATTATATGAAAAGCAATTTTTGAAGCTGATAACTACAAAAAATTAAAAACAAGATAGCACTTTATACACTTAAAATTTATATCTTAAAACATTACATTGAACTAGTAATAATAATTCTAACTATCAAAACAAAAAAGAATAATTAAAAATATCCATACTGCAGATAAATACCTTCACTTACTGTGTTTTGGAGTTAAACCATGATTGGGGAAATGGGTAAAGAAAGGAAGCCAGTACTTTCTAACATTTTGCAATGATCATGATAATACTTCTAGCTTCTGCTCACGAATTCCAAACAGTCAAGACAAAACAGATCTGCCAATTATGCATTTAATCAACAAAGACTGAGGATTTCAGGATTTTGTTCTGTTCTGTTTTTAATATTGTGTCTATTAAATGCATAAAATAAAAATAAGAAATCGTGACAGAGCAGAAGTGATGTATCTTTGATGATGCAATAGGCTTAAGTGGCACTCCTGGATAGAGTCTAGTCCACGGAGTTCTGTGGTCTGGGAGACCTTGGTCTTTTACTTCCCTACTGTGGTGTTTGCTCATGACTCATTTAGATTAAAGCAATTGACGTCATCTTTTTGGCTAGAACAGTCTGCAGATCTGCAGTTGTGGGGGATGCCTAGCTTTCAAATACCCACGCTTCTTCTTCCTAACTTAGTATGCAATCGGATGGTAAATTTTGGTCATGAAAGGGGCCTATCAGGTTCTATGATGAGGTATTCTGTAAGAAATAGCTCAACTTTAAAAGTTCCTCCTTCATAGAGCGAATTCTGGGAAATATCAATAACTACATGAAAATAACAAACCTCACTCTCTTTAGATTTGTTATTGTAGCAAGAGTAGTAGTGAGAGAAAGGGCCCACAGCCAAAATTATCAAAAATTATTGCTGGCAATTGTGACATGAAAACAGATCTGGGCCTTATAGGAAAGATTACAGTTAAAACAGTGGAGATGAGAGATAAAAGAGTTTGAAGCTGAGTGTGAAACAACAAAAGTAAGCAGATAAGAGGAGGGATGTGGGTCTGGACCAGTGTCAGCAGGCTGGCTGGCTCCCCAGGGCTTTCCTTCCTCAGAGAGCATGTGTAAGGCACCCTTGCCCTTCCACGTACCCTTGCTTCTCTTGTAGCGAAGTGAAGCAAACTCAGTTGTAAGGATAAATTCTAAAAAGCCTCCATCTGTTTTGGGGAAAGGGATTCCCAAACCGACAAGGTATAGAGGGCAGGTAACCAAGAACAACTCCAGCTCCATCTTGGTAGCTGTGATTGGAGTCAATCGCACAGTGAAGCTACAGTTGATCCCAGGAGTGTGACAAACACAGCGTGGGATAGTTTACAGCCAGCAAAACAACTGGAAGGTTGACCATAAGTGAGTAAAATCTCATAGACAGTCCAGGTTGCCAGTTAACAAGCAGAGGCTTAGAAATTGATGAAGGGGGTTTTTTACTCATTCCTATCTGGGTGAAAAACATCAATAGAACACGGTCACCAGCCATGTTTGCCAAGACTGCACGCATAGAGTATATGAGTCTTTCTCTGGCTCAGCCCGGAATACCAAATAGTCTCAACAGAAGGTAAATCTGCCTTTGTCCAGTCACTTCCAGAAAGCTTCTAGAGACCCAGAAATGAACCAGCTCAACATCTCTTCCTCTCTTGGGAACCCTTCCTACCTCGGGAGTATTCCTTTGTTTTCCCTACTTTCTCACTTTTTGTCAACTTCCCTTAATAAAGCTCACTTCCCCGTTGCTTACTCCCACGGGTGTCTGAAGTATTTTCAGTTTTGTTGGTATGAAACAAGAAGTCACTGCTTCAGGTTGAAGTCGGGTCACTGTTGAGTGTCTGGTATCATAAGCACCTGGGCTGAGAACTGTCCACACGTCTCAAAAACTGCAAACTATAATGCCAGGAACCTGGTTTCCTTATGGTCCTCTGAGCAGAGCGGCTCTCATGTCTATTTGACCGCATCCATTGGCTCTGGCTGCAATCATCTCATATGTGTAAGAATCAAACTCTACACACATATTACGCTTCGTTCAATATTACTGTAAATGTTTCCTCTGTAGATTAATATTTATCTACTTAGTTTCTTTATACATTGCTTGTGATATCTTCATGCTTCTCCTGATTTCCATCTAAGGTAAGTTTCCTTCCACTTGAAAACTCCATTTAGCATTTCTTTTAGTGAAAGACTGTGAGTTCTTAGTTTTTGTGTGTGGGTTGCATCTGAAAACATTTCCTCTTCACTTCAAGGGACATTTTCATGGCATGGCAGCATATTTTAATGCTTTTAATGTCTTGTGTCATGATATTCGAACTTTCACCTTTGGCATTTTGACCATCCACGCAACTCTCGCATCTGCTAATATTGCCCCTCTTTTTTCTTAAGCTTTATGCAAAGAGGATGTTTTTCCTTGTGCCAGGCATAGTCTCGTGTCTGTGGGTTTTTCTTTGATTTTTCTTCTTGAGGTTTCTCTTTTTATCTTAAATGAGTTGCCTGACGTTCTTGGTTACCTTAGGGAAATTGTTAACACTGACTCTAGAGACCCCATTTTGTTCCAATTCATTCTTTCCCCCTCAGAGTTGACTTATGCTAGACATTTTGCTTGCTTCTCCTATCTCTGCTTTTTCCATCTCTTCTCCCAGCTGCCTATTTTCAGTTGTTTTTGTTCACTTCTCTTATAATTCACTGTGTCATCAATTAATTAAAATGACTGATTTCATCGTGAAATACTTTCAGTTCTAGATTGTGCTTATATTGATTCATAAAATTTATTCTTTATAAAACATTTCCACATATTATTTTGTCTTTGTATTTTCTTCTAATTCTTAAAATTTTAATCACCTTATTTTAAAAGCCTTGGTACTGCCATTTAAGATATATTTCTATAAAATTTCTCTTGTCTTTCTGTTATATGATCATAGCCTTTCTCAGATCTTGTAATTTAATATTGATTTCTGGAATTTAAATTTATGCAAAGTTTCCAGCTAATGTTTTTTTCTTACAAGTAGGCATTATCTTTAACTCCGTAACAGATTATTTTGAACCATGGCTTGCACTGTGTACCATTTTCCTCCACATTTAAATATTGCAACCTAGAGAAAGAAGTAAACATCTGCAACCCTAAGGAAGATCCTAAAACTTACAGAATTCACACGGCTTTCCTCCAAGGTTATACAGACAACGAAGATGAGATGAGGCTCTCCAGTCTCTTGAGCTGCCTGCAAGTCCTGCAGAGTGCTCCAGCAGAGCGGTTTCTGTGAATCATTACCCATGCGCCGGCTTTCAGTGACACTGCTGTCTTTGAGATCTTCACCCTCCGGCCACAACCAGCCCCCCATAGTTCTGTAAGTAGCTTTCATAAACTCATTAGTTTACTAACCAAGACGTGACCAGAATTAAGTATTTGATTTGTCATTGGTTTCTTATCTAGGTTGCGTAAAAGACTCTTCCTATCTCTTCAAAGGAAGACACATACCAGTTATTCAGTCTTCACAAGGCTTAGTCCATTACTTTACTCCTCATTCATCTCAACTGTAGTCAAAAGTATTGTCCTGGGTATCATTAGCCAATATTCCAGACCAGTGGTTATCAACCTGAGGGTCGTGACCCCACTGGGACAACGCATATCAGATATCTTGCATATCAAATACACATTATGATTCACAGCAGTAGCAAAATTGCAGTTATAAAGTAGCAATGAAATTATTTTAAGGTTGGGGGTCACCACAACATAAAGAACTTTTAAAAAGTTGAAGCATTGGGAAGGTTGAGAATCGCTGGTCTACACTTACCTCAAGTCTTTTCTTAGAAAGCCATTTTTTTCTCTGCCATACTTTATAGAAATTTTCTTTCTCAGGATTGTGGTCTTTCACTCCAGAATCCATAACATTACAGAAGAATTTTAATTTGTAGACCTGAGTTAGAAAATGGTCAGTATGGAATAGAGAAGTTCCTTAGGTTACTTCTTTGAGTTCTCTCTTCCGAACACCTGCCTACTTAACTCATTTCCTTGGATACACATTCAAGCAAATATTTCTGTATTTTATTTAACTTAATTAAATTTGGTGCTGGGGATTGCGCCCAGGGCCTAATGCAGGCTAAGTAAGTATTCACCATTAGTCCGTATCACCAGTTCTATGTTCTATTTTATTTGGATTTTTACATTGCTCATGGTGACACATCTGATCGTTTGATAGCCATTCTACCCCACGATGATTCAGGTGGCAATGTAGTTTGGGGTGTTTTGATAGCAAAGTAAAGGCTGTTTTAGAATTGTTGAATTCTATCAAAAGAGAGGTGCCTTCCTTCTAACATGTAGAGATTAGTTTCCTGACTTTGTGAAAGTTCTACTATGAATTGAATGATTCCACTACAATTTATAAATTATGTATGCTGTCACGCACTGTCAATTTGGAGGTGTGTTATCTAATAGCTGCAGAAGCGAATAGATTCCTTAATGTTCTCCAGTCACCCTCCATGCCCTGGCTACCCTGGCCTTGTTCCAAGTGCTGCAGTGCCCAAACTTTTTCCATCTAGCATTTGAATCTCCACCCAGCTTTTAGCCAGTTTATGATTCTGTCGCTACTTACGCTTTGCTCACGACCAATCAGGATATTGTGGAAGACATCTGTATGGCCTCACCCAAGGTACAGCTCCTCCATCCTGCCACAGGGCTCTGAGCTAGGCTGACCCTTGCACTACGCTACCCCTGGCCTCTCTCAGTAGGCCTGCTGGGGGTGCACTCTTGCTTCATATCTTGCCCAGCCACTAGACCTGATGAAACTGTGTAAGACAATGAGAAAACAGAAGCTAAAACCTCTTTCTGTCTAGTGTGTGGTTTCTTACAAAACAAAGAAAATTTTCTTCCTCTTTCTCTGAGGCATGTATTCGTTTACTGATGTCCTATAGATGACTCCAGCACCTACCTCCAAATTGACTTCCAGCCTTTGAAAGTCAAGCAATTGCCAAAGTAGGGAAGATGATAAATTAATAAAGCCTTTTGAAAGCACAGGTATTAAGGGAGGTCAGAAAGAAGTTAGAACCCATTGTTTTTTAGGGTGGAAATAAAAATAGTGTTGAGTGTGTGCATGAGTGTGTGTGTGTGTGTGTGTGTGTGTGTTTGTGTGTGTAGTTTTCCTATAGAGAGTATAGAATAACTGTAGGGATACATGCTGGAACTTTTAAATTAAATAAACTAGAAGCTTTCTATCTCTTTTTCTTTTCCTCAGCAAGGTGATTCATTATTCCATACGAATGAGCAGCTTACACCCACGGTTGCACATGTCCACATCAGTAGAGGCCAAGAGGAACAAAGTCACTTGTATGAGGAAAATGTCCCTGTTATATATTTAAAACAGAACATTTTTTGATCTAGGAGAAATGATAGTATGTTGGACCAAACAACTTCTATCGGTATCACATTCAAGAATTGAGCACTCAAGATTGAAGCAGAAACATTGAAATTGGGACTGGAGAGATGGCTCGGTGGTTAAGAGCACTGACTGCTCTTCCAGAGGTCCTAAGTCCAATTCCCAGCAACCACATGGTGGCTCACAACCACTTATAATGAGATCTGGTGCCCTCTTCTGGCCTACAGGCAGGATAAATAACTAAATAAATAAATCAAAAAAAAGAAAGAAAGAAAGACATCTGTGACAATCGTCATCTGGAATTTGATGTTAGCCATGGGGAATACCAATCTTGCAGACCTCATTACTTTACGCAGTGGTGTCTCTAGATGAGACATAACAGGGGCAGTAGCTCCACCAAAGTGCATGCTTCTGTTTGAATCCAGGCTTACTAAATACTTAGCTCTCCACTACATTTGCCTGTTAGAATTGGAAACCCATGAAGCATGGGGAATGAGATCTAGGCTACAGACACTTTGAACAGGAAGACAAAGAAACAGATCTTTAAGGTACCCAGGATTGAATGTTTGGGATGTAGTAGTTAGTGTTAGCTAAAGACATCACCTCACACACGAATGTTACAGGAAAAAGGGGGTATAGTTACTATATCTGTAGTGATTCGATAAGTTCATGAAAGAAAGAGAATTTGCTAAGAAAACAGAGCAGGGAAAGAGGAGGAAGAAGATTAAAACAGAAGGAATAGGGAGGACATAATGAAGATCCCTGACCACAAGGCTGCCGTCACCTGTAAGCCTGGCACCAACTATGGCAGCTTGCTGGGTCCAGGTCTTTACTCCAGGAAAGGTTGGGAACTCATTTATGTACCTAGTTGGTTGCTGTTTAATAAAACAGAAACTGTTTGCCCACATGACAACTGATCCCTGTTGCTCTTCAGGAGTAAGGGATGTCATTCCTGCTTCCCTGGAAATAGAAGCAGCCATGGAAATTGTCCAACAACATGAACAACAATCACTGGCATTCTTCTATGTCACCCTGACCTCTGCACCAGGCTTCCTCTTCTCCAGAACTCTACCCCCAACGGAATGTCCCACCGTGTCCTTAGGGCCATTTCTCCAGAAGTCCTTGCTTGTAACGATACACATCCTCAGCAGCTTCTCAGAACAACCTGCATATGTCTGATAGTCATCCCATCCTTGTTCCATTAATTCTCAATTTAGCTCTATGTTTTGGATTTTTTGTGTCCTTGTTTAACTTTGACTATTTTTAATGCTGGCTTAATGTTCTAACAGAGCATGCGCTGTTAACTGAATGGGTGAAGGAATGCTGGTGATGTCATTGAACCTTTCTTTAATGAACTCATGGTTTACTCTAGACCAGAAACTGATGCTTGGATCACAGATGTTAGACCACATGTGTGGCCCATGAGAAAGCTGTTCCAAGGAGTAAAGTCTCTTCTCTATCTGGACAGTGACTGCCTGTCCTGGCTACAGACCACTTCTCTGGCTCTGATTGACCCTCAAGGACCAGCGTGAAACCTAGTGTCAAACTCCAATCCTCTGCTCTCTCTCATGTTCATACTTGAAAATCCTTCCTTGATCTCTTTCAGTGGGCAAAATGGAATCAGAGCGCCTACCCTGCCCTGTCATTTATGTCCTTTGCTATCCAGTTTCATGTCATATTACCTCTCATGGCCCCAATTCTTCTGCCTTCGTCCTGCCCCCAGGCCTACCAATCCAAGAATAGTCTCTTTCATTCCTCCAGGTTGTTTCTTTTCCCCTGCACTCCAAATGAACGCTAGACAACCAGATGGAAGTACAAACTGCATCATAAATTATTCCAATTCTCTCCTTAGAAGCTTGCCCCAGCCTCCTGTTACATATGAAGGATATATACACTTATAAGCGTGATATACTAGACCAGAACCCACTGGCTTTTGTAAGCTTAAGCCAGTTCCCCAAACCCCCAATCCAGTGAGAATTCTCCTGGGCTGCTACATGATTTCTTGAACTTCCACCTGTGTAGGTTTGCCTGAAGCTCAGCTGTAGGCAACTTCCGTGTATCTGGCCAGTTCCCACCCTATGCTTTGCCACAAGCTCGCTCAGACTGTGTGGTCATTGCCTATTTTACCAGGACTACCTCAAATCAGAAGTGAGATTGGAAGTGGTTTCTATGACTGTCTTTTAAGGAATTCATGATAGAACTAACAATATTGAGTAGCCTTCAAAATAGGAGTCTAGAAATGTTACAGAATCTTAAAAGGTAACGTTATGTAATCCCTCATCCTCATGGGTACATAGCCTGTTTCCAGAACATCTTTATATCTACAGACAGATTAGGAACTATAGATCTACACTGAGACTTCTCACATTAGTCGATAAATAATATCATTTTACTTGTTTATTGTATAGTAGGTAACACCAATTCTGTAATGGATAAAGCACATCTCTGCATTTAAATTTCCTTCTTTGTGGTAGAAGACAAACCGGAAGATAAATTACTTAGCATTATCCCTGTGTACATGAAAAATGTTACAACAATTTTAAAAGAAGAGTTGTAAGTTGAAGATAGAGAGTGAATGTATCACATGGAAGAGGGCATAGAAAGATTGGAAGAGTCAGAGGGTCAACGAGTTTGTGCCTCCTAGTAATGTCAGAAGCTATACCCATAAAGTCTCACGAACATGACTGCCCAAATGTGAATTGAATATGGATGATACCCATAAACATTCCGGTAGATAAAGAAAAGCCCATGAGGCTTCAACCTTAACCAAAGGTAACTGAGAAAAGATGGAAATGGGACAAGTGCCTGCACTGAGCATGTTACATTTAGGAATATATATGTATGTCTATATGTATATATATATATACATACATACATATATGCATGCAATAACAATTAGTTGGGGGTATGAATCAAAGGAGAAGAGGGATGGTATACAGGGGGCCTGAAGAGAAAAGGGAATGGTGATATTATGTAATTGTAATTTCTATAAATAATAAAGGAATAAAAATGTTTAGAACAGATCTGTAACAGGTCCTGGATTTTGAAGGACACTTTAAAGTTCTGCTTGTGCTGAGGTGAAAATAAAGCCCTCCAGGTAAAGATGAGGCTCTGAGCAAAGGCTTGAATGCACCTGTGGGGGATTACCAGTCACCTGATACACCTGGGACATCAGAAACATGAAGGGAGCACACGTTTCTGCTAAGGAGCTTCACCAAATGCTCAGTGTGTGGCCATGTGAGCATTTCCTATTTTAGCCTGGAATTATAGAAGATGCAGGGAATCTTAGAATAACAAACAACATTTCTGGTTTTTACCTTCAAAGCTATTTTTTGAAACAGAATGAAAATTAGACAAAAGCCAGGCAGACAAGGTCATATCATTGAATGGCTATTCTGTTGGTCAGGTTTAAGTAATGTAAGTTATGGAAAGGTCAGCCCCTCTTGGGAGAATTTGCCCCAATGCTAAAAGAGATGCGAGTGGGATGGAGAGAAAGTTGTGTGATTTGAGCAAACAACAACAGTGCTGTGCCAAATACAAACATGAAAAACAAGATCCAATTATTGAATACTTAAAAACCATAAATGCTACATTCAAAGGACAGAAAATTCCTAAGGCAAAAGAGGTAAGCTACTACTTACTTTCCTAACAGGGTAAAGGTAGTTTTAGAAATCCTGGGAGAGAGAAGAAAGAGATGTGAGAAAAAGACTTCAAGGTGCTGGAGAAGTGGCTCAGTGGTTAGCAGCTTGGATTCTCTTCCAGAGGTCCCAGGTTCACTTCCTAGCACACGTAGAGCAGCTCACAAACATCCATGACTCCAGTTCCAAAACACCCTATGTTCTTTTCCAGCTTCTGTACACCAGCAACTCAAGTACATACGCACACATGTAAGCATAACAATCATACACAAAAATAATGTCTTAAATATTTATTTGTTTCATTCTATGTGTATGAGTGTAAGAAAGTATATGATTTCAGGGCTGGCCGCCTGGTATTCAGTGGTTGGATGAGCACTGGGGACTCTTCCCCAGGGAAGATCATTTCCCATGTTCGGCACTCTTTAGTTGCCTGAAGTTCATTGTTCTTTTAATTTTCATTACATTGATGGCTAAAGATACAAAATATTTTTATATAGTTATTGGCTATTTTACTTCTTATTTTAAGAATTGTCTGCTCCATTCATTGGCACATTAATTGATTGGATTATTTGCCTCTACAGGTTTAATTTATTTATTCCTATGGTCTTCAGCATACAATTCCTTAAGGAAGATATTCTTTTGCTAGCCACATGTAAGGACCCATGTTAGGAAACAACATTGGTGCAATTGTATTACTTAATTTTCATTTTCTGCTAATATTTTGTCAAGTACAATATTCTAGGGAGGGTGTGGCTCCTATGCTGAGTATCAGGCATGACAGGAGACGGTATAGACTGAAGGAGTGGAGATAAAATTGAAGAAGAAGCAAGAATTCAGTGATGACTGCCAGGCCTTGAATAAAGCAATTGAAAATGGACTCACTGTCATTCCAGGGAGGACCATACACACAAGTAATGTTAAGCTGACTGTGCAGGGGGTGTGTGTGTGTGTGTGTGTGTGTGTGTGCATGTGTGTGTGTGTGCGTGTGTGTGTGTGTGTGACAACAATTAAAGGAGGTCATGAATTTGAGAGCACAAAGGGCTTACCTGTAAAGGGTTAAGGGAAGGAAAGGGAAGTGGGAAAATGGTGTAATTCTATCTAATTTCAAAGAATGAAAAAAATGTAAAATGAAAATAAGCATGCACATACACATAGAACACTGGGAGTCTACCTTACTCTGGTAAGAATGGCTAATTAAAGGAAATAAGGGATAAAGAATGCTGAAGGTGACCAGAGAAAGCAGAACAATTACACATTCTTGATGAGAATGTAAATCAGCACGGCCACTATGGAATCAGTCTATATTGAGAGTTCTAAAAAAAACTAAAATTCAACAGCCATATATTCTGCCTCATCACTCCTGAACTCGCAATAGACGTCAGCAAGCAGAACTAGCCAGGGAACTGCAGCATTCACAATAGCCAAGATATGGGAACAGTATTCAATGACAGGATGAAGAAAACGTGGTAAGAACACTTGGAGAATTGTATTTTTTGGCCAAAAAAGGAGAATGAATTCATGTCATTTGCAAGAAAATGAATGGAATGAGAGATCACCAGGTTAATCAAAGTAAACCAGACTTGGAAGACAAATACTTTATTTCCTTTGCAAAATCTAGCTTTAAACACACATACACACATGCATACATACCTACATATACATGCATGTGTTCATGCATGCAAGCACCATACATATATACATGTACACACATGCACTAATGTGAGAGTGAATGAGTACTCTTTGGGCAAAGGAAAAGACCACCAGGAAGCAGAAGAAAAGGAGAGGGTTAAATTGGGTGTATATTAGCAAGTACATAATATACATGTAAGAAAATGTCACAATAGAATCCATCATTTTACAATTATACTAGTAATTATAAATATGCTAACAATAAAAACCTAAATCCATCCAACTCATCTTCAAATTAATCCAAAAAGTTGAAGCATACAAAATGTGAAAAACTGATATAGTAAAATACAATCGAAAAATCTGGACAAAGTAAATATTGGAATTCTTTACCTCATTTTTATAAGATTTCTATAAATGGTCAGCCAAGAATTACTTATAAAATAAATGTTTTTTAATTAGGTAAAATTAATCTGGGATAGACTCATTTCTCACCATTTACACTATGACTAGCAATCTACATCACCTTTCACCCAAATCTTTCCAACAAACTCAAGAGTTCCTTCTTCTCTGCTGCCTCTCCTGTAGTCTGTCTCAGCTCAGCAACCAGGGTAATCTGCAAAGGGGAAGTCAGATGGTTTCTTCACAGTTCTTCCCTGGGTCTCCCTTACTCGGAATCACACCAAAACTTAAAAGCTTTTTGCATAGCCCTGAGGGAATCATTCCCACTAGCTGTGTCTTTAATCTCACCTGCACTTTCTTCCCTCATTAATATATGCCAACAGAATATGACTGCTGACATGCCCCTGCCTCGGGGCCCTTGTACATAAATAGGGACCTTTCTTCTGGACCGTTCTTCTCCAGATAGCTGCTGAGCTTGCTGGCTTCTTTCATGCTCAGGTTGTTCCGCAGAGATTTCTGTCCTCCTTTCCTATTGGAAAAGATGCTGCCATCCACACTCACTCTCCTTCTCATCATTAGTCTCAGTAACACATGTCCAAACTTTACGTGCTTCTTTGCCTGTTCACCCAACTGCTTTCTATTTGTGTGCTGCTTGGTACTTTGCTTGTTTGCCTATATGTCCTATTGCTCACTAAACTAGAAGCTAAGACATTTGAGACAAAAACAAATCTACATTGTTCTCATTTTAATCTATAGAATTTACACTGGGGCTTTGTGAGTATTATCTTCTCGATAAATAAATATTTAATGAATAAACCCAGGCATCCTATAAATTGTAGGAAAGCACAAAATCACCACATAATCAATAAAAGATGCTGCACATGTGGCTCACAAACCATGAGAAGGAAAAATGATCAATCAAAGCAGAAAGGACAAAAGCCAACAGAAAACCAGCAAGCAAACATCACAAAAACAAAACAAAACAAACAAACAAATACAACAAACGTAGCTAAGTATGGTGACGTGCCCATAATCCCAATACTTAAGAAACTGAAAACTGACCCAGTCACTGTTTGGAATCAGCCTGGTTAAACATGAGTTTCTATCTCAAAACACAACCAAAAAGTTAACAAGCTGAATGTCCTAATCAGTATAAGTGAAATGTAATTTGTTTGTTCTGTTTTTTTTTTAAGATAAATTATTTCTAGAACTGTTGAATGTAGAAAAAACTGAAATAAATTGTATACAAAAGCCAGAGGGGTCCAGGACACCAGAAGAGCACAACCCATACAATCAGCAGTCTGCTTAGCAGGGTTCGTAGGGGTTCACAAAAGCTAATCCAACAATCACAGCGCCCGCATGAGTCTACACTAGGTTCTCTGCATATATGTCATGGTTGTTAGCTTGGTGTTCTTGTGGGACTTTTAACAGCAAGAGTGGGGGTTTCTCTGACCCTGTCACCTGCTCTTGGGACATTTTGCCTCCTACTGGATTGCCTTGTGCAGTCCTGATATGAGGGTTTGTGCCTGGTCTTATTGTAACTTGTTATGCTGTGTTCTGTTGATGTCCTTGGGAGGCCTGTTCTTTTCTGGAAGGAAATGAGGAGGAGTAGATCTGGGGGAATGGGAAGGGAGGGAACTGAGAGTAGAGGGAGGGGAACCTGCGGTCGGGATGTACTGTGTGAAAGAATTTAAAAATTAATCAAGGGAGATTGTGCCTAATCTGAGCCATGTCTTACATAGAAATGCCTGGGATCCATCTCCTGAGAGTCCCAGAAGCAGGCTCATGCAGAGATGCAGTGGACTGGTTTGAGATAGACCAGGGGCATGATGAATCACAGTGGTCCTCATGGAAGCTCTCATTGGCTGTGATGTCAGTCTCAGAGAGCTCTGAGAACTTGTCCCAGTCCTTCTGGTTCTATCTCTTCCTCTCTTTTTTTCTTGGTTCAGCGCTGAGATCTCCTCTCCTGTTGTGTTTGGCATTGGTGTCTTTCAACTCCAGGGATCCAGCCCTACCCAGCTGTTTCCTGCGTAGCACTTTTCATTGAATCTTCTCTTTTCCCCTGCCTTTCTCCACTGAGCCTTACCCTACTCCATCTCGGGGACACGAGGAACACAAGTACTACAGGCCAGAAGACAAAGAACACAGAACCACGGGGGTTTGTGAAACTGGAAATTCTAATGTTGAAATTTTGATTCAACTACAGAAGGCACTGAGATCCACACAAAGACCTGCAGAAGAGAGCTGGCCACTCACAGGCTAATCTCAGATCTCTGCTCTCTTCCAGAGACAAAATACCCATGGTGTGTCAGCAGCCTGTCTTAAGACCACTCCACCTTTATTATACCAGTTGCAAGCATGTGAGATTCTGGAGCTGAGACAGAAATCACAGAAAGGGCTCCTAAGAATGGGTTAGTCCTCCACCTTTGTCCAGTCCAAGAATCACATCCAGATTCCAATATTTGTTGGAAAAGAAATGTAACTGGTCACTTTAATCTCTCTTGGAAAATCAGGAGCAATCTATCCAGAATGTATCAAGGAAAATTCTAAAATGACAGATTCCACATTAGGGAGCACCTTAGCCTACCTAAAAAACAAAACAAAAACCTCAACATTATCTAAAAATACCAAGAGCAGGTGAAACACAGCAAAAATAGATCAAGCTAGAAAAATCCATTTGAGGAAAGCACATATGGAAGGAGCATATATAAAAGTCCCCCTTCCCATACACTGTTTTTATATTTCCACTCTCTGGTGGTCATTTTCCTCTGCATCCTGAGAATAATCACCTGGCTCTTCAAAATCAATGTCTATGAAAAGAAATCTCCTCTAGAACAGAACAGCTTCCAGTGAAATGAGACTTGGAGTCTCTGTAACTAAAAAAAAAAAATTCCAGTGGAGGGAAAAAAAACAAATAACAACAGAAAACAGATGTGAAAAAAATGAGGACTTAGTAGAGGCTGGAAGGACGGGACTAGACAGAGTGCAAAGTAAATGACAGTGGGGAGATGAATGTAGCCAGAATGTATTACACACATGTATGAAATTATCAAACAATATGAATTAATTTAAAATTTTCCTTTGCAGCTAGCAAAAGAAATTCTGCTTCAAACTATTACTTCTGTCTCTTGAGGGGTTTTTAATCAGTGTGACGACACCTTCTGGTTTCCTTGGAGTAAAGTAGAAGCGAGGTAAACCCATGAATTTGACAGACATGAGCTTTGTGCTTATACAGGGCAAGCGACACACTGGTCTCCCCTGCTTCTCCATAAGAAGGGACTGCAGCCCAGTTCTTCCATTCTCTGAGACCTGCACAGAGCTTCAGGTCTCATTATTGCCTTGTGAATTCTGATCCTCGCAGATGCTTCCCTGCCCTTTGACTTCAAAGAAATCTCATTTCCAGGCATTTGATTTCTTCCCAAAATATAAGCCCGTGAAGTGCTGTGCCTAAAATCCCTGCATGTTCAGGGCCACTTAGCCTTCTTGGCATCCTTACTGCTGAATCTTCTAACCCCACAGAAACACAGAACGCCACGCAAACATGCTTATGTGAGCAGTTAAGGGAGGTGAGGCCAGACCAACATAACTTTTCCAAGGTACAATCTACAGTCTATTAACATCAAAAAATGGTAAATGGAAAATTCAGAAAATAAAAGGAATCATGATTTTCGTTACCTGCCATCTGGCTGATGCAATCTCGCCATCCTCTCCTTCCCTCCGAGGACACGATTCACCCCTTTACTCGGTGCGTCCCTGCCATGACACTACTCGCCCCTGCCTCACTGAGAGGTCACTAGGAATCAGATCTACTGTTGGAATTTTTGCTGTTTTAGTTCTCATAGCCTTTGCTTTTACTTAACAGCCACAAAGCACTAGCTGACAATCACAATAGGCCAAAGAGATGAGGCAATGTGCTCCCTTTGATTAAAAAGATGACAATTGTTGACCCAAAGACAGGAAAGATATCATGGAAGGTTGCTAAAAATCAATGGAAAAAAAGCATTTTGTGTCTAAGACTATGAACAAGGAAGAAGTTTGCTAATCTTGCTCCCATATTCAAAATTCAGAAGTTAGAGCCTCAGAGCATGACAAGGGCCAGGCTTAGGAGGACAAGCTGTGAAGCCAGAGCATCTGGCACCGCCTGAAGATTCAATCATGCAGTGGGATCATCAAGTGTGTCTTCAAGGATCCAAGAAGCTAATGCAGTCATTGATGGTAGTGACTGGAAGCACCAAGACATCAGAAAACAAGAATCAGCAATCCGGGGGTGGGGGGGGTGGGAGGGAAGAAGGCTGCTCCCATGTGCTCATTCCCTATGCCTGGCTCTAAGCCAGTTTCCCCTACAGCATCATAGCAGGCTTTCTTTCCTTCTCCACCACCACACAATGTGTGCTACTATCCACCTGCCTGTCAGGTCTACTGTATGGACATGGCTTCATTTCCTTTTCTTGTCTCAATGTTTGGGTCTTTTTTTATCTTATTGTTTAAAAAAAAAAGCAACTAAAAGAAACCGAGGAAAAATTCATTTAGCAGAAGTCTTCAAGGTTTCAGCGTGCTGCTTAGTATCTTTTACGCATCTGTGTCAGTTATGACCTATCATACTTAGTTTTCAACCCATGATTTTCAACAGCAATGCATCAGAGGTGCTGAGCCTTGAGGTGTCCCCACTTTGAAATGATGGCACAGCATTGCACAGAGTAGCTGCCTCCACAGTTGATAGCCAAGTCCTCGATGGCATCATCATAAATAATCATGACAAATGTTTTGTGAATTGTTTTGCTTATATTTTACATAATTTCCAGGTGATGTACAGAAAAGGAGTTAGCTATATGATGGGAAGTATTTATGAATACGGATTTATAGATTATGGATTTATAGTACCAAACTGATTCACTTCAAAACATACCAACTGTTACCTAAGGTTAAAGGTTTAGTCTTATTTTTCTAATGTTAGTCTTTCCTAGAGAGTCAACTTAAGTTGTTTTCTATCCAGGCATCTTCAGTCAGCTAACAGCCTTTATTTGCTACTCTTAGGGGGTGTATTTCTACAATACTTACAAGGAAGCTGTGAGAGAAATGTTGTTATTATCCCAAGAGCCATGCATTGGCTTACAGTCCTCAGTGAGCTCATCCTCCTGCAGGAAAGAGCTCCCCTAGAAGTTCTGCAAGGCCCCTTCTGTTCACCTAATTCCCTTCCTACCCAAGCAGAGCCCCAAAGAAGTCTCTGATTTCCATCTTGATAACAAATATAATTCGCCAAGTAGTTCAGCTGTCAGCCCAGCTTCAAAGTCAGAGAGGGCCAACAGCGGCAAGAGACAGCAGAAATGTGGCGCCTCATGGAATATGTGAACATGTCAGTTTTTCCTGGATGGCTTAATCAGATTAAGATGGAATTTTAGTTTTTTCTTTGTAGTACTCATTCTATATTCTTCCAAAAGATCTTATATTTTAAAATAAAATAAAAAGAAATCTGGAGTCTGTTTATTAAGGGGACAATGACATTTCATTTGGAGAACTGGTGTAGGAGGTCCTTCTGTCTATATGTTGCTTTTATTGGTTAATGAATAAAGAAACTTCCTTGGCCTGTTGAAAGGGCAAAACTTAGGTAGGCAGGGAAGACGGAACTGAATACTGGGAGAAAGAAGGGTGGAGCCATTAAGATGCCATGGATCTGCCGCCACAGATAGATGTGCTGAAACTTTGTTGATAGGCCATGACCTTGTGGTGATACACAGATTAATGAAGATGGGTTCAATTAACGTGTAGGAGTTACCCAATAAGAAGCTAGAGCTAATGAGACAAATAGTGTTTTAATTAATGTGATTTTCTGAGTGGTATTTCGTGGCTGGGAAGCCAGGACAAACAAGTGACCCTTCCCCCAGCACCACTCCAATTAAATGTTTCCTTTTTTAAGAGTTGCTGTAGTCATAGTGTCTCTTCACAGCAAAAGAAACCCTAAGAAACCACCCAAGTTCCTTTATTCAGGAGACATTAGGAAAAAGTTTTTCTACTATGTGTGGAATGATACAGGAATAAACTTTTGGAAGAAAGAGGTGAAGGCATAAGAATGACAGGTGGTTTTGTAGAAGCTGATTTAGGTCTAAGCCAAGATAAGGGAAGGATGGAGTCCACCAAGAGGCACAGAAGCCACACCTCTGAAGAGCAGCAGAACGAGGCTGGAACGGGGATCTTAGGGAAGGCTGCTCTTGCGGGATCATTGTTCAGTGAGGTACAACCAACCACTGTTAGAGCTGTGCAGCATGGGAAGGCAGTGTGGACTGAAGGCAACGGGTGGGCTTCAGGGAAGCTTGGGTGGCAGAAGGAGGTGGGAGAGGAACTTGGACCGAGGCAGAAAGGAGTCAAAGGAAAGGTCTCAAGTCTGGCCCTTCCAGAAGAGGGCAACAACTGGCCATGCTTCTGGGGGCTGTTGCACACAAGACAGAAAGACTTACAGATGCCATCCTAGGGATCCCTTGATGGCTAGGAATGCACTGTCTTGGGCACGGTCATCTGGGACAGAGAATGTGAACAGACCCCTCCCTAAGAAATCCTCAGAAGAATTTCCTATTTCAACGGTAAAAGAAAAATCATGGGGTTCAAAAGAGTTAAAAGAATTTTAGAAGAGCTCAGGATTCTCTCAGGGACAAGTTGAATTTTGGTAATTAAGTTTGAATGTGATGTTGTTTTCCTGGCATTGCAACCTTCCCCTGCCCCCAGCATTTATTATCTTAGAGAATGTCAAGTGTGCCCATTTTAATGATTTCTTTAGTTCTTCTGCTAGCATGCAAATGAATTACCCTCAAATATCCTACTAACTGGTCACGGAGACATAAGTAGTGCCGTGAAAACCAAGGGACTGATACTCTAGGATGCTCAGCTCAGGACAGCATGGTGGTGCAGTGGAGTCTGCGATGTTTTCCTCATGATGTGGTGCTGAGACCCAAATCAGTGTTGCCAGTTAGCCGAGGGAAGAAGGGAGACCTGCTGGATTCCAGGACCTTGCATTTATTCTTCCAACACTTGGGTGACAAATTTTAATGTATTGGTGACCCCTTTACTGTAATCCTTTGGAGCATTATAAAAAAACATTATATAAAAACTTCATCTAGTACCAGGATTGGGGAGGGGCTCACATCCTGGAACCTTACATATCAGCAACCCCAGCAAACATGTTTAGTATTGGTGAGAAAGAGGGATGCAGAAGCACCTGGGAATGAATCTAGAATGTGGGTGTAGCTCACAGACATGTCGGATATTTTGAGAGTCACTGGTTTGAGGGAGGTCCTGATCTTCTGGCTTAGCCGGCAGATCAAGTTCACTCTGAAATTATGCCTTCCAACCATAGATGCTAATTCATTCTCTGGTATGGGAGGTCCTTCTGTCTCTGTGTTTCTTTTATTGGTTAATGAATAAAGAAACTGCCTTGGCCTGTTGATAGGGCAGAACTTAGGTAGGCAGGGAAGATGGAATTGGATGCTGGGAGGAAGAAGGGCAGAGTCAGGGAGATGCCATGGAGTCTCCATCAGAGTCAGACATGCCAAAACTTTGTCGGTAAGCCACTGCCACATAGGGATACACAAATTAATAGAAATGGGTTGAATTAAGATGTGAGAGTTAGCCAATAGGAAGTTAGAGCTAATGGGCCAAGCAGTGATTTAATTAATGCAGTATCTGTGTGATTATTTCAGTTCAGGTCTGCTGGGACAAACAAGTAGCCTTCATACAACAGAGTGGCTAACAGTTCAGAGGTTTAGTCCATTATTATCGTGGTGGGAAACATGGTGGTGTACAGACTGACATGGTGCTGGAGAAGGAGCTGAGGGTTCTTCATCTTTAGCCACAGGCAAACTGAACTGTTTACCACATTGAGCATAACTTGAGCAAAGGAGACCTCAAGCCCACCCCCACAGTGACTTACCTCCTCTAACAGGGCCACACTCACTCCAACAAAGCCACACCTCCAAATAATACCACCCACAGTAGGGGCCATTTTCTTTCAAACCACCACAGGTGGCAAATTACCTTCGTGTCCCATCTAATCTTCAGGTCTTTTATTGGATTTGTTTCCAGGTACCCCTGTGCTATACTCTCAACAGGGCTGAGGTGACCGTTAGTCCCTTCTTTGAATACTGATTCATGATTCAAAGATGTTGCAGCAAAGGATGACTATTGATATTCTGAAGAAAGAAACCTAGCTTCTGGGAAATTTTTGGTCATCTCAACAAGAAACTGAAGCCAACTTTCCTATTGTGAAACAGGGTGAGATATATGTTAGAGAAGTTAGGGTGTTTAAAAGAAAGTACCAACTGTCAATATTGTGTGAAGAAGGAACCAAAGCTCAACTGAGATTTTCTTGGAAAATGTGTGCATAGAAAATGCATTGCTAAGTGAAAGATTTATATGGCAAAAAAAATCAATGATTTGAAGAAAGAAATTGAAGAAGATATCAAAAAAAAATGGAAAGATCTCCCATGTTCACGGATCAGTAGGATTAGCATAGTAAAAGTGGCCATCATACCAAAAGCAATCTAAAGATTCAATGCAATCCTTATCAAAATTCCAACACAATTCTTTATAGACATTGAAATGACAATATTAGACTTCATATAGAAAAATAAAAAACTGAGGATAGCTAAAAACAATCCTGAACAATAGTAGAATACCCAAAGGTATCACCATCTCTGATTTCAAGCTGTGCTCCAGAGCTGTAGTAAAAAAACATCATGGTATTGCCATAAAAACAAACAAGTTAAGCCGGGCGGTGGTGGCGCACGCCTTTAATCCCAGCACTCGGGAGGCAGAGGCAGGCGGATCTCTGTGAGTTCGAGGCCAGCCTGGTCTACAAGAGCTAGTTCCAGGACAGGCACCAAAAACTACAGAGAAACCCTGTCTCAAAAAAAAAAAAAACCAAACAAGTTGATCAATGGAATAGAACTGAAGAGCCAGACATAAACTCACAGACCTATGAACACCCAATTTTTAATAAAGAATTATCCAATGGAAAAAAAGAAAGCACCTTCAACTGGTCTAACTGATCTACATCTATTTGCATGTAGAAGAATGCAAATAGATCTATATCTATTACCCTGCACAAAACTCAAGTCCAGGTGGATCAAAGACCTCAATGTAAAATCGGACACACTTGAATATGACAGAAGAAAGAGTGGGAAATAGCATTAAAAGCATTGGCATTTTTATTTTTTAAAATAAAAATTTTAAAAAGAAAGAAAGTAAATGTACTGCTGGATTAGTGGCCCACAAGATGGCCAACCCTGAAATTCTACGTGTTGACTGAGACCTGGGTTTTACAGTTCTATTTTGTTCCATTTCTTAGTCCACACTCCTTGCCTCCTTAAACTCAACTAAGACAACTATTCTGTGATTGCACCAGTTGCCAAGCAACCAATAACCCCTGCCCTACTTCTGATTCTGGGACACCTGAACTACCCAGATCTCTGTGGACATTTCCAAAAGCAAACTAACTATATTTGCATCACAGTTTTTTCAGATTACAGAAGAAAATCAAGATATGCCCATAGAACATGTACAAAACAAGGAATTTATCCTTTTCTTTATACCTCTGAAAGGCCACTCCCAAAAAACTGGCAGAGTCGGGTCCTGAATTTGTTTTATATAGGCTGCTTAGTAACCAGTGTTATCACCAATCAATTAAACTTTTAAACATACTTTTCTTTAAAACTGTTTTGTCTTGAATTACTGTTTACCTGCTTCATATCACTGAATATAATGTTTAGCTGTAAATGCTTTTCTTTCACATATTGATAGATTACTTTCCTTACTAGATTAAAACCTCCATGGGTGCAGTCAACATCACCATTTAGCTTATATGAAGCTGAATACCTAGAAAATGGTGCATGCTTTGTAAGCTATTTGCTTAATTTAGGCTGTCTTTTTTGTTCTCCTTTATACTTCTATGCTTTTTAAGGGTGGAAACATTCCCTATAACTTACCTACTTCAGCCCAGAGATGGAGAAACACTGTGCCTGATGTTGAGACCAGAATATCCATTTCCTGTTATATGTATTATAAATTCTCTTTCTGAACAATATGAAAACACGTATTTTATCTAAAATTCAGATATTTTCTCAAGAGATGTATAAAGATTGCCATGCTGGTTAGTATTGTCAGCCTGACAAGATCTAGAGTCCTAGGGCACAAGTCTTCTGGATGTGTCTGTGAAGATTGTCTAGGACAAATAAGATGGGAATACCCACCTTGACTTTGGGTGGCACTTTGTCATGGTTTGAGGTTTCACATGAAATTAAAAGAAGAAAGCATCTCCTTTTCATCTGCTTCCTTTCTTACCTCTGTCAGCTATTTTGTCCTATTCCCAGCTAAAATAATTAATTGCATGGTAATAAATTAAGGACTCAAGGTAAATGCAGCCAGACTCCTCAAGCAATTCTAAGTAGACAAATGATGTGGGAGCAATGGAGATGGAAGAAGACTGTGCCATTAAAGCATAGGTGAGAAAATAGGGCAAATGGGAAGAAAGCAATACAATAGGTACTGTACTTAAATAGAACCAAAGGGCAGAAAGGAGTGGGCAGACAGAGAAAGAGTAAGAAAAACAAGGTGGGGAAAAGAAGTGTCGGGTCATGGAACAGAATTAGCCACAAAGGACAAATGCCAGCCTTGAAATTGCTATTAACGCTCAGGTGTTCTTCTCTGTTGTGATCGGAAAAGCATCAGGCAGCACATTCACAATCTCTGTAGATCTGGCAAGCCAGCTCTAGCATTTCAGAGATGTCCACAACATCATTAACAGCCAGAAGAAGTCTATTAGTTCTCTTTTTAGTTCAGTTTTGGTGTGCCTTGGCGGGTGGGGGGGCGGAGGAGATTTCTCTTCTGCGTATTTGCCATCAACAACTGTTCTTCTTACAGTGCCTCATCTATATCTCTGTATTGCCTAGTCTTAACCCTTCTATTACATGTGTAAGAAATTAGATGAATTTGAATCTCACAAATATTCACAATAAACAAGGCTATCTGGCTTCAGGTATGCCCATGGTTTGAACCTAGTTTTTTCAAAAATTATTATCTGTGTTGGAAAATTGAAGCTCACTGGCTAGGAAGCCTCTTCTGTATCTTACAGGGAACCTTATATAAAGTCCCTACTCAGCGCTCACAGTAACCTTGGGTCTCCCCTCCCCATAGCAGACACTTTATCTCCAGGATATATATCAATAGTTCTCAACCTCTGGGTCATGACCCCCAGAGACCACTAGAAAACACAGATATTTACAATTCATAACGGTAACAAAATTACAGTCATGAAGTAGCAAGAAATGCAATTTTTTGGTCGAGGTCACCACAACGTGAAGAACTGTATTAAAGGGTCACAGTATTAGGAACATTGAGAACCACTAGTACAAGTGAAAATCCTCCCCCGGGTGACTGGAAACAAAGCATTTGAGTTAAAAACTTAGTTGACCACTCAACCATCCTCTATGAGAACATAACAGAAATAAATGTGTGTATCAACACCTTACTTTGAAATAGAAATTTCTGAGAAGAAAGGATAGAAACTGAAGATTCTTGGCAATGCACTGGCTCCCTGAGCAAGCAGAGCTGATACACCAAAGAATACAGGAGATACCACTTTCATCCAATAATAAATGATCCTGTTGCCTACACATTTTTGGTATCTCTCTAGGGAGAAATTAACCTGAATGAAATAGTGAACTGGGGATGATTTTTGCCTTCAGAGCCCTCTGACTTCTACCAAAGACCTGGGCATTGCTTAGTCATCTGATCTCTCTGTTCCTCTTGTTGCCTAACAAAGCTTGTTCTTTTCTGTGCCCCATTTCTCTAAACAACTTATCACCCAGGGCTGAAAGCCTTTCTTACTAGATCGTCATGCTCAGTGGCTTTGGATCTCCTCCAGGAACGCTCCATTATGTCTCCTCGTAAGTAACTAGCCTAACTAACAAGAGCACCACATTTACACAACCACACCTGTCCATGTTTTGACTAGAGCTCCTACCTACCATCTCTCTCCACAGTAAGTATAGATGCCCAGGGCAAGAATTTCAATTCTTTTCTGTCGCCATTCCAGTTCTTAGCAAGTCTGCTGTCTACTTGTTTCACTGGAGGAATGACAGTGTAAACAGTCATCTTATGTCTGTCTCTCCAGACTTCATTCATTGCTGCCTCCTCAAAGTCTGTTTTCATGTCAAGATGCTTGCCATTTGAGAAAATGACTCTGTGTCTCGGCTCCCTGGGTGGGTTATGAACATGTTCTAAGCTAAACCGACCTGTGTGTCTTCTCTCCCACCTCATACTTAATCATCAGCTCATCATGGACATACAACACAAGATGAGAAATCAGAATGAATGCCATGGCTCCTTCTCAGGATGCTGACCAATGGCAAACTCCCCTGTTTAAAATCGTGGGATGCTGTTTGTTCAAGGTCAAGAAATGTCGCAGTCAGACCACTGCCACAGCAAAAGCCAACACATGAGGCTAACCCTCACCTCAGGGTGTTAATGTCTCCTGGTAGCTACTATAGTGTTTTAGTGTGAAACAAAACTGTATGGAAAATACCCTACTAAGATTTGAACCTGTCAAAGTCTGATTATAACAAAGAAAAAAGTTAAATCAGACTTCTGCCCAAATTACATTAGCGATTTAAACTGCTGAGATGTCTCCATCTGTAATGAGGTACATGGCATAAAAGAACCAGCTCAGCTGGACAATAACTCCACAAACAAATACTTTTCCTCACTTTCTGCACATCTAGCAGGCTTTGTCTTTAAAATCAAATCTTATAGCAATGCATTTTTTAAAATCCTGAATAAATATCTTCCAGCTTTAATGAGGATAAAACTAACACAAATGAGGACTCCATGGGTAATCTGAAATGCCTAACACTAATACAGATTACTGGGAAGCCATTGCAAAAAAAAAAAAATCAAAGTGCTTACATCCTGTTTCTGAACCCCAAAGAAAGACAGTATGGTATAACGGGATTTGTTATACAAGGGGGAGACCAAAACAGCATATAGCAGGAGAAGTTTGATTTCTTGGACCATGTCTTTAAAATGAAAAGTTCCTTGACAAATTAACATGATGAAACCCTTTTCTTCAAGGTTACCTTAATAAATGTAAATTAAGTTGAATGTTGGTAGGATTATTCAATTCTTTTAAATTTATGTAGTGTCTGGAAAGATGGCTTAGCAATTAGAATGCTTGTCACACAAGTTTGTGGGCCTAAGTTCAAATCCTCAGAAACCTGCATAAACAGCAAGCATGTATAGTAGCCTACCTGTAATTCCAGCCTTAGAAGGCAGAGACAGAAACCCCAGATTGAGTAGGTTAGCTTATCAGCAAGTTCTGAGTTTGACTGATGACCCTGTCTCAGTGAATAAGGTGGTTTTGGACGATTCCCAACATCAGCCTTTGGCCTCCACATGAATATATATACATGCATATAGAGAGAGGCATACAACCACATGCATATATACACAGACAAACAACACACAGACATGAAAATGAAGCAGGGGCAAAAACTGTTGTTTTACTGGCAGCTAGCTGCTAAGAGAATCAAGTTATTTAAAATTTCTATTCTAAAATCTACCCCTCTGGAACCTAGGACATGTACTATGGGGCTACATAGCAATTCTCCTCTACTGGTTTATTTTTATGTTGTCGGACTGTGAAAAGTACCCAGACATATTATTTCCAAATTCTGAAACCTGAAAGGAAAATGTAGTCCTTAGGAGTCCAAGTTAATTGGCTAGTTCCATCAGTAAAATTATGGAGCGACACACTACCAATTACCATGATTACATTGTTCAGCTGTGTCTCGGTGCTAATTATCATTTACCACAAGAAGAAGCTTCTCAGCTGAGGACTAAGCAGCGTACTGCTCTATTAGTATAGAAACATGCAGTTAGGATTATTGTATTGCTATGTTAATTTAGCATAATAATTGTAGTAGGTTTCCCCTTAGGATCCATGACTTATATAGCCTCAGGTTCTTGGCCTCATTAACAGTATCACATTTGGGTACTATCTCAAAAGATGGGTCTCAAATCCAATATTTTAAAAAAGTGGTTGGTTAGTGCCCTAATATGTGTGCCACTGCTACACTAATTACCATGATAAAATATAATAACTTAAATGATATAGTAGGAAAATATAAGGAGCCAATGTACCAGCCTTGCCACCTGATGATTTTTTAAATCTCTTTACTTCAAACTTTCAGTCCTTTCAGCTTTCTGAAGAATAATGATATAATATTTGCCATGCCCATGGCTTCCCAAGACTGTAAAACATGGGATTTCAATCACATTTCCCACCAACCTATCAGCATAAAATCCACTAACTTAATATCTCTCAGAAAATCTAAAAGCCAAAGTGTGTATGTAGCGTGGGGGAATCACTAAAACAGAAGACATACATAAGAAATAACAAGTGACTTTGCAAAAAAGAACACCCCACTCATATTTAAATCCTGAGGCTACCTGTTCCTCTTGCAGTACAATGTAATATAAAAATTACGCTATCGGTGTCACAAGGTTGCTGCGATTGTACAAGGGACAATACAGAGATGTAGGAATCCTGCTTAATGCTTCACATAGGGAGGTTCTTAAGAACAACTAGCTAGAATTATAATACTCAAAGAATGAAATAAGGCTTCATTCATGTGACAAATAACAGACCAACATTTTTGAGGGTGAAATGGAAGCGCTTTAGAAGCCATGTGGAAGACGGTATGTATTTCAAGTGATTACACAATTACTGATAGAAAGTCCGAGATGTTTACTTGGCTAATGAAGTTTAATACAGACAGGTACTTCATTGGAGCCAAGAGAAACACAGAGAATTAGAAAAATCTTGATAGCAAAGCAAGAAAATAAATCTGAACAAGACCAAGTAGATATGAACCACATTGACTAAAATTAGTTTCTCAGTTATTCACACAAAATTTTTACAAATTATCTAAATTTCCTTACATGTAACAAGATTGAACTTAATTGATAAATAGCATGTATATTTGTGTTTTTTTGTTAAGAACACCATCTGCCAAATTCACTACCCTGCCTTATATATACAATCCCATCACCAGCACATGCGGCCCTATAGCTCCTTCTTCTACAGAAACAGGTTTATTTGTGGCTTCTTGACTTTGTGTTTGGCTGAATGACTTGTCTTGTGGAATAAATAAATTTTGAGGAAAGTGTGTCAGTTTCAAACTTTGCCTCACAAGTGGATATTGGTGTATTTTCCCTGTGTCTCCATCATAACCAGAAGAAAAGCGTGCTGCCCTAAGTCTGGGTCACAAGAAGGTACCATGCAACAGACCTAACACTTCTAAGACAGCACAAAATCAACAAACACCAGTCATGGGAGCAGGCTCCACTAAGGTCTGCAGAGACACTGCACAGTGTCAGACCTAATGGCTGAAACCCAGCCAGTGCTTGGGTATCTAAAGACAAGTCATGACTCCTTAAGATGCCGAGTTTTCTAATGACACAGGACACAGCATTCTCTGTCAGTCCCTAATGGGATATAATGTTGTTAACAGCTCTTTTTTTAATTTATTGTCTCCATCTGCTCATATAAAAGGAAGAGGGCTGAAGAGACGGCTCTGCCCTTAAAAGGCTGGGCTCACAACCAAAATACAAATGGAAGGGAAAACACTCTGCCATCTTTCAAACGCCAGGTTTGCTTTAAAACACTGTGAATTGTCACCTCATACACTGATAATATGACGTAGACATGGACACAGGTGAGATGGGTAGTATATTTTAGTCTAGTTTCAGTGGACAGTATTAAAACAAGCGCAATATTAAACCACACAGGTGCTCATTAGTTTTTTTCCATGCTTTTTAGAACCCATCCAACCGTATTCCCCAAATATACACCTCCAGAGTCCCTGAAAAACTGACTCTTGATCCTTGAATCTTTCCTTTCTATAAAAGAATATATAACCTATGATGGCAACCCCAGGGGATATAGCAGTGATGCACTGTACTCAAGGGGGTCATTCTAAGAAAACAATCCCTCTATATTTACATGTCTCCAAAAGTCCAGTTCTGTCCAATATGTTCTTTCCCTTGGTTCTTCTCTAAGGCAGATTTTTGTCTCCCTAAGGCCTTCTCATTTGGTTTATAGATTTTATTGCTAAACAGATGACAGGGAGATATGCAGAAGATGACTCACCAGGGAACATTACAAAGCTTTCTAGAAACTTCAGAGTCTAGGTGTGGTTCTTAGACTGAAATTTCTCAATTACTGATGATGTATTTCTACAACATAGAAAGGGCTGGTCATCTCAGTCCTCTGGCACTTCTGTTTTACCTAATGAAACCTCGGGGTCACTATTCCAGGAAATCACTGCAGTATTTTCTATGTAACTAAAAATTTGTGGCCCTGAGATCTCTAGTTTGCCAGACCACTTCCAGTTTGAGGATGTCTGAGTCAATCCAGTAGGATATGTTCATGGCCACTAGATCAGAAGAGGCAGACACATGGGGTTTCACAGAGAGACTGGCGAAAGCCATGAGAGTCATGAAACTGACTGAAGTCAAGAACAAAAGCTTAAAATTTGCATTAGTCAAGTAGAACTTTTTCCTTTGGAATAGACTTTCTAAGAGTAGTTACCCCTGAAAAGATTGAATCCATGATTTTAAAAAAATGAAGACTCCTAAATAGATTCATATAGGCCTTTGAGTTTTCCTTTGTATTGCTTTAGGTAGGTAAGCCCTGAACCAAACCACAGATCTTAACTTCAGCTTCTGCTCCCAGAAATTATTCAAAATGGTCTAGCAGCATTTCAGAAAGAGTGGAGGATGCTCTGTGCCTGCTCATTAGGTAGCATGTAGACTATTGCCTCTGTGTCAAGGCATTGACACTATTAGTGTCATTACAACATCACCCTAAAGAAAGTAGCAAGTCCTTCAGATGAGCCCTGGGTGTATTAAAATCTGAGAAACACTGACTTTGCTCACCTGGAGTCACTCACATCTTTGCCTTGTTGCATCTGCCTGCAAGTAAAGTTGCAAACTCGGGTGATACAAGCATTTCTTAATCCATTTTTATCATAAATTTTCACTAAATAAATAATCTCTTTGTTTGTAGGTTTTTCTCCAATGCATGGTGTCTCAGGGATAAAGGAAGAGTTATGAGCCAGATCAGGTGGTGGGCCACCTGATTTTATCACTCTAAAAACTGTAGACTACAATATTAATTACATTAATGGCACCGAGTATTTGACTAAGACATATGGAGAAACCCATCATAACATTATATAAATAAATAGCAATTAAATGGTATAAGTGAAATGAAAACATCTCCTATTTCTCACTTCCTAGTTCTATTCAGAAATAACATTCATCGCAGTAACAATAAGCATTCTTGGCACCAAGGTGATATCCCTGCATCTCAATAGCATGGGACACTGAAAGAAATAATAGCTACCTCTAGCAAGCTACAGAGATGGCTAAGACAGAAAAACCTTTGCGAAGAGTGAAAAGCAGGAATTCAGATCCTCAGAAACATGTAAAGGCCAGGCAGGCACAACAGTCCACCCGCAATCCTGAGAGAGGGAGATGAAGCTGCCAACCAGACGGGTAGAATATGAGAGTTCCTGCCTCAGTGAGTGGCCCAATTTCAATAGAAGAAGTGAAGGATGCTAGATGAAGGCACACAATGTAAACCTCAGGCTTTTACCTGCACATGTGTATGTACACCCCCACACAAACAATTACACATGCAAGCTCACATGCACTTATTCACATACTCCACATACTCACATATTCACATACATATATACATACACCCAGCTGTATACTGGGGAAAACAGAATTAGAATTATGTCTTAAAAATAATATACGCAAATTACAATCAAATCCTATAATACATAGATTTTATTTGGGCGCTCATTTAGGAAACAAAGAGGGGGGAATGAGATGATTGAGAAATTCTGAATGGACACTACTTAATGATTTTGAAACAATTATTTTATGCATATTATCTAGTTTTAAATTTCATCATATGCATGGTGAACTCTATATACATACATATATTCATGTATAAATATGTGCATATGGGTAAAATGATAATCTCTGTTTTCCTGGGGTTTCTTCCCGATGATGTAGTTGTGAAGGGCTGAAGAGGAGATGGGTTGAATCAAACCTAAATGTCTTTGAAATTCATCAGTGCAGCCAAGTACAACTGGACAATAATTGCATAGTATCCCTAGTCTGTGGTTTCAAATTTCCTGGAATCATATTTTTTTTTAGAAAGAAAACAAGTTTATTTGGCACACTGCAAAGAGAACCGTGAATACAGCAATGGCAGAGTACCTCATGACAGCACTTTCAGGCTGGTGCTCTGGAAACTGAAAATAAGGGCAGAAGGCGTGTCAAAACAAAACACAAGGGCCTAAACTAATGAAATGATTAAGACAAATAGATACACTTCTGTTTTCCTTTCTGAAGCGTGGAGAGTAAAATATGACTTCAGTGAATGCCACTGAGAGAAACATTACATGGGAGGGAGGGGCTGTCCTAGGCCACCAAGCATGTTAGTTTTTTGCTTGGAGGAGGCTTCCTGTTTTACCATCTGCAGAGCAGGCCTGCGGGGAGGCCCCATGCCATGCAATGAGTGAGAGAGGATGCATAGAACCTGCATGGGAGCACCCAGGAGGTGTTTGCTGACTGTTCACCCAATTAAAAATGCTCTAGTGGAGGAGAGGAGAAAACTGAAAAACAATAGACATATTTAAGGCCCATATTCATGTATTCATTGCTGGGAACACACCACTATTAAGTATTTAGTTTGGCATATTTAGAATGACATGGGGTTGAATGATCTTTACACTCAGAGGAGATTATCTAGTAGAGATGGATCTTTATGTTTTTGATGAACTGTTCTGACAAGCTTAATTCATCTTGCCCTCAGTGGTTTGCAAATGAGTGAAAATAGAAGAGATAAGTTTCTTTCACCTAAGCATCAGCGAATTAAGATACTGTGATAATCTTCAGCGTTGGAAATGATAAAAAATATATAACATGACAGAACTGAAATCAGTACTATGTTTCTAGAAATTCACTGGGTAACACATATCAAGAGCATTAATGTTCATTTTGGGTTAAGAGTACTGCCCAGGAGCAATAAAAGGTAAAACCAGTATATGGGAAAAATGTGTATCCTATATCCAAGAAAACATGTAAATACCATGTAAATCATGTTTCACCTATATGGGCTACTGTCTCCTTTAAATGATGCTACAAAGAATATAAGTAAAATCTAAAATGTACTTGAGAAACAAGGAAGACTAATATTTTTAAGCTACTAATGAAAAGTTCTCAACCACACAAACTTGTGCTGAATGTCTTCATTAATGGCAATAACTCTGATGTCATTAACAAAACAACATTCTCGGATATAGTATGGAATTTGCATCTATATATCGTTTTTCTTGGATCTACCTAAACATAGTCTAATGACCTCTCCATCTTTAGAAAATTCAAAGATAAACTAGATTATAAGGCCCTGTTGCTGAAGGAATCACATCCCACGTGTGCATAGTGGACAGAAACCAGGTTAGAACTGAGCTGGAAGCTTCATCCTTGCTTGCTAACATTCAGTCTTTGAATGTGTCATGCAGACTGCTGGAGGAGAAAAGACATCAGCGCTCTTACTCATCCTACACTCTATGAGACCAACCTTCCAGACAACATTCACCCATTTATACTGTAGCAGCACTATTGCTGTAGAGATAACCAACATGAGATCATCTACATAAGGGAACCCAGAGATGATACCATTAAAATGGTCAACACTCCATGGTGAAAGAGATCCTAGGCCCTGACAGGAAACTAAATACTGTTACTCAGCTAAATTGGCAGAGTGCAAAACTGCCTTCTAACTATTTATGCTAATATCCACCCACAAATATACTTTAAAACTTAACCAAAACGGCCTCTGAGCAGAAAAGTGGTAAATACTGACTCATAGCTTTTAAAGATGCTAAGAACAAGTAATGGATGAGTGTTCAGCTCCAAACACAACATTTGTTCCATCCCCTCTAAAGTTTATGCAGAGCAGGGATGGCAGGAAGAATTTAAGAGCCAGAAGATAATGAGAAAGGCTGAGAAATTTCATCTTCTGGGAAGACATGTCTACCACAGTAACAAATTTATAGTGCTTGTAGATGCCTGCACTGGATCTATACACGATGGCCCATCATGGGTACCGGGGCCCTCAGGAGCTCTACTCCTCAATACTCAACTCTTTGTTACTTGGTGTGGGAAGTCCTTCTGTGTATGTGTTGGTTTTATTTATTAATGAACAAAGAATCTGTCTTTGGCCTGGCAAGGCAGAATAGAGGTAGGCAGGGAAAACTAAACTGAATGCTGAGATAAAGAAGACAGAGTATGTGGCTGCAGTCCGAAACAGACGTGCCGGGACCTTGCTGGTAAGCCACAGCCATGTGGCGATACACATATTAATAGAAATGGGTTCAAGATGTAAGAGTTAGTCAATAAGAAGCTAGAGCTAATGGGACAAGCAGTGATTTAATTAATAAAGTTTTTGTGTGGTTATTTCGAGTCTGGGCAGGCAGGAAGGAACAAACGACCTCCTAGAACAGTTACTAATAGATTCAGATGGTGGGAATCATTCATTGTCTTCAGCTGCATTTTTGCTAATGACTTCCTTAGAATCCAAAGGTTAGTTCCAAAGAAAATGTTACCCAGGGGGTTCTGGTTAAATGAAAGGGGTAATAAAACAAAAGACTTCAATTCTAGGAAAGAGAATGATAGGGATGAGAAAAGGTAGGTTGCTAGAGATAGGAGAAGGATGAAAGAACATGATGTGTCATCAAAATATACGCAAGTGTGAAAAATATCAATAGCAAACTTAACCAATAGAAAGAAAAGAATAAGAGCCATTATTATGTCAGATTTGAATAAGTTCCTCAAAGAAGGCCTTTGAACTATTACATCTTCACGTTGCATTACCAGAAGATGGCATCTTACTCTGCCGTCTCCTTGCTAGTGCTTGCAAAAGCATGAAGGGAAGAAACGCCTATTCCAAGGGTAAAACTAAGTTTAAAACTTTACTCTACTTAATTAAAACAGAGGCTTATTTAGGTCAAGTCTTCCTCCAAAACCATTTTCAGAAAACACAAGTTTGTGGTTGTTGTCCATTTGTTTGTTTTGCTTTGTTTCCCACGTCTGTAGCACTAGAGACTAGAGCTGGGACTCACCTCAGTAACTAAATGAATTCTTCACCTGCTTTCCACATCTGTCCTCATTATGCTGCAGTTCAAGCTCTCATAAAATTATCCTTCTAAATCTGCTGCTCTGCCATGGTAGGCCCAACATACTAATATCTGCAGTCAAAGCACCGTAGAGGTCACCTGTTAGCTTAAGGGCCATACTCTAATGTTCTCCTCAGTGTGGAAGATTTCTCTAGTATCTAGAAGACCCCAGGGCCGGAGAACTTGCTTTGTTTTCAGAGGCCATCTGTGGCATTGTTAGATAAAAAGTAATTGACTTCTGTGCAGCGAGCTCACTGTGATTACTGAGCTAGTCTCAGGAGTTTTCTAATTACAGTATGGTCTTCCTTTCCAAACACTGTGTTTCCATCAGCTGAGTTCTCCTCTCTTCTTGCTTTGCCCCCAACCTTTCTTCCCTTGAACTGTGCCACCTTCCTTACTGTGGGATGTAAGTTGTTAGCACAGTATGTGACTACTATAGACGTGGCTCTGAAGTTTTGTTGCTTTCATTTACTGGCTGAACTATCTTGAGAAACTGACATGGTGCCTGTACTTAACATGCCCTGCATTATTAAGTTACGATGATCATAATGCTGCCTTCATCTTCAAATCGTTCCATGATGTGTTCTATAAATACATGCAGAAAATCTACCTAAAACATACTTTGTGATCAGACATTTGATAAATGTTTGTTGCTGGTGAGAAGGAGAAGGAAGGTCTTATGCCACCTTCCCATGTGTCTAGCCTACTGGCTTGTCAATAATCTTCAAAAATTATAATGTCCAAACTAGAAACATTGACGTTGTACTTAGGAAAACCAGAATACAGTGGAATGCTTGCCTGTTGGTCTGGACATCTATTGGACCTCACCAGGCCTACCGGGTCTTCATCTATAAAATCAGATGAAAACATCTACCTTCTAACATAGTAAATATACACAAGTCCTAGCTCTCTGCACCAAATTTACAACACTTAGAACTATTGTGGCAAGAGATAAGCATTTAATATCGTGACACTGAAGCTCTGGGGGTTTTGGATGCAGCTGGCAGCCTCGGAGGCTGTGTTTTCCCATAGGCTCCTGACTGAGGTTATTCTGTTCCTGAGAACTGCCATCCAGGGCTGAGCACAGTCCACCTGGATCCTCCACTAAACTCTCACAGGAGGGGCTGAAAGGAAGAAAAGGAAAAGTGATTTAGGGAGACATGGGGGAGAAAGAAAATGAGGAAGGGTAAGTGAGATAAAGTGTAGAGCAGACAGGTGGGTGGGTGGTTGAATATGAAAGTGGGAAGCAGCTGGACAGTCACTCATAGGAATCCATGTTTCGTGATCCTGTCTGTGAACAGCCTTGTAGTCTGTAGTCAGTTATTATGATCTATGTGAAAAGTACACACACACACACACAGAGACACGCACACACACAGACACGCACACACACACACACCCCACCACCACCACCACCGCCATCACCACCATAAAATCCACTTGTTCCTTATAGGGGGCAACAGAACAAACAACAGGAACTTTTGGCGTCAAATACATTTTCCCTTTGATTAGGGTCACATTTTCACCTCTCCACTTGAATACTACTTTGCCAGAGCTTCTGCCAAGTGTAACCTGTAAGTCATTGGACCAAAATCTTCAGGTTATTATCTGCCTATGATATGAAAAGGTTTGCACAATACTAGGAAAAAGTAAAGTAACTGTTGGAGAAAAGGAAACCAACCCACTTTTGCCTGAAACTCCCAGAAATCTGAGAGTTGATCATCATTCTCTCTGTTGCAAGATTTAAGCTCACAACTTATTCTTGATTCTGTATAGATGCTTTTGTGCACATTTCAATGTTACAAATTTAATGATGGGCCTGGGTATTATGTGTGTTTTAATTAATAAAGCTTGCCTGAAGATCAGAGAGCATAGCAACCACACTGGTCATCCATGCAAGCCAGGCAATGGTGGCACATACCTGTAATCCCAGCAGCTACACAAGTTAGCCATAGAGGCTGTGGACAAAGGTGGTGCATGCCTTTAATTCTAACACTAGAGAGGAATAAAAGACAGGAGACAGGTCTCAAACTCAGTCTCGGTCTGAGGATGAGTGGAGGCAGAATTGCCCATTTCAGTCTACGGTAGAAGTAAATGATAGTGCCTGGCCGCTTTTCTTTTCTGATCTTCAGTTTGAATCCCAGTATCTGTTTCTGGGTTTTGATTGTTCATTCTGCACCTGGGACCATGGGTACTCTGGGTCTGGACACTCATCTTCCTCAAAGCAGTGGTTCTCAACTATAATGAACCTTGGCCATTGTCCTTCCATGAATCCCACAGAGTCCCTGGTTACATATAGTATTTGCTGTTAGATGCTAGCAATGATCTAGCTAGACTTGTTCCAAACCACTCTGGCCCCAGCACACGCAACTGTAGTCTGGGGTTCCTACTTTGCCTGGTTTCTGGAGCAGGGCATCAGTTTCTCTGGCTTCTCCTCCCAAAGTCCTTCCTGCGCTCCTGCACCTCTGAATCCCCATGCTGGCACCCTTCCAATGTGAAACACCACAGGTCTGTCTAGTCTTCCCATGAGCACTTGGTTTATCTAAGAATGTTTTAACTTCAAATGTCGATCTTCTCTGTCAAACTCCTATTTCTCATGATCACCTCAAGTGTTTTATAAAATCAAATAATCCATTTCATTATATTCAATATATCTTCCTAATACATTGAGGAGAGGTCCGAAAAAGCAATTGTCAATGTCAGAACTCTAAATTTAGGGATAGTCAGAATCCTTATTGGATATTAAACTCACCAGAACTTTCTACCGAGAAAAATAGAAACATCATAAATGAAGAATGCAATCTATAGGTGTATTCATGCTAATATTCAATTATCTTATGTTAATATTCAATTATCAATGATGTGGGCTTCATAGGTATATCTGGTGGTCAAAGCAAAGTCTTGAACACAATTTCATATTGATATTTTCAGGAGGTTGAGACTCGGTCAGGCTATAGAGACCGGAAGCTGTTTGTTTCCTATATAAAATGTTACTGTTTATATGTGACCTACTTACTCAACTCACATTTGCCTGTGATGGCTAAAGACATTCCCCTTTATGCTAGGCATCCATTTTGGCACCCACTAGTCCTTTGTCTATGACTCCAGTCCCTGGAAGATAAGTCCCCAGTAACTCTGACTCAGTGACCTCTACCCAGAAATGTACAGCCATGACTGTTTTGCTATTCATGACCAACTGTTTCTTTTGCTTCTGTCACTTCCTTAAACAGATACCCAAAGATTGTTTTGAGTCACCTTGACCACTTGGCAGAAAAGACCAGTTTTCATTTTCTTATGTAGATATTGAAAGTCTTCTTATGGTTTTCATTTTCAAAAAAAACAAAACAAAACAAAACAAAGAAAAAAAAACCTTTCTCTATCCCCCTTCTTCACAACATGCCTGAGATTTGGACTTTAAAGCTGTTGTCCTGTTATCAGTTAATCAATAAATCTTTTAATTATAATTTGATTGAGTCTATGGTCTTTTCCTGGGGGCCATAAACTCTGTAACATATCTATATAATTTTAGCGGTCTTTAGGTTTTATACAAGTGCTTTGGAAAGAGTTGTAGTGTTGTTTAGGGAGCAGTGATAAGGCAAACACCTTGTAAACACATGTTCAGAACAAAGGTTTTTTCCTGAATATTTTCAGTTTGCACTGGTTGGTTGAGCTGAGGTCTACGGAACCTGCAGATCACATGGCAGCTGTCTCCATGAGAAAGTCCTTTAGGGATTATCCTGCCCTAAGATCTGCTTTGCTTCTGCATAACTGGGAGAGTCTCAAAGTGGCAAGTAGTAATCATTCACGCCATTCAGAGCTTTGACTCCATGTTCCAACTTCAACATATTTTAGTTGTTTGTGTAAGTAATGAAAATGAAAGTTCCTGGCCTTTGAGGAGAAGTACCTAAGAAACAGCAAGATTTTATTCACCTATATACATATATTTTTATTTAAAAAGTGTCTGCACTGACAGTAAGCTTCTCACTGATAACATAATGATGACCCAGGCGGGGGCCCTATAAGACAATAAAGTAAGAATGACCTTATGCTAATGATATCAAGTGTCTTAAGCCACCAATTATCATTTTTTGAAAGTACCCCCTCTGTTTTAGAAGTACATTGCTGGGATTGAACCCAGTGCCTTGTGCCCACGAGGGCAGCATGATCACACTAGCTACACCATGCCCTCTAAAAATCCTTCAAAACTGATGGATGGATACAGAATAAATAGAACACTTCCCTGTGGAAGAAAAATATCCAGAAATACAGGCTGGTAAGGTTAACAGGTCAGCGTTCCAGAACACAGCAGAAAAAGTCAGGGTCCGAGACAAAATTAAAGTCAAAATGTATTTAGCTACACAAAACTGAATTGGGAAAAGGAGAGAAGCTTCGAGAAAACCCCTCTCTGGTGGAAACCATAGACCACTTGCTTGCTTTCGTTCTTGTTTTCAGGGAAGAGAAAGAAATTCTCCTTAAACAATTCCACCTGAAAGCTCACACTTGCCAGGGAAGACTGCATTATCCAGACACCCTCAGAAACATGATGAAAGCTTAGTACGAGCTGACCAAGGGGTCTGAGTACTTGGGGGGAAAATTCTGAGTTTTATGGAATTGATAAAGCAATAAAAGAATGTATTTAAAGCAAATTTAAGAAATCTAGTCATGTAAAAAATTCAATGCTTAGGCTTCTTTAAAGAAACAACCAAAAGTTACTTTTTCAAAACCCTACTTTTGAAAATAAAAAATTTAGTGATAAACCAAGAATCTTGAGGGAAATACTAAACACAGAGTAAAAATTACTAGTGGGAGCTGGAGAGATGGCTCAGTGGTTAAGAACATTGGCTGCTCTTCCCAGAGGTCCTGAGTTCAATTCCCAGCAACCACCTGGTGGCTCACAACCATTTATAATGGGACCTAATTATATGGGACCTCTTCTGGCAAGCAGGTGTATATGCAAATAGAGCACCATATACATAAAAGTAAATAAATACCTTTAAAAAAAACTACTAATGAATTATATGCAATAAAGATGAAAGATTCTTCAGGATGAAGCACAGAAGCATTGGAACAAACACACTATACATACTTTAGCATGTTGCAGTCTCTTAATTCATGGAGATGTCATGAAGGTTTCTGCAGCTGCTGCATTTTTAGAACTGAGGACATCAAGGCCCAGGAAGGCTAAGGAACTCACCCAGATTCTCACAGCTGCTGAGAAAGAGACGCAGCCACGATTCCAGCCCAAAGGACTGAGCTTCAGTTCTGTTTCCTAGCAACTGCCCTGTGATCCTGTCAAGAAAATGGAAATCACTAAAGAAGAGATCCATGGAGGTTAAATTTGTCCCAGAATGAGCAACTGTGAGAGTTGCAAATACCTTCTTTGGAGAGATGATGGTTGAAAATTCTCCAGAATTGAAGAAAAGCATCATTTATCCAATTTGGTAAAGGTTAACATTTCTTGAGTAGAATTTTAAAAAGAAATCATATCTAGACAGAGGATTGTGAACCCCATGATTGCAAGGGAAAGGAGATGCTGACCATGAAGACAGTCTGTTCAAGATGACAAATTGATAGAATGAAAACCTTTTTCAAAGGCAGGAGGCTTCTTGAGGCAATGGTGGAAGCCAGGTGATGGGCAGGCTATATCTCAATAACAAGGAAAGACCACCGTCAGCGACAAGGTATACTTGGTAGGATTGTCATTGAGGAATGTAAGGAAAATAATGCCTTTTATACAAACAAAACATTGAAAGAGAATAATCTTATACCTTTGTTAAAGAAAAATATGGAAGATATAGTTAAGAAAGAAGAAAAATTATATAAGAAAAAAATCTAAGCTATAAAGAAAATTGTTAAACTGTATATATATGAATAAATCTAAACCAGCCTTCTTTAAATAAACACTAAAAAATCAAAATGTTTAGGAGAAAAATAATTAAATTCTGTAACTAACTAATAAGGACTAAAAAATAGGGAAATTGATATATGCATATTCTCGTTCATACTTAAGCGGCCTTAAGCCTCCAGTGAAAACTACTGTCTTAGAAAAGGTAAGATTTTTGGAGAGAAAAATGGATTTTTTTTCCCAGATAGTTCAGGAGAGGTTTGACAAAATCTTTAGGAAAATGTAAAAAGAAAACAACCATCTGGCCATCAGCCACAAGCGCCCACCTTTCTGCAGGGGGTTTGTGCCCTCTCCTTTAGACCCATGTTGATGCTACAGTTATCACATCCATGAGCTCTCAACTTACAGATAATATGTACTAGGGAGACTGCTGGAGTCTGTGCATTTAGGAACCATGCCGGAAGGAGTATACATCTTAAAGTAATGCGGGCCCTATGAGACTAGGGGATTGCTTAACTAACTCACATCACCGTGCAATACTCCACTGTGAACCACATTGCTCTGTGTAGTCCACAGTTGAGGAACAGGATATGTCAATACAAAGTTCTTTGGACTGAAAGCATGGCCTAGCACGAGCTCAGCAGAGCAGAGAGAACTTCTCCCTGCAGTGTGCACGATGCCTTGCCTCAGCTTTAGCTACAGGTGAGATTGACATGGTGGGGCTGGGTAACTTGCAGCTGAGACATTGTAACGCCTTATACAAAGGAGCCCATTGACTGGAGCTGAAAAGTTCAGGATCTGGTAGTAAAGAGATTGGACATTTACTGAGGATATACGGTGTCCCACATTAAGCTATGCCTAATCCTTCCAAAAGTCTCACAATTCCTTCATCTACATAGAGTGCCAAGGTCCAGTGGACTTTTCCTACCAGAGCTTCCAGCTGACTACTGCCGCCTATTTGAGCTCTGTTTTGGGCATTTCTTGAGCTGCTACTGAATTCGTATTTATTTAAATGTTTTCGAAGCATTGTGTCAGCTCAGGTTAAAGAGAGATAAGGCAAAAAGGTTATGGGAATCAGTATGTAGGTTCCACAAACAGTTAAAAACAGATTCCCGTGAGTCACCTATGCTACATTGGGCATATGCCTAAATGACTCTCTATCCTACTATGGGTTCTTGCTCCTCCACAGTCACTACTGCCCTGTTTATAACGACCAGAAAGTGGAAACAGCCTAGATGTCTACAAACTGATGACCATTTGATGAAAATATGGCACATTTAAGACAATGGACTACTACTCAGCTAATAAAATTAAAATTATAAAATTTGCAGGTAAATGGGTGGAGACAAAAACAATCATCCAGAGTGAAGTAACTCAGACTCAGAGAGACAGATATCACATGTTTTATCTTTTTATAGATGTTAACTTTGAACTTTCAGGTACATGTCTTTCATTTGGAATATCCACAGAAATCAGTACATTACTAAGAGCCCATGGAGAATGTAGAAGGCCCAGAGGTCTTTTGTGATCACAGACATGCACTACGGCAGTGGTTCTCAACCTTCCTAAGGCTGCGACCTTTTAATACAGCTCCTCATGTTGTGATGAACCCAACCATAAAATTATTCTTGTTGCTACTTCATAACTGTGATTTTGGTACTCATACGAATCATAGTGTAAATAGCTACATTTTCTGAGGGTCTCAGGCGGCCCCTGTGAAAGGGTCATTCATCCCCTGAAGGGGTCACAACCCACAGGTTGAGAACAACTGTGCAAGGGAACCTGGACTGTTAAACACGCAGGGCTTTTCCTTCAAGGGAAGGAACACAAACCCTGGCTTTTGTGTTTTCTAGACTGGTGACCTTTGTACAATCTGTGTGGCTGAAGACCCGCCTCCAGACCCATTCTTGCAGACTTGTTTTTCTCAGTCAATCTATACAACCTGTTTTCATGAACGGAATCACATGGACTTTATAAAGAGTTTTGGTGTGGTCGCATCTGTTCTATATTTAGCTTTCTTTATTCCTCAAGTAGCTTTAGGCGTGCTTTTATTGTACATGTGTGACTGATTTAATCATCACAGGGATAGTTCTCACTGGACTGTGATGTATTTAAATAAGCTTAAAATAAGCCAATAGGGGTCAGACTCCCACAGTTTGGAACAACACAGGCTACGGAGTCATGTTGCACCAAACTGCTTTCTTGCCTCCCATGTTCATCTCTGTGCTGTCAGCGAAGGTCACATAGACCCCAGCAGGAAAGGATTTCTAGGGAGAGAAAATAGAATGCACTTGTATAAAAAGTTAAAAAGTAATTATGGAACAAGAGAGAGTAAAATGGGGTGGGAGAAGGAAGGGCAGGATAGAAGAGGGGAACTGAGAGAGATAAATAACACTAAAGACTTTTCAAAAAAGTCATGTGGAAACCTACTAATGTAGAAGCTTCCTAAAATACACCTATACACACACTGCCCACTGTGAAAATAGTGGAACAAGCATTATTGGATTAACCAATTACTCTCTGATCAGATTTAAGTCCCACTCCACAAGATAAAACTCACACCTACTACAATCATCAGGCCAAGAATCTATGGCTATACAGGGGTCATAGAACCTAGGGAAGGAACTACTATTATTCTACTAAATGTATTAAACTATGTAATATTAAACTGACTCCTAATGGCTTCTTCCTATGCCCCCAGATTCATGCATGTCTCAACCCTCATCAGAGAAGCTTCTGTTTGTAGTAGCTGATGATTAAAATAGAAGCCCACAACCAGCCAAGGTGCAGAGAATAAGAGAATGGAGAACACTTAGCCCTCAATGAAGCATACACACCTCACCCCTCCCTTCCAGCGTTCAGGGATCATCACAGAGAAGGGGAGAGAAAGCGGATGAGAGCCAGAGGCCATGGCTAATTACAAGGAAAGGTTGTCTTCCGATATAACATCGTAGCTGCACCCAGGAACTCACTGAAGATGCAGCAGCATCCACAAGACCTGTGCAAGTCCAAGCCTAAATCCCAACAGGAAGAGGAGTTGGATATGATCATCAAAAGCCAGGCAGTATTAACAGTATTTAGCTGAGTGAGAAAAGGACAGAGAAAAAAATACAACCTAAGCAAACTGATAAATTGGCCATGCTCCAATGGAAGTTATATAAGCAACACAAATTGACCTCAATGGGGAAAGGGTGGCACAAGTTGGGTGGTAAGGGAAGGATGTGTGAACCTAGGAAAATTTGGGTAAGGGAGAGAGAAAATAATCAAAACACATTGCATGAATGTCAAATAAGTAAATCTCAGGAGGAAAAAAAATCCTACTCTAGAAAATCAGCTACCAACTAGGCACTCTCCCGGTTATTTGGCTAATGATGTTTTTTCCATAGTCTTTATATTTATTCTAACCAACATTATGCCAACAAATATTAGTATGGCAAGGATTATATAACCACTTTGTTTTCTATAAATGTCTCCTCCAAGGGCAAAGGTTTTAATGGGCCTGTTTCTGATCTCTGCCCACAAATAAAATTTGACCCTGAACTTTCAGTTTCTCTTGATTGGAACCTTCTGGAAGAGAGAAAGTTTGGTGCACTCAGGGCAGTAGGCTAGAGAGCAGTTGTAGGTGATGTATAAAATGCTCATGGTAGGATTCTCTCAGGCTACAGTCCTATACATCCTAACCACAGGCAAAGGAAGCCAAGGATACATAGCTCATTCGTTTTTTTTTCATGTGACTCTTGGAAGCAAGAAAATTTTCATTATATAAAACAGCAAATATTACACGGACATTCAATCAAATGTCCTAATTCTATCAATTTATATTATAGACATTGAACATAGAATGGAGATTATGGAGGATTTAGAGAGAAAGGAAATCAGGGAAGTTGCCTGATATGTTCAGCGTAACTTGGGGAAGATAAAAAAAAAATCTCCTTAAAATGGATAATGTCTTTATTGTGTTTGCCCAATAGAATGAATATAACAAGCAACTAAACTAACTACGTTAAGAATGTGTAAAGCTGTTAATTGCGTGTACATTACCATAGCTATACTTTTAAAAGCAGAAGGAAAGGGATTTGCCTTCTGCACAGAACCTCTCCTCAGGGAGGACAGGAAGGTCCTGCTGGCCCCACCAGTGGTGTGTGTCAAGGGGGAGCCACTTGCAACGTTGGAGCTGACTCAGACCTAGAGAGGCCCCATTCCTGTTCAGTGGTTTCTCTTGCCAGATATGGCCTACTTCGAACATCTTCTATTCTGTGCTGCACAGGCTCAGAGGTCAGAGGGAAAGCTCACTTATGGAAGTGAAAGCAGAGAAGAGGGATTTCCTACCAGGAAGAACGAAGGTAGTAACTTCATGTAGAGGGCAACAACATTTAAGGAGGCAGCAGGGTGAATCTCTGCAAGAAGATTCAGAGATAAGTCTTCCAGACAATTGCTAAACAGAGGAGCAATGGGTGCTGTTTACCAAGGGATGGTGTTCACATTCATAGTACAAACCTATCACTAAGTAAATGTACATTTCTGATGGTCCCCCTGCAGTGGAGAAGCAGCAGCAGGGGATAAATGAGATGCATCATTTCACATGACAGGACATCAGAAACAACGCCAGAAGCACAGTATAATGCTGCCTTTTTGTTTCTTTTTTTCTGAAAAAGATATAAAACAAATTCTCACTGTGTCTCCTAAATTTTTTCATCTTAAAATGTAAATGAGCTTGTAACCTGAAGTATTTCCCATTTTTTTCTGTTTAAAAATATCTCAAATTTTTATGCTGTTATTTAATATGGAAACTGTATCTCTATACATTAAGTGAAGTATCTTTGATAAATACATAAATAAAATTTGTATTTCCTCTGGGAAGTAAGAAATAACAAACTCGCTACTATGTATTGATTCTCTTTTTATTTTCAATGAGATTATTCTTGAAGCAAAAAGGACTATACACACCAAGCCCCTCCCCTGCCCCATCAAGCTGCGAGAAAGCCCTGACCAACAGGCACCGTCAGATGGGCTGATGGCCGAGTATACTCTGAGCGTCTTTGTCAAGGAGCAGAGTGGCACCCAGGTTCTCTCTCATGCAAAAGAGACTGCAAAAACCCTGCTGCTTATGCACAGTGCTGCATGGGTGTGATACCATATCCATTGCCTGATAGGGCAGGCAGAATGCAATTAGCAAAACTTCGCTCCCCAACCCAGCCCAGAAATTATGGTGCCAACAACTTTGCAAGAACTATCTCTGTCTCCTATGTGAGCCAACTACAACGAATGCCACTCTTTTTAAAAAGTGACCACAGACTGCAGGAACTGTGATCTTCAGGCAACCAAGTATTTCAAAATCAGTTACATCCAAATCTGAAAAGAGAAGCAGCCTTTTAACTCTACAGCCACTTCTTTTTGAGCACTGGAGTTTCCAGGCTTTTGGTGTTTGCGTAACATGTTCTCGGCCCTAAAGTTTCATCTTCTCGATCACTCACTTTGATATTTTAAGGATATTTCTTCTTTACTGGGCATCAAATATTGCTTTAGAACCCAAAAATGGGAGAAGTAAGTCTCTGCTGTTAAATGGCATGTTCTATGAAAGAGACTGGCCACAAAAGCTTGGTTGTTGCTGTCACATAGAACATTGGCATTCAAAATAAAATAAGACTGGAAGAAAAGTAAGAAAGTAATTTAGCATAACTTTTGAACTAACTTTTCAGATACTTTAAAAGGTAGTATTTGGGGAATATTTGCAGATGGGTGACTCTTTTGGATGGGCTCAGGCTGACTCAACTCATGGCGTATTCTCTGAGCCAGATCCTCATTGAAGGTGAGGTGCTGCTTGGGAAACTGTGGTTGAAAGGCCAGGATAGAAAGAAAAAAAATACCTAGGAAAAATTATACCCACCAGAATTATCAGGAATCTAAGTTAATTTTAAAAAACTTTTATACTCAACAAATTGAAGCTCCACAGTACAAGGGATATAATTGCAGGTCAATATGGGGAGAGACTCCTTAGATGGAAGACGTATGCCTGTACTGGGGCAGGACCACCCATGGAGCCTCCTGCCATGGTCACAGGGGAACAAGTTTGTATCTCTTCCCTGACATTGCTAAAGACATCAAAGCATGGCCATCCTAGGGTTTCAATGGAAGTTAAGGGTCTAACTTTTCAGGAATTTGCTGATGATGGCACCATCAGTATGACTGTGCTACAGGCAGGAACAGTGTCAGGGGTAAAGTTGTTGGTCCAATGTTCCAAACCACAATGTCAGATATGCTGAAAGAAACAGGGATTCAGAGTCGGTTGTTAGTGGGTACACAGTCACCCTAGCATTGGTTGTTGGCATTTTGTGTGGGTACCAACACTCAGCAGAGCTCTGATACTTCCAGAAAGCTGTGACAGAGGTTGTGGATCCCAGAGTTAAAGGAAAGATTGTTATCAATGCCTTCCGGTTGACTAGTTCTAACATGAGGATGGCTTTAGAACATGAACCAAGACAACTTTAAGTGTGGGTCAAAGAAACAAAGTATCTGCCCAGACATTAATGCATGAGCTAAGCACAATGTTAATTTTCTGTAGAAATGAGATGAAACAGATGTTGTTCAGTTTGCCTAAGAAGAATTGGGGGTGGGGGAGACTTGACTTCAGACTTACAGTGAATGTTGTAAAAAGTGAGTCGGTGCTGAAAGAGATGTTAGAATTGACAAAGAATTGCAGTAAGGCTTAGAAGAAAACAGAACACATGTTAGCAAGCAGGATCCCAAACACTGTTTGGAAGAAAATGTGGATGTACTTACTGTCTAGCGTTTTGCAACAATGTCGCATACTATTGCATTTAGACAAAGCAACACAGAAAGTTGTCGGCAACAAATACCTGAGTCATCATTTCTAAAGCTCACAATGAAAGGAACTCTGCAGCTCTATTTGGTGAAGTGTAAGACAAGGGGTGTCCTTTCAGCACTGTGACATCTCTGGTCTCAGTTACCCAATTACTCCTGTTTCGTTAGTCAGAGTTTTGAAGATTCCAAAGTTGTGTAAGACTACATCAAAGTGAACAAATTTTTCTAACATCCCATTTGGGGGAAAAAAGTAAAATTTGATTATTGATTACAAAATAAAATACATTTACAATAAAAAAATCAATATTTGAAAAATTTTGTGATCTTTTCTCAAACCTCCTTGATGGATCTCATTAATTTGAACAATTATAACATTATGACATTTATAATATATTTGGACCTGTGCTTGCAGTGACAGCCCACGGTGTTCCTTACAGAGCTAACACAATGGCGGGCACACATGGATCCCAAAGACATTGCGTAAGCTCACTGACTATGAATTTCTTCACCTGAACCAGAAGTTCGGCTACCGTGGAAATCAATGATTCATTTGTCTTTCTTTCCCACTAAAAAACATTTTTGCATACACTCCAACTTTTGTAGACAAATTCAGGAGTTTGGTTCATTACCCAAAAGACCCGTTGGGGGCTAAAATGAACTACCCTGATGACCTCTTGTTTCATTACTGTGAAAAATGACAGGGGACATAGGGGCAAACCATGTCCCCTAAACAAGATACACCTCACTTCTCACTTTTGTGTATTCTGTGAACTAGGAACAGTTGTTGTGGTTTTGTTGCTGCATTTTAAACAATTGTGTAAATAAATCCTGCTTTCAACTTTATCTCTCAGCTGTGAGGATCTAAAATAGTTACTGTCCAGCTTTTATAGAAAAGTCTGTCAAAATTTTTTATTGACTTTTATTGAGCTCTACATCTTTCACAATAGTCACAAATAGCATAAAATATCTTGGAGTAACTCTAATCAAATAAGTGGAAGACTTGTATGACAAGAACTTTAAATCTTTGAAGAAAGAAACTAAAGACACCAGAAAGTGGAAAGATCTCCCATGCTCCTGGGTAGGCAGAATTAACATAGTAAAAATGGCAACTTTACCAAAAGTAATCTACAGATTCAATGCAATGCCCAGCAAAATTCTTCACAGACCTTGAAAGAACGGTACTCAACTTCATATGGAAAAGCAAGAAACCCAGGATAGTCAAAACAATCCTATACAATAAAAGAACTTCTGGAGGCATCACAATCCCTGACTTCAAACTCTACTACAGAGCTACAGTACTGAAAACAGCCTGGTATTGGCATAAGAACAGACAGGAGGACCAATGAAACCGAATTGAAGACCCGGATATTAATCCTCACACCTTCGAACACCTAATTTTTGACAAATAAGCAAAAAAATATCAAATGGAAAAGAGAATGCATATTTAACAAATGGTGCTGGCATAACTGGATATCAACATGTAGAAGAATGAAAATAGACCCATATCTATCACCATGCACAAAACTCAAGTCCAAATGGATCAAAGACCTCAACATAAAGTCAGTCACTCTGAACCTTATAGACGAGAAAGTGGGAAGTATACTTGAACACATTGGCACAGGAGAACACTTCCTAAATATAACCCCAGCAGCACAGACACTGAGAGAAACAATTAATAAATGGGACCTTCTGAAACTGGAAAGCTTCTGTAAAGCAAAGAACATGGTCAACAAGACAAAACGACAGCCTACAGAATGGGAAAAGATCTTCACCAACCCCACATCAGACAGAGGTCTGATCTCCATAATACACAAAGACATCAAGAAATTGTCATCAAAAGAACAAATAATCCAATAAAAAATAATGATGTACAGACCTAAACAGAGAACTCTCAACAGAGGAATCTAAAATAACTGAAAGACACTTAAGGAAATGGTCAACATCCATAGTCATCAGAGAAATGCAAATCAAAACAACTCTTAGATTCCATCTTACACCTGTAAGAATGGCCAAGATCAAAGACACTGATGACAACTTTTGCTGGAGAGGCTGTGGGGAAAAGGGAACACTTCTGCATTGCTGGTGGGAATGCAAGGTGGTACAGCCCCTTTGGATGTCAGTGTGGCGATTTCTCAGAAAATTAAAAAACAACCTTCCTCAAGACCCAGTAATACCACTTTTGGGTGTATATCCAAAAGATGCTCAATCGTGTCACAAGAACATGTGCTCAACTATGTTCATAGTAGCTTTGTTTGTCATAGCCAGAACCTGGAAACAACCTAAATGCCCTGCTGCCAAAGAATGATAAGAAAAATGTGCTACATTTACACAATGGAGTACTACACGGCAGAAAAAATATTGACATCTTGAATTTTGCAGGAAAATGGATGGAGCTAGGAAACATTATTTTGAGTGAGGTAACCCAGATCCAGAAAGACAATTATCACATGTACTCACTTATAAGTGGTCTTTAAACATAAAGCAAAGAAAGTCAGCCTATAAACCACAACCCCAAAGAATTTAGACAACAATGAGGACACTAAGAGAGACTTACATAGCTCTAACCTACATGAGAAGTGGGAAAAGACAAGATCTTCTGAGTAAATTGGGAGCACAGGGACCTTGGGGGAGGGTTGAAGCAGAGAGAGGTAGGGAATGGAGCAGAGAAAAAATATAGAGCTCAATAAAAATAATCAAAAAATTAAAAGAGATCAAAAAATAAAAAAGAAAAGTCCATAAAACTTCTGTACCAGAATGTTTAGATAATATTTCCCTAATTGAAAAGAATTTAACAAACAGAATTGCCATCACCTGATTGATCAGCCCCTGGTCTTCCTATTGCTCCTATTGATTAAATACTGACTTAGGGACTGATTTAGAAAGTGGAGTAAGGAGTTGTAAAACCGACGAAGGAATTTCTCAATTACTTTCTGCAGTTGTGATGAAACTGCTGCTCAGTGGATTTGCTGCCTTGACATAACACAGTTCCAAAAGAGGCCAGGCTGGTTCTTAAATCTAGATTGTGTGTTAATGACTTATCCTTAAATTGCATCTTCTTTCCACGTATTGGAAAGACACCGTCTACCGTAGACAGGAGATAATGGCATAAAAGGACTTTCTAAAGTGTTCTTAAGTTTTATGTATAATTTTAAAAATTCGAAAATTCTGTCAAATGACTTAAAATTGGAATTACAGTGATTGCAAGAAGTTGAGGGCTCAGTTTCAGTAACCAAGTGCTTGCCTAGCCTCAGTAGGCTCTAGGTTTGACTCCCAGAAATACAAAAGTAAAACAATAGAAAGGACTTTAAAAAACTCTTGTCTCACAGGTTATTTTGAACAGAAACTTTAGAAATTCCTCAGCATGTGCCTGCCATCATAATTTCTGTGTACTGATTAGGGTTATCAGAGTGGATTCAGATGATACATGGTGATATTGCTAAGCATAGTAGTAAAGGATTTTGACACTAAAAACCATATCATTTTAAAGGTAAGAATTTGAGTAAGTAAATTTAAATCTATGATGCTGAAATCAGAATTTATTTCTGTTTTTCTTTGGGGGCAAATTCTGAATTTTTTTTCATATTTAATATCTAATACAAACTAGGCTTCATCTTCAGAAGCGAGGGCTTCACACAGGAAGGAGAAGGCAGTTCTTTCAATCATGGATGTCAGAAAGAGGCACTTCCTTCACATAACATCTGCTTCTGAAGATTCTAGACTAGATGCAGACAACATGGAGAGGCCTCTTTTTACCCCAGTCATTGTGGGACCCCTGTACCCCTTGCCACTCACCTTGAAAAATCAGATTTCAGTGTGGGTGTAGAGTCGGGGACAGGTAGAGTTCCACAGAGGGTTCTTCTCTAGCAGCATGGCTGTTTCCGCATGGCTACCTTCTGCTGTGCACAAGAGCCCTGAACTGTCCACTGAGTGAAAGGAAGCTAAAGGGCTCTGAGTTCCTCAAGGTTTCAACAGACCACAAAACCTCAAAGCCATTTCAACTCACTATACCACACACACACACAAACACACACACACACACACAGAGATAGAGAGAGAGGAGAGAGAGAGAGAGAGAGAGAGAGAGAGAGAGAGAGAACAAGTTCTCAATGAGGAACGGTCTAACAAGCAAAAACAACAGGAAAGTCAACTGTCAAGAAATGTTTATAAAGGTTTATTATTACTCAGAGTTAAGTATTTCTTACCAAACTTTATAGAGAATAAGAGATAAAAGTGATATGGTTAAAAACAGAAACAGGATATAAACGGTATATATTGTATTCAGGGTGAAGTACGTGCATGTGTGTGTGTGTGTGTGTGTGTGCGCGCGCACACGTGTATATGTGTGTAGCATTTCCTACACAGATAAACCAGGGCTCCTTCTCTTCTAACTTCAGTGATTAGCTCTTGTCTTGATATCTTTATTAATTAATATACAGCAGTGACCAAAATAAGAAACTATAATTAATAGAAAGACGATTGAAAATCTAAATACATTCTAGCAATGAATGGATGGAGAGTGCATGTGTGCATAAAGTCATTTTATCTACCAATTTATTGTTGCTGTTGTGTGTTTGAAACACAGAGAAAGAGGAAGGGGAAAGGGCTGGGAAGGATGGGAGTGGGTGTGCCACAGTGTTTGTCTGGATGTCAGAGGAAGACTTTGGGGAGCTGGTTCTTTTCTTCCACTAGGGTTACCAGGGCTGAAATCCTGCCACAGGCTTGTGTCATAAACACGTTTACTCACTGAGTCACCTCAGTTCCAGGGTCACTCTTTACGTTAAACAAAACCTTAAAAAATATCTATATACATAGAAAGATATTATATGGTTTTGAAAGGAAAGTAAGTTCTTTAAATTATGCTAATGTATGTATGTACTTTATGTCATTACTAAAGATTACTATCCTTAAGTTTGAATTATTTTTATTTTTTATTTAAATTATATAATTTTTATTAGAGTTTTATTACCTAAAATAATTTTAATTTAAATATATTTTGATAATATTCTTCCTCCTACAAGTTCTTCCAGATTCTCTCCCACTCCTTACCCACCCAACTTTAAGTTCTTTCTCAAAAAACAAACAAAAACCCAAATCAAGGCCAAAACTCCCCAAAACTAAGAAAACAAAATAAAACAAAGACAACAAACTGTAATCAAATAAAAGCTCAGATACACACCAACAAAATCAACAAGGAAGAGAGAGAGAGAGAGAGAGAGAGAGAGAGAGAGAGAGAGAGAGAAACTGGATATATTAGTCAACTACTCCTGGACATGAGGCTTGTCCTGGAGTGATTGATATACCCATTGTCACTCTATTGGAGAAGAATGATTTTAAGTGACAGCTCAGTCACTAATCTTTACTCTAATGGCTAGGTTTTCATTTTCATTCATTCATTCATTCATTCGTTCGTTCGTTCATTTGTTCGTTCATTTTTAAAGCACAACAAAAAAAATAAACTACAATAAAACAAAAGCTATCACATCAAAGTTGTACAAGTCAGACCAACAGAAGAAAAAAAGACCAAGGAAAGGCACAAGAATCAAAAACCCACTTAATTTCATACTCAGGAATCCCACAAGAAACACTAAACTGGAAGCAATAATATATACACAGAGGACATGGTACAAATCTGTTCAGGTTCCGGGCTTGCTCCCTCAGTAGCTTGTGAGCTCATTTGAGCTTTGTTCATGGTGATTTAGATGGTCTTGTTTTCTTGATGTCCCCCATCTCCTCCAACTCTTACATTTTTTCCACCTCCTCTTCTGTAGGGTTCCCTGAGCTCTGAGGGGAGGGATTTGATGGAGACATCCCATTTAGGAGTGAGTGTTCCAAGGACTTGGACATTCTGGGAAATGACTGTGGGTCTCTGTATTTATTCTCATATGCTACAGGAGGAAACTTCTGACGGAGACTAAACAAGGAACTCACTGACTATAGCAGAGTATCATTTATACAGAAGCCATTTTATCACATTTTTTAAACCAGTAGTCTTGGTTTTGCCATAGGTCCCTGTAATATCTAGTCTCAGGTTCTTGGTCATCCAAAAAGTATCAGATGCGGGTTCCATCTCACAGAGTGGGCCTTAAATCAAAATTTAAGATTATCATTACCTTGTAAATCAAAAAATAGTCTATAAATCTATGTTATAATTTTTTAAGTAACATCTTAAATAAATCTGCATATCAAGTTGTGCTTAAATATATGTGTATTTTTAAAAGACATTTTGGGGCACCAAGTTGATACTAAACTTGATTTCTCTTATTTCAAAGGCCCTATTTAGACATACTTTGGAAATTTCTGGTGTTTTCTGATCTTTGCAATGTTGGATTTTGAGCCAGCTTTGGGCAGTGCATTTGTAGCTTTAATAGCCGCATAATACAAGTATTCTGATTTGTAGTTTGAAGAGAAGGACTTTAACGTCAGGGAAGTCTTGAATTTTGACAGATAAGTAGCATCCCTGTCCCATGAGAAAAAACACTGAAACAGTAAAACAAGTCATGGAGAGGGATTCCCACTTTTAGGATTCATAGAATCAGTAGATTAAGGGAGGGAGCTAAGGGAGGATCTTCAGCAAGTTATCTAGGCACCAAGGGTTTAAGGAGCAAAGCTTGAGGAACGAGGCATAAATAGGTACATTCCCAAACATGCTTCTCCCCTCAGGGAAGGACTGACTCCCAGTTTAGCACTGAGGCCCAGAAAGAGCAGAAAGAGAGCAGAGACACTAGGCAGCAAAGACACCAGCTTAGGGACAATACAAGAGTTCAGAGGAGTTAGCTCTACAAAACTCCAGAAGTGCTGTACTCAAAGAAGACATGAATTAGGAACGGATACTACCATATGTATAAATCCCAATTTCAAAGTTACTGAGTGAGATAGATAATTGTGGAATTACTGGAAAGATTAAGGGCTGGGCACAATCAACACAGCTACGCTTGTCAACCGTGAGAAATCTGCGCTCTAAATGACGACATCACCATCCAGATTAGTCAGTGCTCGGTCTCAGTGGGTGCACAGGAGCTTGAGGGTGAGCACGCCAGCACCTGTGGTGACTGCTAGCACACCTTCTAACTGGCTCTTTGCTTTGCTTTTCTTCCCTTTGATTTTTTCTGTTTGTTTGTCTCAGAAAAGGTCCTCCAAAGAAAACCATAATGGACATAGTTAAACTAGCTTAGATCATGAATAGCATCTGCTAAGTGAGTACCCTTGGTTCACTGTGACCCAATTCTAATGTTAAACTCTCTGCCTGGAGACATTCTTGCCTAAAGTTTTTAAACATGCAGTGTATGACAAGGCATGATCGTAAGCTGCATCTGTGCAGGAACACGACTGTCACTACATGTAATGACCAATCTCTCCAGTATTGATAGTATTGATGTGCATGTGTCTCTCCAACAAAATACCATTTTTTTTGCCTTGTTCAGAAACACAGCTTTAGGAGGCCCTCCACTGCTCTGTTCTCTTTTTACGGGTCTCTCTCTCTCTCTCTCTCTCTCTCTCTCTCTCTCTCTCTCTCTCTCTGTGTGTGTGTGTGTGTGTGTGTGTGTGTGTGTGTGTGTGTTTTCTGATGATCAACCTCAGGTCCTCCACCACTGAGTTACACCCCAGCCTCTTCCCTCTCCTACTTCCTTCTTATTTTTAATGACTGCCCACACACCAAATGGGTGAGCCTATCTTGTTGCTGCAAAAGCACAAAGATAAATAGGAAATAGAAACAAGTGCCCAGAGAGGTCTGGAAGTGATTAGCTTAAAAACAACTGCAATGACTAATTTGAAGAAAGGAAATTAAATAAAAAGAGGTTTTACTGGACTCAACTTTTAAAATGAGATGGAAATTTCTAAAAACTAAAAAAAATTATGATTAATAATGCAACTAAAATTAAATACACAGTTTATGGGATATACTAGAAAGCAAGAGGTTGAAGAACAATTGTAGGGAAAAATAAAATAATAGTTATATAAAAATCACACAAAAGACACTAAAGAAGAGTCAGTTTTGCTTCAGTTGGTATCTGAGAAAGAACTTGGAAAGAGAAATGGGAATGGGGGACAGGGGAGAGACTGGGATGAGTGGAGAGAAGGGAAACTGTGGTCAGGATACAAATGTGTGAGAGAAGAATACATAAATTTTTTTACGTAAAAAGCTTCCATTACTAAAATGTGACAGGGGCTGAAGGATCAGGTGAACCCTAAACAAAGTGGGAAGAACAGAAAGCAATGCCCAGATCAAAGTTACTGAGAGTCAAAACATAAAACAAATCTTAAATAAGTTTCAAGGTTGAAATCTATTTGTGTGTCCGTAGAATGTGGAAATAAATGCACATTTTCAAAAGTACATGAGTGTGGTGTGTGTGCATACGTGTGTGTGTGTGTGTGTGTGTGTGTGTGTATTTGTGTGTAGACTAGAGTTCAATCTCCAGCATTGTTTCTCGTGCCTCATCCACCTTGTTTTGCAGGGACAGAATTTCTCACAGAGATCTGAAAATTTCCATTTAGACTCAGTGGACTGACCACACAGCCCACACAGAATTCCACCTGTCTTCAATTCCCTAGGACTAGAATTGTGAACATATGTTAACATGCCAGCTTTTCCCACATATGCTGGGAATCAAACTCATGCTTATAAGGAAAACATTCTACAAGCTGAATTGTGTCCCCACACCCCCAAAACACTTTTAATTGAATGACAATTAACAATGAAATATTTTTTTTTTGTTTTTGAACAAACAGCAGTGAGATCCTGAGAAAATGGAATAGTAACATTCAAATTGTGGATGAGAATAGCTGCCAACTTAGAGTACTTTATCCACTGAAAATATCTACTATCTGCTAAATGATTCATATGAATCAAAATGATAGTAACATGTATCCTACTGACAAACAATAAGGGAAGTAACAAATGAGCAACAATAAGAAAACAGTAGAGGAAGGTTGGGGAGAGCTTGGGGGAGCGGGATGGTTGAGATGGAGGAAGGTTGGATATGGGAGCAGGGAAGAAGATACCTTAACTAAGGGAAGCGTTGTGGGGTTGGCAAGAGGCTTGACTCTAGAGGGGTTCCCAGGTGCCCACAGGGATGTCCCCAGCTAGGACCCTGGGCAGTGGAGGAGAGGGCGCCTGAACTGGCCTCCTAGTCACACCGATGACTATCTTGAATATCACCATAGAACCTTCATCTGGCAACAGATAAAGATAGAGACAGAGACCTACATCAGAGCACTGGACTGAGCTCCCAAGGTCCAGTTGAAGAGCAGAAGGAGGGAGAATATGAACAAGAAAGTCAGGACCACAAGGGGTATGTCCACCCACTGAGACAGTGTGCCTGAGCTAATGGGAGCTCACCAAAATCCAGCTGGACTGGGACTGAACTAGCATGGGATCAAACTGGACTCTCTGAATGTGGTTCACAATTGAGGCAGACAGAGAAGCCAATGATAATGGCACTGGGATTTGTCTCTACTGCAAGTACTTAGGACTGAAGTGGGAGGGGGAAGGGTGAGTTGTGGAGTGGGAGGGAAGTGGGAGGAGGGAAGGAAGTGGAAATTTTGAATGGTATTATTTATAAAGTAATAAAAAATTATTAGAAAAATCTTCAAAAAAAAAAAAAGGAAGAAGAAAAACAGCAGTTTGGGATGAGCGAAGCAGACCTAAGGCTGAAGCTGGGACATGTGGAGCTGAGCACAAGAGAAAGTAAATGCAGTACATTGAAGATGTAACGTAATAATGGAAATAATGGCTACCAGGGTTTCAAATAGACAGTATCAATATACCTAGTTCTAACAGGAAAAGGCCTAGGAGGAAGAAAATTGAACTGAATGTTCTCTAATGCATACATCTTTATGGAGAAGGTGAAGTACTAATCAGTTTACAGAAAGAACATCCTGAATGCTGACTGTCTGTAGATCGGAATGAGAGCTGTTCTATGGTAATCAAAATGAGAGAAATGAGATTACATGTACAAACACTTGGAAATTTGATACTGTGTTAAAGAAACCAGACACTAAAGAACTTCTTGTGTGGGGCCATTTCTATAAAGCTTAATTACAAGCAAAACTGATGCAGTGTATTGCAAACTTGGCCAGGGAAGACCACTGGGGACTAGTGGGAAGAATATGGGGGGCTCTGTGTGCTGTCTGAACTGGTGACTGCTTAACTTGATCCCTGGTGATTTGTTACTTTTCTACTGATACATTCTACTTAAACATTGAAATATTTTTTTAATGAGGCACAATGAAAATTCAGCAATTCAATAAGTGGTGATTTCACAGTTCCATTGTTCCTAAGTGGTGGTTTGACCAACATTCTCTCTTCTCCCTGAGGTCTTGCGATCAGCTGTCTTTCTTTTTCAGATTCCTCGCGTGCCAGGCACATTTTCCGGAACATGGTGTTGAAACATCCCCTTCCTCATTTTGAAATAGCCTGGGCTGATGTTTTATCTCCACTAAAATAAGCGCAAAAACAATTGCCTCCAAATCCATGTTTAGAGCCAATTTGTAGCAAATTTGCATATGGTATCTGCGGGCTTCCAATTCTCACTCATTAACCAGTGTGCAGTACAGACTCTAACTAATGTCTGCTACAAAGCTTCAAAACCATTTCAGTCACATAAAAGGACGGGTTCCAATTCTGGGGCCATGCAGAAGTGAGCATGTGAGATAACATCTGACTGTTTGAAGAGCCAGGAAATGATCTGAGAAGTACAAAAATCTCAGTGCTCCTTGATGCTCAGACCATCATTTACGTGATCACTTAACCTATGTCTGTCTGCTTGATCTTGCCATAATCCTGGCACTAAAACATTTTAATGAAACTACAAGATGAAATGCAACCTTTTCCATAGACCCTTATCTCTAACTTATAACACACCCACAGAGGAAAGAGTGCTGCCTGACAGGCCTAAAAGTACCAGTAGTACTTTTTAATTTCTTAATCATATTCTTTCCCCTTCTCCAACTCCTCCCAGATCATCCTCACTTCCCTACCCATCCAACTTCATTTTCTTTCCCTCTTTATTTTTCTCTTTCTCTTGAAGAAAAGGAGAGAGGGAGGGAGGGAGGAGAGGGAGGGAGGAAAGGGAGGAAAGGAGAGGATAAAGAAATCAAACCAACCAAACAAAAAGTCCCATAAGTCAAAAAAAATTACTAAAGTCAAACAAAATGCCCACAAAACAGTATGAAGTTTGTTTTGTCTTGACCCACTAGCTCCTGGGGGTGGGGCCTGTCCTGGAGTGTGGGTCATACACCCAGTGACACTTCTTTAAAGAAAACTAATTTTCCTCTTCCCAATAGATAGCAAACAGCTTCTTCGATAGGATGGACTTGGTATACACTTCATCTTCTCTGTGCTGGGATTTTGTCTTACTGGAATTAACGTAGGTCTTGTGCATGCTGTCAGTCTCTGGATTTCATAGAAGCATCAGAAGTCAGAAGTCTGAAAAACAGAAAAAACATTTTCTTGGAGTCACCCACCACCTCTGATTCTTCTACTATTTCTGCTACCTCTTCCACATTGATGTCTGACCCTTTACTAAGATTGATAAAGATATCCCATTTAGGACTGAGTGCTCCAAAGTTTCTCACTAGCCAGTTGTGGGTCTCTGTGTTAATTAGCACACAGCTACTGCAAAAAGAAGCCTCTCTAATGTGGTTAAGTGATGTGCTAATTTATGGGTATAGCAAAATGTCCTTAATAATCATCTATTACTATATACCTTCACAGAATAATAGTAGTAGATCTCCCCCTACACCTATTTAGTTGTGTTCTTGGCTACTTTAGCAGTGTCAGACATGGGTTCCATCTCATGGAGTGGGCCTTAAATGCAATGGTTTAAAGTGGTTGGTTATGCCCACAACATCTGTGCCACTGTTGCACCGGTATGTCTTGCAGTCAGGTAACTGTTGAAGGCCTCAGCATCTGTAGCTGAGTGACATTGATGATTACTTTTCTCTTCTGGCAGCCTGAAGAGCACCTCTAACACCAGTTAGGGGTGAAGCTACTATTTGGGATCCAGTTAGATTTCTGCATGTTTGATGGCATGAGTAAGTAGTGTTGTCAGCAACAGAGCCTTGGCAATGGTTAGTGGTGTTTAGGGGGTCTAAGGAGCACCTTTGGCCAACAGCTCATCAAAATTTAACTTATTCCTGGCACTGGAAGTTTTATTTGTTATCATAAGATATATAGTTAGAGTATTGTCTTCCCCATTATATGGTGGCTTAATTTCTTTAAAATATGTATATATTTAGAAAGTTTCTACAGTGGCAGGTTCCCACATGGCTTTTCAAATAGCCTTGAGCACTAATTGTCCCTTTGCATATCTGTTTCTTTATCTTGCTTTCCTATCCCTCTCATCACTTTATCATCCTGTTATAGTTTCCCCTTTATCTCTTTACAATTCATATTCTGTTTCCCTTATAAGTCTCAGTAGCAGGGCTTTTGTCTGGCTTGAATCTTCATTTCTCCACATGACTAACCATGATCTGCAAAAACAAATAAAAAAAAGTAGTGAGGTGTTGAGTGAGTTCCTCCATACTCCTGTCCCCCACCTTTTAATTTCTTCCTTCTTACAGGATTCTTCCAAATCTGTACCAAATACTTACCATGATGTCTAACTCACTAAATGAAGCTGTTCTTTTGTTACATAGTACTTTTCAAAGAAATTACGTGTAAGCATGTCTTCTACCAACTTGCAATTCTATGAGAATACCCTCACATTGATCTTTATGAAACTTACTTTGTTCCAGCCTTTTTCAGTTTTTGACTCTTGCCTCTGACCACTGAACTTACATTAAATGTGAAAAATGTCCAACAAATAGACATGAGATTCCGGTTTTCCACTAGCCCCCTAAAGTTTCCAGTTGCGTGCCAGTCCATTTATGAGTATTCTGCTCCTGGAGCTATTCAAATATCACACGAACTGAGTTTCTGCCAGATCAGCATGGCAGCAGCGCATTGCCAAAGCCTGGCCCCAAGTCACATAACCAATTTCCAGTAGCTGTTGTCCATCTGCACTCTTACAGCCTTTTGCTACCTAACAGTAAAGATTCATATTTTTTTTTTATTGGTACGAGATTTAAGCTTCCTCACCTGATGGGACCATAGCCTGGAGTTTATTTTCAGGGACAATTCCTTTAACTCTACGCCATCCTCAAATGAGAGGCCCCAGACTTACTCTGAGAATCATTTCCTCTTCCCAGAGAAATATAGCAGTCATAGAGACTTTTTCATTGGTCTTTCCCCAAATGTCTTGTTCTCATTAAAAAACAAAAGCAAAAACAAAACAAAACAAAAAAACTTGCTTTATAGAACCCTTTTCTTTTTTCTGAGTTCTGTATAAACTTCTTCATCTCCACAGTCACTCTTGCCTTCAGTCCTGCCTGTGAGTTCAGTTCTGCCACAGCAGAGTGGAGAATTGTCATCCACTGTGGAACATCACTCATGGGCCACACTGAGGAGGCCAGCACTCTGCTAGACAAATCTCTTTGTCTTTGAATTCCCCCATCGATTACATCAGTCTCCCCTCTCCTACACTCTCTCATTCTTTACCATTCCCATTCAACACAACATACGTTAATTTATCTACCACAAAAAAATCCCTTTGTACTCTGGACTGCATAGTATTGCAGTATCCTGAGTTCCATTCCCAACACCACAAGAAACTTTATAATTTATTCACATTTCATATCCACACAACATTTAATTTTGCCTAGAAAAAGGGGTTCTGGGAAGTTAATGACTATGATTTATGCACAACTGATTGACAGTCACACAAGACACATTGCATAGTGTATGTACTCGGTGTTGTTTACTAACTGCATGCCAAAAGAAAGTTAAGAATTCCGTGTGTTCTTTAAATATTGTCACTACAACAATTTATGGGCATGAATAATTAGTCATATTTTATAGATGAGGAAATAAACTAGGACATTGTGATAGTCTATCCAGAACATTGTTAATAAACAATATTATAACTTAATATTATGTTATCCAGAGTGTACTAATGTATAATCCAATTATCTACTATTGAATCAATGCTGTCTTACATTATACTCAGGCAACCCTTGAAGGTACTGGTTTTCCTGTGTTCATCCTGTGTGCTCCTTAATAATATACACATAGGTGTCCTTTGACTATGACAGTATAGATGGGAGATAATAAGTTTATCTTCTCAGTTCTTCACACTTGTCCCTCCCTAGTCAACTGAGGAAGTAAACATATAGAAAAAAAAGCTTCTGTTTTCCTGGAAACAGTCTAACCAAAATAGAATCTCTTTATATCACACCCATTGATCTAGTTCCTCATTATTGAAAAGAGAGTCCCGTGAATCACCAAAGCGTCTTCACCAAACAACTGCAAACCTCCAGACACCATTATAAAGGGGATGAGGATAGGACTTGATGGTCACTGGTGATTTTATTACTCTTTTATATGGTAACTCAGTGCCATTGGGCAGTGCAATGAGCTGGATGTATGCCTGTGTCCCCCAAAATCAGTGTGTTAAATGCCAACTCCAAGGTGATGCTGTTTGAAAGTGGGAATAGTGTCCTTATACATGGAGGAAACGAGATCAGAGCTTGCACTCTACCACAGAATCCAGCAGGAGATTCTGTACTATGGGTCAAATCATCAGTGACTGTGATACCGGACTCCTTATCCTCCAGAACTATAAAGAAGAATCACTTTTTTTTAAAGTCATACAGTCTGTGGCATTCTGCTGCAGCAACCTAGGCATATTGCGTAAGAGCTTATGAGTCATGCCAAGAACTTTTTATTTTACTCTCGGTGATATAGGAGCCTTGCAAGATTTTGGACTACATAATAATATCCTCTGTCACCAGCCTATAGCCTGTGGTGACATGACAACTGTGACTACCTTGTCACTGAAAACGGGCCAGGGAAGAGGACAGTAAGAAGTAACTAATTATGCTGCAAGGGAGTTTAGCCATGGAGATGGTGAAAACTGAAAGATTCAGAACTACTAGAAAGTAGATTAGATACAGGATAGACACAGGGAGGAGACGAGGCCAGTGCATAGCTTCAGGCCTAAGTTATTAACATCAATTTTCACTGATGTAAGGGTGTCCATAGGAAGCATGGGTTTGGAAAACAGTGAAGATTTAGTTCTGAACATCTTAAATATGAGATGCCAATTAGACAATCAAATGGAGGTCTTCGTTAGACAGATGGATACAGGTGTCTCTAGTTCAGCCAAAAGAATTTGAAAATGCCTTGAATTATGGATTTTATTTGTCCTGTTACTATGAAATTTCCTTAAACAGTTAAGGCATTGGAACATAGTATTGGCATAACTAAACCTGCGCTGCCAGTCAGAGTCACAAACAAATTTGGGTCTTAGTCTTTCAAAATGAGAGCCATTTTTATCTATGTTTGCAAAGTCATGATCCAGAATGAAAAATAAATGAAGGCATTCCATGAGAAAGCTAAGAACTAAGGTGCAAGAAGTTGTGATATTTCATGAAAAGAGATGGGGATAGTGCAGGCATCCGATGGAGAAGCTCCAATACCCACTTGATGGTATTACAAATAGGTCTGCTCAAGTTTGACAATAGTCATGTCATCGATGGCCTCGGCAAGACTCCCATCCTGGGCCTGTCATGTGCAGTGCTCCTCCTGTAATCCCAAGCTTACCAGCCACCTCCTCAGAAAGGCCTTCCCTGACTGCACCGTGCCACCCAGCTCGGTCACCCAGGCTTGCTCTCTGCTCTGTCACAGGACCTGCTCCGACTCTGTCCAGACACCTGAACAGCTCGTGATCACTTGCTTGAGTATATCTTCCTCAGGCCCAAAAGTTAAAACCCATGTAAGTGAAGGCCTTCCTCGTGACTGAAGTTTTATCACCAGAAAACTACAGTTCAACAAATTCTCAATGGGACAACCAATTTGGCACCACCAGAGACCACAGGGGTGACAAGAGTCCACAATTCAACTTTCTAGTTCTATTGCACTATGGTCTCACCAAACAAGAGACTTTTTAACTCTTTTATATTTCATAAGACTTGATTTATTATAAGACCTAGAATTGGAATAGAGAAGGTTCCATGAGCTTTGTGTATTAGGGTTTGAAATTGTAGGTATTCATGAATGTGTGCGTGTGTGTGTGTGTCCTTTAATCTAGAATGTAGCTTAATGCCACAATTTCTTAGATGAATTTGAGTTTAGCTGACCTATTTGGAAATGAGAATTTCCATTCTATTGAGAATTTCCATTGAAATCACAGACTATTTTATCTGTCCTTCTTATTTATATTTATTGCTGTTTGTTTTATGAATATTTGGAAAGCTTTGCAATTGTTATATCTTTTTAGGAATTGTTCCAGCTCTAGTGAAGTATGATTTGAAGTTTATTGATCATATATCAGAATAGCAATGCCAGCTTGCCTTTAATTTCTGTTTTAAAACATAAACTTAGTTAGATTCTTTTGTGCAGAGAAATCATACAGAACAAGCAACTTCCGTCTAGGTCTTCAAAACTTGGGGATTCCTAATTATTTTACTGAAATGAAAGTAGTGGGTTAAGTTGTGGACTCCTTGCTGTGGTTTAAGTTTGTTACTAAGTCTGTGTTGAGCAAGTGGCTGATGTCTGCAAGAACTGACTTCCATATAATACTTTTTTCAGAGTGGGGGCCTCACTTTTGCATTGTTTGCTAGGTAGAGTCTTTCACCCTGATGAGCGCCTTCAGATCATACTCCTTGGAGCGACTGTTTTCATTGAAGGTTGTTTCCTAGGGACACTGGGGTTGTAGGTGCCACGGTCACTCCTGAAATTTCAGAGTTCTTGTGTTGTACATCAGCGAATACCAGTTCAGAAGTTTGATCCGGTGCTGGAATCGGGCTGAGAGCTATCAAACTCCAGGGTTGGTCCTGTTGATGATGTCTGTACTTGATCACCAAAGGCAGGGCTTTCTCCCCCTGGGCACTTCGGCAGCTGGGGCCCTGCCACCTGCACCCTCCAGCATGTCACTGTGTAGTCCTCCTGCTCCGCACAGCTGTCTCTCTAGGTTTTCTCTCACTGGGGGAAGTGGCAGGCAAAACGGGGCTCCCTCCCCTGCGTGTGTTCCCTGACGGCAGGCTCCCCACGAAGCACAGTTTTCAGCTATTTATTCTTTCTCGAGATGGTCCCTGAACACCGCCTGCCAACAAACTGGGCTTTCTGTCCTTGGCCGCAACAGACTTCGGGGTCTTTGAGGGAGGTAGACTTGTCTTGAGGGTAGGAGTTGTCCACGAGGGAGCTGCGCTCCTGAGACTGTGTTCAGCTTTCTTCTCTTCTTTGGCCCTTTTATAGTGGTCTTTCTATTCCTTCAAGAATTTTGGAAACTCTGCCTCTATTTCTCTCTTCAGCACACACACTACTGTGTTCCTATTCTGGTTCTTTTACCTGCTGACAGGTCTGTCATCTTACCCACAAGTCACTGAAACTCGAGTATCAAGGTTTGTCATTCTCGATGGCAAATTTTCAAATGTCTGGTGCAAATACCATTATAGGCCCTTTCTGGCAACCCTAATGCAGGTGTACATGGAGAAACTGAAGCATATAGAGTAACTCCTATGCTCAAGTTCAGTTGTGTTTATAGCTTGGATTCAAGCCCATCTCTTCCAACCCATATAATATCCTAATGCTGAGTCCTCAGCGGTAAAAGGTGAAAGAAATTATAAACATTGAATACAGAGCTCTATTTCTAGAAAGAAGCATATTCTTGTACAAAGATAATAAAAATATATTTTATTGAAAGAGAAAAGAATAAATCAGAGAGTGATTATATATACTTAAATATTACCCATGGGAAAAGATAAAAGTTCTGCATGTGTCCATCTGCTCAGGTAAAATTATAGATCACAGCCTCAGGAGTTAAAAATAAGATTTGAGAGGTAAAAAGAGAATTTTCACATTTTCTTCATGTACACTTAAAATGTAAATTTCTTTTCAGGGTTATATTAGCAAAGCTAAATAAATATCAATAGTATTTAAGTAGAATCCTAAGAAAATTAAATGAAAACTACCCTTGCAAACTGCAACTTGTTTGAAATACATCTGAAGGCTTTTGCACCTCTCGGAAGGCTTTAGCTCCTCTCAGTTGCCATGCACAGGACACCTGCATGAGACATGGGAATGCAGACTTATTGCCAGGCTTGTGAGGGAAAGAGTGCACCCCTTATATTTGCTGAATTTTCATTGGCATTGTTTTCTTTATTCAAGCGTGAATTTGGACTATGTAGAAAATGAGAACTGATCCTTTGTGTCTCAATTTACCATGAGGAGCAAAAATAGCCTATTGGTTCCCTTATATCTACATAACTAAGTCCAGGGGTCATGGCTACTGTTGTCTGCTGCATAAACACAGGAAAAGCTACAGTGGAAATGTAGCATCCGAACTTGGTTTGACTATCAGGAACTCGGAAGGCCTTATGTCATAGATCTATGTCTCACTGATGTTTACAATATTCTAAACTTGATACTCAGGCATCAATATTTTATATTGTAATCTAAGGGGCATGATGAAGAAAATAAAAAGCCAAGCCAAACAAAAACAAAAGAACTTATTCCAAAATCCACTTGTGATTACACTGGGAAATTTACATCAGTTTTAAAGACACTGGGGTGGGGGAAGAGCTCAGTGGCAGAACTTCAACTGAGTGTGCTAAGGCTCTGGGTTCCATTCCAGCTCTTTCAGCATAAAATCATGAAACACAGAATAAGCATTACAACTCTGGCTCACACACTCAAGATTGGAAGTTTCAATTCAAGATATGGTAGCTATATCAATGCACTCTTAGTAGAGACCAGAGGAGGCTATGTCAAGTCTTTCAACAGAAGGAAGTCAGCCTCCGACACCACTGCTCACCAATACAGCCATAGAGGAAACTGTGCCACCTGCTCATCCCCGCCAATACCTGGCTTCCCCTGTGGTTGCACAGAAAGGACAGAGTCACTGGGCCGAGGGAGCACACCTCTCTAAGGGGAGCACTCCTCTCTAAGGGGAGCACTCCTCTCTACGCAGCCTCCCAACAAACACTCATTGGAGGAAGAGGGAGGGTTCTGGATTGAGTCTATAAAGCAAGCAGAAGTGCGGTTAAAATGACAGTAAGGAAACAGGCTTCAAGGGCACCCAGTCATGGTACAGGCATCCAAATATTTACGTGTTACAGCAAATACTAAACTTGACTTTGTAAACTTACCCGAGATACCAGCATTTCAAGAAGCTATGGAAATGATTAAACGGAGACTGATTTATGAGTTTCATGGGGAAGGTTTTGGATGGCCCTCTCACTAAAGAGGCTTAAACAATCCGCTCCCCTCAGGCCGTGGACTGGAGCGATAAATCCTTGAGCACGTCTAGCTAATTTTGCTAATGCGGTGCAGACCGTGAGCTTGTGCCAAGTTGTTAATATTAACATCAGCAACAGAATGGGCCCCGGGTCACGTGAGGGCAGAGAGGACTATCTGCGTCACACCCATGGTGTACTATTCAATAGTTCATGCATATAACTCATACACAGTATTATCTGGACTCAGGGGCCATACAGCAGCCCTCTTCTAGAGTAAACACAATGTCAGCAAACAAATGCTTCAAAACAGTATTTTTAGAACTTCACGGTTAGCGTGGGTCTCTCTGAAAGTTTTATTCTTACTTCTACAACCAACTTTGGGGTCTTTTGGTAGATTCAAAGAATATCTGTGTATATTGATATTCAAAATATAGGGAGACGTTATACTTGTGTCTTGGAAATTTATATCTTCTGATTGTAAGGCTGTGAAACACTTGTACAGTGGATACAAACAAATTCTGTTGATTTTGAAGATGTTCAGAAATCTCTTTTGGGGCTGTTGAAGGCAAATTGTCCCAGGGTTCAATGCGGCACCCAACAGTATCTGGAAAACCTGCTTCCACTTTGCTGCCCTGAGGTGGCAGACCCCAGCAGAGCAGGTGTGACCACATGACTAGGCAGCTGTGCTCACAAGGAGCCCCTTGCACAGTGAAACTCAACATGAAACTGAGATTTAATAAGTCTGACATTTACAAGAAATTGGCAGAGAATTCTTCAGTGATCTCTGTGACCACACCTAAGCCATAAACAAGAGCCTTGCCATGTTCCCAGTTGCACAAGCCTCTAAACCAGAAATCCCAAAGATCCTAAGGATTATCACTCTGTGGAGGATTTGTTCTGAATCCCCAACAGATGTACAAGAGCCCACAGGAAGAAGACTGCCAGGTTTCTCATTCCCCTGGGCTATAAATTTGTCTAACAGTTGAATCTTTCCAGAGGCTCCTTAGCAAGGGCAACTACAGCTGTGGGGCTCGGCCACTTCCTGTTTCCTGGCTCTTCTGCTAAGTGCCAGTGACAGTCTAAACCACTATGATTTGTTAGAAAGCTAATTTTAATTTTAATTACTTACCTAATACAAGAGTGCTTAAGCTAACGTTGCCTCTTAAATTCTATGCAGAAGCACAAATTGCTTGAGTGCCTACATTAATCTGCTTAATTAGTAGTAAAGGATTCCATTTCTAGTAGCAAAGAGACGAGGGTCCATCCTGCGGCTGACTCGCTGAATGATCTGACCAGTGGGTTGGTGCCTTGAGGAACATCACAAAGACTGAGCCCAGAGGTTTAGTCCAGCAAGGCGAATGGTTCCATCAGACTCAGAAAAACTACACAAGCCCGAAAAGAGCACCCATGTTGGTGTTAGTGTGTTAAAACAAATTCAGCTAGCCTACTTCCCCCAAAAGACATACAAGTCTAAACATATTGGGGGGAGGGGGAGCAGGCTGTTGTTTCTGATAAAACTCTACAACCACAGAAGACAAACCACATGGGGAAAGCAGGCAGTGAGTCACCTCCAGCAGACATGATCTGAAGTCTGCTGAACATGCTGAACATTTCCTTTTACAACCTTGTTCGGACAGCCCAGGGCAACCGGTCTTTGTACAAAACTGACCATCGTCCACTGAACAAAGAAATTTCTCTGATGAGGCCTGAAAGCTATGCTAACCTAAGGGCAAAGAGATACGAATTTACAGAGCAGTTTGGGACTTACCTAGTTAGCAAAATTATAGTTATAGTTTCCCCCTCCCTGTGGACTATGAGCTCTCCATGACCAGTGCCAGGTATGAGATACCTCCCTCTTGAGCTATTGTTCAGAGATGTCCTAGAGACACCCCAAAACAATACAGGCTACTCCCAGAACACTTGGTTGTCCACCAGAGCTTGACAGTAAGACCTGGTTGCTGGCAACACCATGCACTTTGGTCACAGCGCATAGAGAAGCTCAATCCCTGCTAGCTAAGTCTCATAGCGCTGGAATGTGCTTTGCAAAGTACAAGGGGGGAAGGACCATCAATGGTTTTACCCACTATGAATTCTGTGAGCTGCAACAATGACTGTCATGGCAAGGTGTGTCCACGGTATAGTTGTGGCACAAATGCTATGGAGGGAAACAACTACTTTCTTAATAGATTTAAGGAAGAAATTCATGCTTGGTGCTGTAAATCTGATGTGATTTTTTTGTTTTAAAGAAAATCACTAACTGTGTCATCCCTGTTTTGCTAGAGCAAGAAAAAATGCTCCGTCTATGAGAAGAAAAAGTCACTGCTCATTTTTAAAATACAGTGGGATAGTTTTGTTGACTCATTTAGAATATCGAAGCATGCAGAGTCCTACCATAGTATAAATATAAAGTATAAATAGCAGTCATTTAAATAACATAATAACATATATATTTATATATATAATATAAATAACAGTCATTAAAATAAATAATGCCAAGTATAAATAACATAGTCAGTTAAAAAGACAGACCTATTTATGTCCATAAGCCCATTTAGAAAATTTTTAGTTGGGCTTGTACTATCCTGTGAAATCATGACTATTTTGCTATGACCTTTCTTCATTTCCTTTTCATTGTTCTTTTGAAGTATGTCATGTGCACAAAATTCTAAGGCAGAATTTAAACTAAAGGCAGAAATTTTAAAAAGAAAAGAAAAAGAAAATAAAACACAATGGGATATCCACGATCCCGCAGACAACCATGACCCAAGCACTTTTCTTCTGAACCCCTGGCATGATGCCACCAAAGCTTCCAAAATTACTTCTGGCACAAATGGCCACAAACTAGATGCTTTGAAAGAGTAGAGATATGTTTTCCAATATCCCTGCAGTCTGGAGTTTGACCCGGTGGCAGCAACAGAAGCTACAGAAAAATCTTCCCTTCTTTGCTCCAGCTCTTGGGTACCACAGATTCCCTGGTTTCTGGAGACATCTATCTTCCTCCACTCCACAAGTCCTTCACTCTGTGTCTTCTCCTTTTGTCTCTTTCAAGACTACCATCTCCAGGTGTCCTCCCCTCAGGATCTTTACCTGGATTACATCTTCAGAGACTCTTATTTTTAATAACATTACATTCTGAGGCTGGGGGTAAACACGTTTTTCTTTGGTGGCCATCATTCAGCCCACCACGGGAGACCAAAGCACAACTAAAAACCCAGGTTGAAAAGTACACACACACTGCATAGACTTGCCTGTGCTTCCTTGAAAGAGGATGCTTTCTCTTTCAGAAGACTTTAAAATGGTACATTCCCACAGCTAGCAACCCCACCCACTCCTGGGCCCACCTGGTGGCAGAGCATCCTGCATCAGGAGAAGGCTGAACCTTTGGAATTACTTTTTCAAATATCCTGAAATAGAGAAACAGCATTTGAACCAGTGAAATTGCAGAGTTAACAGAGTCCAGAGTCCCAACCCTAGAGACCTTCCTCAACACTCACAAAAGAGACATTCTCAGGCTGCACACAGGTTCCAGTTCTGAAGTAAGGGAAGGTTGAGTGGAGGTTATGGTAACAAAAACCAACTGAAAACTTAAAACGCAAGTATTCCACTATACAGAAGGAAGGTTTCTTACCAGGTCAATCTAACCGTAAACAATTTTTCTCTTCTGGCATCTGACCAATCAATGCTGAAGGACACACAAAAACTGCCTGTAAGCAAATCTAAAGGGACGCCTGCAGAGGAAAGCACAGTCACTACCCTACCACATGGATATGCACCTGAAAGAAACTGAGCATTAGGAAAAGGAGGAAGAGGAGGGGGACAGTGGCGGGAGGTAGTGGAGGGGAGGAAGAGGGCTAGGAACAAGGAGGGAGGGAAAGAGAGATGACTTACTGTTACCATGAATTTCCTTGCTTTTAATATTCTTTTTGTTATTTTGGTTTTTTTGATTTTCAATTTTTTTGGTGTTTTTGTTTCTTTTTGAAGAGAGACGAAAAGAGAGAGAGAATATGAAATTAGAGGGGTATGATCTAGGAACAATTAGAGAAGAGGAAATATTATCCAAACATATTTATGAAAAAAATCAATTAAATATATAAAATTGCAGTATTCCCTCTTCTGTTTCCTCCTTCCCATGTACCTCCATACACATTGTGCGTGCACACACACACACACACACACACACACACACACACACACACTATTGTACTATACATTGTTTTTATTGTTTTATTGTTTTTAGCTGAGAATGCAGGGCAATCAGCTTTCTACTAACACAGCCTGGATTTGACTTTTAAATAAAATAGCTGCTTCTGGGAAACACCACAGTTACTGGGTAATCAAGAGAGCCTATCATAAGCTGATATAGGGCTATGCCTGTAGTCCTGACCCTCAGTTGATGAAGGCAGGAGGACCAAGGGTTCAATGTCATCCTCAGCTATGTGTAAGAACTGTTTGCTCTACATGGGACCCTGTCTCAACACCTTACCAAGAGCAAGATCAACAAGGTTCTATCCCTAGATCTAACAGGGACTTGGTCTATGTTTGCTAAATAATTAAATACAAGCTAAGTGACAACTCTAAACAGTGGTTGAAGTAAGGGTGATTATGAGATTCTTAACAGAACTATACTGCCCAGTCTGCATCTTCAGAAAGCACTCAACAAGAGTGCTGAGGGATAATGCTTTTGTACACTGTAAAGATCTGTCACTTGTATTAGTTTAATAAAATGCTAATTTGCCAGTAGCCAGGCAGGAAGTATAAGTGGGGCAACCAGACTAAGAGAATTCTGGAAATAGGAAAGGCAGAGACACAGTCATCAAACACATGTAGAGGCAGCAAGATTAGAATGCCTTACTGAGAAAATGTACCAAGCTACATGGCTAAACATAGACAAGAATTATAGGCAAATTTAGGTTGTAAGATCTAATTAATAATAAGCCTGAGCTAATAAGCCAAACAGTTTATAATTAATATAAGCCTTTGGGTGTGTCTTTGGGACTGAATGGCTGCAGGACCTAGCAGGACAGAAACTTCCATCTACACTAGGGTAAGCAAAATGTAAGTGACCAGGCAGTGCTCTTCTTCATCAAATGCCCGGCACATGATTCAGGGAAAGTAAAAGTCTGTCCCCATACAAATTCAGCACTGAAAAAAAAAAATAAAAACAGGACTCACTGGAAAACAAACAGCTTTGATCTAAAAGAAGAAAAGTTTGTAAACACTGACTGAAAAAATGGGAAGGAAACAGAGAAGAAAGAGAGAGGGGAAGTACAAGTACCCCCAGGATAGTGGCAGGTAGACACAGGGTTAGCTGTTAACGTAAGCTATGACTCAAAGAAAGTTAATTCTGCCCACCCAAGAACAGAACAGGAATTGGATCTGAGAGGGTGAAAGTTTAGTCCACTTGTGACCTTTAGAAAATGATTAGATTAAACTGGATAAGATTATGATGGGGCTCCTATGACTGATTTGTGCTGGATTTATTTTTGAAAAAAAGAGAACACACAGACAAATATACATGCTCTGTCATGATGTAGTGCAGTTTAGCGGGGCTCTGATCACAGCCTGTTCCATGCTGTTTAGACTTTTCGCTTTCTAACCCAGTCTAAATAAAGATGTTTTCTTATAAAGCAATCTGCCCCAGGCATTTTGCTGTATTATATTGATGTAGCAATGAACTACTAATGAATTACTAACTAGTAATGGCAAATGAACTAACATAGTCAACAAAACAAATAGTCTGGGCTGGATTAAGAAAGGACTGTAGAAAGAAAGGGTTGTAGACTTGTCTACTTAAGTACCAGATAATAGATATTTTAAGCATTGCTGAGCCAGCTGATCTCTATTGAAACTTGCAACTTGGCCAGCAAAGGATGAAAGTTACTCATAGACAATATAAAAATAAATGGGTACAGTTGTGTTCCAATAAAATTTTATTACACAAACAAGATATGCACCATTAATACTCATTTTCAGGATACATGAGAACACTGTTCCCAGAGTTAGAAATCATTTGCTAGTAATTCTATCTTAACAGTTGTAACAACTTTTTAATTTCTGTGTTCATGGATAACCGAACCCCTCACTGGACCATCTCTCACTGGGTAGTACACTGAGAAAATGACTTAAATATTGCCTGTGAATTTCAATCTCATGGCAATGGAACATAACCCATGAAATAGCCTATTTGGTTTCTAGGCAACACAACTCGTTTCTAAAATGCTCTAAACAATGTGAATTATTCCTTTACACTGTGTAGATATGTGTCACTGTGATTGGTTTATGAAAGAAGCTGACTGATAAAAAGGTGGACAGGGTAAGATTAGACAGAAGAATCAGACTAAGGACACTGGGAAGAAGAAAGGTGGAGTCAGTGGAGTTACCAGTGAGACACAGAGAGGAAACAGGAGGTACAAGATGAAGGAGAAGTAACACCACATGGCAGAATGTATATTAATATAAATGGGTTCATTTAAGTTGTAAGAGCTAGTTAGTAATAAGCCTGAGCTACTAGCCAAGCATTTATAATTAATATTAAGTCTCTGTGTTGGTTATTTTGGAACTGGTGGGCAGGAAATAAAAACCCACCTACAAAACAATCATTGTCACACAGCAAAATCTCCAAGAATTCCACCTCTGTCTCAGTTGCCCATTTGATTCAGGGGAATGTATTATGGAGGTGATACAGTACAATTCAGTCATAAAATGTAGTCTTGTACTTACCCTTCAGAATCAACAATGAAACCAGCTGCTTTCTTGCAGTCCTGTGGACTGTGTTCCCAGCAGCACCCTAAGTTCTCCATCTAAAGACCTGCATTAAAGGTAAGAGTGATTAAAGTTAAGAAATTTTTGATAGTATTTCTAGAAATGGCAGCATTACCCACAGAACCCAGCACATGTTCATTAGGAAGTGGCTCAGTGACAGATTTCTCTATTTACATATTTGGCTCCCATGAAGTAAATTGAACATCAAATGGGCTTTCTATTGGGTACAGCGCCTTGGCTGAAGACAAAACTCCAGCCAGATCCACTGGATCCTTACAGAGAAGCAAAAGAATGCATCAGTGGTAGCATGCTGATGTTATTGGTGATTTAGCATTAGTGTTTGTTTCACTTTGGGTTTCAGAAAATAAAAATCGTTTGCTATACTATGTGGTGCCAGCGGCTTGTGCAGTAGCTACATTATAGTCAGTCATTCTCTTGGAAATATCTTAGCCGAGGTGACTATAAACAGATGATAGATTTGAAAATATGATATATAGACAAGACACCGTAGTCTTCTTCAGCCATAGAGGAGAATAAAAATTATAGCATTTGATTGAAACTTGATTTTAAACAAAATAAGATAGACACAGGAAGACAAGCATGCATTATCTTCACACACATGTGGAGACTGGAGACTAGATTATACACACACACGCGTGCGCGCACACACACACTCACGCGCACACATGCCTGCGTGCCAAAAATAGGAGGAGGACTGTTTGGGAAGATAAAGGGACCTAACAAGAGAAAGAAAAAGAGAGAGGAGAGATTCATAGGCACACATTTGGTTGAAGTATATACACCTGAATAGGAATATCTCTGAGCACCCCTTTGTACAATGAACATGCATTAATCTTAACTTGTTAATGAGGGAAGCCAGGCAACATAGACAATGGGAATGGTTATAATACTCACTTCCAGTAGCCAAATGGGAAGGTTCCTAGAGTCATTGCTTTGTGTAGGACACTTTTTACATGACAAAGACTCTAACATTTAATAACTCCAAACAACAGACCTCACTTGTCACAGCTTGGTCCAGCAGGACTTGTTGAGCTTGGTCCATTTCTGTGGTCACCTGATGGTTCACTCAGCTAAGACTAGCGGTCCTGCACGGTCTTAAACACTTACTGGTGCTCACCAGGCTGGGGCACCGGAACCCTACTAGCATAACCAAGTCTTCAGAGATTGTGTTTCTCTTTGTGGCCAGTCACACTTGCAGAGGTCAGACTTGACTTCTTCACATAGTGGCAGAAAGGGTAAATGCAGAGAGAAGGCATTTTCCTGGACTCTTGGACATCCATCACAGATGTCCTGCCCACCAAAAGTCCCAAGGCCAAGTTCAGGATTCCAGGAGTCATCAGCAGACTGGGAGCTATTTCTGCCATAAAGTGTCTGACCAAATGAGTGAGTGTGCACTGTGACTGATTTGGTCCAGCTGAGATGAAAGACCACACGCTTCAGTCATGGCAATGAAGAGCAGGGAAATAAATACAGACCATGTACACAACTTCATCATTGCTCTCTATTTTTTTTTACATTTTTGATGGGAGTAGTGCATATTACAGCACACATGTCACGTCATGGTCAGAAGATAATCTTGTGATGCTCCTTCCACCATAAGGAGTCCAAATTCGGGACATCAGGTTTAGTGCCATGTGCCTTTGCCCACTAAGCCAGCTCACTGTGCTCTGCCACATTTCCTATGCTTGGGAACCGGAGTATGCGTCAGAGTGAAATTATACATTTTCTGGAAACATAAAATTCAAACTTTTTCCAGTGTGAGTGTGTGAGTTGCATTTTCAAAAAGGTCAAAATCCAACTTAATATTTTAGGGCTTCCATATACAAGCCCTATTCATGGACTTTTTTTTCATTCACTGTATCAGAAAAAATGAAATTTGTGTCTGTAGACTGAATGAATTGCTCGCATACCAATTCACATAGTGAAGTCTATTATTAGTCATTTTTCTCCCAGCTGTAACCAAGTACCTGATATGAAGCAGTGTAGGAGGCCTCTAAGGCTTTGGCTTAGGGTGATTTTTGCTTGTTTGCTTGCTTGCTTGTTTTGATCTGCTCAAGTTGACTAAGACAAGCATGTGGAAACTGCTCCTATGAGGGTCTCCCCTCTACCACGTTCTTCTCCTCCATGATGTCTGTAAAAGACCAGTTTGTTCACTTAGAAACTTTTATTCTTCTGAAACTGAAACACTCTATACTTCATGAGAACTCCTAAGGCTTGTTTCCCCTTTCCTATTTCTTTCATGACAGTGGCTTTTTCATGTATACCTTCAGATTTCTCCAGGATTATTTTTGCTGCTTTGACCGTGAACCCAAATGTTTCCTTTCAAAACATCTGCCATCCTCCTTCTGTTAAACGGTCTAATTTTCATGTATAAGTCTTAATAATGCATCAAAGTCCTGATGAGTCTTAATCAACAAGATGGCAATGCTAAAAAGGAGACTGCTTGGCAGCTGTGGTTAGGCTCTGCCAGGCCCTGATACCCCAATAGTGACACAGGACAGTCTCCATGTTTTGTGAGTTACACCATAAGCATAAAGAATCTGCATTGTCAATGCATGCAGGAATGACTGACCATCAATAGCCATGCTACCATGCTACCAACAGACTCCATTGCCACAGACACACTCCTAATAAGGACCAGAGTACAGTTCATAGTATCCATGAGTTAGTATTTATGATCTAAGGTGTGGGCTCTTGCCTGGGTGGGATCACAGCAAAGCTCCACTAATCAAAATTAGCCTGACTGAGTTTCATCCACACCAATGGACCCACTCACATTGTGTAGAGGTTCGGTGTCTGCCACTCTTCTGCCTTTGCATCTTCAGGGAGTGTGCTCTGGGGTATTCTAGGCAGGGGTCAGAAAACTGTTTCTGCCACTACCCATGTAATAACTAATTTTGTCTTTCTGAGCTATATGGGCTCTGTAGGTAGTAAATTTCAGTATTACCAACCTTCAGACTACTTAAAAATTTCAAGTCACTGAACTTTATCTATTTATTACACTATGTGGGCCACCCCAGACATCCCACCATCACTGGTGTTCTTAGCATCTTGGGAGAGTGGACAGTCTTCCTCTGCATCCTTTGGTGTTGGTTTTGGTGCTCCCTAAGTCTAGGGAGCTACACTGGATATAGCTCACTGCTAAAGCTTTGGCAGAGCGAACCTCCCATCGAAATATTACTCTGAATACTTTCCAAATTTCTGATTTAACTTGACATTGTCCATCTATCCAGCTGGGATCCATGACTGATCTAGCAGTCACCATAGCTCTCCAACTAGAAGGAACAAAAATCTCCCAAGCCTTTAGAGAATTTCCCTGAGTATCTCTTTGTGGCTACTGCAGCTGCCGGTGAATGCGAGTGTCTGTATTCCACCATAAAATGCCAGAAGACAGACTTGCCCATCTAAATCAAAGTCCTATTAAACTGTGCCGCAATGTCCACTTTGACTTGGTCTTTGTAAAGTGATCTCATTACACAGTTTTTGAAAAATTCATTTCTAAGTATTTCAAAACACATTCCCTAATCAGTTTCCTATCCCTTCCCTCAAACTGTGTCAAAAGAAAAGTGACCCCTTTTTTTTCAAAGTTTATTAAATTATAAAAGTTTCCATTTCCACCCCTCCTCCCAAAACCCTCCCACTCCCCCCACTCCCTCTCCTCCTCCCTCTCCATCCCTAAGAGCAGTCAGGGTTTCCTGCACTTTGGGAAGTTCAAGTTCCTCCCCCCTCCCTCCAGGTCCAGGAAGGTGAGTATCCAAACAGACTGGATCCCAAAAATCCAGTATATGCAGAGGAAACAAGTCCCAGTATCATTGTCAATGGCTTTTCAGAAAGACTCCGGGCCAGCCACATCCAGAGAATCCGGCCACATTCAGAGAATCTGGTTGGATCACGTGCTCGTTCAGTCCCAGTCAAACTGGCCTTGGTGAACTCTCCTTAGATCAGTCCCCTTGTATCAGTGGGTGATCGCACCCCTCGCGGTCCTGATTTCCTTTTTCATGTTCTTCCTCCTTCTGCTCCTCATTTGGACCTTGGGGGGCTCAGTCCGGTGCTCCAATGTGGGTCTCCATCTGTATCGCCATCCATCATCGGATGAAGGTTCCCTCTGGTCTTGCCTTCTTTGCTCACGTTCTCTTTCCTTCTGCTTCTCGTTTGGACCTAGGGAGTTAAGTCCAGTGTTCCAATGTGGGTCTCTGTCTCTATCTCCATCATCGCCAGATGAAGGTTCTGGCCCTCTTGTCTATTTCCAATCTCCAGGAGGATAACTACATGATTTTCTTCAGGTTCACCTTCTTATTTAGCTTCTCTAGGATCACGAATAATAGACGCAAAGACCTTTAATTATGGTTAGAACCCACTTATGAGTGAATACATACCATATTCCTCTTTTTGGGTCTGGCTTACCTCACTCAGTAAAGCGTTTTCTATGTCCATCCATTTGCATGCAAAATTCAAGATGCCATTGTTTTTACCCGCTGAGTAGAACTCTAATGTATATATGTTCCACACCTTCTTTAACCATTCTTCTATTGAGGGGCACCTAGGTTGTTTCCAGGTTCTGGCTATTACAAATAGTGCTGCTATGAACATAGTTGAACAAATGCTTTTGTGGTGTGATAGGGCATCTCTTGGGTATATTCCCAAGAGTGGAATTGCTGGGAAAAGTGACCCCTTTTTGACTGCCAGTGGCTGTCCTAACACAGTAATTCCCTTTCAAAATGCATATGTCTTAATCGTTTTAGATAATACTGTCGAGGAAACAATCTCCTTTCTTCACTTTTTCAAAACGTAAGAGGAAAGCACATCCTTGTCACACCTGTCCTGCAGCACAGTTGCTTCAGACAGGTGGCTTCCCGGGGACATACTCTCCTGCTCAGAGCCTCCTGGATGATCTGACAGAACACTCCCATCTGCCAAGGCATCAAACTGGAGTAGGAGGTTGTTTCAAACACCTGTATGAATGTTTTATCTTGTAAATGGTCTAGAGTTGCTATCACAAGATCCACTGCTTTTCTCATAAGCCACAGCATCTGCATTTGATCTTCCGCATGAACCACAGCAGAGCAGGTATCTTGAGCCTGCCATCTCGATTGGTACTAAATTCAAGAGAGCTACTGTGAGTCCTGATTTACATGAATTACAAACCATCACCAGAAGACATTTAGAAACACCCAGCCACAAGGGTCCATCGGCATCCATCTCACTAATCACCTAGCCAATGTTGGGGGGAAACAGTCAACTAATGAACCATCACACTGGGGAACACACCTGGACTTTAATTTGCTTGATCAGCAGAAAAACCTTAGCACAAAAAAAATGTAACATGAAAAGAAGATAGATTCCCATAAAAACTAATTGATAAGCCAATAACATTCAAGACACAGAGTTCACCTCACCTGGTGTTTCCTGTTGTTTACTGGCACATAGCTGTCTGAGTATACAGAACACAATTGTTTTGTTGATGGTATCAGTGACCCAGACAACAATTTTCATTTCGTATGATTTGAGATTAAAACCTTTTAGATAATTGTTTCCCAAAAACCCAATGTTAAAAGTTGATACCTCAGCCTAAGGCACTATTAGGATATGGCAGAACCTTTAGGAAAGTAGATTGTTGGCGGCATGAACCCGAAAAGCATACTGGAAACCCAGCCTTGCCTCTTTTTTTTTCTCACTCTGGTCCCTGGCTTCCAAGGGTTGAACAGCTTTCTCTGCCCCAAACTCCCACTGTGCCTAACAGGTCCAGAAGCAATGTAACCAAGGGCTGAAATCCATAGAACTCTGAGCCAAAGTAAGCTGTTCTTCTCTATAAACTCTATAAATTTATTACCTCTGATATTCTGTTGCTGTTACTGAAAGCCAACGAACTTGGGGGCGAGTCTCCCAACTCCTATCTATTTTTCTTTCTGTAGTAAATTCTGCTGACTTTTAACTTTTGCTTGTTTGTTTTGTTTTTACAACCCTTCTGCAGTTTTTCCTCCTTCCTCCACTCTCAATACCTCCCCTCTACCTCTCCCCACCCCATCCACTTCTCCATTTCTCTTCAGAAAAGGGCAGACCTCCCATGGATATCAGCCAGCTATGGTCTACCAAGTTGCAGTGAAACTAGGCACTTCTTCTTTTATTAAGGCTGGACAAGGCAAACCTTAGGAGGAAAGGGTCTCAAAAGCAAGCAGCAGAGTGATCCTTTTGTCTTTAGAAGTACTGATGCATCCATCATTAGTTCTATCAGTTCTGCTATTTAAAATATCTATTGTTCTTTTTAAATTTCTAATAACTTGTCTTTGTAAGTTAGGGACCCTTTTGTTAATGTTTTCTGTTGTTCCACCAAGGAACACAGTCCTGTCCCATCCCCCACCCCGGTCTGTTTCACATTGTAGTTTCTAATTTTGAAGTTGTAGAAATCTATGCTCCTTTTCCAGTTGAGTGTAGGTTAAAATACTATCTATCACAAACCAGTTCTCGTTACTCAAAAGGTAAGTCCACGTCCCCTGTGGGAATGCACTGGAAGTGTTGATTTAGGCAGATGCCTTTGGTGGGAGGAGAGTCTACAGATGAGACATGGCGGAGGGGCAGCTGGCCACTTGAAGAGAAAAGCAGTCTCCATTCTGTATACCGACAAAATACTTTTTGAGTGTTTTTGCATTGTCAGCTTCTCACCTTGACTTTCTTCTAGGAGCAGGTGGCTGGCATCTCCTGCTCTACTTCCAGCTCTGCTATGCATCTTCCCTCAAGGTTCTGCCTGTGTCTTACCTCTCAGTACACCCCCACTGTCTACAGAAGTACCCGTGGGGGCAGGTGAGGCGTGCAAGCAGAGACCAGTGCTTTTAAGGAAGGCCTTCCACTGGCTCTACTGGAGGTTGATTGTGTTTTGCACTGGCTCTACTGGTGTTTGACTGGGTCTGTGCACTGGCTCTACTGGGGGCTGACTGGGTCTGTGCACCGGCTTTCAAACTTCTCTAGAGCTGTTTAGCGAAGGGAGATTCCTGTGTGAGATTCTTTTCCTCCAGTGTATATTAGCACTGTGTTTTTTGTTTTGTTTTGTTTGTTTGTTTTTGTTTTGTTTCCAGCTCTGGCTCCTCCAGGATTGCAATGCATGTGATTTCTTCTCCTGTGACTGCACATTTTTGAACTTTACTATCACTGTTGGCATTGATTTCTTTTAAAACACAATTTTCAGTTTTGTTGATGACATTTGGGATAGAAGAAGAAACAGACTTAAGTGCTGTGTCCTCCATCTAGAAGAGATAATTCAAGAGTTCACTTATTCTTGTCAGAAGAAGACAACTCTGGATGGGAAACATGGATTTGCCTTACCACCAGTGTGCTTGCTCTCCCATATATAGACAATAAGTGCCGCATGTGTCCTTGCATATTATAAATACACTATGATGTATAGTTTGTATATCTTTCTAAACTTTAAAATGATCCCTTGATATCTTGATTCCATTTTATAGATGAAGAATTTTTAGAAGTTTCAAGTTTTTTTTATTTAATTTCAACTCTTTGGGGAAATAAGGCTATACCTTATCAACTAATAAGGGAAACACATATTGGCTTTTATGTATTTTTAATGATTTGCTGGAACTAGATTGGACCTCTATAGTTTGGGGATAATATTTTATTCCTCTTTGTCACAGGCAAAATCCCACCATCTCTGGGTCCAGCGTAAGGGAGCTATTCTTATACAGTCTTGTCACCTTACCTCAGAAACCCCTAAGGAAAAACCTACACATCCCATAACTGATGAAAACTCTCATCTTCAGCCATGTGCTCTAGAGTCGAGAACACTAGCATAGCAAGCTTCAAGTCTCGGGTTTGCTCTCTTAACTGCTTCCCTGGCATGCTGCAAGCAGCACATGCATTTGTCAGAGTCACTAGATGTGGGAATGCAATGCAGTGTCGGGAGCAGCAGCATCGCAATAAACAACTGAGGCTGCTCCATACTGGGATCGGCCAATATCTGACCATGATTAGCTGATGCACTTCTATCAATCAGCTAGTACCACAGTTTTGCTTGGATTCAAAAGGAAACTGTGGGGGGGGGGGTCTGTAAGTCTGTATAAAGACATTAAATGGCTGATGGAATTTAGCTTTAAATGTCTGCCAATACTCAGCCAACAGGCCTAGTCTGAACTATCATGCAAGAGTAAAACAAAATCCAGCTGTTGAATGATGTGGTCACACAAGCCTGATCCAGGTTCAATTCCTGGATCTCACAGTGGAGTGAGAACATTGAGTCCAGAAGGCAATTCTCTGACCTCCAAACGACCCATGGCAGGGATGCTCATACCCATACATGCACATCACACAAATAATGAGAGCAACAATAACAACTACAATAATAATAATAATAATAGAGTAAAAACCATTTTGCGAGAAACATTCTCACATTCAAACTTAGGAACAGAGTACCTAAGAGTCCTACATATTAAATAAAGTTTAAACAATAATACCATTAGCAATTCCCCTATCTATGTTCAGGAAACATTAACAATCTGACTCCAACCCTGTAATTCAGTGCACTGTTAGATGACGGGGCAGCAGAACAAAGACATGATGTCCGTGGAAAGCTTGAAGCTCAGCAAGAGATGGTGGGAACACAGTGAATCTAAGTGCATAGAGCCTACAGAAGTAATACTATGAGCACAGATGAGATGCCTCACAGGGTTCCTTCAGAATCTTCTGGGGAAAATGGACTTCATAGCAGACTGGAGCCATGCTCTAAGAGATAAATGAAAGATCCAAAACAATCTAAAAATTATTTCATTTTTACCTCCATCTATGGGAGGGCCTTCTAACTCTGGCTTTATTTCCTTTAGTTTGGCCACTCTATGCATTTCTAACCTGAAGTATGTTTAGGGATACCATAGCTTTCTTTTTCTTTTTTTTTTACTATGAAAATAAGTTTTATTGCAATCCATTAAGAAAGTCATTAGAAAACAAAAATTATGACTTTAATTTCAGCAAACAATAAATATATAGAAACAACCAACCCAAAAGTGTATTTTATATAATAAATATAAAATAATTGAGAAAAACTGAAATTGAACATTCTAATGTTAACATTAAAAGATACTCATTCTAACAGATTGATCTAAGATGAACCTCTGTACGCTAACACAGTCAAAGATTGAGGTGACTCTGTTGTGCAAATTTAAAATGAAAGGCAATCTTATTGAACAGAAGTAGAAGCTTGGCAAGAGAAAGACTTGTTAAGATACTCAACAGTGAGAACATCATGGTGCTGACATAAATATGTCAATAAAACAAAATATAAAATCCACATAAAATGTGTAGGCCGAAAAAAGTGAGCTCATTTTCAAGGTCAGAGAGATGGAACTTATGAATGGGATGTTGGGCCATATTGTGTCTTATTGTAAATTCCTTACATTGTGATTGTGCTCAGTTACATTTTGAGTATTGTCAAAGATCCAGTGCTGCATCTTTACCAGAATTTGAATACCTCCATCTTTTGTAATTTAAGCTTTCTGGTGAGAGTGTAGAATTGTCTCATTGCAATTTAATTTGCATAACTTTAATGACTTATGAGTCTAAGCTCACTAAATTCTTTATTAGTCATTAAGAAAACCACACTTGGAAAGTGCTTGTTCATTCTTTTGCCTATTATAAAGTGTCAAGTAGAAAAACCCTTTTGGGGCTGGACATAAGTTTTATATTGACTACAGATATAGCATGGAATTCTGTATTATAAACATTACTTTAATAGGTACAATTTTCTAATATTACTTTAAGAAATCCTTTTAAAGTGTATTAGGTTCGGTATTCTTATTTTTAAAAAATATTATTGATTCTAAGGTGTTGATGATAATATTTCTCAGTTCATCAGTGGCTGATGTCACATAGGAGATACAGATTTATTTTATTCCATATTTGGTTGTCCCAGTATTTTTTTTAGCTAAAACAAAACTATGCTCTTACTCCCCAGTGTCACTTGTGCCATAAGATGTTTTATTGTCGAGGACCAGCCTCAACAAAATTACTTCTCGCCAGGGTAAAGGCATGGGGATTTAGAAATATAGTAGAGAATATGAAGACATGAATGAAAATAATAAAACAGAGAAACATATAAGACAGTATTCAGAGGAGGGAATTCCAGTGAGTACTGAAAATTCACCCATATTTAATTTCCAACTGCTTAAAATACCCCTGACCTCCAAAATTAGGAGTAAGACAGAAGACTACATTAACATGACACAAGGAAATGAACATACCAATTGAAATGCGAGCTACTTCCATAGTTAGGCATTCTGTTGTTAGAACAAAAACAAGTCACACTTATACCCTAGACCAAAACATTCTGTAGGCAAACCGCTCCCTGGGTAGAGTCCCAAATTATCTCCATAAAGGGAACTGGAACTTAGTTGGATCCTTAGACTCTTGTTTGAAGTAGGAACAATCTTCTTCCCTATTCCTGAACACAAGGTCTGGACACAAGGTCTGGCTATTAGTCACACCTGTTGACAATAACCTTGAGAGAACAAAACTCTGGGCAAAGTCTTTGGGGGATCTTTGAGGCAGAAACACAATACCATAGCTTTCTTGATGAAGTACCTCTAATTGTCTAATTTCTAATTCTAGAAATCCAGGGTTGCCGTTTGCTACTTTTGCTTCTGCCCTGACTTTACCTGTTTAGCTTTTCTGTATTCACTAGAGCCTCCACTGAATAAATGATACAACTGGTCCTCTGCAGTGATGGTTTCTGTGGCAGCTGTGGGTTCTGTCAAATACAGATTGAAAATGCCCTTTTAAAATGACACGGACAAGCTTTTCTCGTCCTTGTTCTCCAGACAATCCAGTATAATACTATTTACATGTCATTGACGTGGTGCTCGGCATTACAAGTAATTTAGAAGTAATTTAAATTTTGCAGTAGGTTGTGTATAGGTCAAATGCAAACACGATTCTATTTCATATGCAGGCCTTAAACACCCACTTATTTCGGAACCCACGGGTGCTATGGAAACAATCACAACTGTAGCCTCCCCAAGGCTACAGGTCATTAAATAAGACAAGGAATCCAGCTGCACTGGGTCATCCAACTGTAGGCATTAAATTAGTATTTACTGAATTTTGTTGTGTTTATCACCATTTGTAATTATTATTCATATCTTCTCTGTTTAGGACAGTATATCAGTCCAGGCTACTCTAATTTTCATTTTTCCAATGTGATGATTTAGCGATAGACTTGGAAAGCTTTCCAAAATCGTCAGCCATTTCTAGAAACAGAACCCTAGCTGTGGATGCTGTTCTGTTTGGAGGCACAGTTGTTCACTGTCTGATCAGTGTGAAGCAAACGAGGGGAGCAACAAGTGGCGATGTTTTAAACAGGGAACTCCTTGCTGATGATAGAGCCGGGGACTTTGAAGCTCAGGAACAACGAAATCAGCAGAATCCTCAAGGCTCTTGGATAGCAACAGAAGAGTGGCAAACCATCTAGAAGTTTAACAGAGAACCAGGGAACAAACTCGCTAAGCAGGGCCCCTCGGGAGTAAAACACAGCACAGCTCCTGCACTGTGGCTTCACTTTTAGTTGAACCAGACTGTGAGCAACTGACACCCTGAGTTACTATCGAAATAGTAGCCAGCTATGTATTAGTGGAGGCTGAGAGCTAAGGATGATACCAGCATGAGTGTCAATGCAGTATTCTAAGGAAGACAAGCATGGCTTTAGTTGACTGCAAGTCTTTGTGATGATGCTTGGGAAGGGGAGCCGGGAAAACTGTGCAGTTCTTTGTAGGCTCAAACTCAGACCCTAGATGGTGCAACAGGGGATATGCTCTGTTGAGATCACCCATTTGTCATTACCTAAATATGCAAGTGAGTGTGGATGCAGCAGATAAGGTGCAAATGCATTATCAAAGCAGCTATTTTTGACAAAAAATAATATCAGTGAGATATGAAAGTATAGAGGAAAGTGTTGTACGTAAACAAAAAAAAAGCAGACAAGGAACATCTTTTCGGGGTCTCAATGTGATCTTACGTGAAAAAGACTTCAAAATAACTATTATAATATCAAAAGTATGAAAATGAGGCTTGTTTACAAAGTACAGAAAAATTTGATAACAACCCCTCACCGGGTAAAACTATCAAGAGATAAAAGTCAAGAGGCCTAAACCCAAATTCTGAATGTGAAAGGCAGAATAGTTGAAATTAGTTTATCGCATAGGTTCAATAGAAGAAAAACATCTGCAAACACCGAGATACATCAGTAGAGACTGAATCATCTGCAGAAGAAAGAGAGGAAAAGAAAAAATCACACTAACATTTCAATAAACAGTGAAAGCATTTGGCAATATCCAACTATCTACCACAAACATGCAACAAACCAGAAAAGAGTGTTCTCTTTGATTGGCAGCATCTGATGTCAGACTCAATACTGGAAAGCTGAGAGCTTCCTCCCAGGATCAGAAATAAGCTAAAAATGGCTGTCCTCTCAACACCTCTTCCAAACAATGCACCAGAGAGTTTAGACACACAGCTAGATAATAAAGCATGAGATCAAGATTATGAGGAAAGCTATAAAATCATTTTAAGAACTGGGTATGGTGGTACACTCCTTTAATCAGAACTCTTAAGTGATTTCAAGGTTACCCTGGTCTATATAGTGAGTTTCAGGGCTACACAGTGACACCCTATCTCACGAAAGAGAAGGCAGCCTTGATTTCAAGGAACACAATCTTTTATACAGAAGATCCTTCTAAGAAATCCCTAATGGATGACTTAAGCTAAGTTGTAGAAAGCAAGAAGAACCTACAAAAAATTTAAGGGTGTTTTCACACAGCTGAAACAAGCACCTCAAGGCAAAACTGAGAAAATCCTGCTTACAGGATTTTCTGCTCACCAAGAATAAAAGATGAACATATGTGGGGAAAGAAATGCAAAGCTTAGACTGTTTGTGGGATCTTGTATAGTATAAAATAATGAGGCAATAAAACTGTAAGACCATGAAACAGCATTAAAAGAAATTAGAAAGGTCTACATCAATGGAAAAACATCTAATATCTATGGCTCAGAAGCTTAATACTGTTGTCACTGTTCCCCAAACTGAACTACCAATTCAATGCAATCTTTTGAAAATTACATCTTATTTATTTATTTTATATGTGTGCCTGTATATGTGACAAGACACATGTGAAATTTAGAGGACAGCTTTCAGGAGTGCATTTTCTCCTTCTGCTACATGCTCAGAGGTCGAACGCAGATCATCAGGCTTGGTGGCACGAGCTTTATTATACTGCACCATCTTGACATCCCCTCAAAGCAGTGCTTACGAAAACCCAAACTGTTTTCTTTGTAGACTGACAAGCCCACCCTGAAATTCATATAAAAATAAAAAGGTCCCAAACTACTCAAAATCCTAACAAGGGAAATTCCCCCAATTTTAAAACTTACCATGGCACATGAGGTAAGGCTAAGAGACATAAATCAAGAAAACAGAATTAATAACCAAAATTTGTACTCTTAAATTTACGCTCAACTGATATGTGCGAAAGTGTAAAGATCATCCAGTGGGAAAAGGGAATGACAGAATATGTTGATGGAGTAGTGGATGCCGTTGTACAGCAGAGAAAAGATGTACCCTCATTCTCCCACAAAACACAAAACATCAATATTTTTGAAATGTAAGAATTAAAACTATAGAACTGGGCCAAACATGGTGGCGCACACCATTAATACCAACACTCAGGAGGCAGAGGCAGGTGGACCTCTGTGAGTTCCAGGCCAGCCTTAGTTCCCGGTCTTCACAGCACAACCTTGTGGAAAAGTTGAGAACCACATGTAAAAATCTAAAATGAGAACTCTATTTAAACTCGATATTTATCAGAAACTTCTACAGGAGTAGGTTTCTGTGTTGTTTTAATATCAGTAGTATTGGCCACCTCTCACTGCATTCCTTCAAGGATGCTGTCCTCCCGTACCTATTAAACTCTTCCTGAGCCATTATCCCTCTTTAATCTTCATACCACTGCATTCTATCTCAGACTAACTTCCTGAACTTCATGGTTAATACAACTGGAATTCACATATCTAAAGATTCGAAGCTACCATCCCTAACTGAGAGAAAATGTTTGTTTGTATTTCTAACTCTAGGTTACTTCACGCAGAATAATTGTTTACAGTTCGATCCATTTACCTGCAAACTTCATAATTTCATTTTTTTGAGACAGCATTTCTCTGTATAACAACCTGACTGTCCCAGAACTCATCCTGTAGACCAGGCTGGCCTCGAACTCACAGTGATCTGTCTTTCTCTGCCTCCCAAGTGCTGGGATTAAAGGCTTATGTCACCACAATTTCATTTTTATTAACAGATCAATGATATTTAATTATGTAAATGTATCACATTCTCTGTATCCATTTACCAGTTGATAGACAACTAGACTGTTTCAATTTCCTCAGGCCACACAAAACCCTTGCATGGAGACTGGAGATTGGCATAAAGTCCCACCCCTACCTAAGGGGAAACTGACTATTGATAGCTGCTGGGGACAGGGGTGGGATTTATTTATGGGTGTAGCCCCTGGTGTAAAATTGGATGAGTGGGGAAGAGGATATGGGTCAGAGAGGAGAGGAGGAACTGGGAAGCATGGTCAATCTTCATTGTATAAAATTCCCAAAAAGCTAATTTTTTTTCCGTTAGACTTGTTTATTCAAGTATCCGAAAACACTCTTTCCACTTCCTCCCCTCCTCCCAATACCCTCCCGCTCCCCCCACTCCCCCCACTCCCTCTCCTCCTCCCTCACCATTCCCCAGAGCAGTCAGGGTTTCCTACTCTGTGGGAAATCCAAGTTCCTCCCCCCTCCCTCCAGGTCCAGGAAGGTGAGCATCCAGGCAGGCCAGGATCCCAAAAAGCCAGTCCATGCAGACGAAACAAGACCCAGTGCCATTGTCAATGGCTTCTCAGTCTTCATTTGGACCTCGGGGGCTCAGTCAGCCCCCATGTCAACCACCTTCAGAGAGTCCGGTTTGATCTCATGCTCGTTCAGTCCCAGTCCAGCTGGCCTTGGTGAGCTCTCATTTGATCAGCCCCCTTGTATCAGTGGGTGAATGCACCCTTCGCGGTCCTGACTTCCAGTGCTCCAATGTGGGTCTCCGTCTCTATCTCCATCCATCGTCAGATGAAGGCCCCCTCTGATTTTGCTTTCCTTGCTCTCGATCTCCCTCCCTCTGCTTCTCATTTGGGCCTAGGGAGTTAAGTCCAGTGTTCCAATATGTGTCTCTGTCTCTATCTCCATCCATCGCCATATGAAGGTTCTGTGGTGATATGCAAAATATTCATCAGTATGGTTATGGGCCAAGGCCAGATCAGGCACCCTCTCCTCTGCTGCCCAGAGTACAATCTGGGGACCTCTCCTTGGGCCTGGGAACCCCTCCAGAATCAAATCTCTTGCATACCCTAATTTTTTTTTAAAGTGACAGACTTTGGAGCACTGAGCCCTACCTCAAGGCTCAGGGATCCACACAGAAGCGGGGGCGAAAAGACTGTAAGAGCTAGAAGGGGTGGGTGACTCCAAGGAAACAGCATCTTCCAGACACAACAAGGCTGGTGTTCATATGAACTCACAGAGACGGTGACAGCATGCACAGGACATGGACAAGTTCAAACCAGCCAAAATTCCAGAAGGGGAAGTGGGCACAAAAGTTAACCAAGAAGATATGTGCAATTACTACCCTCTGGCAAAGGATAAACCTATTTTCTTGAATGTAGTAACCCTGGGTATATGATCCAGCTCTCCAGAGCAAGCTTGACACTCAGAAGTATCTGGTCACCCTGGTGTGTGTGTGTGTGTGTGTGTGTGTGTGTGTGTGTGTGTGTGTGTGTGTGTGTTTCTTGGTTTGGGTTTGATTTAGGTTTGGGGTTTTTTTTGAAAGAGAGAGGGAGAAAGAGAGAGAGAACATGAAGTTACATGGTAAGAAGGAAGGAGATCTGGGAGAACTCGGGGGAAGAACGTGCTCCAAATTCACTGCATCAAAATTTGTAAATAAGTAAAGAAAATAATAATTTAAAGTGGTGAATATAATGTTATGGAATTTTTATTATTTTTCAGCAAAACTTTTGATTTCATATATATATATATATATATATATATTTACATTACTTTCTTCCTCTTCTCACTCTAAACTGGTGGGTCCAGTTCTCAACCTGGCTATCAGAAAATGCATATTTCCAATTCAGGAACTGAGACACTTCTCGGTAACAAAATTATAGTTATGAAGTAGTAATAAAAATAATCTTATGGTTAGGGATTACCACAACATGAAGAGCTGTAAACATTAAAGGGCCATAACAGTAGGAAGGTTGAGAATCACTTCTCTAGATTCTTTGATTAAAAAAAAAAATAGAGATCAATACAGTCTTCTGAATTCATTTCCCATTGCTTGTGAAATTTAACCTTTTAATGATTTTTGAATTTTAGTTCAAGGAAATATTTCCTAGCCATAGCATCAAATGCACTAAAATAAAAATATATTTGAGGGATAATAAAAGTGTCCTATTATTATTCCATTGCAATAGCTGTGTAGCTGTAACTATACAGAAAAGCTATTGGGTGGTTAGTATACACATCACATCTCAACAAATCTCACAAACAAAGAGCATCAGGAGACTGCGGTCTAGAGGACAGGTACAGCAGGCAAGAGCGGAGGAGGAGATCAGGTCATGCTCAACTTCATTCTGGCAAGGCAAGGATGCTAAGAGCCTGGGTGGGACAGGAAGGGCTTTAAGTAGACAGATGTGACTAGATTTAAGACTCACAGTGTGGAAAAACCTGCAAAATACAGAAACGCGCATGGGGATAAATAGCAGTCTGTAAATGAACATGGTATTGGAATAATTTACTCTAATTAGCTCTTCAGAGAATAACTGCCAGATAAATCTAAATAAATAATGAGACAGGCTGCTTTGACTAAGATGCAAAAGTATTCAGCAAATGTTCTGCCTAAAAAACTACATCTTTCTTGATTGCTCTTGGCAACTGTTCAGAAGATCTCATTTAATTGTTTTATTGTGAGGCAAAAAATCTTGCTGTACCTTCTAAAACCTCTTTCCTCAATAGAGGCCTTGTCAAGAACTTAGGGAAGGAAAGCCAGTGTGGGTGTTCATGATGCCTCATAACAAATAGAATACCTTTTATTTCAGAGATGACATTAAAGGATTTAATAAATGGAGGCCTGGATTTCAAACAATTATCTAGTTCACATTTTCCATGTAGGTAGCAAAGACGAAAAAAGATACTGTTGGTGCTTATCTATAAGCAAATATGTCAGCTCAGTTCTGACAACAAAACTCATCGCTTTAATTTATGACTTTCTCATCAGTATTTTATTTACATAATCTACTAAGCCTGATTTCAGTACCGGAGATCACCTCATTTGGCACTCATTTGATGGGACATCATTTTAACATCTGGCTGTTTAACAGTGTGCTTTCAGAATTAGATAGCCTAAAGACAAAACATTTTTGCTAAGCTAACTAACAGGGAAAATAGTATTTGTAAAGGAAAGTCCTGGGCTCGAAAGTACAGTTGATAAAGATTCTTAAACATTTTAGTTGACTGTGCTGATCCGCGGCTCTTGCATTCGTTGTGGTCAAAGCCAATACTCTGCTGCAGTATACCAGCTAGCGCTTTGTTTCTCTTTGTACCCATAACTCGATATTAATATAAAAACTAATGTATTTTACTACTTAATAGTTATGCATAGACTGGAGAGAGAGTTGGTTAAGAGCACCAACTTCTCTTCCAGGGGTCCTGAGTTCAATTTCCAGCAACCACATGGTGGCTCACAGTCATCTATAGTTAGAGCTAATGCCCTCATCTGGCATGTAGGCATAAGTGCAGATAGAGCCCTCACATACATTAAACAAACAAATAAATAAATCTTGTTAAAAACTTGTGCTTTCGCAGTCACAGAATGCAAGAATTTTTAAAGTAATGAACTCTACAAAATGTATCTAGAACTTTCCAGGGTCTGAAAAGTGGGAATCCTCAAGCCAAAAAGCATTTGTTGTAATAAACAACCTTAATGTAACTTATAAAAATACATTATTTTTATATGTATTTATACATTATTTAGAAAGCTAAACACATAAATCCAGGAAAATGTTGATAATATAATTTTAAAAGACCAAGATTAGTTTCTTACAAGATATTCTCAGTGAACCAAAAGTGAAAAAGCATCACAGCTGATATACCTGACTGGAGTGAGCGTGTGTGTGTGTGTGTGTGTGTGTGTGTGTGTGTGTGTGTGTGCGCGCACATTTCAGTAGACTCCAGACATAATCAGGCTCACTTTGCTGACAGAAGGGAGATACCCCACCCATTTGGATAACAGTGCTGTAAGTTCAACTACTCTACATATCTTTTCTTTACAATCAAATAGGTTAGAGAAGAGAGCAACCACAGTTATTTTGTTTTTATCAAAGTTCTTGGTCCCTAGTCTATAAATTGATTTCTAATGTAGGGCATTGAAAACTTCATTTTCCCATCTGTGGTTGTATCTGTTAGATAATAATCTCCAAATATTCTAGGCCAAACTGGTACTGAAATATAAAGCTCCCAGATATGCAGCAAAGAGCTGAGAGAATGCAAAGAAACTGTAATAAAATGTTCCTAATTACCCAATGATAGAACCATAGCAAGTATTCCCCAATGCAATACAAGCCTGTGTCCTTGTGTCCTGCTCTGGTAGCACATCAGGCAGGATGGGGCCATTGTTTTGTTGTAGGTTCTCATTTTAATATCCTTCTTGGGGAAGGAGTTAAGCCCTGAAGGCAGAGGGTCAATATTTAGTGATTTAGTCTCAGAGTAGCACAGAATATGATATACTACCCTGCGGGATAGACACGTGATGGGTGGGTATTCAAGAAGGAAGCCACCATTTCTTGACTATATATTGCATCTACATCAGATAGTCTATCTGGTACTTTGCATAATTTACTTCTCACAGCAAAACTATGTCCTCATTTTTAAAATGCCAAAAGAGCAAGGTTTATTATTATACCAAGGTCCAGTGGTAGCAGAGGAGGAGTTTTAGCCCAGGCTTATCTGTCTCTAAATTGTTGGCTTTTTAAAAATTATTGCATCATGCTTCATCATAAAAATGGTTTATTTCTCTAAAATGAAAGATGAGGATACTCAGTGGCTATTAAATTATACAAAGTACATTTATCTTCAGCTAACAATTATAAAGGCAATCTTTACTGGATGTAAATGTGTTTACTCTTGGATCTCATATGATGCTTCAAATACACAATCTCATTAGAGCTAAGTATTATTTTATGTCAGAGATTCAAAAGGCTCACATATTTGTTAAATGAGAGTCAAATATTTGGGATCCTTAGAGATCTTACAAATTCTATATTTGGAGAATGATGTTCACACTTAAGAATTCTAGTAATCAATACATAAGAAAGAAAGAACAAGGTTTCCTTTTTTAATTAATTTGTCTATTTTACAGCCCACCGCAGTTTCCCCTCCCTCCTTCGAGTCCCTCCCTCAAACTACCCTCTCCCCCACCCCCAATCCACATCTCCCATTTCTGTTCAGAAAAGGGCAGGCCTTCCATGAGTATCAACAAAATGGTGTATTCAATGGGAGTAAAAGACTAAGCACCTTCCCTTGCATTAAAGCTGGGCAAGGCAACCCAATATGAGTACTAAGATGGAATAAGATGGAATGTGAGGAAGCTGCCCAAGTTTGGGGTTGGAGTTCTGGCTATGTGTGTGGTCTCTGTTCTGACCGGGGAACCTCTGAGATTCAAAATCCTGGTCTGGCTTCTGGTGGGGTACGAGGCTTCTATCAGAGATGTGAGCCAGGATAATGTGAAAGTGAGGAGAGGCCCTTGGGCTTATGCTGGGTGGGTGCAGGCAGGGCGGGGTGGGGGCAGTTTTACCTGAGCCTCGGGATACTGGCTGGCCTTCTGCCAGAGCTGTGGACCAGGATAAGGTGACAAGGAAAAGAGCGGCACTTGGGAGGTGGGCACAGGTAGGGCAGGGATAGGGTGAGGTGGTGTTTTACCTGATTTTCAGGGAACTGGCCTGACCTCTGACGGGGTGGAAGGCCGAGCAGAGTCTTCTGAAAACAGACAAACAAACAAAACTTTTAAGAGCGCTTGCTTCACAGTGTGAAGAGAGAGTTCAGATCCTTGACACAGTTCAGATCCTAAAATACAGCACCGACACGGCAGCTCCTCCACAATTCCACCGCTACACAAGCAAAGACAAGGGCCTCCCAGAGCAGCTGGGTAGAGTAGCCGAACTGGTGCATTCTGGGTCCAGTAAAAGGCTTAGCCTCAGCACATAAGTGGAAGAGAGAAATCAAAGAAGGCACCAGACACCAAACCATACATGTACCATACATGTGTGTGTACAGATACACACACACACACACACACACACACACACACACATACACACACACACACACATTTTCTAATAGAGGCAACTGAACTGCAAGGATTTATTGATTTGTACAGTCTTCTGACACAGTCAAAAGTAAAGCCAAAATCATGGCTTCTGGCTCTGAGTTATCTTATTTCTCTCGGTGCTTCTGACTGCAAGGGGCTGGAATCAGACCTTGCTATTTCACTGCCCTTAGACCTTAGACCATCTTATCCACAGTTGGTCTCCTAAGGGCCACCAAGGAGATGACGGCTTGGTGGAAACATTGCCTCTCTTTCTACAAAAATATGTGATGGTGTCAGCAGTGGAAACTTTGCATTCTCAGGATTTTGGTTATTTGATTGTCTGTTTATGTTTGTTAAAAACAAAGTTTTAATGAAAGATACCTTTGAGGGATAATATGTGGCTTATTAAAAACGGGTCAGAGTTGTTGGGTGTTTTTTTTTTCCCAATTTGTAACTTAATGGACTTTCCAAAGATATGGCAGCCTCACAAGAAAGCAACATGAAGAACTCAAATGTAGTGTGTACTGCATGCACCTGAGTGAGTCAAGGGGGAAATAGGAGAGCTTTGAAAAGTGGCATCTGGATAAAATCAAGTTTACCATGCATACCCAATAAATAATAATAGAGACATGAAGGAGGCAAAGGCTGAGTGCTCACCAAGCCTGGACAAAGAGCACTGATGTCTATGACTGCAGCAGGGTTAAAGAGGGCTGTCACAGTGGAGAAGGCGGGACCAATCCTCTGGATTGAGTTCTACCAACCAAAATGGACAAGGCAATTGAGACAGCTAAGAACATTCATATAATCCTTATTACTGTTTGGCTTCATAAAAATAGCACAAACACTGACTGAGGTCATTAGAATGACTTATATTTTGAGGTTAATAAAATGAGGGTAAAAATTAATAACAATGATGCAAGGAGCTTACAAGTCTTAATGGCTGATTTGAATAAAATATGTGTGCGTACATGATACATACAAATATAGGAGAGAGAGAGAGAGAGAGAGAGAGAGAAATGTTTCCCAAATTTCCCAGAAGCCAAAGGTTTGTTCGGTCTGTGGTGGCAGGACCTTTAAGAGGTCTTAACTTCCAGAAGTTATGCTATTGGGGTGCACCCTTGAGAAGAGAGTGGGTGGCTATTTCTCTCTGCTTTTGCTGCCACTAAGTGAACTGGTTTCCTCTCCCTTGAATTTCCACCATGACACACTGTACCCATAGAGGGCCAAAGCAACAGGGCTCAATGACAGTAGACTGAAGCCGTAAGCCAAAATCAAACTTCCTTCCTAGTGAATTATATGTGACATTTTTCACAGTGGGGAAAAAATGGGAGGGGGGAAAAGAAGTTTAAAAAACATTGAAGATGTTTTTAAAAGTCATAATGAATCATATAATTTTATGTTCATTTACAGGTACGTAGATAATGAATACATGTATGTATACAATATACTTATCATGTATATATGCATATATAGTCATACAGTTTAAATGAAGATACACCATTTGGGGTGACAATGTTCCCCACCAAAGCCATAGACTATCTAACAAAACCTCCAATGCTGGCATGGAAAACCTCCATTCAAGCTGTTGTTCAGAGGAGCCCCCCATAACTATTTACGCTACAGCCATTGCCTCTGGTTGTCTCCCAGACACTGAAAGAAAGAAGATGTCACACATTTCAGACACAGGATTGGGAGGAATGGAGGAGAACTGACATGGAAACCTTCTCCAGGGGCACCAGCTCTCATCCTACTGGATGGAGCCGTGCAAGCTGCCAAGGGAGAAAAGCAATCAGGAGCCCTTTCCAGCTGTTGCCTACAAACAACACCAATGACCAGGATGGGAAACTATCCTGCCTGACAGGTTCAATAGAGGCATTTATATCCTAGGGGGCAATGTAGTAGCCATCTCATTAGACTTGAGGCTTACTCAGCATGAAGAAATTGATGTTTGACAGTGTAAAGCTAGCCTGCTACCCACAGCTGGCGAGGCCAGAGGTCCTAGAGGAGAACCCACTACAGCCACCTCCCTAAACCAGGAAAACTCCTAACTTTATTCTAAACACTTATCTGTATACCCACAGATAATGTAGCTGTCTCCCGTTATCAAGAAGCTTCTTTTGGCAGCAGGTAGAGACCATTACAGAAAGCCACAACTGGTCAAACTACAGGGACTAACTGGCCATGCAGTGCCCGCCATCTGTTGACGCATTCACAATTCAACCCCCACACCTAAGTCTCGGAGAGCACCTTGGAAAGTGGAAAGTGGAAAGTGGAAAGACTGTAAGAGCCAGAGAATCAAATTGTCTTCTGTGAGGTGGTGTCGTCTGTGCATGACAGAGAAGCTGCACCCAAGAAACTTCAGCAATATGGTTGCCCAAGCAAAACCTGAATAGTGATAATAACGGCTGACATGCTAAGATGGATGGGGAAAAAAATCTCGCAAGGCCCAGCCCATAGATGATGAACTACACACAATTAATGGCAACTAAAAGAGGCAGAATCAGTCCTATTCAATGATAAGCCCAGGAGAGGTTTTCCAACACCCAAGTGGTCAACCCTAAACATATATATATATATATATATATATATATATATATATATATATATATATATATATATACACATATATATACATTTGCATAAGGCGAAATAAATTCAGAATGAATGCATTCATGGATGAAGATGCACTCATATAAACGGAAAAGCAAAAACATATGTAGCTTTGGAACCTGTCCTGGAACTAGCTCATGTAGACCAGGCTAGTCTTGAACTCACAGAGATCCACCTGCCTCTGCCTCCGGAGTGCTGGGATTAAAGGTGTGTGCCACCACCGCAGTCCACTTTCTTATAGAACCCAGAAACGATTGTCAAGGGGTAACCCCATCTACAATGGGCTAGTACCACCCTCAATGGGCTGGCCCCATTCAAAGCAATCACTAACTAGAAAAACGCCCTATAGTTTTGCTTACAGACTAGTCATATGGACACATTTTCTTAATTAAGGGTTCACCGTCTTCAGTGACTCTAGATTGTGTCAAATTGACATAAAAACTAGCCAGTACCCAAGAATTTTGTTACAAATATTTGCATTTATGTTCATGAAAGGTATTTGTCTGTAGTTTTCTTTTTCTGTGGTATGTTTACCTATATTTACTATAAATGTTTTACTGTTTTCATAGGATGTATTTAGTAATGCTCCTTTTCTATTTTGTGGAAGAAGTTAAAAATTAGTATGGAGTCTCCTTTTAAAGTCTTTTGTGCCATTTTTATTATTCTATGTTTATTTTATTAAAAATATTTACTTTATTTTTTGAGATTTTTAATCTAATCACACCACTTCCCCTTTATTTCCTCCCACAAAAATCTGCCCTTATACCCCTACTTGCTCCTTTTGAAATTCATAACCTCTTACTAAAAATTGTTTTAACATGCATATATGTATTTTATGTATACATATATTTAGAAACACAATAATAAAACCTAATAAATCTGTATGGTGTTAAAAAAAGAAAAACAAACACATAATAAGAGACCATAAATTTGAAAAGTGAGGAGACATGAGAAAAATTGGAGAGGATGGGAAAGAAATTATATAAATGTATTAGTCATATGAAATTCTCAAAAGAATATAGTATTCTGATGTAACAGTGTGTCTATATACATAAATAAAATATTTGTAAAGTATACATTCCCTGTTTATATAAACACTTAGCACATTATTTGTATACTTATTGATTCAGGTGTCTAATAATGCTGGATGATTGAGATCTTTTGCCCTGCTCTCTCCTTCCTCATCTCAACCTGATTTTTCCCTCCAATAGCTCTGAATCCCTTTTTCCATTTTGTATTTAAAGCACATCTCTGTTGGTTAACGAAATCATCTGCTGTCTGCTGAATAGCCAGTAAACGTCTCTACCAGCGGCAAACAAATGGAGCCAGTGACTTCCAAGGTCACCTCACCCTGCGATCCTCAGGCGCACATGCACAAACAAGGGAGGGGCCCACAGCACTGCCCGCCCTGGCTGTGCTCAGCTGTCTACCTGTTCCATCGTCTCCTGCAGCCATATGTCCTGATCAGCCTGCTGCAGTGCCTGTTCTGAGGATGTTTAGCATTCAACTCTGCATTGCTGCCCTGGGTTTCTGTCAGATTCCTTCCCCAAAAGATAAGCTTGGTGTTTGCGCTTATGGTGTGTGAAGCTGTGTCACTGAACCACGTCTAAACCTCCTCTGCCTCAAAGTGCACAACTGCTGCTTTCTCACCCCCCAAGCTTTTGAATAACTGCCTCAGCCCTGTAGAGCCAATCCTACAATACCTCCGTGATAGGAGAGAAAGGTGATGGTAAAGACAAATTTAGCTTGGGAAGAAGCCGGTAGGCAGAGATCAAACTGGAAAGCTCTTCACCAAGGCTGGCATCTTAACAACACATGCTCAGAAAAACACAGGCCGATCAAAAGCCTTGGTTCCTGATTCTAACACCTAACCATGTGCCCCTGCCCTATTTCTTGTTCTGGTATATAGGCACCTGGAAATGCTCTGGGTGCCCTTTGGAGTCAAGCATCTCGAACAACTCTCAGTCAATGCACAACTCTACTCAAGTAAGACTGCTCGGGATCACTGGTCCCTTGTCACACAGTCCCCCAAAAACATACGCTGTTATTTTAAAGCATGTGTTGTAGGCTGCAGTTCTGTGTGTATATGTGTATTTATTTGACAAATCACTGTCTTTTTCACAACCCATCATTTAGCCTGCTCAAAACAGTATGTAATTTATTCAACGTGTAGCCTCTTTGAATGTCATGCCTGGCACACATCACACACACATGCATTTGTTGAATAGTACAATTTCAGTAATAACCCAGCAAAACAAATCATTTAGATAAATACTCCTAACCTCAACTACCTAGGATAATGCTGAGTACATGCCAGTATGAGTTTTCCGTAGCTGTATCTAAGGGTCTTATGACCCTGTATAGCCAGAGTCTTAGGAAAAGTCCAAGTTGTTAAATTTGGTCCTGTCTTTTAAAGTCCATTTGGCATTGTATGACTGGTACTAAAACGCATTCAATCCCCAGGAAAATATAAATTGTTCTCTTTGTGCAATGACTACAGCCTTCTCTTTTAGACAACAGGCACACATCGAGGGAAGCATGCCAGTCTCTGTGGTAGCTCTCTAAGGCTCCAAGCATTTTATGTGTGCCACCTTCAGGAAGAAAAGGATCCTGTATCTACTTATCCATCACCCCTAAAGCATTTATTTGCCGGGCTAGAACACATAGCAAGTAGTTCTGTAACCACTTATTAGCACTTGTCAAATGATTGCATGCTTGGCATATGGGCAACTGCATATTTATAAGGATGTGCTTTGTCTTTTTGTGATTCAGAAAGAAAATAGTGACTAGAGTCAATCCTGAAAACTGGAATAACAATCCTTAGTGCTGCACAAGGAAGTGATGAAATCACAGTGCTTGGGGGCTGGGGAGATGGCTTGGTGAGTAAAATGTTTGCCAAGAAAGCATGAAGACCAAAGTTTGCATTCCTAGAAATCCTGAAAGCCCTTTGCTGTAGCATGACTGCACTGTTACTGCTCCTACAGTGATGGGGGGGGGGAGGTAGACAGAATCTCTGATGTACTCAAGCCAGCTATCCTGGCAATATATGACAGCAATAAGGAGACCCTGTCTCAAATAAGGGAGAAGATGATAAGAGCACCTGAGATAGTTCTATGACCTCCACATGTACACCATGGCATGAATACATAATGCACTCACATACATACATACATGAATATACAATCTGGAAGGTGTGACAATCACTAAAACATGTTGTTAGCTCACTATACAAGAATAAACTGTCCAGTCTTCAATGGGTCAAGAACTTCTTACAGAGAGGCTTCTAAAAACAAACAGTGGTTAGGGAACACTTTTTCTTTAGCATTTGAAAGTCTGAGTGTGTGTGTGTGTGTGTGTGTGTGTGTGTGTGTGTGTGTGTGTGTGTGTTGGTGAAGGCTGTTTATTCATTCCTGGCTGCCCAGACCTGAAATTGATGTTGGAGTCCCTTCTGTGTGTTATGGTTACCATTGATAAATAAACTGCCTTGGCCTGTTGATAGGGAAGAACTTAGGTAGGCAGGGAAAACTGGACTGAACGCTGGGAGGAAGAAGGCAGAGTCGGGGAGACACCATGGAGCCACTGCTGCTGGAGACAGACATGCTGAAACTTTGATGGTAGGCCACGACCTCATGGTGATGCACAGATTAATATAAATGGATTAAATTAAGATGTAAGAGTTAGCCAATAATAATCTAGGCTAATGGGCCAAGCAGTGTTTAATTAATACAGTTTCTGTGTGATTATTTTGGTTCTGGGTGGCCGGGACTAAGAAGTGATTCCTTACAACAACTGGCATCCATGTGGGAAACTAAATCCATGTAAAACCTGAGAGAGCTTGAAAAGGAATTCTAGGCACAAAAAATACAGAGTTTAACACAGCTTCTTGCTGTTTGATGGTGGCATGCAGCAGCTCCTTTAAGAGAGATTTTCCTAAAACGCCAGCTTTCTGGGCTGTGCTGCCAGCCTGATCTCTGTCTCTTGCAGGAGTAAGAACATTTAGATGGGGTTTATGAGCAGACTGCTGCAGCTTACTTAATGGCAACATGGACTGATGGTGTGCCTGAAATTGGGGCAGCCTGCAAAACTCAGAGGCACAAGTGACTCTGCCATGCTGGACAGCGGGGAGTAAGCATAAGATATATATGGCATACTATGATATACCATATATATCACAGTAATGATGCAGCTTAAGTTTTAGACTGGGCAGGCAAGCAAAAAGTATCATATATACCATAGTAGTGGTACAGCTTCAGTTTTAAGAGGTGCTTTTGGTCAGAAAATAATTACAAATATGCCATAAAGACAAATCCAGATTTTAAGAAAAGACCTATAAATGGGTCACAGTGTTAGATAAATGTACGTAGACTTGGAAGAGAAAATAAAAAGAATATAGAGAGTCATAAAATAAAGTTAATGCTTTTAAAAAGGGGGTAAAGTCTTTAAAGAGACAGAGTACAGAAGTAATAGAGTAAAAATAAATAAGCCGCATAAAGATGGAATATACACAGAGAGTCTGGATTATGTATATTTTTGTATCTTCTTTAAATTTTTTGACTGTGAAGGAGCTAAGAACAGAGAGATATTTTATTGTATGGAATGCTAAGCTAAATCAGCATGTATGTTATAAACGTATCATGACTTCCAAATTTGGGTCTAAGGATATGTTGCTTTGGAAATGAGGCCCTTCTCTTATTTCCACAAAGGATGAGAACCTATGGATTGCTTCCAGACTGGTGTGGTATGATGGGACAAGATCCCCTGAAAGGTTGCTGTGAACATCCCCACAAAGAAAATACTTTGCCCAATAAACAGCAAGAAGCAGTTTGGAGCGAAATAACTATACCTATATTCCCAAATATTGTCTATAATTGTTTGTTTACATTTAAAGGGGGATATGCTATAGAGATTTGCATTAGTATGAATCTTAGTTTATTGATACAAATTTAAGGTCAATTTTGCTATACTGTATATGTATATTTCTGTCCCTGATTAAAGTATTGTGTTTGTGTAGTTCATTTAAAATATAATGTATAATTAAGAAATATAGATTAATAGATTGTCATCTATAGTAGTCAAGATTGTAGTCATTTTAGTTAGGTTTTCTAGATGTATAGAGATATATTTCAGTTAGATAGATATTCTTCAAATCTTTCAGAGGCCTTCAGAATATGGCACTTAAAATGTTTAAGAACTTAAGACTTTTCATGACAGTGAGACACATCTGCTTCTGGCAGCACCAAGCTCCTTCAAACGGATAATGGATATTGAAGGGACTCCTTATGGAGGTGGTTAGCCATTTGGGCAGAAGACTGCTCTTACCTGGACTGCTTCACTAGACATGTAGGACCTGCAAAGAGATATTGTAGGGAGAGCCAGGCCACTTGTTCACCCCAATTGTCCAGCTAGATTAGCCCTGAAATACCTACAAAGAAACTGTATTAATTACATCACTGCTTGGCTCATTTGCTCTAGTTTCTTATTGGCTACTTCTTACATCTTAATTTAACCCATTTCTATTAATCTGTGTGTCACCATGTGGCAGTGGCTTATCGGGTAAAATTCCCAGTGTCTGTCTCCAGTGGATCCATGGCATCTCTCTCACTTTGCTTTCTTCTTCCCAAAATTCACTTCTGTCTTCTCCACCTACCTAAGTTCTGCCCTATTGGGCCAAGGCAGTTTCTTTATTTATTAACCAATACAAGCAACACACAGAGGAGACTCCCACATCAGAGAAATGACTCCTGAACTTGCCTAAAGGTAAGACGGTCCTTTGGGGTTTCTGCTTCATGAAAGAGTTTGCTAGACATTCTTCAGGTCACAGAAAGATATGACAGACAAACTGCCAGTATAGGTGGAACTGTCTTTGAAATTTCCTACTTCGTGGAAAAGTATGCTGGATACTATGGGCCTGTGTGCTGAAGATGGTGCCCCAACAATACAGAAGAAATTTGGGTGACTGTCAGGCTGAGAGATATCTCTGTCAGTTCTAGAGTTTTGGAAGTTTCTTACAATGCACCTCCTGTTTACTTAGGTAATATTATATCCTTCTGGAGTCTTTGATGGAGTTGAAGAATAGATAGTAATAATATAGTTTTTCTTAGTTACAATAAAAGATAAAGTATATGTAAATATTGTAATTGCAATTCTTGCTTGATGTCTGTTTTGTTATATGTAATTTTACTATGTTAAAGTTAAAACCTCCCTTTTCATTTAAACAGAAAAGGGAAGGTGATGTGGGAGTCCCTTCTGTGTGTTGTGATTACCATTAATAAAGAAACTTCCTTGGCCTGTTGATAGGACAGAACTTAAGTAGGCAGGAAAAACTGGACTGGATGCTGGGAGAAAGAAGGCAGAGTCAGGGAGACACCATGGAGCCGCTGCCACCAGAGACAGACATGATGAAACTTTGCTGGTAAACCACAGCCTTGTGGTGATGTACAGATTAATAGAAATGGGTTAAATTTGGATGATAGAGTTAGCCAATAAGAAGCTAGAGCTAATGGGCCAAGCAGTGATTTAATTAATACAATTTCTATGTGATTATTTCAATTCTGGGCAGCTGAGAGAAACAAGAAGTTCCTTGCAACATGAAATAATCACACAAAAACTATATTATTTGCAATACTGTTTGGCCATTAGCTTACGCATATTTCTGGTTAGCTCTTACCCATTTTTATTATTTTATATTTTACCACAAGGCTCGTAGTTTACCAGCAAGGTTCCAGCTGGCCTCAGGTGTCTGTCTCCTGCAATGGCTACATGACTTCCCCAATTCTTCCTACTCTCTCCTCCTCTATCTTCTTGGAATTCCACCCTGCCCTATTCTGCGCTGCAATAGACCCAAAAAAGATTCTTTATTAATCAGTGATATTCACAGCATACAGAGGGGAATCCCACATCAATGTGTATGTGTTGGCAATGGAAAATTATAAATAAGTATAAGAATATGAAGAATATTAATAAAATTACTTTCAAAAAATAAAAAAAAGAATATGAAGAATAGTACAAGGAACTGCAAGCATACACTGTTCAAGCTTCAATAATTCTAAATATGATACAGATCTTGTTTCATTTATATCTCCATTATCTTTTGTTCTAGAATTACATTTTTGAAGAAAATCACATATATCATTTTATTCATAAGTGTGTCTGTCATAAATATAAGAATTCTTCTTTAGCTTAACATATTATTCTCACACCTAAAATCATAGCTTCTTCGTATCTTTTTAGATTTTTTTTTGAAAATGGAGTCTTCTCTAATACAATACATCACACCCATAATTTCCCCTTGGCCCAATCCTCCCAGGTCCCCCCACCTCCCTTTTTCCCCACATCTACTCCTCCATTTCCTTGTCAGAAAGAAACAGTGCCTTAGTAGTCTTAGCATTTTGAAATATCCAGTTAGAACTCAGTTTTTCCAAAACATTCCATAGAAACTTTTGTTGATTGTTGATTTTCATTGTGCTCACCTTTATAGCAAGGTGCCCATTATCATGGTCGATGCAGCCCAGCATTTGTGTGGCTCATCTTGTGAAGCAAGAAGATTAGTCATTCTCTAGCCTTCCACGCACTAGACTTTCTGGGTGGGGCACAACTCACTGCTTCACTTGCTTTCCTGTCCCTGGAATTCCCTGAGCAGTTGCAGGCTGGAAGGGATTTGGGGTTGCCATCTGGAAAGAATATTTCAGAGTTCATGTTGCGTGGCACATTAAAGAGATACAGGATATCACTTGACTGTATTTTTTCTGTATTACCATCGGTCATAAATTCACCTTGAAAGGTTCATTGTCAATATGAGCCATTTTTTTGTGTGTGTATGTGTGTATGGGTATACATTTGGTACCCTAACTTATAGTTAGCACACAAATGGCAGAATAAATGTTTTCCTTTTGTTTATCATATGCTAGGTTGATTCCTTCCATCTTCCAGTGGTGTTCATTAGGTTTAAGTTGTTACAGCTCATAGTACCATTATGGACTCATGGATTTAAATATATTTGATAGTTTTCGAGTTATTACCATTGATATCCATATCTACAGCCTAGATATCCCTTTTTTAAGACAAACATCCTCTCGAATCCTTTAGGTAGTTTCCAATGACTTCCTATCCTGCCATCCTGAGGTTTCGGGCTCATTTTTGCATAACTGACACTGCAAACATGGAGCTGTCATTTCTCAAGAGAGCTTTGGTTCCCTTTATGAGAATAAGGATTTAGAAACTGTGGGCTGGACACCTGAGATAACCATTTTCTTCGAGCTGTTTCTAGACTTCTTCATAGACAAACTGAAAAATGGGAAGAAGTCAAACTTTTGCTATTTGCAGATGGTATGATAGTGTATATAAGTGACTCCAAAAACTCTACCATGGAACTCCTACATCTGACAAATACCTTCATTAATGTGGCAGGATACAAGATCAACTCAAAAAAATCAGTAGAACTTCTATATACAAATAATAAAGAAGCTGAGAAAGAAATCAGAGAAACATCACCTTTCACGATAGCCACAAATAACATAAAATGCCTTGGGGTAACACTAACCAAAAAAGTGAAAAAACTGTTCAATAAGAACATTAAGTCACTGAAGAAAATACCAGAAAATGGAAAGGTCTCTCATGCTCTTGGATAGGTAGGATTAACATAATAAAAATGGCAAGCCTACCAAAAGCAACCTATAGATTCAATGCAATCCCCATCAAAATCCAAAACAATTCTTCACAGACCTTGAAAGGTCAATACTCAACTTCATATGAAAAAACAAAAAACCGAGCCAAACAAAATAGCCAAAACAATCCTGTATAATAAAGAAACTTCTGGAGAAATCTCCACCCCTGATAACAAGCTACAGTAATGAAAACCGCTTGGTATTGGCATAAAAACAGACAGGTTGACCAATGGAATCGAATCAAAGATCAGGATATTAATCCGCATACCTATGAACACCTGATTTTTGGCAAAGAAGCAAAAATTACAAAATGGAAAAAAGAAAGCATCTTCAACAAATGGTGCTGGCATAACTGGATATCAGCAGGTAGAAGAATGCAAATAGATCCATGCCTATCCCCATGTACAAGACTCAAGTCCAAATCTATTAAAGACCTCAATATAATTCTGACCACACTGAAACTGATAGAAGAGAAAGTGGGAAGTAGCCTTGAATGCTTAGGCACAGGAGACTGCTTTCTAAATATAACCCCAGTAGCACAGACTCTGAGAGCTACAATAAATAAATGGGACCTCCTGAAACAGAAAAGCTTCCATAAAGCAAAGGACACAGTCAATGAGACAAAAAGGCAGCTTACTAGGTGGGAAAAATCTTCACCAACTCCACATCAGACAGAGGACTGATCTCCAAAATATATAAAGAACTCAAAAAATTAGATGTCAAAATTCCAAACAATCCAGTTTTAAAAAGTAGGATACAGATCTAAACAAAGAATTCTCAACAGAAGAATCTCAAATGTTTGAAAAGGAAATTGTCAACACCCTTAGCCATCAGGAAAATGCAAATCAAAATGACTCTGAAATACCATCTTACAACAGTCAGAATGGCTAAGATCAAAAACACCTTATGTTGGAGAGGATGCAGAGTAAGGGTAACACTCCTCCATTGCTGGTGGGAATGCAAACTTGTACAACCACTCTAGAAATCAGTATGGCAGTTTCTCAGAAAACTGAAAATCAACCTACCACAAGACCCAGCAATAAAACTCTTGGACATATACCCAAAGGATGCTCAACCATACTACAAGGACATTTGTTCAACTATGTTCATAGTGGCATTATTCAAAATAGCCAGAACCTGGAAACAACCTAGATGCCCCTCAACCAAAGAATAGATAAAGAAAACGTGGTACATCTACACAATGGAGTACTACTCAGCAGTAAGAACAGTGACAACTTGAATTTTACATGCCAATCGATAGAACTAGAAGAAACCATCCTGAGTGAGGTTATCCAGATCCAGAAAGATGAACATGTTCTATACTCACTCATGAGTGGATACTAGCGTAAAGCAAAAGATAACAAGCCTACGACCCTAGAGAAGCTAAGTAAAAAGCTGAACCCTAAGAGAAGCATATATAGATCTCCTTGGGAAGGGAAAACAGACAAGGTCTCCTGAAAAAATTGGGAGCATGTGAGTCGGGGGAAAGGGGAAGGCAGAAGAGGGGGAAGACAAGAGAAGGGGAGGAGGAAGGAGAACACGAGAAAACAGGATAGTCAAGATGGAAAGACAGAGACGGAGAGCAAGGAAAACTATATCCTGATTGAGGGAGACATTATGGGGCTAGCAAGAAATCTGGCAGTAGAGAAACTCACAGGAAGTGGGAGGAGGCTGCTTGTTCATCCCAGCCACTCAGAACCAAAATAATTACACAGAAATTATATTAATTAAGTCACTGCTTGGCCCATTAACTCTAGCTTCTTATTGGCTAACTCTTACATTAATTTAACCCATTTCTATTCATCTGTATATCACCATGTGGCAGTGACTTACTGGCAAAGATTCGGCATATCTGACTCTGGTAGCTCCATGGCGTCTCTCTGACTCTGCTTTTTCCTCCCAGCATTCAGTCCAGTTTTCCCCAACTACCTAAGTTCTGCTCTATCAACAGGCTAAGGCAATATCTTTATTCATTAATGGTAATCACAGCATACAGAGGGGACTCCCATATCACAGAAATCCACAAGGATGAACCCAGCTAAAGCCCTAACCAGTAGTGGAGAGGGTGTCCAAACTGGCTTTGCTCTGTAGTCAGATTGAAGGCTATCTTAAATGTCACCATAGAACTTTCATCCAGCAACTGAAGAAAACAGAGACAGAGACCCACAGTGGAGCATTAGACTTCCAAAGTCTAGTCGAAGAGTGGGAGGAGTGAGAATATGAGCAAAGAGGTTAAGACCATGATGGGACACCCACTGAAACAGGTTTTCTGAGCTAATGGGAGCTCACCAACTCTGGCCAGATAGGCAAGGAACCAGCTTAGGACCAAACTAGACCCTCTGAATGTGAGTGACAGTTGTATGACTGGAGCAGACTGTGCAGCCACTGGCAGTGGCACCAGGATTTATGCCTACTACTTATACTGACTTTTTGGAACCCATTCTCTTTGGAGGGATGCCTTGCTCAGCCTGGATATAGTAAGGAGGGCCTTGGTCCTTCCTCAAAGCAATGTTCCTTATCCTCTCGATGTAGAGGATCGGGGAGGGGGGTTAGGGAGAAGTTGGGGAAGGGGAGGGAGTGGTAACTGGAATTGATATGTTAAATGAAAAAAAAACAAAGTTTGTTTTCGTTTTTAAAAAATAAAAAAGATCCCCTCTCCTCATTCCAGGTCCTATACAGAGTTTACTAGCTAGCTTTTTATATTATTCATGTATACTACGCTATATTTTACATATATGGCTATATTTGTGGTGTGTTGTGACCTCAGTTACCTTCCAAGTTCCTTAAAAGGAAGAGAGTGCCTGAGTTTAGCACAACTTCTGGCACAGAGAAAGCTTCAGGACCTTCTTTCGGGAACCAAGAGCAGTGTGATGTTACCGTCTTTGTGGAAGATGATCTGTGGCAATCTAAAATAATTAAATATACTTCTTTAAACACCTAATTGACTTCCTAGGGGAATCTAACAAGAACAGTAAGCCACTCTAAAGCATTTGTTCTTACAGGGAGATTTTTATCCATTAAAAAACGAAATGAAACAAAACAAAAAAAGCACTCATTGTTTATAGAGTCCACGGTGGCATTTAAAAGTCAAATTCAGCAGCACACACAGCTGGAAAATTTCTTTGACTTCATCTTTCCTCCTACATTAAAAATACTGATTTAAATTCTAACATTAGTGTAACTAACATCATTTCCTCTACTTCAGCATATACATGTTTATAACCATGTGCATATACACATACATGAGCAACACAAATGCATATATACATATTGAAGCTCGTTTCAGTCTGACAATGTTATTAACACTATGATTCCTAAGCACAGTTTTACATTCTGAGGTTCTGAATGGTCTCCTTCGGTCTATCTTTCCACAAGGAATATGCCAGTAAGTCATTGTTATAAGAACACTTGAATCATTTTTTGTACAACTCAGTCTAGTTAGGCACATTCATGTTATTTTGCCTCTTTTTTATATTAATTTACTCATAATTATGTGAATAATATCTAGAAATCCAAAGTTAAAGCTACTAAGTAAGAGGTACACTAAAATGTCTCTCTTCCAACGTTATATTTCCCATTCTATTTTCTTCCGATCTTAGAGAGAAACAAATCTTACTAGATTTAGACTTACCCTTTTCCAACTCATAAATAAGAGCAACTGTTCACATTTTCTCCCTTTTTAGATAAAAGATAACAGTTTTCTGACTTGATGTTACAGTTCTATAAGGTTACCACCTAAAATTTTGCTGTTTTATTTTGGTTTCAGTAGTCTGCATTTTCCAGTCTATACAATGAAACGATCATAAGAAATTATTTCAATCATGGATAGAATTACATCAATAATACCAGTTACCTCTAGGTGAAATGAGAATGAGGAAACCTCATTTCCTTTCATGTTTTCAGTGTCTAACACTGAGTAGGTAAAACTTTTATAATCTAAGCACAAAGTACCATCTTTAAAGACCACACTGAGATATCATTTGCTGCTCATACAATAGAATCCAAACTGGATTGGAAAATTCATAATCATCTGGACCTTGTTCACAACACACCAACCCTCTTGTTGCCTCTTCTGCTATAGTTCAAATTTGGACAGAATTATCTACAGTACTTAGAAAATGGTAACACTCACTGTCCTCTTGGGAGCTTCTGTTGCTCACAGAACTTTTCCAGACTCTTCTCCTTGTACTGAAAATGCCTCATCTTTCAGCAGACAGTTCAGTGGGCCAGTTGCTCTGCATACATGACGTCATAGCCCTAATCAAAACCTGTTCTATTTTTCTCTATGCTTATCATTCTCTGTTCTGGAACTCCTATCTCCCTATAGTGCAGTATCCAGTAATGATAAAGATTACCTAACTAAGGTAATCAAGGAGACAGTTAATGTAACCTAGCTCTCATATGCCTAAACATCACTCTTAACTTTATCCCATTGACTCTTAACAAATTATTACCCTCTGTTTCTATATAGAAAGGCCAAGGTCCAAAAGGGTTAGGAATCTGGATCACTCTCAACAGCCCAACACATCATGATATTATTTATAGAACGGAAGCATGGACATAGGACTGGAATGCAGCCCAATGGTAGAGCACTTGTCAAGTACACACAAGGCCCTGTATTCAGTCCTCATCAATGTGTGCGTATACGCACACACACACACACACACACACACACACACACCATGCATAGGTACAAGGTAAGTATCAAGCACTGTGAAAGCACTACTAAATCTGTTGAGATCATTGCGGGCACAAGTGGTACATTCTTAATGACCATTTTTCTGAAGATGTTATAATTTGACTTAGATATATGAGTCATTAAGCAAAATACACCTTGCTAGGAGGATGACTGTGGAAATAAAAATGCAAATAGTTGAGTCTATACAATTTTATTTGAATGTGTGTTTTCAGGGCTGCCTGTTTGGCACTGGGCAGCCAGTTGGTGTGCTCTTCCTTCGGGAGGGCCACCTCTCCAACTTCTAGATTTACTCAATGGCTTGTAGTTCTTGGTGAAGCATTGAGGCCTTAGTCAACAGTTTCATCTTAACCGTAAAAGCTAATCCAAAATGGTAGCACAAAGTTATTTATGTTACTTCATATGACTCAACATATTTGGGCATACTTGTCTGTACTCTCATCTTAATAAGAACTTGCATTTCCTAAAATAGATTTGTTCTAAATCAAGCAAAAATCTGCATTTTAGAAAGGATGAAATATTCAAATGATTGACCAAAGTGTAAAAATAGATAGGAACCGTTTGTTTCTTTACCTTTCCCTTTAAATTCTGAATGATTCAGATGGCTACACACAGTCACTGGATTTATCTGCATTAAAAACCCTTGAGAATTTTGAGTAGTTGAACTAAAACAGAATAATCAGCTGAACTCTTAGACAGGAAGACAAAGATATATGTAAAGAAGGACCCCTCTGTGCTACTCGGCCTTTGTAGAATGTGCTGTGATGAGCTCCAAGAAAATGCATTATTGATAGGTTGTAATAAGGGATGCTTTCTTCTCTGTTCAAATAATGATTTATTTTTTTATTAACCATGCTGTGAAATATTGCCGCTGGAGGTTGCTTTCAGCACAAGGGAACTGTATTGGATTCCATACCCGGCCTTTCCATCCACCACAGTGGTTCTCGGGTTTTGTCAATGAGGCATTATTTAAGTCGGTACTCGCTTTCTCATTCAATGGGAAATCAATGGAACCAACGTATTTTTCTTGCCCTAATCACACCTTTTGTTCCCAACCTTGAATATCCTTCAAATTCCAAGTGATTTGTGGTTCATTCATGCTGCTACCCTGTTTCATTTATTTCATCTTCTATAAAAATGAGCCTTTAACTGGACCACCATTGAGAAGATAGGCTTATTACAGAATAATTAGCTATCTTGTTTTTTAAAGGTCAGCCTGCACTTTGTGTTTTGAACAATGATGCATTCCACAGCCCATTTTCTAGTTGTACATGCAAATTATGTGCACGTCAGGCACTTGCTGGGCCATCATGAGAAACACAAACCCCAAATGAGCAGATTTTATTTAGAATACAAACTAGATGAGGAAAATTAATTCATATTTACTGTGCAATTCATGAACGTGTGCTAGATGGCTAATAGTAATGTTCAGTCCCAGCTACTTCTGATGATGATTCATAAGTTGCACTAACTTATAAGTATATAGTAGTAAGTGTGTATTTCTTATTTTTCTTCCTGCAATGAAAAATCTCTGTGTGCCAAGCACTGTTCTAGACATAGTCCCCAATTTGACTAGATTGGTGGTGTGGGACAAATCTGATGACATTTATATTAAAGGATTTGCCATTGCAGACTGAGCTGAGTGTCCTCGGAAAGAAAACACAGACATATCATCCTCTGCAGGCTGGGACAAACATCTGAGGCCTAAGGATGAAGCAGAGGTAACAGGGTTTTCCCTACACATCACTCCTAGCTCTACTTGGGCACTTGCTCCTTCAAGTCCTGAAACTAGATGAGCAAGATGGTTCAATGGATAAAAACACCTATGTGTAAGCCTAATCAGCTTGGTTTGATCCCCAGAACCCACATAAAGAGAAAAAGGAGAGGACTGGCTCTACAAATTTATCCTCTTAACTCCATATGTTTGCAGTTCTAAGTGCACACCTGCGCTTATGTGCACACAGACACACAGAGAAAACAATACATTTTTAGATAAAACAAATCCTAAGATTGCATCTGGAAGCCCTCTGAGATGTCTACCATGCCTCCACGCATATCCAGGCATTTTCACTACTAATGCTTGAGATGAAAAACATGCTAGACAGAACCTAGCCTGATGTTCAATATTTAGTGATCTCTCCAATTAGAAGGGCTTCTGCTTCCACTATTGGCACTGCAGCGCAGCACAATGGCAGACATGAAATGCCACATCTGTGCTGAAGCAGCTGCCCACCTGCCAGTGCTTCATTTGGAAAGAGTGGTCCAGAATATTGGCAAACTCAGAGTTAGGAGAGGAAAGGGAACAGTGGCGAGGCAGCATGAACTGGTCTGGGAATTCAGCAGCAATGATCAGGTATTCCTCAGTAATTCTGCCACATTTCATTGCATATTATGGCTAGCAGGTAAATGCCCTTCACATCCTCATGTGCATTCACACACACACACACACATACACACACACACACACACACACACACACACACACACAAAATCTTTTATGTAAAATGTACATATTCTATCAGAAACATTAGCTAAAGACAGATAAAGCAAGGTACTCAAGATTATCTTGGAAAAGTTTAAGCCAGAGAAGAAATAGAATAAGTTTTTAAAAGGGCATTTTAATAAAAGTACATCCTGAAGACAGATATTATCCTTGGGGAGATGTATTAGTCAGAGTTGTGTGTACGTATGTGTGTGTGTGTGTATACATATATACACATACATATATGGGAATTTATTGAAGTGATTTACAGGCTTCAGTCCAACAAGGGCTAGCTGTGAAAAGAAAGTCTAAGAACATAGCAGTCCCACAAGGCTGATCTTCTGTATATGCTGGAGTCCCAAAAAAGAAGGTTCCAATGTCAGTGAAGGAATAGATGTTCTGGCAAGGTGAGGGCAAAGAGGCAAAGAACAAAGAAGAAATAATCCCTCCCTTCTTCCATTGTTCACACACACACACACACACACACACACACACACACACACACACACACACACACAGGCTTCCAGAAGAAGGTGTGACCCAGATTAAAGGTGTGCCTTCTCGCCTCAAGATGCGGATCAAAAGCCAGTGTCTTCCATCCTCAAGATATGGATCACAAGTCTACCCTCCATTTGTGGATTGCAGTTCATTCCAGATACAGTTAAGTTGAGACCAAGACTATCCTGCTCACCTCTGTTCTCCAGATCTCAAGCAGTGCTGTCTCCTGAGCAACCAAAGTATCTAGCATCCATCGCCTGAGCAGCTCCAGTTTCTAGAGGTCCTGACTCCAAAGCATAGTCCAGAAAGACGTGGGCAGTCAAGTGTCCTAGTGAAAGTTCTAGAATGTCTAGAGTAGGAAAGAAGTGGAAAACAGATATAATAATAGAGTAAAAAACTGAGACGAATAAAGGACAAAAGGTATACGAAGTCTGAAAAGAGAAACTGCATACTCTTGTCATCAGAAGAGTCCCAGAGAGCTGTCGCCACCCAAGGTAACCATTGCACCGATTACCGCCAAACAGGGTCACTGTAGCTGAGACAGCAAGAGGTCTGTAACACTACAGGATCCCATTGTCCACTTCTCCCTGCTCGTAGCCATTGCCACCAAACACAGGAGCAGTGAAAGCTGATGGAGTGCACTCTATTTCTACCTGTGTGCCCATGCTTCCTTTTCAGTTTGAGCAAAACATGCCTGGGCATCCAAATAACAGCAATACCTACAAGGCACAGACACACACTGAAACAGCCTTCCCCAGACACAGGCCACACTGTGGGCAGAGTCCACATTACTATCAAAGCCTCTTATATCATGTTTAGAACTGATTGGATAGGATAATCAATCTGTGCTTAGTTTTTGCCCTTGGGTAGGGCGGGTTTTTATTTGCAAATCTGAGGGCGTTGAGATGCCCGAGTGCTGTAAGATACCAGACTCAAGCTCTGCACATCTAATTACTTTCATAAAGTTCTAGAGGTTAGCATCCCATGAAGGAATTATTACATAATTGTCACTGCGCGTTCAGAGAGCAAAAGATACTTCTAGACCTGGATTAGAGCCACCTAATACTAAGTACACAAATTGCAGCTAGCGGCTGTGGCCAAGTTCAGAGGAAATTCTCCTAATGGAAGGAAACAATGAAGAAAAGCTGGGAGCACGTGGATGTTGTGTAAAGAGGAAGCAAAGCTGCTGTCAGGGAACCATTTCTTCGAGCCAGTAACTTTAAATATAGAAATGTCTAATGGGAAAATTTAAAGGATTTTCCTAGGTCTATCTGATATAAACATCTTGTTCTGTCTGCTAGCACTCCTCAGTGATGTCTGAATTGCCCTCCAATGCCTTCCTATTAATGGGTTCTTAGCAGGGAACCAGCCAAGTGCTGAGTCTGCTATCTGGGTTGGTGCCCAGCATGGACAGATGCAGAAACTGGGGAGGTGACTCGGCGGCTTAAAACGGCCAGCCATTTCAGTGAACGTACCTTTTATTAGGCTGAGAGATAGAATTCTAACGTCCTAGACATTGTGAAAAGGAGATGAAGAAAGAAAAGGAGAGAGAATTAAAAAATATGGTTATAAGGAAGGGAGAAGGAAAAAAAGTGAATATTGTGATCCGCAGGGCTGTTTACTTCCCTTTGTATAATCAGTTTCATAACTGAGCCTGCCTGTTACAAGATCATGATTTTTTTAAACACAATATTTTGGTGTCAGTCTAATCCCAGATTTTCTCTTTGCTCATAGTCTTTGTTTTTTATTTCTTCTGATTCTTTTTCCATGTTTCTGATACCCTTTGAATATCATACATTATACACAAGATCCATAACTGAAATATATACAAATAAATATTAAACACATACAAATAAGTTATATCTTATGACAGATAAGATTTAATATTTCTTTATGTTTAGTTCATTTATTTTTTCTTCTTATTTAAAATAATTTTTTTTTATCTCACAGAATATATTCTGACTATGGTTTTCCCTTCTTCCTTCCCTGTTCCTCCCCACATTCACTCCCATCTGGATGCACTGCAACCCCTTCTGTCTCCCATTAGAAAAAAAGCAGGTTTCTTTTTTTTCCTTTTTTTTTTTCCTATTGGCTTTTCTAGATTCAAGATTTCTCTGCAGGTTTGAGGCCTATCCTGAAACTAGCTCTTGTAGTCCAGGCTGGTCTCGAACTCACAGAAATCCACCTGCCTCTTCTTCCTGAATGTTGGAATTAAAGGCATGAGCCACCACCGCCTGACCAACAAGCTGGCTTCCAAGGAATTATAATATCATATAATATAATATAATTAGATTGAACAAAATATAACACATCAAAACAGGACAAAATGAGCAAACAAAAGGAAAAGAGCCCAAGAAAAGGCACAAGAAACACATAGACATAGAGACCCACTTTCATACATTCAGGAATTCCCTAGAGACACAGTTCATACAGTCATTTTGGAAGGGCATCTCAAGCTTCATCCATCCTCAAGATCTACCTGCACTTATTATACAAAACACCTTTTATCCCCCAGGTAAACCAAGGTGGATACTCATTAATATTCTCTTTCCAGGGAATGCTGGGCTATCGAAACACCTGCAACTTAAGTCACCAGCTTTGGAAACAACACCTCTCCCCAGGCGATCTACATTTTAACAAAGAAGGAGTCATACATCCTGGCCTTTGTCCAGTGGCTAGCTTGTTTGGCAGGATTGCAGCTGCCTTGGAAATTAAGCATTGCCAGAGAACCTGCCTGTAAATATTTTATATGAAATATGAGCCCACAGTATATAAAGTATCTTTATTTATTCTATAGGTACTATACCCATTTGGAAACGAACAAAACTACTAAGAGGTTTATGTCCTCTTCATTATCCTTATTGCCAACATTATTCTTTAGAGCCACATACCACTTGCCCTTAAAATGTCCCAAAGTGCTTCTCTGAACACAATCGACCCTAAAAGAAGAGTGGATACTGAGTGGTTGTGGCCTAGTCCTGCCTCAAAAGACTTCTTAAAGTTTCACAACATTTGAATATGATGGATAAAAACTAGCAAAGAAGGAACATAGACTAGAAAGACATGGAGGACCAGAGAGAAAGACAGAAAATGAGATATATTGTGCCTGAAATTTCTAGAGAAACCAAATTATGTACAGAAGAGTGTGTACCACCTGGCCGAGCAGATTGACAGAAAGACATTGAGCTGGCAGGAAACTGCCTCTATCCGTGCCTGAACAGGGCTCCACTGGGCTTAAAGGTATCTACGATCATTTTTTCTTCGGAATATCACTTGTTTACTCTGCTGATTCACCCCACTTCCTCCTTGTCTCCCCTCTAAGAGGAACACAGCATGGCATGAGAACAACGTGGAGGTGCTTCTCACGGGAAGAGTAACCGGCAGACCGCAGAAGAAAAGGAAGTGGAGAAGTATCTGGGGAGAGGAAAAGGGAGGGTGACGATGCTGTTTTCAGAATGGCTACCTCTTGGAGGCCGTTTTCTCACTCTGCAGTAACGCTGATGGGAGCAGCGTGTGCACAGACTGCACCTCATTGTGCACAGACTGCACCTCGTCTACACTGTGCATCTGGAGAGCCGGGAGGCCTTTCCTCTCCTCCCTGTAATTATGGAATCAGTCACTTGAGACACTTGGGTGCCCTTTAATGTTTACATGACCGTGGCTTGTACTTAGGAAATAGATGTCTATGCCTACAGTACCCAAACGGCCCAGTATTCTGCAACTTACATGCAAATGTTTCGGTAAGACAATAAATAATACAGTAAGTAATAAAACTTTTAAAACATTTACTGAGAAAGATAAACAAAATAAATATCACACAATATTAATAATTCTTGACTACACTTTGGGCATAGAGTTCTAATCTCTCAGTATGTCAGGATGCTTGAAGTTTTTTTTTCAGGATGCAATTGTTATGTCAGTTAAAGTTCTAAATGATGCTTTTAAACTTGGAATTTAAAAACTGCAAAACAAAGAGGCAGAAAAGAGCAGATGCAGCTCCTTTCCTAAAGACAAAGGGGGCTGTTGCACTGTTCCTCCTGCTGCCCCCTGCGTTCTTGTTTGGAGTCCTCAGTGGTCCACAGAGCTACCATCTATGCAGGTTCACTCTACCCTGTGTTTGTCCATGCTGCCTTCCCTTCACCCCACAGTAACACAAACATGGACCAGAGCAGCTTCTTTCTCCATTCACACAAACACTCACCATGGGCAGTTTACTAGTGTCCCCCAGCAAAGGTTAGAGGGTAGATTTCTCTTGCACATTTCTGAAGGAGAAATGAAGTGAATGCAGTCATCGGTCCATCTCTGCAGAAGCTTTGCACTAGGTGTCTGTGGGTACCAAGGTTCCATGGAGGTTCAAGATTTGAAGATAAAATGGTGCAGTATTTATATGTAACCTACACATACCTATGTCTTTTAAATAATCTCTCACTTACCTATAATGCTAAACACAGTAAGTGTTACATAGTCATTATACTAGTCTGTGTAGGCAATAATGCCAAGAGAAAGCGTGCATTGCAAATATTTATATAAACACAATTCTTTTTCCACAATATTTTCATCCTACCAATGGCTAAATATAGAGACACAAATCCTTCTATGTGTTTTGAAATCTAAAGTTACTAAACTGAGTTTTTAGTTTGTCCTTGTGGTTTTTAAAGAAATGACATAGTTCAGTACTTTGTTCTTTGGGACCTCTCTTTACCAAAGGAAAGAACAGGAAGGCGGTGACGCAGTGGCTTTTAGAAATCCCTACGGGCCACTACAGAAGAAGATCCAGGCCCCTTGTTTGTTTTTCACTGGTCATTTCTTCTCAAGACCCTGCCTCTGACCCTCTGCTCAGCTCAGCTGGCTCCCTTTCCTCTGCAGCCCCCATGCATTCTGAATTCAACTCAGCTCCCTATGCAGAGCCATCCGGTTCTCTCTGAATTCTGCCCTCTGCCTCTAAATCACGGATCTGTGCATATGTTAGGAGAGTCTGCCCCTATAGCTGCTACTTACCTATTAATTCATTTGGTTAAGTGAAAATTCATTTGCCCCTTGAGAGCAATTATGCTAGCAGAGGGCAGAAGCACAGCTGAAGTGCTTGTTTTAAGGCATTTTTTTTTTTACATTCTTGCTACTCTGAACTGCAACTTCACCAAAGAGCCCTATTTAAAATGTGACAGGCACACAGGGGCCATTTGTATGGAAACTGTCTGCCAAGCCTGCCCCGGGAAAGCAGTCCTACTGAAAACGAGAAGGAAGAACGCTACTGTCGGCGCATTTTCCTGGGTATCTGGCCTGAAAAACAGACAATTGAGAAGATGTAAAGAGTCTGCCTCCACCCCGCTCTCCAGACCTGGTTATCTACCCAGCTTCATTTACATTCTTCACCCAGCCCTCCAGCTGACAGCTCTATTCAGTCTTTTTGGACCCAGATCTTATACCCCCTGAAAAGCCCTACTTTGTTCTTTTCTCTGCCAAGATTCGGGACCCCTTCTAGGGCTTCTCTTTCCAGGAACCTCTGTTTTCTGTGCCTCGTTCCCAATGCTCTGTATAACATGAGCAGGGTTTGTCATTTATTTTATTTCTGTCACTTGCCCCTGTCCATGGCGTTTCTCCCTCAACACAGCTGTCACAGGTGCCTCTTGCAACTAGGGTAATTTCACCTTTCTACCTTGGAGAAGGCCCATGCCTCCTCTCTCTGCTCTGCTTTTGGAAATTTGGTTTACCAAAAAGCCACCAAAATAGTAATGGTCTAAAATCACCCAAATACTCCTTATTCTGAGCAAGACTGCCTTAGAGCCTTCCGTTTGCAATACAATGAAACCTTCAAGATAATAAAGGAAAGAAAATTGTCCAAGTGTCTAAATTTCCCATATCCCAGACAACTGCACAGTTACCCCTGGATAAAGACAGGGTCTTCAGTCGTAGGGCCATCTGATCCCTGAATTGCACAGACCACTGTCTGTGGGCAAAACCATCAAAGTTATATGAACAATCGGTATGACTGGTCCTAGGGCAATACAGTTGCCTCTGCCCTCTGATTATTTCATTAGGGCTAAACTTTATTATCAGAAACTTATATTACCAGGTTTAGGACACTCTGGAATAAATGTCATCATAACACTGGTAAGATTATAAAAACAGGCAAGTATTTATAAATGTTAGTTTTTAGTCTATGATTTACCAAAACCAAGTATTTTCCTTCATTATTATAATTTAATCTAACTATAGAATATTCAGATCTCATTGTTTTTCTCCAATAATCTATTTACCCATCTACTCGAATGAAGTCGGGAGGTCTCCAGGAACAATGGCACAGGACCCAGTGGTACCACTGTGGAAATGAAGGGACTATTCTTTTGAAGAACCTTCCTTCTACCCAAGTTCTTGGGCTCAGTTGTGTAGTCGGCCTCTGTGGCTGACTCTGAGTTGACAACCTTTTTATCCTGGACCAATCAGACTTCTTCCTGGAAGTTAGATAGCATAAGCTTGGAAGATGCAGGCCTGTCTTCTCTGGAGTTAAGACTTGAAAGTCGTAGGTCCAGTGACACGACGTCCCCTGTGCCCACTTCATGTCTCCAGCTCGCCTGTGAAAGACAGAATGAATACAGCACAAGAAAGGGAAGCAGGGGTGAGTGAGCCCAAGTGTGCTGAAGAGCATCAGGAGTTCTCAAAGGAGCCATGGTGACAACCTCCCCTGGGCTTCTGCTCTTGGGCTGGGTTGGTAACTGGATTTTGTTTTCCTGGTGTTGGCTTTTACCTTATGAACTACACTAATTCCTCTAGTAAATTTTGTTTTGCTTAAACAGACTCAAGTCATTTTCTATTATAGTGAAGTCGGAGGATACCTAACCAGTAACTGCAATTTAATTACCGTTTAGTTAATCACGGATGCAGGGGCTGGAGATGGCTCAGTGGTTAAGAGCATTGCCTGCTCTTCAAAAGGTCCTGAGTTCAATTCCTGGCAACCAAATGGTGGCTCACAACCATCTGTAATGGGGTCTGGTGCCCTCTTCTGGCCTGCAGTCATACACACAAACAGAATATTGTATACATAATAAATAAATAAATATTTGAAAAAAAACCCACGGATGCAATGACGGTGCCAGAACTTGTGTCAGCCTTAGGGAGGTAGAAATGCACAGCATGCAGCATACCAGTGCAATGCCAGAGTCTGAGGGAAGCAGATGGGTAGCTCCCCATCCTGGACTGCAACACAGACACCCTGTCATTGCCTTGTACTGCTACTGTCCAATGCAATCATAAAGGCTTTGGAAGGACTCACCGGGGGAACAAGTTGTATACAGTGATATTCTGTTCTGTGATTTCAAAGTTTATCAGCAAACTATGTCAAATGTCAGTACTGTCCTATTGGGGGATCTATGCAATAGAAAATTCATACTCAATAGTTACCACCTCCCGGGAAAAAATCCCAAAAGCCCTTTGAATCATTTCTTTTCTTATCTAATCTTAATTTGGCTTTATAAATGAGCTTCCCTGCTGAACAAGAATGAGCCATGGTAGAGAACTAGGGAAAATGAAGAATAGGAAAAATATATTAGCCAGCATGATTTAATTTCCTGGAAACACATTAATTAGTTTTATCTCTTTGTTTTTGTTTTGCTTTGTTCAGGACAGAGTCTCCCTGTGTAAGATACGGGACACTAAAATTTATGATCCTCTTGCCTCAGTCTCCCAAGGGGCTAGGACCAGAGGTATGTAGCACACGTGTCTTAGATTAGCTATATTAATTAGTTTATGCAGAAGAGGCCATAGACACCCAAAGGTCTAATTCTCCAAAAATGAGCAGATGGCCAAACTTCAGGATGTGCAAATTTATAAGGACCCATGCATGCATTTACCAAAAGAGTAATCTGGGATTGCATGTCAGTGTTTACATGCCAATAACACACAAGCTTTCTGTTTATAAAGGGCATAACTATTCCCATTATTAGGAGTTCAAGTCCCAGTACAGTGGTTCTGAAATTTATTTGTGTCTTGGATTTACCTAGAGAATGCTACAGAAATGCTAGTCTTTAAACGTGTGTTCTGCAGCACATGAGCGCACTGGGTGATGAAAGTGTGCAGCTGAGGTTGCGAGCCACCAATCCAGGGAATCGCCCGGAAAGGAAAAGAACATGGTAAAATGGACTGTCGTGAGGACCTGTCTGCCCGAGTTTAAGAAGTCACCAAGCCTTCTCAGCGAAGGCTTATCTCAACAGAAACCTGACAAGTCATGAGAACTAGTCAGGTAATAATGTTGGGGAGACAGAAGATGAGAGTTACAGGTTAAAAAGAACAGTGAGTAAATGCACAGGCGAGTTCCCTGAAAGAAGAGAGCCTGGTGTGTTAGAGAAGATAAAGAACAAAAGAAATAAAGCCTTACAGCGAAGCAAAGACAGGAGATGATAAGATGAGCTTGCTGTAGGAAACAGCTTGAAATTTTAACATATAATTCATTCAGGGAGCAATGCATTATAAGGTCTGCTACAAGAAACTGGAAATAACTATGAGTGAGGAGGATGGAGCAATCCCCCTCTCATGTGCAGACTCATCAAAATGCCTCCTAAGGCCAGGCCTATAATAGGATTGACCTAGTAACAGCATGGCCAATGCCCATATACCACTGCACTCATGGTAGAGACTTCCCTCTTGAAATGCTATCTATATCTCACTGTTGTGTTTGATGTATTTATATGCTTCTTAGCCTCTTCAGGACACCAAAGCAGCTGCATCGCCTCATTAACCTTCACTCACCACCTCTGGAGGACGTGATGAGGTAAATTATATTAAGGAAAATTGGAAACACAGTTTGAAGGACTTGCCAAAAACTCAGCGTAATAAACTGAGAAAATGCCAAGTTCTAGGAGTTGGGAGACTCCACTTCATCTGTAAGGTGACATTGTTGGGAGAAAAAGGTCAACCTGAGTAGTATCTCCACTGAGCAGGGTATCACCGAGCTTCAAACTAACCTGCACATAGATAGATAGATAGATAGATAGATAGATAGATAGATAGATAGATAGATAGATAGATAGATAGATAGATAGATATGGATAGATGAGAGGAGTACAAAACTGCCTTCTGCTCAGGGAAACTCTTCCTCTTAAATTTCGGAGGAAATATAGTTAATCCATAAATTGAACTACAAGGGAAGAAACAACTGCTCTGGCTCCTAGGGGATATAGATTTGGAAATCCCCACTGGCAGTAAAAATATTCAACTACTTTATATTTGCCCTGAAGTCATGGGTTAGAGCTTGGATACTGCTTTTCTAAAGCTAAAATAGTTCGGATTTGATTTGCTTTGGAACTTTTTGCTAACTCAGCAACTGTGTATTGAGGTTGGCTCATTGACTCAGTTTGAGTCAGTCTACTGAATTTCCCAACAGGTTGTCAAACTCTTATATGGCCAGATCTGATTACTTCTATTGTAGTCTTGCTTCTCACCTAGTCTCTGCAGACATTTAACTTCTCAGTTCTGTCATTGAGCTCAGCCACAGCCGGAGTTCAAGCAAAATGAACTCAGAAAATGGATGAAACCATTTGACATGCATTTGATGCACATCGAATCAACTGCAGACTGTAGAATGGTGCACCCCAAAATGCCAGAAGAACATAGGTGTGAGATTCTGCATTTCCAATGTGCTTCCACGTCATTCTCGCTCATGAACCACTTTGGTTCTATTTTTCCTGTATTTCCTTTTTCTTTCTTTTTTTTATTTTTATTGAGCTCTACATATTTTTCTGCTCCTCTTCCTCCCGGCCTCTCCCATCCCCTTCAACCCTCCTCCATGGTCCCCATGCTACAATTTACTCAGGAGATCTTGTCTTTTTTACTTCCCATGTAGATTTGATCTATGTAAGACACTCTTAGAGTCCTCATTGTTATCTAGGTTCTCTGGGATTGTGGTTTGTAAACTGCTTTTCTTTGCTTTATGTTTAAAAACTCACTTATGAGTAAGTACATGTGATAAATGTCTTTCTGAGTCTGAATTATCTCACTCAAAATAATGTTTTCTAGCCCTATCCATTTGCTGAAAATTTCAAGATGTTATTTTTTTCTGCTGTGTAGTACTCAATTGTGTAAATGTACCACATTTTCCTTATCCATTCTTCAGTTGAGGGGCATTTAGGTTGTTTCCAGGTTCTGGCTATGACAAACAAAGCTGATATGAACATAGTTAAGCACATGTCCTTGTGGTACGGTTGAGCATTCTTTGAATATATACCCAAAACTGGTATTACTGGGTCTTGAGGTAGGTGGTTTCCTAATTTTCTGAGAAATTGCCACACTGACATCCAAAGGGGCTATACCACCTTGCACTCACACCAGCAATGCAGCAGTGTTCTCTTTACCCCACAACATCTACAGCATAAGTTGTCATCAGTGTTTTTGATCCTGGCCATTCTTACAAGTATAAGATGGAATCTCAGAGTTGTTTTGATTTGCGTTTCTGATGACTAAGGATGTTGAGCATTTCCTTAAGTGTCTTTCAGCCATTTTAGATTCCTCTGTTGAGAGTTCTCTGTTTAGGTCTGTACTCCATTTCTTTATTGAATTATTTGGTCTTTTGATGAACAATTTCTTAAATTCTTTGTATGTTTTGGAGATCAAACCTCTGTCTGATGTGGGGTTATTGAAGGTCATTTCCCATTCTGTAGGCTTCGTTTTGTCTTGTTGACCATGATTTTTGCTTTACAAAGACTTTTCTGTTTCAGGAGGTCCCATTAATTAATGGTTTTTCTCAGTGTCTATGCTACTGGGGTTATATTTAGGAAGTGGTCTCCTGTGCCAATGTGTTCAAGTGTACTTCCCACTTTCTCTTCTATGAGGTTCATTGTGACTAGCTTTATGTTGAGGTCTCTCTGATCTATTTGGACTTAAGTTTTGTGCATGGTAATAGACATGGATCTATTTTCATTCTTCTACATGTTGATATTCAGTTATGCCAGCACCACTTGTTAAATAAGCTTTCTTTTTTCCATTTGATATTTTTTGCCTTTTTGTCAAAAATCAGGTGTTTGAAAGTGTGTGAATTAATACTTGGGTCTTTTATTCAGTTCCATTAGTCCTCCTGTCTATTTTTATGCCAAGACCAGGCTGTTTTCACTACTATAGCTCTGTAGTAGAGTATGAAGTCAGGGATTGTGATGCCTTCAAAAATTCTTTTATTGTACAGAATTGTTTAGACTGTCCTGAGTTTTTTGCTTTTCCGTATGAAGTTGAGTACCATTCTTTCAAGGTCTGTGGAAAATTTTGCTGGGATTTTGATGGGCATTGCATTGAATCTGTAGATTGTTTTTGGTAAGATTACCATTTTTACTATGTTAATTCTACCTACCCAAGAGCAAGGGAGATCTTTCCACTTTCTGGTGTCTTCAATTTCTTTCTTCAAAGATTTAAAGCTTTGTCATACAACTCTTCCACTTGTTTGATTAGAGTTACTCAGATATTTTATGCTATTTGTGGCTACTATAAAAGGTGATGTTTCTCTGATTTTTTCTCTCAGCCCATTTATTATCTGTGTACAGGAGAGCTACTTTTTTGAGTTAATCTTGTATCCTGCTACATTACTGAAAGTGTTTATGAGTTGTAGAAGTTCCTTGGTAGAATTTTTGGGGTTGCTTATATAGACTATCATATCGTCAGCAAACAGTGAGAGTTTGACTTCTTCTTTTCCAGTATGTATCCCCTTGATCTCCTTTTGTTCTCTTATTGCTCTAGCTAGGACCTCAAGAACTATATTGAATAGATATGGAGAGAGTGGACAACCTTGTCTTGTTCCTGATTTCAGTGGCATCACCGTGGTTTTTCTCCATTTAGTTTGATGTTGGTTGTTGGTTCGCTGTATATTGCCTTTTGGTTAGTTTGGATAAAGGTTTGCCTATTTTGTTGATTTTTCTCGAGGAACCAACTCTTTGTCTCATTGAGTCTTTGTGTTGTTTTCTTTGCTCTATTTTGTTGATTTCAGCTCTCACTTTGATTATTTCCTGCCATCTAGTTCTCTTTGGTAAGTTTGCTTCTTTTTGTTCTAAAGTTATCAAATGTTCTGTTAATTCAGTAGTGTGGAATTTTTCTAGCTTCTTTATGTAGGCATTTAGTGTTATGAACTTTCCTCTTAACACTGCTTTCATTGCGCCCCATAAATTTGGGTATGCTGTGTGGTCATTTTCATTGAACTTTAAGAAGTCTTTAATTTCTCCCTTTATTTCTTTCTTGACCCATTGATGATTCAGGTAAGCATTGTTTAATTTCCACGTGTTTGTGGGCTTTCTGGAATTAGCATTGCTGTTGAACTCTAGTTTTAAGCCATGGTGATCTGATAACAATTGAGTTATTCCAATTGTTTTGTATCTGTTGACCCCATACTTGAGAACTTTTGAGAAGGTTCCATGAGGTGCTGAGAAGAAGATATATTCTTTTATGTTTGAATGGAATATTCTATAGCTGTCTGTTAAGTCCATTTGAGTCATAACATCTGCTAGTTCCCATATTTCTCTGTTAATTTTTTTGTCTAACTGACCTTCCCAGTGGTGAAGGTGGAGAGTTGAAGTCTCCCACTATTAGTGTGTGGGGTTTAATGTATGGTTTATAAGTGTTTCTTTTACATATGAGGGTTCCCTTATATTTGGGGCATAGATGTTCAGTATTGAGATTTCTTCTTGATGGATTTTTTCTGTGACTAATAGGAAATGTCCTTCTTTGTCTCTTTTGATTGATTTCAGTTTGAAGTCTATTTTGTTAGATATTAGAACAGCTACACCAACTTATTTCTTAGGTCCATTCGATTGGAATTTTTTTCCTAACCCTTTACTCTGTGGTGATGTCTGTCTTTGAGGTTGAGGTGTACTTCTTGTATGTAGTAGAAGGATGGATTCTATTTTCATTTCCAATCTGTTAGCCTGTGTCTTTTTATAGGTGAGTTGAGTCCATTTATATTAAGGGATATTAATGACCAGTGATTGTTATCTCTTGTTAATTGATTTTTCGTTGTTGGTGATGTTAATTTACGTGTTTTTCCCTTCTTTGGGATTTGCTGCTGTGAGATCATCAATTGTCTGTGTTTTTGTTGATGTAGCGTACTTCCTTGGGTCTGAGTTTTCCTTCTAATACTTTGTGTAGGGCTGGGTTTGTGGCTAGATATTGGTTAAACCTGGTTTTGTCATGGAATATCTTGTTTTGTCCTTCTATGGTGATTGAAAGTTTTCCTGGATATAGTAGTCTGGGCTAACATCCGTGGTCTTTTAATGTCTGCATAACACTTGACTATGACCTTTCGGCTTTCATTGTCTCCAGTGAGAAGTCAAGTGTAATTCTGATAGATCTGCCTTTGTATCCTTTGTTCTTTATCCTTTATCCTTTGCTCTTAATATTCTTTATTTATTCTGCATGTTTAGTGTTTTAATTATGATGTGGCGAGGGGACTTCTTTTTTTGATCCAGTCTATTTAGTGTTCTCTACATTTCTTGTATCTTCATAGGCATATCTTTGTTTAGGTTGGAAAAGTTTTCTTCTATGATTTTGTTAAATATATTTTCTGTACTTTTGAGTTGAACTTCTTCTCCTTCTTCTATACTTATTATTCTTAGGTTTGGTCTGTTCATAGTGTCTCATACTTCCTGGATATTTTGTGTTAAGCTTTTGTTAGATTTAATGTTTTCTTTGACTGATGAGTCTCTTTCCTCTATTGTATCTTCAGTGCTTAAGATTCTTTCTTCCATCTCTTGAATTCTGCTGTTTATGTTTGCATCTGGGGTTCCTGATCATTTTCTCATGATTTCTGTTTCTCTAAATACCTGGGCTTGTGTTTTCTTTATTGTCTCTATTTCAGTTTTCAAGTCTTGGATAATTTCTTTCATATGTTTGGTTGCTTTTACTTGGTTTTCTTTAAGGGATTTGCTGATGTCTTCCAATTTTTTGTTTTTCTTTTCTTCCATTCCTTTGAGGGAATTTCTCATTTCCTCTTTAAGAGTCTCAAACATTTTTACTGTTATTTTTTAGGTCATTTTCTTCTGCTTCATCTATATTTGATTGTTCAAGTTTTGCTGTTGTAGGGTCTCTAGATTTTACTGGTGTCGTTTTGCTCTCTGTGTTGTTGCATGTGTTCTTACCTTGTCTACTCATCTTTTCCTCTAATTGGAGTGGTTGGTGCTATCTGTGACTCTGGTAATTAATCCTCTAGGGGCCAGTGGATCCAAGGCTCAGATGGTTGTTCCTTGTGGTACCGTCAGTGCCATGGTTCTAGTTTCCCCCATGGTCACTCTGTTCCTTGAGGTCGCTCAGTGTTTCTGGGGTTTGCTCTGCTCCCGTTGAGTTTGCTGTCTCAGCTCTGCTCTGGTCTACGTTGCTGGCTCAGACCTGTTTCTATAAATGCCCCTGGTCTGTATCTATTTCTTTGGAGGACCCTGGCTTGGGGGTTGGTCCCACAATGTCTCTGGCTCCAGTCTATATCCTTGGAGGTCCCAAACTTGGGTGTGCCTGGACCTGCAGAGGACCTGGATGAGGCCTACTCCCTCAGAGGTTCCAGACTCATGCCCAGACCCTCAGAGGTCCTGACTCAGGACTAGTTCCTGTGATGTCCCAGACCCACTGGGGTCCTGGTTCAGGTCTACTCCATCAAAGGTCCCAGATTCATGCCTGGACCTGGAGCAGTCTCTGACTCTGGCCCACTCACTCAACTGTTGATCCCCTGAACCTGCTCCTGTGGAGTTTGCTGTCTCAGGTCTGTTCCAGTCCTGCCTCCACAAATGTACCTGGTCTGGATCTGCTTCTTTCCCATGGAGCTTGCTGTCTCAGATCTGCTCTGGCCTAGGTCATTGGCTCAGTCCTTTTTCTGTATTTCTTAATTGACTTCTTCCCTAATTCAAACCTATCTTTCCTATCAGCCTCCTTTGGTTTTCATTATTAGAGAGAATTTCCTGGCTATGAAACACCTTTGCCCTTCCAAAGTGTCCTGTAAAATATACTCACTCTCTCAGAAAGGTTAATATTTGATGCTCTTTCTCTCAACTAATATTATTGGGGATTAGGTTTCAATTGTTTGAAATCCAAACCAAAATGGAATTTTAGGACTGTGCATATTCAATAGCCCAAGTCAGCAGGAAGCAAAGAAAGGAATACATTGATAATACCTCCCACACACAGAAAGGGAGACAAGCAAAAAAAACAATGGAAGACTCAGAGGAGGGTCACACCAGAGGATGTCATGGAGATCACACTGGAGAGTTAGCACTGGGACTGTATCCCACTTCTGTTATGAGGTCCGTCCACCAGACACCACTACACATATATTGTTAAAACCAAAAAGAAAGTCTTTGTTGCCAGCCAGTGACTGTATGGGGAGCTTGTCCAAATCATGCAGCTCCAAGTCATATAGTTCTGTCTCTTGTGCACAAAAACCACATCCTAATTGTCACACTCCAGGTAGCAAGGAGCAGAACTACGAAAACCAGAGATCAAGGCTAATACATTTAGGGCTTTCCTGAAACTATGGACTGTGTTTTTGATGGATTAGGTCTTTGTTCCCATTTGAGCAGATATTGGGGCCTCTGGGCTGAGTTTTAAGGTCAGAATAGTGATTCTAACAAGGTATCAGTGGTGCTAAGGTCTGGGGGCCTGTTACACTTCTGTCTTAGGACTGTTAACTATCCAGATTTTTACATGTGCTTCCAAATCTTTCAAATGGGAGTGATATCTACCTCCAACCCACCCCAAGTTAAGAGGGTTAAAAATATTGTGTGTATTTCCTCTGAGTTCTATATCCAAAACAGCTTCAGGGGGACTGGTTAAGGTGATGCAGCCTCACAGAATACTCCAGTCAGGATTTGACCATAATCCTAAATTTTCTCAGGGTCCCCCAAGAATTACCAATACCCACAATTAGCAGGAAGTAGTCTAGAAAACTATACACATATATACATTCCCAAAAATAAATGGATTATGGATGTTTGTCATTGTTTGAGAGATTTGGTTACAAATTGTTATTGGTCATAGTAAAAAAACAAGTTAGTCAAAAGAGTTAAATTCAAAGATTTCTTTCTAAAGGAAAAAGGGGAGATAGGATATAAAAATGATAGGATAAATGGGTAGATTATTGAATCTACTTTAATCCAAAAAGTAGCTATTAATCTCAGTATATTTTACATTGGTATGGATTTTAGTTTATTGATACAAATTTAAAGTTAATTTTGTGAGACCATATGTATACCTCTAATCTTATACAAGATATTATGTTTATGCAGCTCATTTTTAAATGTAATATATAATTAAAAATACAGAATAATAGTGATTTATAATAGCAAACTTAGTCATGTTAGGCATTTGTTGTTGTTGTTGTTGTTGTTTGGTTTTGGTTTTGGTTTTTCTTTTTTTTTGAGAGTAAATTTTATTAAATTATAAAAGTTTCCATTTCCGCCCCTCTTCCCAACACCCTCCCACTCCCCCCACTCCCTCTCCTCCTCCCTCTTCGGCCCTTAGGGCAGTCAGGGTTTCCTGCCCTGTGGGAAGTTCAAGTTCCTCCCCCCTCCCTCCAGGTCCAGGCAGGTGAGTATCCAAACAGATTGGATCCCCAAAATCCAGTATATGCAGAGGAAACAGGTTCCAGTATCATAGTCAATGGCTTTTCAGAAAGACTTCGGGCCAGCCACATTCAGAGAATCCGGCCAAATTCCGAGAATCTGGTTAGATCACGTGCTCGTTCAGTCCCAGTCCAACTGGCCTTGGTAAACTCTCATTAGATCCATTCCCTTGTATCAGTGGGTGATAGCATCCCTCGCAGTCCTGATTTTCATTTTCATGTTCTTCCTCCTTCTGCTACTCATTTGGACCTTGAGGGGCTCAGTCCGGTGCTCCAATGTGGGTCTCCATCTGAATCGCCGTTCTTCGCCAGATGAAGGATCTATGGTGATAAGCAAAATATACATCAGTATGGTTATGGGCCACGGCCGGTTCAGGCACCCTCTCCTCTGTCCAGAGAACAATCTGGGGATCTCTCCTTGGACCTGGGATCCCATATATAATCAAGTCTCCTGTAAACCCTAAAATGACTCCCTTAGTTGAAATATATTCTTCCCTGATACCATATTCATCCTACCTCACTCTCCCCCTCCCAGGCCACCGAGCTTTCCCCATTCCTCCCCTACTCCTTTCTCTCTAACGCTCTCCCTTCCAACAACCCTCCCACCCCCCCCCCCCTCATGCACCCGAGGTTACCTGGGACTCTTGTCTATTTCCTACCTCCTGGCGGGTAGCTAAATAATCTTCATCAGGTTTATCTTCTTATTTAGCTTCTCTAAGATCACGAATAATAGGCTCAAAGACCTTTAATTATGGTTAGAATCCACTTATGAGTGAATACATACCGTGTTCCTCTTTTTGGGTCTGGCTTACCTCACTCAGTAAAGCATTTTCTATTTCCATCCATTTGCATGCAAAATTCAAAATGTCATTGTTTTTTACCGCAGAGTAAAACTCTAATGTGTATATGTTCCACACCTTTTTTAACCATTCTTCTATTGAGGGGCACCTAGGCTGTTTTCAGGTTCTGGCTATTACAAATAGTGCTGCTATGAACATAGTAGAACAAATGCTTTTGTAGTATGTTAGGGAATCTCTAGGGTATATACCCAAGAGTGGAATTGCTGGGTCCTGAGGGAGGTTGACTCCCAGTTTGCTGAGAAACCGCCACACTGATTTCCACAGTGGCTGCACGAGTTTGCATTCCCACCAACAATGGATGAGAGTTCCCCTCACCCCACATCCTCTCCAGCATAGGCTATCATTGGTGTTTTTGATTTTAGCTATTCTGACAGGTGTAAGATAGTATCTCAAAGTGGTTTTGATTTGCATTTCCCTGATCGCTAAGGAGGTTGAGCATGACCTTAAGTGCCTTTTGGCCATTCGGAGTTCATCTGTTGTGAATTCTCTGTTCAGTTCAGTACCCCATTTTTTAATTGGGTTAGTTAGAGTTTTAGTGTCTAGTTTCTTGAGTTCTTTGTATATTTTGGAGATCAGACCTTTGTCTGATGAGGGATTTGTGAAGATCTTCTCCCGGTCGGAAGGTAGTCTTTTAGTCTTACTGACAGTGTCCTTTGCTTTACAGAAGCTTCTCAGTTTCAGGAGGTCCCATTTATTCATTGCTTCTCTTATTGTCTGAGCTCCTGGGGTTCTGCTTAGGAACTGGTCTCCTGTGCCTATATCTTGTAGACTACTTCCCACTTTCTCTTCTATCAGGTTCAAAGTGGTCAGATTAATGTTGAGGTCTTTAATCCATTTGGACTTGAGTTTTGTGCATGGTGATAGATATGGATCTATTTTCATTCTTCTACAGGTTGACATCCAGTTATGCCAGCACCATTTGTTGAAGATGCTTTCCTTCTTCCATTGTATGCCTTTAGCTCCCTTGTCAAATACCAGGTGTTCATATGTTTGTGGGTTAATACCCGGGTCTTCTATTCGATTCCATATGTCGACTCCTCTGTTGTTATGCCAATACCAAGCTGTTTTCAATACTGTTGCTCTGTAATAGAGTTTGAAGTCAGGGATGGTAATGCCTCCAGAAGTTCCTTTATTGTATAAGATTGTTTTGGCTATCCTGGGTTTTTTGTTTTGCCATATAAACTTGATTATTGTTCTCTCAAAGTCTGTGAAGAAGTTTGATGGGATTTTGATGGGAATTGCGTTGAATCTATAGATTGCTTTTGGTAGAATTGCCATTTTTACTATGTTGATTCTCCCAATCCAAGAACAGGGGAGATCTTTCCATTTTCTGGTATCCTCCTCAATTTCTTTCTTCAAGGACATAAAGTTCTTGTCAAATAGGTCTTTCACTTCCTTGGTTAGAGTTACCCCAAGATATTTTATGCTATTTGTGGCTATCATGAAAGGTGATGTTTCTCTGATTTCCCTCTCTGCTTCTTTATCCTTTGTGTATAGGAGGGCAATCGATTTTTTGGAGTTGATCTTGTATCCTGCCACATTACTAAAGGTGTTTATCAGCTGTAGGAGTTCTTTGGTAGAGTTTTTGGGGTCGCTTATGTACACTATCATATCACCTGCAAATAACGAAAGTTTAACTTCATCCTTTCCCATTTGAATCCCCTTGATCCCCTTATGTTGTCTTATTGCTATTGCTAGAACTTCAAGCACTATATTGAAGAGGTATGGAGAGAGTGGACAGCCTTGTTGTGCTCCTGATTTTAGTGGAATGACTTTGAGTTTCTCTCCGTTCAATTTGATGTTAGCTGTCGGCTTACTATATATTGCTTTTATTATATTTAGGTATGTTCCTCGTATACCCAATCTCTCCAGCACCTTTATCATAAAGGGGTGTTGAATTTTGTCGAATGCTTTTTCAGCATCCAATGAAATGATCATATGGGTTTTTTCTTTCAATTTATTTATATGATGGATTACATTGATAGATTTGCATATGTTGAACCAGCCCTGCAACTCTGGGATGAAGCCCACTTGATCATAATGGATAATTTTTCTAATGTATTCTTGGATTCGGTTTGCCAGTATTTTATTGAGTATTTTGGCATCAATGTTCATGAGTGAAATTGGTCTGTAATTCTCTTTCATGGTTGTGTCTTTGTGTGGTTTTGGTATCAGGGTAATTGTAGCTTCATAAAAAGAGTTTGGCAATGATTCTTCTGTTTCTATATTGTGAAATACATTAAGGAGTATAGGTATTAGCTCTTCCTGGAAGTTCTGGTAGAATTCTGCATTGAAACCATCTGGACCTGGGCTTTTTTTGGTAGGGAGTTTTTTGATAACAGCTTCTAATTCTTCGCGACTAACAGGTCTATTTAGATTGTTCACTTGCTCTTGATTTAACTTTGGCAAATGGTATTTATCTAAAAACCAATCCATTTCTTGTACATTTTCCAACTTTGTGGCATATAAACTCTCGTAGTAAGATCTAATGATTCTCTGAATTTCCTCTGTGTCTGTTGTTATGTCTCCCTTTTCATTTCTGATCTTATTAATTTGAGTGTTCTCTCTCTGCCATTTGATTAGTTTGGCTAGGGGTTTGTCAATCTTGTTGATTTTCTCCAAGAACCAACTTTTTGTTTCATTGATTTTTTGGATTGTTTTCTGTGTTTCTATTTTGTTGATTTCAGCCCTCAGTTTGATTATTTCCAATCTTCTACTCCTCCTGGGAGAGTCTGCTTCTTTTTTTTCCAGAGCTTTTAGGTGTGCTGTTAAGTCTCCAATATATGCTTTCTCCATTTTCTTTAATTGGGCACTTAGTGCTATGAACTTTCCTCTTAGAACTGCTTTCATTGTGTCCCATAGGTTTGAGTATGTTGTGTCTTTATTTTCATTAAATTCAAGGAAGACTTTAATTTCTTTCTTTATTTCTTCCTTGACCCAAGGATGATTCAGTAGTTGACTGTTCAACTTCCACACATTTGTAGGCTTTCTGGAATTCGAATTGTTATTAAGTTCTAACTTTATTCCGTGGTGATCTGACACAGATCAAAAAAGACACAGGTGATTACAAATATTCTTTTGTATCTGTGGAAGTTTGCTTTGTTACCAAGTATGTGGTCAATTTTCGAGAAGGTTCCATGAGCTGCAGAGAAGAAGGTATGTTCTTTCCTTTTTGGGTAGAATGTTCTATAGATATCTGTTAAGTCCATTTGATTCATTACCTCTAGCAATTCTCTTATTTCTCTGTTGAGTTTCTGTTTGATTGACCTGTCCATTGGTGAGAGAGGTGTGTTGAAGTCTCCTACTATTAGTGTGTGTGGTTTGATGACTGCCTTGAGTTCTAAAAGCTTTTCTTTTACATAAGTGGGTGCTTTTATATTAGGGGCGTAGATATTCAGGATTGAGACTTTCTCCTGATTAATTGTTCCTGTTAAGAGTATGAAATGTCCATCACCATCTCTTCTGACTGATTTTAGTTTGAAGTCAATTTTGTTAGATATTAGAATGGCCACACCAGCTTGTTTCTTAGGTCTGTTTGCTTGGAAAACCTTCTCCCAACCCTTTACTCTGAGTAGATGTCTATCTCTGTGGTTGAGGTGTGTTTCTTGTAAACAGCAGAATGTTGGATCCTGTTTTCTTATCCAGTCTCTAAGTCTGTGCCTTTTTATAGGTGAGTTGAGTCCATTAATATTAAGAGATATTAATGACCAGTGGTTGTTGATTCCATTTATTATTTGTGTGTGTGTGTGTGTGTGTAGTAGAGTTTGTGTGTTTCTCTTCTTTGAGTTGTGGTTGTGAAGGGTCGCTAGATGTCTGGGTTATTGTAGGCAGTGATGGCAATGTTGGATTCCTTGGGTTGCAATTTTCCTTCTATTACTTTCTGTAGGGATGGATTTGTGGCTACGAATTGTTTAAATTTATTTTTATCCTGGAATATTGTGTTTTCTCCGTTGATAGTGAACGATAGCTTGGCTGGGTATAGTAGTCTGGGTTTGCATCCATGGTCTCTTAGTTTCTGCAGTATCTCTATCCAGGATCTTCTGGCTTTCATGGTTTCCATAGAGAAGTCTGGTGTAAGCCTGATAGGTTTACCTTTATAAGTCACTTGACCTTTTTCCTTTGCAGCTCTTAATATTCTTTCTTTAATCTGGATGTTTTGTGTTTTGATTATTATATGGTGAGGGGACGGTTTTTTTTTGATCCAGTCTATTCGGCGTTCTGTATGCTTCTTGAACCTTCATAGGAATATCGTTCTTTAGATTGGGAAAGTTTTCTTCTATAATTTTGTTAAATATATTTTCTGGGCCTTTGATCTGCAGTTCTTCTCCTTCTTCAATCCCTATTATTCTTAGATTTGGTTTTTTTATTGTGTCCCAGATTTCCTGAATGTTTTGTGAAGAGAATTTGTTGAATTTGCTGTTTTCTTTGACCAGAGCATTTATTTTCTCTATGGTATCTTCAGAATCTGAGATTCGTTCTTCTATCTCTTGTATTCTATTGGTTATGCTTGATTCTGTAGTCTCCGTTCGTTTACCTAGGTTTTCCATATCCAGCCGGTTCTCGTTTTGTGTTTTCTTCATTGCCTCCATTTCAGTTTTCAATTCTTGGACTGTTTCCTTTACTTGTTTGATTGTTTTTTCTTGGTTTCTCAGGGTCTCATTCACGGATTTACTTATTTCTTCAAACTTTTTGTTATATTTCTCATCCATTTCTATACTCATTTCTTCAAACTTTTTGTTATACTTCTCGACCAGTTCCTTAAGGGAATTATTCATATCCTGTTTAAGGGACTCTATTGCTTTCATAATGGCACTTTTTTCCACTTCATCTGGGTTAGAGTGTTCAAATCCTTCTGTTGTTGGGTCGTTGGGATCTGGTGTTTTCATGTTGTTTTTCAGATTGTTGGAGGAGGTCTTGCCTTGGCGTCTGCCCATCTCTTCATTCAAATGCTCTCTATTGGAACTTCTGGTAGCAGGTCAGGTTCCCTTGTAAGGCAGGGCTTCACTGATAGAATGCCTACCTTTCCTCAGGCAGGCTATTGAAGTACATGCACTCCCTCTTTCCGGGATGCGCCTACAGAGCAGGCCCAGTGTGCAAGGCAGCTGAGCTGGGGAGATTTTATGGCCCCAGTGGGAGGGGAGAAATATAGAAATTTGTACCAGGATGGAAGCTGGGATGGCAGGCGGGAGAGTTTAGCAGGGTGGAACCAGCACTGCAGGTTGACCTGGGAGTCTATGGGGTCGGGGAAAGTCCTAGCTCCTCCTCGCCGGGCCCCTGCCGCGGGCCCGAAGCACACTCACCCCTCTGAAGGCCCTCTGGATGGAAGCTGGGATGGCTGGCGGAGGCGCTAGCAGGGTGGAGCCAGCAGAGCAGGCTGACCTGGGAGTCTATGGGGTCGGGGAAAGTCCTAGCTCCTCCTCGCCGGGCCCCTGCCGCAGGCCGGAATCACACTCACCCCTCTGATGGCCCTCTGGATGGAAGCTGGGATGGCTGGCGGAGGCGCTAGTAGGCTGGAGCCAGCAGAGCAGGCTGACCTGGGAGTCTATGGGGTCGGGGAAAGTCCTGGTTTTGGTTTTTCAAGACAGGGTTTCTGTATAGCTTTGGAGCCTGTATTGGAACTAGCTCTTGTAGACCAGGCTGGTCTCAAACTCTTAGAGATCTACCTGCCTCTGCCTCCCAAGTGCTGGAATTAAAAGCGTGTACCACCACTGCCCAGAAGGTATGTTTTCAAGGTCACATAGACATATATTTCAGATAGATAGGCAATCTTCAAATACTTCAAAGACCTACAGGATGTGGCATTTAAAATCCTTTAATAACTTAGACTTTTCTCAACAGTGAGATACATCTGCTCCTGGTAGTACCAATTACTTCAAAGAGGATGGTGGACATCAAAGAAACTTTTTTTGGAGTTTGTTTTCAATGTGACAAGGCCAGCCATTTGGGAAAGAAGCTGCTCTTTCCTGGACGGCTTGAAAGTATGTTGTATAAACTGGACATGAAGAACCCACAGAAAAGTGACTGCTGAATTTGTCAAAACAAGGTGGGATGGTCCTTCAGGGTTCCTGCTTCACAGAAGAAACTGCCACATAATCTCTGCAGGACACAGGGGAAAGCAACTGATGAACTTTGCCAAAATAGGAAGAACAGTCCTTCAAATTTTCTGCTTTACTAAAATGTCTACCAGATACTCTAGGCTTATAGACTGAAGGTAGACGTCCTAATGTTACAAAAGAACTTTAGGTGGGTGTCCAGGTAGCCAACTGTTTCTGTCATTTTTAGAGTTTTGGAAGTTGCTTGCTTGCACTTCCTGTTTACTCAGGAAATATATTCTTCTGAGGCCTTTGATGAAGTTGAAGACTAAATAATTATAGCATTCCTTAGTTATGATAAAAGATAAGTTAGATATAAAACTTTAGCCTTACAAAGGTAGGATAGATGATAAAATATTTTCTTAATTTTTACCAAATACAAATAGACTAAATATTGTAACTGTAATTCTTGCTTTACAACTGCTTTGCTATATGTAATTTTACTATGTTAAATGTTAAACCTTCCTTTATGATTAGACAGAAAACAGGAAGAAGATGGTGTGTGTAATCTTAAATGCAGTGGCACACTGAGTATGGTCATTATCCCAGTTTGTTTCTGTTGCTATGACAGAGCATTGATTAAAAACAATGTGTGTGCGGAATACAGGTTTATTTCTTCTTACACTCCCAAGTAACCGTTCATCACTAAGGAAATCAGGTCAGGAACCTGAAGCACAACACAAAAGAGGAACACTGCTCACTATCTGCTTCTTCTGGCAATCTCAGCTACCTTCCTTTTGCAATCCAAAACCACCTGCCCAAGAATGGTACCCTTAACTGCTCTTAGGGATGGAGAGGGAGGAGGAAAGGGAGTGGGGGGAGTAGGAGGGTGGTAGGAGGAGGGGCGGAAATGGAAACTTTTATAATTTAATAAAATTACTTTCTAAAAAAAAAAAGAATGGTACCCTTATTACGTTGTTCTCTCTTGCATCAATTAGCCTTTAAAAAAATGTTTCCACAGCCATGCCCATAGGTCCATAAGACAGAGGTATTTCATCAATTGAGAGTCAGGTGTGCCAAACTGACAACAACTAACTATGTCAGTTATCCAAATCATTCCACATAATACAGTCACAGTGTATTTACTGCATAGAAAGTTTATAAAATTTAGATGAGTAGGAGTTTGGGGTGCAAATGATACAGTTTAAGATATCCCTTTCCAGCTCACTTTGTGTGTTCCTATATCTTATATTGTGTGAGAATCTCCCCATAATTTGTTCCTTTGGTGCACAGAACTATATAATTTACTTACAGGGTTTTCCCTGGGAAGTGTCTCTATCAAGAAGATATAAGGCATCATCAGTTACGATGGACAAATCATGGACTACTTTGCTTAGTTAGACATCGATGGTGGAAAATTTTTACCTGCTCTTTACTAGCTAAACTTAGTAAAATAATTTTCCTCATCCTTGGTGATTTAGAGGGTCTGTGAGATATCTACAGAGTATCACACACCACACAGCCCTGTGATTGTAGCTCTCCCTACTTCAAATCCCATCAATATCTCTATCAACTAATGATCAAACAAGCACACACTAAAGTCTGATCTTGGCTCTATTTTGTTATACTTTTCCAGACTTTAAATGTTCATTCCTGTTCTTTCAACCCTTGCCTAATGTTGCCGATTATTTCCCAAGCTGTATAAGCTTAAAAAAAATAAAATAAAGCAAAGCAAAAACTGATATTGTACCAGCTGAATTGTGGCTGATGCTGTAGAAGTGCTCTTTTTAAACAACAGGCCTGAGTGGGAAAATTTAAATGTCTATTCTTAGGAAGTGGCATCTCCGCAAATCAACTCCCAGATGGTGGCTGATCTCAAAAGCTGGAGGTGTGAGGAGTACCACCAAGGCAGCCATATTAACACGATATCGTCTCCAGAACTCAAATGGCCTCAAGCCAAGAATCAAAAGCAAAATTGCCAACATATGTTTTTTCTTTCCATCAAATGATGTTCAATTTGGTCTATGATGATGGTTATAAAATCTCATTTAATGTAAATTCTGTTTTATATGAGCTAACAGATGAGTCTGAAAGCTGCTGAGCAGAATGGCTATATAGTGTTAGAAGTCACATTAGCAGGATGGCAGACTCCATGAGTCTGGATAGTTTGAGAAGCAATTAAAAAGTATAAGGAAAATTAGTCTGCTAATTAGGTGTGTTTAGGGTGATAAAAATCTTAATTTACAGGTCCAGGAGCTGCTAATCTAGGTCATTTTAAGACAGGAAGTAAGATGCTGAGATACACACTGAATAGAGAACCATATCAGTTATCTCATACTCTCTCTGCATAGTTTTTCATTTGTAAAATGAGATTCATTTTGAGGCAACCTTTGAGTAGGGCTTTCATCCTATGTGCAATCTCTAACCCCATGTGCAATCTCTATATAACCCCATGACAATGTTCAATCTCTATATAACCCCATGTGCAATCTCTCTATAACCCCATGTGCAATCTCTATATAACCCCATGTGCAATCTCTATATAACCCCATGACAATGTGCAATCTCTAGATAGCCCCATGACAATGACTACCTTGAAGACTGCCTGGGAAGTCCAGGTTCTACATTAGTCAGATTTCTCAGAGAAAAAGTAAAGAGCTGAGTGTGCCTGTCTATGACTTATTAACCCACATCTAAAAAGTCCAATATTTCTCACCTGTAAGCGGGGCACTCGCAAAAGCAGCTCAGGGCCAGTGAGCTGATGGTGTCGACACCAGTCTGAGTCTGAAGGTCAGAAATCCAGGAACGCCAAGGGCAAGAGAGCCACCTGCAGCTGAGGCAGACAGCAGAGAGAGGGTGGAAGCAGCCCTCCTCCACCAATCTCCAGCAGATAAAAGAACACCAAGCAGAAGGTCATCTGCTTTATCTAGTCCCGATTCAGGTTCTAACTTCTTAAAACACTCCCAGAAACACCCAGAAATAGTATTGAATCTGATATACGGGCATCTTATAGAGCAGTCACGCTGGCACATAAAAAGACTCTTTCTGGGCTGATAGCACTATAGATCATTAATGCAGTCACATGTCACTTAATAGCTAAATGCTCTGAAAAGTCCACCAGCAAATAATTTTATCATTGTATGTACACTGTAGAGTACAGTCACATAAACAAAGATGGCTATGATGTCAGTAGGCAATAAAATAATTATGGAACCACTGTCTTACAGATAAATCCAACTATCCTTGTGTGACAATGTGACTGGATCTTTCATAAATCCATGATAAACGTAAGTATGTTTGATATGTTTGATTGCTGTCTCCAAAACCCCATTATCTTCCTCCCATTCATATCGGTCCCCTCTCTACAGTCCCCTTACCTAACTCATGGCTTTTGGCTTGGTTTTGTCACACATTTAGCTTAACCCAGACCCTATGTGTGACGTATTACAACCTAGTAGGTCATCAGTGGGTGTATAAATGAAAAACATGAGTTACTCTCTCCCTAAATTAATTCAGCAGTGAGGAATAGAGTCCCAAGTCCCTTTCCATTCCTGCCTGACTGCTGGCACATCCATTCCTGTAAAGATCCAGTGCGAGCATCAGCAGCTGTTATGATTTTGAGGTTGCAATCACTGTTTCTTTCCCAGATGTCGGCATTCTCAGCCCTTCTCAATCTTCTATAGCTTTTGTATTCTTCCCATCTCCTCTCTACAATGTCACCTACGTGTCCCCATTTGCTTTCTGCTGCTGTGGTGAACGTCATGGCCAAAAACAACGTGGAGAGGAAAAATTTTATTTGGTTTATACTTCCACTACATAGTCCATTGTTGAGGACAGAAACTGAAGCAAAAACTTGGAGGCAGAAACTGAAGTAGAGACTGTGGGCAACACTGCCTACTGCTTACTCATCTTTCGTTATTGTTTTGTTTTGTTTTGTTTTTTGAAACAGGGTTTCTCTATGTAGTGCTGGCTACCCTGGAGGTCTCTATGTAGACCAGGCACCTGCCTTTTCCTCCTCAGTGTTGGGATTAAAGGTGTGTGTGGCCATGACCAGATCGTTTGCTTTTTAAATACAGCCTAGCACACCTGCTTAGGGATGGCACTGCACACAGTGGACACGTCCCTTCTACATCATTAATCAAGAAAATGCCCCACAGGCCAAACTGAAGAAGGCACTGTCTGAGTTGAGGTTCCCCTTCCCAGATAACCCCTGCTTGTATCAAGTTGACAAAGAAATAGCCAGCATGCTGAACCTTAGCAGGGGTGGTGCAAATGTCTTATGCAAGGAAGAGCACTCACCCTTACTTACGCTCACCACCTTGCTCTTCTGTAAGCCTCCGCATTAGCAGGTATTCACTGCAGAGAAAGGCTTCTTTCTGATTAGGCTGAGAGCAGCATTTGTCTAGGAATATAAAAATGTTTAGAAGGCACTTTGATATTATGTCCATTTCACTAAACTACAGAATAAACTATCCCTGGTGCCTACAATCTCCCTCAGCATTTTTTAAACAGGTTTAAAGTACCGGAATTGGATTCTGTCCTGTGGAGTGAGCCTCACAAATCAGAGAGAATTTGCTTGTCCCACAACAGTATGTTACTCCATGCACAAGTGGGCACATCTTACTGCTGGGTTAGTCTCATAGTTCATAGGATCAACAGCTGGACAAGATTGCTGATGCCTTTTTTGTCATAGCAGCCTGCATAGCACCTTCCAGTACCATGCGTGCTAGTTGACAGACAGAAAGCTTCCAGCTCGGTTCTAGCTTATCTATATTGTACAACCAAACTGTGTGGTGTTTTCCGCTACAGGGTCATAGCCTCTAGCTCTGTCTACCTTATTTGTTGAAACAGAATCTCTCACCTAACCTGAAATTCACTTGTTTAACTCTTCTGGCTGCCCAGCCAGCTCCAGCAATCTGCCTTTCTCCACTCCCCAACTTCCCTCTCCTCAACACTGCTACATCCAGCTTTTCAAATATGTGCTGAAGAGCTAAACTTAGGTCATTGTGTTTGAGTGCTTAACACTCACGCTTTACCAACTGAGGCATTTCCCTACCCCGTGACATGAGTTTTTTAATGGCTGTTGACTCTAACTTAGCCTTGACAAGATGAAGAAAATATATAGAAAGGGAGTAGTGTATTAGCTTGGGAAATCCAGCTGAAGGGAGAATCACCCCAGACTGTAGCTGAAGTCAGCAGACTTCTCAAAAGTTGACATGCTGGACTTTCAAACACCAAATGCAAATTCAAGTATAGGTAGCATGTGTGGCACAGAGTCAAAAAAAAAAAAAAAGATGTTCATTGTTTTAAAAAGTTAACACAGATGAAAGTCCTCACAATTTCTGATTCTTGCAGCAATTATATTGGATTGGATAGAGGCTCCAAAGAGTTTATTCACTTCCTAACTCCTAGAACATCTGGATGTGAATTTATTTCCCAAAAAGGATCTTTACTGAAATAATAAGAAACTGAGTCAGTTGGGATTATTAAAATAAGCCCTAAATCCAGAGACAGCAAAGAAAAAGACATAAAAGACAACGGACCAGGACCACGGAGGAAGGTTGGAATAACACAGTCAAGACTGCCCGAGTATCAGCAGCCCCTTGCGAAAAGCATGGAATGATGTGCTCTTGGGTATTAGGATGGAGTATAACCCTGCCCCACCCCGCAAAAATAAAACAAAAACAAAACCTTACCTCTGGTTTATGGCCTCTAGAACTGTACAAAAAAATAAATGCCTGCTTTATCTGGGTCAACAAGTTTGGTGTATTGGTCTGGCATCAGAAAAAGATGACTCCAGCACAGATAGAGTTAATAGTAGCCATAGAGTGGTAGCCATAGAGTGGTAGCCATAGAGGAGTGGTAGCCATAGAGTGGTAGCCATAGAGTGGTAGCCATAGAGGAGTGGTAGCCATAGAGTGGTAGCCATAGAGTGGTAGCCATAGAGTGGTAGCCATAGAGTGGTAGCCATAGAGTGGCCCAAATTGGGCCACAGAAGGATTCGAACATTTGAACATTGTATACAAAGGCCACTGGCATAGATACTCTAACCCTCTGACAGTCACTGTTGCATTTCTATAAGTTGTAATCACAAGGCAAATTTATCTGGTCTCACCACTGGCCTGCGCCGACTTAGCCTTCAATGGAATCCCTCACTCTACCCCTCACGGCCTGCTTTCATCTTGGTTATGCGCTACAGTTAACTCGGCAGCCAGCCTAATGGTTCAACATAATTCTGACTGCACAAAATGCCCATGTCCATGTTGGAAAAGATACTGCCATGCTATACATCTCTCCCGGCACACCTGTATTAACCAGAGAATAATGCCCATGTACACACGCATACCGCTAAAATCCGGCCAGTGTTTGGCAGCTGAAGAGTGGAACAAGAAAGGAAGCACAGCAGCAAACAAGCCCCACAAAGTGTTGGGTAATGAATCATTCCTTCGCAATACAAACACATGAGAGGTGAAAGGGTCATTTCTGAAATTTCATCTTGGCTTCAGAATTTCAACTTTCAAAAACAACTCAGCATAGGAATAAGTGGCCCAAGTCGTTAGTTCTTTTGGATATTATCACCCTGCCCTGTCTTCTAATGATGGTGTCTTGACTGACACATTTATCAAGGAAATCCTCTCCAGAGCAATCTCTCCTGCCAGACATATACATATCCACCTTCGCCTCTGACTTCATTCTACAATCACTTCCTTCCAGGAGGTCTCCTTGAGAAATACAAGTTGTCTTGTGTGCTCTGCCTTCACAGTGATGTTGTACCCCAGAGTTGCAGATCACAGCAAGGAATTACAAATGTCATCTGGTTCATATATCTTGGTTTAGAATGAAAACTTTGAGAATGACATTGTATTCTACTTGCTACATATTCTTCTGTATGATTCTTGAAACTTTTAACTTCAAATATGGGGGACACTGGTTTATAATTATAAGAAAGAAACATCTTATAGCTTCCTTGCATGATAAGAGTGGAAATAAACATACTTAGTTCTCAGCTTACATGGTAATTCTCAGTAAATAATAATGACTTCATATCAGTCTCTGAAATTGTTTATTATTTTAAGTTTAGTTAGTTAGTAGTTAGTTAGTAGTTAAGCAGTTAGTTAATATGTTTGAGGGTTTGCCTGCATGCCACATGTTTACCTGGTTCCTGTGGAAGCCAGAAGAGGACATTGAATCCTCTGGAACTGGAGTCACAGGTAGTTGTGAGCCTCCATGGGATTACTGGGAATCAAACTCAGATCCTCCAGAAGAGCAACCAGTGCTCTTGACTGCGTGATATCTCTCCAGCCCCTGTGAGTGTATATCCTAAAGATATACAATGGTTTGTTCCCTACAACCACACTTGGCCCTCCACTATCTCTGCTTCTTTCTCTGCTGCGGGAGTACCTTCCAAACAGCTGTGGGGTACCGGGCGAGATAGATATCCCCAACAAACAGGCCCCCATCATGTTACAGAATGGTGCCCACGTGGATAACTGAATCCACAAAAAGCCTGACAAAGCTTGGGAAAGATTAGAGTAAAGCATTTCGGTTTTCAGCCGTAGCAGAAAAAAAGCTGCGCTATTTTAAAATGCTGGCTTTCTGAGACATCCTGCCAGGGAAAACTCTGACTCTTTCAAGCAGGCAGTGGGGACTATGGAAACACTGTTGCAGCTTGCTTCCTGGCAAGGACCTTGAAACGCCATAGGAGCTTTTGAGTGTTGTCTTCTCCATATTCCTTAGCAAATTAAAGACCCATGTGCTCAGAAAAAGAGAGATATACAGTAAAGAGAGATTCAAAGAGTAAAAAAAACCTCTCAATGGTTTACAGTGTGTTAAAAATATATGCAGGCTTGAAAAAAAATGTTTAAAGCCTTAAAATAAAAAAGAAAGAAAGAGAATAGTTGGGTGTGGTGGTACACACCTTTAATCCCAGCACTGGGGAGGCAGAGACAGACAGATCTCTGGGAGTTCAAGGGTAGCCTGGTCTACAGAGGGAGTTCCAGGACAAAGATATGCAGAGAACCTATCTCAAAAAGCCAAAAGTTAAAAGTAAAAATAAAAGAAAATAGAGGTTAAAATAAAGCCACATAGAGATGGAAAATACACAGAGAATCTTGATACTGTATGCTATTGTGCTCTCTTTAAATTGTTTAAATGCTGAGGAAGGAGCAACAGCTGCTAAAAGATATTTGCTTATAAATGCTGCAGAATTAATCCAAGATAGGTATTTTGAAAATACCTTGGCTTCAAAATTGAAGTCAAAAGGTATGTTACTTTGGAGAAGAGATTTTGCTTTTGTTTCCACAGAAAATGAGAGGCTCTGGATTTATTCAGAGTTAAGAAAAATCATCTGTGACCAAGGGAGACCACCTGAGCAATCTCCAGTAGGAACAGGTGGCCCAGATGTCTGAGTTCTTCATCCAGAACTGATTCAAGACTGCTGCCTGAGATGATCAAGACTCACAGGATACTTCAGTCAGGACTTGCTCATAACTGTAAATTTTCTTTAGGTTTCCATAAGATTATCAGTGCCCCCAATCAGCTGGAAGTAGTCTGGAATACTACACCCACATTCCCAAAAATGGACTATGGATATTTTCCTTTGTTTTTCTTTAAAAAAAAAAAGAGAGAGAGAGGGAAGTGGTACGGGAGAATTGTCTGTATTCTGTCAATCATGTTTTAAATAAACGCTGATTGGCCAGGCAGGAGGTGTAGGAGGGAAAACCAGACAGGAAGTGGAAATGATGCAAGGAGAGCAGGAGAATTCTGGGGAGGAGGAAGTTGATTCCTCCTACTCCTGCCCAGATCACCAAAGCAGCAGGATGTGAGCTGCCCCACTGAAAAAGGTGTTGAGCCACATGACTAAAATAGATCAGAAAAATGGGTTAATCAAGATGTGAGAGTTAGCTAATAAGTAGCCTGATCTAGTGGGTTAATTAGCATTTATAACTTAAAGAAATCTCTGTGTGATTTTCTTGGGGCTTGCTGGCTGTGGGGTACCGGGCGAGATAGATACCCCCAACAAACAGGCTCCCATCATGTTACATTTCTCCATTCCCATAATATAACAATTGAGGGAGGGAATTAAAAAGTTTAAGAAATATAATCAAAATCAAACTTCTTTTTTCCTTCTGGCAGAGAAAGATCCATAGATGTTGAGAAACAAAGGATAGCATTTGTTTCTCAATTATTTTTGCTTAACTCTCTTTTGTGTTCTGTATAGAGTCATCATTAGACAGTTTTTCTCAAGAAAAAAAAAAGAAAACTTCATAGCATCCAGAAGTCACAGAAACTTAACAGACTCTTGGTTGTATATCCAAAATTACCCAAGAAATTTTTCTTTATTAATGACCACACAGGTGACTCGTAAACTGCCTGGTGCAGACTACCTGATCCCTTCCCTCTAAGTGGGTGTTAAAGGGAATTTCCTCAGGCTATGTGTAGAGGAAGGATTTCTGCCTCTGCCTCTGTTAGCCTTGGCGTATGCCCACTGAAGCTGTATCACAATTCTCCTTAGTGTGCTAGCCCTGTACAGTGCTTTACTGAACTTCTGCTACGTCTCCCCATATTCCTTCATGCCTATGCTATGACCCCCTCCTGTCTGCCCTGATTCATCCTCTCAATAGGGCTACATCTGCCTTCACCTCTGCCTCTAGCCCCACCTTTCTTTATCTGTACAGCCCTGTCTCACAACAAAAGTGCCGAGATGAACTTTACCTCTGACCTCTTCCGGGTTTTTCAGCTCCACCGACGGCTCACGCTGGTTTACCTATGCTTAGTTATCAGCAGGCACCACTGGGAAGGTCCTGGTGGTCTCAGGGGGGGTGATCCTTCAGTCTCCCTGGAAAGGCGATTCCAAGACCCCAGTCTTCAGCTTTCAGGGAGCCAATGACCTGGAAGCACACCTGAAGAACTAAGACCACTGGCATGGTGCAACTGAGGAGACGTAACTGTGGTACCAAGCTCAAATTGTGCCATTTCGTCTAAGGTCACTTAGTTGGCCAAGGCTGCCACACAAAATACCAAATAAATGTATTGTCCAACATGACTGAAAGGTACATGCCTAGAATCAAGGTTTCAGTGTGATTGGTTTCTTTTTGGATTAGAGAACAACTTACTCCAGACCTCCCTCTTGGGAGTCTTGGGCACTCATTGGCATTAAGATGGTATTCTCCTGCTCTTTGCATCATCTCCCTCCATATGTGTTAGTTTCTGTGACCAAATAGCACCCGGAGTAAGACTTCAGCCATAATAGGCATCACGGCTGAATGTCCACTGTATTGGCCTCAGCTGACTCTGACCATTGACAAACGAACACCAAAGGCAAGGACTCCAACATCTGGTGGAACACTCAGTTCCGCCTTTAATGTGTAAGCACAACATGTTATCATTGTGTGAAGCATAAATGCCTGAATAATTTAATATAATTTAATAATTTAAAACTTTTGTAGGACAGCGGCAATTTTTCTAGCAAAAAAAATAATAAATAGCTACAATGCAGCAGGGTAGAAGGAACAATATTTAAATGTCTTTATACACAGGTGAAGAGCATGTTTGTCCTTTAAGACTTCTGTGTTTCTAAGCATCTTCTCTGATGTTTCCCCTGAAGACTCATTTAAAGTTGCTTGCTGGCCTCTTCAGTGGGCTTTAGCTTGTGGAGTGGAATTTTATGCAACTTCCGTAACAAAGTCCCCAGCTTCCAACATGATTTTTTAGCACAAGCACAGTAATATGACCAAAGATACCTTGGATGATTTATGTAATAGAAAAAGCTTTAAATTTTTAAGCAGCAATGAATATTAAAGTAATACACAAGTGAACAAAATCCCTTGCAGAAATTCTAGTGCATTTAGCCCTAAGGTTGACCCCCATTTCCAGTCAATGCAGAGGGCATTCACAAGCCACTCAAGTAACGCTAGTGCAAATGGCAGGAAATCAAGTTGGTCCCGTTTGAACCTGAGTGACTTTTTTAATGGTTTTTAATTTGGAAGATCTATTTTTTACTCTTCGGATTTGGCCAGCCAATTAAGAGTTTGTCAATATTTTATGTTATATTATTTTCAGTTGCATAGGTCAACTCTGCTCTAAGGATCACTGGGCTACGTAGCAAACACTTCTTCACCATAAAGAGAAACCACCCAAAAGAAAGAAGCTGGAGCCGATGAGAAGTACAGGGGCATCTGCAGAGGTCAGTCTGGAGTGGCTTAAGGTATAAGGTGGTCACAGGCATTTTTCAGCTCCTTGGTCTTCTTGTTATTCACTCTCTGCCTTGCCTATACCTCAAAGCTACCTGCAAAGGAAATATGGCCTTTATTATCTGTTCTCTTGGCCTCTCTGGTCCAAACCATCAGAATAAGCCTCAGTTATGAAGTCAAAATGACCTGAAAGCAACACAAAGCTCTAAAATGCTTAACAGTGCTGTGTCCTGGTGATCGGGGCAGAGAACCCTGAGTTTAGTTCAGGCTCTTCTCTCCAGCAGTTATACTTCCTGGAAATATTTATTTGCTCCAGGAACACCTTTTCCCCATCACAAATGGTTTTATACAGTTTTGTGAAATTTTGACTAAGTTAGTAGAATGCCAGAAGACATACACTAAATGTTTGACTCATCTTTTATAGAGATACTCTGTGTCATGCCATAAGATTCTCAAGTCATGAGCCCCTTAGGTCTTAGCTTTTCTGAGTTCTGAAATGGTTCTAGGTCTGACCCATTGTGAATCTTAAGCTGCTCAGCCAGTCAGCATTTGTCTTAGCTTTAATGGTCTCACCCACAGCACTGCCCTGTTCTTGTGGACACATTCACTCTGGCCGCAGTGCAGTAGGCAAAAGGAGGTAACGAATGCCAACAGCGTCATGCTGATCTTCCTTGATTCCACCAGGTACAGGGAAGATCCAGCATGGCCTCCTGGACAGAAGAACCCAGGTGGGTATGCTCTCCTGGTTTTCAAACCAAATCACATGGCTGTGTCAGTCAAAATTTGTAAATTTTGGAAGTAATCTGAAAAAAAATGAATATCAAATCACAGTTTGTTAAATCTTGAATCAATTGTCTTATTTAAAATTACAATAGCTTCATCGACAGATTCGCTCTGTTAGTGAGTACAGGAAGCGCCTCTTCCACAGTTCACACTATGCTCTGTGATTTCCAAAACTGAGTGCCATTTCTTCTCTACAAGATCCTTTCTCAGAATATTAAGAGCTGCAAAGGAAAAAGGGCAAGTAACTTATAAAGGTAAACCTATCAGACTTACACCGGACTTCTCTATGGAAACCATGAAAGCCAGAAGGTCCTGGATAGAGGTACTGCAGAAACTAAGAGACCATGGATGCAAACCCAGACTACTATACCCAGCCAAGCTATCGTTCACTATCAATGGAGAAAACAAAATATTCCAAGATAAGAACAAATTTAAACAATTCGTAGCCACAAACCCAGCCTTACTGAAAGTAATAGAAGGAAAATCGCAACCCAAGGAATCCAACATTGCCAACATTGCCTACAATAACTCAGACATCTAGTGACCCTTCATGAGCTTAACTCAAAGAAGGGACACATACAAACTCTATTAAACAAATAAACAAAAAATAATAATAACCGGAGTCAACAACCACTGGTCATTAATATCACTTAATATTAATGGACTCAATTCACCTATAAAAAGGCACAGACTAAGAGATTGGATACGAAAACAGGATCCAACATTCTGCTATTTACAAGAAACACACCTCAACCACAAAGACAGACACCTACTCAGAGTAAAGGGCTGGGAAAAGGTTTTTCAAGCAAACGGACCTAAGAAACAAGCAGGTGTGGCCATTCTAATTTCCAACAAAATTGACTTCAAACTAAAATCAATCAGAAGAGATGGAGATGGACATTTTATACTCATAACAGGAACAATTCATCAGGAGGAAGTCTCAATCCTGAATATCTATGCCCCTAATATAAAGCCTCCTACTTATGTAAAAGAAACACTTCTAGAACTCAAGGCAGTCATCAAACCACAGACACTAATAGTAGGAGACTTCAACACTCCTCTCTCACCAATGGACAGGTCAATCAGACAGAAACCTAGCAGAGAAATAAGAGAATTATTGGAGGTATTGAATCAAATGGACTTAACAATCATCTATAGAACGTTCCACCCAAATAGGAAAGAATATACCTTCTTCTCTGCAGCTTCTCGAAAATTGACCACATACTGGGTAACAAAGCAAACTTCCACAGATACAAAAAAAAATTAGTAACCACCTGTGTCCTGTCAGACCACCATGGATTAAAGTTAGAATTCAACAACAGTGCTACCCCCAGGAAGCCAACAAATTCATGGAAGTTGAACAGTCAACTACTGAATCACCCCTGGGTCAAGGAAGAAATAAAGAAAGAAATTAAAGTCTTCCTTGAATTTAATGAAAATAAAGACACAACATACTCAAACCTATGGGACACTATGAAAGCAGTGCTAAGAGGAAAGTTCATAGCACTAAGTGCCCAATTAAAGAAAACAGAGAAAGCACACATTGGAGACTTAACAGCACACTTGAAAGCTCTAGAAAAAAAAAGAAGCTGATTCACCCAGGAGTAGAAGACTGGAAATAATCAAACTGAGGGCTGAAATCAACAAAATAGAAACAGAGAAAACAATCCAAAGAATCAATGAATCAAAAAGCTGGTTCTTGGAGAAAATCAACAAGATCAACAAGCCCCTATCCAAATTAATCTAATGGCAGAGAGAGAACACTCAAATTAATAAGATCAGAAATGAAAAGGGGGACATAACCACAGACGCAGAGGAAATTCGGAGAATCATTAGATCTTACTACGAAAATTTATATGCCACAAAGTGGGAAAATGTACAAGAAATGGACATTTTTTTAGATAAGTACCATATACCAAAGTTGAACCAAGACCAGGTGAACAATCTAACAGACCTGTCAGTCGTGAAGAATTAGAAGCTGTTATTAAAAATCTCCCTACCAAAAAAAGCCCAGGACCAGATGGTTTCAATGCAGAATTCTACCAGAACTTCCAGGAAGAGCTAATACCTATACTCCTTAATGTATTTCACAATATAGAAACAGAAGAATCATTGCCAAACTCTTTTTATGAGGCTACAGTTACCCTGATACCAAAACCACACAAAGACACGACCAAGAAAGAGAATTACAGACCAATCTCACTCATGAACATTGACGCAAAAATACTCAATAAAATACTGGCAAACCGAATCCAAGAATACATTAGAAAAATTATCCATTATGATCAAGTGGGCTTCATCCCAGAGATGCAGGGCTGGTTCAACATACGAAAATCTATCAATGTAATCCATCATATAAATAAACTGAAAGAAAAAAACCATATAATCATTTCATTGGATGCTGAAAAAGCATTTGACAAAATTCAACACCCATTTATGATAAAGGTGTTGGAGAGATTGGGGATACAAGGATCATACCTAAATATAATAAAAGCAATATACAGCAAGCCGTCAGCTAACATCAAATTGAATGGAGAGAAACTCAAAGCCTTTCCATTAAAATCAGGAACACGACAAGGCTGTCCACTCTCTCCATACCTCTTCAATATAGTGCTTGAAGTTCTAGCAATAGTAATAAGACAACATAAGGGGATCAAGGGGATACGAATTGGAAAAAATGAAGTTAAACTTTCATTATTTGTAGATGATATGATAGTGTACATAAGCGATCCCAAAAACTCTACCAAAGAACTCCTACAGCTGATAAACACCTTTAGTAATGTGGCAGGATACAAGATCAACTCCAAAAAATCGGTAGCCCTCCTATACACAAAGGATAAAGAAGCAGAGAGGGAAATCAGAGAAACATCACCTTTCATGATAGCCACAAATATCATAAAATATCTTGGGGTAACTCTAACCAAGGAAGTGAAAGACCTATTTGATAAGAACTTTAAGTCCTTGAAGAAAGAAATTGAGGAGGATACCAGAAAATGGAAAGACCTCCCCTGCTCTTGGATTGGGAGAATCAACATAGTAAAAATGGCAATTCTACCAAAAGCAATCTATAGATTCAACGCAATTCCCATCAAAATCCCATCAAACTTCTTCACAGACCTGGAGAGAACAATAATCAAGTTTATATGGAAAAACAAAAAACCCAGGATAGCCAAAACATTTTTATACAATAAAGGAACTTCTGGAGGCATTACCATCCCTGACTTCAAACTCTATTACAGAGCAACAGTATTGAAAACAGCTTGGTATTGGCATAAGAACAGAGAAGTCGACCTATGGAATCGAATAGAAGACCCGGGTATTAACCCACAAACGTATGAACACCTGATTTTTGACAAGGGAGCTAAAGCTATACAATGGAAGAAGGATAGCATCTTTAACAAATGGTGCTGGCATAACTGGATGTCAACCTGTAGAAAAATGAAATAGATCCATATCTATCACCATGCACAAAACTCAGGTCCAAATAGATTAAAGACATCAACATTAATCCGACCACTTTGAACCTGATAGAAGAGAAAGTAGGAAGTAGTCTACAAGACATAGGCACAGGAGACCACTTCCTAAGCAGAACCCCAGGAGCGCAGACAATAAGAGAAACAATAAATAAATGGGACCTACTGAAACTGAGAAGCTTCTGTAAAGCAAAGGACACTGTCAGTAAGACAAAAAGGCTACCTTCTGACTGGGAGAAGATCTTCACAAACCCCTCAACAGACAAAGGTCTGATCTCCAAAATATACAAAGAACTCAAGAAACTAGACACTAAAACTCTAATTAACCCAATTAAAAAATGGGGTACTGAACTGAACAGAGAATTCACAACAGATGAACTTCGAATGGCTAAAAAGCACTTAAGGTCATGCTCAACCTCCTTAGCGATCAGGGAAATGCAAATCAAAACAACTTTGAGGTATCATCTTACACCTGTCAGAATAGCCAAACTCAAAAACACCAGTGATAGCCTATGCTGGAGAGGGTGTGGAATGAGGGGAACACTCATCCATTGTTGGTGGGAATGCAAACTCGTGCAGCCACTGTGGAAATCAGTGTGGCGGTTTCTCAGGAAACTGGGAGTCAACCTCCCTCAGGACCCAGCAATTCCACTCTTGGGAATATACCCAAGAGATGCCCTAACATACTACAAAAGCATTTGTTCAACTATGTTCATAGCAGCACTATTTGTAATAGTCAGAACCTGGAAACAACCTAGGTGCCCCTCAATAGAAGAATGGTTAAAAAAGGTGTGGAACATATATACATTAGAGTTTTACTCAGCGGTAAAAAACAATGACATCTTGACTTTTGCATGCAAATGGATGGAAATAGAAAACGCTTTACCGAGTGAGGTAAGCCAGACCCAAAAAGAGGAATATGGTATGTATTCACTCATAAGTGGATTCTAACCGTAATTAAAGGTCTTTGAGCCTATTATTCGTGATCCTAAAGAAGCTAAATAAGAAGGTGAACCTGACGAAAATCATGTAGCTATCCTCCTGGAGATTGGAAATAGACAAGAGTCCCAGGTAACCTCGGGTGCATGGGGCGTGCTGTTGGAAGGGGAGAGGGTTAGAGAGAAGGGAGTAGGGGAGGAATGGGGAAAGATCGGGGGACTGGGATGGGGGGGAGGGAGAATGGATAGATATGGGATCAGGGAAGTATATACATCAACTAAGGGTGTCATTTTAGAGTTTACAAGAGACTTGAGTATAAAGGGGATCCCAGGTCCAAGGAGAGATCCCCAGATTGTTCTCTGGACAGAGGAGAGGGTGCCTAAACCGGCCTTGGCCCACAACCATACTGATGAACATTTTGCATATCACCATAGAACACTCATCTGGCGATGGAGGGAGATGGAGGCGGAGACCCACGTCTAAACACTGGACCTAGCTCCCTAGGTCCAAAGGAGAGGCGGAAGGAAGGAGAACGTGAACAAAGAAGGCAAGAGCAGAGGAAACCTTCATCCGACGTTGGATGGCGATACAGACGGAGACCCATATTGGAGCACCGGACGGAGCCCTCCATGGTCCAAATGAGGAGCAGAAGGATGAAGAAAATGAAAAAAGAAATCAGGACTGCGATGGGAGCCATCACCCACTGATACAAGGGGACTGATCTAATGAGAGTTCACCAAGGCCAGTTGGACTGGAACTGAACGAGCACGTGATCTAACCAGATTCTCTGAATGTGGCCGGATTCTCTGGATGTGGCTGGCCCGGAGTCTTTCTGAAAAGCCATTGACAATGACACTGGGACTTGTTTCCTCTGCATATACTAGATTTTTGGGATCCAGTCTGTTTGGATACTCACCTTCCTGGACCTGGAGGGAGGGGGGAGGAACTTGAACTTCCCACAGGGCAGGAAACCCTGACTACTCTTAGGGATGGAGAGGGAGTGGGGGAAGTGGGAGGGTGTTGTTGGGAGGAGGGGCGGAAATGGAAACTTTTATAATTTAATAAACTTAAAAAAAAAAGATCCTTTCTCCTCTGTATAAAAGAAGGCATTTCTTTTCAACTTCGTGGAAAAAACAAAACAAAATGCTAAAAAAGCAAGAAGACCTTTCCTTCACGTTGGAACGTCATTATAAAACAAGCTCCACACATTGAATGAGGCTTGTTCTATCAATCGTATCTTCCAGAATGATAATTAATTCACATAAAGGCTAGGTTCTGTGCTGTTCCTGATTTATGCTCAACACCGATATGGGTTTGCTTCTGTTTGGTTGTTTCTATTCTTATGAGGGCATTGGACAGTAAACTTCTGCCTGCTTTCACCCCCCCCACCCCCAGAGGCAAAAGGTAACAGAAAACAAGAGAAATTGTGATATCTGTGAGTTAGTCTCCTTTGAAATGATTTAAATCTTGAAAACAAAAAGTTGAAGTCAGAAAAATGAGTTTCAGTGAGGCTGAATGTCTTCCTAAGAAACCGAAAGGTATTGCAGTCCTGAGGCTCAAGCTACCTATTTATTTTTTGTAAAACAGTGCTCCAAAGATAAAAAGGTCAGGACACATGGATATTGCAGAGCCCTTTGGCAATACCTTCTGGCTCAAGAAAAGGCTTGTAGGTGTTGCCATCATGTCTAGTGCCTACCAGTCTGCAAAGGAGGCCATTCACCACCACCCCTGCTGGTTTGCTCAACTGCTTCTCTTCATAACAGAGAACAGAGCAGATACTCCTGGACACTGACATCTGTTTGGATACAACAACCTCTCAGATAGCCTTTTTCTGATCTGCAGCCACAAGGTATCTAGATTCTGGGGACTCAATCTCCCCACTCCCAGCTTCTAAAGCCCAGTCTGTACTTCTGAGGAACCTGGACTCCTCTTACTGCTGTCTTTATTCTGGATAGATAAGTGGTGTTTTTTCAAAATAATCAAAAGCTATAGTGTTAATTTTGAAGGTGAACTTGGGCTACTGAACAGTAGCTGTAAACTCTGTGACCTGCAAATTTGAGTGACAAGCTGTTTACAGTCATTAGAGGACTCTAGAGACTAGATGGCCTCTCTGTGAGGTTCTTAATGTTTTCTTTAATCTTTAATAATATAATTTTTGAATACTAAATAGAATTTTCTTAAATATTTAGAAATAGAATGTTTTTAAGGACATCATTAGGAACAATTTAACTACTTTTTGTGTCTTAATATATATACAGTGAACCCGCTATATTTCAGGGATCTACATTTATGAATTCAACTAACTTTTAATTGAAATATTTATGTATTGAGCATGTCGACATTTCACCCTATTTCCTAAAAGTTGCAGTGTATGGATTTTTTTAAAGATGTACATTTTATTATATATTACTGGTAATCTGGGATAGTTACAGGCTATATTATACCATTTTACAGAAGGAACCTCAACATCCTTGGATTTTGGCATCTGTTGGTAAGGCAACGTGGTCCTGATACAAATACTTCATAGAAACTGTACAACCATTCTGTTTAGCCTTTATGTAGTTCACCAGAGCATCAGAGGCATCATAATTAAAATTAATAATGCAAAGAACACTCTGAACACATAGATTTAAACAGGCAGTACTTTTCAATGGCTGTAGCATAAACTATGAAGACATCCCTGAAAGGAAAAGATGCCTATGGGTTATCAAGAAAAAAATCAAATATTCTAATAAAAAAAATAAGCCTAAGACCTGAACAGATATTTTTCAAGAGGAAACAGGAACGGAAAATACCCACAAAATAAACTCAATGTAGACAAGGTAAAACAAGTTAAAAATTACAAGGGAATATGATTTTACAGCCACCAACTTGGGTAAGGTACCAACACGGGGTAAGGAAGGGAAGTAGAGGACAGAAGCACAAATAAATGCCCTGAAGGTAGGTACAAGGCATAACCACTTAGTAAAATACTAGGTTCTGTCAAGTAGTGATAAGAATACCAGACCCTAGAAAGCAGAAGGACCATTCCTGAGTCTGTGTTCCAGACCTAGCTGCATAAAACAATCACTTGGAGCGTTTTTTGAAATCCCAGTACCTAGACTGTCCCAACACAAGTTAAATGAGGATATCTGGCTGTAAGGCCCAGTCATCAATGTTTTTAATGCACTCGGATAAGTCTAATGGCACAGCCAAGCTTTCAAACTGCTGATGTGCACTGGTCTGGCCCTGCCTTTGGCTTCTTTCGTGAGTGCCAAAGTGGAGTAGGTCCAGAATTAATGGGGCATTCAACATGCACGGAGCACGAGAAGTGAGTCCTGAACACGTTTTTATGTTTGCTTGTTTTAGCCCACAGCAGTGTGCACAGGACAGAGGCTCTTGTTGCTCGGATGTCACTTCATTTGTCAAATTAAAAAAAAAAAAAAGAAATTTCTCCAACAGTTCTTTGACCCAAGGCACAAACATAACCTGCTTCCCAAATACCAACCGCATACTGCTGCTCAAAGCCGGTGGTCTGCATGGCTTCCTGGCATAAGGGCCAGGTGATGGAGAATGTGGATGTGGAACTCTCACAGGCCCACCCCTAGATGAAGAGCTACAGGCAATATTGCTGAGAGAGACACAATCAGTCTTTTCATAGGATGAGCCTCCTATGGTTATTCAATTAGAATATCAGTTGGCCAGTCCTGAAAACATATAAGCAACACTAAAGAGGAGATTATATACATGTATGTAGATAGATAGATAGATAGATAGATAGATAGATAGATAGATAGATAGATAGATAGATAGATTTTTTAAGTCTATAAATTGAGAGGGAGCAAGGAGGAGACATGAGAGTCACTGGAAGAAGGAAAGGGAAAAGTGATGACATTATAGGGAGTTTTTGTTGTTGCAAATACAAAAACAACAAAATAAAAAGCTCTGTGTAGAAGTTTTACATAAATTCACTTTCTTAATATAACTATCAAACACAAAAATCTCTTTCATCACAAAGACTCATGAAAATACCCTTCATGCCCTTTCATTTGACCCCTTCACTCTGACCAAATGCTGCTCTTTTCTGCTGTGCCCTGATGTGCCAGGCCTATAAGAAAAACAAATTGCATGAAACAAGGATACTCATAAAAGTGCTGCCCTCCCCCAAGAGTGAATACACTACTCGTCCGATAGCCACCCCAATAGAGGGTTTAATCTAATTCAGTGATCAAACTGCAGCAGGGAAAAATCAGAACTGCAGGTTTATATCAGCATGAATGAATCTAAAAAGCATCATACGAAGCAATAGGAAAAGCAAGTCACTGAAGAAAACCCTCAAAACTTTTTTAAAAGGAACAATAAATTCAGAAGATAAAATAGTTATAGTATTTTTAACAATTTTTATTGATTTTTGGGAATTTCATATCATGCGCCCCAATATCACTCATTTCCCAGTCTTCCCTCTACCCTCCTGCCAAAGGAATAAAGGGCAATAGTAGTAAGATAAATCACTTCGCTCCTCCTCTTTCCCACCTCTCTGCTATTCAGCCATTCCTCCGAGTGTCGCCGGGAGCTGCCGTGTATCACACAGTATATCCTTACATCCAAACAGCTTTACTTGAAAACGTTCATTGTTATGAGTTGATGGTCTGGTTCAAGGCCTCTGACTTCCGGTACATCATCAGTGCTGGGCCCTCACCAAAACGCCTCTCAGAAATCCGGCCATTGTCCCAAGTCATGCAGATCCTGTAGCTATGGTTCTGTAGGACCAGTCCCTTCACATGCCATAGTCATACAGGGATGAGTAGACATTGGGGTGTACCAAACCAAAGCCCTGGATGTATACTGGGTGGTAGCTGGGTTAGTCAATCTGATGGGCCTCCACTAGGACCACTCCTTTCAGTCAGTTCAGCCTTGGCAGCTGACTAGGAGAGGAACCAGACCTTGTGCTGCAGCCTTGGTGAGTAGGGGAGCCAGCTAAGGGGCGGGACCAGCTCTCTTAAGAGTGGTAGGGGCAGCCCTCCTGCTGTGACTGCTGGGGATGGTGGTGCAGGGGTGGGGGCAGCTCTCTAGTGCCTAGGTCACAGGGATCAGTTCTCCTGAGAGGGACAGGGCCGGTGAGGGCTGGGGTCAGCTTAGCACCATTCTTGAACATCAACATGGCTTCAGGTGGCAGCTGAGACCACAGGCACTCTCACGGCCTCCAGTGGTAACATCAACACAGACTCCATCTGAAGTAGAGTCACAGACCTAGACATGGCCCTCGGCTGCAGCTCAGTCCAGACATCACTGTGACCCCAGGTGGGAGCCCAGGCCACTCAGTGTGGCCCCTGCAAGAGTATAGTTCTCAGACACCAACATGGCCTCAGTTGGCAGGTCAGACCCCAGCTGCAGTAGGGTCATGGACCCAGAAATGGGTCTGGACAGCAGCACAGGCCCAGATACCACATGGTGCCATTGTCCCATCTTCAGTTCTGCCTCTCTCCACAGCTCTTTATCCCCCATCTCTCTATCACATATCTGCTCATCATGGTGGTGTTCACCCGTGTGTGCTGCGTGGTGCAGGCGGACCTGTGAGTGATTTCCTACATGTGGTATTTTTAGCAAAAATAAATAAAATCATCTATTCATCCAGTCATCCTCCAGTTGCAGGGGCTTTACACTTTTTGTTTGGCTCTACCTCGTGCCAATCTTAATTTTTCTGCCTCAAATAGTCTTTCTTGGCTCTTTTTTCCCTACCATCACATTTCTGCTCAAATTCTACCTTATTTGTGAATCCTTCCTTGACAAATTGATATAAAAGTTGCATAAAACAACATGTATGTATACATACATACATACGTACACATACCATGCACACAATCTTTTACCCACTCCTTGTTCTGAATGTCTGAAAAATGATGTATACTAGCCACACTTTGGATTCTGAACAAGTGAGTTTGTTAAATACATAGCTAGCAAAGTAAAAGAACAAATCACAAGTAACAGACAAGCTGCAGATAGGCAGCAAAGCATTCAACTGGGAGTTTACAACATCCAACAGCGAAGACTGAAGTCGCCTCATGGAGTGAGCCAATAAACGGAACATCATTAAATCATGGCTTACAAACAGCCGCAGAAATTAGCTAGGGAAGCTGAAGCAATGAGCTGGCTCTCATTCTCTCCGTGAGTGAGCTTCCGGCTTCCTGTTCCCACTCCATGTATTTTGTACGGTGATAAACAGCAGCAATGTCGGTTAGAAATGGTTCGCCTTCAAACTGTTCTCAAGGACGCGGTTTTAGTATCCTTAGATGCTTGCTGTTTTTCTGCCTCCACATCACAGAGCCAGGGGTACTGCCTGACCTAGGACAGGGAGTTTTGAAGGAGACTTGACAACGTACCACTGTGCTAAGTTCCTTCCCAAGGGGAGAGGAATCCCTGTCCTGGGAAATAAGCTCTCTTCTTAAAGAAAAGTTGGGTCAGGAGGAAGAGGGCCAGGCAGTAAGTAGGCTACAACTTTTGTATTAAAAACTGGTGGTAGGGAGAACAGAGTAAAAAAAAAGAAAAATACAGATTAAAAATGAATTTTTTTATTTTCTCAACCAATAAAATCTAATGGTAACAAAGATGAAATAAACCTCACTCAGTGTGTATAGCTCTTAGTGGGTGGCAGTAAGTATTATCCTGCTGCACCAGAATTTAGTAGACCAAGATGAGTCTTAAACACATGCCATTTGGTTCCCATCATGTTTGTTGAATTTTGTACCAGGAACTGTTCCAGTCCCTAGGGAGAGAGCCATGAGTGAAAGAAATCACTACTTTTTTGAGCAAGTAGAACAGAGATTAATCAATAGTCAAATATGCTAGAAATTAAATTCTATAAAGAAAAGTCAAGAGATAGCAATGTAATTTAGATTGGCAAATAGTCAGTGTGCTTGTTGAAAGTGAACACTGGGAGGAAAGAGACCTCCTTTTCTCCTTCCAGATTCCCTGGCCTGGGCCAACACAAAAGGTAATTTACTTGCGCTACACTAGGAAACATATACCTACAAGTCTGGATTTATGGTTCGAGCTGTGGCTGCAAGCTGCACTTCTCTCATCAGAGGGATTTCCTACATGGCATGATAACACAGGATGGTAGAGTCTAAACCCCGCCCCCAACCACAGGTGAAATGCAGAACGAAGTCTTTAGTTGGTTTGGTTTTTATCTATTTTACTTTCATTTCACTTTGTCTTTTTCACCTTAGCCCTTGTATACTATCTCTAACTGAGCTCACTTTAGTTTTTGCGTTATTCGGTCAGGTTGTCTGGCCACTCTGCAGGCTTCCACACCCGCTCTTTTGTGCACTATTCTCTGCACTCTTCTCCCCATGCATAACCCCGTGCGTTCCCTGTCGCTGCTAACTCATTTTCACTCTCTTTCTTCCCCATGCCCCCTGTTTTTATTTCTTAACTATGATTTTTCCATGATTTTAATAAAATCTTTTACCTTGTACAGTATCCAAACTGTGGTGGCTTGAGTAGGAATGTCCCCCATAGGCTAGAATATTTGAGTGCTTGGTCATTGGGGAGTGTGTGCAACTTGAGAGGGATTCAGAGGTGTGTCCTTGTTGGAGGGCGTGTTACTAAACGTGGGATTTGAAGTTTCAGAAGCCCAAGCCAGGTGCAGTAGCTCTTTCTCTTCCTTCTGCCTGTGGATCTGAAAATAGAACTCCCAGCTCCTTTTCCGCACTACCTCTGCCTGCATGTCACCATGCTTCCCGCCATGCAGATAATGGACTAAATCTCTGAAACTGTAAGCCAGCCCCAATTAAATGTTTTCTTTTGTAAGAGTTACCATGGTCATGGTGTCTCTTCACAGCAATAGACTACTCACTAAGACACAAAATTCTCACTTCCATCTACTTTTCCCTCCCTGTCATTTTTTTTCCTTAATGGATATAATACTAATCACTATCTTTACTCCAACTTAAAAAATAAATTTTACCAGACCTTTGAAGAAGATATAACACCAGTGTTCCTCAATTTCATAAAATAAAAACGGAAAGAATGCTACCAAGCTCTTGTTATAAAACTAGTACTATCCTGATACCAAAACTGGACAAAGTCACTACAACAATAGCAAAAGAATATCAAAATTCTAAGTCAATCTGTTTGAACATAGACAAAAAAATTCAGTAAAAAATTCACAACTTCACTTCAAGAATATCTGGGAAAAAAATCACTCACCAGATCAAGTTGGCTTCATTCTAAGGCTGCAAGGATGGTTCGACATACTTAGTCAACAAGTGCTGCACATCGTGGTGATGTTTTGTTTGTGATATAATAAATAAAGCTTGCCTAAAGATAGGAGTGCAGAGCTAGTCAGTAACTAGCCATAGAACCCAGGCAGTGGTGACACACACCTTTAATCCCAGCACTCAGACGACAGAGGCAGACAGATCTTTGTGAGTTCAAGACCAAACAGAACCAGGTGGTGGTAGCTCACACCTGAATCCTAATACTTGAGAGTCTCAAGCCTTTAATCCCAGCACTAGAGAGGTGAAGACATAGTTGAGTGGAGAGAGGAATATAAGGTAGGAGGAAGCAGGAGCTCAGGTCATTAAGTCTGAGCATTGAGTCTGATGATTCATGAAAATAACATTTTAATCCCTTTGGTCTGAGAATTTCATAGAGGTAAGAACTGGCTGCTCTGCTTCTCTGATCTTTCAACTTTTACCCCCTAACATGTGACTCTGAGTTTTTATTATTAAGATCAATTAGTTTCATGCTACAGTACATCATGTAGATGGACTCAAAGACAGAAATTACATGATAAGTTCAATAGACACAGAAAAAAATCTGTGTGATTAAAAAAAGTTTCTAAATAGAAAAAATGTAAATAATATAATAAAATCTATTAGCTAAAACCTAGAGTGCACATTATCCTAAAAGAGGGAAATAAAGCTTCCACTAAGTCAGGAGCTAGAGTAGAGAGTCTTTTATTTCTCTTATGTGAATAGTGCTTGATGTCTTAAATAATACAGTTAAACAACAGAACAAGATAGAAAGGGCACAAATCGAAAAGGAGGACATTGAAGTGTCTTATCTCACAGACACGATGATCCTCAGTGTAAAAGACCCTGAATACCTCACCAGAAAACCCCTCAAAAGGGATAAACATGTGCAGCAAACTAGCAGCACACAAATATCAACATAAATGGGAAAAGATCTTCACCAACCCCCTATCAGACAGAGGTCTGATCTCCAAAATAGACAAAGAACTCAAGTAACTGGTCATCAAAAGAACAAATAATCCAAATAAAAAAAAATGGGGTACAGACCTAAACAGAGAACTCTCAGCAGATGAATCTAAAACAGCTGAAAGACACTTAAGGAAATGTTCAACATCCTTAGCCATCAGAGAAATGCAAATCAAAACAACTCTGAGATTCCATCTTACACCTGTTAGAATGGCCAAGATCAAAAACAGTGATGACAGCTTATGCCAGAGAGGATGTGGGGTAAAGGAAACACTCCTCCATTGCTGGTGGGAATGTAAACTGGTACACCCACTTTGGAAATCAGTATGGCAATTTCCAGGAAAATTAGGAAAAAACTTACCTCAAGACCCAACAATACTACTTTTGGGTATATACCCAAAGGATGCTCAATCATACCACAAGGACATGGGCTCAGTTATGTTCGTAGCAGCATTATTTGTCATATCCAGAATCTGGAAACAACCTAAATGTCCCTCGATTGAAGAATGGATAAAGAATATATGGTACATTTACACAATGGAGTACTACACATTGGAAAAAAATGACATCTTGAAATTTGCAGACAAATGGACAGATCTAGAAAACATTGAGTGAGGTAACCCAGAGAGACAAATATCATATGTACTCACTCATAAGTGACTTTTAGACATAAAACAAAGAAAAAAACAGCCTACAAATCACAATCCCAGAGAAGCTAAACAACAATGAGGACCCTAAGAGAGACATGCATGGATCTAATGTAGATGAGAAGTAGAAAAAGATAAGATCTCCTGAGTAAATTGGAGAGGGTAGAGGGGAGGAGGGGGAGGGAGGGAAATGGAGAAAATATATAGTTTAATAAAAACAACGAAAAAAGAAAAAAGAAAAAATTGACAAATGGAAATCTTTATACTCATGATGTGCATGATATTTTGATATATACATGTATTACAGAATGATTGGATCGAATTATTTAACATAAGTTACTTCAAAAACAAAACAAAAAATCAGTAACTTTCTTATATACCAATAACAAGTATGCTGAAGAAGACATTAGGAAATAACCCCATCAAATGTAGCTTTGGAAAATACCTTGGAATAAATTTAGCCAAGAAATAAATAGATTTCTACAGTGAAAACTTTAAAACAGTGAGGAAAAATCAAAAAGACATTAGAAGGAAAGATACTCCATGCTCATGGATCAACAAAATTAATAAAGTAAAAATTGCAAACAATCCCATATTCAACATAATCCCCATTAAAAATTCCAAAAACATCCTTTGCAGCAATAGAATAAATATTCTTAAAATTCATAAGGGAGTAGTATCTTATCAATGACTGTATGCCAGGAAAAGACAGACACACTCTAAAGTGAGCTAAAATCATTGTCCATTACCCCAAGTCTAAAGTGACAATAGAGACCAACTCAGAAAGGCTGCTTTTGGGTTGGGGAGGGAACACAAGGGCCACAGAGATGGCTCAGTGGCTCAAGTGTCTGCTGCAGAGCATGAGGGCTGAGTTTGAGTCCCCAGAATTCACGTAAAAGTCAGAAATGGTGGCACAGTCCTGAAATTCTAGTGGTTAGTGCCAGAGTTTGCAGGGACAAGTGCCTCATTGAGTCACTGCCACTCCGGCTAGCCAGTGCATGAGGCCAGGGTTGAGTGGCCACACACACACAAACACAGACACACACTATAACACTCAGGGACACAAAAGTATTTTAAGGACCACATGGGGCAAATTTAGCTAAAGACATCTGTGCCTCTGTGAGATCTGCTACCATATGCAATCAGTGCAATGGAGCCCATGCAATAGGCTTTATGCACCCCATGCCTCAAACTGTACTTCTGTGAAATTTTTATGTACAAATGACTTTTTGCTACTTTTTCTAATCCTTCTAGTAATGCGATTTTCCCTTAGTTATGACTGAGCATGGATTGGAGGGCCAGATACAGGTGGTCTTCAGGCACTTCTAGGTTCTGCGACCTGGTTGGGATTGTGTCACTGAGACTGGGGTCATAGCTTAGGCAGCTATGCTCCAGGGACTAAGTCCTGACTCTGCCAGTCTCAATAAGGGAAGCCACATAAATTGTTTTAACCATCTGCCTCCATTTCCTCGTACCTAATATGGAAATACTTATAATCGCACCTATAACTTAGAATATACTTGAGAATTATATGAATATATAATGCTTCATATTAATATGTATAATCCTGAGAAACATGGATAGTACACATTAAGGGTCCCATAAACTATATCTTTTTTAAAAAAAATTATTTATTTATTATGTATACAATATTCTGTCTGTGTATATGCCTGCAGGCCAGAAGAGGGCACCAGATCTCATTACAGATGGTTGTGAGCCACCATGTGGTTGCTGGGAATTGAACTCAGGACCTTCGGAAGAGCAGGCAATGCTCTTAACCGCTGAGCCATCTCTCCAGCCCCCATAAACTATATCTTATTATGAACGATTCATTTTCTTAGGACTGTTATGGTAATTACCTAAACCCACTTAGAAGCCACAAACCACCTTTGCTTCCTTATTAACCAATGCTTACAAGAGTAAATTTGCCACTGCTGAGTCTTAGCTTCCTCACGTGGGCCTTAAGCAAGTATAAAGTGCTTTCTCTCATTTGCCATGAAAGCACTCAGTGTAAATAAATAAGATGTGTTAATTTGCACTTAGTTTACATTTAAATGTTGTTGAAAAGAACCGCTTGTTCATCCCGACCACCCAGAACCGAAATAATCACACAGAAACTGCATTAATTAAATCACTGCTTGGCCCACTAGCTTTAGCTTCTTATTGACTAACTCTTATATCTTAATTTAACCCATTTCTATTAATCTGTATATCACCACATAGTTATGGCCTACCTGCAAAGTTTCAGCACATTTGTCTCCAGTGATTATGGCTCCATAATTTCCCCTGTCTCTGCCCTTCATTCTCCCAGAATTCAGTCTAGTCCTCTCTGCCTACCTAAGTTCTGACCTATCAATAGGCCAAGACAGTTTCTTTATTCATTAATGGCAATCACAGCACACAGAGGAGACTCTCACATCAAAATGTAAGCCACAGATAACCAGTGCTCATCCCTGAGTACTCAGACGAAATGTTCATTCCAGTGACCCCTCTCCACTTCCCCTCATGGACTCCAGGATCTGTTCCCACCTTTCAAGAAGCACTGGGCCAACTGGACCCATAGTTCACCTACCTGTATGTACATCTCCCAATTGGACTATATCTTCTTTGGGGGTTGTATTTTATTTATATCTAGACTCCAGCACCCTCAGCAGGACTGCCCCTGAGTAGAGGGTTGCACGACTAAACGAATGAATTCATAGGTGACTGGGAGAAAGGGTGGATAGGAACCTAGGGGAGTTCCATAGCTGTCTTGCTGTAGACAGATGAGACAGCAGGAGACAGCAATTTCCTGTATCGATCCTCTGGTTTCACAGCAGTGCTGGATGGTTTGAACAGCACATTGCTAGGTAAATGGTGCATAACTCCATTACATTGTGAATAATGAACCCTTTTCTCTTTGCAGTATATATATAGACAGATTTTCGTATGGAATTTAGTGTCTCCTTCCTTACTGAAGAAGAGCTATATATTAGGATTCTTCAGAGCTTATGAAAACGCAAGAAAAGAATCCTTGATCTCGTCTAAGCTTGCTCCAGCATCCCTTCTGTTTCCTTTCCCCCGCCACCCCCCCCCCCCCCCGCTCTCCTCCACTATCCCCCAAGATCTGAGCCATCTAAAAGCACGTTGTGGATGCACCGTCATGGTCATTCCTCCTTCTCTGCAATATCTCATAGCACTGCTCACTGCTGTATTTTCTCCACATGCTTTCCTTTCCTGAGATAAAGAAAATAACAGAAGTTAAGCAATTTGCCCAAATCATAGAGCTAGAAAGAAGAAGCGAGAATTTACCCTGGGCTGTCTAAACCCGAGAGAGAATGTTCTTGAGCACGTATGTCAAAGTATGTTAGTGGAGACAACAACTGATTCTGAGAGAACACATAAGCTGCACTCACCCAACACATTTTGAAAAAAAATGAATAAAAATTATGTTATAAGTTAGTTATTTTTATTTTTAGATTATCATGGGCATGTGATGTGTATAAACGTACATACAGAGTTAAATTTTGCAGATAACTTTATAGCCCATGATTTTCAAAGCTGGAATAAAGCTTGGAGTTCAGGTTAACACAATGGTTATTCTTTAACTAGCTTTCACCACTTTGCAGAACTGATGTCAGTTGCCACGCTTCTTCTCAATCTGTTTATTTCAAGAAAGACTTTGAAATGCCACACGTGTTAAAATAATTGTAATTCTATTCACCTGGGTTCTGACTACTTCAGGTGAGGCTCACTGAGACACCTCAGTTTTCATTAGTATGACAATGTGATTCTCTCAATGCACCAAAGTCATCATTTCCAGTCCAAGTACAAAGCAAGCAAATGCCTGCCTGCGTCCTTCATGTTTCCTTAGAACCCGCTCCAGTGTCATTCTCGGTCACTAAGATAAAACACTCTGACCGAAAGCAGCTTTGGGGGGGGGGGGGGGTATTTCAGCTCACAGGTTAGCATTCGTTATTGAGTAAAGTCAGGGCAGGAACTTGGGATCTGAAACCATGGAAGGATTCTGCTTGCCGCCCTGCTCATACACCAGTGTTTAACTAACTTTCTTATACAGCCCAGGGTCACTCAGAGAACAGTTTTGGTCACAGTGATTTCGCTGGCCTCCTAAATCAATTAACAACCAGTACAATCCCCCATAGACATACCCATAAGCCAATCTAATCTGAAAATTCCCTCTCTGATGGTTCTAGATTGCATTAAGTTGACACTCAAAGCTAACTAGGACAGAATTTCAGACTCTGAAGGACTTTAGGTTGCCCTAGTGTCGCCAAAGATTTACCAAAAACAGCCTGTTTTGTTTGTACCTAGAGATTCAATCATTGGGTCATCAGCTTGTGCCTAGTGTCCCCCCACTTCCACACCCCCATATTCCCCAGCACAATTTGTGAAGCAGCATTAGAGGACAACAAGAAAATGTCAGATTCCTGAGATAACGGCTCCTTGTACCTGAAATACATTGCAAGGAGAAAGGGTGAGAGGCATGTGGGCAGTGATGTAAACAAGACCAATAGGGAAAGCGAAGGATTCATAGGCCCTATAAAGTCCCCAAGAAGAGTGTCCAGTTAGCAGATTCCCAGGGTTAGGAATGCTGCAAACCCAAAAGGATAAAGCTGTTATTTTCCCTTTTCCACAGTGTTGTCTTTAATGTTTCCAGGACATTCAATTCTTTGTTCATCCCAGCGCAGACAGACTTAAGGCTTGCATCTGATCTTGACTCTCTCCTGGATTAGGGCACACTCTGGCAATTTATTTATAGTTGCATATTTATACTTCTTTTGCAAACAAGGGCTTTCTGTATTCTATCATAAGAATCTTAGCTGGTAACCTTGGAGACAGGCGATGCCAGCACGGCTAACTGTCCCCACCAGAAAATGAGGGAACACAGAGAGACATCAAGAAATGCAGACAAAACATGAGCCATTCCCTAAGAAAGGCTGGCTCTGACCTCCCTTAGCATGAGCAGAGAGACCTGGTAGCCACGCACATCACAGTTTTCCCCTTCAGTTATGGATGAGGCCTTTTACCAGTCGCTTGATTAGGACAAAACATTCCTTTGTAAGTTTAGGACAGAGAGAAAAATAGGTTTCCGAATACAATTCCTAATGACTTCAAAGTAATCTTCAACACAGGCCTGGCAACAGTGGGAGGAGGCTGTGAAGAAGAGCTTCCAACAATGGGTCTGGGTTACCTCTCTCAGGATGATTTTTTTATATGCTTGCATATTTCACAATTGATGGTGTCTTTTAATAGCTGAGTAGTGCTCCATTGTATAAATGTACCACATTTTGCTTATCCACCCTTCTGTTGGGAGACATAGGCACAGGAGACAACTTCCTAAACAGAACACTGATAGCACAGGCACTAAGATCAACAATTAATAAATGGGACCTCATGAAACTGAAAAGTTTCTGTAAGGAAAGGACACCATCGATCAGACAAAATGGGAGCTACAGAGTGGGAAAAGATTTTTACCAACTCCACATCTGATAGAGGAATAATATTCAAACAATTAAAGAATTCAAGAAACTTGGTATCAGAAATCCAATAATACAAATTAAAAAATGGTACACAAATCTAAATAGAAAATTCTCAAGAGAGAAAACTCAAAAGGCTGAGAACCTTTTAAAGAAATGTTCAACATTCTTAACCATCAAGAAAAAAATCAAATTAAAACTTTGAGATTCCATCTTACACTTGTCAGAATAATTAAGATCAATACCACAAGTGACAGTTTATGCTGGTGAAGATGTCAAGCAAGGGGAACATGCATCTACTGATGGTGGGAGTGCAAACCTGTACAACCACTTTGGTTGTACGACCACTGACAACCTTGCACACCTGTCTAATTCCCAGCAGGTAGACAGCAGGCAACAGACACAAACTGAGCTGTATGTTAATGTCTAAAACCACAAAGAAAAAAAATAGGACAAAGAAGAAAGCTATGTGCAAGTACATTGTTTTCTGCTTTTTTGGTTTTAGTTTTTGGAACACAGTCTTGATATATAGCCCAGGCTGGCTCTGAGCTTAAGATCCTTCTGCCTTAGTCCCCCTAGTGCTGGTATTACAGACATAACACCACCACACCTGGCTAGAGGGTTTTATAGTAAAGCAGCATTCCTCTCTCCCTGAGCATAGATTTTCAGGTTGCTGTAGACTTTCAGGTTGTTGTAAGGCAAAGGCAGCCTTGTAAACAAGTTACAAGCTCACAGAATCAGTTGTTCTGGTTCGTTCGCCTCTTTGCCTATTTGACACAAGCTAGAGTAATTGAGGGCGAGGAGCATCGACTGAGAAAATGCTTCCTGTAGGAAAGCCTTTGGGGCATCTTCTTGATTAATGATCGATGTGTCAGGGCCCATCTCACTGGGTGGTTACCATCCATGGCTCCTGGATAGTATAAGAAAGCAGACTGAACAAGCCATGGGAAGCAAGACAGTAAGCAGTATTCCTCCGTGACCATGCCTCGGTTCTTGACTTGGCTTCTCCCAATAGACTGTGACCTAGGATATGGAATCCAAGTAAAGTCTTTCCTCCTGAAACTGCTTTTAGTTTTCTTCTTTATGACAGTGCTAGAAACCTAACTAAGACATTGGTCTTTAAAACGAAAAGATCAATCTAGGAATTTTACAAATGCATCTGGTGAAGAAAAGGTTTATTTTTAAACAGAAGGACGGAAAGTAGCCCAATGGATGCTTCTGAAGGGCCATCACATATGTACACTAGATAGGGCAGTCTTATAAATCCATCCCAGCACAGCCATCCTGATTCAGTGCTTGGGAAGTACCTGGGCTTTAGTGCTCAAGGTTGGAGGACTGTGCCCAGCTGTAGGCTCACATAAGCATCCTAAGCATATTTAACACAGTCTGTGCTACCATGCTCATAAAGATGTATATTTGGTACTTTTCCTTTTATTAATATACATATTAATTATACACTATAGCAAGTCTTATTAAAGCATTTTCATATATGGATATAACATTTCTGTTGTTTATATCCCCCATTTTCCTCTCTTGTCTCCCTCCCACAGCAAGTCTCCTGTTGATGACTTCTCTTCTCAATGAACTCCCTGTCTATGTTCATAGGGGTATTTGGTGGGGGGATGGGCTTCTTCTTGTTGTTCTTGCTGTTGTTTGGTTGACTGATTGGGTTTTGCTTTGTCTTGCTTTGCTTTGCTTTGCTTTTGGTAACCCATTGTATTTTATTAGGTTTTTTTTTTACAGGATCTTGGTGAATGTGAGCTCCTTACAATTGAAGAAATTGTCTCTTTGTCTCCTAGCAAAAACTGACTACCTATAAATACCCAGAAGAAGCAAAACCTCATGAGCCCTCCCCACTGACTACCATTATTCCCTACCTGTACGTCCTCAGGAAAAGAAACGTTTGTAACTGGCAGCATCTGGCTGTTATTCACAAGAGTCTCCTGTAGTCTTAGAAGGAATACGTGAAATCACACTGGTCAAGGGCCCCTTTCTTGTTTACACTCTCTGTGGTGATCCCTTGCTACCAGTAGTTTCCTAAAAGGTCAAAATCTTCACATGCTCTCTCACTTCTTGTTTCTGCTCTGCACAGTCTACAGGTCTCAGCATGCCCACAGAGTGCCCTGCTGATGCCTTCTGCCTCCTGTCTTCACTCATCTCTCTCCTAGGCACTCAGCTGCAGCCTTTCATTGTTTGTCCCCAGCTTCACCTCATATCTCCAGCCTGAACATATAAATGAATACTTGAAAACTACACATTCATTCAAAAATATACAGAATAACATGGGAAAGACCATTTCCTTAAAGAATGACCTTTACTAGCAGAAGAAAGAAAGGAGGGAAACAGGAAAGGAAGGAGGAAGGGAGGAAGGGAAGAAGGGAGGGAGGAGGGAAGGAAGAAGGGAGGAGGGAAGGAGGAGGGAGGGAGGGAAGAAGGAAACTACAAGACAAAATGGAAGGATCTAAAGAGAATACTTTTATGTATACTTCTCAAAAACACATGAAGAGTGTGACTTTGAGGAAATATTACCAGAGAAACACAAAGACAGAAGATGACAAAAAAACAACTGTGACGGGGAACTATGAAACTTGAAAACAACAACAAAAAGCAAAACTCACAAAATTCAAGTATTAAACCAAGACTAAATAGGTGCCACAAAAACCAATCTCTCAGACTGGAAAGATGGCTCCACAATTGGCTGTACTCACAGAGGACTCAGATTCAATTCCTAGCATCTACTTGGTGGCTCAGAACCATCTGTAACTCCAGTTCCAGGGGCTCTGATGCCATCATCTGGTTTCTCCTGGCAACAAGAACAAATGTGGTGCACAGAAAAACATGAAGGGAAAAGACGCACGCACATAAACTAATATTTAAAAAGCCTTCTCTCACCTCTTGTACATCAGGGCCTGGCTTTCTCTAATATCCCAGATGAGGCTACAGATTTCCCAATATTTGTCTTATCTACCCCTCCTTATGGACCGCTCCTCCAGCTACCAGTTCTTGCTGACTTGAGGAAGACTCTCAATTGAGTTTGACACGGTTTGTAATTAGTCACTGAATCAACTGGGTTTAAAATTAGCTTTCCTAACTACTAATCTGATAAAGTTTGGTGACTGGGTGCCAAAAGACTGAAGATAATAAAATATCAAATTAAGAGAAAACAGAAATAAAAGTAGTACTGTAAATAACATTCAAGGACCATGATCCATTTCTTTCATAAGATCTGTATTTTGTAATTTTAAAGACAGTAAAAGTTATGCTTATTATAAACACTGGAAATTTTTTAAATATCCCAAAACAAGTATTAAAATTTTCAAGCTATCTAAATTACTACTGTTAACCTTGAGATTTGTATTTCAAAAGTTTTACACACAAACTTAACCCCATTAACAAGCCTATACCACTTCATTAAATCTTTATTGAAGACATTTTAGTAGAGTGATTAAATCTAGCTACTATGAGAGATGAACCCAGAAAACTGTACGTTAAATTACTGGAAGTGGTGGCCTCTTTAGAGGTCAGATCATTGCCATCAGCAAAGAGACTCTGCTTATCACTACAAGGCCTCCTCCAGGTCATAACACATGGTGTTCTGAAGCAATATCAGCACCATATCTCAAAGGTCACAAGACAAAGAAGGGGGGATGGTTGACATGAGTCTCTGCAGACCAGACATCAAAGGGTTGTGCATCACTTCCATGCACGCTCAGTCTAGTCAGGTCCAACCAGAGTACTATTCAGCTGAGAAGGAGTGAGATGTAAACTGAAGCCCTGTGCACCTAAACAAGCAGACACTGTGAATATTCAATCTTTAGCATATGCAGCCATTATAAGATGTATCCACAAACTCTGATACATTTCTCTTGAAAAGGGAGATTGCAGTTCTCTTTCTGAGCATGGGTGTGAATCTGCTAATGAAAGAAACAGCCCTCACCTCAAAGGATAAAAAGAGATAGTTTATTCTAGGGTCAACAATGAGTAAGTATGACCCAGGAACACAGATTTAGATTTCTTTAAATATCATGCTCTAATCACATGACAGTTTCAATTTTTATAGAAACAAAAGAAAGAAAATCATAAATTATGACAGTTTTCAAATATGTTTCTGGAAATGATATGGGTGGATGATAGCAAATTGGAGAAGACTCTGTTATAGGCTTCCGGTGCTAGCTGATGACATCGTTAGCTTTGGGGTGAGCAGAAGCTGGTGGTCTGCTAAATTAATACACTTCAAAAGTTTTCACCTGATTGCCACAGGAGTGTTAGATCAGACACAGAAGTAGGAAAGGAATATCTAGAAGATATAGCCTAAGATTATTTTTCTAAAGCTTAATAAATTCCTTAAGAATTTCATAAAATGTAATTAGAACATACTCACCCCACCCCCAACTCCTCCTTTAAGTATCCTCCAATCCCTTCCTACTCATCTTTGAGATTTCTTCTTTCTTCCTTCCACCACATCAAGTCCAGTGTGTGTTGCCCAGCTCATCCTAGGGGTGGGTCTGTCCTGGAGTGTGGTCAACCTACCAGGAGACACCCTATTAAAGGAACTGATTCTCCCTCTCAAGTCATCGAATGTCAGCAGATCCTCAGCTAGCGGTGGGATTTCATGCCCACTGCTAACCAACTAGGGCAGGATTTGTTTGGCTGGAGCTTATGCAGGGCTTGTGCCTGCTGTTATAATTACTGGAAGTTCGTGTGTGTGAGTGTCTTATTTTGTGTCTATCAAACATTATTTCCACCTATTTGACAAGAACTTTAAGTCCTTGAAGAAAGAAACTGAGGAGGATACCAGAAAATGGAAAGACCTCCCCTGTTCTTGGATTGGGAGAATCAACATAGTAAAAATGGCAATTCTACCAAAAGCAATCTATAGATTCAATGCAATTCCCCATCAAAATCCCATCAAACTTCTTCACAGACCTTGAGAGAACAATAATCAAGTTTATATGGCAAAACAAAAAAACCCAGGATAGCCAAAGCAATCTTATACAATAAAGGAACTTCTGGAGGCATTACCATCCCTGACTTCAAACTCTATTACAGAGCTACAGTATTGAAAACAGCTTGGTATTGGCATAAGAACAGAGAAGTCGACCTATGGAATCGAATAGAAGACCCGAATATTAACAAACCTATGAACACCTAATTTTTGACAAAGGAGTTAAAGCTATACAATGGAAGAAGGAAAGCATCTTCAACAAATGGTGCTGGCATAACTGGATGTCAACCTGTAGAAGAATGAAAGTAGATTCCTATCTATCACCATGCACAAAACTCAAGTCCAAATGGATTAAAGACATCAACATCAATCTGTCCACTTTGAACCTGATAGAAGAGAAAGTGGGAAGTAGTCTACAAGATATAGGCACAGGAGGCCACTTCCTAAGTAGGACCCCAGTAGCACAGACAATAAGAGAAACAATGAATAAATGGGACCTACTGAAACTGAGAAGCTTCTGTAAAGCAAAGGACACTGTCAGTAAGACAAAAAGGCTGCCTTCTGACTGGGAGAAGATCTTCACCAACCCCTCATCAGACAAAGGTCTGATCTCCAAAATATACAAAGAACTCAAGAAACTAGACACTAAAACTCTAATTAACCCAATTAAAAAATGGGGTACTGAACTGAACAGAGAATTCACAACAGATGAACTTCGAATGGCCAGAAGACACTTAAGGTCATGCTCAACCTCCTTAGTGATCAGGGAAATGCAAATCAAAACCACTTTGAGATACTATCTTACACCTGTCAGAATAGCTAAAGTCAAAAACACCAACGATAGCCTATGCTGGAGAGGATGTGGAGTGAGGGGAACACTCATCCATTGTTGGTGGGAATGCAAACTTGTGCAGCCACTGTGGAAATCAATGTGGCAGTTTCTCAGGAAACTGGGAGTCAACCTCCCTCAGGACCCAGCAATTCCACTCTTGGGAATATACCCAAGAGATGCCCTATCATACTACAAAAGTATTTGTTCAACTATGTTCATAGCAGCACTATTTGTAATAGCCAGAACCTGGAAACAACCTAGGTGCCCCTCAATAGAAGAATGGTTAAAGAAGGTGTGGAACATATATACACTAGTTTTACTCAGCGGTAAAAAACAATGACATCTTGAATTTTGCATGCAAATGGATGGACACAGAAAACGCTTTACTGAGTGAGGTAAACCAGACCCAAAAAGAGGAATATGGTATGTATTTACTCATAAGTGGATTCTACCCATAATTAAAGGTCTTTGAGCCTATTATTCGAGATCCTAGAGAAGCTAAATAAGAAGGTGAACCTGAAGAAAATCATATAGTTATCCTCCTGGATAGTGGAACTAGGCAAGATTGCCAGGCAAACTTGGGTGCATGGGGAGTGGAGGGGGTGGAAGTTAGGGAAGATGGTCAGGGAGAGGGGAGAGGGGGAGGATTGGGGAAGGCTTGGGGGAATGGGAGGCGGGGAGGGAGGAAGGATGGTTGGGGGAGCAGGGAGGTTTATATCTCAGCTAAGGGAGCCATTTTAGGGTTTGCAAGAGACTTGATTCTGGAGGGGTTCCCAGTAAAAATTAAATAAAAAAAATAATAATAAAATAAAACATAATTTAAAAAAAAAGAAAAGAAAACGCTTTACTGAGTCAGGTAAGCCAGACCCAAAAAGAGAAATATGGTATGTATTCACTCATAAGTGGATTCTAGCCATAATTAAAGGTCTTTGAGCCTATTATTCGTGATCCTAGAGAAGCTGGATAGGAGGGGGAACCTGAAGAAAACTCAGGTAGTTTTCCTCCTGGAGATTGGAAATAGACAAGAGTCCCAGGTAACCTCGGGTGCATGGCGGGGGTAGGAGGGTTGTTGGAAGGGGAGAGGGTTAGAGAGAAGGGAGCAGGGGAGGAATGGGGAATGCTCGGGGGACTGGGAGGGGGGAGGGAGGAAGGATAGATATGGGATCAGGGAAGAATATATCTCAACTAAGGGAGTCAGTTTAGGGTTTACTAGAGACTTGATTATAAATGGGATCCCAGGTCCAAGGAGAGATCCCCAGATTGTTCTCTGGACAGAGGAGAGGGTGCCTGAACTGGCCTTGGCCCATAACCATACTGATGAATATTTTGCTTATCACCATAGATCCTTCACCTGGCGATGGATGGATGGAGATGGAGACGGAGACCCACATTGGAACACTGGACTTAACTCCCTAGGTCCAAACGAGAAGCAGAAGGAAAGAGAGCGTGAGCAAGGAAGGCAAGATCAGAGCGAACCTTCATCCGACGATGGATGGCGATACAGATGGAGACCTACATTGGAGCACCGGAAGGAGTCCCCCAAGGTCCAAATGAGGAGCAGAAGGAGGAAGAACATGAAAAAGGAAATCAGGACCGCGAGGGGTGCGATCACCCACTGATACAAGGGGACTGATCTAATGAGAGTTCACCAAGACCAGTTGACTGGGACTGAGCGAGCACGTGATCCAGCCGGATTCTCTGAATGTGGCTGGCCCGGAGTCTTTCTGAAAAGCCATTGACAATGACACTGGGACTTGTTTCCTCTGCATATACTGGATTTCTGGGATCCAGTCTGTTTGGATGCTCACCTTCCTGGACCTGGAGGGAGGGGGGAGGAGCTTGAACTACCCACAGGGCGGGAGACCCTGACTGCTCTTGGAGATGGAGAGGGAGGAGGGGAGGGAGTGGGGGGAGTGGGAGGGGGTTGGGAGGAGGGGCGGAAATGGAGACTTTTGTATTTTAATAAACTCTGAGAAAAAAAATTATTTCCTTGGTGTTATCCACCATGTCTGGCTCTATACAATGTTTATGTTCCCTCTTCAGCAAAGACCCTTGAGTTTGGGTGGTGTGGGACAATTGTTTGTATTCTATTATATTTTTAAATAAACGCTGATTGGCCAGGATCCAGGCAGGAATTATAGGCAGGACAACCAGACAGGAAGTAGAGGCGGGTTGACAAGAACAGGAGAATTCTTGGTTCACAGTCCTGACCTGATCACAGAAGAAAGAAGACGTGACTGCCCTGCTGAATAAGGTACTGAGCCACATGGGTGACACAGATAAGAATGGGCTATATAAGTTATAAGAGTTAATAAGACACTTGAGCTAATGGACCAATCACTTTATAACTAATATAGACTCTGTGTGATTTCTTTGGGACATAACAACTTTAGGAATTGGGCAGGACAGAAACCCTGACAACAACTTGTAGACGACTGCATCCACATAAAGCCTGACAGAGCTTGGGAAGTAATTCTAGACAAAAAAAGAATAAAGTTAAGTACAGCTTATTGATAGCAACATTTTCTCAGGTGGGCTCCATTTGCTAGAGGCAAATGCATCTCATTTAAGAGAGGCTTCCTTACTCAGCTTTAGCTGCAAAACCTTGCAGCTCTTGTAAGAGGTCCTGCCACGAAACACTTAAATGGTGTTTATGAAAAGTTGACTGCATGCTTTCTGGTGATGGCAGGGACCTTAAAATGCCATAGAGTTGTGGCAATAAACATGGCTACAGCTGGTACCTCTGCCATGAGGCTAGAATCTCAGAAAGCTAAAAAATGGGCTGGATCCAGTAGTCAAAGCCATGGTTTTAATTCTCCCCACATTGCTTAGCAAATTTAAAGACTTATGTGGTCAAAAAGAGAGAGACAGATACAGTAAAGAGAGATTCAGAGATGAAGAAAATCTCTAAATGGTTTACTATGTGTTTAAAAATATATGTAGGCTTGGGAGAAAAAAGAAAAAAGAGAGTAGTTGGGTGTGGTGGTGCACACCTTTAATCCCAGCACTTGGGAGGCAGAGGCAGGTGGATCTCTGTGAGTTCAAGGACAGCCTGGTCTACAGAAGAAGTTCCAGGACAACCAAGGATACACAGAGAACCTGTCTCAAAAAGCCAAGAAGTAAAAAGTAAAAATAAAAGAAATAGAGGTAAAAATAAAGCCACAAAAAGATTAAAAATACACAGAAAGTCTGGATACTGTATGTTATTATGTTCTCTTTGAATTATTTGAATGCTGAGGAAGGAGGAACAGCTGCCAAAAGATATTTGTTTTTAAATACTGTTGAATTAACCCAATATAGGTATTTTGAAAATACCTTGATTTCAAAATTAAAGTCAAAGGATATGTTACTTTGAAGAAGAGGTTTTTGTTTTTGTTTTCACAGAAAAAAATGAGATGCTGTGGATTCATTCTGAGTTAAGAAAAAGTGGGTTTGATCAAGGAAGACCACCTGAGAAATCTCCAGTAGGAACAGATGGCCCAAATGTCAGAGTTCTACATCTAGAACAGATTCAAGACTGCTACCTAAGATGATCAAGATTCACAGGACACTCCAGTCAAAACTTTATCATAATTCTAAATTTTCTTTAGGTCTCCATAAGATTATCAGCTCCTACAACCAGAAACAAGTAGCCTGGAATACTAGGTGCACATTCCCAAAAAATGGACTATGGATATTTTCCTCTGTTTAGGATGTTGGTTACAAGTTGTTATGACTAATGGTCAGGAGAAAAGCTAAACAAGAGATAATAGATTCAGAGCTCTTGTTATTAAAAAAAAGATGGGGAAGTGATGTGGAGCAATTGTTTGTATTCTGTCAATTATGTTTTAAATAAGCATTGATTAGCCAGTAGCCAGGCAGGAAGTATAGGCGGGACAATCAGGCAGGAAGTAGAGGTGGTTGACAAGAACAGGAGAATTCTGGGAAGAGGAAAGCTTGGTCTACAGTCCAAGCCCAATCACAGAAGAAGCAAGATGTGACTGCCCCGCTGAATAAGGTACTAAGCCACATGGCTAACACAGATAAGAATAATGGGCTAATAATGGGTTATATAAGTTATAAGAGTTAATAAGAAACCTGAGCTAATGGGCCAATCAGTTATAACTAATGTAGACCTCTGTGTGATTTCTTTGGGACTTAACAATTGCGGGAACTGGGCATGACAGAAACCCCGACAACATTTGGGGGAGGGGTCTGACATGTATGATCTACTCAGGGTTATGCACTCCAGAACTCTAAAGTCCCTCATCCTCTGCACATGGACCAGCTGGGGGTCTCTATGTTAATTGTCATCTACTACAAGAAGCCTCTCTAATAAGGGTTGAGACATGCTCTGATTTGTGGGTGTAACAATGTTACTAAGACTCATTTCAGTGCTATGCACATCTAGCAGAATAATAGAATTAGGTTCTCTGCTAGGGCCTATGACCTGCCTAGCCATCCATGTCTGGCCCTTTAATTGTGTTGGGTATGGGTTTAATCTCATGAAGTAGGACTTAGAATCCTACCACAAAGTGACTAGTTAGTCCAATAATACTTGTGCTGATATTGCACCCATAGGCATATCTTTTCAGGACCAACATTGTTGTGGCTTGTAGAGTTCATAGGTGGATGAAATTGACTTTGGGCAGTACACATAACACCTTCCAACATGATGAAACCTAGCCAGTATGAATTATGCTTCAATGTGAGTATCAGCTTTATTTCTCCATGTTCTACATCTCACGTATATGTTGTCTTTTTGCGGTGTCTAACCATCAAGTTCTGGAAAGCAGCCAAGAGTATGCAGGTGCGAGTGACAATTGAAAAAGAAGAAATCCTGATATAGGGCTTTTATTTGCTGGCATAAGGTATTTGGTTGGGGTATTGTCCCCAGTTGTAGAATAATACCAGTAATCCTCTTTGTATATGTATGTATGTATATACTTGTGTGTGTTCATGTATCTATGAACATATATACATTCATGTAGCTTTGACAGCAGAAGGTTTCCCTGGGTCTCTTTCAGAAGCCTATAGTGTTATTTGTTCCTTCCCATATTCCCTTCTCTGCCCTTCAGGCTCTACTCCAATTTAACTCTGTCTGCCTCATTTAAGCCTTGTTCTAGGTCGCCTCCATTTAAAGCAATTTCCTCCAATGGCTCTTTACTAAATTCCTGACATCTGGGAGCTCCAGATGGAAGATCTGAAGATTTAACTCTAACATCCAGATATGGGAGAAAATGTCCAGTGTTGCTCTTTCTGAGTTTTGAGTTATCTCGTTCAGGATTATTGTTTCGGGCTCCATCCATTTACCTGGAAATTTTATAATTTAGTTTTTTCTTTGTAACTGAATAATTTTCCAGTATAAAAATGTACCATATATTTTTATCATCTGTTCATCAGTGTCCATGATCATCTTTGTTGTTTTGTTGCCTGGCTATTATGAATAGAGCAGTAGCAAACATAAATGAGCAGGTACCTCTGTAGTAAGATATAAACATCCTTCGGTCATATGCCCGAGTGGTAGAGCTGTATCTTGTAATCAATCTATTTTCAGTTTTTTAAAGACTCTCCATTCTGGTTTTCACTGTGGCTGCATCAGTTTGCACTCCCACCAGCAGGATAAGTGTTTCCCTTCCCTCACCTCTACACCAGCATCCGTTGTCATTTGTTTCTGTACTTTTGGCCGTTCTGATGAGGGAGTAAAATAAAATCACAAAGTAGTGTTAACCTGAAGTCCCCTGCGGGCTAAGATTAATGAACATTTGGTTTATTTGTTTTCTGTTTTTGTTTTTCAAGACAGGGTTTCTCTATATTGTAGCTCTGACAGTGCTGCAACTCATTTTGTAGACCAGGTTGGCCTCCAACTCACAGAGATCTTTCTGCCTTTACCTCCCAGATGGTGAGATTAAAGGTGTACGCCACCACCAGCAGGCTGTGGAAGGGTCTCCTCCTAGTTCTTTGTGTTTCTTCTGTATCTTGAAGAAATTGTTATGTTTCCATTTTAACCTCTGATTTTATTAATTTGGGTCTTCTCACTTTTGCTTAATTTAGCTAAAGCTTAGTTAATCTTTTCAAAGAGCCATCTCTATTTTATTGATTCTTTGTATTCTTTTTAATTTCTATTTCATTTATTTCAGAATGACTTTTATTGTCTATTCCAGTCTACATTTTGGATGTTGTTTATGTTTGTTTTTCCAAAACCTTCATGTATAACATTAATTATTAATAGGTGATTGAAGAGGCCTATCTTAACATTAGTGCAGCCATGACAGACCAAACTTACAATGCTGAGTCTAGGCCTCACCATTACAATAACCAAGAAAAGCTAGACTGTACCCTTAGGGGGATTCATCAGAATTGAGACAAACAAGTACTAAGTGCTCCAGAACATTAAGAATAGCTTACATAACTATATAGGTATATAGGTTGCCAGTTTCCTTACAGCAACACCAGTACCAATCCCTGTTTGACAAGACTTTTGTTACCTCACTCCTGCCCAATCAAGAGTTCAACCCCCATCTGACTCCAGAATTCCCCTACTCCCACATCCTTTACTCCTTAAAATCCCTGCCATAGCTGAGCTCAATGCTCTTCCTGATCCAGACATGGATGGAGAGCCCAAACTCAAGGTAGCAATAAAGGCTTTTGCTTTTGCATGCAAACTTGGACTCCTGGTGATCCTTGGGGGTCATGATGTGGGCACAATACTGATCTCTCCAGATTTTTATGTTACACTTAGTACTGTAAACAGATTCCTTGTAGGGATGCCTTCAGTGTGTCCCATAGATTTTTGTATGTTGTGTCTTCAGTTAGGTTCAATTCTAGGGATTTTAAATGTCCCTTCAAGATTTCTCACATCAGCCAAGTTTCATTCAATGGTGTGTTGTTTAGTGTCTATGAAATTGAGTGCTTTCTGTCATTTCGAATTGTTATAGATACCTAGCCTTACTACTGTATGATCAAATAATATCCAGGGTGTGATTTTAATTTTGATAAATTTGATGAAAGCTGTTATGTGTCCTAATATGTGGCTGATTTTGGAGAATGTTCCATGGACTACTGAAAAGAACATTTTCTATTTAATATTTATGGGGATGTTTTATAAATGTCTACCATATCCATTTAATTTATGGCATAATTTAGCTCCAGAATTTCTCTATAGTTTTTGTCTGTGTGGCCTAGACAGAGGCTAGAGTTTCCCACTCTCACTAGGTAGGAGTCAGTCTGTGATTTTAGATACAATAATGGTTGTTTTGTGAAACCAGATGCCCCTACATTTGATGTATAAATATTTAAAATTAAGTAGCCTCTCCAAGGATTTTTTTCTTCAATGACTGTGAAGTATCTTCCCTATCTCTTTAATTGGCTTTGGTTTTAATACAATTTAAAAATTGTATTTTTCAGTTATTAAAATAGCTACCTGGATTGTTTCTTTGTTCTGTTTACTTGGAATGGCTTTTTCCATTCTTTTATATAAGCAATTTCTATCACTAATAGAAATGTGTGGTTTTAGGAGGTAGCAAATAGATAGCTCTTGTTTTCTAATCCAACCTGTCAGCCAGTGTTCTATGTTAAAGAATTGAGACCTTCGATATTGAAGGCTATTGATGACTATGGCTTAATTACCATTATTTTGTTATGGTGGTGTTGTTTTCTTAGTCATTTTTTGGGGAAACTATTCTGGGATTATATATTCCTTGTGTCCTCTTTCGTATGTTTAATTTTCAGACCAAAGCAGTCCTATTACTCTCTATCAAACTTGTTTTATTTATTTTTTATTTTACTTTTGGTTTTTCAAGACACAGTTTCTCTGTGTGATTTTGGCTGTCCTGAAACTCACTCTGTAGACCAGGCTGGCCTCAAACTCACAGAGATCCGCCTGCATCTACCTCCTGAGTGCTAGAATTAAAGGTGTGCATCACCATCACTTGGTTCAGACTAGTTTTAAAGGACTCCTCTTCTGCGCGCGTGTGTATGTTTGTGTGTATGCGTGTGTGTGTGTGTAGTACACGTGTACAGATGTATATGCACACAAATGGAATCTGTTTTTATCATGGAAAGTTTTTCTTTCTTCTTTGATTATGACTGATAGTTTTGTTTGGTGTAGTTGGTTGGGCTGCCATCTGTGATTTCTTAGAACTTTTTGAACCTCAGTTCAGTCTTTTTCGGCTTTCAGAGTTTCCATTGAAAAGTCATGTGTTGTAGAAGAATACAAATAAATCCATATCTATTAGCCTGCACAAAACTTAAGTTCAGATGGATCAAAGACCTCAACATAAAATTATATACACTGAATCTGACAGAAGCGAAAGCCATGTATTAGCACAAGAGACAACTTCCTGAATAGAACACAAATAGTTCAGCCACTAAGAAAGACAATTATTAAATGGAACCTCGTGAAATTGAAAGCTTCTATAATGCAAAGGATACATTCAACAGTACAAAAATTGTAACGTATAAAATGGGAAAAGATTTTTCACCAACCCCACATTAAAGAGGGCTAATTTCCAAAATATATAAAGCACTCAAAAAACTATACATCAAAAAACCAAATAAGCCAATTTTAAAGTGGGACACATAACTAAACAGAGAATTCTCAACAGAGGAATCTCAAATGACTGAGAAGCACTTAAGGAAATGTTCAACAACCTTAGCCACCAGGAAAATGCAAATCAAAACAACTCTGAGAGTCCATCTTACACCTGTCAGAATGGCCAAGATCAAATACACAAGTGACAGCTCATGCTGGCAAGGATGTGGAGTAAGAGGAACGATCCTCCATTGCTGGTAGGAGTGCAAACTTACGCAGCCACTTTGGAAACCAATATGCAATTTCTCAGAAGATTGGTACTCCCTCTTCCTCAAGGCCCTGCTCTATCACTCCTGGGCACATACTCAAAGGATGCTCCATCATACCCCAAGAACATTTGCAAAACTATATTCATAGCAGATTTATTCATAATAGCTAGAATCTGGAAACAACCTAGATGTCCCTCAACCAAAGAATGGTTAAAGAGGATGTAGTACTTTTACACAATAGTACTCAGCTGTTAAAAAAAATAATATTACGAGGTGACAGTGGTACACACCTTTAATCCCAGCACAGGAAGCAGAGGCAGGTTTTAGACCAAACTGGTTTACAGTGCAAGTTCCAGGACAGGCTCCAAAGCTACACAGAGAAATCCTTTCTCAAAATAAATAAATACATACATACATACATCTTGAAATTTGCAGGCAAATGGATGGAACTAGAAAAAAATCATCCTCCGTGAGACAGCCCAGAAAGACAAACATGTATGTACATACTTGTAAGTGTATATTAGCTTATATATAAATGAATATTATAAGTTGGTATAAAATAAAGGATAATCATACTGCAATCCATAGACTGACAAAGGCTAAGTAACACAGACAGCTTAAGGAAGGTAGATGAATGAATCCCTCTGGGAAGGGGAGATAGGATAGATAGATATCATGGGTGAACTTGGGGCAGGTGGAGATGGAAACGGGAGGGATGAGGGGGTGGAAGGTGGAAGGAGAGAATACTGGGAGAGACAACTGGAACTGGGAGCACTGAGGGCCAAGGTAGAAACCTAGTGCAATGTAAACTCCCTGAAATCTACAAGGGTGACTCTAGTGAAGACTCCTAAGAAGGGGATATGGAGCATGAACTACCCATCTCCTATAATCAGGCAAGATTTCCAATCAAGTGATTGGGATACCAATCCAGCCACAAAAACCTTTGATTTACATTTTGTCCTGCCTACAAAATGTGCTTCGATATTACAGCATAGAAATTGTAGAAGTGATAAACCCAGGACTGGTCCAGCTTTAGACCCATGTCATAAGAGGGAGCCCATGCCTGACACTGCATAGAACCAAAGGAACCAAAGGAACCAGGAACCAAAGGCTGGACAGCCCAGAGACCTAGGATAGGACCAAACAAGACCAGAAAATTAAAGTCAATGAAGATTCCTAATGACATTCTGACATTCTGCTATAGTCATAGACAGGAGCCCAGCATAATTATCATCAAAGAGGCTTCATTCAGCAACTGATGGAACCTGATGCAGAGACTCATAACTAAACATTGGACAAAGCTTGGGGAATCCTGCAAAAGAGAAGGGAGAAGCTTGTAGGAGACTGAGGCATCAAGGACACCACAAACAAACAAACAAACAAAGAAAACCAACAAAAACACAGAACCAACCAACCCGAACTTGTTCATAGGGGCTCACAGAGACTGAACTGACAATCATGGAGCCTGCATGGGTCAGACCTAGATCCTCTGAATGTATCATGGTTGTGTAGTTTGGTCTCCTTGTGAGATACCTAACAGTGGGAGCAGGGACTGTCTCTGACTCTCTTGCCTGCTTTTGGGATCTTATTCCTTATATTAGGTTTCCTCATCCAGTCTTAATATGAGGGGAAGTGCCTAATCTTATTGTAACTTGATATGCCATGTTTGATTGATATTTCTGGGAGGCCTTCCCTTTTCTGAAGGAAAATGGAGAAGAAGTGGGTATGGGAGGGAGTAGGAGAAAAGGGAGGGAAAACTGCAGTTGGGATGTATTATATGAGAGAAAAATAAAGAAACAAAGAACAAAGAAAAGAGAAAGAAAAGTCATATTGTTCTGATGGGGCTGTCTTTATATGTGGCTTAGTCTTTCTCTCCTACTGTTTTTAAATATACTTTCTTTGTTCAGTACATTTAGTGTTTTATTATGTGACATGGAAATTTTCTTTTCTGTCCTGTCTATTTGGTGTTCCCCATGCCTCTTAGACCTTAATAATCAGGCATCACTTTCCTTAGATCAGGGGATTTTCTTCTATTATTTTGCTAAAAAATATTTTCTGTGGCTTTGACCAAAGTTTCTTGCCTTCTTATACACTTATTATTGATAGGTTTTGAAGTTTATTGTATTCTATATTTCCTTCATGTCATGTTCATTGTTGTTGACTTTGGTTTAGATCTAATGTTTTCTTAGACTGGGTGATTCATTTCCTCTATCTTTACCTTTGAGATCTTATAGCCTCGTTTTCATTTGACCCAATATGCTGATAAGACTTTTTTCTGAGCTCTTTGACTTCTTAAATTTTTTATTTTGAGTTTTGTTTTATTTTGAGTTTTCTTCAGAGATTCTATACTTCAATAAAATTTGTTTTTATATCTTGTTTTTCTTATTTTATTAAAGAGCTGTGTTTTCATGGTCTTCATTCAAGCATTTGTTTCTATCCTCTGAGTTCCTTGGACATATTTATAATTGTTGATTTGAATGCATTGTCCTGTTCTCAGGAATCAATTCTATATGGAGGCTAAAGTCTGGAGAAGACATATTGTTTTAATCATTTACATTATGTGTGATTTGGCAACTGGTCCTAGGCATCTTAGTTTAGGGCATTTGTGGTGTTTATTAATGGGGATATAAAATATCCTCCTTGTTGAGTGATTTTTTTTAATCCTTGGTTGCTATGATCCCAACTTGTCAACTTGTGAACCAGCTGAATGATGGTTGGTATCCAATCATGAGGCCACTGTACATTGGTTTATTAATGGCTTCAAAGCATTGGTCTCTCTTGACTGAAGTTTTCTGTAACTCCCAGTCCTGCAGCCATTAAGTCCCAAAAAAATCACACAGAGGTCTACACTAGTTATAAAACTGATTGGCCTAGTAGCTCAGACTTCTTATTAAATTTTATAACTTATATTAACCCATTAATCTTATCTATGTTAGCCACATGGCTTGGTACCTTATTCTGCGAGGCAGTCACATCATGTTTTTTCTGTGGCTGGGTCACGACTACAGACTTCAGAATCCTTTTCCCAGAATTCTCCTGTTCTCATCACCCTGCCTCTACTTCCTGCCTAACGTTACTGGCCAATCAGCATTTTATTACAATACAATTGACAGGGTACAAACCATTGTCCCATAGCAGGTTTCAATTCAGCTAAGAATTAGTACACTTTTTGAACCTAGGAATCAACCTTCTGTAGACACTGGAGATTATCTATACCTATCTTCATGAGTTTGAGGAAGGCTCATGGGGTTTTTTAAGTGGTCCTAAAGTTCCATGGTGAACTCCCCAGGGCTTTGGGACCTGGCTGGATGGTGAATCAGGTGAAAAAGAAATAGATAGATGGAGGAGTAGGCCCAGTGACCAACGTAAGTTCCAATTGAATTCCATATGGTGTATATGTTGGTTGGGGTGGTAGATTGGGTTACTGATAGGCAGGCAGGAGTGGAAAGAGAACTAGGCAACCTATTGACAGTTCCAGTCAGATCCTCCCTTCAGTGCCAAGGAGAGTGGAGCGTAGGGTAATTTACAGGCAAGTAGACAGGCCAAGAAAAATTTTAATTAGGCTTTGGACCTTCTACAGTCTCTGAAGTTCTATTCAGTTAATCAACCTTGCAGAAGATTCAGTGGAAGAAGATGGGGTTTCTTTCCAGAAACTTTTGTTCACAGTTACCCCCACAAGAAAAGCATTACATTTTGTGCATGAAAACATCCTTTATTAAATATAAATCAAAATGCCTTATAATCAGGTTTATTTGCATGATATTACGTAGATTAGACTGAGAATTGGCAAGACAGCAGTATTCAGGAGAGAGAACTATCTAGTAAAGCTTTTAAATAGGGAACTCTCTCAGACAGCAAAAAAGCTATCATGATTTGGAGCTCACTCTTGTTTCTTTTTCTGTCCTCATGTGACATAACATTTACACGTGATGCATAGTAAAACTATTATAGTTAAAACTAATCAAGTACACAATCTGAACTAATGAAATGAAGGCAGAAGATGGTTGAAATAGTCATCACAGCCACCCAACAATTCCTTTCCATGCATTACCCTACTCCTTAACTAGACTAACTGTGTGTTGCCACCCCCATGTCAAAAGTCATTTGCACTTTATGAAGCATGTTATTTGGTGTTTGGAACACATGAAATATTTTGTTTTCAATTTTAATTCCAGTTTCTTCTACCCACGTTGACTCCATGAGTTAGAACCTCATTTGTAGTGCTTAGATCTATTTTCAAATATCTTCAATACTGTGGTGGTTTGAATAGGAATGGTTCCCATGGGTTCATAGATCTGAATGCTTGGTCACCAGAAAATGGCACTATAAGGAGGCGTGGCCTTGTTGGAGTGGGTGTGGCTTTGTTGGAAGACGTTTAAGCCAGGCCCAGCAGCTGGCTCTCTTTTCCTGCTGCCTGTTGTCCCAGATGTAAAACTTTCAGCTTCTTCTCCACACCTATCTGCTTCTGTGCTTCCTGCTAGGATGACAAAGGACTAAACCTCTGAACTTGTAAGCCAGCCCCAACTATCCCTTATCCTTTATGAGAGTTTCCATGGCCGTGTTTCTTCACAGCAATGAAAACCCTAACTAAGACAAACATCTAAGGTATTATAACCCTCTTTTTGTGGCTCACAGTTTCATGTGTCCTGTCATATTGGTGTTGCATTACATTCTATATTGGGGGAGTAAATGGATACTTACATTACATAGGAAATCACATTATAATAAGGAGCCATTTTTTTAATTCTTTCCCAGCAGAATTGACCTTTACCCACTTAACAAATAGGACAGGTACAGAAACCAGAGACCAAACTGGGTGGTGGTGGCTCATGCCTTTAATCCCACCACGTGGGAAGCAAAGGAAGGAGGATCTCTGTGAGTTCAAGGCCAGCCTGGTCTACAGGAGATAGTTCTAGGACAGCTAGGATTGTTACACAGAGAAACCCTGTCTCCAAAAAAAAAAGCAAGGTAGGAAAAAAAGAATGAAGGAAGGGAGGGCGGGCGGGAGGAAGGAAGGAAGGAAGCCAGAGACAATACCCTGTGAGACTCATCTCACAGCCAGAGAGGCAAATGACACTCGAACGGGGGTTGTTTTGTAATGTTGCCTTTCAGCTTACTTTTGGCACAATGCAATTATTATTTTTCCAATTCCAGCTAACTGTGAAGATGCATTTATTGAGGAAGATGGGTTCTTAAAACACTTCTTAAAAGCCTGGGATGTTTTCTCTTTATCAAAATTATTCTGAGTAATACAGAATCATTATCTGAGTATCTGAGTAATACAGGAATCAAGGGGAGATTCCTCCCCTTGAAGAAATAAATCTTTTTTTAACTTTCAAAGCATAAATCATTACATTGCATAAGAAACAAGTGAAATAGGAGGTTTTGATAAGCAAGCAGTTATAACAAATACGTAGTGAAGAAAATGGCATAATATTGTTAGTCTTTAAGATCAATATTATTTCATGATTTCTATTACCTAAAGAAATATATTAAATAAAATTTAAGTTTCTGAGAAGTTTTCATATATATATATATATATATATATATATATATATATATATATGTATATATATATATATATATATAAAATTTTGAGCTCATTTACTTGTGGTTTTTAATTGACAATAAGATGAAAAGTTAGTATCTGTCATCCTTTCTGAAATCAAGGTAGATGTGTCCTCAAGAGGAGGCAGTGCACATTTGAGGTGGGACATGAGAATCTAAGAGTCTACCACATTAAGTTTTATAGCACAAGAGGCAGTTAAAAGGAACTGACAGACTTTTCTAGTGACATCAAAGCGAGTACTTGATGTGGTTTTTTTTTTTTCCTTTGGATGAAATATCCTGGTCTCAGTTCATCCAGTCCCTTCATCTCCTGGGAGCCTGTTGTATAAAGAATATATAACCAATTTGAATATTTTAGTTACCATTTCCAAAAGTCCCTTATGGTGCATAATGCCTCTTGTTAGCAGAGATGGGCTCATCTGACACTTACATTCTCAGAAGGCATCCAGTGGCCGTGTCTAAAGGAGACAACTGATGTTTGCTAAAGGGCTAGATCTAAGGATTAGGAGAGAGAACTAGGGGGAATACTTTTGGCCAAGAGAGGCTGAAAGCTTCAGTCAACTTTGCCAGTCGTTTTTTTCATGGTGCCAGTTGTTCACTCAACAATTCCAGGAGATTAAGGTTGGTAGGCAAACTGAAAACACTGTATAATAAGTCAAATTTTATAGATAACTTTCAACACTTGTCCTATTAAATGAGAACCATGATCACTACTCAAGGAGAGAAAATTCCTTCTAACAGAGTTTTTCCTGTGGCAAGAAAAAGATTCAACTAAATGTGAAAATATAAATTAGCACTAAAACATATTTATCTTCTTTTATTCATGTATTTTTGTGTGGGTGTGTGTTTTGCCTCCAAGTATATCTGTGCACTATATGTGTGCAGTACCCAAAGAGGTCAGAAGAGGGGGAACTTACATTGGGAATGAATTTAGAAATAGTTGTACACATTGTTATATTGGTGGACACTGGGAGTCAACTCAGGGTCGGTTAAAATAGCCAATGCCCTTAACCATTGAACCATCTCTCTAGCCCTTACTAAGACCTATTTCCACCAATATGTTGGAGACATTTGGATAAAGACTACCAAGTTTCCAATGGCCAATTTGGCCAGGTAAAAGGTCCACAGGCTATATTTAAGGCAAATAGAATATTTTGAGTATACCTGGTGAGCTATTGTTAGGGAGGACTTCCAAGCACATTATTTATTCTGAGAGATCACAATTTTGGGTGCCCAATGAGCTAAGTTAGATATACATTCCAGAAGAGGTAATTGGGCACTTAGGGATATTAGTGGCTTCCCATTAGGACCCAATCAAAATTGCTTTGCAGGTTGAAATTTCAACCCTTCTGTGCCAGGAGTCCAATTCTTGCTGTTGTGCCATCTGTTGAGCTGAAGGAGGTCAGAGATAGAACACAGGGAGCAGGACACACCCTCTCAGAGCAAGCTGTTCTGTGCAGTTCAGTTCTTTCCGCTGTTTTATCTGTCAAATTATTGTCCTTTGCTTCTTCCGTGTTCAGTTCAGAATGTCCTGGGATCGTAAGGATAGCTAATTGTTTGTGCAAATGAAAAGCATCTAATAATGCTGAGATTTGTGGACTCTTTTGAATAGACTGGCCACAGGAAGTCAGAAATCCTTTGTTTCCAGAGCCTCCCATGGTTATGTACCAGTCTGAATGCAGACTGACTGGCTGAGTAAATGTGAGCTGGCTTCTGCTAAATGGCATGCTCTCATTAAGGCTAGAAGTTCAGCGGTCTGAGCAGATGTAATACCAGACAAATGGGCACTCTCGAGTATATCAAGAGCAGAAGTAACTGCATAAGCTTCCTGAAAATGCCCTTGTTCGTCTCGTAAATAAAAAGCCATCGCTAAACAAAACCCGCCCTACATTTTCTATAGGAGTTTCTCATAGGTCTCTCCAAGTGGAAAGACGTCTCTCAGTTGAGTTCGGTCATGTTTGTCCTCTTTTAATTAGTCAGGAAGCAGGATGAGTAAGACAACAGGATCAAGAGAGCCGCCTTGCACCAAGGAAGCATCTCATGAGGGTTAGACTCATGGAGTGATGCCGGGTGTGCAGGAGTTTAGTGAAAGTTCTGTGGAGAGGAGGGGGCAATGGTGAGGCAAGTGCCAGAGCAACCCCTTTGGCTGTATTTAGTGGAGCAGCAGTAGCCAAGGTGGTCCTCATACAGGAGGATGTCTTCTGGCTACGGCTTCTAATATTGACTGAAGTACCTTGGGCCTGAGTCTTTCCCCAAGCTTCTGAGTCAGCACACCTAACAAATTTCCCTCCTTATCATGAATCAACTGGAGAAGGGAAGATTAAGTGAGTGCCCAGGGAGGGGCAAGGGTTCCTTTTAAAGCTATCTTTGGAGTCTTAATAGACATCTCTTCCTCCAGGCCTATTGAATGGTAGTATCTGATTGGTCCTCTTTATGCCTCTTATGTAGTGGCTGGACAATTAATGAATAGTTTGGAATGTAGTTTCAGCAATAGCCAGTTAGTTCTAAGAGTCCCTTTAATAGTTTCCCTTTGTTATTTGGAAGGTTTCTAACAGAAACGCAGTACGGATTTATGAACAATCTTGAACTAGTACTTAACTTTCTGTTGGCTAAATTGCTTTGTATCCTTTGATACTTTGTGGCCCTTGTCAGCTAGTTGCAGTAATAAAAAGATTGTATCTTTAAGACAGACATCATATTCAGGAGAACACAATAGCAAACCATGTATATAACAAATTGAAGCAGATTCATGAAAAATCATACATCTTATAAATCATGTTTGAATTTGAGAAGAATCGGTGGGCTCTTGAGGTTTTCAGTGTGACCCTGTGGCGTCACAATTAACATACACTACCGTTCCTTCTGTAGGAGAGCAAACAAATACTAGCTGCTTGATGCAACAAGGATGCTAAAAGAAAAGAGAATGGCACTCCAAGCATCTGTTACAGGTTACACTTAGAGAAGTGTTAGATAATAAGGCATGTGGATTAGGTATCACTGGATGGAGAGGGATGGTCCAGGAATCTTCACAAATCTCCACTTTCTTCTATTTTAAGGGTTGGTGCCGGAGACACTAAGCTCCTTTCTCAGGGTTCTGAGATGGATTTGATTTCTGTTAGGACTTCTTGATTCAGAGGGTACTGCTTTATATTTGGCAAGGGTTTGCCTTTTTTTCCATTGTTATTCCAATCAGGCACATCTTAGGTAGGATTTCTATTGCACTGATAAAACACCATGACTAAAAGCAGCCTGGGAGCGAAAGGGCTTATTTCAGCTTACATGTCCCAATCCCAAACCATCATGAAGGGAAGTCAGGACAGAAACCAAGGCACGAAATAAAGCAAAGGACATGAAGGATCTCTGCTTACTGGTTTGTTCCTCGTGGCTTGTTCATCCTTTGTTTCTTGTACCGTTGTGTAAAGACGGCTCTTTCGGGGTGGTACTCTGCACAGTGGGCTAGCCCCCCCAACATCAGTCATTAATCAAGAAAATGCCCCATAGGCCAATCTGGTGGGGGCATTTTCTAAATAAAGGTTCTTTCTTCCCAAATGACTCCAGCTTGGGTCAAGTAGTAACAACACAACCAGCACAGGGCAGCTGATCTTATTTGTCCTGTGTCTGTTAAGGTAACCTCCCTGGAGCTTGTTAGGTAATGAGGATCTAACCTGATAGATAGTGGATCATAAATAAGATGGAGAACTTCCAGCTTCTTCACCCAGGACGAACACTTCATGGCCTTCTTTTCCTGCCACCAAACCCCTTTCAGATGACTTGACTGGACATATTTTTGGCAAGTCCTGGACAAGTCTAAGTTTGCATAGGCTGTGAGCCAATTAGCTCACGCCATGTATTCAAGCAGACCAATGTAAAAGCAGGGGAAGCGACTCATCCTAGCCCACCAAATACCTATAAAAACTCAAGTCCTCCTGAGAAAATTCTGGATTCTGGATCTCTCTCTCTCTCTCTCTCTCTCTCTCTCTCTCTCTCTCTCTCTCTCTCTCTTTCTCTCTGTGTGTGTGTGTGTGTGTGTGTGCACGTGTGTGTGCGTGTTCCTTCACTTTCAATCAGATTTGCTTGTTTGATGTGACTGTGACTGCAAGTTCTTCTACCTTTTAATTCTTTAATCTACAGGTAAAAAATTAGTCCAATTAAGGACACTAGATGGTAAAATCTGGGGGAAGGGGCCAGCAGGATTTATTCTGAGGATCATTGAGTCACTGACGTCAGTATAAGTCAAACCAGACCATAAAAGAAGGAGATAAAGTGATTGGATTGTTCTGGACTTGCTTAACTCTGGAACAGGGGCACACACTCCATCACACACACACACACACACACACACACACACACACACACACACACACACACAGATGAGCATGGTAGAGTTCTCAGGCTAGTAATAATTTCTATCCCTTGTCTGTGATAGAAAGAGTCCCCTTTGAAAGATTTTAGCTTTAGTGTTATATTTCATCAAACAAGAGAAGTTTTTCAAAAGTTCTGACGACAAGTCTATACCAGTCAGACAGTAAGACAGCTGACTACCTTCTACTGGTAAGACAGCCACCCACTGGGGTCAAGGCTGATGATCATGTTGTGCTAATTACTGATAGCTGTCTTCAGGGAGAGTTCTTGAGCTTTAGTACCAATGAGATTGAATTTTTTTTTTTACCTTTTTCCTGCTGATCATGGTCTTCTCTAAGTGTCAGTGGGATTCTGTCAGCATCCTATTGTCCCTCTCTGTGCCTATGTCATACCTAAGTCAGAATGAAAGGGGCCATTAACAACACATTTAAAAATAGTCAAGAGTTCTTTAAACAAATTAATTTGTTAATTGATTAATTAATTAATTTGGTGATCTAGATGCTATCTACACCCCTACCAGAGAGACTTGCAAATAGACAGTAGATAGCTCCCCTATTGGCCTAAATGTGGTAGGACTTGAAGTTTTTATGAGAAAACTTTTTGTGGGACCAAAGGGGCATAATCTGGAGAATATCTTGGTAGCACATAGGTGGTCTTCCCAGGCTTTGTCCAGCATTGAACTAGTAGGGATTTTTACTGACCCATCGGTAGCTGAGCAAGGCCTTTGTGGCACTCTTAGATGGTTTTCACGACAAAAATGAGTGGCCATCTTGATTGCCCTTGGAAGAAACAAGCAACTTTTCATTCTTAAAAATATTTGGACTTGGTAGTGGTGGTATAAGCCTTTAATCCCAACACTTGGGAGTCAGAGGCAGGAGAATCTCTGTGAGTTTGAGGCCAGTCTGGTCTACAGAGTGAGTTCCAGAGCAGTCAAGGCTGCAGAAAGAAACCCTGTCTTGATGAAAAATCAAATAAATAAATAAATATAAAAACAGAAGAAAGCAGAGGAAGAAAAAAATATTTGGTATTTGGTCAGACACCATTAGATTTGAGGCAGTCACCATGAGGTTGAACGTTTGAGGCAGTCACCATGAGGTTGAACATTGGTTTCTTCTTAAGTGCCTATACTACCCATATTTTCTCTGTCCCTCTTGTGATCCTGTGGTGGTTTGAATGAGAATGACCCCCATAGGCTCGTAAGATTTGAATGTCGGTCTCCAGTTGGTGGAACTGTTTGGGAAGGATGAGGTGTGGGCTTGTTGGAGATGTGTCATTGTCACTAGGGACAAGTTTCGAGGTTTCAAAACCTCACAACCATTCACAGAGTTATCTCTCTCTCTCTCTCTCTCTCTCTCCCTCCTTCCTGCTTACACTACAGCACCATGCCTGCCTGCTGCCATGCTCCTCTCCACAATGGTCGTGCACTCTGAGCCTCTGTAAGTCCCTTCTTCTATAAGTTCCCTTCAGAGCACTGGAAAAGTAACTAAGACAACCCCAAGAGAAACTGGTATGGAAACAGGGATATCCAGAGTTAGAGAAATGCCTCCTTTCTTTGTTTTACCTCAGACACCATATGTCTTCCCTATACCCCCTAAATCATTTGAACCTTTCAGAACTCATGTCTGACTGAGAATCCAGTACCTTATTGATAGCTAATCATTGGTTCAAGCTATTATTTGATGTGCCCTGGGCTCCTACTCACCTCTGCATTGAATAAGAGGTCACTTCACCCCCAAACAACAACAAGACCTTAAAGTCTTTGAGAAAATAAGAATGACTAGCTCTCAGACTACAAGGTTTTCTGACCTTGGTCTACTCATTCATGGATAAGGTTAGAAGGGAACTAATGGGCTTCCAGGAATGAAACTGTCAGAAATTCTAGGTTATAAGTGGAAATCTGACTGCCCAGGATGACAAGGATGAGCAAGCACAAGTCAGCCCCATTCTGGGAGTCAGTCCTCGAGACACCAGGTCTAATCAGGTTGCAAAGATTACCACGGTCACAGCCAGTGCTACTTCCTTGGACACAGGGCTGAGAGACAGGTGGCCCTTTAATCTCTCCTATTTCTTGTTTCACTTTAGAGATGAGACAGAAGCCTCCAGGATTCCTTCAGTTTTCCCATTGACTTGCCGTCTGGGGAAAGCTAAACCTCTAAGTGCTTAGAAAGAAGTCTTGGTCTTTTCCTCAACTAGTATTGGTCTAAAGGCCAGATGTTGACAAAACATAGCCCTGGGAGGAAACGTACATTATAATACCATCCTCCAATTAGACTTGGGTGAGAAGTGAAGACCTCTGAAATTTCCTATGTCTACATCTTCTTTTACCTGCAAGATCATTCAGAACAGTCCAGAGACTGTAGGATGGATCCCCAGACTTCAGCCATAATAGCATTCTTAAGCCCAGGAAGAGATTCTTTAAAAACGAAACAAACCTAGAAAAAGTCTCTCTCCTAAGAAAATCTGGTCAGGAAATTCAAAGTCCCCAGGTATCTACCCTGATCTTCTAGAGGTCTAAAACCCACAGTGCCCTTCTCCTGTACCCCTTATCCTGAGGAGAACCAAATAAAGAAGTGCCCTTCATTTACCTGTACCCCGAGGAGGGATTTCTTCTTAGGGAAATGCCAGGTAGAGAAAAGAAGTTCACTAATATTCGCACTTTCCTTTCCCTGGCAGAAGTTAATGGCATTAGGTAGGAACAGGGAAATTATACTGAGACCTAGACTGATATATCAGTCATTTGAATGATTCAGCCAACACGCAAGGAGGATGAAGAAAAGAAACAAGCACCAGACAAAGTAAAGTCTGCTGTGAGACCTTTTCTGACAGTGCTCCCCAAGGAGCACAGTCTACCAAGGAGTGCCTCCTCTGTGGACAGGAGCACGACTTCTGTCGGAAGTCCCATCAGAAGCTGGAATCTTGCCCAAAACCTTGCCCTATTTGCAGGGAAATCATTGAAAGAGTTGATGCCCTCAGAGTTGGTACCCAGGTCATCATCTTCCTCATAATGACATTAATGACTAACCCCCACTATGCCCATACCTAAAGGAGCTCTGAGCATTTTTGATTGTAGAGGACCATAGGGTCAAAGTCATGGCATTCAGAGGCAAGCTTCTTCATTGTCCTTCTCCCTTGGCTCCAGATTCCAAAGAACTGCAACCATTCAGAGCATGTTGGGCTAGCACTAAGGTGTTACTTTATTGGAACACTTCCTGTTGCTCACAGGGTGATTTCCACTTTACTCTTTTAGTAGTTTCCCCATACCATAACCCCTCTATTTGGAAGGAGCCTCTTATCTAAGCTCAAATTCAAATTGATTCTTCCTCCAGGGAGCATCATGGCTTGTCTTTAATAAAGAGCAAAGCCAGAACCTCAGTGTGGACTGATAGAAACTTGATAAGGAAGGCTAAATAGGCTCTCCCATGGCCATTCATCTTAAAGATTCTATTCCCACACCCAAAATAATATTCCTTCTTGCCCAGAGTCAGAGGTGCTGATCCCATAATTCACAGACTAAAGAAACAATGATGATTGGTTGAATGTTCTGGTCCATATAGCACACTCTTAAAGGCCCAACAGATGGAGTTTAGTCCAAGACTTCCATTTGATCCGTGATACAGTGGCCCCACTCTATCCAGTGGTTCCCAATCCTTACATTCTCTTCACTCCGACTCCTCCTAATACGACCTAGTACTCAGTACTCACGCTTACAGACTCTCCCCTTCCCACCCCAAGAGACAGCTTCTATATGCCTTTGAAAAGCCCAACCATGGAACAGGACAAATCACTTGGAGTGTCCTTCCACAAGGATTTCAAGACAGTCCCAATTTATTTGGTTTAGCTCTCCCAAGATTTGATGGAGTGAATCCACCATCATGTTAATTTAGTATGGGTGACATCCTCCAATGTGGACCCACAGAAGAAATCACTTCCCAAGGAAAAGAATCCTTCATTAGTTTCCTGACTGACAGGGCTACACAGTGTTTCAGGGAAAGGCCGAGATATCTAAAACCAAAGTTACCGACTGAGGCCTCATCTTGTTGAACGGAACTAGAGAACTGGGGTCAAATCAGGTCTCCCATATTTTGACTTTGCTGATGCCCAAAACTCTCAACAGATCATGGTATTTCTGAGAGTTACGGGAGAATGAATAATTTGGATCCCTGGTGTCTTAGTTAGGGTTTCTATGGCTACAACAATGCACCATAACCGAAAAGCAAATTGGGGAGGAAAGGGTGTGTTTGGTTTTCACTTCCATATCGCTGGTCATCATCAAAGGAAGTCAGGACAGAAGCTCAACAGTGCAGGAACCTGGAGGCAGCAGCTGATGCAAAGACCACAAAGGAGCATAGGTTACTGGCTTGCTTCCCATGGCTTGTTCAGCCCGTTTGCTTTTTTTTTTTTAATTTATTAGATTTTTTAAAAAAAAAAAATATCAATCCAAGTTCCTCCACTCCTCCCATTCCCTCCATATACCCTCCCATCCCACCCCCTCCAATCCTCAGAGAGGGTAAGGCACATTGCTTTGTGGATGGTCCAAGGCCCTCCCTATTATATCTAGGCTGAGCAAGGTATACATCTAAAGAGAATAGATACCCTAAAAGCCAGTACAAACAGTAGGGATAAATTCTGGTGCCACTGCCAGTGGCCCCTCAGTCTGCCCCAACCATGCAACTGTCAGTCACATTCAGAGGGACTAATTTGGAGAACATGAAGGAGTGGGATGGAGGAAGGACAGAGATGAGAGCAAGGAAAGAGATATCTTGATTGAGGGAGCCATTATAGGGTTAGGAGAAACCTGGCTCTAGAGAAATTCCCACAAATCCACAGGGCTGATTCCAGTTAAGACCCCAAGCAGTAGAGGAAAGGGGGCCCAATCTTGATTTGCCCTGTAGTCAGACTGATGAATATCTTAAATATCACCATAGAACCTTCATCCAGCAACTGATAGAAACAGAGGCAGAGACTCTCATCAGAGCACTGGACTGAGTTGCCGAAGTCCAGTTGAGGAGTGGCAGGAGTGAGACTATGAGCAAAGAGGTCAAGACCATGATCGGTTCATCCACTGAAACAGCTTACCTGAGCAAATGGGAGCTCACCAACTCCAGCTGGACTGGGACAGAATCAACCTGCTTTCTTATAGAACCCAGGATTACTTGCCCAGGGGAAGAACCACCAACAGTAGGTGGGACCTTTCCCCATTGGTTACTAATTAAGAAAATGCCCTGCATGCCTGCCTATAGCCCAATCTTCTTGAGGCATTTTCTCAATTTAGTCTCCCTCCTCTCCAGTGACTCTAGTTTGTGCCAAGGTGACATAAAACCTGCCAGCACACTAAGCCTCCTTCCTTGAGTCTACCCACTCAGTCTAAATTTCACCTATATGTAACTAAAATATGGGGCAGTCTAGGCTATCCAGAGAAACCCTGCCTCAAAACAAAACAAAACAAAAACAAACAAACAAACAAAAACTTCAACAATCTTGGTTGGGCAGTAGTGTTCCATATCTTTAATCCCAGCACTGGGGAGACAGAGGCAGTTGAATCTCTGAGTCTGAGGCCAGCCAGGAGTGAGTTCCAGGACAGCCATAGATACACAGAGAAACCTTGTCTCGAAGAGAAAAAAAGGTAAATAAATAAAAGAAAGATGGGGCTCTGATCTGGAGTTAATTATGCAGTTCATAGATTCCTCTCTTCATCCTGTAGGCTACCCAAGTAAGGAATTAAGCTAGGTAGCCTGGTGCAACCTGGAATAACCCAATTTTCCCCCAGTGGTTGTCACTACTAAACTCCTAATCACTGAAGCCCAAGTTTACCCTTGAGCCCCCACAGTCATATGACACAGGAGGCATTCTGAATTCTAAGGACAATATGTAACTGATTGACAGCAGGCTACTTAAATATCAGGCGCTTATGCTAGAGGGACTAAAGATTACCTGTCACGTCCTGAGTCCGTAGGAATGGAGAGATGGCTTAATGGTTAAGAGCACTGACTGCTCTTGTAGAGGATGCTGTTTGATTCCCAGCACTTACATGGCAGCTTACAATGATCTATAGCTTTTGTCTCAGAAGATCTAAGACCCTCATCATGGCATTGCATACATATGCTGCACAGACATACACACAGTTGACAGACACATAAAATAAAAATGATAAACTTTTAAAAATCTGGAATCCAGCTACCTCCCAGAGGAGTAGGAGGAGCCTCTCCACTCTGTAAGGAAGTCCTCCTGGACCTCATGCAGCCCAGCCTGAGCTCTCGTATCAATCCTAAGAAAACCCTGGTCTGGCCTTCCATGTTGATGGAAGTGCCTCTAGAAAAGAAGGAATCTAATATGTTGAATATGCAATAGGCTCTGACTTTCATGTATTCAAATCAAGAACAATATATAGGAATTTGAACACAGTTAGCACAGTTGATGAGGTCTGGAACTTTCGCTAAAGCAAAGAGCCCGATACCCAAACAGATTACAAATGTGCCTTCCTCATCCTCTATGCCCGTGTAGCCTTATGAAGGAAAGAAGCCTTCTAAATACAGACTGAATCCCCATAAAGTATTCAGATTTTGGGCTCCTGATGCAGTCATTTTGCCTGCCCAAGTAGCTAAGATCCTGGACCCCAGAAACGGACTGACTCAGTGACACCCAGGTGCCCATCTTCTTGAGGGATTACTGCTGCCTCCCAAGAGCTCTAAATATTTTTCCAAATAAATGACCTCCACCTCTAACATGGGCTGTCACCTGGCCTCCTGAGGATGGTAGCTATACCTAATAGCCAGCGGTCAGTGAAAAGCCTTCAAAATCTGTGAATCATCTATATCACTTGGGACAGGAAAACCCCCTCGCCCTAACGAAAAGGATGCTCACAAGGCAGGGATTAGAAGAAATATTTGAGGTACAGGGATATAAACAACCCCTTAAACAGACAGCTCCAGCCCTAAGGGATCAAGAAGCAGGACATTTACCCTGGGGAGGACTGGCAGCTGGCCCATTTCAAAGTATCTCTGGCAGACACCTTTATAGGAGGCCTAGAGGCTTGTGCACACAGAGGAGGGGGAACCCACAAGAAAATGACTAGGATGTTGCCCTCAGAAATAATCGCCTGATTTGGGCTATATAAAAGTCTCCAGAGTGGCAATGGGTTTGCTTCCAAGGCAGAAGTCACTCAGGGTTTGAAAAGCATTGGGGGTTCAGTATCTTCTGCATAGTACCTAAAAGTCACATCCTCTGGAAATGTAGAAAAGGCTAATGATCTCCCAAAGAGACATCCAAAGTAACTAATTCAAGAAACCAAACCTCCCTGGCTTAGGCTATTGATCCTGATCTTGCTCAGCCTTAGAAATACATCTGACTGCCAAGGTCACACATCTGTCAAAGGTCTACATGGCAGACCTGACCTCGTGTTAGACTCTGAAACAACCAGCCTAATGACTCATATTACCCAGTTGGAAAAAAAATCCAGCAGATTTTGTCAGAGCTACAGGCAAGGGTTCTCAGGGAATAAGAAAACAAACATCCCCTCTTATGGGGACTTAGTGTCAGTAAAAGCACCAGATCTTAGAAGGCCTGTCCTGTCCACCACCATGGCAGCACCAGCAGTCTCAGGATTAGATGTGTGGATCCACAGTGCCTGTGCAAGCTCTGGGTTGCTACTGGCTCCTCTGAGGTTGCAGCGGAGTCCCCACATGATGTAGACTCCAAATGTACCTGTGAACCATGACGGGACCTCAGGCTGCTATTCAAGAGCCAGTGTTCTATGAAGTCCGGTAAGTTCGCCTGGCCAAGTCATCCTGCTGACATTTCTCACTGCCTCTGTCGTCACTCTTGCCCTTTTGTTATCATGCAGTACGACCCACATTCTCTCTGTTTCCTTTGATCACGGGCTGATGAAGTGTTCATTGTAGCATCACCGATTCTGGTCCTATTGTGTCATTTATTCCAATACTAGTACCTCATGAGGGACATACGCCAGAAATACTATCCTATCTTGCCCTCTTATTAATAATTAAATTATCTCTATGTGCCAGGCAATGGTGGTATACACCTTTAATCCCAGCACTCGGGAGGCATAGGCAGGTAGATCTATGTGAGTTCGAGGTCAGCCTGGTCTTCATATTGAGTTCCAGGACAACCAGGACTACACAGAAAAACCCTCTACCAAAAACAAACATAATTATCCCTATGTGTCCTAAGGGTTGATCAGGAAACAGGAAAAACTCCCTGGATTCCTTCAGAGCAGCCCTATTAGGCACAATCACAGTCAAACACCAATTTCCAAGTACAAACCAAACACAGAGAGATTCCTTACTGAGCAAGGCAAAGAGACAAGGTGGCTCAATTTAAATCAGGCAGAAACAGCAGCAAACAGCTTTGCAAGTGTTAGTTTTAAAACTAAAAGGGGAGGTCTGTGTTAGAATGAGCTAGGAGGAATTAGCAAGTTCTGATTGAGAATTTTGATTAAGTTATTCAAAACAATAAATTTTGATTGCTGGACCTTGATGTTTTAATCATTGGAGCTTGGTGTTCAGTCTCAGGAATGAGCCAGTGGTCAAATAAGGGAATGGACCTTGGGAACTAGCTTTCGGAATGTAACCAAACAGTTTAGCAAGGGGGAGAAGGGTAAAGAGCAAAACGTGTGTGCCGCGTTCGCCATGCATGATTGAACCTGCTAGAGCCCTTCATCTGTTCAAAGTAGATTGTCTCTTAAGTTCTCTCTCAGGGACGCGTTGTCCCTTTTGAGAAAGCACCTGCTTCCGTTTCTCATGGTCTTTTTCATGGCCAGGCCCTTTATAACAGTTACAAACAACTATTTTTTTCCCAAACAGAAAGAGTTGGATACAACTCTTTGCCCGGGAACTTACCCACTTGAACTGAAAACCCATAATCTTTGCAGTGATGTTCCTTTCTTTTCTTTATGGCAATTCTTCAGGTTGGTCAGCTAAAGCAATACGGGCATCAGTGGAAAATGGGTATTCCACTGTGTTATTCCATTTGACCAGTGTGGCCAAATAGTTCTCAGTGCTTCCATAAGTGCGAAACTCAACATGGCATCACTTCAGCGATCCTTGACATTCTTGGAGAAATCCATGATTGCTGTTTAAACAACTTCCACATCTGACCTGGAACTCAGATACAGTGATTCCTAATCTTACCTTACATTGCTATATTTTGTTTAGTCAATAATTTGTGGGGACAACTTCAATATCACAGCACAGAGGCAGATCCCCAACTCATAGCAGGCATTTTAGAAACGGCATCTATTTTATTCAATTCCTTAAGGGGATTCCTTCATTCTGCCAAGCAAAACCGCACTGTTTCTTACTTCCCAAAGCCAACAATTGAATTCATAGTGTAAGCCTGAAAACCCCAGTTCATTTCTCAATAAGACAACCTAAAATTCTTTAGCAACTCCTAGAGTGTCTTGACATGGGCCAAGGAGTCCATAAGCAATGATTTCAGCTCTGTTGTTGTTGATGTTGTTGTTGTTGTTGTTCAGGGAGGGTATCTGGGTATCTAGATCCCTGTCACACTGGGTTTTATCTGTAAACAATCCATACAACTTTTGCTTTTAGCATAGAATTTTACTTCCCTTAGGAATTCTTTAAACCCGTTGGGAAGTGTTAGAGTCCTCTTAGGACGTGCCAGGATAAAGGGTAAGAGGGCCAGGTGATGAAGAAGAAAGAAGCTAAAGTTCTCATGGAGGAGGCGTGGGTAGACCGGGAGGGGTGGAGAAGAGTAAGGGTGCTTGGAATTGATCTTTCCTTTTGATGCAATCTCTGGTTTTGTTAATCTCCTATTCTTTGTTGCCTTTTCTTTAATCCTGATATTGTTTCCAGAACTCTCTTATCCATTTCCAGAAAATTAGCAATCTCATTTCTTCTTTTAGGCTTCTAAATTCCAATTAAAGTGACCTGCCCATTCATTATCGTTCCTTATTGACTAGAAGTTATTGTTTTGTATGTAAAAATACACATAGAAGAACCATAAAATCAAATTATATTTGGCTATGTCTGCCCATTTTCCCAAATACTTGCGAGTTGAATGTCTGCGATTATCACACATAAAACCGACTAGAATACCATCTGGTGGTGTATCTCCGAACACATTCTCCTGGGAAACTTTGTGTCTATTGCCCATCCTCCCCATCCCCATTTACCCACACCTCCACTTTTTTTTTCTTTTTGCTTTAAAACTTGCAAGCCTTTCCATACTAGCTCAGGGATAGCATCTTTGCTTTGGGAATTGCATTATCAGCTTTCACACTGAGACCATCCTCTCCTTCTGGGCCTCAGGATTATCCTGCATGTTTGTGAAAACATGAGGTTGCTCAAGACACCGGGTGATCAAACCCTTACATGTGCTTTCCCAGATGAACCAATAAAGTTCCTTCTGGCTAGAAACAATTCCCTCTAATCTTCAGTGACTCTATAAGCAGGCGTTCATATAATTACCAAACTAAAGGCAGAGGTTGCACTAAGTAGAAGCCACAGGAAGATGCAGAATTCACCACTGGAGGAGTGTCAAGAGACAAAGGTGGAAAAGTTATAAATCACATGCTTCACAAGCATACAAAACAGAAACAAACCAAATAGAAACCAAAATGCCTTCAAAGGTATAAAAATTACCCAAATCAAAACAAACACAGCGACCAGAAACCAGCATCCTTCCAAAGGAACCAAAACAGACACTTTAAAGGCAACAGTTTGAAAGCAAGCAAACAAACAAAGGCATCCACTACACAAAAATGATCCTAAAACCCTCAGCTCAGAACAAAGCAATAGTCCATCAACCAAACCCAGGCAGGTTCAAGTCCCAAGGGAGAACTCGCCAGATTCCACGCAAGGAAACAGTGCCAAAAGGCCAGCTACGAGGGAGCCTGTGCTGATACCTGGCCCTACTGCTGCTTGCTCGGTCAAGCAAAAAAATGAATTGTTCTTTTGGGGCCTCAAGTTGAGCTGCCAAAAACTGTCAAAGAAAGAAACATCTTTGACCTCGAAGGAATAAAGCAAATGGCTTATTCTGGAGCAAAATAAATGTGACCATGGCCCAGGAACACAGACTTAGGTTACCTCAAATATCATATTCCAGTGAAGTAGAAATTCTTTGACATTTTTCTAGAACCAGAACAAAGATCACAAATCTAGGCACTTTTCAAATACACTGGTGGAAACAGCTGATAGGTGATTATAGCAAACTGGGAAAACCTATGCTATAAGACCTCAGATCTTATTTGGTGATACTCTTCATTTTGGAAGTTTGTGGAAACTAATGGCCTGTTAGCTAATACACCTTTGAAGGGTTCCCCTGATAGTCACAGTGTGTTAGATTAGACACAAAGGTGAACAAGGAATAGCTAATAAGGCAGATAAATATAGCCCAAGATAAATTTTAATTGTGTTCTGGACTTGCAACCATTCCAACCTCTCTACAATGCTGGACCTCTAATCAGTGAGAAGGTTTTGCAGAAGGCTCGGCAAAAGGCACAGTCCTTTTCTCGGAGCATTCATCCATAGCTAAGCTATGGTTAGCGGAGTATTGTAGTTGTGGTGGTATGTGGCATCGGAGACTACATCACTGCATTAAAATGTACTACTACTCTAACACAATAACTTAGGCTGTGTAATTGTAAAGAGAGGCAGTTTAGTTGACGTGGGTTTTGTGGGTTCCAGAGCCTGATGCAGTATCTGTTCTGCTAAGGTCCCTTTGGCTATGTCACAACATGGTTGACGGCTTCATGAGGAGGATGCCCATGAGAGGGATCATGGGGACACCCACACAGAAGGTCAGTGATGTCCCCCAGAACTCTATTAATCTCTTTCTGGGCTTAGCCCCCCGTCAGTTCTGTCTCTCCAATGAGCTGCCCACCACTTGCAAGGAAGACCCTACCTCTTGAAGGCCCCACTGCTTCTTAATAATGCCACATTGAGGAGCAAGTCATCAGCACATAAACCCAAGGGTGAGAAACTCCAGCTGTCAGAAAGGCTGCCACAAACTCCTCCTCGCCCTTTCTCCCTTCGTTCTTTCTTTCTGTTTCTTTGTTGTTGTTTTTTATTGGTGGTGGTGGTGGTGGTTTGGTTTGGTTTGGGGTTTTTTTGAGACAGGGTTTCGCTGTGTGTAACTCTGACTGTCATGGAACTCGCTCTGTAGACTGGTAAATGCCAGCAGCCATGCTGTGACACACAGACAGCGTCACCCTCGGAGCCTTTCTCCTTAGACTCTCTCTGGCCTGTGATAGAGATTCCTCTACAGAGGTGGGGAGCTCCTGTGCTCCTCCCTGGAGACCCAAGCAAGTTAATTACAGTCTTGTAGAGCTTGCTTTTTCTGCTTTCCCGTGATAAGGATCCAAGATGCCCTGTCATTTCTAAAAATAGCCCATCTTCTCAAGTTAATTTTCGCCTAAGAAGATGATCTACTTAAGTAAATAGAGTTGCTCAAATGACCAATCAAGAAAGTGTTTCCAAACTAAGACCCTCCTGAGAAGGAAGAATGGACAGAATGTTTAGCACAGTCATTTTTCACATACAAAAAAGAACACTAATTGTATGAGTTCAGTGTCTACATTTTTTAAATTATCAAATTATAATTGCTCCTTTACTGAATTCTCATGAGTATTTCTACTTCAATAGATATCAGATATTGTGTTATGAGTAAATTGTCAACAAATCATAAACTTATGCATTTCAAAAATTACTAATATTTTATTAACTCTGACATTTTATGCAACATATTTTGATCACATCCATCTGCTCTTCCAACCCTCCCCAGACCCATCCACACCTCCTTACCTAACCAATTTCTATTCTCATTCTCCGTTAAAACAAAATTGAGAGTCCAATTTGTGTTACCCAAACACTCTCTGGTATGACATCTGTCCCTGCAGCATGGTCACCTGACTTGGGGTTACCCCATTAAAGAAAATTGATTCTCAAGCCAGGTGTGGTGGTACACACCTTTGATTCTAGCACTTGGGAGGCAGAGGCAAGTGGATCTCTGGGTTAAGGACAATCTGGTCTTCAGATTGATTGCCCAGGACACCAGGACTACACAGAGAAACCCTTTCTCGAAGAAGAAGAAGAAGAAGAAGAAGAAGAAGAAGAAGAAGAAGAAGAAGAAGAAGAGGAGGAGGAGGAGGAGGAGGAGGAGGAGGAGGAGGAGGAGGAGAAGAAGAAGAAGAAGAAGAAGAAGAAGAAGAAGAAGAAGAAGAAGAAGAAGAAGAAGAAGAAGAAGAAGAAAAAGCAAAGAGAGGAAAGTGAAGGAAATGAATTGAAGAGAAGCTGATTTCCCTCCCTTTCCCAACACCTATCAAATACCACTATCTCCCTAGCTAAAGGTGGGACTCCATGCCTCATGCCACATCCCTACCCTTTTCCCAGTGGTGGAGTTTTGTCTGACTTGAGTTTGTGTTGTTCCTTGCATGCTTTCCCACTCTGGAAGTTTCTATGTGTAACTGCCGGGTTGTATCTGGAAAACACTGTGGCCTTGTGGCCATCCACCACCTTTGACAGTCTTCCTACCATGTGATATGGACATCCATTTAGAGTCTGAGTGTTCTTTGGTCTCTTATTCTCTGCTTGTCAACCAATTGAGGATCCCTGTGTTAACTGTCCTTGGCTGCAAGAAGCAGCTTCTCTGGTGAGAGTCACTGGCATATGTGTAGAGTAGTAAGTTATTAGGGGGCTGTTTTAATGCTGTGTTCATTTAGTAGAGCAATCATTCTCAGTTCTCTCCTAGGTTTATGACCTGTCCAGTCACAGTTTCTTGTCACTGTGGCACCCCTGAGAATATGTTGTCAGACTAGCAGTTATTAGACCTCGCAGAGCTCAGAGCTGAGCAAGGCTGTTGACTATGTTTCTCCTTCAGTAGTTTATATAGACGTACGCAGCACTAGGAAAACTGACCAGTAAGGATGAAGCCTCTGGGTCACTAATTAATTTCTTCGTGTTTATGGCCCAAGTATGTGATAATTGAGCAATAAGAACTTACCACCAAGTTCTGAAAGATAACCATGAGCAATGAAAACAGCATGTTATATTTGGAGGTCCACGGGACCCTGTTGGCCAACAACTCAAAAAGAAATAACCCATTCTGAGTACTGGGGGTTTTGTTATTTTTTTAATATTACTATTTTTATTTTTAATTTTTATGTACATTGGTGTTTTGCCTGCATGTGTGTCTGTGTGAGGGTGTTCTATCCCCTGGAACAGGAATTATAGACAGTTGTGAGCTGCCATGTGGGTGCTGGGAATCGAACCCAGGTCCTCTGTAAGAGCAGCCAGCGTTCTTAACCATTGAGCCATCTCCCCAGCCCGGACTTTTAAATTTTTCTAATGCTTTACCAGTGACAGCTATTGGACTATTGTCCAGCAGTCAAGTCTTTCTTTAAAAGACAAACTTCCATGCCATGTCTACTCCTGCAGGCATCTATAGAAAGACATGGATTAGGGAGAGTGGCAGGGAGGAGAAAGGTCGGGGAAGACGTATGGGGGAGAAGTTCTGAGAATGCACAAACAGGAGACTGGGCCAAAAACTCAAGGGACAAGTCACTGCTGTCACTGCTGTTTCTTCTTATTTTTTTAAATTTACTTTTTCAAAAACTATCTTTTCTCATTTTACGTGCCAAATCCATTTCCCACTTTCTCCCCTTCTCCTGCTCCCTCCACCTTTCCCCACACACCTCATCCCACTCCCCATCCTCTCCTCAGAGAGGGTAAGACTTCCCGTGCGGAGTAAACAAAGTCCATCACATTGCTTTGAGGCAGGACCAAGGCCCTCCCCACTATATCTAGGCTGAGCAAGGTATCCATCCAGAGAGAATGGGTTCCAAAAAGCCAGAACAAGCAGTAGGGATAAATCATGGTCTCACTGCAGTGGCCCCTCAGTCTGCCCCAACCATTCAACTGTCACCCACATTCAGAGAGCCTAGTTTGGTCCTGTGCCGGTTCCCTTGCTGTCAGGCCAAAGTTGGAAGGTTTCCATTAGCTCCCATCAGCTGTTTCAGTGGGTATCCCCATCATGATCTTGACATCGTTGTTCATATTTTCACTCATCCTCTCTTCAACTGAACTTTGAGATCTCAGCCCAGTGTGGTTCTCTGCATCTGCTTCCATAAGTTGCTGGTTGTAGATTCTATGATGATGTTTAAGATAGTCATCAATCTGACTACAGGGCAAGGTCTGTTAAGGCACCCTCTCCACTATTTTTTAGGGCCTTAGCTGAGGTCATCCCTGTGGATTCCTGGGAATTTTTCTAGTGCTAAGTTTCTTGCTAGCCTTACAATGGCTCACTCAATCAAGATATCACTTTCTTTGTTCTCCATCTCTGTCCTTCCCCCATCTTGACCATCCTTTTCCCTCTAGTTCTCCTCCCCTCACCCCTTCTCTCCTCTTCCTCCCCTTCTGCCTTCTCTTCTCCCCTCACCCCCATGCTCCCAGTTTTCTGAGATCTTGTCTTTTTCCTTTTCCTGGGAATCTATGTATGTTTCTCTTAGGATTCTCCTTGTTACTTAACTTCTCTAGGGTTGTGGACTATAGGCTCCTATCCTTTGCTTTACAGCTAGTATTTACCTATGAATGGGTACATACCATACTCATCTTTCTGTGTCTGAGTTACTTCATTCAGTATAGTTTCTTTTAGTTCCATTCATTTGCCTGAAAATTTCAAGATGTCATTGTTTTTTACAGTTGAGTGGTACTTCATTGTATAAATGCATAACATTTTCTTTATCCATTCTTTGGTTGAGGGGCATCTACATTGTTTCCAGGTTCTGGCTATTACAAATAATGCTGCTATGAACATAGTTGAACAAATGTCCTTGTAGTATGGTTGAGCATCCTTTGGGTATATGCCCAAGAATGGTATTGCTGGATCTTGCAGTAGGTTGATTCCCAATTTTCTGAGAAACCGCCATACTGGTTTCCAGAGTGGTTGTGCAAAATTGCCACTAGCAATGAAAGAGTGTTCCCATTACTCTGTGTCCTCTCCAGCATAAGCTATTATTGGTATTTTTGGTCTTAGCCATTCTGATAGTTGTAAGATGGTATCTCAGAGTAGTTTTGATTTGCATTTCCTTAAGTGTCTCTCAGCCACTTGAAATTCTTCTGTTGAAAATTCTCTGTTTAGATCTGTACCCAATTTTTTGATTGGATTATTTATTTTGATGTCTAGTTTCTTGAGTTCTTTATGTAGTTTTGAGATCAGTCCTCTGTCTGATGTGGGGTTGGTAAAGATCTTTTCCCATTCAGTAGACTACCTTTTTGTCTTATTGACTGTCCTTTGCTTTACAAAAACTTCTCAATTTCAGGAGGTCCCATTTACTTATTGTTACTCTCAGTGTCTGTACTACTGGGGTTATATTTAGTGGTCTCCTGTGCCCATGTATTGAAGATTATTTCCCACTTTCTCTTCTATCAGGTTCAGTGTGCTTGGATTTATATTGAGGTCTTTGATCCATTTGCACTTGAGTTTTGTGCATGGGGATAGATATGGGTCTGTGTGTGTTCTTCTCCATGCTGACGTCCAGTTCTGCTACTTTTGTTTCTTCTAAAAGAACACGACACAGAATCAGACCTTTGACTTCCCAGTGCAAGTTGTCCTGCAGGCCTTTTCCTGCATCAGGGTTAGAGAGCAGCACCTTCCCCCACCCCACAGCCCTGACTGCGGCAGTGAGATACTAAAATGACTATAGTAATATAGGAAGACTGTAATAAAAGTGTGTGAAGTATCTGGCTTAAACACAGCCATTTGTGGGATTGTCTGTTTGCTTGTTTCTCCAATTGACTATGGGAAGCCTAAGATCACCATATCAGCCGGTCTGGTGTCTAGTAGAGTCCTGATTTGTGAATAGTTGCCTTATATTCTTTTCTCACGTGGTAGAGAAGTAAATGCTTTGAATTATATCTCAAAGTCTCTCTCTCTCTCTCTCTCTCTATATATATATATATATATATATATATATATATATATATATATATATCCTAATTACCTCCCACAGGCCACATTCATAAAAGCATTGCATTGTGCATTAGGGCTTCAACATACTAATTTGAGTGAAAAATATTTAGTACATAGCACTAACTCTTTATTAGTCAAGATTCTCAAGCAAAACAAGGAAGGAGAATAAGAATATGAGGAATTGATTTATACAGCAATAGAAGCTGAAAAAAAGCGTGGTTTGTTTGACGTGTCTGTCATCTGCAAGATAGAGACACAAGAAAGTTGGTGGCAGCATGCAGTGCTGAGTGAAGCTGAGACTGGAGAAGCTAAGTGTGTCTCAGCCACAAGACTAGAGAAAAATGAGGCTCCAGGCCAAATGATCAGCCACTGGGGTGAAATCTTCTTTCCCAGCTTTGTATTCTATTAAGGCCTTCAGAAGACTGAACGACGCCACCCACAATGAGTAGTTGTATTGTTCATTCCAATTTAAATGCTAGTCTCATCCTTAAATATCTTCATTCGCACATCAGAAACAATATTTAGCCACATACAGGATCATTATCCCATAACCAGTCAAGCTGGTACAATAAAATCAACTCCCACAATATATCACAAGTCTCTTAAAGGACCACCAAGGGTATAGAGTTATGAGGATGGGAAGGGCCTCTGGTGACACTACTTATTCTTAATCCCCCTTTGCCAAAGGTACTCCTGCTGTGCTGTTGGGCATACAGGGGTTTCTCAAAGACTCTGGGCTGTTTGGTTCCTTTGAACCCCTGTGGCAAACTGTTTAGAGCAGTGGTTGTCAACCTGCGGATTGTGACCCCCAAAGACCTTTGTAAACACAGACATTTACATTATGATTCATAACAGTAGAAAAATTACAGTTATAAAGAAGCAACAAAAAATAATTTTATGATTGGGGGTCACCACAACCATGAGGAACTGGGTCACAGCATTAGAAAGGTTGAGAACCAGTGGTCTAGAGAATAAGCCAATAATATGTGCATCAACTCCCTACTATATCGTAGTCCAGACATTTGTCCTTCCCTGCCCCAAAGCTACATTTCCAGAATGGACACAAATGCTAAAATAAAATAGTCGTGAAAAGTCAATGTGATCTCTTTGAGGGCACAATAGCCATGGTCCAACCTACAACCACTAAAACAACCAATAACGGAATTGTTTGCTCCTTTCCCACCCACTCCCTCCAGGACAGTGAAATACCCTTTGCTTCGAGGACTAAGAATTTTAATAATGATATCCTAGGATCTTATCTAAAGACAGAAGTGTCTAATTTTACAAAGGCCCCTGTGAGCTACGAAGACTCACACATGCCTCTTCTCCTAGCTCTCCAATGTGTGACTATTAGTAAAGCGTGCTCCCTGTCCATCCTTTCCTGCTGTACCCACTCACCTGGGACAAGGCAGTTCCATCAAAGCCTCATGGAATGAATCACAGATGGTGAGAGAGTGTCTCTCTCTGTGGGTGGTTCCTAACCTCAGCAGGTTTGTCAGCTGCTCTCTCATGATAAGGAATCGTGACATCCTTTGCCACGAAGAACCAAAGAAGCCCGTTTATGTGGCATAGAACTGTAAATGTGCTCTGAACGGATGGGGGGGGTGAAGGTCAGTGCATGTGATGCTATGTGATTCACAGATAGCTGGGTGCTGCAACACCCAAACCCCGAAAAACACTGGGATTGTCACTGCAATCCTTTCGATCAACAAAACTGGTTTGTTCTTGTCCACTAATAAGATGCTCAAAAATGGCCTTCCATTTGCCTCTTATTGAAGCCAGTCCAGTCTGGCTTTGGGGAAGCTCGGAGGAGTGTAAGTTTTTCTCTCATCACCTCTGTAAGACTGAACCCAGATCTACTCCACGACCCTTCCCACAGCCTGTGAAGCACACACCATATCATGAGTTCTTCACTATCTAAGCCCCCATGTCTGTTCTGGGTCCTCACTCTAGAATCCCCATTAATGGCCAGCAGACATGTATTTGCTGAGAGCTGTCCCCACTAGATTTGAAGAGAATGACTCCCACTCTTAGAAGTTATGGGTTTCTCAGGACATTTTATTCTAACTGCCTCCACAGACATGGATTAGGGAAAGCCATGTTCCTACATCACACCAAACAGTGAGCCAGATTCACGTCCAAAGTCCTAGAAGAATGAGCAACTTTTGAGAAAAGATTAGAATGGGGCTTTTATTGTGAGTGGATAGAACTTGGCAATTTTATTTACCTAAGTAAGAGCAAGTTCTCCACTGCTGAGCTCCACTGAGATTAATGAGGAAAGATTGCAAGTCCCATGTCTGGGGCAGTGTTGATGTCTGAAGTAGATTATATGGTGCACTAGCCCGGGATTCCTTCAGAATGGGGATCTTTTGTTCCTGTTGCCTTTGGAGCTACCAGCCAAATAGCCTTCTGCTCTCAGACACCTTGGGTCCTGCCTAGGGTACAGGGAGCTGCCCTGCCCAATGCAGTCCTCTGCCAGTGACTGTATGTACGGGGACGTAAAAACCACATCTCTTTGCTCCTACTCAAGCTATCTGTGTTTCAAATCTCCCTGTGGGGTTAGCCAAGACCTTTTTTAGGACTGTACAGCAACCAAACAAGTGTCAGCCCAAGCTGCTTCCTTCCTTTTTCCTCCAGAGGTTGATCCCAACCAGGAATACTCCTGAAAATATTCCCAGTTTACAAACTTCTATCCAGAAACCCAGTTTATGGCAGGGTTCCACACTGTCTGTCATCCTACCTCTGAGTTCTGCTGCTGCAAACACGCTATGAGCATGGTACAGAGACAGCTTCCAGCCTCAAGCATCTGCTGCCTCTACTTCAGCGGAAGTATTGTGGACTCCACCGGTGCAGTCCAGGGACTCGGAGCCTACACATCAACTTGTCTCCCAAGCTTAGCTTCAAGTTCTCGTGTAAACTCCGGGTTCTCAGACAGTCCCCAGAGAGACTAGGCTTCACCTACACCCACAGGTCCCATTCAGTAATATACTTTTCTCCACTTCACAACCTCTTTGTCCATTCTATCTCCTGACCTGCCGTTAACGCCCAAGTTTTTGCCTCTGGATCTGTTTCTGAGTGGCTTCGAAGAAATTAGTACATCTTTACTCCTCTTTAATTGTACAGGGAGCTCACCTACCTAGGAATAAGAACTGGAAGCAGATTAGACTTGGTCGGTAGGAGTATAAAGCTGTACAACAGCCTTGGAGCACCATGGACACACGCTTAGGTGGGTCGTGACATGCCGAGCCAATGTCAGAGCGTTTCTCGGTGAGATTTCTCAAAAGAATATACATCCAACACCCCACCTTTGCTCCACTTTTCTGTACCAGAATTGCTCATGAGCCATGAGGAGTGGGCCTTCCAGAAACTGAATAACAATAATGAATGGCCCTTCCTGTGTAGCTATCAGTGCACACATGCATGAAATAGTGCCCACAGCCTCACCCTTTCACACGGGCAAAATCTTCACTACTTCATGTACTGGAAACCGAGACTCAAAAAAAATTCATTTTCTATAGTCTCCTAGGCAATTTGAAGAGACAGAATTCAAATCTAAACCTGATCACCTTCCAACACCATGTTCCTTAGCAGAAGGCAGGAGGTCCTTGGAAGCTACCAGGGCCCAGATGTACTAGTTAGTTGTCCCCTGTCTTGCAATCCTTTGCAAATACAGTTGCAGGATAGGGAAGGTTTCTTCTGGCTAGCGGTCCAAGCAGACAGTTTATCATGGTGGGGAAGGCCTAGCAGCAGGACCCTGAGGCAACTGTTCGCATCGCAACAGCAGTCAGGAAGCAGAGAGTGGTAGATGCTAATGCTCAGCTCACTTGCTGTATTTATTCAGCCTAGAACACGAACCCATGAAATGGTGTCGCCCACAGTTAGGTGGACCTTCCCATCTCAGTGAACACAATCTAGAAACTCCCTCACAGCCAAGCCAGGAGGTTTGTCTCCCAGGTGATTCTATGTCCTGCCTAGCTGAACATCAGTATGAACCATCCCACCAGCCAAGCAAACTTGAGGCAAAGCCAGGTCCATAGGGTGGAGAACAGAAGCAATGTGGCCTGTGTGTTTCAGGAATGAGCCTGAGAAGAGATCCCAGGAAGGCATTCCCAAACATCAACACCGAGCTTTAGCTGGAGTGGAGAAAGAGATAACACAAGATAACCACAGAATCTTCAAAGTCAGCAGCAGTCCTTGAGAAAGGAACACAGTGTTAGTCTTTTGCAGGGCAGTGAGGCCCTAACTACTGCTTCAGTTTCCCTCTAGTCTGAAATAAATTAGGTAGCAGAAATTAAAAAGTGAAAATTGACTTATTTAGAGTTCGGCCAAATAGTGGGAGTAGGCTGGGGAGACATCTAATTTCCTCCTCACTGTGCCTGTGATCAACTTATACATTATAGAAAATCATGAGACAAAGTCAGAAGTAATACCAATTTAGTCATGAGATAGTTTAACCCATGATTTCCTGGAAGAAGTTGACTTGGGCCCCAAGTTGACTGCCTTGGCTCCATTCTCTGTCATGAGATAGATTTCTTTTAAATACAAGTCCAAAGTTGGACAGGTGTTCTGTCTCAATCACTCTCCGTATTTAAAAGAGAAAAGAATGTCAAGGCTTCCATAGGATAATGCTTATGAGGTTACCACCTGTCCTAGGGCTTCTATTGCTGTGAAGAATCGCCATGACCAAAAAGCAAGTTAGGGTGGAAAGAGTTTATTTAAGTTACACTTCCATATTGCTGTTCATCACTGGGGGAAGCCAAGGACAGAAACTCAAACAGAACAGGAACCTGGAGGCAGAAGCTGATGCAGAGGCCATGGAGGGGTGCTGGTTACTGACTTGCCTCCCCTGGCTTGCTCAGCCTGCTTTCTTATAGAACCTGGCACCACCCATCATGGGCTGGACCTTCTGCTGTTGGTCAATAATTGAGAAAATGTCTTACAACTGTATCTCACAGAGGGATTTCCTCAACTAAAGCGTCTTTCTTTCTGTGTCGAGTTAAAACACAAAACCAGCCAGTGCACCACCTATTCTGGGCCTAGAAGAGTTCTTTGTCCTGAAGTCCATTCTTTTGATGTATAGTATGGTGATGAGGTCCTTAGTATTTTTCTCTTTAGAGGTGAGATTTGAACTCAGACTACTGTATGCTTGTGGAAAACAAAGGAACAAGAGTATCTTCCTCAGAATGTACAGCATCGTGTGATCCTGGGTACAAATGTAAGCCAACTGAGCTCTCAGGAAAAGGAAGCCAAGTTCAACACTGTGCCGTCCAGTTTTCCCCTTTCAACCACTATTTGCTGAGCACTCTTGAGGTGAAGATAGAGAAAGAAACCCAGAGAGTGGCTGTTCTAGTATGGAAGAACCAGCAGCTAACACCCAGGTCCTGATGCGCCAGAGCAAGATTGCTGGGTAGCTAGGCAAGTATATCAGGATATCAGGCTTGAAGGGTTCTGAGGATAAAGCACCATGATCAGAAGCTTGTGAAAAACGGGACCTGAACCTGTGTAAAAGCACAAAATAAAGATCTTTGTTTGCCCTGTGTGGAGACACTGGCATTCAAAGTTGTCCAAAAGCATGTAAGATTACTATCCAGCCCAGCAGAGGCTTTCTGGAAGAGAACAAATTCACACTATCATAATCTCCCATAAGAGTGAGCATGTCAGTCACCTGGACAAGAAAACAACACTCAAAAAATGCATCTGCTCTAGGGACTTTCAAGAATTATAGAAAGCCTACCTAAATGTGTACGCTACCATAAAGCTCACTTTGGTCATTGTCTATCATCAATTTTTCAAATTGTGCCATGACTACTGTCTATTCTTACCTATTAGGGTATCCTATTCTTCAGTGGTCTCAAATGAATACAAGCGTGTGTGTGTGAACACACACACACAAATAAATAAATGTAATTGATGTGGGAGTATCCTCAGTGTGCTGTAATTACCATTAATGAATAAAGAAAATGCCTTGGCCTGTTGTTAGGGCAGAACTTAGGTAGGTAGGGAAGATGGAACTGAATGCTGGGAGAAGGAAAGAGTCAGAGAGACACCACAGACCCACCACCGGAGATAGATATGCTGGGACTTTGCTGGTAGGCCACGACCTCCTGGTGATACACAGATTAATAGAAATGGGTTAAATTAAGATGTAAGAAATAGTCAATAAGAAGCTAGAGCTAACGGGATAAGCAGTGATTTAAGGAATACAGTTTCTGTGTGATTATTTTGGGTGTAAGCTAGCCGGGGGGCTGGGAAGAACAAGTGGTCCACCCCTTTCTACATGTAATTTTCAATTTTTTGATAAATATTCAGTAATCCAGAGAAAGGATCAGAATCACCCAGCCTATGACACTGCCCTATATCCCTCTCTTGCTTATGGTCTCTGCCTCAGACAAAAACAGCTCCTCCCTCTCTCTCTCTCTCTCTCTCTCTCTCTCTCTCTCTCTCTCTCTCTGCCTCTGGAATGGCTAATCTTAGTTGTCAGGTTGGCTACATCTGGAATCAACTAAAAGTCATGTTAGTGAGAGATTTTCTTGATTAGCTCATTTGAAGTGGGAAGACCCACCCTAAATCTGAGTCATACTTACCCACATAAAAAGACATGAAAGAAGGAAGCTTTTGCGTTTTGCCTGCTGACCCTCATTTTCAATGTCAGGCTCATCTGTTCTGTTGCTGTATACATTTACTCTATCAGTTTTATTCCTTTAGAAGATCATAATACACCCTCCATTATGATATTATGTGTTTGCATACCTGTCCTCTTCCCCACTCTGGGAACTGTTTCTACCCCAGGTGGGAGTCTTTTGCTTGTTTGTTTGTTTGTTTTGCACAGGGTCTCACTGTGACCTAAACTCACTATGTAGTTCAGGTTAGCTTCATACTTATAGGAATTCTCCTGCCTCTGCTTCCCACGTACTGAGAATATAGGCATGTGCTACTATGCCCCAATTACAAATAGAAAACATAAAACCATTTCTCAACACAAGCAGATCTCACAAGGAATTCTAGAGCAATTACTACGAGAGTAAAATCTCCATTCTACACTCACATCTGGGCAGACAGGTGGGTAGTAGCCCTGGGACCCCACACACTTGGCCCCTGCTTACACACACTGTCATGGCTGTGTGTGCCTGTCTCTAAAGAAGAAAGTAGGTCAAGCTATAAATGGAGAGAACGAGAGCACTGTGAAGCCATAGCTTTCTGCTGGGTTTCCGGAGGAGTGATCTACGTTACAAAGATGTGGAGGTGTTCTTGGAACTCAGAAGAGCCTTTAATGGAGCAGGCTCAGCTGGCTTCCCTAGTAAATACACACATCACTTTTATGGCAGGCTTGGAGAAGGTGAGTCTTCAGCAGTGTGTTTTATTTTTATTTTGTTTTATCTTTATTTTATAACCTATGCTGTGAAGTAGGACACCGATTTCAGGAAATGGATAGGCCTTAAATACTTGTAAATATTCTGCAGCCTGTGATATTAACATAACAAAATCCACTCTCAGCCCTGTTCCTTAGAACGCCATTCTCATTCACTGCACCCTTGATATATACCAAAACATTTTCCCCATTTGACTCAGTTAATAAATCATTGCATTTCACAGATGAGGAATTTGGCAAGGCCACATGAAGCAGAGATATGAGGAGCTCCTTACACTTTCCTATAGCCTGGAAAGGAGGATGTCTATGCCTTCCTAGATGCTTAGCATGAGTAGGTCCCTCTATTCTTGGAATGTTTATTTTTTTTAAAACTTTTGTCTTAACTCGGTTTGTTTCTTAGCAAAACCAAGGTGTTCTGATAACCAATGCACCTGCCCACATGCATCTCAGTGCCTTGAAAAAGTTTAGGGTAAAAAACCAAAAATAATGGAGGAGTTCAAAAAAAGAAGAAATTTGGTTCCATTCTTCTAAAGCTTAAGATCTAATGAAGTTTTAAACATGTGACTTAAGCTGACAGGAAATATAAAGTTAGGAATAACATAATTCTCATAATTCTGCACATTGCACATGCTCTTTAACCTGTCTGGAAGGCTAGATGGGTACAACTGTGTACCATGTCTTACTTGTTTGACTTCTATGGTAATCTGGTCAAATAATGTGTATGGAAGAATTTTGTAAACTAAGTCACACAGTACCGTTAGTGAGCAGTGGATGGAGGAGCTCTAGCAAAGACCAACAATGAGCCCATTTCAGTGTTCTTATATGGTGTCAGCCTCGGATGTAGTCATGATCATCACCAATAGCAGCATAAACCACAGGAAATACTTGTTGAATTTTTTCATCACACCACTCTCAATGCTTAGCACTCTCAAATTAACTCTCAAGTGGAATGTTACTCGATCTTTATACACATGCTGATCTTCATAACATGTGTAAGCCTCAGTACCTCATTTTACAGAGAGGACGCGAGGGATTTGGCATCTGATTAAGATATCCTAGGTGAAAGAAACATGGCTTCCAGGTATGTTTCTTTCTAGAATTGGTCATTTGTAATGCTATGTCAGGCAACATTTTCTAAACTTCATCCATCAACTAATGAAAAGGTAAAAAAAAAAAAAAAAAAAAGACAGAAGTGTAGTCTTCGGGAAACCAAGTATTCAACCAGATCCCCAAACATCATACAACCTTCTGATAGCTTTTCTTTATCATGGGCACAGAAGGTTTTGGGACAAGTTGTTCTGAAAGGTTGTCACAGACAATTAAGATTAAGGAGTGAAAGAGAACCAGGCTGTCATTTCTTGAGTGACCACGGCAAAAGCACTGGGTGTTGCTCAGAGAACCATGTTCTCCGTGGACCCTCCTGGGGACTAATGTGCACCTACTTTCTCTGTCTTCTGCCCCCGTGTTTTGCATGTCCCCATTTCACCAATCACAAGTCAATCTAATACCAGAAGTAAGAATTAAGAAAGATAAGCCATTGCGAAAGGTCCCTTTAAGAGACAAGCTCTGCCCACTCCCGTTCACTTTCCTGCTGCTCTTCTGAAGAGGCAGACTGGTCTTTACCTGCCTCTTCTTTCTCTTCCTTGTTCTCTCTTCATTCCCCTACTCCCTTTAGCACAATAAAACTCCCATATTAAAAAAAAAAAGATTAAGAAAGGAACTCACAGATAAAACTGAGAATGTACCTCAGTTGGCAGAGTGCTTGCTTAACATGCCTGCCATTCCAGCACTTAGAAAACAAGCCTTTTCTCTATATAAGTTGGTTGTCTCAAGAATTCTGTTGCAGTAATGGAAATACAAGTACTGTAGGAGTTTTATGCCGAAGATTATAGCTTGGGCCCAGAACCACTAGCTATGACTTTTAGTTTAAGGTTTGAAATCGCTGCTCGTGGGCAGAGCCATAGTCATGAAATCACTGGCCAGATTAGCAAGGCTGAGAACTGACTCTTCCAGAACAGAATGTATGTCATTCCACCAGTCTGGAAGTGCTACCCAATTTCCCCAATTCGAGTCTGCCAGCATCAACAACAAGAAAGAGGTTCTGTCCCTTTGCTTGTGTTTAAATAACCGATAGACGTGCAGAATGAGACCATCACCTCTCCAGTGACTGTGGGAACTTGCAGAAGAAAAGGAAATAGAAATCAACAACTTGATATTAGAAGTGCTGAATATAACAAAGACTGCAGACTGAATGCAAACATAAAAGTCAGCTGAGGGAAGGAAATCAATGCACATCTGCCTGGATACCAAGGGTCCCGACTAGAGCAGAATGTCCATGCCAATGGAGGTAACGGAAAGCAGGGATGCTTACCTGTGCTGTAATGGCTAATAGTATAGCATACGCATGCTGCTGGGAGTCACACCAACTGTTGGTAGCCACATCAAAATGAATGTGTTTTCCTCTTGTTGTTTGGTTATTGATGATACCTGTGCTTAGTGAAAGGAGCACAGATTTAGTTTGTCCCCAGGCATTCCTTAGACAATCAGACAAATCTCTACATTTGAGGAATTTCAGATTCCCTTCAAAGTCTTACCTTAAAGAGACATAGCTAAGTGATTAGTGAATGAATGAATGAATGAGTGAGTGAGTGAGTGAAAGTTATTCCCTGGCAATGGTGAAGCATGCATGGACAGCCCATATTTGACGGTTCTGTTGAACTTGTCCATATTGTGTTTCAAAGCCCACCCCTTATTGGCACACCTCTTCCAACAAGGCCATACCTCCCAATCCTTCCCGAACAGTTTCACTAACTGGAAACCAAGCATTCAAATATATGAGCTTATGGCAGAGGGGCGGCATTCTTATTCAGACTACCACATGCATAATCTCTCCTGTGTAAAGTCTGAGTATTCAAACTTGGCTATTGTCATACTTTTTCATTGGGACCGCCAACCTGTGGAAAAATGACCTGGAGACTTCCACCCCGTTTCCCATACCTCCTGTTTTCTCTCAATGTCTTGCTGAGGAATCCACACACCCATATTCCTCTTCCCAGTCTCTCTCTCATTGCCTGGAAGTCCCGCCTATTCTCTCTGCCTAGCTATTGGCCATGCAGTTTTTTATTATTAAACCAATCAGAAAGCACCTTAGGCAGAGACACATCTTTACAGCGTAAACAAATATTCTGCAGGTGGCAGCATCACGGGAGGAAGAACTGGAGGATTCCTTTCTAATATCTGGAATTCCAGTCTCTTAAGGTGAAGGAAGTTCTGAGGAAGGTGACTGTGGGGCTACTTCAATGTGATTAAAATGGTAACTTTAAATAATATTATCTACTTACATATATTTAATCACTTTTTTTCAAATAGAAAAATAAATAAATAAATAAATGAAAAAGAAAAGTAAATACCTGACTCATTCTTGGCATATGTACCCACAAGAACTACCAGGATAAAAGACCCATCACATCCAGATGCACCCAAACCTCTATACTCCAGGGATAATTAGCTCAGACGAATACACGTTTTTGTCTTCATCCTTTTTTTCTCACTTTCCTTTCTTTTTTCTTTCTTCCTTCCTTCCTCATTCTCTTTCTTTCTTTTTTAACTCACAGGATATATAAGCAATGTCTGGCAGAGGGAAAGATAGAGTTAAGGTGGTACGACTGTCCCCACCCCCACACAGACTTGGTGTGGTATGTGGAGTAGGTCTGTTGGGGGGATATTGTTTCATCTGTTTTAAAAAATAAAATTTATTTTTTAAAGATTGATTTGCTTTTGTGTTATGTGTACATGCATGCGTCTAAGTGTGTGTATACTCACCACATACGTGCAGGTGTCTATGAAGACCAGAAGAGGGCCCTGGAGTTACAGTCAGGTGTGAGCTTGCTGACCTGGATGCTAGGAGCTGAAGCCAAATCCTCTGCAGAAGCAGCAATTGCTCATAACTGCAGAACCATCTCTCCAGCCCCCAATTTGCTGTCTTAATTTAATGTTTTTGGCCCTAAAAGGAAAAATGTTTCCAAGAGAGCCACTTTAGAGGACAGAGAACAAATGACTCTCCCACAGAGTATGTTAGCTAAATTATCACAGAATTTAAATTATCACCTAAAAGTAATTGCTCAGTAGAGCTGGGTTCTGTGGTAATAATGAAGCTCTGACTTAACTAGCCTTTGTTTTAATTTGGCTGTACATCATTTACCAGATCATTTTGCAAAGTACTCTACAAATAAATTTATTGATAGTCCCACAAATGGGCACAAGAATTGTGTTTAGTCCCCATGGAAAATCGACAGAAACACTGTAGTGTGCTTAATAGGATTCAGGCTTCTAAATGTTCTTCCTCCCAGCTAAGCAATGTTGCCATAACCAAATCCCATCAAAGTGTTGACATTTACATCAGCATTAACAGAAAAGATTCTTCCTTCCCTTGATTTGTTCTTTAACCTTGATTTCCTAGAATATATTGTCAAGTTAGCCTTGCTGCACTATAATTACGTCAAGGAGATTGCTTTGTGACTTGAAAGAACATTGCTGTTTTATTATATTAGAAAACCAATGGAGTCACAGTCTAGGAAGAAAGCAGCATTTTAATGATAGGGTGAAAGAGGGTCTCTCTCTCCTTCCCTCCCTCTCTCCCTCCTGCCCTCCCTCCCCTCTCTCACTCTCTTTCTTTATCCACAAGCCAAAACTGTGCTGCTGTGCTGTTTCATTTAAGATCCAGGATTATTTGTGATGTTTGTATTTTGTTTTTGACTTCTCGTTCCAAATCGGCTGGAATCTGCCAGTGTGGCATGTGGATCCACATGGAATATTCTGTTTAATAGTTAGGAGGATTAATTCTCTTTGCCTGGTCCCTGGTCTGCCACTGCCTGCTGGGGTTAAATGGCACTAATGGCAACTGCAAGATCTACCTAATCAACTCTGGTTCTTCCATTTAGCCAAACAATTTAGGCACAGACAGCTTTTCTCTTTAGTGCACTGAATATGTTCAAGCCCCAAATGTCCATTATTATTTCACTTGCCTTGAAATGGGACTGTAAGCACTCTGATAAGTGATTTTGAAAGGCTGCCTAATTTCCATAAATACCTGTCTGCTGTTTATGTGCAATTTTATTACATTGAAAACATTCTGAAATCCCTCTATGCATATTCCTGAGTGAGCTGATTGCAATGTGTTCCTTACATTAACACTGCAAAAAATAAATAAATAAATGGAAAATGGGAGATGGTTTTACTCCTTCTTGGGCAGTAGGAGAAAGCTGCTTTCAAAGATAGCATGCTTGAACAATAAGCATTTCTCTGTAGAAATGGCAAAGGCTTTTTAACAGTGCATATCAAGACAGCCTTAATTCATTTAATTTCTGTCTCCAAACATGCTCCCTTGTCAATACTTAGAATCAAGGTGAGAAGAGTAGAATGGAAGAGAGACTGGAAGATGGGTGATCAAAAGAGAACAACTCAGCAACTAAACAGCCCTGTGATTTTAGCATCTGAAAACCCTGTCTGGGTAAATGAATTATGTGCTGTGTGTTATGTGGATATTTGCCACAACATTAAAAACAGATCTGTCTCATCTATGATGCATCATTGATCAGTTGCCTTTTGCACAATGCAATTAATCTACAGCAAACTTCAGGCAAGCCAGCTTACATGGGAGTTGCTCTTACGGCCCTAAAGCAAGAATTTCCATGGGGAAAACCTAAGCAAACTCTAGACTAAATAAACACAAAGAAATCATGGTGACACACACATTGGCAGGAGCTGTATGCCACAATAAATTGAAATGTAAGCAGGTTTGGGTGATTTAAAAAAAAAAAGATCCCATGGAGAAAGAGTGTCTTACCACAGAACCCAGATCATAGAACAACATGTCTAGGAAACTCACAGGCAAGTTAAAGCAAGCTGTGCCGTAATATGCATGTTCATTATTGTCCTGGAAGAGAATGGGTTTGTACCCATTCTCTTCATCCTAGACCCTAGCAGATACGTAGTTCCTCTGAGGCACATTTCATTTGGCTTGCTGTCTGCACTAGCAAAGACGACTTTTCCATTTGGAGACTGTCCTTCAGCTTCTGAAGAAGAGTGAGAGAAAATACCTAACTCTGAATTGAGTGTTCTGCATGTGCAACTACTATCTCTCTACATTAAAAGCAAAGGAAATACAGAAACCTCTGAGACAGGCACTGTGACCAGATTTAAAACACCAATAGTTGTTGTTCTTGCTTCAGACCTTTTGAATTTGCATGAAAAATGCAAGCTACTCCCATGAAAGTCAGAGCTCATCTGTTGCCCTGCTCAGTCAATCCCACACACACACCCCCCGCCGCTGGTACCACCATCCTGGCATTGCTTCATTATTTTATGTTATTTAGTCCTTCCAACAACCCTGAGATATGTTTCATCCCAACCCCACATATTAGAAAATTAGAAAACAGGAATGTAGTCATTGATCAAACTTCTGCAGAGAGCAGGTGGAAGAGAGAAGCAATTTGAGTTTGATCTTATTTGAAATTTGGTCCCTTTTATTTCATTCTAGGGCCAAAGGTGTGACTCTCTGCCTTACATCATCCAAAGTTTATAAGAATTCATCCCTGCTCAGTTGCTTTCCCTCTTTGAACCTTGATGCATGAGTTTTCCTTGATTTCATAACGGAAGTTCTTTACTGAACTGTTTTCAATTTTTTGTGCAAGCATGAAAAGCCATCTCCATCCCAACACCACATGTGCACTCTGTATCCGTTGCTAAAATACACACTGGTGCCCATCATTGCCTTCCACCCCTTCCCTGCTCCTGGGCCAGTAGAGTGCTGTCTGGGAAGTGGGTTTTCAAACCTTCCCATGGATTCTTTGTCTTACAATTACACTTTGTTTTATAACCATAGCCCTCCAAGGATAGCTTTAGGAGAAAGATAAGACAATGCATAGTCTGTCATCAACAGTGGCTATAGCACAAATTGAAAAAGTACTTTTGCAAAGCAATTTGGGAATATGTATCAAGAACAGTATGATTATGTGTATTTGACTAATTTATATCCATTTTATTGAAAGAAGTACTACCACAAATGGAATGCAGATTGTACCTCTAGGGTCTTCAAGAGACATTCTAAAGATGTGACCTGTTTGGGGAGGGGTTTAGATCACTGGGAGTGTGTCCTCAAAGAGGATTGTGGGACCTCAATATCTTCCTGTTCCTCTTCTCTGGCTCCTGAATAGTGAGGTGAATCATTTGCTTGGTCTACTCTCATCAAATTTTGTGAAGTCCTTGCCAATGTTCCAAAGAGTGGGGCTGCTCAATCTAAGACTGAAACCTCCAGATCAGTGAGCCAAAACAAACTTTTTCTCTTTGTGAGTGAATTTCCTCAGGTATTCCACTACAATTGTAATAAACTTGCTAATACACATATTCTTAGCACATATCCTACGTGATGCAAATGATAGAAAAAATGCATACAACTATTATGTATTGTCACCAAAACCTAGAATCAAACTAATGGTATGACATATGTGTCAAATATATTATAGAAGTCCGTGACTGGATTTTGTGTTACAACTAAATTATTTATTCTGAAGGAAAGCAAGACTTCCAACATGATTTTGCTAATGAACTGTGTTGAATTTGGCAAGCTAATTAGCAATCCTAAATTTTCAGTTTTTCATTTGCAAAATGCAAAATCTGGTATCCACCTTAAAAAACTGAAAAAAAATGAATGAGCTAAAATGTAAAATGGCTTGTTTCAGTTGCTGGAACTGAGTAGGGCCCAAAGATATTCTTCCCAATAGAATAACTATCTATTCTCCAGCCCTAGAACTATCTATTCTAGGGCTGGAGAGATGGCTCAGGGGTTAAGAGCACTGGCTGCTCTTCCAGAGGTCCTGAGTTCAATTCCCAGCAATGACATGGTGGCTCACAGCCATCTGTAATGAGATCTGGTGCCCTCTTCTAGCCTGCAGGCATACATGGAGGCAGAATGTTGTATACATAATAAGTAGATTTTTTAAAAAAAGAAGAAGAAGAAAGAAAGAACTATCTTGTAAAACATGCCTAGGAAGGACACTAGATTTGAATATCCGAAACTGAAAAGAACTTGATTTGGGATAGTTACATTGAAGCCCAGTCACAAACAGTAAGTCTACAACTGTGTTATTAGGCAGATTGATGAAGTGTTCAAGAAAAGTAGAATTTTCTAAGTTGCTACTGCATAAGTTGAGACATAGGAAACTTTTTCAATACAAGTGAGAAAAGTTCCAGCACATACTAGACTGTGAGATTGTTGTAGTAGAAGGAACCCGAAAGTCTTTCTAATGGTATCATGAGGAGATCATTTGCTTTATTCCCCCACCCAATGGGCTGGGTTCTGCTCTGCTTTTCTACTTTGCTCCCATTACAAAGAGATGATGCCAATAGCTAATTGCTACATGTTGTACCACAAACTGGGTTACATCCATGTGAGCTGAAAAAGAAAAAGGTGTTTTGGTTTATAAAGCTTTGCTTATTTAGATGAAATCACTTTAAAACAGTTCAGTCTTCTTAAAGAGTTGGCATTATTTTCATTTGATCCAAGAGGAAATGGATAGTGGTTAAACTAAGAAACAAGAAAGGATACATGTGTAGTCACCTCAGGGAATGCCAAGCTGACACTCCTCTTGAGCCATCCATGGCTGCAGCCTACATCAATACCGTTGCTTTAGAGACAAATCTGTTTTAACAGACTGAAGTCACGTCAGAGCCAGACCTGACTGAAAAGAAACAGCAGCTACTTGAGAATGCCCTTGACCTTGCAAAATGTTATTTTCCCCCAAGAACATTGTGTGCTTAATATTTTGGCTTTGTTCTTTTCATTGCTGTAACCACAGTGCCTGATATGTTTATGGTCAGAAGCTGGCTGACCATGGGCTCCTTTGGAAACAGATAATCTTCAGTTACCGGCATTTCCCTGTTAAGTTAATTAAGATCTCATAAAGCTCCACCTTATAGGCACACTCACATGCATGTACACAATCTTTTATAAAGAATGTCCCCCACCCTTGCGGACATTCTCATGGAAAATTTAAGCAATCGATCAGTATAGTCACCAACTCCAGGACTGTTGCATTAATGTCCAAGTGCCTTTAAACACTGAAATCAATAACTCAAACAGAAATTCTTTTGCATCACACGTCTAAAAATTAAGCTTCTTGTATGGAAATTGTCAAGTAGCTCACTGTGTTTGTTTTAAGGCAGATAAACAGCTACAGGACTATGTTGTACAAATTTTCCAAAGAACTGGTTAAAAATCCCATCTGGTCGGGCGGTGGTTGGCACATGCCTTTTAATCCCAGCACTCGGGAGACAGAGGCAGATGGATCTCCATGAATTTGAGGCCAGTCTGGTTCACAAGAACTAGTTCCAGGACGGTTAGGACTGTTACACAGAGAAACTCTGTCTAAAATAAAAGAAAAATCCCATCTGGTTTATAATTCCAGATACATAAAAAATTAGCACAGTCACAATACTTCCTAAAATATATATCTTCTTGGAAGCTTGACAGAATCTGGGATGGTTTCTTCTAAATTCAATTCCAAAGTCAGCCAGCTGATTTGAACGGGGTGACTGGTAAAGATTGTTTTGTTTCTGAACCCAACAGAGGCCTCCATTGTGAAATATGTTAGAACAGTGGTTCTCAACCGTCCTAATGCTGTGAGCTTTTAATTCAGTTCCTCATGTTGGTGATCCCCAACCATGAAATTATTTTCATTGCTACTTCATAACTGTAATTTTGCTACTGTTATAAATCATAGTGTCAATACCTGTGTTTTCCGGGGCTCTTAGGCGAGCTGTGAAAGAGCCCTTTGATTCCCAAAAGGGTAGTGACTCACAGGTTGAGAACCACTGGGCTAAATGAACTTCATCTTTTCCAGTTTCAACTTCCTGAATCAGCTCTCCATTACGCAGTCCACTCAGTGTTTGGGCAGATGTTGGTGAGATGCTGTGGTATCATGAGACATTGCATGGGCCCTCCTTTCTCCCTAACTCCAAGGCAACTTGTGCTCAGCGTAAGGAAGGGCTGGATGGTACACAGAGGCCCCTATCGGTAACATCTGAGTGAGGAAAGGTGTGTCTTAAACTTGCTCAGAGGGTCAGGGAATCTCAAGTCAGCAAAAAGTCCCTAAATAAAAGTCCAGGAAAGTCTAAGAAGTCCTCCCTAAGACTGTGAAACACGAGGATCACCGTGCGGTTATGAGCAGCGCAAAGGGCTCCCTACCGTGTGTTAACAGCCAGTAGGACATTTTTTAATCTGAAGATAAATAAAGTTGAAAAGAGGGGATCATATTTTTAAAAACTCCAATGCATACAACAGAAAGGGAATATCCTTAATACATAATGAAATCAGTTTTCTGAATGGTTTACTAAAGAAACTCTGGGGGCTGGAGAGATGGCTCGGTGGTTAAGAGCATTGCCTGCTCTTCCAAAGGTCCTGAGTTCAATTCCCAGCAACCACATGGTGGGTCACAACCATCTGTAATGGGGTCTGGTGCCCTCTTCTGGCCTGTAGGCATGCAAGCAGGCAGAATACTGTATACATAATAAATAAATAAATATTTTTTAAAAAACTCGTAAAAACTCATTTCAGTAAAAACTCATCTTCATGGAGATGCTAGGATACCTGAGATCAAATCTGGTTTGATTGTTACCATGAGGCAATTTCTTAATCCATGTGATGTTATATTTATTTCTCTACTGGTAAAAAGTGAAGATCAATTTGTTTTCTCTTACAGAATTGAGTTACATAAATACCATGATGTAACTAATAACATCCTCTAAAAAAATGCTGAGCATATACAATTCTTAGATAAAGCAAGAGGGTAGAAGCAGACAGCAGCAGTGATGGGTTTGAGAGGTGACAGTATTTTATGTGGAATGGATAAAGAGTTGAGCATGGCTTTAAGGAATTTTCTGTGCTAAATAATATACCCTAGTTGCAAGATTATGATATATTAAATTGCTTGTCAGAATTATTGTCACATTTCTGTTCCCACAAGAAATGTTTCCTGACACCTCACAGTTTTTAAATTTAATGGATAAATTTCCATTAAATCAGTACTATTGCTGATTTAATCTATATCATTCCTTTAATCAGTTCATGTAAAATGTATCTCAATATCCTCAGCTCATTTCTCTGTTATTTTCTTCTTCATTTTTATTAATCATTCTTCTATTAGATGAAATGTAATCATTCATTTTAATAAAGACTAAAAGTGTCTTCCTGAATATAAAATGTTTTTGCTTTTATTTGTAATTTTTAAATGGTAAGAGTCATAAAATATCTTATATCTATAATCTTTACCTTCAAACTCCACTTGCAATGTAGTTTTAAATATATTGTATGTCTCTTTGTAATAAAAATCCATGATATTTTCAAATCTATTTACTACCCGATTCATTCTGGTCCTGGCTAGTTTTATGTCAGCTTGATACAATTTGAAAGGAGGGAACCTCAGTTAAGAAAAGGCCTCTATAAGATCATGCCGTAAGCAGACCTGTAGGATTTTCTTAATTAGTGATGGATGGGAGAGGATCTAGCACTCTGTGGGTGATACCACCCCTGGGCTGGTGGTCCTGCATTCTTTAAGAAAGCAGGCAGAGCAAGTCAGTAAGAGCCATTTTCTAGGGCCTCTGCATCATCCTGCCTTCAGTTTCCAACCCTGTTTGAGTTCCTGCCTTGGTTCCCCTCAATGATCTGTGACTCATGATGTATAAACCAAATAAACCCTTTCTTTCCCAAGTCTCTTTTGGTACTGATGTTTCATCACAACAGTAGCTAAATCCTAAAACAATCATCCTCATCCCAGACTCACAGGCTCTAGGCATCACGTGATTGGCACATTTGCATATGAAAGTTACAGAGGTATGATTTTGCACTTCTGCTTATTTACTTTTCTGCTTATATACCTTTTCGTTTAAAGGTTTGGTTTTTTGTTTTGTTTTGTTTTGTTTTTAAAGTTGGCAAGACAGTGGTGGGTCCCAGCACTTGGAAGGCAGAGGCAGGAGGATCTCTATGAGTTCAAGATCAGGCTGGTCTACAGTAAGTTCCAGAATGGTGAGGACTACACAAAGAATCCCAGGCAGTTGGGTGGGGGGCAGGGATTAAGTTATCTATATGTTCACCAACTATGTGGCAGCTAAGCTGAGGCAGCAAGCTATGTGCACAAGATACAAATGACCATGGAGGCCAAATGAGGTTGTCTAGTGCCCTGGAGCTGGAGTTACAGGCAGCAGTAAGCCATCTGCTGTGAGTGCTGAGAGCTCAACTCTCTAAGAACAGCACACACCCTTAACTGCTGAGCTGGATCTTCAGCCCCGTTATTTTCTTTAGTCAAGTTATAGAGACGCTGTATAGTTGCTTTTACTCATAGGAAAAAAAAGTATTATTCCTATCTCTTGCTTTAGCTAAGACTTGGAGTGCAATATGGAATATGAATATGAAGATTGGGCCTCCTCATTGCATTGTTGATTATAAAGGGAATGCTCCCAGTTTTTCCCCCACTTAATATAATTTATTGTATATTGCCTTAATTTTGTTATTTCCTTCTATCCCTATCTTCAAGGCTTTTATATCTACTTAAACATAAAAGAATGTTGGACTTGTCAAAGACCGTTTCTACACCTATTGATACGACTGTGTAAATACTGTCTTTAAATCAATCTATGTGCTGTACTACATTTATTGATTTGCACATTGTAAACCCAACTTGCATCCCTGTTTTAAGTATTTTATTGAGAGTTTTTGCATTATGGTCATCAAGAAAATTGACCTATAAGTCAGTCTGCAATAGAGATACTTGTAGCTATAATATTCACAGCAACTAAATTATTAGAACTCAACATATGAATGGGTAAAGAAAATGTGGTTTATATTTGCAATGGAAATTGATTCAGCCATTTTTTAAAGAAGAATAAAAATTCTGTGACATTTGCAGAATGAAAATACGTCTGACTCTGAGAGACAAATATTGTCTGTTACCTCTCAAATGCATACTCTAGATCCATACATGCAATATGTATGAAGAATATGATAGCAAAAAGAACACAGAGAGAGGGAAGGAAGAGATCTAAAGAGAAGGGAAAAGGTAGTAATGGTGGTAATGGAAAATACATGACGTGGAAGCAGAAGAGGAGACTATTTGGGAAATGGGGGAACAAACCAGCAGTAATGAGGAGGGGAGGAGGAGAGGAGAATAAGAACATAATGACATACCTTTGAAACCATTGTTTTGTATGTTAGCTTTAAAATTAATTCAATGCAGATGGGCAGTGGTGGCACATGGCTTTAATCCCAGCACTTGATAGGCAGAGTTAGGCATATCTCTGATTTTAAGGCCTGGTCTACAGAGTGAGTTTCAGGATAGCCAGGGATACACAGAGAAACCCTATCACCAAAAACAAGCAAAAATAAAATAAAGTTAATTAAATTCCCAGGCATGGTGATGCACACTTCCAATCCCAGGACTTTGCAGAAGCAGCCAGATCTCTGTGAGTTTGAGGCCAGCTTGGTCTATACAGTGAGCTCAGATAGGTCAGGGCTATACAATGAGATTTTGTCTCAAAAAAAAAAGCTAAAAAAATGTAATAAGGCAATAATAAGTGGCAATGAGTGCCAAAAACAATACCAGCTTTTAAAGAAATGATATGTTATTTTAACTACCAGCATATATTCACCTCTCAAAGCTTTTAAATGTCCAGTGTTGAGAAAAGTTTACAAGCATTTGCTAAAATATTTTGGAAATCAACTAGGAAGAATATATAAAAATATTCTACATGAACACATTCAACGCCCGGTAACCAAGCTCTGAGAGTGTCGAGCAAAACCTAGGGTCTCAAGGATTACCACTCAGGAGACATGGATGCACATGACCCTGAATGTGCTCCGAGCAGGCACAGAAGAGAGTCAAGTCATTCCGAGACAATTTACTTTATTGAAAGATCAATAACTGTTGAGCTTTAGAAATATTATAAAATTTAGGAGTAAGAATACAGGACCTATAGAGGGTAAAGACTGTCTATATATACAAAAAAGTCTAAAACCGAGTCAAAAATGTCCACGAAATGAGTCAAATAGCCACTTAACGTGTGCATATCATGAGTCTTTGAACACAGTACAGTTATCTAGTTACTGCAGATGTCAGAGTCAGAGGGGAGAGTGAAGGAAAGCTTGAGAGATGACTTCCATGTGTTTAATGGTTACATCCATTTTAGAGAGACCTTTCTCTGAACAAGATTATTCCAAATGGGGGCTGGAGAGATGACTCAGAGGTTAAGAGCACTCACTGCTCTTTCAAAGGTCCTGAGTTCAATTCCCAGCAACCACATGGTGGCTCACAACCATCTGTAATGAGGTCTGGTGCCCTCTTCTGGCCTGCAGGTATACAAGCAGACAGAATACTGTATACATAATAAATAAATTAATTAATTTTTTTTTTAAAAAAAAGGAGTTTTGGTACTGATGGTTCAGACATACAACAAAGTTACACATAACCATCCAAGACTGTGTGTGAATGTCCATGCTTGACAGTAACACTTGTCTAAGGCATACAGTTAAGCTTACAAGCAAATTATAAAATGTCAGCTATGCTATTTCCATGATATCATTATACATGTCTTATGCTGAAAGCATAAATACCAAAATTTAGGATGACGTGTATCAAACTTCAAAAGCTGGGGGATTTTGAGCTACTAATGGAAGGATTAGTTCTCCCCACAACATATATGTATATCCGCTATAGCCTTCCCGGGCTGAGTCTCCACTCGAACTGGACTGGGAGGAATGGATAGAGGAGACAGATGTGTGAAGGGGGATGAAGGACACTAAACTTTGGGGGTGGGACAGAGTTTCCTTAGAGGACAGTGGAAAGATTTGAACTAAGGGACGGAGAAAGTATTTTGGGCAAGAGCAGAGACTTGTGGAAGGGCAAGACAGCTGGGAACCCCAATATCATTGCAAGGGCATTTGTGGCACACTCATCAGGACACATACTGAAGGTAAAGCTTCCATTCTTGTCCTCGTGTTTCTCTTCCCTTTCGTATCACTGACCCTTCACAATTTTGTGACAGGTCATTCCTCCCAGTCACCAGGAAAATCCATCCATCCATCTATGAAGAAAGGGTCATCTCACCCACTGAATTAAGGCTAGGGTGAGAAGTTGTGCTAGATAGATTTTATGAGTTTGAAACAGGCAAGAGACATTTGGGAAAAGGAAACCGCAATTGAAAAAATCGCCTCCACCAGCTTAGCCTGTGGGCAGTGCTATGGGAAATTTTCTTGATTAAAGACAGATGTGGGTGGGCTTATCATCCCACAGGACACAGTGGGTGCCACAACTGGGTGAGTGGCCCTGGGTGACATAAGAAAGCAGGCTGAACAAGCTATGAGGAAGAAACCCATTAGCAGTAATCTTCCCTGGTCTGTGTTTCAGTTCCTGCCTACAGTCCTACCCTGACTTTATAGACTACAAGCTGTACACTGAAATAAACTGTTTCCTTATCTGGTTGCTTTTGGCTATGGTGTCTAACAAGAGCAACCTAACTAAAGCAGAAATCAAATAAAATTGTGTGTCACTGTGGTGTGTAATCAGCACCACGGAACAAAGAGGCTAGAAGTGGATGGAAGTGCAGTCTGTCTTTCGTTTGGGCCACCAGCTCACAAAGAAAGGATTCTGAGGGTTAGAGAGATGGCTCAGAGGTTAAGAGCACTGGCTTTTCTTCCAGAGATCCTGAGTTCAATTCCCAGCAACCACACGGTGGCTCACAATCATCCATGAGATCTAGCTGCAGGTAGAACAGTGTATACGTAATAAATAAATAAACAATAAATAAATAAACATTAAAAAGGAAGAAAAAAAAGAAAGAAAGGACTCTGAGACCTATTATTAATTATGAAAACTCTGCCTTAGCTTAGTCTTGTTCTTAATTAGTTCTTAGAACTTAAATTGACCTATATCTTTTAATCTACATTCTTTTATGTGGCTCAGTTTCCTCTCTACTCCCCATCTGCTTCCGCTCCGTGTCCTCTGGTGTCTCTCCCATGCCTAGATTCATCTCCTCCGGCCTGTCTTGCTCCTTCTATATCCAGCTGCTGATTCTGCCTTTCTTCTTTCCAGAGCTACACTTCTTGTCAAGCTAACTAATCACAGTAGCATATCTTTACACAATACAATCAACTATCTTGCAACCTGGAGTTTGTATCCACCACCTCCAAATGTGAGAGGAAAGGACTAGGCACTGATGGCACCTGAGTATAAATATACTAATTGTCACTGACTTCTCTGCACTTTAAGATGACAAAAGAAGAATTCAATGACATTGAAGATAACCACACTGCTGTGTTATCTTTGACACCATCTTTGCCACCCCCCATATTCTCAGGCAGCCATTTTTCTTTTCTTCCCCCAATCACTGACAAAAATAATATGCTTTTTGTTTCTATTTGCTTGTTCTATATTTTACATGTAAATTAAATGGAATGTTCTGAGATTTCCTCCTCTAAGAGCATGTCTGGTTTCTGAACAGAGAGTTTCAAGAATCGTCTTGTTGGTACCATACAAGCACTCCCAGTAAATACAGGTTCTGATATACACAGCAGAGAAATAGTGCCTGATATACAGGGACCAGTCCCTTTCCTATAATGGCAGAGCAGCCACACCAAGATGGCATGAGATAATAAAGGACTGTCACAATAGGGCATGCTCTTGCTATGCCACAACCAAAGTGGTCCCCTATTGATGTCTTTTTCTCTTCTCCACTTCTAAGCATGTATCTTTTACTGGCAGTTTTCTGAAAGTTTTAGTTTTAGCTTGTGTGCATGTGAGCGTATGTGCACACATGTGCGGGTGTTTGTAGGAGTCAGAAGAGTGTGTCAGATCCCTTGGAGTTGGAGCTGTAAGCGTTTGCGAGTCAGCAGTCATGGGTGCTGGGACCCAAACTTTGGTCCTCATGATTGAGTAGTGAACACTCTTAGCTGTTGAATGATCTCTCTGGCCTCCGGAATTCCTTTTCTGCTGCTAGAGATTGAGCCTACGGTTTAGTGCATGCTGGTCAAACACTCTACCAGGGAGCTAAACCCCCTCAGTCAAGCGGTACTTTTAATTAAATGAATAAGGATCTCTCCCTTGGGGATACATATAAATGAATTGCTAGCTGTTTTGAATAGCACCCATCTGTGACTACAGTCATGCTGTGCTCATGGGTGGCAGTTAATTAAGACAACTTGGAAGGATATAATGGCTCACGAAGAGGAGGGAAGAAATGGTCTCAGAACTATTTATAATATCATGTTCGTCATATGCATCTGTGATGGTATCATCTTAGAGTGGTCTCTTTTTAAAGTAAGGCATAGTTTTCCGAGTGTTTGTGGAGATGCACTCCTACTTTACGGCGCTGGATAGAACAAGGACACGTTTGGCTTCTCTTATTTTATTCATGTACTCTTAGCACAGGAAATGCCGCAGTATCCATTTATGCCTGTGGCTTTATATGCAGCATAAAATTAAGTTTTCTATCTGATGTCATTTGTCAAGTAAGCTTTTAAAGCTGTTATTTTTCTGGGCCCCTTGAAAAAGCAGCCCGTCTTTAAAAGCACAGTGTGCCACATCACCCGAGTTGTCTCTGAAGAGGTGAAAGGACCAGAGAGCCGGGGTTTATCCTACCAGCTGAGCACAGAGCATGCCAGCTCACTGGCCAACATCTTCCCACAAATGCAAAGATGGAACTGCAAGGCCGGTGGAAACTCAGAACATTAAAACACTGCTACCCTCTATTTCAACACAGAAAGCTGGCAGACTTCCAGACAACACTGGGGTTGTGTTGAGAGAAATAGCTGTACAAGGGTTCTTGATGGAGAATAAAATATGTATCACATAAAAATTGGCAAATAAAGGTATCAATATTTATGAAACTTTATCCTAAACAAAACATTTGTTCCAACAACAAATTGTTTTTAATTATTTAGGACTTTTGCTAAATGCTTCATATTTAAAGGTGCCTTGACGAGTTTAGAGATAGTCCGTGTCATCTCTGGAATATTGGACCGAAAAATATGATTACTGAGTCGTCCTTGAATTACAGCCACAGTTGAATCACTTTGCACCCAGAAGAGAGCCTGCAGTTATATCTCCTCTCGCTAGGTGGTGTGCTCAAGTTTAAGAAAACTGCCAATGGCCAGGTGCATTAATTTCACAGCGTCAAAGGCAGAGGAGGGTAATTTTAAGCTTGAAAAGAGGTGACTATTTTATATCCAATACATTCAATTAAAAAAAAAAAACAGATTAAGAGATGTTGAGAAAGGAAAGGCCTGTTTAAATAAACAGGATGTCTCAATAGGTCAGCCGTCACTAGAAGTGCCAACTGAAGACCAGCCACGCTGCCTCACCCTCCAGCACCAGAAGGTGCCAACCAGCATGGAGAGATGCAGTGAGAAGCCAGTGCCCTTTCCCAGCTGACGTTTGCTTTGTACGCAAAACCTTAAGAGCTGAATTCAGATTGTTCAGCAACTCCCTTTGTAAGAAATTCTAGTTCATGGGTAAGTTTCTAGTTAGAAAGCTTTCTGCTGCTTGCATCTTGAAAGGACGGCATGAGTCACAGATCTCAGTGGCAAAGTCTCCTGAGAAATTATAGTGATTAGCAATCCAGGAGAATTCAGACTGGCAGACTGAATCCTGTATGTGATAGGGTGTCTGGACAGTTACTGCAGCTTTGCAGAGAGGGAAATATATTTTGTGTAATGTATTAGAAATGACTCTCTTCTGGGAAGAAAGGGTGATATTAATGTTAGATATTCAAACGTTAAACCGCATTGATCTGTCTTTTGAAGTAATTGCATTGATCTCTGGAGTCTGGAGAAATTCATTGCTCGTTCCCTGTGGATGCTTTCAAGTCCTCCCCGCCCTTCGTGCTTTTCCTTTCACCCAGGCAATTTATTTCCCCTTTAGTTTGATTCACAGAGGAAAACATCTTCCTGAAGGACCGCTGATTACTGTGTCAAAGTACTGGTTTATGTTTGAATGTATGCATGCAGACTCATGCTGCCTGGGAACTCACAGCCGGCGTTGGAAAGGCAGAGGTACCTCCTGCCCTGCCAGGCACCAACGATGGCATGCAAGAACTGTTCTAGCCTACACCTCAGAAACCCAGGCAGCTTTGGTTTATGAATGATTCACCTACACTTCATGCTTTTCGGATTTTCCCCCTACTTTCCCATGCTATTTCGGGTCTCTAAACTACCCAAAGAGGTAAGGAGGTGCTTCTATACAGGTCCTTCCCTGCAGGGGCCTTGGAAGCTGGCAGCCAGGTTAAGGTTGTTAGAAGAGAGTACAATGCAGGATGGACGTGAACAGGCCAGCAGACGTGGGCTTGATCCATGCACACCATGGAAGCCACTTTGTGCCGCCTCCTCTGGCTCTGCTTTTTAATTATTTTTCTCTTTGGATTGTTTTCCCAAAAGGCAAAACTGCAGGTGATTGCCTTGTGAGTATTTGAACTGCTATTTCAAACAAATCTTTCTAATTTATTTCTAGTCGTAGCAGTAATAATAACGTTTGTAGAAAAGCTTTGTGGACCCCCCACCCCAAGTTACACTCACCTGACAGCTACCATTGTTCAGTGCTAATAGGAGCACAGAGTATTTCCTTTGTTGTTCACAAAGATGTCTGAGTGTGCTGGAGAATTCCGCATATAAGGCGAGCATCTATCTACATGACCTTCCACAAACACCTTCCAAGATTACCCAGCAAACGTCTGAGGCCTTGGTCACTGCCAAACCTTATTGGGCTATCCTCTTTATCCAGGATAAAATTTGTCTGAAACTGGGCACATTAGCATTAAGAGATTAACACTCTACTAAAACAGCACAATAGATTGTAAAAGAGCGCTGGGCCGGCTGTGACATCCACACCTTTAACGTCAGCACTGAGGAGACAGACATGGGTCGGCACAGTGAGTTCCAGGAGAGCCTGGGCTACACAGAGAGAGCCTGGGGTGGGGGTGGGGGGGGTGGGGGTGGGGGTAGGGTGGGAGGGCCAGGGCGAGGGGGGGGGTGGCTCTGGCTAGCAAGAGGACCCCAACTTGTGAATCACTTATAGCTGCAATTTTCTATTTTGAATTTTCAGACAATAGCTGATTTTGGGTCACTAAAGCCTTGGATGATGCAACCTGTGACTAAAGAAAGACCGCCATCCACAATACACATACACAAATGTACATGTGACCGTGGACCTAACCGGGCAGAATGGGCTTATTCTCACTTCGTGGGCAAAGCTTTTCTGTACTGGAATGTGTTCTCCAGGAGTTAATTTTATTGCTTAACTATCTTGATCAAGGTCGTTAAATGGTAGAAACGCTAACAAAAGAGGAATGCTGAGACTTCACAAAGAAACAGTCTCAGCACTGTGGCTGTTTGTCTGCTTGCTCCGGGGCAGGGCGGAGGAGCTGGCGAACAAAAGCAACAGCTTCCCAGAACAACAATGGGCTTCTCTGTGACCTGCGGCCCAGCTGTCAGCCCTGGGCTCTCCTCTGTCCCCTCTTGCACTCTCCCGGGAAGCACTCCCTCTACCTCAGCCACATTCAATACCACACACACATGGAAAAGTCTTTTCCTAAAGATCCTAAAGATCATTCCTTCCAGTGAACAGAGAAACACAGTGTTTATAGCTCTAATTAATGAACGATGGCAGTGATTCTACAGGGTGTAAATACAGAGTCCATCTCATTGGTGGAGATGATGCCTCCAGGAATTGCTAGGCTAGCCTGACTGTACTCACTGGTGGTCTCCCTAGCTTGGCTTCATGCCTAGAAGAGGATAGCTCACAATTAGCCCTGAAAGTTACAAATGGAAATTGACTTGTGGGTGGGGCACAAGATAAATTAGAGCCATATAGTGTTAAAAAAAAAAAAAACAACGGTTATTTGTATCTGCTGCTGAGGGCTTATTTCATCTCAAAGACTGCAAAGGTATTCGAAATTAATGAGATCACATATTACACTGTTTTCTAAGTCTTTTCTGATGTCATTTCATCTTAATTGTAGAGAAGTAAGAAAGTTGAGCTCCTTAAGAACGGAAGGAAAAATATATGTTTTTTTTTAAAAAATGTGCACAGTCTCACTGAATATGTCTGCTTGTTGATTGGTTTTTTTGAGTCAGGGTCTCACTATGTAACCTCGGTTGGCCTACCTAGACCAGGCTCACCTTGAACTCGTAGAGCTCCGCCTGCCTCTAGCACACCCAGCTTCTATATTTGTCTTTAACCCACACCCAAATTTACACAATTGAGATGCTTACACGTTTTTATATTCTACTTTTTCACTTAGTTTGTTTTTGTTATTTTTGTTGGGGTGGTTTTGTTTTGTTTTATTTTGTTTGTTTGTTAGTTTGTTTTGATACAGGATTTCTCTTGTGTAACCCTGGTTGTCCTGGAACTTGCTCTGTAGACCAGGCCTTGAACTCAGAGATACACCTCCCTCTGTGCTGGGATTAAAGACATGCACCACCACCTCCAGAGGCTCTGATTTGTTTGCTTGTTTGTTTGTTTGTTTGTTTGTTTGTTTTACTTTACTGCTTCTTAAACATATCCTACGCCATTAAAGTCTCTTGAAAACACAATTTTAACAAAACATTTAGTGAAAACACATTTAATGAAATTGTTTTAGTGACTGTTGTTGTATCTAATGTTTGTAAGTGTTTTAGAAAAGTTTCTTTATTAAGGTAGACTTTATATTCTAAGTTTTCAATTGTGTGGTACTCCACAGTCTTCCAATCTGACTAAGGTTTGTTAAGTAAGGTTTTCTCCTCAGTGTCGGAGACTCATAGAGAAACCAGGCACTCCATCCTTTACTCGGGGTTTGATTACATGCCAGGCACCATAGTCAGCGTGTCAGATTTTCATCACACTGAGCTTTTTCCATAGTAGTATGAAGTGGAGTCTCTTAAACCCACTTGACGGATGAAACCCTAAGACCACATAATCAGGTTGTGAACTCAGGGTACTAGAAGCTTTAGAACCTGGGGGAAGCTTGCCAGTATTTACTGAACACACAGTATTTAAATTTTGGCCAGTTTGAGAAAAAGAAAGAGGTATCTCACAGCTGTTTTTAAGTTTGTCCTTTCATTGTTAGCTACTTCTCTGACAGTTACTGGCCAGTTATGTTTCCTCCAGAGTGGATAGCATCTCTCCCTAATTTGCAATGAACTGACTCCCTTATTATATAAATTTGTTTAACACTGAAAACTTTCATCCTTGGTTCTGAATAGTGGCTAAACGTTGTTCCTGTTTGGCATTTAGTTAATTGTGTGCTTTGAACATAGGTGATTTCTTCACCCCATGCAGTCAAATATGTTGATATTTCTCTTGGTGATTCTCTTCCTGGGCTTTTGTGCTGAACGAGCCATCCTCTCAGCAAAGGTCTACACCATATTAACCTCTGAAAACTTTCCCTGGGTTCATCAGTCTGTCGGCTCTGCTCCAAGAGCCCATTGCCAGCCCATTACAGACTTCTACCTTTCTGAGACTTTGTTAGTATAACAAATTGGAAACAAACATTTTCTGACATCTCTGTTACTCGGCAAATAGAAATTTCAAAGCATCAAGTTGGTTCTCTTCAGCCTCTCACAGAAACTGGGGGGGTGGGGGGGGGGAGACGCATTGCTCATCAGTTACATCTGCGTCACTGTACTGAAGTCCTGACAGAAAGAAGGCTCTGTTTGCACTCTCAGGGGCTCAGTCTCGTGGCAGAAAGGATGATGGGAGAGCAAAGCAGTTCTAGGCGACTTAGGGAGGAGAGAAAAAGGAGCCTGGAGTCCAGCTGACTCTGTCCTTCTGTTTCTCTGATTGCATCGCAGCCCTGGCTCAGGCGTGAATCCACCCAGACGCAGGGCCCAGGAGTGGGTCCACCCAGACTCAGAGCGAGGCTTTCCCTCTCAGTTTGGTTTCCTGGAGATGCCTGCACAGTCACACTCAGAGGTGCGCCTCGCCCTCACCAAGCTGCGCCAATCTAGTTACGATGACAGTGATGATCGCTCATCACACGTAGCTCAAGCTCGCTAGTGAGAACCCCCTCCAGAGGACTGTTCGGGGACCTGAAATTCTGCTTGGATGCCACCAGTCTTAGATCCCCGTGTCTGATCCTGCAGTTATATTGGGTTGATTCTCAGGGTGAGAAGTCAAAGAGTGATTTATGAGATATCACTGTTGACGTCCAAATGAGAACAGGGAGCAGTTTTAGCCAAGATGCCTGCTTTCTGGGGTGTAGCCCCGCACTGCTGCCGTCTATAGAGCTCGGCATTATCGGATTATCTGACAACAAATCCTCCAAATGTCACAATCAGGGCTCCATTGGTGCTGACAGGGCTCCTTGGCTGATAACTCTCACACACAAGCTTCGAGAGGAGTCACCCTTTTCCCCCAGGGTACTAACTGGCTGTACAACTGGGAATGCAATGACAAACTTAGAGAGAAACAGCCATGTTTTAGGAAGACAGCATCCACCTGGAAATCTAAGCTTGAACATGTTTGCATGCAAATTTCAGGAATTTCTTAATTATTAGTTAAAGTTGGACTAGTGTTAGGAAGGGTTGATTTTCTCTTGCTTACTAAAGCAGTCTATAACAGCTAGGAAGAGGAAACAGACGATTATGAACAAGATACAAGCAGCCATGGTAACCGATAGAGTCACTTTTTACAAATACAATTTCCCAAAACCAGTTAATACTCATATATGGCTGCACATATACATGGATGACTGACTTTTTGTTACAAGTTTTTCCAGTAGTCCCTGGTACATTTTTTGGGGGGGGAAAAAGATATTATTATCCAGGCAACACTAACACTATTTAAACAGACTTTAGCTGGATGAGCCTGCGGCAGGTTATATTAATTTTAGGCTCTACAATGCTGCAACTGTTTAAGATCCAGTATTAGACTCTTTTTGTCACAAGTAATTTATCAACAAACAGTTTCTAATATGAAGGTTATACAATGACTTATAACGTGTTATGGGATATTGAGCAATTGCTTGTTTAAAAATAATAACGACAATGGAAAGCAAAATTATTTTCTAACATAAAACAGCAGTTATTCCCTTTCATAGCACAAGGCTAGAAAATATTTTTCATTTTAAGTGAATCAACATTGAAAATATGTCCAAGGGGCTAGGGAAACCGCTCAATTGAGCCTTACAACAGCCAGATAATTTGCTTCGAGGCATCCTCTGGTTAGCCTGGGGCGTAGATTTAACCTGCTTGAATTCAAGACCTTGACTTCTTTGGATAAACAAATATTGATATATTTTGCTAACAAACCAATGTTCACAGTATCAATTGAGCCAGTTCTTTTGCTTCACCTGAACTTTTTAAATCAGTCAACACAGTATTCAAAATATAGACATAAGCCAGCAGTGTCTCCGTTAGACAAGAACATGCTTTAGAGAACCGAAGTTGATGAAGGTCCATACATTTGAAGACCTCTCTTCCCGAGTGACACATTGCCTTTTGTAGATCTTTTGCTGTGTGGGACTAGACTCCAGCATGGCCTAGGATGCTTTTCCTGAGACTCTTGCCTTTCTATGGATCATAGAAGCACCATGCTTCTTCGTCATTTCCAGTCATTCCTGATGCAGCTAACAAACCAAAACCCTAAGGCCTAAGCATGCAGCCGCTTTTCCATGCTTCTCTCTTGCCAGCTGGCTGCTTTTTACATCATCTGTACTGTAGATGTCATCACTGGGGAAGGCTGAGTGGCGAGAGCATGGTGCCCCTTGGAACTGTTTTTGCAGTTGCTTGTGAGTCTGTAAAAGTAAAGAGTTTTAAGATATTATCAAAGTTCAGCCTGTGGGGAGAATGAACCCAAGCTTTTGGGTTTTTTTTTTTTTTTTTTTTGGATTTTTTGGTTTGCTTTTTTTTCCCCCTTTGGTAATTTAGAATCAATCCAGTTTCCTCTCGGGGGAGCTGCCATCAATTTGAGGACGCATTCAAGTGAAATGAACGCCATTTATAATTGTGTGAGGACCGGTGAGCTACTCAAACCTGAGCCAGTGGTTCAACCACTCGGATTCCCCCCAGGAGTCTATCTGGAGGCCACTTGCTTCTGAAAACTTTCAGATCTTTGAGTTTGAGCCCAGCCTGGTCCACAGATGAGTTCTAGGACAGACAGGGCTACAGAGAAACCCTGTTTTGGGAGAAAAACAAAATAAAACAACAACAAAAAAAAAAAAAAAAAAAGGAAAGAAAGAAATGGTTAAGAGAATTGGTTACTCCTCCTCTGGACCCAGATTTGAATCCTAGGACCCACATGGCAGCCCAAAGCTGCCTGTCATGTCAGTTCCAGGGAATCCAGTGCCTTCTTCTGGTCACTACAGGCACCAGGCATGCATGTGGTGCATAGACAGGCACACAGGCAAATGCTTGTACACATAAAATAATAAAATAACTATTTTTTAGAAAATGAAAGTTACAAGGCTTGGGAGAGATGGTTTGATTAGAAAAGTACTTTTCCATGCAAATACAAGGACCTGAATTTGTATTCCCAGCAATCTTGTAAAAAGACAGGCATGGCGGTACATGCACGTAACCCTAAGCTTGGGAAGACAGAGACAAGTGGATCTTTGGAGCTCCCTAGCCAGCCAATTTTTTGCATTTAAAAGACCGTGTCTCAAAACATAAGGTAGAAGATACCAATGTCCACATGTGTGTACAAACACATACACACCCAACACATAAACCACACAAAATGAAAGTCAGCCTGTTGAAGAACCTCAAATACCTCTGATAGTAATAACCCCCCTTTATAAGAGGAATATAAGTGACAAGGTGAGACCTCCATCAGGTGGGATAAAAGTGACTATACTTCTCATCTGGTTGTGCTGTGGGTACTTACTGACAGGTTTCAGTGCCAGATTCTGACTGGAAAGACCATAGGAGTAGTGGGTTCCAAGAAGGACAAATGCAATGGAGAAAAAGGCAGGGTAGCCTGTGCTGCTGAACAAGGCCAGTTCAGAGCAGAGTTCCAAGAGAGAACAGGAGCTCAAAAGTTTGCCTAAGAAATCTGCCCTTGATAAATTCAGTTGAACTAAAGTTATGAGGAGCCCACTTAAGATGACAAATCAGACACCGTTTATAGCCATTTCAAAGTCTTCACTCCAGCTGGCTGGGACAACACTCAGGTAGGTATTCAATGTAGCACCAAGTGTTTCAGATAAGGGGTTTTTAAATGCAAAAACCTCAGTCTGGTATTTCACTCGCCAGTTCCTAGGGAAGGTTTTGCGCAAGCAAGCAGCTTAACAGTGGTTAACTGGAAAGGGTGGTTTGCACAAACAGGCAGTTTAGTAGAAGCTATGTTACCTTGAATTATTACTAGAATAGAGTTGAGTGATTTTCCATGAGGCTTTCTATCAAGAGGATCAAATTCTAGTTAAGCTTAAAATGGCTTCAGCAAGGATACGAGATGGAGGAACCTCTGCTCTGTCTTGCCGTTACACCATTATAAACTTTTTGAAAGTGAGACACTGACTTGAAGCACTAGTTGAGGTGCAAGCAAGTGTCAAAGGCTCACTCTGAAGCCGCCTACAGCGGTCTTCAAACCATCTGTCCCATTGGAGAGTTGAGGGGAACTCAAACTGCTTTGTTTTGTTAGTGAGGCTGATTCGGGAAGCTCCCACAATTTACTTCAGTTGGGATTGACCAGAAACGCTGTAGAAGAATACAAAACCAAAAACACCTCCCTCGTCACAATCACAATTGGGCAGGAATCTGTGCGGGGCAAGTATTGGAAGGAAGCACAGCTTGAACGCAAAGGTAGAAGATCCGCTAGGAGGATTTGTGAAGAAAATAAGTCAGCAAGTCTGAGGAAACCAGCTATCCTGCACAAGCTATCGGAACCATTTTGCCGATGGCCCCCAAGAGCCTTCGTTTACCCTCCATTGTCACCTTGCCAAAAGCTCTGTTGGTGACAATGGGAATAGATAGCTAAGTACGCTTGTAACTTTTCTGGTTTATAGAATGGAGAGTCAAAGGGTTAGAAGATTTAGCTTGTACCTCAAAACGATCATTTATTACATGGCTAAGTGGCTGAGGATAAAGCCACAATAAAGGTGATTCATGCCCCAAACCCATTCTCGTGAGACAGAAATGAAAATCCACACCGAATCTGTCTGTTTCACGCATGGGAGAATTGCGGGGAGCCAGCTCAGCAGCCTTGCAGACACACTGAAGGCTGAACACGACTGCTCTTGGAAAGCAGGGAATGAGAATCGTCCAAAGAGAGAGTGCAGCCCTCAGTCCTGAAAGAAGGGGCCCGGTGGGCAGGGTGAGCAGCGGGTGGCCCTGCCAAGCAGGCACAGGCGTCTGGGAGTATGGCAGCCAGCCTGGAGATCTATTCAATTAAGGTAGGTTCCTTGCCAGGAGGTTTTCACCAGCTCCACGATTTATCAAGACAATTGGACCTAGTTCAAAAACCACCTTTGCAAATTGCCATCAGGGGGGCTGACTGAGCTAGGGATGTCTGCTGCTGGTGACATCTGAGCTCTCCTGTGAGTTACACATTTCCTCTTCGCTGTAGTCTCCAGCAAAAGGTGTAATCCCTTCCCTCACCTTCCCTTCTGGTTTCAAAGGCTTTCAATTTAGGGATTATGTAAATTAAGGAGCTCAATGGCCCCTAGGCTAATTATTTTGCTTCTTAGGTGTTCCTTTATTGCATTAAGTCCTCTCAAATAATTTTCCTTCTTTCAGCCAGCTGCCACCACTTTTTTTTTTTTTTTTTTAAATATGATCTCTATCAGCTCCTACTCTATAAAACAAAGTTGGGCTCTGGTACAGAGCAATTGAAAAGCTTTTCAAGACAAAATGCTCAAGCCATGGTAGGCATTGTGGCAGCAAACTGTCTACATTTTGTTGTGAATCGTGTTTATTCGGGTCTTGTTTGTTCACCGGTTCCTTCCTTCATGTTGGTCTTCAATTCTACAGAAGCAAGGCAGAAGCATGATGATTACTCAAAGAGCTGACAAGTGGGAAGGCTGGAAGAGAGACAGTTTGGTCAGCTCTGTACGGGAGAGTATGGCATTTGCCGTCAGCCGTTGATCATCATCTGTTGTCGTTATTGACAATCGATTAGCTATTGGGAGATGTTCCAAAGGGTGGTCTAAGCAGCACACCCAAGACTTGACAAAAGCAGGGATTTCATCTGTGGCAGAGTCGTTCAAGAAAAAAGCCTGTCAGAGCCAAATCTCTTCTTAGATAACAAATAAAATCTGTTGGCTTATTATAGTTATCAAAAGCATGTATGTCCTTGTAGGCAATGACAAACCATCTTTTCTTTTACCCATACACCTGAAAAATGAATTCATATAAGAATTTTTTGCTTTCTTAAAAAAATAACCCATGTATATTCTCCTGCACGTAAGACACAGTTGTAAAGATAAGAACAATATATCCTTATCTTAAATTTGTCAATTAACTGGTGTGCTTCTAGATTATTTCTGCCCAAACTATTTATCTCAAGATGGCTGGCATTTCCTTTACTTCTCCATTTTTCAGGCTGAGGGAAAGGATATGCTCCTAACCCCAGGCTGCTGCTTCAACTGACGTGGGGGGAGATCACTGAGTGGAGAGTTTTGGCTGAGAGAGAAGTTGAAAGAAAGCAGGGCAACAACTGAAGCTTCGCCAGACTGGTTGATATCGACCTCTGCCAAAGCAGCTGCAAACGTGAGGGGAAGGTTTGAGAGATGGGCAGTGGGGGAGGGGATGGTGAAACTCAAGGTGGGAGGGGTATAGAGCTGCCAGGATAACGGGGCAAAGCTTTCTCACAAGTGTCAATGCTGTGGAGAACTCCTCTGTCCGCCCCAAACAACGTGTCCTCTCTACTGACTGTCCGTTTTTTCTCCCACCCAAATAAATCCTAATCGCAATTTTTAAATTTCCTATTAGACTTGAGTCAAACTCTATTTGGATTTTATGCATGCTGTATTTTTCTTTGGGGTGGGCTGTCATTTTAATTGGTTGCTTGTTTTTTAATGAACATTTGTTCTCGCCTTGAAAAATAATGAATGTGTGTGTGTGTGTGTGTGTGTGTGTGTGTGTGTGTGTGTTTATGGAACCAACAAACACTACAGTGTGGAAAATTCCTTTGGCACACATAGGTGTATTCAGCCACAAATGTTCCTGACTTGAAAGCTGAATCACATGAAACCTGACAGCAAGGTGAAATATTGTATAGGCAAAGTGACATTTTATAATAACAGAATAGTAAATGCAGAGGCAAAACATGAATGAAGGCCAGCTCACACCCCTTAGACGCTTCAAGGGTGAATCTCATCCTGACTTTTCTGTTTTCATTGCACTAATAATTGTGCATATCTTCCGTTTAGAGGACACCATCATTTCGAATCATGTTGCCACAAATCTCTAACGTCTATCTGAGGTCAGATAGATAGCACCTTGGAGAAAGAAACTGAAAGAAAAACCACAGGACCCCTTTATCAAGCACTCCACTTTGGAACTAGACCAAACAATGTTTTAAATTGTTTCGACGAACACAATCCACCCAAAGCACATGTGCAAATTAACTTTCAGTCATGTTACAAATGGAATTAAGCATGATAAAGTGTGTTGATTGCCTACCTGCCTGCATCTTCTATACCCCGACACTCCGCAGCCACAAAAGGCTGCTCTCAGGAACTTGTCAAGAGTCTGTCTGTCACTCTGCTGCTCCAGAAAACACCAGCTGCAAAAAAAGGTGAAAGCATTGGTAGTTGACAACAAAAAAGAGAAATGTCTGAGCGGGGCTTTACGAAGTGGTTCAGACCAGAACAAAGGAAGGTTTGAGGGAGAAGAGAATGGTGTGAGCATCCTCTCTGGGTGCCCAGAGCTAGGTGTTTGCCTTCCACAAGTCCTAGGCAAATGCCTTTTGTGTTCACGTGATGAAAAGTCCATCATTCCCATTTTTCTCATTCAGAAACCCACATTTCTACCAAAGGATGGCCATGCCCATAACCCTGAATAATGATGCAAGGTGACAAAAACCTCACAGTCATCAAGTTGGCAGACTAACAAATGATTTAGATAATGTGTTCACTGTCCATGCATTTAACAGATAGGCGACTTGTACTGATGCTTACTTTGACAAAGGTATGAAGTAGGGTCTACAGACAATCAGAACTGATCTAAAAATCTCAACTCGAAACATTCAGGTTTGTAAAGTCTACTGTGGAAGCCACACTCACAATGTCTTTTAACTCCTGACCTGATAGCAAGGATGAGCAAGTCCAGAACCCACTGATCTGAAACACGGATTTCCCATTGCAGAGCTGTGCAGCAAGCTGGAGAGAGGCTGCAGAGAGTGTGTTCAGAGCTGGAACATATAACTAGTAATAATTCCAGTCTCCAGGCCTGTCAATCCTGGAGAAAGGATTTCATGATTTTTACCCAAAACCATATTGCTGCTAGAAGATATGACACCACAAACAAGTTACAAAACTCCTCAAAAAGTAAGGGCATCTCACTTCCAGAATTTGAAAATGCTATGAACCTGAACAGAATGAGCCCTCTGCCCAGTGACTACATAACTTCTGTATTAGGTGCCTTTTCTGACCATCCTGCATGTGACTGGGCGTACCCTCCTACTCGTTTGTAATTTTTGTGTATCTGCCTTTTGAAATTGTCTTCATTCTCTGCAGTCCAGGCCCAGCCCACACGTCCATGATCTTCTTAGCACCCTTCTACCTCCACCACCAAGGCTCACTGACCTCCCCTCCGCAAGCCTCACATTCAGATGACATAGAAGGATGCTTAACTGATGTCATTTGTCTCGTAGGTGTGACTTGGGTACCATAACGGGAGTTTAAAAAACAAAAAATAAGGACAATGTTTGCTTCTGAAGAAGTGTGAAAGGATTACCTGCTGGCTAAACCTGTTGGGCTGTTGCCATAAAAGCCATCGAGCCACAAAGAGTAGAGAAAGCCTCCACTCAGTGTATGTAATGTAGAGGGAGCTGGTCAATGCAACACTGCCACTGCCTCTGTGGGCTTTAGTATTCCGAAAGAATCCTCAGAATGTCAGTCTCCCTTCACTCCCACACACTTATTCTACTGCAAGGGGGTTGGGGGAGAGTAAAACCTGCATTTCTATAGAGTGAATCAGATCTCTCTATGCACAGAGCGAACCCCGTGTCTGTGTTTAGCATCCCAATGTGATAATTATGCATCAATTTGCTCTGTGGCTGAATCTTACATTTTTATACTAAAACACCACGAAGGAATGGCTAAATAGTACAGTACATTAGTTATCTTATTCTGCCTTTCCATTGTGACTTTAAAAAAAATCATCCAGATTGTTCAAATCCATCTGTAAAACAACTGTGGAATGTCAGGTGTGTTTAGAAGTTGAGAAGTAGATAGCTGTGGGAGGTGAACTGCAGGACACTGTGCTGGCAATGCACACACATATTGAGTGTTCATGTACACGCGTGTGTGAGTGCGCCCATGTGTGTGTGTGTGTGTTGTGTGGGAGAGAGAGAGAATAAGGAGAGGGGACTGGATGGTTGTGGAGGAAGGAGATTTTATTAATAAGTGGAGAACAAAAGCTGGGTTATGTAAGCAACACTGAATTGCTTGTATAACAAGAATAGAAACAAGGTATGAATATTCATAAGGAGAGCTGAAGACGTGCTTGCCTGTGAGAAGGAACTGTAGCTAGGAGTTCTGAGTTTTGTGTGAGCATGAAGTCACCCAGGAAGCATCATGTAGATCACGTGACATGGCACAAAAAAAAAATCACAAAATTGACTAACTTTTTGGCCTAAGTTTCACAGTGTTTCAACACAGTAATTAGTAATATTTCCACTTGTCATTCAATTTGGTTTACATAGTTATGATTAGTTCATATCTCAAGACCTAAGAGTAAAGGGAAAAAAATAACGAAAAGTAGAAATTTTACTAAAAATTTACTCCTTGGGCCAGCAAGATGGCTCAGCAGGTAAGGGTTCTTGGTGGGTAGCCTGGAAACCTAAGTCCAGTCTCTAGAACTCACACAGTGAAGAAGAGAAATGACCACTCATGGTGCCCTTTGGTCACCATGAGTACACTGCAGCATGTGGAAGTGTACATGCAGGTGTGTGCACACACGTGCACACGCACACACACACACGCAAACTTAAAAATAAAATTAACTCCAAATAAGCAAAATCTTAAACATCATACAAGAAAACATAAGAATTATTCTTCAGTACATTAGATTTGACAATAAATTTTTATAAAATGATGAAAGCAAACAAACAAACAACAGCAACAAAAACCAACAACAACATAAACCGCAAAAGTAAAATGCAGAAAGCAAGTTGGACTGGGTCAGGTAAAAAAACTTGTATGCCACCACACATTTGAAGTAAGTGAAAACGGACCAGAGGATGGAAGGATACACATGTAAATCACATGCCTGCTAGTGGTATTGTGTCTGGAATACACAGAGTAAGTCCTTTTACAATCAGTGACCGCAAGCTCCACATAACCCAGTTTAACAATGGACCAAAGCTCTCAACCTGCTTTCTTCACAGATAGACAGATCCAATAACAGGACGCTCAAAATCAGTTGTCATTAAGAAAATGCAGCTGAAATCACGTGTGATAAGACACGTGTGATAAACCACGTGTGAAAGACGACAATTAAAAGCCAGACAACAACAAATGTTGGTGAGGAGGGAACGGACTAGATCACAGACTCTCCTGGTGAGAATGGAAAATGTTAGAACCAGTTCAGGAAACTGAACACTCCAGAAGCTCAGCAGAAATAGAATTAACATTTGACCCCAAATTTCTACTAATTCTCAGGCATATGCGAGAAATGGAAAAATTTGTCCACACTGTTAAGTTTTTTTTTTTTTTTTTGGCCTGATAAACCTCTCCACCATTGCAATAATTAGACCAAATTAGACCAAATCAGACCAAATTAGAAAAAGGCTCAGGTTTAATGAATGCCAGCACTTCCTGGTGGCCCTCCAGGAAAACACAGAGAGGGGGTAAGGAAACCTGGGAAGACCACCTGTTTATTCTCTGGGGGGGCAGTTTAAATACCCCGTGGGAGTGGTCTTGAGCCTCTCTGGGGAGGAGTCACCATTTGGTGGGCTTTCTAGGAGGTGGAGTCTGGACTGTGGCAACTCCCAGGGAAGTGGGGCCTTGAAATGGAACTTTCCACCCAACATTACAGACTCCTTGTACATATGGATGCTAGGGGCTGGGGTGATGCTTCAAACCAGACACATACTAAAAATTGCAAGTGAATATCTGTGGACACATGCTTGTAAGAAAAAATTGATGAAAATTATCCAAATAAACAATATCAGTGAAGATAAATAAAAAATTGGTCTATACATACAAGGGGATATCATTGAAGGGGAAGGCAACACAATATTGAGAAATGCTACACTATGAAGAAACCTTGAAAGTATTGTTAAGGCAGATGGTGGTGGTGCACGCCTTTAATCCCAGCACTCAGAAGGCAGAGGCAGCCAGTCTCTGTGAGTTCAAGACCACTCTGGGCTACAAGAGCTAGTTCCAAGACAAGCTCTAAAGCTATGGAGAAACCCTGTAAGTAAAGGAACCATATTTAGACAGTCATAAAAAGCATATTATCAGGGCAAGGCAGCAGATTAAAAATGGCCTCTGGGGCACCAGAGGAAGGAGAAGATATGAGATTAAAAAAACAAAACAAAAAACTATAGACTATCTTCCTAGGAGTTAAAGAAAGAATTGTAAAGAAGGGAGTTATGGCAAGGTGAGATCTTGACCAAGATCTTCACAGTGGGAATGACTGCCAGTCAACCAATCAGTCCTGTATGACTGACTACAGACGTTCACTCCCTTTACAGATGTGAGGACCCAGTAACAGAAAGCTGGGTGATACCCATTGCATATGCGGGAATGACCAAGGACACTGAATTAAGGAGACAGATGGAGACAGAAGGGTGATGTGGGAAACTGACACTGAGATGCTCCACGAACTTGGACCAGAAAGCAACCCATCCCCCCACCTCACCTGCTGCCTAGGTGAGTGACAGCACACCAATGTGAGAGTATGCTAATGGCGAAGCTGGGAGGAGAACCTCTGGGGCAGAGAGCTAAACAGGTGGGTTGGCCTTCTGCAACAGCTCTAAGCCCCTAGGGGCCTGGGAAGAAAGAATTCCAAATCCTAGAGATAAAGTTTAATGGTGGGCAGGGGTTCTCAACCCCAGTATTTAAGAGAAGATGGTGTCCTCACTCAAAAGCTCCTCCCAACAATAAAGATGTGTTTGATTACCCTAAGATGCATTTGATAACTTAGACTAGTAGTTTTCAGCCCAGGGGAGACAGCCTTGTTCTTTCCAACTAGGAAGAAATACTGAGGTTCTAACTTCTACTTCATTGTATTCCCTGTTTTATTTTACTTATTTTTTTTTACTTAAATTTCTTATTTTGTTTTAGCTTGCTTATCTCTTAAATAGGCTACTATGACTGGTCTTGTTTGCTTGCTTGCTTTTAATCTTTTGGTTTTTCGAAACAGGGTTTTTCTGTGTAACAGTCCTGGTTGTCCTGGCACCTGCTTTGAAGATCAGACTGACCTCAAACTCACAGAGATCCTACTGCTTTTGCCTCCCTAATGCTGGGATTAAAGGTGTGTGCCACCACCACTTGGCTATTTTTTTCTTTTTTTTTTAAAAAAAAGTCACATTTCTTCATCTGTGTGTGTGTGCACGCGTGTGTACATGCATGTGCCACAGTGGAGGTGTTTGTGGAGGCCCAAAACTGTGAGTCTATTTCTACCTTGAGAAAAATCAGAAAGTTGGAGCTTACCTCTAGTCCTTCAAGGTTATTGTGTTCCTACTTCAAACAAAAGTCCCACCTATGTTCATATCAGAGAGTTCAGCTCTCCAGGTTATTATCAACAGCTGTGGCTAATATCCTGACCTTGTATTTCAGGAATAGAGAAGTAGATATGTTTCTACCTCAAACAAAAAACTAAGGATCAAATTAAGGTTCCAGTTCCTTTAAGGAGATAACATTGGATTCCACCTAGGGAGTGGTTTGCCTACAGACTGTTTTGGTCTAGGGTGTAAGTGTGACTTGTTTTATCCTAGCAACAGAATGTTTAACTATGAGTGTAGCCCGTGACCTTCAACTGGTCTATTCATTTCCTTATATCATGTTAATGCAGTTTTATATGTTACTCCTACCTCTCGGGGCCGGGGTATATTAAGCAAACTGGAAATTAAACATGGGCGACTTCAGTATTCACTAAATTGGAACTTCCTCCCAGTACTATTCTATGTTTTGTTTTATTATTTTCACACACGTCTTCGTATTCTTTACTAATATTTCTAAAGCCCCATGCCCCTAGCCCGGCAAAAGGTGTTTTTGTCGAAGTTGGTCCCCCACAGGTGTGTAGATCAAATGACAACTTACCAGATCTGCCAACTTGCAGGAGCTGGTTCTCTCTTTTGATCATGTAGGTTCCAGGGATGGAACCAAGGTTGTGAGGCTTGGCAGCAAGTACCTTTACCTGCTGAGCCACCTCACCAGCTCTCAGCTGCCCTTTCTTCTTCTATACCTACTCTATAATATTTTCTCTATTATTTTTCTACCTATAAACTTCTTCTTTCATTCACACCTTACTTTTGTCCCCCTTCCTGTTCATCTTCATCCTACCACTGAGTTATTAGTATCCAAATCTATAAGAACTATAAACTCTATTTTCTAATCAGCGTTTGAAAGCTGCTGTCTCTGCATCAGGCCAGGGACATAAGTGAGGTACACACGTTTATTCTATTAAATGTGAAGAGCAGAAATGTGTTAAAATTATTGTGTCTCTTACTGCTGTCAGCGTTTCCCAAAAGAGTAGCAAACAACATAAACCCAGCTTAAGATAACTCACAAGGAAGAAGCACATAAAATCAAACAACCAAAAAGAAAAAGAAGCAAGAAAAAGTAAAAACTGGGTCTGGGCAGATGGATCAATGTGTAAAGTGATTTCTGTGTAAGCATGATGGCCTGATGCCCACAATTAAAGGAAGTCATGGTATCCAGCACTGGGGGATGGAAATAAGTAGCTCCCTGGGTCTCACCATCTAGCCAGCCAAGCCAATCAGTGAGCTCCAGGTTCTGCGAAGAGACCCTATTGCCCCCAAACTAGGTGGAATGTTGGATCTGGCCGGATATATTCGTTCGCACTTGGAGGGAAGAGTGAGAACTGAGAAAGAAATAGACAAGAGATAACAGATAGAGATGGGAGGGCATCCAGTAAACACTGAGACAAGTCCTGCATTTATTTCTCATAGCCTTTAAATACCCCAATCCAAAAAAGGAAGGGAAGGCAAAAGACTTCTTTACCAAGATACAAAGAACAAAGTAATTAACTTCTTAATCCCCAAAACATCAAGTAGCCACACCCGAGGTCAAACATCCTGTTACTAGCCACCCCTTGGGTCAAACCTCCTGTCATATAACTTTGAAGGAGCAAGAATAAGTCTGAACTGTCTGACCATTAATCAAGGTAGAATGGATCCATTTCTGTGGGCTCCCACTGTGGAAAGTAATTGAGGAAGATATCAAAGATCCACTTATGCCCTAGACATACATGGACACACCTGAACACTTATAAATGCATACAGCTCACACAGAGACAGAATAAAATAGAAATAAAAAAATAAAGACTAGAGGATATACCTATCCAAAAATATGGGATAAACACAGGAAAAAATGTGCACACACACATGTGTGTGTATGTGATGCATGTGTATGTGTGTGTGTGTGTGAGAGAGAGAGAGAACATGCCACTGTGACAATTCCACAAACTGGCAATAATTTATCAATACTGGAAGTCAAAGATAATGAGATTGCTGAACTGACAAAAAAATATTTCAAAGTCCTGGTTTTAAAAAGATTTATTGACTACATAGATGAGTGAAATACGTGGATATATAAAGTAATCAATTCGGCACATAAATATTAGCAAAGAAGTAAATAAAATGGGTTTTCCAAACAAAAAGTCAATAACAAGAGGAAAACCCTTCAGAGCTAAACTTTATCAAAGGCCAACTGGACCCAAGAAGTGAGGTTGCTGAAGTGACACATCCCACTACATGGTTCCTGGGTTTGGGAAACTGTTTTGTGGCAGTATGGAAATTTGTTACTTGGGGCTAAAAAAAGCATGCTGGAAGCAGAACTTAATGGGCCAGTGTGGGGGATCTGGAAAGAAGAGACAGCCTAGAGAGAGGTGGACAGTGGAGACTGGCTCTGTTGGCCTCCACAGACCGCTCCACCAAGATCACCACTCATATATGCATCTAACAAAAGCATTTATTTCTTAAGGCAAAATTCGTACATGCAGGGGTCAGCCATTATGTAAAATAGTGATGACCAAGAGGAGCATGCAAGCGCCTTTAGGTCTATTCCAGGGTCGGGAGATCAGACTTTTGAACTGATTGGTGAGTTTGAACCTATCAGCAACGAATCAACAGGGACTTGGTTGGAAGACTTGGTTGGTGTGTTTCCAGCTTCAGGGTTCGACAGCACTCTTTGGTCAACAGGAGGTGATGGGGTGTGGTTATCCCTTGGAGAGCTAACTCAGCCCAGGAAACCAAAACTGCATCTGGTCTTCCAGCGAGGCTCCTCAGACCCTGCCGTGACAGTGCTGCTGTAAGAGGGATGGCTGCTTCAGCTCAGGTTTTGAAGGGCATCAAGGTCTCTCCTACGACCTAGGCTAGGGACCTTTGTATGATATTTTGGCTAAAAGTCTTGTTTTACTCTGCCAGTTTCCTGGGAAACTGAATGACGCTGAGTTTAAAGGTGATGGATTGATTTGTTTGCCAGAAGAAATTTAAGGACAGGCAAGCATTTGGGCTGCTGCTGAGAAGGCACCTGTCATTGTCAGAAAGATGAGCGCCACTGAAGGGAAGCATCTGAACTACCAGGGGACAACAGGAAAGGTCCCGAGGCCGAAGCTCCACTCATCAGGAACTCTGTGTTGTAAAGATCCAAACACACCCAAAGGGAGTGAATACAAATTCAAACGAGGCTATCGTTGTAGAAGGGATTCCTCACTGCTCAAAATCTGCTACCTAGAGAAGTATTTGCTGAAGGCTCAGCACACAGAGCTGGTGTAGATGCAGTGGGGGCTGTGGAGGGCAGTCAGAGGATACACCCCATCCTGGCAGCAGAGCTTGGCAGCATTTTCTATGTGGCACTTAGGTTTCAGGCATTAAAGATGGAAGACTGAGGGAATCATGGGCTCTTACTCCATGGTTTTAGAAAGCTTATGAAACCAGGCTGTGTGGAGGGTTCAAAGTCCTTGCAAAGACGCCCTGAGAGGTCATTGTATGAAGTCTCAACAAGTTTCCTCTGCTCATGTGGCCCTATCCTCTGTCCATCCATTCAACTACCGACCCACCTATCCCTCACCCACCTACCCACCCAAGCACCCACTCACCTCTCCACCCATTGTTAATAACATGGCAACAAGCTATCTGCCCTCTTAAACAAACTGTTAAAAAATACCCAGTACTACCAAGCATAGTGACTCACACTTTTAATCCCAGCACTAGGGAGGTAGAGGCAGGTAGATATCTTTGCGTTCAACAATATCAGCCTAGTCTACATAGTAAATTCCAGGACAGCCCCAGCTATTTAGAGAGCTCCTATCTCAAAGACAACAGCAAAAGTATACCACAGTATTGCTGATTACATTGAACACAGAAGCAGGAGATCTCTAGGACCCATTCATCTCAGGTAGAACTTTGATGTTCTGTATATTTGTCTTAAAATTTTGAAGGCCCAACATAAAAGTGCCAAATAGCAGACTGTAAGATGGGTTGTCACTATGATAAGTTTCTTCAGAGGTTAAATTGGTCATACTTTTTCTCTTTTGTAAGAAGCCAAGAATGCAAAATTTGATCAAGCAATCATTGGGTCATGAGAATGAACTCTCATAGCAGGCTCTGAGATCAGGCATAGCAAGAACAAGCACTGAAAATACTTCAGTGTGTTCACAGTATGGGTGTTCAGCTCGAAAAGATCCCTGAGCTGCTCTTCCCAGACGCTCAAGGTTCGTGGGAAGAGGGAGAAATGGTGAGTTCTCTTCCACTTTCCCTGTGACTAAAGCAAAACTTCTACCCATTATATCACACACCCTCTGCTTACAGAATGAATACTGCCAAGAAAACAGAAGCCAAGGCCTGCAGATCCAGACCATTTTAACTCTCAGACACATCTTAAGTTGCTCCAACCTCATGATGATTTGGGGTAAATAAGTAAGTAAACAAACTTATTTATTTATTTATTATATTATTAAGGATGTCTGACTGAACCACCGTCATTCCCAAGTCATGATGGGTATTTCACAGGGAGCTGGGTAAGGCCAAGACAGACTACCAGCTAGATGGCACCTGTCAGCATCAGTGGTTCATTCTGAGAGCCAGGTTTTCAGAAAGCAGTTTCTGTGCCATGGTGAACACTATCTCAAGTTTAAATCATAATAAAGGGATTATATTTTGTTTACTGGTACACAATACCCAGTACCTGAGGGTACTCAATGGTTTATGTTTGATAGAGTTTTAAAGTTCATTTGATCCACAAACAAATCCAAATCATATATGAACTTCAACGTTTAAGAGTCACAGAATTGTTTAATAAATGTACGGTCAATATTGTCATATAAATTGGTATTATGTGATTCAACAAAAAGTTGAAAATACAAACAAACACTTGTTGAGATAAGGAACGGTCCCTTTGAAGGACGACAGACCAAGTGACCCTGGCTTATTGAGGCCTTCAGGACTATTGTCTTTCCCTCCAACACACCAAGAACTAGCTGACTCCTCCGTTAGGGCAAAGCCAGGCTGCTGACACCATAGAAAGGAAGAAACAGTCACTTTTCAAGGACATGTATATGTTAGTTCCCGTGCTTGGGGAAAATATTAATAGAAAATAAAGAATAAAATGGGACAAAAGCATGGCGTTTAATGTTAGGGCAGAGAATTAAAGAAGAGAATTTGGTAAGCAGGATGAGGTGTGTGGCAGATGGTGAGCAGACGCTGAGAGAGAGGCCATCTCTGCGTTGCAGGTGGCTAGCTGCACCTGGAAACTGGCTGCTGCTTTCCACACACCCGTCTCCACCTGCCTGCTCTGGCCAGACAAGGTGGAGGATGCTCGCTGACCGCCTGATGCTGATTCTAGCAACAAAGGCATCCCTGCTTTCGGAGAGCACAGACTGAAGGCTCATGTGCACAGAGGATGGAAAGTCGTTCTGGAACCCTTATCTCCTTTCTCCCTACCCCCAACTGCTGTGATTTCTATATTTTATTTACATTCTTTTTATCACAAATAAGGCAACTTTAATAGATATTATTTTATATTTATATAGTGCCTTGAATCTTCAAGAACCTTAAATGCTTTACAGACATTCGCTCTAATTAGTCCCAGAACAACTCTATGAGATTGTTATTGCTTCCATTTAAAAGAGAGAGATGCTGAAACACAGAGAAAAAGTAATCTGGCCAAGGCCGCAAAGTTAAATTCACTAAAGATCCGAGACTCACACACCTTAGTCTCCAGCTCCCAGCCAAATACCTCATGAGAGAATCTTTTTTTTTTTTAAATATAATCTGTTTATCTTATTTTATGAACACTGGCTGGTACTTCGTCTGTATGTATATTTCTGTGAGGATGTTGGATACCCGGGAACTGGAGTTACAGACAATTGTAAGCTGCTCTTGGGTGCTGGGAATTGAACCCAGGTCCTCTGGAAGAGCAGTCAGTGCTCATAAGCACTGAGCCATCTCTCTAGCTCCACCATAAGAGAATCTTTAATGAAGAGTATTATTGCTTTATTCCTCCATCTCCTCAGTTCTAAAAGGTAGCTACAATGAGATAGACAAGAGTATTGCTAGTTCCCTTACTGAAGGCGTGGGTGGGCTTAGTTTATCATATTAGCAAAATGATTGTTTCCCTTGGTGACTCTGTCAGAGCTCGGAACAGCAGAATTGGAAGTCCAGGCTACTGTAAACTCAAAACCAAGAAAAGGAGTCCCAAACTGAAGATGAGTGCACTATTGCTACAGTCTGGAAGCACTTTTGGTCCTGGCCAGGGAAGCAGAGGGTCCATCTGCTCTGAGTTCTAAGAGGAGGATGACTTAGGACCATTGGTGATAGCAGGAAGATCTTATCTGATGGTGGTAAGCCAATGTGTTACATCACAGGGAGTCTGTTATCCCTCAGGAAAAGTCCAGAACGTTAAAGGAACAATGACAAGAAGCTATTTTCATGGAACATGTTATAGCTTGGATATAATGTATTCCCATAAGGGCTCATATGTTGGAAACTGTTCCCAGCCAGTGGCACTACTTGGGGGAGCTGGAAACTTTAGGGAAAAAAAATAGGTCACTGAGCAGTGTGAACCTTTGGGAGCTGTATCTTGTCCCTGATCTCGCTCAGTCTCTTTCCTCAGCTTCTTTTTTGTTATTGTTGTTGTCGGTTTTTGTTTGTTTGTTTTGTTTTTTATTGATATTTATTGAGCTCTACATTTTTCTCTGCTCCCTCCCTGCCTCTTCCTTCCCCATTTCAATCCTCCCCCAAGGTCCCCAAGCTCCCAGTTTACTCAGGAGATCTTGTCTTTTTCTACTTTCTGTTTCCCATGTAGATTAGATCTACGTAAGTCTCTTTTAGTGTCCTCATTGTTGTCTAAGTTCTCTGGGATTGTGGTTTGTAGGCTGGCTTTCTTTGCTTTAAAAATCACCTATGAGCGAGTCCATGTGATAATTGTCTTTCTGTGTCTGAGTTATTCTCAGCTTCTTGACTATGAGGAGATGACCAAGTTTGTGCCTCCATACCCTCCTGCTGCAATACCTTGATTTCACTATCTTCCCAAACAAGGGACTCCACAGACTATGGACTGAAACCTCTGATGTCACGAGCTGAAAGATATCTTTCCTCCTTTAACTGTTTGTGTGAGGTCCTTGTCACGGTGATGAAAAGTCCAGTGCCAAGGAGGACAAAATTCCCACCTGGTTTATTGGTCCAAAGTGACTTTGCGTAACATACAAAAGCAAAGTACAAGTGAAAATACGAGGGAGGGCAAACGACTCCCTCAAAGCCAAGAAGACTCTCCACCCCCCTGCTAGTGAGCTTATTGAAGCTACTTCTCTAACTGCCACGCTAATGGGATTGGGTCAGAAAGTGCAGTCATGCCTCAGCAACAGATGTCGAGGTGCCGCCACCTAACAAGCCTGGCTTCTTCTGGACTCCTTCCTCTCCTGAATGGCTGACACCCTGAGGCTGAGCATCTGCAGATCTGTTCTCCACAAAGAGGGACAGGCTAGGGGGAGAAAAGGAGGATATGCCCACAAGGATGAGTTTCAGACAGGAGATGTCACCTCGGTAGGCTGGGAATGGGTGCAGCAACCGGCCAGACTATGGAGGGAGAAGGAAGGTGGGTAAGATGTGGAAGCCACTAGGGAAAGAGACGATGTAATGGCAGGCCTGAAAAATCCAGCTATGGGGAAAAAGTCAGTGACAGCTCAGAAGAACAAATCAGTGGTTGGGACAAGACAGGGAATAAAGAAATGCAAAGGGAAGGTGAAGCTAATCTGTGTGTTAGGCAGCACTGAGAAGGCCCTGAGAAAGAGTTGCAATGATGGGACACAGGCCAGAGTCAGACAGATGCAGAATCCTCTCTTAGATAAAAACTAAAAGTGCAAAAGCTAAGGGGAAATGAATCTCAGTAAGTGTCACCACGTTCCCGCAAGAATCACCACATTCTGACAAACACTTGATTTGTAAAAACTGCAGAGGCAGGAAAAACAAGCCTGGAAGGAGAAATGTCGGTCATGCACAAAGGATGAAAATCCAGCCGACCCCATCTTTTCCTCGGTGACGCTAAATGCCAAAGGCAAAATGAGGGAGAAAATTGTAAGAATTTTATCACATGTAAGATGGCGTCTTACAGTGTGAAATAAACATAAAAATAGTCTCATATTTACACAGATTCTGAGAATGTATAAGACACTTCATTCATTTTAAAATGAATGTTCCATCTGAATGAAAGGCAAACTTGAAGTTAAAACTGCTCTAGGACATAAAGTTTAGGCGTGGGAGTTGGGCAGTTAACAACTGGTACCACTCAGTTCAAACACCTGCTATGATTTCCTTCCAACAGCAAAACCAAATCTCAAAATTGTTCGTTTGTTTGTTTTTCAAAGCAGGGTTTCTATGTATAGTCCTGTCAACTCTGTTGACCAGGTTGGCCTCAAACTCCCAGAGATCCACCTGCCTCTGCTTCCTTAGTGCTGGGAATAAGGGTTTGTGCCATCTCCGCCCGGCTTCAAAATGATTCTTAAAAAAGAAGCCACACACTACAGAAAAAATAATTAGTCCTAGTTTAGTTTTTAAATGCCTAATAAAAATGTATATGTAACATGTGGACTGTTTTTATATCTTTTCTTTTTAGTTTTAAGTGCTTCCTAAAATAAGGATACGCCAATTATAAATGGAAAACGATATAAAGTGATATTCCCATAAACTGAACAAGGTACATACAATCACTTTTCAGTTCCCAGTGGTTTACATTTGTTCGCTCTCTGAAGCTCCCCATGACACAGTTCTTCCTTCTCCTCCTCTTCCCCCCACCCCAAAACCCCAGACGAGGTTTCTCCATGTTGTCCTGGCCGGCCTGGAACTCTCTCAGAGATCTGACTGACTCTGCCTCCTCAGTGCTGGGATAAAAGGTGTCCACCACAGTCCAGCAGAGGGTGCTTCTCCAACATAGATCCAATAGGGCACCACCATAAAAAGGGGGCTGAATTAGTGCACATTTCCAGTCGGAATGCTTTAAAAAAGCAATGTTCATTTCCTTACACAACTCTCTGCACATTATTTTTTACTGAGAATAAATAGTTTTTTGTTGTTGTTGTTTTTAAACCCTACTCATGTCCCTGTGTTTGTATTATTTCTATTATTAGATTATGCTCTCCTGAAGGGATGCCTAAGATTATTTATTTGTTAATCCCACCACACACACAGAACACAGGACTTTGTTTGTCATACTGAAGTGAACTGAAAGCAGTGAGATCATTCTGCTAGAGGGTTAATGCCATTAGGAAGTCTCCTGTTACCATGTCCAAAAGTACTGTGCTTGGTCTCAGAATTCTGTAACTGTATGCCAAGCCATTTCAAATTATTTGTCCTTTCATGGCTTTTTTTCTAGTTTATTCACAGTTAGGTGGTATTTGTTATTATATATGCTTTTAGTACCAGTAGCTTAAATAAACCATAATTATGAAAATGCATTTTCTACTTAAATTTAAACATTTCCTCCACCTTCTGCTCTTTTATTTAGGCCTCGACTGCCATTTTGTGGCTCTTTATTTTGCTGCTTTGAAAAGCACATTCAAGCTAATCATTTGATGATGGCACACTTCTTTCTATGCCCGGGCCTTTTTAACAACGCTTACCTGAATCACACAGCCTCTCTCACCCCTGCTCTGCCTCCCATCAGGTTTACAGTCCTCTGCATGTGGCGTCTCTTCTGCATTTGTGATTTCCATCCCAGATTGCAACGATGCTGGGACAATGTCTACAAAATGTGCATGCTTGCATTTCCTTGCTATGTAGCCCTTTGCTTATATTACTGTGGCATGTGCCCACTCGGTGAAGTGTGCCAGATCCTCTCCATACTCTTAGTAGAGTGGACCAGCAGTCCTGTCCTCACTCATAGAGCCCCCAATCTCATTTACTACCTAAGATAAATCATTTTGACAGAGCTTTAACCAAAATAAACAGAATTGTGTACATACAGTATGCAAAGAACTTCATCACATCTGGTGGTCAAGGCAATCCTGCTGGAAGGGAGCTAACACGCAGCCTGAAGTGTGAGGAGTCAGCTGTGGGGAAACCAGATTAGGTGCATTCCAGGTCTACAGAAGAACATGTACAAAGGCCCTGGGAAAGGCATGAGCTTTTTTCTTCAGGGGAAATAAAGGGCCTGTGTGCCTGGGCCAATGGATGAATGTTTCAACAAGGAGAAATGCCAACGGGGCTGAACTAGTTAGGCAGTCCAGCTATAGACAACACTAGCCCTGAAGTTGGTGTAGGATCCATCACAAATGGGTTACTTTCCAGAAAGTAGGTATGGCTGTGACAGAAATTTATTTCTGTTTTTGCAAGATTGATGTGAGAGGGGACTGGTGTGTGACCTTTTAATTGAATAGTAGTGCCATTTACTAAGATGGGAAGGAAAATGGAGTCTGGAGTTTATCGGTAGTTGGGTTTTAGATATGGGACAGTGGAACATAAAACACTCTAGCTGACAGGCAGATATATGAACTTTAGAGATATATGAGTTTATAGCTTGTGGACAATAACTGGCCCAGAGATTTAATTTGAGAGATATTTATTTATTTGAAACTGGTATTCGATGCTGTGGCTAGGAACAGATAGATCACTCTGAAGGAGCACAATAAAACCCAAGACAACTTCTGAGACACTCCAGTGAGCGGTCAGATGAAGGAGGGAGGGTTTACAAATGACCCCAAGAAGAATGTGGCTTGAAGGGAAACGAAAGCAGGACAAGGTCAGAAGGGACAACAGTCCACTGAGTGGCTGATCCCCGGAAAGTTAGCACAGCAGCGCACCGCAGATGTTTCTGAGATGGGAGCTGTGGGCAGTCTTATCAAGGCAGCTCCAGTGGTATGCTGGGAAAGTATCTGGCTAAACAGTTAGTTGACTTGCAGGAAACAGCTGAGGAAGGAAAGATTAGGAGGGACTCGGATCTTGGTGAGAGTTCTGCCGAGACAACGCTTTCTGCCAATTCCCATTAGGCGTACAAGATATGCTTTTATTTATTTGTTTATTTTTCTCTTGTTATTTGAAGATCGAGTGTGCTACCATAAAGTCAGTGGAGAGGTTACAGGCATGTGCCATGTACCTCACTGAGCTGCTTTGAACATTTTGTAAAACTTCTTTTTTGATCCCGCTCGCCATATAAGATCCAAAGACCAAATAGTAGCATTTACAATAATTGGAAAGAGTGTGGGAGAAATCTGTTCATTACTTTACTTTTTTGTATTTTCTGTGATATCCTCCCCAGCTGAACTAATAATAGCTGACATTCTATGAGCAATTAAAAATTTCCAGTTAAAATATTTTATTTTGTTCAATATTTAAAGCTATCCAGGGAGAAAAATATTCTGATTATCTCACTTTATAGATGACAAGCACAAGCACTGGAGAGCTAAGAAAGTTCCATGAGAATCCTAAGTGCCTCTCGGCAGTCAGAATGGAGACCCAGATTCTAATTGCAGAATCCATGTTCCCATTCCCACCCTTTGCAGAATAAGAGCCAAGGACGGAAAAAAAAAGATTCATGACATAAAATAAAGACTAGAATCATAGCCATCTTCACTTAATGTGGTCATTCTCCAATTGCTAATAATTTTATAAGGGAATGAATATCTTTGATGAATAATCTCCAGGCGTGATTTAGGTAATTTTGCTGGTAGCAAAGAATAAATGAATGGAGGCTGTAGGTGGGTTTTTTTTTTCAAATATACAAGTGGGAAGAGGGTGGAGGAAATACAACCAACCACCACCGAATCCGGAATATTTAAGACTAACTGTTCTAAATAAGGCCTCTGACTACATGCCCAAGAAACTCGGAAAGGAAGTGTCTGAGTGAAAGTAGACTGTTCTGGTCTATTGGATTCACGGAAATGTGCTTTACAGGAATAGACTTTGGTATTTTAAAGAACAAAAAAAAGCTCCCCAAACATTTGACTAATCAAAGTACTGCTTTACATGAGTGAAGACAAGTTCCAAGTGGAGAACCTGAGACTCATACTTCAACTGTGAGATTCACTAAGCATGAATATACCTTAGCAAACGAGACACCTAGAGCAATTATCTTGATTACTGATCTATGTGGGACAGATGCCACATAAGACCCACTCAGCCCTTTACCAATAGCTGGTTGTGGTATGAGAATAAACTCATATATTTGGATGCTTGGTTCCTAGTTAGAAGAACTCTTTGGGAAGGGTAAGAAGGGCTAGAAGGTTTTAGTGTCACTGGGAATGGACTTTTAAAGTTCGAAACTCCACTCCAGCACCCCAGCCCCACCCCAGCTTCTGCCTGTAGGTCAGGTTGTAAAACTCCCAGTTACTTCTCCAGCACCATGCCTGTCTGTAGGCTGTCATCCTTCTCATTCTGATAACAGACCAGCCCTCTGAGACATACATGGATCTAACCTATATGGGAAGTAGAAAAGGACAAGATCTCCTGAGTAAAGTGGGAGAGTGGGGATAATGGGAAAGGGCAGAAGGGAAAGGGGGAGGAAGGGAAGGGAGTGGAGAAAAATACATAGCCCAATAAAATCAATTAAAAAAAAGAAATTATTCCCCCCCCCCAATAAAAGACTAGTCCTCTGAAACTGTAACCACGCCCCAACTAAATGCTCTTTTTTGTAAGAGTTGCCTTGGTCATGATGCCCCTTCACAGCAATAGAACTGTAACTAAGACACTGGTCTTTTCAAAGAACAAAGTAAAACAACTCTATGAAATTGTTAAGATTTGCAAGAATATGGTTTTCCATGCATTTAGCCGTTTTGCAAATAATTTTATTCTTATAAACCTCAGCATTGCAAAAGAAGCATCCTGAGCTCATAAAAAAAATCTGTGGTCTCCACAGGAAAATAGTTTTTATTGGTTTAATAGTCATGTGCCACTGGAGTGATAGGCTCTGTCTTAGTGAAGGTTTCTGCTCATGAGACGACACCACAGCCCAAAAGTTACTCGGGCAGGAAAGGGTTTGATTTCATCTTGCATCATCCAGGGAAGTCAGGCAGGGGCTCGAGGCAGGAGCCTAGTGGCAGGGACTGAAGCGGAGACCCTGGAGGAATGCTGCCTACCCATTTGTGGTCCATGGCTTGTTTAGCTTACTTTCTTGTACACTTTGCGACACCAACACAAGGATGGCACTGCCCACCATAGCCTGGGCCATCCCACATATAAAATAATCAAGATAATACTTCACAGACTTGCCTAAAGGCCAACCTTTTGGAGGCACTTTCTTACTTAAAGTTCCCTACTTCCAGATATGTCTACATTTGTGTCAAAATGATAAAAAACTAACCAGGACTGACATCAAAACATAGAGGTCAGAGAAAACAGAGGTATGACAGACTGTGGAAGACTTCTGGCATAGGTATAATATAAACTAATTTTCATTTTGCAATTTTAAAAGAATATATGTGGTTACTGATTCAATTACAAAGAAGAAAAGTAAAGTAAACACATACGATTTACTTGAAGTGCCTTGTTTCCAGGCATGCGTCTGTCCAGATGATGTGTAGTGTACAGCAAACTTCCATTTATTCCCTTAATACTATATTGTACTCCATACCACAGAGTATATATAGTTCCTAACCTTATTAAAAACCCTTCATGTATGTCAGTCATTTAAAGGAATGTTTAAGCATTTATCTAATCTTGGCTATTTGGAATCCATGCAGGTTTTTAAAAATATGTTGTAACATGAAGGGCTGGCTAGTTGGGGATTTCTGTCCTGCCCAGTACCCCACAGCTGGCAAGCCCCAAAGAAAATCACACAGAGATCTCTATAAGTTATAAAGCTGATTGGCCCATTAGCTCAGGCTATTTATTATTTTTTGTAGCTTATATTAACCCATTATTCTGATCTATATTAGTCATGTGGCTCAGTACCTTTTTCATTGGGGCAGATCACATCCTGCTGCTTCAGTGATCTGGGCAGGAATGGGCGGAATCAGCTTATTTCTTCCCAGAATTCTCTTGTTCTCATTGCATCATTTCTACTTCTTGTCTGGTTTTCCCACCTATACTTCCTGCCTGGCCAATCAGCATTTATTTGAAACATGATTGACAGATTACAGACAATTCTCCCACACCAATATGTGTTATTTTATGTGTATGAGTATTTGTTTGCACATATATGTGTTGACTGAGGTTGTCCTGCCTAGTTTCTACAATTGTTAAGTCCCAAAGAAAGCACACAGAGGTGTATATTAGTTATAAACTGATTGGTCCATTAGCTCAGGCTTCTTTTTAACTCTTGTAATAGCCCATTATTAGCCCATTATTCTTATTTGTGCTAGCCATGTGACTCAATACCTTATTCAGCAGGGTAATCACATCTTGCTTCTTCTGTGATCAGGTCAGGACTGTGGAAGGAACTTCTTCTCAGAATTCTCCTGTTCTCATTGACCCACCTCTATTTCCTGTCTGGTTGTCCCGCTTATACTTCCTGCCTGGCTACTGGCCAATAAACATTTATTTAAAATATAATTGACAGAATACAGACAATTATCCCACACCATACATGTGCATGTGCATACTATGTACACTCCTGATACTTATAGAGGCCAAGAGAGGGTATCAGATCACTTGGAACTTGAGTTAAAATTACTTGTGAGTGGCCATGTGGGTGTTGGGAACAGAGTCTGGTTCTTCTGTAAGAGCTCTTATCTCCAGAGATGTTTCCAGACACACACACTCACCCCACGCAACTTCTGATTGCTGATAAAGTAAGTTGAGGTAAACACTTCTATGTAGACCATCTATACCCCATCTTTGATTTCTTCCTATTGCTAGGAGTGAAGAAACAGCTACATGAAAAGAATGAGTATGTCAAATCAGTTTCCAGAAAGACAACAGCAATTTCCATGTCTACAATGTAAATTTGTCCACTTCACTAAACACTGGACTGGTGTACTTGTGAATTGTAAGCTAATGCATTTATTAATGTGATACAGGAAACAGTACTTAATTATTATCTGAAATCCTTATTGAATCATTTCTGTGTCCTGTAAGCCACATTTTCTTCCTTTCTTTTCTAATTATCTGTTATCATTTCTGGCTCATTTAAGGTTTTAGAGGTTTAGTGTTAATGATGTGAATTTGTTGTATGTCAACACCTGCAACCCACTCATACCCATGGGAAATATTTCTAAATATTTTCCTTGCTCTTTTTCCTTGGCCTGATTTTTCATTTCTATGGTTTTAATCAGAAAGTTGAACAGAAGCAAGGCAGAGCTACACAGAAACATCTGGAGGCTTTGGAGTGGGGGAGGACTTGAATGGCCTACACTCTGCAACTGGAAATTGGACTGGAAACCTCAAGTGTTGAGGGCTATGAGTAGTTTATATCTTGGATTTTTATTATTGTATAATGATGAACTATGAGATAACAGGCAGAGTTTATACAGCTGATTTTAAAGGAAAATAGAGCCTTCTTTACCTGTGTGGTGAATCTGCTTGACCAAATCCTGGAGATATTCCAAATGAGTCAGAGGGCTGAAACTATAGGGCACAGGGCGGTCTAGGACTAAATGGAATCATTTGCTGATAGCAAATTTAAACCGTATACATAAACAAACTAGCTTTCTGAGAATATCAGCCAGTTAATGAGAAATAGGGACTGAAAAGAGTGGATGGGCATCAGAGGTTCCTCCATGTACCATGGCTTTGATATGCTTCCAGAGACAGTATCTGCAGCATATCCATGTTTCAGTCTAACAATCACATTCCTAGGAATTTATTTGTAATTGTCATAATTTGGGACACTAAGATTTGAACTCAGAGCCTCCTACATGGTAGGCAGGTATGAGGTAAGGAGAAGTTTTTGAAGTCTGTGCAGTGATGCCTATTGGGCTACTACTTACAACAGTGAAAGCACACAAACTAAACACCCAAAGCAATTTATTAGATGAAACACAATTAAGTAGGTATCATTAGGCAAAACACTGTGAAGCAATTAAGGCTAATGATACACATTCTTATTTGCTCACCTTGGAATGCTTTTGCAATAAATCTAGCCGATAAGAAACAGTATATTTAGAGTGGTCCCACCTTTTTGTTAATATTCACATGTCCATCTGTGTTTGCCAGTCTTCTACTGCTGTGACAAAATAACTCAAAAGGATTGATTTTGGCTGAAGATTTCAGTTTATGCTCATCTTGCAAACCCCTGTCATCATATGTACACAATCCTTGTCATCACACTTGCAGCTCCTAAAGCAAATTTTATTTAAAATGAAGCTCACCGGTTAAAAGTACCCACTTCTTCAGCTTCCTTACTATGGAGAACTTAGTAAAGTAGCAGAGCCCAGGTTTCACCAAAGCACAATTCGAACTCCAGAATGGCACTCAGTAAATATGTATCTAACATTAAATTAATGCATGTTCAGCATTACTTACTTTGCTGTTAAATAGTCAGCTAGGTGACTCCTCTGCGAAGAAAGACTACCCCCATGGTCAGCATCCCTTAGTTGCCTGTAGTTCTTTGTACAGGGGTAGGATCTCATGAGGTTTTTTCCTTCCTATTAGTGTCTGTTGGATTTCCCATTGTCTGGGTCTTATTTGGGCAACCATATGGTTGGGATGTCACGGGTGTAGTTTTCCTACCACTTTTAAGAGACACAGTATCAGCAGGCTTCTTGGTCCTCTGGCTATTATGATCTTTCCGTCACTGTTATGTGAAGTGTTCTAAGCCTTGGGTGCAGGGATTGACCACATGGATTTCTTCTGTAGCAGAATGACTTCCAGATCCAGATGAGGGGATCTGCTTCCAGCCCTGACCACACACTTACTTGGTGTGTGAATTTGGCAAACCATATCACTTTTGGCTGCCCCCTCTGTAAGATGGGGCCATTAAAACATCTTTCTTTGGTTGCTGTGAAATTAAATGCAGAAAGAGCCTTTTCCCTTCTTAATTTTTGTCTCTCCAGGTGTGGGAAGGAATGTCAGTATCTAATGCAGAATATTTTTTATATTAATTAAAAAATAACACATTCATAGCCACCTGCCTAAATGCTAAAACATTTTATTCATAATTAGTCCCTCTGGAATAAAGCAGAAAATTGCCCTTCCCAAATATTACAAAACTTTTCTCTTTTCATAAGTGCATATGCAAATGAAGGAGGAAGCCACTTCAATTATGAGTGCTAAAGTAACATAATCACTTTCTGCTTCTAACTCAGCTCAATCTTGTATTCAAATTCATGATGCTTTTTACTGACACACTTTTTTGGTTCACCTAAAACAATTTGTTCATGGATAGAAAATGTTACTTAGAACTTCTGCCTTCGGGCTAGGAAGTTGGGAATTTTACTTTCCTTGTTCGTGCCCTAAATGCTAGAGTCCTCGGGGGACAAACGCACCTGTCTGTAGCCAGGAATCTACAGTCTTGTTCATAAAAGCTATTTTATTAGCAGATGGTATAATGTTATTTCCCCCAAATGTTATTCAAATATGTAGAGAGACATTTTCTTCACTTTTTACAGCTCTTCAGGACCACTTAGTCATATGCCTTAGGTTAGAAAATTAACTATAAAATTATTACTTTGTTTTTAAAGTTTCTTTTCATTTTTATTCTTTTTTTTGTCTCTCACACATTTTCCTTTGAAAATAAAGGAAACATGAGGTCATGTTTGAGGGCCAGCAGCACAGGTTATTGACAATGAACTACAAAAATTGAGACATTGATATTCAAATAAAATTGGTATCTTGCTCTTGAGAATTTAGGAATCTGTGCTCTATATCCTAAAAGCAAATAAAAAAGACCAATCAACCTATACTCATGGAAATATAGATGAGCTAAATTCTTTCCAAGTCTTTGGAGAGGTCTATCTGATGGACAAGTCCAGCTGTGCCGACTGACTCCCAGAACTTTGGAGGGATGACCCAAGAGGAGAAGTTCCAAGGCTTGACTGCAATTTGGAGAACCTGTGTGTGAGAGGCAGGGTGGAGGAGCCAAATGGTTTAAGAATCTGACTTCAGTGCTGTGCCTGCAGAGAGACCAGCATCACAGGAAAACCAAGAGCAGCCTCTGATGCGAGGAAGTGCTCTGCAGCTGGAAAGGTGAACTGTAAATAAAATTTGAGTGACATATCATTGTTCTGAGACACTTTGTCATCATGTTACCCAAGCTTATTCCCAACTCCTGGGTTCATGATAACCCATTTTAGCCTCCTGAGGGGCTGGGACTTCGTATATGCTCCACCACACCTGAAACAAAATTCAAGGCTTTTTATATATTCTCGTGAAAGCACGGTAAAGAAAAATGATAGTGAAAAATACCAAGTAAAGGTTATTCAGTTTCCTCCCACGGTAAGACTATATAGATCGCAGCCAGGATTGTAGTGCATATTGAAGTATCACTACCACGGGGCCTCCTCCTGTGGTCACCACACTGACATGTTCTTCCTTTTGTCACTGTCTCTGGCCCTTGGAAATCACCTGTCCATTCTCCATTTCTACGCTTTTTCTTATTTCAAAATGTTATTTAATAAAATCATGTAGTACATATAATATGTGAATTTTAAAGTAGGTTGTTTTCCATTTAACATAATCCCCTAGAAATTCACTGAAGCTGTCATAGATATATTTGCTACTTTGGTTGTGTGATGCACCATTTTACGTAATCTGAAATCCACAAGATAAAATGCACTCATTTAAACTTTCCAGTTTTGAAGTATTTTGTCAGCCAACAATCATCATCACACTCAAACGATAGGGTATTTTCTCAAGAAGGATGAAAATGTATGCTCACACGAGCTACATCAATGCTTTTAGAACTTGAATTGGCAATACCTAAAACCTGGAAGCTACCCAAATGTCCAATCACAGACAACTATATAACTCCATGAATAAATTAAGATACATCCATATAATGTGATCCTACTCAACAGTAGCAAACAACAAATGAATCTCAAAACTCAAACAGGGGGTGGGAATAAGACATGAAAGTATGTTTGCTCTACGATTCCATGGGCGAGTAAGCAGAGTTTCTAGAAAAGGTCAAGTCCATCTACAGTGTCTAGAAGCATATCAGTGACTACCTAGGGCTAAGTGCACAGAGTGATGTGCATGACTGATATCAAGGGGTAGAAGATTTTATCTCACAGAGATTCAGTAGAGTATTTCAAACCCCAAATGGGGAAAGAGCATGGCATGTAATTTAGAACAGGAGACTCTTGCTTTAACAGAAAATAAGAAACCAGCAGAGAATAAATTTGTTTATAAAAGATAAAAAAGAACTAAAGTAGAAGGAATAAAGTTTCACAGGACCAAAGCATGAAAAATAATGAATCCCAAAGGTGGAAAAACAAACAAACAAAAAATGAACAAAAAAAAAAAGGACGCTCCGAAGAAAGCAATAAACACTGTGCATTTCAGAAAGCTGCCTGGGTCAATGCAGCACCAGAGACCCAGAGACCCAGGTGACAGCAAGTTAGTGTGCAAGCCCCTCTATTTGGTCTGTGATCTTTACACTACTGTGCAGGTTGACCTGAGGTCCAATAGGAAAATCTGATTCTGTGAATGTAGAAGGGAATACAATAGGATGGTCGAGACAAATATTGACGGGGAAATCCTGCTTCCTTCAGTTGGGAAGACATGAAATAACCTCTATGTGCCTGTTTCTACATGCTTTGCATATATCCCCATGGGATTATGCGATGGAAGCTTGCTTCCCAGCCCAGCAGCATATGGAGGCAGTAAAGCCTGTGTGAGATGTAGTCCAGCTTAAAGAAACTGTCATTTTTTTGGGGGGGGGGTTACCCTCAGCAAAGATTAAGGAAGAACTTGGAACCCTGATTAGCTCTTGAGAAAGAGTGGCAGTCAAAGAGTGAGGCCAACTCCTTATTCTGTCTTCCTGTCTTGTCACATGTCCTGGTTGGCTTTCTATTGCTATGATAAAATACCATGAGCAAAAGTAACTTGAGGGGCTGGAGAGATGGCTCAGTGGTTAAGGGCATTGCTTGCTCTTCCAAAGGTCCTGAGTTCAATTTCCAGCAACCACATGGTGGCTCACAACCATCTGTAATGAGGTCTGGTGCCCTCTTCTGACCTGAAGGCATACACGCAGACAGAATATTGTATACATAATAAATAAATAAATATTTTTTTTAAAAAAGTAACTTGAGGAGGAAAGGGCTTACGGGCTTGCTTATCTTGATCACAGCGCATTAGGAAGGCAAGAATCTGGAGGCAGGAACTGAAGCAGAGGTCAAGAGAAATGTTGCTTACTGGCTTGCTCAGCCTGCTTTCTTATACCATCCTGGACCACTTACCCAAATGAGGCACTGCCCCAAGTGGGCTAGGCCTTCCCACATCAAATATTGATCAAGAAAATGCTCTCACAGACTTGTCTTCGGGTCAATCTTATGGAAGCATTTTCAAAGTCAAGGTTCCTTCCTCTGAGATGATCCTAGATTGTGTCAAGTTGACAAAAAACTAACCAACCCACCATGTAATCTGCTGCTTTCACAAGAACTGCCACTGCAATGATATTCTCCATACATTATGACAGGGACACAGAGAGATGATCATCACATCTTTTTGATAGAATATTCCAGTATCAAATATTTCATTACACCCTACTAGTACGTTGTACTAGCAAAAAGCCAAAAGGGAATAATTGCGTTGCTTCTCTTGGTACATTTTCATGACATAATACAGTGTCATTTTCTACTGAAAACTTGCTGGAAGCTCTCGCTATACCACCAGAAAGTGTATAGTGGTAGCAGTTAATGACATTCTCAGGTACACATAGGTCTTTTTGGTACAGTATGTCCAAGTCCCTTCTATCTCTGAAAAAGGAGTGGTTTCCTGCGTTGTATAGGATGAGGGACTGAAACTACGAAGAACTTTCTTTCCATTAGGGGCACGAGCAGAGTCTGCAACAGCACAATAAAGTAGAAGAGTACAAGAGAAGCTGGAACTGGGGTAAAGCACCAATTCCAGGAGCCTGCAAGTGGTAGGGACATGAAATGTGGTTCCTGGAAGTCAGAATTGGAGAAGTAAGTGAACTAAATAGAAAACTGGGCTGAAGAGATGCCTCACATGATTAGTTAGTTCTTTCTAAGAACCTGGGTTCTATATCCAGTAGCCACAGAGTATTTCATAACTACCTGTCACTCCAGTTCCAGAAATCGAACACACCCTTTCTCCTCTGCAGGCACTGGGCACACTTATGGTGCACAGACATACATGCAGGTCAATACTCATATACATAAAATTAAAAAAATAGAAAGCAAACTGGAACAAAATTTTAATTATGATGAATCATCAGTAGAGACTAAAACCATTACATGAGTGATTACTCTAAGAATTTGATCTTTGTGCAGAATAAAATGTCCTCCTACTTATTTTTAGGATTGTAAAGGAAGCACTTATGTTTTCATTCAAGAGACTTTGTGACCATTATTTGAGGGATGTGAAGTTGGCACCCCAAGTAATGGGAACTAGGACAATGAGGTGTTTGCTATGTCTGGTATTGATCCAGTGAATTCATCGCCATGACTTGCTTTTGCAAAAAAATAAAAAAAATAAGTCACCTGAAACTCACCAGACCCAGATTCTACTGAAATACAAAGACAGCACAATATAACAACAGTGAAAAGAACAGTCAGGAAAAGCTAGAGCCCACAGTGTTTTATTAGAAGATATACCTTGACCCTATACAAACTATTAGTCATAGGAGTTAGGATTTCATTGCTAATATTGAAGGCATAAGGTTAACAAACAAGTTAAAAACTGATAACTGAAGAAGTTCCACATTGCCCCTAGAGTACTTGCTCAATGAAAGGAAAAATGGAGCTGAAAATCAGAGCTCCCTGTATGCTACCTCTAAAATGTAATTACGCATAGGATAACTATCCCATGTGACTTTCAGCACAGAGCATGCAACTAGGGACAAGAATGGACCATGAAGCAACCGTCTTGGCAGGCAGTGATAGGAACAAGACTCACTGTAGAATCCTGTCTACGTTGAAAAGGTAACTAGCAATGGCATGGCTTAGTTTAAAAAGAGAGTATTGTTCAACCCCACCTACAGGGCTGCCAGGTATTTTTTATGCTGTAAGAGAAGTTTCCTGAGAAAATGGAATTTCGTAACAGTTGAAAACACCCACGCAGGCACTGTATATGTTCACAGCTAAAAATACAAGGCTTATAAACTAATGATCTTGGAGCACTAGACTATAAAGAAGCCATCAGTGACAGAGATAAGAACCAAGGCTAATAAGCCAAAGAAAATGATCCTACAACTAACTGACTGAGTATTCATGAAGCAAGACAAAATTTAAAAATAAAAGCAACAACAAAAAAATACCAATGGCTTTTAATTAAAATTCCCAAAGAAATTCAAGAGTATATGATATTTGTAAAAAATTAATGAGCTGCTGTGAAAAAAGGGAAATAATCAGAAGAACCAAGACACAGGGATACTGTTACTAAAAGAATCTAAAACAAGGAACAAAAGAAATCCAAGGACATTTTCCAGAACAGAAAGCTTAAACTGGAAGTAATGAAAGACACATGTATTGTTCTCTCTCTCTCTCTCTCTCTCTCTCTCTCTCTCTCTCTCTTTCTCTCTCTCTCTCTGTGTATGTGTGTGTGTGTGTGTGTGTGTGTGTGTGTGTGTGTGCATGCATACTTACGTACATGCACATGAGAGTCTGTCTGTTTGTAGGAGTTCATATGTGTGTACATGTATTTGTATGTCTGTGCACACCTGAAGTCAATGTTGGGTGCCTTTTCTAATCATTATCTTTCATAGTTTTTGAGATAGAGTCTCTCCCTGAATCTGCAGCTCACCAATTTGGCTAGACTGGAAGACTAGAAAGTTCCAGGTACTCCCCTGTCTCTGCTTTCCCACTACTGGGATTACAGGCACTTTGTGCCCATTCTGGGGATCCAACTCAAGCCTTCATGCTTGAGCAGAAAGTACTTTATAGATCTGAGCCTTTTTCCCAGTCCTGGAGACACGCAGCTAGTACAGAAGCTCCAATAGGAGGATAGCTTAGAATTTCCAGAATAAACAGTATAGAAGTTGAGAAGAAAATACAGGAAAATTTCCCCTTAAACTAAAACATCAATTACAAAGAAACCTTATGTATGATGTCAAGACAAAAAATAACAGAATGCAAATGTAATCAATATTTAGAACATAAAAGAAGTAATTGCTAAGAAAAAAAATAAGAAGAAAGGGTGACTCCGCCAGCATTTAAAAAACCAATTAGGTTAAATCAAATTGAATCAAAATGCCCATCTGTTGTAAGGAGAGGGCCCCTTGTTCGTCCCTGCTGCCTAGCTAGCTTACACCCAAAAATAACCACACAGAAGCTGTATTAATTAAAGCATTGCTTGGCCATTAGCTCTAACTTCTTATTGGCTAACTCTTACATATTAGTTTTACCCATCTCCATTAATCTGTGTATCACCATATGGCAGTGACTTACAGGAGATTCTAACAGGTGTCCATCTCAGACAGAGGATCCATGACTTCTCTCACTCTGCCCTTCTTCCCAGCATTCAGTCCTGTCTTCTCCGCCTACCTAAGTTCTGACCAATCAGGCCCAAAGAAGCTTCTTTATTCATTAACCAATGAAAACAACACATGAACAGAAGAACCTCCTACACCACCCATCATTTTATTAAGTAAGATGCTCTCGGGTGGCCAAGTGCATGACAGGGAAACAGGACAGCAGGGAGCCCATGCAAACCCAAAATCACATGTTTCTCCTCTGGGAACCCACTTAAATACCATAAGGGAGTGTATAGTAGAAGGGGCAAGCTGTGTCTTGCTGCCCAGCTAGCTTAACCCTGAAATAACCACACAGAAAACTGTATTAATTAAATTACTGCTTGGCCATTAGCTCTAATTTCTTATTGACCAACTCTTACATCTTGATCTAACCCATTTCTATTAACCTGTGTTCACCACAAAGTTGTGGCTTGCTGGGAAAAATTCTAACCAGCATCAGTCTCAGGCAGGAGAATCATGGCATCTGCCACTCTGCCCTTCTTCCCAAAATTCTGTTCTGTCTTCCCCACCTACCTGAGTTCTGCCCTATCAACTAGACCAAGGCAGTTTCTTTAATAGCCAATGAAATCAATGCAAATACAGAAGGACCTCCTATACCAGGAGTGGTCCCTGGGGAGGGGCCAAGACCTGGCATGCTGAGATTTGGAGTCCAGACCAAAGCAACTTCCAGGTCAGAGAGGCTGGGGTGGATGCCAGGGGCTGGGGGTTATGCTCCCAACTTAACAGTAATGTTAAATAAAACTTAGTAATTGTGTCCTAATAACTCACATCTTCTTTCCTCTAGTTCCAGATACCCAGATGAATGCAAAGATATGGAAAGAAGATTCTATATCTATGGAAGGAAGAAAGGGAGAAAAGGAGAGAGAGCCGGCAGGCAGGAATAAATTATAGAGAACAGAAAATAATAATAATAATAATAATAATAATAATAAGTTATAGAGAACAGGGCTAAGAGAGTCACCTATGCAAGATTAAATACACAACAAAGATGTCATCAGGCTTAGAAATAGTATGAGGAAGTCGAGTTAACAGAAGAATCTGAAAGGTGAGAGCATTAACATCTTCACAACAAGAAGAAACGTCATGCCCATAAAATAAGTGCAGCCGATGTCTTAGCGGAGGAAGAAACTGATACTGAAATCGGCACACAGGATATTCACTACGGAGTGTCCTTAGAGGCGGGACTTGAGGAGAGTGGATGCAGAGACGAGCAGAAGTTGGCTGTGACATAATCACTACGGAAGTCCCAGCTGGCCTCTGAAGGCATCAGAACTGTGTGCATAGGCATGAACATTCATCACTCAGTACTCTGGCAGCAACCTAAGGTAGTTCTGTCTTGAAAAAACAAAAACAAAAAAGGCATAAGCCATTTAGAATTATGACATTAATTACTAAAAGAACTCAGGACAAATAATTAAGGATCTCCGTTATCTTTGTTGCTATGAACCAGATCTTGGGATAAGCATGAACAAATTTTACTTTTCATTCATTTGTTTTCTTAAAATCAAAACAACAGGTACATATATATTTTAGAAAGTATAAAATAAAGAATAATGGTATTTTAATCTACCATGTAACACATTAATAACATTATAAGTAGATAGCAATTAGCTTTCATTTTAGCTCTATTTACTGAGCAGTTACTGTATATTGGGCACTGTAAAAGAAGTAACATTATCCTGTTATAGGTTCAGAGAAAATGAAAATTATTTGTTAAAGAATGCATGCCTATAAGAATTTGCCCTAGAATGCTGGGCCGTGTTGGGGCATATCTTCTCAGCACTTAAAAGGCAGAAGAGGCAAGGAAATCTCTGACTTTGAGGCCAGCTTGGGCTACACAGGGAAATCCTATCTCAGAATAAATAAACAAAAATAAAACCAAACAAACAAAAAAGAATTAGTCCTAGAAGTGCATGAAACTCCAAGTCTATCAGATTCTGTTATGGCATCTCGAATAGAACAGGAGACCTTTGCTCAAAGCGCATGTTCTTGCCCCCCTTTCATTCCATTAGCTGGTTAGCAAGGCAGCTCAGAACAGAGCTGACTGTGGTGGTGTCTCACTGACAGCATCTCAGGGGAAGTCAGAGTAAGCCTGAAACACTTCCCAGTGCCTTTCTGTTACCCTACTGTGCCCAGATTCTGTGAAATGATCCTCAGTGGTCTCAACATTTTGACTTTTGCCCACTGCTCTCATTAATGTAATTTTGATACTCCTCACATTAGCTACATCAATTTCATAGGCTCTCTGACACTGTAATTTCTCCAGACCTTCATACAAAGGGACTTTTGGACCTAAAACCCTCCTCTGTGGTCCATCTACTTTCATCCTCTGTTGATCACTCCTACTTCCAAGTCAATCATGTGGACCTGGAGGAGGGGACACTCCTCTTGACCTGACTGCTGATAGGGTTAGCAGCCCCTTCTTAATATGGCACTTCAAGCCTGTCTTCTCAGCTGTCACACTCCTTAGCTGCTATTGTATTGGTCAAATATCTGTCTTCTTAGGTACTTGTCTATTGCTGTGATAAAGACCATGACCAAAAGTAAATTGGGAAAAAGTGTCTTTCATCTTACAGTCCCATGGTACAGTCCACCACAAAGGGAAGTCAAGCAGGGCAGGAACCTGGAGGCAGGAACTAAAGAAAGCAGAGACCTTGGAGGAGGACTGCTTTCTGGCTTGCTCCTCAGGAGTTGCTCAGTCTGCTTTCTGACAGCACCCAGGCCCTCTACCCAAAGGGTGGCATCACGCATGGGGAGCTGAGTTCTCCCACATAAAGCAATAATCAATAAAACACACCACAAACCAATCTGATGGGGGCATTATCTCAATCAAGTGTTCCTCTTCCCAGATTATTCTAGTTGCGTCAAGTTGACGTAAATCAGCCCTTACAGGTTGAGTGGAAGTGTCAGAAAAGTGCACACCGTATTTCTCTTGTACCCACTTACGTCTCTCTTACTTTTCAGCTCCTTTTAAGAGATTCTGCGCACACTGACTTAACTGATGGCCAGTAAAGGAATGCCTCCTGCAGACTTGTATGTCTCTCTGCTTGCCCCAGGGCTGAGCCTAGTGACTTTGAATCCCAGGTATCTGCCTGCTGTCCAGAACTCATTATCCCTGGGTGGTGGCTTCCTGGAACTGTAAACATACTCTCTGCTCTGAAGCTGTTGATGACTAGAGGTAGACCATCAGGGGCCTGAGTCCCACACAGGAAAATGGCATCATTCCTCCAAGATATAGGTCAATGACCTCATCGCTGATTTGGGGCAGAATTCTGAAGCAGATCACTAAATGTACCATTAAATGTACATGGCCCATTTAGAGTTCAGTAAATGCTTTTACTTAATGGGTTATAAATTATTGTGAATGCTTGGCAAGAATAGAGTTGATCAACATGAGTCATCATGATTAAAAGTACAAGAGACCACTTTTGCACTTCAGAGTTTTGTGGTGACATTTTGATAAGCTACCACTAACCCCTCCTGTCTTTGGGTTCTGAACACACAAAGAAGGCTGAAGATTTGGGTAGAGCTATTGAAGCCTGGGAAATGCCCCTAAGGAGCTCTCTATCTACCCACATGCAGTTCTTTTATAAGATCACAAGCTCACTTGATTTCCTTCTACTCATTTGCCTTTACCCTCCTTTCTTTTCCCTTATTTACCCTGAGACTGAGGGGTATCCCACAATGGAGCTTCTGAATCCACTCCCCTAACCAGTTGAGATATCACTGAGGCTGGTCCACCTGCAGAGAATCCAGACCCTCCCTGCCCAGGCAGACTTCTTGAGAATGTAATTGGAGGACCGCACTTAGTGTCTGCCCCCTCCCACACAGTGGATGTCGTGTCTGCTAAAGCTAGAGTCGATGATCAGCCACAGGCTGAAAGAGTCCAGGGATGCTGGCATTTTCCTTCTACTGTGGGCAGATGCTGCTATGTGGAAAAGCCTCCTTTTTTGTTGATATCTGTCTGTGCCACATCTATTAGCCATTAGCTATTGTAGGCTTTACTGAGAGCAAAGGTCACATAGAAAGTGTGTGTGTGTGCTAGACCTGCTCTAGGAGTTTTCTATGGACTAATTAATTTAATCTTTACTCAGTTGTCCCATATAAAACTGATTTTCATGTCATGAGCTAAGTGATTTTCATATAGAAATAGTGACTAAACGTCAAAGCTGTGATCTACACCTATCCATTCTACTGCCGCAACTGTAGCCCTGTAAAGCACTTGTTCACACATCTATGACGTCTTCAGGAATGAAACAGGAAAATGAGGTTGGGAGGGTGCATAAGTAAGATGGTTATTACAGCCCAATGGACCAGAGACTCGTGAACATTGCTTCTCACCGTGGCACAGGTGAGAAGATACTTTAGTAGGTATCATTGTGGATAACGAGAGACACAGGATGATTGGATTGAGTTCAGACTGATTTAAGGATGCCAGAATAGGGATATTGGGACCAAAGACCAAAGCCAAGAGAATGGATATTGCCTAGCAGCAGCACAGAAAATGATTTCCAGGGCTGGAGAGATGGCTCAGAGGTTACGAGCACTGACTGCTCTTCCAGAGGTGCTGAGTTCAATTCCCAGCAACCACATGGTGGATCACAGCTGTCTATAATGAGATCTGGTACCCTCTTCTGGCATGCAAGCATACAAGGAAGGCATGCAAGCATACATGTTATATACATAGTAAATAAATAAAATCTAAAAAAAAATAATTTCCAGTTCTCTCCTTACAATTGAATCAACAATGAAACGAATGTGGAAAATGTGAGAAAAGTTCAGTTTCCTTCCTACTTTACTTCCCTCTTGCTGTGATAAAACACCGACCAAAGGCAACTTTGGGGAGAAAAGGGTTTATTTGATTTACAGCTTATAGTCCACCTTGGAGGGAAATTAAGACAGGAACTCAGGGCAGGAATGAAAGCAGGAGCCACAGAGTAATGCTATTGACCGGCTTCTCTTTCTGCTTGTACTCAGCCAGGTCCACTGGTCCAGCAGTAGTACTGTCCACACTGGGCACGCCCCTACCATGTCAGTGCTGCATAGACATGCCTAGGTGTTGGAGACCACAGTGGTGGATTCATTCCCAGAGGTCAGAGAGCTCAGGCCTACACTTGCTCCTTCAAGATTATTGACAGGAAGTTTGACCCAGGGTGTGGCTACTAACAGGATGTTTTGACCTAGGATGTGTTTACTTAATGCTTTGGTTATTGGGAAGGTGGTTACTTTGTACCTTGTACCGTGATAAATAAGTCTTTTGTCTTCCCCTCCTCTTTGGAGTGGGGTATACAAAGCTTATGAGAAATAAAATCGGGCAGATTCACTATTCATATTTACCGGATTGCCCTCCGAATTCTATTCCATCTCTATTTCTTTTGTGTCTCTGTCTATTCTGCCTATCATTTCTAATTTACATGTCCCTACGCTGGAACACACAAACCCATCAAGGCTGGACCCTGCACCTCTAGGCCATTGTGATGGAGGCAATTCCTAACTGAGGTTCCTTCTTCCCAAGTATCTCTAGCTTTTGTCCAAGTTAACTGGAACGAGCCAACGGATGTACTGTGTTTGTCAAGGGTGAAAATGACTTGAAGCTACTTCTCATGATGAGAAGTCAGAGTAACAACATGTTTAATGCTGGGAAAGTGTTTATATGGAATTTGAGGGACTATGGTGAAAGATCTGAAATACCCATCCACTAGAGGAAGGGCAGCGCTAGAGGAAGGGCAGCACTTACTCCATGTTTACTGCAAAGAGCTGGAGACAAGGTGACGTGGCAGCGTGCTTATCTCCTTGCTAGCTTCTGGTGACTGGGAGCAATTACATCCTCTCACACATACTGAGTGCTCACATTGTGCACTGAAGTTAAGGTCCCTGTATGTCTTAACTGGAAGCTGTAGATCAAATTCACCATTAACACTACCATGACACTGCATCTGTACAGACGTTGCCATTTACTGAGTCATATTAAATGCCATTACAATTTTGTAGATGAGGACAGAGACAACTTCAGTTGCTTTCCTGGAATGACCCTTCTTTAAACTAATAGCTTACAACCATCTGGTCACAGTCATTCCTGCTTCCTGTAGAGTTTGCTTATAATAAGGGTTAAGATGAGGGCTGTTCATTAGAAATATAATGTGAGCCACTAATGAGAGCCATATGGGCCATCTTACATTTTTTAGTAGCCGTACTGAATTGTAGAAAACGGAACCAGTTTAGTTTTTCACTCTGACCCTCTCAACCTTCCCTTCTACCCATCTCTATTCTTTTTGGCCAACTATTGATACCCAGAAACACTTTCTACCAGGGACTCCCAGTAGCCACACTAGGCTGAGACTCAGGTAGGTCATTTTCACTATTTTCTTGTCCTCCATTACAATCTTTCCAGTCTCACCTCTGTAGCAGGCTGTTTGCAGGTGCAGCACCCCACCCCTCGCCCCAACTCCATTCATTGGAAACTCAACTATCTGGTACAGACCCAGGATTCTCTAGTCCTCTCATCCCTGCCTCTCCAGATGTATTGTTTGTACTACTGCTACCTATTTTCAAGACCCCCTCCTTTCACTGCACCTCCACCCCCAGGGAACTCCACCTCGTGGTATGGCCTGGATCTCTCTAGTTCTTTCTCACACCCATTCTCAACCTTTAATCCTAGCCCCCATTTCTATTTCTCTCTGCCACTCACTGAATTGCAGAATTATTCTATTAGGAACCCAAGAGCTACCACATTGCGTAAGACCCTGAGAAAGCATCAGCAACCAAAGAACATCCAGTCAATAATGACAACACCAGATATCAACACCTAGAAACATCTCAAGCGTCATAACTCCAGACGCCTAGACAACAACATAGAAACATAAAATGAACAAACAATATGTCCCCACCAGAAATCAGTAACCCTTTCTACAGAAGGCACTGAGAAATGCAATATAGTTGACACACAAGACAAGGACTTCAAAATAGCAATTATGGATAGGTCAAAAACCTTAAAGAGAATATGAATAAATACATTAAGGTGGTTCATGAAAAGACAAGCTGGGTGAAATAATGAAAACAACTCAAGACATGGAAAGATAATCTTAAAAATAAATAGAATCACTAAAGAAAACACAAACTGGATATGAAAAGTTTAAGCAGTATAATCAAAACTTCAGAGGTAAGCCTCTCCAACAGAATATAAGACACACCTTTAATCTCAGTACTCGGGAGGCAGAGGCAGGTGAATTTCTGTGAGTTCGAGGCCAGCCTGATCTACAGAGTGAGTTCTGGGACAGGCTGCAAACCCTGTCTTGAAAAATCAAAAACCAAAAACCAATAAATAAATAAATAAATAAATAAAATCTAAAGAAATCAAGGTACAAAACAGTCAGTAAATCTGGGACAATGTGAAAAGACCAAATCCACAAATAGCAGAGGTAAATGAGAGGAAACTCAGGTCCATGTCTTCTTAACTGAAAGAAGAAGATGCCTATTAAGGTAAGAGAAGCATGTAGAACATCAAACTGACTGGGCCAGAAAAAAATTGGTTAAAGGACTTTAAAAGCTAAAAAGGAAAAAGACCAAGTCTTATAAAGGCATCAGAATAACACCTGAAATTCCCCACAACTCATAATAATCAAAATACTAAATTTTGATAATTTTGATTTTTGATTAAAGAACTTTAAAAGCTAAAAGGGAAAAAGACTTATAAAAAAGAAAAAAAGACTTATAAAAAACTTATAACAAAAGACTTATGAAAAGTCTTATAAAAGCATCAGAATAACACCTGCCTTGTTAATAGAGAATCTGAAATCCAGAAGCACCTAGACAAGTTCCACAAACTTGGAGAGATTGTAGATGCCAGCCCAGACTACTATACAAAGCAAAACTATCAAAGATGATTGATAGAGAAAGAAAAAATATTTTATAATAAAACCAAATTTAAGAAATAGTTATTTATAAATCCAGTTGTACAGAATGTACTAGAAGGAAATCTACAGTTTGAAGAGGTTAACCACATCCAAGAATAGAAAAAGAATAAATAATCACAGAACAGTAAACCAAAAAGGGGGGGGGACCAACACCATAACAAAATAACAGGAATCAACAAACACTTCTCATTGGTAACTCAAAATTAATGGTCTCAATTTCCCAATAATAAAACACAGACTAACAGATTGGCTTAGAAGACAATATTATTTCTGTTGCATCTGAAAAACATACCTCAAAATCAGGACATCATCTCTCAAGGATAGAAATCCTCTCAGGGTAAAAGAATAGAAAAAGTTATTCTAAGAAAATGAACCTAAGATTTAAGAGCACTGTCTGCTCTTCCAGACGTCCTTAGTTCAGTTCCCAGCAACCACATGGTGGCTTGCGACCATCTGTAACGAGATCTGGTGCTCTCTTCTGGCATGCATAAATACAGACAGAACACTGTATACATAATAAATAAATAAATCTTTAGAAAATGAACCTAAAGCCAGAGAGAGACGGCTCAGGGGGCAGAGCGCCCGACCGCTCCGCCCGAGGACTTGAGTTCGATCCCCGGCCCGGCACCACATGTAGTTCTGTATACCATCAGTCAGCGCCATAGTAGGCCAAAAATAAACAAACAAACAAACAAGTAAGTAAATAAATAAATAAAAAGAAAATGAACCTAAGAAGCAAGGAGATGTAGCCATTTTGATATTTTACAAAAAAGATGAAAGTGGGGGAGGGGAGCACATTACAACAGACACCTGAGAAATCCAGAGAATCATAAGGACGTTCTTCAAATATCTGTACTCCATCAAACTGGAAAGTCTAAGAAACAGCTAAATTTCTTGATATATAAAATCTACCAAAGCTAAATCAAGAACAGATAAGCAATTTAAATAGACTCATAACTCCTAGCAAAACAAAAGTTGCAATTAAACTTCCCAACCCAAAACAGACCAGAATCAGATGTCTTTAGTGAAGAATTATATCAGATTATAAAAGAATAATTAACACCAATATGCCTCAAATTATGCTGTAAAATAAAAACTGAAGGAACATTTCCTAATTCTTTCTCTGACACCACACTTAGCCTGGTCTTTAATCCATATAAAGACACAGCAAAAAAATAGTTGCAGACCAATATCCCTTAGGAATACAGATACAAAAATTCTCAAAAAAAACTTGCAAACTGAATTCAAAAACATATCAAAAATATTATCTACCATTATTCAGTGGGCTTCATCCTAGAGATGCGAAATTGTTCAACATATGTAAATAGAGAAATGCAAATCCATCTCATAAACAGACTGAAAGACAAAAACCACATGATCATCTCATTAGACAAATAAAAGGCCTTTGACAAAATCCAACATCCCTTCATAATAAAAGTTTTGAAGAGACTAAGGATATAAAAAACATATCTCTGCATAATAGGGGCAATATGCAGCAAGACCACAGCCAATATAAACCGAACTGGAGAGACACTCAAAACATTCATAAAAATCAGACACAAGACATGGGTGTTCATTCTTTCCAAGTCTATTCAATATGGTATTTGAAGTCTTAGCTAGAGCAATATGACAAATGAAGGCAATCAAGATGACATAAACAGAAAAGGAAGTCAAAGTATCTTTATTTGCCAACAATATGATGGTGTATGTAAAGAACCATAAAACCTCCATCAGGAAACTCCTAGAGCTGATAAACACTTTTAGGAACATGGCAGTTTATAAAATTAGCACACGAAAATCAGTAGCCTTCCTTTATACATATGATGAACAGACTAACAAAGTAATCGAGAAAATACTATCTTTCACAATACCCTAAAATAACACCCTCAGGATAATTCTTATCAAGCAAGTGAGAAACTTGTGTAACTAAATTTTAAGGTACTGAGGAGAACTGGGTACAGTGGCACATGCTTTCAGCACTCAGGAGGTAGAGGCAGGGGAATTTCTGTATGTTTGACGCCAGCCTCATCTGTCTAGTGAGTTCCAGGACAGCCAGGCTATTTAAGAATAACAGCCAGGCTATTTAAAAAAAAAAAATCACAAAAACCCTGTCTCAAAACAAACAGGCAGAAGCTGGAGAGATGGCTCAGTGGTTAAGAGCACTGGCTGCTCTTCCAGAGGTCCTGAGTTCAATTCCCAGCAACCAGATGGTGGCTCACAACCATCTGCAATGAGATCTGGCGCCCTCTTCTGGCATGTGGGCGTACATGCAGGCAGAATGTTGTATACATAATAAATAAATAAATCTTTTTTTTAAAAAAGGCAACCAAAAAATAATCCTGAAGAAGATATCAGAAGAATCAGAAGATGAAAAAATATCCCATGGTCATGGATCAGTAGGATTAATACAGTGAAAACAGCCATCCTACCAAAAGCGATTTACAGATTCAAGGGAAATCCTTTCAGAATTTCAACACCATTCTTTATACAAATAAAAAATTTCAGCTATACGTAAAATACAAGCAAAAAGAACACAAACAGACAAAACAAAAACAAAACAGGATAGTAAAAACACTCTTGAGTAATCAAAGAACTTTTGGATGTATCACCATCCCAGACTTCAAGTTGTACTACAGAGATACAGTAATGAAGAAACAACAAGGTAGTAGCATAAAAACAAACTCTTGGATCAATGGAATGGAATTAAGACCCAGATCTTATCTAAAATCCACACACTGATTTTGTAAAAGAAGCTAAAAATATACATTGGAGAAAAGACAGCATTTGCAAAAAAATGGTACTTGTCAAACTGAATGGCTTCTTGGAGAGAAATACGAATACATGCTTACTTGACAGCAATTCAACTCCAAGTGCATCAAGGCCTTCAACTTAAGACCAGGTACTCTGGATCTGATAGAAGGGAAAGTGGGGAATAATTTTGAACTCGGCACAGGAAAAGACTGCTTGAACAGAACACTGTAGCACAGGCAACTAGATCAACAACTAATAAATAGGATCTCATGAAACTGGAAAGCTTCTGTATGGCAAAAAAAAAAAACACCAAAAAACAAAAAACAAAAAACAAACCACAAAAAAAGCAAAACCACTGTCATTCAGACAAAGTGGCAGGCTACACAATGGGAAAATATCTTTACCAATTACACATCAGATAGAGGGTTAGTATTTATATAAAGAACTCAAAACACTGGACTTTAAGCAAACAAATAACCCAATTAAAAAATAGTGGACAGGCTGGGTGGAGGTGGCAAGTGCCTTTAATTTCAGCACTCAAGAGGCAGAGCCAGGCAGACTTCTGAGTTCAAGGTCAGATTGGTCTACAGAGAGAGCTCCAGAACAGTCAGGGCTACACAGAGAAACCCTGTCTTGTAAAAACAAAACAAAACAGAACAAGCAAACAAACAAACAAAAAATAGAGTACAGAACTAAGCAGAGAGTTCTCAAAAGATGAAATATAAATGACTGAGAAACACATAAAGAAATGTTCCCTATCATTTCATTAGTCATCAGAGAAATTCAAATTAAAACTGCTTTGAGATTTCATTTTAAACCAGGCAGAATGGCCAAGATCAATAAAACAAATGACAGCTCATGCTGGAGAGGATGTGAGGAAAGGAGAACACTCATTCATTGGTGGTGGGAGTACAAACTAGTACAGTCACTATGGAAATCAGTGCTTCAGTTCCGCAGGAAGTTTGGAAAAGATCTAGCTATACCACTCTTGGGCATATAGCCAACGATTTCTCTTTCCTTCTATAGAGATACTTGCTCATCCATGTTCACTGTTGCTCTATTCATAATAGCCAGACATTGGAAACTTTTTAGATGTACATCAACTGGTGAAGGAATGGTGAAAATATGGTTCATTTCACAATGGAATATTATTTGGCTCTTTAAGAAAAAGCAAAATTATAAAATCGATAGGTAAATGGATAGAGCTAGAAAAAAAAATCATTCTGAGTAAGGTGACTCAGACTCCAAAAGACAAATATTTGTGGATGTTTACTTGCAAGCTTTTGATATGCGTGCTACAATTGTGTAACCACAGAGGTTAGGTAGCCAATAAAAGATTAGGGAGGAGGAGAGGAACTCCCAAGGAAGGGCAATAGAATGTGACGCTCTGCAGAGGCAAGGCAGAGATTGAAGTGGGAGTATTGAATGTGGAGGGATAGAGAATATGGGGGTGGGAAGGAGGCAACTAACAGTAAGGCCATTTGAGGGGCCATGTGGAAGCCCAATACAGTGGAAGGAAGCCTTCTAAAATAAACATATATATGAAAGAAATCAAAAGGAAGTCAATGCTCCAACTAGTTATCTTACTCTGCCAAGTAGAGCCTACAGTGCCAAGAATGGGTTACATCTGTTTGATTCATTGGTCAACAAGGTTATTGTCAAGGCTATTGGTTGCTCTCCAAGAATAATAGTAAGGCCCTATTGCTGAAGATAGTATCTCATTAAACACTGAGAGGTTTAGCTGGTACTTAACTAGAGCCTTCATTCCTACTGACTAGTGTTCATGGTACTGGAAGATACTTTGTGTGTTTGCTACTAGAGGAGACAGGTAATCATCAACCCACTTACAAACCCTGTGTTCTGCAATGGTGACTTGTAACAGTGGTGGCCTACCTGCAAGATATGCTGGTGCCATAGAGGTACAAATGTTTTTTTTTTTTAAATCATTATTTTTTTAAAATATTTTTTATGGTTTATTTAACTTTATTTTATGTGCATTGGTGTGAAGGTGTCAGATCCCCTGGAACTGGATCTTCAGACAGTTGTAAACTGCCATGTGGGTGCTGGGAATTGAACCCGGGTCCTCTGGAAGAGCAGTCAGTGCTCTTAACCACTGAGCCATCTCTCCAGCCCCCTAGAGGTACAAATGTTATAGAAGCAACCAACCATTTTGGGATGGGATTTAAGGCTCACTCCATGAGATGGAACCCATACCAAACACTTCTCAGGTGGTCAAGAACCTGAGACTGGATAGGCTTGGGGAAAACTAAACAGTGTTTTTCTGCTAAATTAATATAGTACTAAAATGACTCCTAATGACTGCCTGCTATAACCACGGATTAGTGCCTCATTCAGCCACCGTCAGAGAAGCTTCTTTTTGCAATAGATGAGAATTAACATAGAGATCCTCAGTTGTACAATATGTAATGAGTGAGAGATTTTTGGATCACTCAGTCCTAAATATAATATTTTCTTCAAACCCTCCCCTTAGGGCTTAAGGAACTAGGAAAGAGAGAAGGCTGAAGGAAGGTAAGAGCCAGAGGGTGTGGATGAGTCCAAGGAAACTCTGTTCTTCAGCTACCACAGAACTGCTACACAGGAATTGACGACACTGTGGCAGATGCACTGGTGTGCATGTGAGGTTCAAGCCAGATGGATTCTCAGTGCTGAGAGGGGAAAGCAGACACAGGCTCCTACCTTTAACCAAGAAACTATCGGTAATTGCCACCTGTTTCCAAAGGAAAATTCTTTTTCTCCAATGGAGTATCACCGCATATACTAACTCCTCAGGGTAGGCCCCATGCCTAGCAATAGATGCCCAACACAGAATGAACTCAAAATTTTGTAGACTTTTTGTCTCAAATTGCTTTGTTTGGACATTTTTTTTGTCTTATTGTTTTTTGCTTGCATGCTTTGCTTTGCTTTTCATTTTGTATTTCTATATTTTTTAATACAAATGTGTGTTTCCTGTTTATTTTGTTATTATTATTGGCTAGGTTATTTTATTTGGTTTTCTTTTTGGCTGCTTATTTTTTAAAGCAAGAGAAAAAAATGGCATGGAGTTGGGTGGATGGGAAGGTGGGGAGTCTTTTGGAGGAGTCTGGGGAGGGGAAAAGGATGTTTAGAATATATTTTATGAAAAAATTCAATAAAAATAAACTGGTGAGGCCAGTCGGTGATAGCACATGCCTTTAATCCCAGCACTGGGGAGGCAGAGGCAGATGGATCTTTGTGGGTTTGATGACAGCCTGGGCTGCAGAGTGAGAGAGCCAGGACTACACACAGAGAAATCCTGTCTCAAAAATCTAAATATTCAAACAAACAAATAAATAAAGTGGTGGAATTAAGTTTTAATTATACACATATATCCTAACCTGATATACTGATTGATATATTACATATAAACTGTGGAACTATTATTCACTAAAATGATAAAATCATTATAAAAACAAAGGGCTATTTTATTTTTCATGTAAAGTACCAGTGGGTGCTAATGGATAGTTAGCACAGGGTTCATATTTAAATATTCCTGTGACTAATCTTTCTTTAATTTTTAAAACAATCTTATTTTACGTACCAATTTCAGTTCACTCTTCTTCTGATTAATCTTAAAGAGAGTGTTGCTTTTTGCCTTAGCTTTTGGTATCTTCGAGAGTGTACTCCCTGCTCCTCTCCTTTTCTAGAGATGAGGGCACACACAGCATCTCCCTGCCCTCTACAGCGGCTCCATCAGAGTGCCGAATTCCAACAGGACAAGTGCTGCTTCTGAACTTTCCAACTGTCATTTCCCTCCTGCCTGCTAGACTGGGAGTTAGCTGTGTTTGATTTCTTCTTTGAAAACTACTGAAGTAGGGCTGCGTGACTTCAATAATAATAAAATAACCATAAATAACAAATTCAGAGTAGTACATGTTGCTTCATGCCATGGTGTACCACACAAGAGAATCTCTGGCTTCACTGAGGGAAACCTGGTACTTTTGATTACAGTAAATTCATAGGTGATGGAGAAGGAAACGGGCTCTCATTTTTGCCGTGTTGCCCACGACAAAACGTGTCAAGAAATAAATAAACGGGGAGCTTCTTAGAGGAATTAATTGTTAAATCAGCCCACCGAAGTTTCCCCATCCATGGAAAAATCTCAAAGAAGCTGTTCAAAATGAAAGCTTATAAAATGGGTACCACGAGCTCTCGGTCCCCCAGAGGTGGCGCTAGGAGGGTGACGGAGTTAATTAGTGACTGTAAAACGCGGTTTGTGAGCTCATCAGAGAAGTCATGCTCAGTACACACTATTTATAGCAGAGCAGAAGTATGCACACTGTGTGACTTTACCCTCTTTTTAAGTATAAGGACTTCAAGAAGTTGTAGGCACCGGGCCCTAGGCACCGTACAGGGGGGCGGGCAGCAGTGCGGGGGCGGGAAGCAAACGCGCCAACCACGCGTGTCCGCGCGCAGGTGCCGAGGGCGGCGGCGGCAACTCCGCAGCGTCTGCCCAGGAGGAGAGTTCGCGGCAGCTCGCGGGATGCTCCTAGATGCAAGATGTGTCTCTGGCCAGCAGGAGGAAGGAAGAGGAAGTGAGAGCAGCGGCAGCCGGCGGCAGCGGCCGGCGACCCGAGTGTAAGTGCGTGCGTTCGGGCAGCGGCGGCGGGCGAGGATGGGCACGAGATAGAGGCAGAGCCACCGCCGTCCACGGCCCCGAGAGGGGCGACAGAACCTCGGGCACCGGTCTGCGGCCCCCGCCCCGGCGCTCCGGCCCCTGGGAGCCCTCGTCACCGCGTCCTGCGACCCCGGGCAGGTTCGTAAAGTTTTCAGGGCTGGCGCGGCGCCCGGCTCGCTGACCTCGGCGGCCCGGGCGGGGGCCGGGGCAAGACGAGGGCGCCGCGGAGACACTTTTGTTTCCTCCCGGAGCCCCGCGGTGCGGGCGGGCGGAGGCTGCGGGCGCGCTGCAGTTGGGAGGTCTAGGCAGAGGGGGTCCTGAGTGACTAGAGGCACGGGGGCAGTGGATACTGGGAGCAGCCCCGGAATGGAACTCACAGCCGGGACCCGCGGAGATGGCCCGGGCAGGGTCGGCTGGAGGGGGCGCCGGAGGGCTGCGCCACGGGCGTAGGGGCGCTGGGACATAGCAGAGTGCACCGGGACCTTGCGGCCAGCAGTAGTGGGGCCGGAGAGACGGGAGGCTGAGCCCAGTCGCGGTGGGCGGCGAAGGCTCCGGGGCTCGCTCGGGCGTCGCAGATGGGAGGGGATCCCCGGAGAGCGCGCTCCCGGGCTGGGGCGCGTCGGGCGGCGGGGACCCCTGCGGGCGTTCGCTGGTGAAGACCCGCCTCCCGGGGCCACGCGGGGCTTCCCTGTGGGGCCCGGGAGGGAGGGCGGCAGGGGCTTCGTTGGAGAGGCTGGCGTGGGAGAGGGCGGACCGGGCGCCTTTCCCGGAGAGCGGCGGGCGTGGGGCGCTGGGGAGGGAGAGAGCGAGCTCCGCGCCGCGGTAGCCTACCGCGGCTTTGAGGAAGAGGAAACCCAGAACTCAACGAGCCGCGGTGCGCTTGTGTGAGGTTGGGAAGTCCGTGTTGTGCCGCGGGCGCGCGCCAGGCGTGTGTGTGTGTGTGTGTGTGTGTGTGTGTGTGTGTGTGTTCGCGCGCGTCATTGCGCGCGGGGGGGGGGTCGCTTTCCCATTGCCCCTCGGGGGTGGGGGCTCACTTCTACTGACTCTCTTGCCTCGGGCCCTTTGAACTAGGCAGCTGGAGCACGGGTTGTGAGACCTGGATTGACCTGACGCTGCAGAGTTTGGCCACAAGCAGGGACAGCTCCGGGGGCCTCTGGACAGCTCCCGAGGCACATTGAGCTCAATGAAATGCACCCAGGGACTATAGGCCGCCTGTCTGTGGCCTAAGAAACAGAGAGGGGGTTGTTGGAATTTTGGGGGAAACCGGGGAAGAATTTCTGAATTTTTTGTTGTTTTTGTTGTTGTTGTTGTTTTGATTTACAAAAATAAAAATAATCTGTCAGCGTTTACATACAAAATCTTTGAGAGCAACTTGGGACGGGAGGATCCAGTTTATTTGTAATGACTCTTAGATTGGGAAAGCTGGCCGCAGAGCGGGTCCAATAGAGGCTTCTGGTCATGGTCTCCACGTGTCTCACCTCTTCAGCAGCTCTCCAAGGTTATTTCAAGGTTTACTATTTCCACTCCTCAATTTACAGGACTGGGGATCCTTGTCAGTTTAGAGCCAGGTCACTTGCAGGCTTGTGACGAAGACTCCATACTCATTTCTTCTTGGCTGCCCTCTCTCTGTCCCTCCATCTTTCCCTCCCTCCCTCGCTGCCCTTTTGATCTTCTGCTCTTCACTGTGGTACATTTGCTGTCGCTTCAGAATTGTGGATAAATGTGCTTAGGGCCTTTCTTACTGTGCTTGCTATTCGGGTTTTGTTAACATTAGGTGGAGTGGTAAGCTTGACAGGATGACCCCAACTGTGAGGACTCCTGGTGAGGAGGAAGAGTAAGCAGGAGAAATCTGAGGGGTAGGAAGCTGGGAAGACTGTCTGTGGAGACTCTGGGCCTACATAGTCATTGGCCTCAGGGTGGGTGGTCCTAGAGGGGATGCCATGTCTGCGCAGCAGTGTGTCCTTGTTAAGGGCAGCAATCCTGCCTTCCTGACATTTTTCTTTACTGCTTTCTCTCCCCAGGACCTTTGCACGTACTATTCCTCTGCCTGGGGAGCTTTCCCTCACATGTCCTCATGACTCATCCTTTGCTTCCTTTGCGCCTCTCTACTCAGGTGTCAGTTGAAAAGGCCTTTGTGGACAGCTGTCCCGGGTCCTCTCGCGTTACCCAGGTTTCCCTCTCAGCGTTTTTTACTCCTTGGCATTACATAGCCACCTGTTTATTTTCCTATTGTCTCTCCCATGAGGATGGAAGTTTGAGCCGGCTGGTGACCTTGTTCACAGATCTAGATAACTCCCAGCACAGGGTCGCAGTGTGCTCGGTCAGTATTTTGTTGGCTGGCAGTTAGGGAGTTGTCCATGCTGGCCGAAGCCGCTGGGAAAACATACTGAGTATCAGTGGCGAGTAGGAAGCCAGGCTTTTACTCTACCCTAGTCCCCTTCTCCCTGCTCTGCCACTGTTAGTTCAGAGCCTCCTCAGTCCTGTTAGAGCCCTTCCTCAGAACTGCAGGCCGAGGAGAGATGCAGGAGGAGATGGCTTGGGGCATGGTATAAAAAGCCAGGCGCTTGACTAAAAGTCCAACTGCTCCCGATCTGCTATAGCACCTCTCCCCTTGGAAGATGTCTTTCCAAAGCCCATGCTGCTTTAAGTCAAGGAAATACTCCTCTGGAGGATGGGCATTACCAGAAGTAGCAAGAGGCCCACATGTGTACCCTGTTCCTCCCTCTTTCACAGAGATGGAGCTGAATTGAAGGCAGAGGAGTAGCGGTTGCTAGCAGGGCCAGGAGAGGGAGGCAGAGGGAAAAGTGGGAAGACAGATGAAGGAGAGAAGCAAGAAAAAGCCCTTGGAAAGGGAGAAGATGAAAAAGAAGCAGGCGGGTGAGGGGCTTCTCTAAGAGCCGCTGGCTTGGAAGCAGTTCTGAGACTTCAGCACCAACGAGAAGTCAGCACTTGAGTGTTCTCAAGCAATTTGCTTGCTTTGGGTATTTGGTGTGACGTGAGTGGGGAGGCGTGCACAGGAAGGGAGGGCTTTGAAGCTCAGGCCCAGAGGATGTGGTGTAAGAGGGCAGGTGGTGCACCAGCGCATGCTTGCTTGCTTCATCACCTGGTCCAGCGCTGAAGCTTCAGAAGGGCCATTCCTGTTAGAATACCATTTGCCATCCTGATCCGGAACAGTGGGCCGCTGTTTTATTGGTTGGTCTGCAACCACTCTTTAATGCCTGCAGGCATCCAAAGGAGATAGCTTGGTTTAAACATCCTGTTGAATGTGGAGAAGGTGAGAGATTACTAAACCTTTCTGCCTTACAAAGCCTCAAGTGTTTGCTGCAAGAGTTGTGTAACTCAGTTCAAGTTAACGAACACAGGGCTTTGTTTGCTTCAGGTTCAGCCCAGGAGGAGAGCCTGAGACCCACTTAGCAGGTCCATATCAGCCGCCTAAAACTCAAACTGAAGGAAACAGAAGGCCAGCCCTCTGAGGCAGTTGAGGCTGAAGGGTTTTAGAGGCATGCCTCTCAGTTACTAGTTAGTTCACGACCTGCTAGAAATATATAGCAAGATGCTGCTCCAAAGAAACAAGGGCAGGAGGCTGGAGAGCATATATAGTTCAGGGGTGTATATACTGGCAAGCATGTACCAGGTCTTGGGTCTTGTCCTTAAAGACACACAGAACAGACTCTTAGTACTGAATATGTGGTTCTATATGATTTGAGTTTTTAAAGTTTGCTTTAATAATCCTAGAGATTGTGAGAATTTTTTTTCACCAACTTGTCAGGAATTCTGATGAATCCACAGAGCCATGCTTTCAGAAGCGTCTAGCAGTTTCCCTTCTACAAAATACTGTTAGTTTAATTTCTTGTGAAAGATGCTGTTTCTAAGTGAATCACGTGCAGTGTGAGCCTTTGACTTCACCCTAAAAACCTTAGTGTTTATAGAAGTCAACGTTGTGCCAGGCCCCCATGCCACCCCCGTCTTAGAGGGACAGGGGACCCAAGTGACCAGCCCTTGCCTGCAGTGGTGCTGAGTCAAGCCATCTATCCTTAGTAGCTCTCGCTGTACTCAGAGGGACATCAAAAGTACCTACCATTTTCTGGCAGAACGTTAGCTTTGAGCTCTTGGAAGTGTGCTCTACTAAACCTTTCCTTTCCTGTTTTACCCCTGGTAGTCTCCATGTACATGATTCTGATTACTTTTGGAGATTTGCAGGGGCAACCACTCTGTTCTGGTACTAGCCTAACACCACTGTGATGGATAATTTGATTAGGTATTCCTGCTGGCTTGGGTTTAAGACTGGCCAGCCAAAGAACAAAGCGAAAGACCAAGAACTTCCACAGTGTCCAAGTCAAAAGGGTCATGAAGGCCAGCCATGCAGACAGGGTGTGGCTTCTGTGACATGTGTGGCCCTAGAAAGCGTTCCAGCTCACGGCATAGTGCTTTGAGGTTCACCAGAGCCAGTCCGCATGCCCCACGCGCACACCGGCTGCTGTGCTCAATTTCCTGGATAATCTAGGTTGTCTGAGTGTTAACAATGGCAACTTATCTGAAGCCTGTCAAGCCCTGCCACCATCAATGATTAAATTAACTATGCGTGCTTCAGCCCTCCACTGTTGCAGGTACAACTGGAGAGGAATTTTCTTGGCAGCCTAAAGTGAGGCAAGCAGTTAAGTTCTGAGGTGGGAATATATGTGGGTGAAGGAATGCTGTCTCATCAAACGGAATTAGCCACAGCAACAACCTGGCCCAGTGCTGAGTGGAGAAATTAGTCACATGTATAAATAGAAGGAGATGCTGCTCCATCTTCTGGGCCCCCACAAACCCTGGTTTCCAGAATCTGAGCAAGATTATAATTGGAACTTCGGTTTTAGGCATGGAAGCTACAGTTGGGCTATTTTAGTCCTAACAGTTAATGTAGGGAGCACAGCTTTCCTGAGTAGGAAATGCTGGCAACTCACTATTTACTCTAGGACAGCTGTGCTGGGTGGGCGATACTTCCGGAGAAGCAGCAGTGGGCCAGGGGAAGGATGCCCAGGTAAAGCATTATGGAGCAACATGCCGAATTGGCTCACGAGCTTGGTGTGACTTTTTCCATGGCTGACACTCTTTCCTATGTCATACCCAGTGCAATTTTTTTTTAATAGAAAAAAAATAAGATAGGCCCTTAGTTCACATAGGGGTACTGCTTAGTGGTATAACATGTGCTTGGCCTACATGAGGCCTTGGGTTTGACCCTCAGTGCCATAAAAAGACAAACAAGAGAAGAAATCCCTTTAGTTCAGATGGATGTGTCTCAGGTTGCCATGACATCTAGCTTGGGATATCTCTCCTACCGCTGACATAGAGAACTTCAGAGTTGGCCTCTCTCTGGATATTTCATTCTCAAGTTGCCCTTATCCCTGAATCTAGATCCATCTGTGGGCTCTCATCCACCTATAAACCAAGGTCACAATATTGGAGCATGAGGCAATTTATTAAGAGGTGGGGGGAGAGGTCTTTATCAAGGAAAACATATTCTTTAGCCAATATGTGGGTGGGTTATGGTGCAGACTTAATTGTGGAACCCATTGGGAGGGAACCAGTTGACGGGAATATTCTTCATGGTGTTCTTGTCACTTTGTCATAGCTTTGCCGCTTCTGACCCTGGAATAACACTCACTGGGGAACCGGAGACCTGAGCCCATTAAGCAGGATGCCTGTTCTTGGGCAATGCAGAGGTGGCTGCTGTTCTTCTTTTCTACTTCCAGACCATTTCCCCTTTTATTGTCCCCTTATTTTGGGTGGTCTCAGCCTTGGAGCTGTTGACATTTGAAGTGGATAATTGTTTCTATTGAGAACTTTCCCTTTTCAGGATGCCCACCAGCTTCCCTGGTCTTTATTCACTAGGTTCCCACAGTCCCACTCAGTTGAGAACAACTAAAATGTCTCTACAGTTGGCAAGTCTGTGGTTCAGGGGGCCAACCCCAGCCCTCCCCTCCCCTCCCCTCCCCTCCCCTCCCCGGTGAAGAACCTCTGCTTTGTTTCCTGAGATCCGAACATCTGTGTGCAATCTGACCATCTGATACTAGACTTTTCAACAGCAGGTATACGTGTCCCAGCTTTCGGCCACTGCTTATTCCCTGAAGCCTAAGACAGTGGATACACAGATGGGGCGCTCACTCACTATGTTCATTCATTTGCCTTAGTTTCCTCCCTAACTTCCCTCACTGCTCAATGGCAATTATCTTTCTAAGTCAAGTGGTTGCAGATCTGACTTTAATGTCCATCCTGTAGCTCTGGCAGAAGAAAGCTAAAAAGCAAGTTCCTGTCCCAGTTTCTTTGAGGGTTTGAGCTTGACGGCTGGTTACTGCCTTCTCTGTAACCTTTACACAATCATTAGAGGGTAAATGAATGGAGCAGGGTGGTGAGGAGCTGTCAGCTTGGCTCAGTCAGAGGCCTCATCACAAAGTCAAGAAATGGCTGCTTGGAGTCCAGTAACCGAGGACAGTGTCTGCTCCTGGGCTTGGCAAAGGCACCTTGGCTGGTCAGCCGGTCATGGATATGGAAGTTCCATCAGTGTGCTAGGACCTTGTGGCAGGTCATGGAGAATCTTAAAAGGTATTGGCTTAAATGAAGTCCTTTCCTCTCAGTGTATTAGATTTTGTGTAATCTTATGACATTATTTTCTTACATAATTACATGTCAACCTTTTATTTGCCTCCCCTGGCTTCTCCAGTGTCCAGAGCAGTAGCTGGTGGCTTAGACTGCACAGAACTCTCACTGGCTGGTACGTTAGCTGTGCTTTCCCAAGGCGGCAGCCTCCTGCGAGTCACAGCCCGGTAGCAACCCTCCACCCTTCCTTCCGCCCTTTGTACCTTTTTATTTTCACTTTGAGATTGCATTTTGGAGCACCAGAGTTCTGTGCTCTGGGGTTCAGTGGCTCAGTGTACTGCATGAGATATATTTTCCAGGCTGCTACACACAATTACTCTTCATTTTGAAGTATAATGTATTTCAAAATATTTTTTTTTCTGTTTTGGGGCACTTTAACCCAAATGTATAAACCGCAGCTGGCGTTGCTTGTGGCCTTCAGAAGACGTGTGGCTTGGGATGTTGAGCCAGTGGAGTACTTTGGTTAGACTGCACATTTTTGGCTGAGTGAAGAGTGAATTCCAATAACACTCAGTAAGGCTGGTTTCAACTTGATTCCTGCCCACCCCCACATTACTCTGCCCTACCATGCCCTCATGCCCTAGATTTTTGTAGTGGACTGGTACCTTGGTTACTCCTGTTATGTGCTACTTGGTGGAAGGACTACTAGTTAAACATTTTGGCTTGGGGAAATGGGACCTAATCTTTCCTATAGTAACTAGTAAGTGTCATGTACACACACAAGCACACACACGCAAGCACACATGAGCATGCCTCACCTAATAATGCAGGGAGGGTCCTTTGAAGCAGAGGAATGATGATGCTGGCTGCTAAATTCTATTTTCTCCACCACTTGCCACCTTCACTGAATAGGAACCGTGTTAAAGCAAGGTATTTCGCAAGGAATGAACACATTTCCACCCTCTTTGGACCCACTCCACTCAGCGAGTGACTTAGATTCATAGGAACTGTTTTCTCAATCACTGTTCTTCTGTCTAGAGTTTTTGAAAAATATGTGCATTAAATTTGCATAAAAGAAGCAGAGAATAACTTTATTTTTAAATTATATTTTAAAAAGCAGAGAGGGGTGTGACGTAGTTGAGTGATAAGTTTGGACAAAGGCTTGAGTTCTGTTCTCGGCATTTGAACAGAACGCACACACACACACACACTCACACACACACACCACACACAGATCTTAAATGCATATAAAGACTTAAATTGCACTGTTATTGCTGGCCTTAACCCATCACAGTACTTCACCCCTTCTTCATTCTCCCAGGCTTCTGTCAGTCAGCCACGCCACAGCCATTGTAGCTGTATTGTACGTTCTGTGGGCAAGGCACTTCACATCTGGAGCTTTGCTAGGAATGGGTGACTGAGAAGGAAGTCAGTTAAGAGATAATTGTGACTACCAGTACTACAGGTTTGCCGGTCACGGGGGAAGAAGTACACAGGTTTGGGAAAGAGCTAGAAAACTTAAGGAAAGATTGCTCCAGGAGTTCAGCAGTTCGTGGTGGAGGAATGTCTGGGGGAGGCCTGGAGTCAGTTCTGCTAGGAGCTAGACCTTGGGATAGATGGAAAAGAACGCCAAAGGCTCTTAGGCTAGAAAAACAGGCCATCCAGGTTTGATGAGGACTCTGTCCCATTGCAGCCTGGACAAAAGATTGGCTAGTACAGCAGGCAGGAGAAACTAAGGAAGGCGCCTTATCAGCTTCTGTCCTCGAGACCGGCCCAAATAAACACCCAATCTTGGGGAGAGGAGTAAATAAATACAGCAGTGAGCTTGCTAGCGGAAGGCTGCCCCACCCCCACTACCCATCTGAGACCTCACAGCTGGCTCCCAGCCAGAGCAGACCAGGGTAAGGGGCAGTAAGCAGTCCTGATGTTGCGGCCACCCACTGAAGAAAACAAATGGAGGACTTGGTGACTGATTGGATTTGGGAAAAGTAGAAAGAACGGTTTTTGAAGTTTGGAACTAAACAAACACACCCTTGTTAATTGAGGATTCTGGCTGGTTTTCCAGTGTCAGCTGAGTAGGGGAAGTTCATTGTCTTCCTCTGCCTCAGTTTTCACATCTGTCAGGTGGTTTAATGCAAATCTACAATCTCTGGAGCTGCTGACGTGGCAACTTTAATATTGACTACAAAGTGGTTTTGGTGTATCGGTTTACTTGTTGTCGATACCATCTCTATTATCAGTAGTTTCATTTTTTAACTTTCTTTTTTTATTGCTTTATAAATAATACCATTCAAAATTTCCACTTCCTCCCCTCCTCCCATTTCCCTCCTGCTCCCCCACTCACCCTCTCCCTTCCCCCTCCAGTCCTAAGAGAGGGCAGGGTATCCTGCCCTGTAGGAAGTCCAAGGCCCTCCTCTCTCCATCCAGGCTTAGGAAGGTGTGCATCCAAATAGACTAGGATCCCAAAAAGCCAGTACAAACAGTGTGCCTGAGCTAATGGGAGCTTACCAAATCCAGCTGGACTGGGAATGAACGAGCCTATGATCAAACTGGACCCTCTGAATGTGGCTGACAATTGGGGCCAACTGAGAAGCCAATAATAATGGCACTGGGATTTGTCTCTACTGCATGTGTACTGGCTCAGTCCAGTGCTCTGATGTGGGTCTCTGTCTCTATCTCCATCTGTCGCCGGATGAAGGTTCTATGGTGATATTCCAGATAGTCATCAGTCTGACTACGGGGCAGGACCAGTTCAAGCACCCTCTCCTCCACTGCCCAGGGTCCTAGCTGGGGACATCCCCGTGGACACCTGGAAACCCCTCTAAAGCCAAGCCTCTTGCTAACCCTAAAATGGCTCCCTTAACTAACATATCTTCTTCCCTGCTCCTATATCTGCCCTTCCTCCATCTCAACCATCTCACTTCTCCAATATCAGTAGTTTCTATTCAGATTTTTAACACCCAAATCTTGCTACACTTATTTAAAGACTTACATTGATTATTTAATTTTCTTTAAGAGGCTCGAGCCATTCCTCTTAAAAATTCAACTAGACTTTGCTTCATACATCTTTGCTTCAGAAACAGAGGTGTAAAACTGCCACATTCGGATAAACATCATCCATTGTGATCGAAATGAACTAACATAATAGATGATGCTGTGAATTTGGTGAATTCAAACACAAACCCATGTACGTTGGTACGTTATCTCTAGTTCAGTTTCAGCTAACCTGGGATTTCACTTCATTGCTGATCCACTGGGGACAGAGACTGGAGGTTGTTGTTCAGGCCTCTTTCCCCATCCCTTGGTTCTCACTTTCTGGAAAAGGGCTGTTTGCATCTGTCCTGCTACAGGCAGGAGCTCTGTGAGAAACTCCCAAGTTAGTTAGTTGGGTCCTAGTGAGTAGCAGTGGACAGGCATTGAATTCAGATGAACTGGGTTTTATATGATTGTGTTGCTTGTAAAGGAAACTCAGTGGTCCCCTTTAAATCACTTACAACCTTCTGGAAAGAAAGTGACTGCATAAAGTGTCAATGAAATGTGGGTGGGTGGAAAAGGTTCAGCTTTCTTCTTTAACCTGAGCTGGATCATTAGACTAGCAATCAGAGTCAAAGTCATTAAAAGCATAAGATAGAAGAGGAGGACCACGGCCCAAAGGGACAGACCCACAACAGCGCTGCTGTACCAGTATAATTAGCTGTACCAACTTTCTCACTGTTCAAAGTATTCCATGTAGAACATTTCATTCAATGTCCACTTTAAGCCAGAGCCACGGTTCTCATATCTCTTTGATAGTTCTGGCCATTGTTGGTTTGGGTTCCTACTCTGCTCTGTAAGTTCCTTTAGGAAGGCAGCAGCTAGCATACTAGAGTCTTATACAGTAGCTCCTGTATTCACTAAGTGGTCATTTAGCAATGGCATTTAGCAATGTGAATGAATTAAAAGAAAGACAAACCTCAGTGTAGACATTAGCTGTCATGAATTGAAGCATAGGCTTGAGAGGGGAATGCTCAAATGAAAGAACTTCTGTAGACTTTACTTTGGAAGTGAGGCATGACTGCAGTCATGAAAAGGCACCAACAAATTACGTACTATCTTCAGTATATAAAAATTTTAGCTAGGGGGTGGTGGCGCATGCCTTTAATCCCAACTCTTGGAAGGCAGAGGCAGGTGGATCTCTTTGAGTTTGAGGTCAGCCTGGTCTACAAAATGAGTTCCAGGACAGCCAGAGCTGTTACACAGAGAAACCCTGTCCCAAAAAAACCAAAATAAATAAATAAATACAAAGAAAGAAAAAGAAAATTCAGTCCTTCGTTGCTGTTGTTTCCAGGTAGAGTGGTGGAGATCCTCCGGCCTCTGCAGGAGTTAGGCAGCAGTGTTTCTTTCCTGCCTGTCAGGCTTGGTGCATTGCTTGGAAGAGAACCCAGTGGCAGACATATTTAAAGACTCATGGAAAGGTCTATGCCATAAAATACAGGGGCCTGGTGAGACAGGAATTCTACTCACACGATGTAGCCAGCAGTTTAAAAATTCCAAGCACCTTGACTCCCTTTCCCTCTTTCCAGTCGTGCCCTTGTCTGCAGTATATTTTAAGAGGCTCTTGCCAGCTGTCAGTGTCCCCTCAGTTTCTGACACTCAGCTTTGTCCTGGTTGAGCTTGAGGCTTTGGAGTGCTATGTAGTATGGGTGACCACAGATGAGGAGCCATTTGTCTGAAGAGTTTTACTACCTTAGGAGCATGTAGGAGAGCAGTGCCCTCCTAAGGCCATCACCCCGCCAGCTTCCTGCAAGGGCAAAATGGCGGTTCCTGTTCTCAGGAGACGTTGTTCCTGGTGGACATTTTGTTGTAATTATTGCTGACTGAGGTCTATTGAAAATCTTTTCCAATGTGCTGCTAATAAATTTAGAATATGAAGGTGTACAATGAAAATTCCCGGATCATGAAGACTTGTAAGAAGTCCCTGTGGAGATTTCCACACCATCTTTTATTTCTATGTCCATATCTCTGTCAGCAGTGGATAGCTTACGGAAGGGTTCATAACCAGATCAGACCAAGGCCCAGAGAAATGGCCTAATATCAGCTTTAACAGTGGTAAATCTAGAATTTTTGGGGGGAATAATGGGGCCCATTTGTTTGAAACACATACAAAGAGAGTGTGTAGGGCTATATGCAGCAAAGAGGTCTCTGTGGCATCTCAGCCCCATCAGTCAACCAACCAGTGACAAACTGGAGAGGCTTCGGCTTCCAGGGAAGGGAATACGTGCACTTTTCTTCTTCTTCTCCTCCTCCTCCTCCTCCTCCTCCTCTTCCTCCTCCTCATCTTCCTCCTCTTCCTCCTCCTGCTCCTCTTCTTCCTCTTCCTCTTCCTCCTCTTCTTCTTCTCCCTCCTTTTTTTTTCCTGAGACAGGGTTTGTCTCTGGTAGCCCTAACTGTCCTGGAACTCACTTTGTAGACCAGGCTGACCTTAAATTCAGAGATCTGCTTGCTTCTGCCTCCTGAGTGCTGAGATTAAAGGTGTGTGCCACCATGCCTGGCTAGTTTAAATCCTTAATTGCTTCTCACTCCACATACGCCCCCAGTGTTTGATTTGGAGTTTCTTTTAACTCCACTTGTTCACTCTCGTATATTTATTGAGCACCAGCTCTGCACCAGAGCATACAGATGCAAACATGCAAACACGCACACAATTCTAGGCGAGAAATGTATTGGTTTTCGGGTTCCAAAACTATATATTGATAAATGTTTTTAATTTTTTTATTTTGTTCTGTGTATGAGGTGTTTTGGTTGCATGCATGGTTGTGCATCATACGCAGGCCTGATGCCTGCAGAGGTCTAGAAGAGGGCATGGGATCTTCTGGAAGTGAAGTTGTGTTTGGTTGTGAGCCATTGTATGGGTACTGGGAATGGAACACTATGTCCTCTGTAAGAATAGCAAGTGTTCTTAACCAGTGAAACATCTCCCTAGCCCCTGTGCGGGACATTTCAGATGGATCGAGGAATGTGATGTGAAGTTATTGGTGCTGTGAGGATTCTATGGGAGCATTAGTCCTGCCAGCGTGGGGGATCAAGGAAGGGATTTTACTGGGGAAAAAGAGGTGTTCTTGCCAAAGGCAGTGAAAAGAGCGGGCTTTGGTTTTTTTAGGAACTGAAGTCCCGAATTCTTGGGCCTGGAGAACTGTAGCCCTGTGTTAAATTGGGAGGCGGGCTGAAGGGGACTGTGGGTCTGAACCCTTATCTACAGGGCAGTGAGAGGTCACCCATGTCTTTTCCCTGAGAAGTGACAGGGTAGCATCTATGCTGTGAAAAGCTTTTCCTGGCTTCAGGGTATAAACCATACATCATTTCATTTTGGTCACAGTATGACTGCTATTACTACTTTTAGAATCCAACAATTTCTAAAAGAATCAATTTAGTCATTAGTTTAAATCCTTCAGCGTTTAAGCAGTCATTTAAAGAATGAGTCAGTGTGGGTATGGCAGCCCTTATGAACGAGAGTGGACTCGACTCTGCGGTTCTTGGCTTTCAGGAGGCTTCAGACTTTTGGGGACCCAAAAACTGCATCTCAGCCAGCTCTGGCTGGTTCTGATAGAGATGAACAGGCTCCAGTTTGAGAGAAGTGCTGTCCTGGTAGGAACTGAGAAGAGAATCCAGACCGACAAGTCCAAACCTCAGCGTGCAGTGGGCAGAGGGTGGGACCAGAGGCTGTCCAGGTTTCAGCCCGGGCTCCTTTCCCATTCTGGAGGGATTTTCTTCCAGTGCACTTGAAATGGATTCTAAATCCTCCAAGTTTCTTCTCATTTATTTTCTAATCCTTTCCTATGTGACTCTTTCCTTAGCTTTGTGCCTCACTCTGGCTCAAACACTCTGGCCTGTGTTTGCGATCTTTTCATTTTGTGGATGCTTAGTGAGAACCCTTCTCCGTGAGTCCTGGATTCAGCTGACAGGCAGGTGTGGGGAGGAGAGGCCTGTGTGGTGAACAAGAGGAGAGGCACCTCTCTGGATATGACCGGATTTGCCCTGCAGTAGGAGGCTGATCTCACTGTACCTGGAACGCTCAGTTCACAATTGCCACAACAGAGAGCTGTGTGCAGGCGTGGAGGACCAGGGACCCAGAGAGAATTAGTTGGGGAGTGGCATGGTCTCTCTTTTACTTTTCTGTTTCCTATGCTTCTCTCCAGAGGGATCTGTAGTATGGAGCGGCGGGAACGCATGGCTAGCTTTTCACCCAGAAATAACAACACACAACCTGTATTCATTTAAACACTGCCTGGCCCATTAGTTTCAGCCTCTTATTGACTAATTCTCACACCTTGTTTTAACCCATATTTAGTAATCTGTGTAGCACCACGAGGTGGTGGCTTACTGGGAAAGATCCTAACCTGCGGCTGTGTCGGAGAGGAGAGGGCCACACATAGATCTTCTGCACCAAGCAAGTGGCAGAACTCAGTCTTCCTGCTTAGCCATAATCAGGGAGAGACGAAAATGAAGGGCAAATGTCAGGCAGAAGAGAAGCCACGCAGAAAGGGTCCTGTAGTCTCTAGGGGTGGTCACGAAGAGGGTCTCAGAAGTGCCTGGGCGCACATCTCCCTCTGGTCCACATGGTGCCACTAGGTGGTCCCCTCCTCTGGGAGCCTTCCGGCATTCCCTAGTGCTGGGTCCCTGGACACGCTTGTCCCCGTGCTGACACTGCTCCTGTCACTTTGTTTTCTGGTTAATGACTTTTTCCTTTACTAGCCTGAAGTTTTTAACTAAGCCCCTAAGAGGTGCCAGTGGGCCTGTGTCGAAGGACGCATTGTTAGCCACGTATGCGTGTGCTCCGTGTTCTTTTACAGGCATTTCGGGACAGACTTTCAAATGCCTTTTTGGATGTGTCTGAGTCAGGGAGCAGTACATTCAGGAATGACTGGCCTGTGACTCTCCTTGTCCCCAAATTTGTTGAAGATCAGTCTTGCCCTGAGGTCACTGTGACAGAGGAGCTTCTGGCTGTGGCTCGGAGATGGTGTCAGATGTGGGGAAGTGCGCACGTATTGGCTGCGGAGCGTCCAATCCCCCGGAGGCTTCAGTTAGTGCTGCGGTGTCCTTCCCCTGGGTCCAGATCTCCGCCAGACTTGGAGCTTGCCAGCAGAGAGCTCCGCCCTTCTGCTATTGTATTACTTCAGCTGAAGCGGTCAGCACTTGCTGGCCTCCCTGTGATTATCTCCTAGTCATACGGAGTCCTTGGGGGCATAAACAGAGAGGACCACAACTGGCAAGAATGTCAGAGCTTTTTATGGGTCAGACTCAAACTCTTCTGACCTCTTGACCTTTGTTCAGGGCTGAACTTGGAGAGTCTGATTTCTTTTTCCTTCTTCTTCTTCTTCTTCATTCTTCCCTAGTTCCTGCGGGTGATCAGGCATTTGTGACACACTCTGGGGGTTGGGATCTTTACCACATATGTGGTTGCCCACACTTCATTTATTATATTCTGAAAGGACCATGGCCTTGATAATTCATGTTTCTGGGCTATAATTGCATATTATATCTGGAGCAGCTATCAGGGTTTTCAGCGAGCAATTGAAATTTGATAGTTGCCTGGGCTCTTCCTTGTTGGAATGATTTATCCTGATGTCCAAGTGCTGAGCTGAGCCCATTTCTTTGAAACCAAATAGCAACTTGCCCACATAGCAACTTGCAACTTAGATGTTCTGCCTTCTCTCTGAAAGGGACAAAGCAGACCTGGGCTTTTGGAACCACATGTGCCAGCCCTCTCCAGATAGTTCTCCCCCTGCAGAAAAAACAGACAACCCCTTGCTTCCTTGGCATATGGGTGCTGCCAGTTGCTGAAGATGTCTGCTCTAATTGTTCACTCCAGAAATGAAGAAATAGCCACAGGATGGTGTCAGGGGCCCAAAGAAAGAGGGGCCTGAGCCAAGACTCCACAGACCACTTGGCCTCCATAAGCTCCTTCTCTGGCTAGGGCCACAGCGGGCTCTTGGGTCTCTGGAATTACTGTCATCAAAGCCATTGTCCAGTAGTCCCTGAAAGGCCTAACTCGTTCCTTTTCTCTGATACCCAGACAGTCTGGGCGCAAACACTGTGTGTGTACATCACGAGCAGAGAGACCTTGGCAGGCTACGGTTCTGGCAGCAGAGTAGCATTCATTTTCAAAGGAAACCGACCTTGCCTTTCTTTCTGGGTCTGTACACTGGGAACTGGTCGAGAGGCCGGTACTTTGTTCTTATGGTTCAGGCTTGCCCTTTGTTAACCTGAACTTGAACTTTTCTGTTCATACAGACCAAGTGAGGATTCTGTAGACTTTTGTGTTAGTCTCTTTCCTCCTTACTGTAAGAAAATGCCCAAGGCTAAGTAACTTCATAAAGATGTTTCTTTTGTCTCACAGTTCTGGAGTGCAAGGTTGAGGCCTACATCTGGTATGTCTGCCGATTTCCATGCTGGCTCGGGATATCACACGGGAAGAGAAAGAGTATACACGCGTCTCTTTTGCCCTCTGCCATGAAACAACCAGTGTTCAGTCCTGGGGGCTTCACCCTGTGACCTAATTCTAACCATCTCCTTACCTTTAAAAACCACCGTTAGATTAACTTTCCACCCCCTCATCACTTTGCAGTGGGATTAAATTTTTAAATCACCCTTGGGGTTTGGTCTTAGATCATATCCAAATAATCGTAATTTCCTAGGCTTCCCATCTTTCTAGACTACCACGATCAACTAACAGACCTTCAGGCCTGTGCAAGCTACACTTTTCTCTTTGCTGTGCTGACACTGCTACCCGTTTTGGAGCTGTCTGTTGGGAGACCTCCCCTGGTGACTCTGCTTTTAAACATCTTGGAGGATCCTGACTTAAACAGATCCCGGTTGGAACCACCTGCCACCTGTTTAGGGTCAATTTATAAGCTTTTAAAAGTTTTGTTTGCTTGTGTATACGTAGATGTTATGCCCATGTATGGTCAAGATAAAAGAAAAGTATTATCAATGAACAGGAGAGCTCTTTGGATTTGCAGAAGGTATATTTGCTATATAAGTATGTATGTATGTATATATATGTGCATTTTCAATTACTCAGAGTATATGAAGAAAAATATATATTCAACCCATCCTCTAAAAATTTGTGGCTAATACTTTGTGTGTGGCCACACATTTAACCCCATTAGGATAGAAGTCACTAGTGGGCTCACAGCACAGACCATTTCTGACTATTTTCCTATGTTCTTAAAGTTTGTTTGCAGTCTGAAACACGTGATATTTTAATTTCAGGAAGAAAGAAATGTCATTGTCACTGAACAGCTTATGACAGTCAAAAAATTCACAGCATTTTCTGCTCTTTGCATAATGATGTGAATTTCAAGTTTGCTGGCTTTTCTAGTGTCAGACTTTGCTTCCCGAATCTGACTGGGAAAGGCGCCCCTCCCTCATATACCCCTGATGCTCTGAGGACTGTTGTGAGCCCCATTATGGACTTCATTTATCTATTTATTCCTTGAGCACTCAATGCTAGCCAGCGGAGTGATTTACCTTCCCAGAGAAGGAAGAGGAGTCACGGACACACCCAGTGTCTTTGGTTGATGTTGTCCTGCAGGCTGAGTCAGGAGGCCAAGGTGTGCTTAGTGAGCGTTCCTGCTCTTGGTGGAGCTCTCTGGTGTCCAGTGCTGAAGCGCTGAATTTGGGGTGAAGAGGTCCTAGTGTCAGGGCTGCCACTGAGTGTTGTCTGTGTCCTGCTTCATGGCCCCCTTAGCTGGGAATGTTGAGGGAGGTGGCTAGACAAGGCTGATGGGTGGCAAGGAGGAATCTGTAGATTGGTCAGCTGCTTGGGAGCAAGAAGTCACCAGTGAACTCACCAAGCACACCAGAAAGGTTAAACTTGAATCTTGACACCAAAAATTCTGATTCTGGAAGAGTTGCTAGCATCCACATTATGCAGAACCCCAGGTGACTGTGGTAAGACGCCGCCTTTGCAGATCTCTGGGTGACTTCAAGGTTTTTCTTCCTCCCCTTTCCTACCTGCTTTCATCTTCAGGGTCTTCATGACGCTGTGCTGACCTCGTCAACAGGCAGCTTTCCCTCGTGGGTCGTTTCTTGCTTCTGTGTAGAAAAGGAAAACGAAAAGAAAGAAAAAGTAAACTGCTTATGCTTGTCCACTTCCTCATTTCCACAGCTGGCCTGGGAGCACGTGACTCTACCCATGGAATCCCGCCAGTCATCTACTCATCTACCGTGCACCCCACTGCTTGGCAAAGAGCCTCTAACCACCAGGAGATTCTCAAAAATGGCCAAAGGGGAGAGGGATGAAACTGACCAGCCCTTTTTCTGCCTCTTACTGTTTGTTCTGCCATGCTGTGTTACTGTGATGAGACACCTGTTCTGAGTAGTCTGTGATGAAAATAAGTTTTGTTTAGTTCACAGTTCTGGAGGTTCAGAGCCACGGTGTGGCTGTGGTGAAGGCCTGTGGAAGATGCCACCCCAGAAACAGGGATGCATGGCAGAAAACCAGAACTCAGCTGTGAGAACTGTATTAATCCCTTCCAAGGTCGATGACCCCAGAGACGTCTTAAAGGCTGAAACTCTTTAACATCACCATAATGGGAACCAAGCTTACAATGTGGACACTTTAGAGGGCACACTTAAGTCATATCTCCACCACTGCATCACCTCTAGGAAAGACTGAAGTGTTCCAGGTTGGACAATGGGTGTAGCTCAGTGAAGTAATTACCTAGCAGGTGTAGCCCCCCTGCTAGCTTATACCAGAAATAACCACACAGAAACTATATTCATTCAAATACTGCCTGGCCCATTATCTCCAGCCGCTTATTGGCTAACTGTCACATATTTGTTTAACCCATCTCCATTAATGTGTATCTCCACTTGACTGTGGCTTACCGGCATGAGTCTAACCAGCGTCTGTCTTGGGTAGGAGAACCATGGCGTTTTTCTGGCTCTGCTCTTCTTCCCAGCATTCTGTTCTGTCTTCCCCGCCTACCTGAGTTCCACCCTATCGACTAGGCCAAGGAAGTTTCTTTAATAACCAATGAAAGCAACACAAATACAGAAGGACCTCCTACACCAAGCAAGGGACCCCAGCCCCACTAAACAAGTAATAAAATAATGAAATGTTTTGAAATGCTTATATATTTGGGATCGTCCACTGAGGTGTGCAGGCTGTGCAGGCTGCTGCATCTCATTCGTGGAGGGAAGGCCCTGGGGGTGAAGGCAGGTGAGGTGCTGACATCTTAAACTAGGTGTTTTGCTGTGCAATTCCACGTTATAACTTGGCATTCCCTCCTCCAAACCTCTCTTGCCCCATTGAAAAGGAGCCTACAGTGTGTGCCCAAGTCCTCCCCTAGATGGTCGGAACCTCCCCAGAGAAGGAAGACTGACTTCCTTGTGTACTCCCACGCGCACACACTTCCACACGCTCTGGGTGGCACCATCCCACGCTGTTTGCGTAATAGAGCTCCACACATTGCCAAGGCTGCTTCTAAAATTTAAACGCATTCGAAGGAGAATAGAGAGAGCCTGGGGGGAAAGGTAACACTTCCCTTTAGGGCATAAATGCCATGTCTGTGTTTTGCTTCTGCTTGTGCATTAGGGACAGAATGTTAATTAAAAAGTAAAATGTTCATCTTCTGAGCAGCCGTTAGTTTGTATGTTGCTCTCCTTTTATCTGTTGAGTCCTTGAATTTTTGAAAACACAAAGCATGAAATGTATTTCCTAGGGGTCTTTCTAATGCACCTTTTCATTTTATTGTTTTGATCTTTAGACTGTGTGTTAACTTGAAAAACAGCCAGCCTTGTAGAAATGAATTTCATCTTGAGAATCTGGGTCCTGATCACTGTTCAGATGACAGAAGCCCCTGGGCACCGAATGTACGCATGTTCCTTAACTGGTTCTGCCCAGTCCCTGTCTGAAATACAGTACCATGTAGTCATAGCTGCTAGCCGGCAACATAACAGGGTCGGTTACTTTGAGTTTTGCAAGCTCTTACAAGTTATTTTCGCATTCATATAATTTTAATAATTTGGAGACATGCTGTACCACTTCCTAAGTGCCAAAAGTGATCATTCAGCATTTTTTCTTTTATTAGGTACTAATTTAGCTTCGAAAAGAATTTATTTTTTTTATGGATACTGTGTCTTTGACCCAGTTCTCTGTTCCCTAGGCTCTGTATCCTCAGAAGATGAAGTTTAGTTTATAATATTAACAATGTCTCCTTATTAATTCCTTACGGACGAACCCCCCCCCCCGTGTGCATCTTTCATATTGGTAAATGCCTATTGGGTGCTTCCTTGGGTCAGCAGACTAGCCTGGGTATTGTTGTTATTGTTCCCTGTGGCACCATTTGTGTGCCCAGGGTGGATAGACCTAAATGAAGGCTCGGGGGCCTTCCTGCACTGGAGGAGCCTGCCACTCACAGGAGAAAAGAGCTGTCAGCTCCTGTCTCCTTGAACTATAATTTGCAGCAGCCTGGAAGTGGGTAAGTGGCAGCTATTAAAAGGGTTTTGGAATAATTGCAGCTAAAAGCAAAGATATTATCATCTATACTTACACCCATTTTTTACTCACAGAGGGGCTAAATATTTAGAGTCTGTAAAATGCTTGCAAAATACCATCCTGGGTCAATATAGATATGACTAGTTTGGTAATAATTATTCTTCTTTGCCATTCTTGTGAACATCTGAATCAGAGTGACCATCTATTGGTGTGAGCTCTGACAGTCTGGCTGCTGTAGTCGGGAGGTGACCGGTGTCGTTCTTTCTGGTGGTCAGGTCTCCACAGCATCGGCGTTTGCTGGGGAAGAGAGGTCTCCTTCTTGGCCAGGTACCATCATGTCTGCTGCTTGCATTTTGTGAATTTTAGAATTTGAAAAAGTTAAAACGCAGATTACAAAAACACCATCTCAGTGGTTAAGCAGACTGGGTTTGGTGGCTTGTGTATGTAGCACGGTTCTGTCTATTTCTGTGGGATTTTTAAGCAAGGTAATTGGTCCCATTGTGCCTCTATTTCCTAACCTGTACAATGGGGATAATAATAACATTGTGAGGTTGGTGGATTAAATAAATGGATGCTTCATAAATTAAATACTTTGTAAAAAAAAACCCAAAAACAATAAAACAAAATGCCATCTCTGGTTACAGGGTTCCTAATGCCCCCCTCTTCTCTGCGAGCACTGTTTTCATGTGATGTGTATGAATACATGCAGGTGAAATAACTATAAAGTAAATATGAAAGCAAAAATATCTAAAACAAGATATCTTAGTCAGTGCTCCATTGCTGTGAAGAGATGCCATAACCTTGGCAACTCTTATAAAGGAAAGCATTTAATTGGGACTGGCTCACAGTTTCAGAGGCTTAGTTAGTCCCTATCTGCCTGGCAGGAAACATGGCAGGGTGCAAGCAGACATGGTGCTGGAGAAGGAACTGAGAGTCCTATGTCTCCATCCATCCGCAGGCAGCAGGAAGTGAAAAGACACTCTGGAACTGACTTGGGCTTTTGAAAACCCAAAGCCCAACCCCAGTGGCGTACTTCCCCCAATGAATCACACCTTCTCCAACAAGATCACTCCCTTTAATTCTTTCAAATAGTGCCATTCAAATATACAAGCCTATGGAGAACATTTCCATTCAGACTACCACAGAGAGTGACCGAGGATGACACTGGGACACACACACACATGCACGCATGCACGCGTGTGTGCACTCATGAACACATGCACAAAATTTTTGAAAATGCCTCGTCTATCAGTGAATTTAGCACATTACAGAGATGTTGCTTTATTCTGTCAGCTGGACTTCAAGAACCTGCTCATTTAGTAAGACCATTTAATTCCAAATAATTGCATATGTTAATTTGCTTGACAGGAAAATGATTGAAGTGTTTGAGCTTAAGGGAGAGCTGGGCATGGCATTCTTTCTTTGGAACCCCGTGAGTCATTTCTGGGACTTTGTTCGTCAGCTGTCATGTGGCAAATGCCTGTGACAATCAACTGAAGGGGAAAGGTTCACTGTGGCTCACATTTGGAGAGGTGTTGACCATAGTGATTTGGGCCAGTTGCCTTTTGGCTTGGGGAAAGCATCATAATAAAGCTGGAAGCACAGAGCAGAGCAAAGATGTCTGGGCAGCCAGAAAACAGAGGGGAGGGACAGGGGAAGGGAGGACGGGGAGGGGAGAGGAAGCAGCAGCAGCCACCACCGCCGCTGCTCAAGTCTCCATGTCCCCTTCTAGATGTGACTCCATTGAGTTGTTTTCTTCCTCAGGGCTGTTCTTCAGGTTCTCCCAACACCTGGCCACGTCACAGCTGACAACAATGGCCTGTGGGGGACATTCAAGAGCCAAACAGTGGTGTTGCCAGGTGTTAAATGATTTGATGTATTTCTAAGGAGGACCCCTAGGTGGTCTCGGCCACTGTATTGCCTGGGACCGGTTATGTGAATGGTTTCAAAGGTGAGTTTGAGTTTTTAGAACGGATGCACACACATCGGTGGCAAGGTTTTGGATGGAAATCCCAAGTTAATATTTTTGGAATATGAAGAAAATGGGTTAGACACTAAGACTGACTTTTTTCTTTTTTCTCTTCCCTCCCTTCCTCTTTCCTCTCTCCCTCCCTTCGTCCCTCCCTCCCTCCTTCCCTCTTTCTCTTTATTTCTTTCTGTTTTTTTTTGTTTGTTTGTTTTTCCATATGGAGTTTTTCTGTAATTTTGGAGCTTATAATGGAACCAGCTTTTGCACCAGGTTAGCCTCGAACTTAGAGATCTTCCTGCCTCTGCCTCTCAAGTGCTGGGATTAAAGACGTGCACCACCACCACCTGGTGAGACTGACTTTTAAAGCATGCTTATGCAATTCTTTATTCGTTGTCATGTGTATTTGAAAAAGTATAGCAAGCACATTAAATCTAGGATTCCTTGTATGAGATAAGACTAGGCTATGGTAATTTTAAAAGACTGATCAAGTATAATTCATCTGGAAAATGGTATTCCTAGGAGAGTTTGGGAAGCACTGATGTCACTCAGCCAAAGCGAGGAGGGTGGAGAGGGACAGGTTTGCTGGTTGGCATGAATCTCTTGTCCTCTGTGGAGCATTTTCTTTGGGAGGATGCAGTGATTTCTTTGTAATACATCATTTTATCTCACTGCTGTCATTTTATTACTATTATTCTTGCCCCCTAGATGATAAAACTGAAAGTCTAAAGACAGTGAGTAACTTTCACGGACCAGAGCCTTCTCCAGGCTGAATGGGAAAATGGATAGCAACTCTGTCCACCCAAACTCAGTGGCAGCAGCCAACATCAAAGTCGACCTTTAAGATTAATTCCTTTGTTAAGGGATTAGAAAGGCCTTTAGAAGCAATATTTATTCTGGCCTAACAAAGTGTCCTAAACTGTTGCAGGTGCTAGAAACCTCAGACTTGCTCTGGAGCCTCCTGTCTACCAAAGGCTTGTTGTAGCCCTATCAGAGTGGTAGACCGCATAGGACACCCTTGGGGAAATTTTCTACATCAACATGCTGAGGATGTGGGAGCTTACAGTCGATTTTTTTTTCTAAAATATTAATGGTTTTCAACCTTGTTTAACCATAACCTTTTTCCCTCCGCCAATTAAACTTACTTTATATTCTATGAAAAACTCATTAGGACCTAGTCTCACCCCTTTAACTCATTTTAGACATGGAAAAAAGTCAAAGACCCGTGATAACTTGCTAACAGTCACTTCCAGCTGTGGGCAGAGTTGGTATTGTTTGTTCATTCAACAGATCTTCATCTACTGTCTGCCCTGTCCCAGGTAGTCTAGGAACCACAATGAAAAAAAATTGTAAAAATAATATAAAAGGTTTTCAGCAATAGCCACAGTAGATGTTTCCTGTCCCACCACCTCTTCACCACCATACTTCATACAGCAAAATAATAACTGCTAATGTCACAGTGCTGGAAGGTAGGACGTTGGGTGGTGATGTGGTCCTGCAGGTAGGGAGCCCAAAGAATCCTCTTCATCTCTCTGAGGTTTGCAGTGTCCCAAGTGGAGGAGGTCCTTCACCAGAACTTGGCCACATAGGCACCCGACTTTCAGGCTTCCAGCCTCCTGACTGAGAGATGTAACTATCTCACCGAAGCCTGAGGTCACGGCATTTAGAGCAGACTGAATTGTGTAAAGAAACAAAAACAGAGAGGTTGGAAATGCCCGCTCATCCTGAGCATTCTCATGACAGAGGGCATGCCCCTTCATCGTTCTTCATCTCCCCGGTTTCCGGTACGGCGCAGAAGCAACCAGGCCTGAATAAATATTTATTGGATAAATTAACAGTCTATTGATAAGTTGGAATTTTCCCCCATTTATTCTGTAACTGAAGTTAACGTAATAGTAATGACATTAACCTACTTGTTTTAGGGTGTGTTATTGTTTGCAAATTGAAAACAGAATGTTCTAAGAGAACCCCAGATTGGAGTAGATTTGTCTTGTGGTCATCACAGTTGGGAAGCCCAGTTCTAAATAGCATTGACCTTAGACACTCATTAGAGGACAGGTTATTTATGTGATAAGCTGTTTTTGACAGTCATCTCTATAGGTTTCTCCACATTGTTAACTTGTGTTATTTTTAAGATACACACACACACACACACACACACACACACACACACACACGTATACACACACACACACTTTTGGCTATGTTATTAAAATATCAGTCTTTAAGGCCTCACCCAGCTTGCTGATACCAATATCTTTTGATGAGGAGTATATCATTTATTTAATGGAAGCCAGAATCTCCGGGAACGATTTTCCGTGGGCTAAATTAGAGGATACTAGTCAATATGGTCAGTCGGCAGTTTTTCTTTGTGCATTGTGACATTCATTTTCCCATGAGTACTAAAGAACTAATAGAAGGTTGCACAGCCCTGCCTTACGTGTGCTAGGATTCATGCCAAGGGAGAAGGCTAATGCCATTCCAGCAGGAGACAACTGCATGCTAGCGGCTCCGAGCTTCCCAAATGGCCAATGCTGGCAGGAAAGGTAGGGTAAACTGAGTGTCCACTATAGTGTGTATTGCCTTGAGAAGGGGCTTCTTGCCTTAGTGGACTTTGATCTTCATTTTACAGGGGACTCCCTGCTTCAGCGGGTGCTCTCCACACAGGGTCCATGGATCACCATGCAGCGGAGCATAACATAAGCCCTGGGCAAACAACCAGAGAAAGCCGATCATTTAGTTGAGGGTGAGGTGTCATCAGCTTCAGCGAGTAGTACTTTAGAGATTGCTGACGCGTTCTCTCTGGTAGAGGACACTTATTATCTTGAAGAAGAGAGAGGGAAGCGAAGCTGACACCAGCTTTCAAAACCATGTCTAAGGTTCTTGTGGAAACCTCGTTCCTCAAGAGGAGACTTCCCCAAGAAGGAACGGTTTCATTCTGCATGCCTCTAAGGATCATAGAACGTCAGACATGCATACTTTGGAGTAGTAAAGTAAACGGGAAGCTGTTAGTTTTCTTTGGCTTCAGCAGGGAGAGTGTTTAGAAGCTAGCTAGAGCAATGTGGCTTTTGTTGTGATTGTGTTTTGGCACCGGGTTGTCTGATGAAGTGGTGGCATACACGATTGAAGAGGAGCAGCGTCGGCTTTCTCCTTACACACTGTTAGGAGAAACAGTCATGGGGAAGACACTGGTCCAGGGCAAAGAGCGTGGGGCCTGGTCCTGAGAGGGGCAGGACTGGCTCCCCTTTCAGTTTAGTTAGCTGTGGGTCTAAGTGAGCTACGTAGTGTTACCTAGTTGCACTTTCCCCCACTGTAAAATGGAGGTAATGCAGACTGCAGACTTTGCCGTGCAGTGCTGAACATACCTGGCTCACGGGAGAGTCCAACAAATGGTCGCTTTTACTGGGAAACCTAAGCAGTGTTAAGGCCCCTTGCCAGGCCCAGAAAGGAGCTCTGAAATGCCCTTTGCGGTGCCCGCAGGCTCAGTGACCTCAGCCAGGGTGACATCATGTTTTAGTGAGGTTTGGTTCTTGCCTCGGGGCATACGACTGTGAAGTCACTTTACTATTCTAAATGCCTTCTCATCAAATCGATAAACGTGGCCACGCCCCTCTGTCCTTCTCCACCTGCTTCGGTATTAATAAAATCCAACGGAACATTTAAAACGCTGAAAGCCAAGCCTCACGAGTAAACAAAATCCTGTTTGGCACATTCCTCCGAGCAGCTGGACCCTTCAAAAGCACCAGGCAAGCTACTCGAGCATCTGCATTAACGCCACTCTTATGCTGTGACTTGTACCCATTCCCTGAGGCCAAAGCAAAGCCCAGACTGGAGGTGGAGAGGGAGCTGGGGGTGGGATGGATGAATTAAGCCAATAACATCCAGCTTCTCAGCCAGAGAGATGTAAATTCTTTCTTTAAACTCAGAAATAAGACTCTGACAGGGCTGAAAAAGACTTTGATGAATAATGCGGACTTGTTTCCTGGTGACAGTTCCTTCTTCAGATGTGGAGCGCATCACCAGCGATCGATAAATACTGTGTGCTTGTTTAGTGAATGAGGTTGGGGTGAGAAGTCTGTGATGTTGACATAGAGGAAAGCTAATTTTCTTATGCCAGGATTGCCTGTAATCTTGTTAGCCAGATGTTCTAAGCCGGAGAGCCCAGCAGCCCAATGAGCCACAGTTATCTCTGTTGCACAACGCAATTGGATTGCGAGCTGCATTCTTTAGAGGTCACCATTTTTTATGGGGACAGAGGCACCACATGTCTGTCTTGAAGGGGTATGTGTTTTCTGGTCTAAGTCAGGACATTTCAGAAACACTGCTACCTCCAACTTTGGCTCCATGCCCTTGCTCTTGTACACTCGAAGCAGAGGGACTGATGTGGGCCAGTGGTGTCATGCTGTCACGGCTAGCCCACTCCTGCTGAAGAGACAAAGCAGTGCTGGTCTCATCCTTGCCTGGTGGAAGATCAATCCGTGAACCTAGAGCGATCCCCTGTTTCACTAAAAACTTTAACTTAACCACCTCTTCCTTTGAAGCTTCATCCACCTTGCTTCATATTCAAATCCCAAAGAAGCCAGAGTTGAACTGAGTTGGCAGCTTCAAAACAGCTGCGAGTTCAGAAGTCTTGATTATATGCGAAAGTCTCTAAGCTCAAGTGTTCTTCGCTTTGATATCTGGGGGACTAGCCACAGGAGCAAAGATGTATCGCATCTGGGGCGAGAACATGACATACGACCCAAATGAACCTTGATATTTTGCTAAGAGCATTGGAGCTAGAACAGACTGAGTTTCTGAAGGGTGCATGCAGATTTGAGCCCTGCTGGCTGGCAATTGCAAATTCTGTGTGCCTGGGAGATCAGGAAGTATTTGGTAGGCAAGGTAAAAAGAGTCAAGCTGGATGGATTAAGAAAACAGGGGGAAAGCTGTTTGGGAGAGAATTTGGCATACACTTGGTATTTGTGTTTGTTTTTCTCTTGAAATAGGCTGATGTGTTGGCAGCAGCTTCTGGCTGCTGTCAGGGATATGAACATCTGTGCCTCTTTGTAGAGAACTCGGGGTTCTAAACTGTGTGGTAGAAACTGTGTAACGTTGCCACTATACCTACTATTAGAGGCGCTGAGCCTCTGCTCAAAGCAGACTTGTACAAGGAAGCGGTAACAAGCATTCTGGGCTGCTGGGTTTTTGTTGTTTTTAATTTTTTTCTTATTTTTTTTTATTATGACTGCATGTTCCAGCAAACTTGAGTTTCCAACAGTGAAATATAAGGCTGTTGCTTCACATGTGCACACTTTGTTGCTTGGTTGGAAATAAGAACAAAAGATGCCAAGTTAGCAAGGTAATTGGGGTACAGACATGGCAGAGGGAGCCATAAGGATGCGTACAACTTGAGTGACATGTTCTTGGAAGCCTTTGCTTTTTTAGTCACTTAGTTAATGCTAAATGCTGTTATAAATGTTAAAAGGAAAATCTCTTAGACTAATTAAATTCAACAGAGTGTAGTGCAGAGCAATTAAAAGCAAAGCAAAGCAAAACAAAACAATGAGTGAATCGGTTAGTTCTCAGATGCAAAACAAGAGAAAACTCAGGCCAATATGATCAGGCAGCGTTTAGAGACAGAAAGCAGAAATTAGATATAGAGAAGATCTAATTGGTTAAAGCATAATTAGTTAATTAGTTATGGCTCACTGTTTTACATTATTCAAATTAGCTGGCCTTCTGCAATTAGCTGAAGTTCAACTGCCAGAACTGACCAAAATAGGTATTTACAAGAGTACACTGCTAAGTTAGTGTATTTAGCATGAGTGACTATCTATTGTTTTGATCTCTCGGGGCTAGTATGGGATCATGGTTTAATGCGGCGGTCTCCTAAACATTTTGTTCAATATAAAGAGCCCCAAAATATTAATAATACAATGTGGTAGGATGTAGTGCTCAATCACCGCAAAGTCTACTTCTGGTCAGGTGGGTTTCCCTTGGTAACAGTGTTCACTTTCAGGCCACCTTTGTTCTTTTGGTCAGTCATGGTTGTGGCAAATGCAGAGATTCTGGGAATAAATTTTAATGGTGTGTTTGTGGAAAATGCCATTGATACATTGAACATGTCATGTTGTCTCTGCCCCACTCCAAATGTTTTTCTAAACAATAGTGGATCTGGATTTGTGGATTCAGTTTAAGAAAATAACACAAGTATTTATCCTTGTATTCTTGGTGAAGTGTAGCTCTCATCCTTCAATAAAGAACATTCTTTTATGCAGTGGTCAGAGATTGTTACAGAAAGCCAAATGCAGAGATCAACTTGATTGTTGGGTACCCACCCCTGATTAATACATTTATAGCATAATCCCTATACTTAAGTCTCAGGGAACTTCACAGAAGAAGAGGTGGAAAGATAGTAAGAGCCATAGGACCTAAACATCTGCTTTGATATAGTCTCTTTAAAAACATTTGTTTTTGCCGGGCAGTGGTTATGCACGCCTTTAATCCCAGCACTTGGGAGGCAGAGGCAGGTGGATCTCAGTGAGATCAAAGCCAACCTGGTTTACAAAGCGAGTTCCAGAACAGCCAGGACTACACAGAGAAACCATGTCTCAAAAAACCAAAGACAAACAAACAAATATAAAAACTATTATTTTATGCATATTGGTGCATATGTACGTCTGTGTACCATGTGTATACCTGGTGTCCTTGGAGATGAGAAAAGGTCGTTGCAACTGGAGTTACAATTGGCTGTGAACCACCACTTGGGGTGTAAGCTCAAACCTGGGTCCTCTGGAAGAACAGCCAGAGCTTGTAACTACTGAGCCTTCTCTCCAGCTTCTCTAAAGATATTTTAAGATATTCTGTTCCTTAAAAATAGGTAGGGGGTGACAGGAAGTTGAGAAGGGCAGGAGGAGGGGATGGATCTAAGAAGAGTTGGGAGAAAATGGGGTAGTAAATATGACCAAGATGCATTTGTATGAGATTCTCAAAATTGATAAAAATGTTACTTTAAAAAAGAAAATAACAAAAACTAGGCACTAAAGGCAGCACTTGTTTATATAATGAGGATGAACAGGGCTCAATCATGTGCAAGTTTTTTTAGCTGCTTGGTAAATGCATTTGTGCTTCTTGATGTCCAAATATGAAATGTGTTTTCTCTGATTCATAGCCTAATAAAACTGCCCTTGCTTGGTGCCCCAGTGGAGCCCTTAGTGCTGGCAGGGGTGCCGGGGCAGCTACTCTCGCTTTGCCCTTCAGAGTAAAAACTGCTCTAGAATTTCTGGGAAACAATTTGGGAATGTCTGAACACTCAGGCGTCTGTGCTCTGTGACCGCCTGTGAGGGAGGTGGCCATGCCCAGGAGATGAGAAGCCGTCAGTTCCCTGAATTCTTCACCTGTTCTGAATTGAAATCCCCTCTGAGATATGAAATAGATGTCAACAGAGCCTGTGCCCATTGGTGTCTAGAGTACTTGTGACCAGCATAGAAAGTGCTCAAGCAAGGCACAGCAGAGTGCTTAGAACCTAGCAAATACCCCCTGTGTTACCATTAACTCTAGACAAAGATTGTGTTCGAAGATGTTTACTCTGAAACCATCTGTCTCCATGCCGGAAGCAGCCCGTTTCTGGGTACTTGTCCCTACTCTTCCCATTTTTCCCAGTAAGCGTAACTCTACGACTGAGGAACGGACTCTGGGAAGTCTTTAGGACTGAGTACTAACACCAGAGATATCTCAGTTACCTTGGATATGTTTTTACCCAACATGGCCGGCACTCTGTGCTTAGCCTTAGGCCAAATATTAGAATTCTAGCGTCAGAGCTGGGCCCTTGGCTCTTACTGGTCTCCCTGTCTGAGTTAGTAACCTTTGACCTTAGAAACTGAAGTGTGCCTTGCACCCCACCCGAGTATGGTGACAGTAACCTCTGTAGTGTATACCTGGAGACTTTCATGATTCTGCCTGCCTATATTTGGAAATATCTTACGTTCCTGGATCTGCTACCTCCCTGCCTGTCTCTGTCTGCTACTTTTCATGCTGGCCTGGTTACTGAGCTGCCTCTTGGCACATCCAAGGGACTGATAGTCCCAGATAGCGCTCCACTGGGAGAGCATATGTGCTTCCACATGCTGAGACTCGCTCCCCTTGTGAGAGGCCTAGCTCAGGGGCCTGCATAGACTCAATTCCAGATCTCCCTATGGGCCTCACCTCATTGCAGTGAACTAGGCCAGGCCACTAGATGCTGCACTTCCTTCTGTTTTTAAGTTCCTCATAGCTTGGTGTACAAGCAGTGACTAAGCTGCTCCAGAGGACACTCAGGAGTCAAACCCTTCAAGAAAACAAACAAACAAACAAACAACCAAACATTGCAGATAGTTTAGAGTACATCGAACATTCTATCTGCAAACTTAAGTCCGGAAAGGAACAAGAAATAAACACACTAGTTTCTCTTAGCACACAGATCTCACGGGGTGGTTAGTGTCTGTAGGGAAGGGTAGCTGAGAAGAGCTCTGGGACAGGGCATTCAGTTTTGTTGCAAAATGCAGCAAATGGGATGATTTAACCCAATAGCAACTGCCACTGTCACAGTCCTGGAAGTTAGGCATCCAAGTGCTGCCGTAGCTATGGTCCTTCTGAGACGTCCCCATTTTTTTCCAGCTCCTGGGAGCCACTGATGTTTGCTGGATGGCAGAACCTTTCCTCTGTCTCCACACAGCCGTCTCTTTATATAGTGTCACTTGATTTTGATGAGGACAAGGGTGGGGTAGGAGCCACCGTAACGACTGCATTTTAATTTGATAGTGTCTGCAGTCTCTGTCACAGATAGAGGGTTAGGACGTGGGCGTGTCTCTTCTGTGGACAAAATGTAACATCAGCTCTCTGTGATTGGTTCTTGCTCTTCCATTTTCAGTGGTCCGGTCATCAGGGACACAGCTGTGGGCCTGAGTTTCCTTGGCTACACATGTAGGTAGTAATGATAGCTTCCTCGAGCACTGGTTCTCGACCTTCCCGATGCTGTGATCCTTTAATACAGGTCCTCATGTTGTGGTGACCCCCAACCATAAAATTATTTTCATTGCTACTTCATAACTGTAAAGTCACTAGTGTTATGAATTGTAATGTAAATATCTGTGTTTTCTGATGCTCTTAGGTAACCCCTGTAAAAGGGTTGTTCAACCACAAAAGGGTCATGACCCCTTCCAGGTTGACAACCGCTGTCTTAGAGGCTGCCGTGAGACTTAAATGAGATCATGTTTGGCTCAGTGTCTGTCACGGTAAGAAGGTGGGGCTTAGCTCTTCAGCCTACTCCCTTCTAATCTTTTGGTTTCACGAGGAAGTTCGGAAGTACATGGGCCACACACAGGTATTAATGATGAGACAGAGCCAGAAGTTAAGCCTTTAATACTGTGTGCGGTGTTTTCTCTTGCACTCAAATTCTGCTGCAAGCTTATTGTGGGCACTTATGCATTTGGTTGTTAGGAGACTCTTCAGCTGTTCTTTAAAGCCGATGCCAGAGAGCCTGGGCACTGAGCTGGACAAAGGCATCTCTCTTGAGGTTCCAGCTCAGAGGCTTGTGCCTGCACACCTTCATTCCAGGGGTACTATTCAAGTGGTGCTCTGTGTGCAAAGGCCCATCCTGCACTGCCAGTTGAGGCTGTGGGTCCTTCTTGAGGTTCAGTGAGGTTGAAGTCGTTTGTCACTGTATGATTCTTGAACTGTAAGTGGTGCTCTGCTTGCTTAATTATGTAGTGGGAGTGAGAGTCCTGATTCAAAAAAAAAAATATTTCGTAGCATTTAGATTAAACCTAGGCATTGACTGAGGGTCAAACTGTTCTCCCTACTTTATCTTGGCGAGGCTCACCTTATCAGTTGGATAGACAGTTGACAAAAACACGTGTTTTCGTGGCATATCTCATGGAGAAAACACTTAGTGCTGTTGAAGGCCTTTGTTTCACTGGAGCCCAGTTGACAAGTTATCGACAGTTCCTTCATTATCCTTCCAAATCAATTTCAGATCTTAAAGCAGAGCCTGGATTTTGCCTGCTCATTCAGTGGTGCTGGGGAGCAGAAGTGCAGTCTGTAGATTTCAGTTAAAATGGTCCAGGACCTTCAATTAGGAGGGCTATAGATTTCATCATGGGATGTATTTTAGCTTGATTGTTCCTTTTTTGAAAATTTTATGCAGAAACATGTTGAGGAGGCACAGTAGCTACTGTTTCATGAGTTATTGAAGTATTACACGCTGTGCTCTGCTCTCTTCCCAAGGCACATAAGCAAGAATTAATGTGTAAGTCGGATCTGTTTACTTTACATTGAGAGTTATTATCACTTTAATTCCTATTTCTTTTTCCCCATAGTCTTGATAATCTTTTGGAAGATACACTGTTCATATATTAATATACTAGGTATTTTTCTTCTAAGCATGGATGGTTACAGTCCTAGTGAGGAACATATTGTGTACTTCTTATATGTTAACACTGTGAGAAGCCCTTAGATTTTTATTATTATTTAATTTTTGTTTTAAGACAAGATCTGTAGCCCTGGCTAGTGCAAAACTAGAAATGTTACGTAGCCTAGGCTGGCCTTGAACTTCTACATCCTTACTGTTGGCCTGAAGGCCTGTGTCCCCAAGCCTGGTCCTATTGTTTGATTTGGGTATCAGCTGTAGACTTCAAGTGCTGATTTTATGACTTACAACATTTGACAATTACAAGTGATGGTGCAGTGACTGCTCTGAGGGCAGAAGGACATATTTATTGGGGACCAAACTGCCCAGACCATCTAGGGAAATAGGGTTGGGGGGTGGCAAAGACAGAAGCAAAATGGCGGGAAAGCAAGTTGATTTTATATGTCAGCAAGGTGCGGATCTGCTATGATACAGACTCTCTGAATTGACCCAGAACTTGCCAGAGGTAGTTGAATTTGAGGGAAGGCTAAGGGTGGTTTCCAGAAGATCAAGAGAGGTTATTGGTGACAGCAGCTGCCTTAAGAGACCTGCTTGTCTAAGAAAATTTTATGTGTGTTTATCTGATAACAATCCTTCAATTTCCAGGCCTTTTGTTTAGGACAATGTCACCAGCTCTACCATTTTGGCGGAAGGGTTTTTGGGCCTGGCAGTAAGGGGCTTATGGGAATGAGCTTGCTAAAACTACACTTTTACAAATGGTAGGCCCAGAACTTGAACCTAGCTCATATGATGCTGGATCCTTAGCTGCTAGACTCTACATTGCTAATATCGAAGACTTGGTGCATCTGTGTGTTTCAGGGGAGAAATATGGGTGTAATCGAGAGCTTTTCCAGTGGGCTCTGCATTGTCATGGAGCATGATTTTTGGAGCTGTTGTTATTATTATTATTATTATTATTATTAATTGAGCTTGCTTGGTTCAGGAAGACGTTTGTGTTAAGTTACCTAGCTAGTTGATGAAAAATCAATGGGAATTAGTCTGCTAGGCCTCCAGCTTGTGAGAGAAATTATTGTTAACTTAAAAGATTCATAGTCCATAGACACAGATAAGGGACAGTTGACTCAGTTGCCACCAAGAGGAACACTGTGGCCTAGAGTATTTGTTTCAGAATGTCACTTGGTACTTGATTTTGTGAAATAAATAGCATCAAGGTCAAAGTAATTTAGGTGGCTAGTTTAAAAAGTTAAATCAATTTCTTTTCTTAGCTGCCGGCATTTCTCAAGGTTTTTAATACATGCCGTACGCTGTGCAAACTCCAAGAGAGGAAACAGAAGGCACATCTGGGTTTTTAAGGGTTTCTGTTGGGTATTTGCTTGCTTGATTGCTCTCTTTATTCTTGCAGGATGAGAATCTTTGCGTGCCCTCAGGAAGGTATTAATGTGGAATTTTCCAGTGTAGTAGTTGGGATGAATTTGAAGGTAACTGACAGGAAACCCAGTGCTGATTAGTTAAGCAGCAGAAGCTTGTACAGGAGGAGGTTAAATACTAGGTGAACCGAGAATCAGGCTGCCTCACCCGTTCTTTTAGACTTTGGTTCCTTTTTGTGTTTCTGTCCCTGCCAGGCAAGGCTGAGCCTTGGAGATGCTAATGGGTGAAGTCCACAGCAAGCAAGCAAGGTAGTCATGGGGAAATGCCAGAATAAAATAAGTTTTTGGAAGAAGAGATGGTGTATGGTGACGGTAGAGGCAGTGACAGGTATTTATGATAGATGGTCACTTGAATAACTGTTAGTGACTTATTTGTGTGTGGTGCATTCTTGTGCATATGTTCATATGCACGTGTGCACACATACATGAGGAGACCAGAAGTCAGCACTGAATGCTTTCCTTCCTCCCTCTCTCCACCATTCTGTTTGAGTCAAGGCCTTTCTTTGAACCTGTAGCTCACTGGTTCAGTGGGACTAACTGGCCAGCAAACTCCAGAGATGTCTCCATCTTGGTCTCCATGGAGCTAGGATTACTCGTGTGTGCTGCCATACCTGATTTTCTACATGGATGTTGGGAATCTGAGTTCAGGTTCTTGTGCTTGTGTAGCAAACACTTTACAGATTGAGCCAACTCCCAGTTCTTAAATGTAAATTAGATGAATGAACACATCAGTTGCCTTTCCTCCATCTTATGTATATTACCGTAAGAGCTAAAATTAACTTGTAAGCCCCTCTTACTTCCAGATAACTTCCTGGAATGCTGGGGGCTGTTGTTCATGTAAGATAACAAACCATGTGTTTTCGCTTCCACAAACAAGGTTGGTTCCCCCAACTGTACAGGATGTGCTTGATCACATGTTGGGGGGATGTTTATAGGCAGGAAGAACATCAGGATATATGCTTCTTCCTGATTGGACAAAGGTGGGTTCTGCCTTTATGAACCATTCCCTGGGAGTTAGGGGATGGATCTAGCCAGTATCCATCTTCCTGGCCAGTATTTGATGAAACTTGCTTTAGTTGGACAGTCATGGATTTGGTCTTTCCTCTAGCGATTTTCAGGTTTAACAGTTGTTATTTTTCACATAGGACTGATAATGTTTCTCATTGGTGAAGGACTTGTCCATTGTATCCTATGTTCAATCAAGTAAACCACCAAAAAATAAGCAACTGCATGTAACGTGTAAAGGGTTACTGCCTTCCCCCACCCCTGAGATGTTTTTAGTGACTCTTCCAACAGTTACCCCTGTCTAAAGTGGTTCCTGGTGGGATCACGCTGCACACTTCCATCTGCCACTGGCATTGTACAGACCTGATAAGGCAATTAGTCTTAGTTCTTCACATCAAAGGCAAGTTTTAGTTTTGTTTTTTTGTTTTTTTTTTTTTTAGCAAAATGAGTGCTGTGATTTATTACTGTTCCATTTGTACTTGCTCTCAATTTCTAATAAAATATCTTGGTAGATATAAGTTGACTTTGGTTTATTATTATTTTCCATTCCCAGCAATGTCCCTCAGATCTCAGGGAAATGCTACAGGGTGTTTTATTGTGTCACAGGCTGGGGCTTTCAGCAGAAGAAATGGAGAATCCTGGCTGCAGTTTGTGTGCCGTTTGAGCATTTGCCTTTGGCCGTGGGGATTTCTTTTGAGAAGTGAAAACCGTCTACAGATCGCTCGCCTCATAGTCGCCGTTTGCCTTATAGCATCAGCTTGTGTTTCTGTGCTGTTTTGTTCAGTACTTCAGCTGGGCTGGTCATGGGTGAGGTGTTCTTTATGGGTTCAAAGTCAAAGGAGAAATGCAGCCATCCTGGTCATTCCCACTGGTCACAGAGATCAGACACGGAAACTGTGATGCAAAGATCCAGTGTGATGGGAGCTGTGAGTCAAGGCTTAGGGATTCAGTGGAGAGAGGGGGATTTCTAAGTAGGAGAGAACCACGTTTGATTGGATAAGGGAGACAGGTAGAGTATTCAGAAAAGGGTAATCCTGTTTGGCTAGAGACCAAATGTTGTAAAGCAGTTAAAATAGAAAGAAAACAAACCAATTAAAATTAGTGGTTTATTGTTATAGAACCAGTTACCCTCAAGGCTTAGTGGCTTACCAGTAGCAAGCTTCCATTCCTATTTGCAGCTCTAGGGGGTCATGGTTCCAGGGATAACTTAGCCAGGTACTTACCCCTAAGAGTCTCTTAGTTAGAGAAGGCAGGTAGATGTCATTGGGTCTCTGTCATCTGAAGGGAAGTTGTGGTTTGAATATGATCCACATAGACTCATATGTTTGAATGCTTGGTTATAGGGATTGACATTATTAGGTGTGGCCTTGCTGGAGTAGGTATGGCTTTGCTGGAAGAAGTATGTCATTTGAGGTTTCATATATGCTCAAGCTACGCCCAGTGGGACAGTTCATTTCCTGTTGCCTGTAAATCAAGATGTAGAACTCTCAGCTCCTTCTCCAGCATCGGGCCTGCCTGCTTGCTGCCATGCTTTCTGCCATGATGATAATGGACTAAACTTCTGAAACTGTAAGCCAGCCCCAATGAAATGTTTTCCTTTGTAAACGTTGTTGTGGTTATGGTGTCTCTTCACAGCAATAGAAACCCAGACCAAGACAGTAGTCCAGGGATGCCAGAGTCACTCTGGAGTCAGAAGTTCACGTCTGTCCAGTTGTGCAGGCTGGGGATGCTGCTGGCAGCTGGTCTCCTCTAGAGAGGAAACGGTCAGTTGGTGACTGTGTGTTTTTCTGCTCTAATCTCGGAGATCACATGAGTCTCTGCCCAAATATTGTATGTATTAGGAAAGACTCAGATGTCAGCTATCACTGTGACAGCTTACACAAAGTGATCAATTTTGTAAGAGGGAGGGTTGATTTAGTTCAGTTTTAGAGGCTTAAGGCCATGGAATGAAGAAGTGTGCCAGCTTGCTGTGGTAGAGAATCCAAGAGGAAGGAAGGAAGGGGAGGGGCTGAACCAATATCCTCTTCAAAGCTGGGTCTCCAGGTAACTAACCTCTTTCCATAAAGTCCCACCTCCTTCATGATGCCATGTCTGAAGCTTCTATGATAGGCCATTAGGGGTCAGATAATATCCAGAGAGCTGTGGTTGCTAAGGTAGGTTTAGTAAGAGAAGGCATTATTAGCACTTCTTCTTAAAGGGAAAGGCCTGAAAAATGCCAGCACCTTGTAAAACCAAAAGCATTCTTGAAATAGGACAGAAACAAAAGCAATATCTGCAGTTGCTTTTTTCTTAAAAAAAAAAAAAACAAAACAAAACTCTTTTTACACAAGTATTCGTAAGTAGTTCAGTACTATGGCTTTTTTTTTTGTTGGCAAACCATGGTATAAATAAAGTTTTGTCTACTAAAGTACTTATTTTTTTTAATTATAAAAACGATAATTTATTAAAAATATTTGACAATCTGAAACTTTGTACAGAAGAGAGGGAAAGTGGCAGTATGTGGTTGGTACTGATGTGAAGCCTTCCTCAGTGCCCAAATGGGTCCCACAAACACCTGGAACCCCAAGAAGGGAGTTTCCTGGAAGCCATTCTTTGGGTCGATCCATCCATCCCTTTGGTACAGTGGTTCTCAACCTTCTTCATGCTGTGGTGACCCCAAACATAGAATTATTTTAGATGTTACTTCTTAACAGTAATTTTGTTACTGTTATGAATCATGATCTAAATATCTATTATGTGACCCTTGTGAAAGGGTCATTCAGCCCCCAGAGGGGTCATAACCCACAGGTTGAGAACCATTGTTTTTGTGATTTTCCTCTGGAACCCATTTTGCTCTTCTGAAGAATTCATCCCTGTTTCAAGGATTTCATGCTACTTTGCAAATCTATTCTCATTATAACTATCATCTCCTCTATTTTAAGTGCTACCCTGAGCTGCAGCCTTGAATGATTGTCAATAGTGTTTCTTTGGTGAGAAGCAGTTGAGAGTGATGTGGGGGATTTAAGTTCAGTGAGGTCTTTTCCTCTGGGTAGCACATATTAGAAATGTAGTCACACTTCACTTCACAATGGGGACAAGTTCTGTGATACATGAGGACTCAGACATTGGTCCCACGGTGTGTCCCTTATAACATGTTCGTGTGTGAGTAGAGATGACATCAGTCAGTCACTTCAAGTGGCCTCTTAATGTAATCAAGAGGGGCAGGAACTTGGGTATGATGGCACACTCCTCTCATCCCAGTAGCCAAGGGAGGAGGATCACGAATGAGTTTGAGGATAGTGAGACCTGAGAAGGGGAGAGGGTGTGTGTGTGTGTGTGTGTGTATGTGTGTGTATGTGTGTGTTTGTATGTGTGTGCTGAATTTTTTAGGCCATTTCAGCACAGTAGGTCTGTCATGCAACTCAACTCATGACTGTCCTTGAAACTGAACTACAGACTGTGGATTGTTGCTGAGAAGGGTGTGCACCACTTTTCTGGGATACTTTTTTTGTACACTGTGAGGATGTGTCTTGGCAGGGTACCTTCTGATTGATTTTAAGAAGAGCTGAATATCCAATAGTTAGGAAGGAAAGGATAGGTGGGACTTCCAGGGAGGAAAAGGAGGAGAAGACAAATCTAGGCATGCAGAGAGAAACCAGCAAGACACAGACCAAGTTGTACATACGGAATGGAGGAGAGCTAAAAAGCCACATGGCGGAACATAGATTAATAGAAACTTGTTAATTTTAGTTATTAGAGCTAGTTGGGAACAAGCCTAAGCTAATGGCCAAACTTTCATAATTAATAAGACGTCTCCGTGTTGCTTTTTGGGAGCTGGCGGCCCCAAAAGAAAGTCTGACTACGCATCACCACTCCCAGTATTAGCATTCTCGCATCCATGGCTGTTTTCACACCAGTGTGCCGTGTGCCGGGGTGGGAGGCAGCGTTCTGACAAATGTTTTGCATAAATATTTTTCATAATTACCAGAAGGAAGAGGAACATATTATCAACCAGATAAGGGAAAATATGTTCATTTATCTCACAAATGAATATAAATTCTTTCAGTATACCCATATCGTTCTGAATAATACCACTCCCCAAGTAAAAACATTTCTTTGCATGAAAAGAGACTCTGGGGGCTGGTGAGATGGCTCAGTGGCTAAGAGCACTGACTGCTCCTCCAGAGGACCTGGGTTCAATTCCCAGCACCCACATGGCAGCTCACAACTGTCTGTAGCTCCAGTTCAAGAGAATCTGACATCATTATACCAATGCGCATGAAATAAAGTTAAATAAAGTTAAAAAAAAAAAAGAAAAGAGACTCTGAAATATAACTGAGAAACTGGCCCCGTAGAGCATAGAACACATTACCTCTCTCTTGTTTCACACACTTAAAGGGAAGAGCAGAAAAGCAACACCTTATTTAAAGAATGTTGAGATTGAAAAGCATAAGAATGTTAATTTTTTTCTCCACTGTCATTTTCTACTTTTTCATTTCAACAATCCCCAGTGCCCACTTGTTCCTGGAAAAGAAAGCATGCCGCTGGTTTTCTTTTTAAACAAGAGGAATGCTGAGTGTATGGAAGGCAGAGGGGAACCGGTGACTGGTGGAAGAAAAGATCTTGCTCACAGAGGTGTGTGGGACAGGGAGTCCATTAGCAAGTCAGTGCACTCGTGGGATTTCCCACTTAGAGTATTAGTGAAAATGCGGTTTCTGCATCTTGGTAATTGTTTCTTAAAACAGCATTCTAAAGCCAGCCAAACACTTCTCCTGCTCACTTCCTGTTTGGCAGCTGGGGTTCTAGTATGAAAATGGTGGAGTGGGAGTCTCAGGTCTTCAGCAGAGCACAGGCATAGACCCGGCACCCTCTCCTCTCTGGATCCAAGCAGGTACTTAGGCTCAGAAAGTACACCTTTGGTTTCTTGAGCTAAAAACTCTCTCACTCAAGGTTTCTTTGTGTTTTCTTGTTTCTATTGACATATGGCCACTACTTTTCAGTCTTCTTCCCCTGGGACTAAGAGATTGGAATGGAGTGGGGATGAGGGATGGTAGAGCATGGTAGGGGGGATGAGGGGAAGGAGAGCACAGTAGGGAGGGAGGACGAGGGGGAGGGAGGGCACAGTACTTACTTGGTCTCACTATGTGGCCCTGACTGACTTGGAACTTGCTTGCTAGGTAGACCGCATTGGCATGAAACACACAAAGATCACCTGCCTCTGCCTAGGATTACAAGACTAGGATTAAAAACACCCCCGCACACAGCAACATAAGTATTTTTAATTAAAATAATGGCAGAGTGTAGTTTTTTTTTATATTGCATAATCTGGAAGTTTGGATATTAGAAGAATTATGAAAGCCGCGCAAACCTTGATCCTGCAGAGTCTGCTGAGCTCAGCAGGAGCCTGTGTAACCCATCAGCAGAAGGCTACTTCAGGAAAGGTCAGCACAGCGGGACTCTTCTACCCGTGAAGGACATCTGCCATTGGTAGGGAACTAGAGTGTGCTGGTTGAGTCAGCTTTTCTCAGTGACTTCAGAGGCAACTGTCCTGGCGTCTTACTGATGTATACAAATAATCCTGAAACTCAGTGACTTCTAAAACAACGATGTTTGTTTTTGTTTTATTATCTATTTGATTTATGCTTGCTGGAGATGAGGTCTTGTGTTGCTGAGGCTGGCCTCGTGCTTTCTTTGTCACCGAAGATGACCTTGATCTCCGGATTCTTCACCGCCGTCGTACTAGGATTACATATATCAGCCATCATACCCAGCAGCAACAGTTTGATTTTGCCCCTGAAACTGTATTCTGAGCAGGACTGGGGGAGCCTGCCTTGTCTGTACCTACTTGGAGTTGACCGGGTGACTGACTGGAGTCTTTTGGAAAGCTCTACTCTCAGGGTCGGGAGATTAGGCAGTTTAGAAACGCCCTGCACTGGAGTATTTCTCTGCCTTCCCTGCATCCCAGTCTGCTACTCATGCTTTTATTGCTTTTGTAGTTTTGCTTTTTATAAAAACTATGAAGTTGCAATCAGACTTACTGTAGATTTTGCAGACTGCTTCCTTTCTTCAGAAATAGGTGTGTGAGTTTATGTTATGTTTTTGTCCTAGCTTGTTAGCTTCCTTTCTCCTGCTCAGTACCATTTCATTGTGTGCAGGTACCACAGGTTAGCTGTTCATCTTTTCAGAAGCATTTGGTTGCTTCTGAGTTTGGGAAATTACGTATAAGGCTGCTGTAAATTTTTGCATGCACACACACAGACACAAACACACACACACACAAACACACACACACACACACACACACACACACCATTTGAGAGTGGGGAAAGGGAGCGAAAAAGAGAAAGATATCCCTTAAACCCAAGTTTTGCAATGCCTACATTTTAGACACATTTTCAAGATCAGGAAAGTTTCATTTCATAATATAATCAACCAGATTATGGGCTTACCTAGTGTTTTATCTATTTTTACCTATACCCCATTTTTACCTAGACCCTGTCTATGTTTGAGTTTATAGTTCAATAAAATTTTATTGTTGGTGTGCTCTTAACTACCAACCTAATCAAGATTCTGAACTGCTTTAGGCCACAAAGAAGCTCCCTGGAGCTGCCACTTTAAAACCCATACTCCCTAACCCCAGCCCTTCTCCGTGGTGACTGCCAGCATGGCATATGCTTGAAAAAGCTGTCCTTGGAGTCACTCAGTCAATTTTGTTCATCATCTGTAGGAAATTTATTGATTCTTCTTCTTTTTTACTTCTGACATTTTTCAGTCTCATCTCTGGTTCGCCTGAGTGAACCCACACATCTGTAAACAGGGAGCTTTTCCTGCTTAGAAGTGAGTTATTAAGAAGTTCTAATCTGCATATATTTTAAACAGAACCTGACATGTAGTTATTAGTGTTAAAGCAGCAGATAGACGAGGCTGAGATTGTTATGTGATAGGGAACTTTTACAAGGTTCATTAGCAAATCCCTGTAAAGAATGACCCACTTTAGCTCACTTAAAGCGTAATTCAATTTACCAAAGCATAATGCGCAAATAAATTTTTTAGAGGAAATAGCAATTTGTATTCGCTAACTAGCAAATGATAATGTGGTTAAAAACTAGAAAAATAAGAGCGTATAAATGAGCTGGCAGCGGGGAAGGCAGCATTGGGGCGACGAAGGCGCCGTTGTGAGTTTTGCAGTATGAAATTCATAAAGTCATCATGCTGTAGACAAATAAGATGTTTAGGATATCAGGAATATGCCAACTGCTAAGGGCTCCGAGGGCATAGCACTGTGTGTGAGAAGCCAACACCACACGGCTTTGAAGAGGAAGAGTGACCCACTACGCTTCAAGGCTGGACCATGCATACCCGTTCTTCAGCCAGTGGCTTGTATGATGTAACTGTTTACTTGGAAGGCAAAGTTAGTGCCAAGAAGTTGTTTAGTTAAATTGTCAAAAACTAGTTTATTCTGGAGTGCTAGAATGTCGTTTTTCAACCTTAGTGCTATTTATGCTTTGGGCCAGATAATTCTTTTGGATGAGTATGCGAGTTTCTGTCAGGTGAGAAATAGCTAAGGAATTTCAATTAGGCTCCCGTATTTTGGCTCCTGGCTTAGCGGTGCCAGCCTATGAGTGGCTGGCACCATTTGCTTTTCAGCTGTGGCAGTGTAGAGCATCACGGTGGGCAGTGTGTGGCAGAGTAGGGCCGCTCATCTCAGGAAGCAGGGACTTCAGCTGGCACTGGTTGGCCTCCTTCTTCTAGGTTGTTCTTACTATGCCTCCAGCCTGTAAGGTGATGGGAACCCAGTGCACAGTGAGTCTTAACACCAAGGCTATCTCAAATTCAAGTTGCCTCTGGTAACATATTCACAGGGACCCCAGAAGTGTGCTTTAGTAACCTCTTATGGACCTTTCTCTCTAGTCAAGCTGATATTTAAGGTTAGCCATTGTAGGGGGAACTGTTTGTGTTATCGGGCGGTTATCAACATTGCTGGACAATGTATTCTGCTTTCCACCAGTGCCTCTGCCTGAGTTATGATGAAGTAAAATGCCTACATGCTATTTCACTGTTTCCTCATTACTACTGCATCATCATCTTGTCTTCTTTGAAGGACTTTTGAAATCATACATTTTAAACATACAGAAAATTAAATCGAATAGTTTTCTTATTTCCGAACTACTTTTGCTTTTGTTTTCTTTTCACGGAATGATGCTGCTTTACATTTTCGTGTCCCTCGTTGTCTGGTCACACTGACTTTGGCGTCTGATCAAATAGACATGTTTGTGCAGAGAGGGTGGGGCGTCACAACAGAGAAAAAAAGATGAAGTACTTGGGCAGCACGGATTTCTTGCCTTTCACAATAAAAAATATGTTTTATTTTTATTGTATGAATGTTTGGCCTACATGCATGTATATATACTGAGTGCGTGCCTGGTGCCCGTGGAAGCCAAAAGAGAGTGCTGGATGCTCTGGAAGCAGAATTAAGGGCTGTTGTAAGCCACCGTGTGGGTAGTGGGAGCCAAACCCGATCCTCTTCAGGAACAGCAGGTGCTCTTAACTGCTGAGCCATCCCTCCCGTCCTCTTTCACAGTTGTTTTCCATACAGGCAGCCAGGGAGGGCACCCTGGTGCTTGCATGAATGGAGGGATGAGCCCTAAAAAGCAATGTGTGAAGGAGGCAGTCCTGAAGACTGGCTGAGCATACATACCTTCAAGCCAATCCACAACCTCTCGGCAGCTTGTGATTTCCTCATTCCTGCCTGCAGCTGCAGCAGACTGGAATCCCTGATAAGAGAATAAAGGACTGACATTTTCCTGGGGAGCATGGACCCTAGCTGCTTCCCAGCCCGGCCTCCTTAAGGTTACCTTCTCCGAAGCCAGCTGTTGGAACTTTCCTGGCTGGAGCTAGCAGAACACTTAGTTTTCCTCTGTAAAGCTTCTGGAATATTGGCAGCCGGTCAGCATTCAAACTGCCACGCCACCAGTTCCCCACCTTCACGGCTCCTTAAGGATACCCGTCATCCCAGCAGGTCTTTTACTTCATGGCAGTGCCCCGGGCACACATGCGTGCTCCGGTGCTTTATGGTAGCCACAGCAGTGAAATAAAAAAAAAAAATACAGTGCCTGGGAGGCAGCATTTGTGATCCTGTGCACTTTATCTCATCTTAGATATTTGTATCAGTCCGAGAAAACTAAAAGCATTTTTGTTTTACTTGAAAGACCTGTTTTTCTTGAGTTTCTATGTGATTTGGAAGAGTGACTGCCCGTAAGCAGGCCTTTCTCATAGCTAACCTTTGTGGCCTTAGTTTTGTGCTGAATGATGAGTATGAACTGTGTACACGTTTTATCAAACTTAAAAGTAGTTCTTGCTGAAAAATACTCCCCTTCTGGACTTTTAAAGCCCGCTGCACACAGGCCTGTTGGAGAGTTCCATGCGCTGCTTCTTCAATCCGTGTATTGAGCAGACATCTGTGGGTGACCTATGCTAGGCAGCATACTGTCACAGAGAGGCCCTGTCCTCACCAACTCCCTGCAGACAGATGCTGCAGTCACTGGAGAGAAGAGAGCTACCAGGCAGAGAGGAAGAACTGAATAACCAGTCTGGGGAAATTGGACCGGCTTCCAATTGGAGGCACTCCCCGGCTGTATTCCGAATAATGCCTGTGGCTGTGACCCACGGGGTGGGGGCAGGGTGAGGCCTGTCGTGGGAGGAGACTGCTGGGAGAGGCTGTTAGAGGCAGAGGGAGCAATCTGTGGGAAGGGCAGGAGTCAGCTGACTTCGGAGAGAAGCCCTGTCTTACTGGGTTTTGGTGCTCCTTTACTCTTAGGTATTCAGAACGGCCATGCCTTATTCTTGGGGGAGATTCATCGCAATAGACTCTCATCATCTCTCAGAATGATGCTCTCTCAAACCACGTCCCTGCCCAGCTGGTGGATCCATTACCATTGCTCCATTGATCAGGTCCCAGTGATGCCTCTTCAGGGAACTTTGGTCAGCAAAGGCTTTCTTCCGGCGTATATCATGGCGCTGGAACGCTGAGCGAGGCCTCCTGGTCTTGTGCCATTTGCTTTTTATTCAGAAAAAGGGCAAAAAGCATAGTCAAGCAATAATTCATTTTCTTAAAAAAAGCCTACAGCTGCAATCAACTTAGAACTTAGTATTTAAGTTGTCATTTCAAAATCCAAGGAAAAGTATGTGAGAAAGGGTCCTGAGAGCGTTTGGGACTGGGGTACCTTCTTTTCCTAATGAGGCTGACAACACAGCTAGCCTTCCACAGCAGAGGCCCTGGGCCTCACAGGTGGGCGTGCCGAAGTATGCATTGCATTATCAGGACCTCTGCAGAAACCATCTGGGAGATCGGTATTTACTAGGTTGTTACTTCCAGAAACAAAGGGAGCCTCTGAAAGGATTCTCTTCCTGCCAAAGTTGTCATTATTGGTGGGAACCCTTGGGATGTGCTTGCAAGTTGAGGGGAAGGCTATAAGAGCAAAAATGAGAGAGCAGGGAAAGGAGCCTGTGGGAGCCTGAAACATCACTGAGGTCTTCATGTACCGGTAGCCACCCAGCTTAGAGATGAGTCTGGGGATCTGGCTGCTCTTCATGTTAGAGAAATTAGCACTCAAACAATATCACACGTACACCTTTACAGTGTTAGAGAGAGTAGTTTTCTTGCCTACAACATTGCCTCTGGTCTGTTTTGCCCCCACCTTCCTTCTGGCCTCCAGACTCCTGGTAATTACCCTTTCTGACTCTGTAGTTTTGTCTTCTCTAGAATGCCAGAAATTCAGAATTATACAGCATGCAGCTTTCTCAAACTGGCTTTCTGTTCCACAACATATCTGTCTGTCTGCCTATAGAAGGACGTGTTGGTGGCTCTTCTGGTTTGGGGCACTTGTGTTAGACACATCAGTGTATAGACTTGTTTTTTGTTTTGTTTTGTGGACATACACTTTCAACTCATTTAGGTAAGTACCTCGGAGCACAATTGCTGGGTTGTGTGTTATACCGTATTTATTATGTAAGATGCCAGACTGTCTTCCAGCATGTCTTTATCATTCCCCGCTGCTTCTTTCATGTTCGTCTGCCAACCTTAGATATAATTTGTGGAAGAACGTGGGTGCTGCTTAATGTGTAGTAGCCTGGTCTGAAAGACCGAGTGAGCAAAGATCTGAGTGTCGGTTGCTTTGCAGATCTCTGTTGCTCACGGAGCCAGAAGTCCAGAGCATGTTCATCAAGTAACTGGAGGATGCCATCATAGATCTAACCCTTTCCTTTCCTTTCCCTCTGTTCCCCCACTGGAAACATGATTGTTTAGCACAGGCATCATGCCTTCATGTACTTAATATGAAGGAAATACCAGTAGAGTTCTTCTTACTCTGTCCCTTTAATAGGGCAAGTGGAACCCCCCACCCGAAACTCCTCAGCAGTGATCCTGTGATGCTCTCCTCCCTCCGAATGGATCTGAAGATGTTAGCCTATAATCTCCTGCTATAATGAAATCCCTGAGATGATCAGCTAGAGAGAAGGAAGATTTGTTTGGTTCATAGGGTTAGGGGTTTCAGTTCATGATTAGTTGGCTCTACTTTTGGGGCCATGGTTAGAACAGTTATCTCATAGCATTGAGCGTGTGTGCGCCTGCCCACCTCATGGCATGGGGAAATCGAAACAAAATCCGGGAGGCAGGGAGAGATAGGTAATACATCTGCCTTCCTCACACTATGCTTCTTAAAGATTTCGTCAATGTATGGTCCTTTTTGAGGATGTCTCAGCTCCAAATAACAGCAAAGATTATTCTCACCAACAGCCAGGCCTCCTATTTTCACCAGGACAGTATTTCAGAGGTAAAATATCTTTCTCACACCCTCCTCCAGCTTCATATTAGAAGTTCCTATAACAAGAGGCAGGCTAATAATGGAGAGACATTCAGAGTTTTTTTTTTTTTTTTTTTACTATGAGCTTAGGTGACGACATGGAGATGCAGGCAAGCCTGCGTCCACAAATAGGTTCTAGGACAGATTGTTAAGTTTTGGGTGGCTGGGGAGAGTTCAAGAGGACACTGAGATGTACTGTTGGAGAATAAAGAGTTTATTAGAAGAGTTACTAACACCAAGGACAAAGAGGCAACTGCATGGTGGTGTGTGTGTGTGTGCTCAGTGGTAAGGTGCTCCAGCACTCAGCTTGACTGGGGTCTCTGATAAGAGAAATAGCCCTTTTGGCAAAGGTGGGAGACTGTTCTTACAGCTTCGCGAGAATGCTGGAGGTTTCATAATCCGAGCCCGCAGTCAGACCTTCTGATTCCCAGGCTGAAGGGAAGAATGGAGTTGGGGAGCAAGATGTATCTGACGTTTGATGTTAACTCACTTCTCACGTGAGAAATCCTGGCACCGGGATAGTCTATTAGTAAGGGACTCCCAGTGTCCTGGTAGCATCTGTAAGGGGGAAGGCTGCTGCAGATACTGCGACTCTAGCAGATTCTAACCCCAGCGAGTGGACAGCCTGTAGACTGTGATTGAATATAGAGTAGGATCCAACTGTGATGAGCTGGGGAGACTTCACAAGGCCTGTTTGTTCAGTCTCTTCTCGGCACTCTCTAGCTTCAGGCCCTTCCTGAAACATCGAGAAGCACCCCTCACTGGAGGTTATCTGACTTGCTTCTGGGGGGAATCTGAAAATCATTTCTAAGTTTTATGACCCATTTCAGGAGGCAATGGTGAGGAGTGGGTGTGAGTGACCTTCCTGTTTCTGCTGTGCCAATTTGGGGGCAGTATGTTCAGAACTCAGTTACTTTGAGTTTCAGGTGTGAGTTTAGGTGTCCCGACAGGAAGAATGCAGATGACACAGTCTAGATCAGGTTCATTTTCTCCGCCAGATAAAGAATTAAGAGGCAAGAAAAATATTTTTTAAAAAATATTTATTTATTTATTATGTATAATAATATATTTAAATATTTTAAACATATAAATATATATATATAAATGCATATAAATAGAAATATATAAATATAAATATATATAAATGAATTTATTTATTTATTTATTATGTATACAATATTCTGTCTGTGTGTATGACTGCAGACCAGAAGAGGGCACTAGACTTCATTACAGATGGTTGTGAGCCACCATGTGGTTGCTGGGAATTGAACTCAGGACCTTTGGAAGAGCAGGCAATGCTCTTAACCACTGAGCCACCTCTCCAGCCCGGCAGGGAAAATCTTGAGTAACACAGGCAGCCGGGGAGACATCTCTGACCCCGCAGACAACAACAGACTCAGCAGCTGAGGAAAGCTGTTTACTGGGGTGAGGAGACACACATGCTGCACTCACAGAGAGAAGAGGACCCTCTGCCAAGCCAGAAACATCCAGACTCTTCTCCAGGGCAGGGTCTTTTTAAGTCTCTGAAGAGTTTTCCTTCCCTTAGTGTTGGTCAGTTTGAAGAGAGATAGTATGGGCCCACAAAAGTTGTGTTACCTGTCACAATGATGCCTTGAACTTGTTGATCCAGTCAAGCCTGCCGGTTGGGGACAAAGCACACAGGGAAGGTGTTAGCTCTCAAACTCTGGACAAAGCACCGGAATGTCTGTTAACATATCAAAGTGGACCCTGGCCTTCAGGTTCTTCCAGCATGCCACCCCCTGCAGTCCCTCCCTATAGCATGGGCCTCCTTGCTGGCATATCCTACCCCCTACTGTAATCTCCAGCCCTGGAATCCCAGTTCCTATATAACTCTGTCATTTTGGCTACACCAGTCTCTTGGTCCAGGCTGCCCCTCTTGGTTGACGGCTCCTCTCTTGCTCTCCCTGCCCCTCTTTCTCCTCACATGACCCAGATCAATCTGGCCTTGTTCACTCTGGGCTCTCTCAGATGTATGTGCCTCTGCCCCTTTCTGTTTTCTCCCTCATATCTACAATACACCTCCTCCATTTTACCTAGGAGCAGCCATGTCTTTCTTATTTCCTTTGTTCATTCAACGAGCTTTTTTTGTCTCAAGTCAAGAAAGCGAGGAAGAAGCTGGCCATTTTTATTACCTATCTATGGCTCTATCCTTCTATGTCTACCTAGCAGAGAATATGACTAATTCTTAGCCTCTCACTGAGGGATAGAGAGAGCTAGACTCTGGTTTTCCACCGCTTACTGAACATGCTTGCTCTCGCATCTTCAGCCCACATGGCTCCTTGATTTCCTCTGGATGAGACGACTGTGGCTCCCGCTACAGATACGGCATCTGAGTAGATGGAAGTTCCTTTCTCTGCTGAGCCTTCTGGATAAGGGGACACCAGGGCTTTGGTTCCTCTTCTAAGTCCTTGGCAAAATCTTTATGAGCCTTTTCTTGAGAATTTCACCCTTTTAAGCCCAGATTGAAAGAAACATTTCACTGATCTATTCCCGGAGGGATACTTGCTTAGCGCCGGTAAAATGGCGTGGCAGTGAGGTCTGACGAGTCCTATGCTGAAACCTAACAAAGCCTAGGTTTGTCTTCTGCCCTAAAAGCAGAGGATTATGTGCCATCCTTATGGTGGTTTAAATCATAGTTCTTCCTTGACAAGGTGTTGGTCTGGAAAGCGAGATAAGGAGTTGGACTGAGATTGGTGTGCTGGTCGCCAAAGTCACAGATTTGCTCCTTCCTGGCTTGTTGAAAGGGATCTTATCCATTGTCCTCGAGTGTTGTCAGGGGTGGTTTTTGATGTCTTCCTTCCTTTCCTGTTTCGCTTGTATGTTTGTGGGAAGTCTGTAGGCTTTCCACATGAGCATTCTGAGCATTCTATATTTGATGTAGTACTTAATTTGTGCTAGCAAATGCCCGAGGCTTTAAAAACATATTTTAGTTAAAATGCCTTGTAATTGGCATTTATGCCCCCAAGTAATTTTTATGAACTTTTAGAAATAGGTAAACACATGGAAAGAAAAATAAAAGGTGATGTTGTGCTTCCTAAAGGTGAATATGTTGCTGCGTGGAGCAGCGGCTTTTTCTTTTTGGAGTCGACCCCAGTGGCTTCCTGGCTTGTTTACACAGCATCTGTGATATATGGGCAATGTACTAATAGTCATTCGTATTTTATCACGGGAGCATGCTGGTTTCCCTGGCTCACTGGGGGCATATTTAAGTAAAGAATCTTGCTGACTGACAGCTAAAGGGCCTAAGAACTCAATCAACGTATGCTGTGCGATGTTCTTCGCTCATCTCCCCGACAGCACCTGACTCCCCATGAAGTTAACGGTTACCCCATTTTGCTGTGGAAGGCAGTGACACACTCAGTATGTGCCATATTAAATAGCTAGGGTGTGGCAGGACCGGAGCTAAAGTGTCCCCAGAAGCCTGTGCGTTTGTCACTAAATCAATAGCTTTGCTTCTGTATAATTAATTGGCATTCAGCACATGGTGCGGGGGAGGAAATTAGCAAGTTTTGGAACACATCTTCCGTGCCAAATAACCTGCAGACTTGCATTTCAGCTTCCGGAAGACTCTTGGAGGAAGGGATTCATGCTGGTATGTGGCAGTGTATGGCTGGAGGGACGTTAGTATCCCCATGTGTGTCACAGCGGATTGAGGACTGAGAACTGGAGAATGAGCCCCCTTGCAGGGTCTGTCACCGTCTCATGAGTGTGTTAGAGAAGTGGTACCACAGGTGACTTGAGCAACAGTGCATTACGTCTCTTTGTGAATTTGCAAAATTCCCATCTAAACAGCTGCTTGCAGTTCCAGGTGGAACAGGGTGACGGTTTGAATGTAATTGCCCCCAGACGCTCATTGGGAATGACACTGTTGGGAAGTGTGGCTTTGTTGGCGTAGGTACAGCCTTGTTGGAGGAATTATGCCACTGTGGAAGTGGACTTTGAAGCCTTATATATGCTCAGGCAGTTCACTTCCTGTTGCCTGGTGATGAAGATGTAGGACTCTTAGCTCTAACACCTTGCCTGCCTGAATGCAACCATGCTGCATCATGGTAATAATGGACCAAAACTCTGAAATGTTTTTTTCCTTTATAAGAGTTGCTGTGGTTATAGTGTCTCTTCACAGCAATAGAAACCCTAGGATAGACAGTCTCAAATTGTCTGAAAGGGTGGTGACCAGAGGAGAGAAGACCCTTCCTTTCTCCTTTTTTACACACTTGCTTAGTGGCTAACACGCAAATGCAGTCATCTCTCAGTGTTGGGATTGGTTCCATGAGCCCCTCAGATAGCAAATGTCTTGGATGCGCAAATGCCTGCCTAGAAATGGTGCAACATTTGCATGTAACCCATGCATACCCTCTGGGACTCTTTAAATCATCTCTACATGACTTGTAAAACCTAATGCAATGCAAATACTATGTAAATAGTTGTTAAACTGTATAATTTAGAGAGTAATGATGGGATTTTTTTTTTTAAAGTTCAGCACAGCCGCAGTCTTTACCTCAAATATTATGATCCCTAGTTGATTGAGTAAATGGGAGTGGAGCCTATGGATAAGGAAGCTGCTGTACTGGGCTTCCCCTCTGCTTGGGCTGAATGGGCATTAGGTATTAAGTGGAGAAGGAGCCTCTTGAATGTGAGTTGGGGCCCTGGAGGTTTTCCCACAGGAGCTCTTGGCCTAAAAGCATTTATGTAGGATTCAGATTGATAGACAGGAAAATCACAGCCCTCTGGGGATATTCCCTCACCCCAACAGTTTGCTGAGAGAGTTAAGTACAGGACGTGATACCAGCTCTCATTATCAGTTGCAGGCAGACTCTGGAGAGGGGACCAAAGCAGGAGTCAGAACCTGGAACACCAACTAGGTCTAAGGAACGTCCTGGTTGGGAGAACACACTCAGTTCAACACTGAAGATCTTTGTTCAGCCAAGACATAGGATTGGGTATCCTAACCAAAGATTGCCATTACAGGCCTTCAGATAAGCATTTGGCTTGTGTTGGTGAGTGTACTTCATGATATTTGCTAGGACAGTTCCTTGTCCTGCGAGCCTGTGGTGTTTTAGGAGCAAGCCCTCCTGTGCTTGTTAGGGATGAGGCTGAGACCTCACACATGAGTACACATCTGTTAATCAGGCCTAGCAGAGACTCTGCTTAGAGGCGCAATTGTCTGCACATAGTGACATTTTGACCAATGACAGTGCATATGTAACAGTGACCCTGTAAGGTAATAATGGTGTTGAAAAATTCCTGTTGTCCAGTGACACTGTAGTCTAGGTCATAGTCCTGTGAAATACACATTTGCTTTTGTTGCTGCCGTTAACAGACTACTGTACCAAAGTACTTTAAGAATAAACTATGTTCTTAGTTAAAGTATTTACTATAAGATATTTTATCTTATCTAGTGTGTGTGTGTGTGAGTGTTTTATTTTATCTTGTATGTGTTTGTGTGTGTGTGTCTGTAAGTATACATGTGTACATACAAGTGTGCAGGAGCCTATAGAGTTCAGAAGAGAACATTAGATCCCTGGAACAGGAGGTTTAGGTGGTTGGGAGGTACCACGTGGATGTTGGGTACCAAACTCAGGTCTTCTGAAAGAGCAGCAAGCATCCTTACCCACTGAAGCGCCTCTCCAGTCCCTTCTATACTATGCTTTCAGTCTTCTTAGAGTGTATGCATTGCATGTGTCTTATTTACCGTGTCTGTCAATCACCTCAAGAGGCGTCATGGAGCCTATACCGTATATATGTGTCCAGGACACTCCACAGAGCCCAGCTCACCTAGTGGCACATCTTAGAATGCATCTAGATGTAGTGACACATGGCTGTCAAAATGTGCTGACCACAGCCCTCCTTCTTCTATTATCAAAGAAGGATTAGTGGGTGTTGTGGTTGCCCGCTAATGTCTCTCCGACGCGGTCTCTCACATGTGGCGACGACTTGGGTCCAGCCGACGAAGCTGCCCAGGAGATGGTGGGAACGTTAGGTCATGAGGCCTAGTTAGAGTAACTAGGTCATTGTGGGTGTGCCCTTGATGAATGCGCTGGGATCCTTTTTCCTATCCGCTCCACCCCAACTTCATGGTACCTAGCCCTATGAGGGGAGCTCTGACATGGGATTCCCCACCATGCTATTTGCCTTTGCCATGGACCCAACTTGGAGGGAGCCACACAACTAGGCACTGAAATCCCGACTTAATTGAATTCTTCCTTCTTTAAGTTATCTTGTGTATTTTTGTCAGTGATAGAAGAAGGCTGATGGGCACAGTAGGTGACAGCAAGGTAGACATAGCGTGCTGTGACAGGAATAGCAGTACGTGCTGTTCTCTGACCTCTCACCTGTCTCTGGAGGAGTCATGCGTGTCCTGGTTTCTTTACTGCTCACTAGGAAGGTTTTCTGTTGTTTCAAGTATCCAGGAAAGGCTTGCTGAGAGGTAAACACAGAAGAAACTAACGGAGCAGGGTATAAACAGTCAGTGAGCCAGCCCTTCCTTACTCTCCCCCTCAATTTTCTTACCCCATGTCTGGAGTGGGATAGAGAAGAGAGCTTCAGGCGAAAGAGACATAATTATTGGATGTTCACATTTCAATGGCGTGTGGACTGAGCGTAAAGTAGAAACTATAGAGTCTCGAAGGACAGGAAGGAAAATACCAACGTTTTTACTTTCTAAGTGATTGGGAATCTGGCTCAGAAGTCTTTCCCTGCATTTTACATGTTTATACACTAATGGAAAGTAGCCCTGGGAGTAGAAAAGGGCAGTAAACAGTGCCTCTATTGTATTGGCAGACACTGTGCTGGTCACTGCAATCTGAGGTCCTTCAATTCTCTGGACAGTCCTAATGAATGTGTGTCAGAGCTGGTGCTGCACACAGGGAGGTCACTGGGGATCAGGGTCCATGCTGCTGTGTCACTGTGTGGGCAGGAATGTGCTGACGAGTCTGCTTACAGATGCTGCTAATGGCCGTTGCTTGTGTGTGTGTGTGTGTGTGTGTGTGTGTGTGTGTGTGCGTGCGCGCATGCGTGTGCGTGGTGTGGTGTGTAAATGTAGGTTTGCGCATGCCATGGTATATTTGGAAGTTAAAGGGCAATGTATTGGTAGTTGTCTTTTTGTTTTTTTAATCTTGTTTTTCAAGGCAGGGTCTCTATTGTTTCTACTACTGCAGGGGCTTATACATACTCCTCCTGATTGTCTACATTAAGCTTTTAATTTTAAATTATTTTTTCCTTGAGACAGGGTTTCTCTGTGTACCCATGGCTTTCCTGGGAATTACTCTGTAGATTAGTCTGACCTTGAACTCAGAAATCTGTCTACCTCTGGCTCCTAAGTGCCAAGATTAAAGGTGTTTTCCACCACTGTCTGGTATACCTTGTCCTAAGTTTGGCTGCCTGATTATTTATTTATTTATTTATTTACTTACTTACTTACTTACTTACTTACTTACTTACTTGAGATAGGGTTTCTCTGGCTATCCTGCAACCCAGTCTTCAGATCAGGCTGGCCACAAACTCAGAGATCTGCCTGTCTCTGCCTCCACAGTGCTGGGTTTAAAGGAGTGCACTACCAGCACTCGACTCAAATTTTTAACTTCAGAAAATCAGAAAGTTACACTAGGTCTGGGTTAGAAGCCTATCGCTTGCATTCTGCAAGTTAACGTTCTGGTAAGTCTTCTTACAAGAGCTTACTGTGGTCTCCAGTGTCCTTAGGGAGAACAGGAATTGAAAGGTATTCAGGTCACTTAATGCAGAAGTGGTCATATCTGAAGCAAGGCCCACTGTTGGCTGTCCTAGGTTACATTACCATGGAAACACACTAGGGTCTCACCAGCATCAGTGGTGGCAAGCTACAGCTTAGGATGGTGCAGTGAGGCAAGTGAAAGAATATGAATTCAAAGGATGAAGTACGTGCAAGGAAAAGACTGAAAATACTCAAGAAATATTTATGATGCTATGGTATTTTCTCTGTATAGATCAAACAAAGTCTGTGAATTTGCATAATTGTTTTTCTTCACTGTAGCCATGCACAGATTTGTAATGTCCCTGTTCTTGGACTCAGACTTGAGTATTTGGTGATTGATTATTTAAAGAGAAGTGACTTAAAATAAGAAATAGAGAGGGGTGGTAGTGGTGCACACTCTTGTTCTCAGCACTGGAGAAACAGAGGCAAGCTATGAGTTCGCTGCCAGCCTGGTTTACAAAGCGAGTTCTAGGGTAGCTAGAACTACACAGAGAAACCTTGTCTTGTCTTAAGAAAACCAAAACCAAAACCAAAAAAAAGAAAAAAAAAAAAAAGAGGTTCTTGCTATCCACGAACTAAATCACATACGCATTATGTTGGGAGAAAAGAACTATAAGTACCTCTTGATTCCCTCCAAATGTGAGATTTCTACTTTCCAACAAATAATCATAATGAAAATATGTACAGTCTCCCCGTTTAGCTTTTTAACACCCTAGCGTGTTGGCAGGTGTTTTCAAGGATCTTGTGAAATCATGCATCATGCAAAGTTGCACATAATTTCCTTTGCTTTGCTTCAAAGCAAATGTATGAGGCATACCCTATAAAATCAGACTCCCAATAGGCTGCTCAACTCCAGTGCTACCGCAGTTATTAGGGAAATGCAAGTAGATGGCAGCGGGGGAGGGACGGCAAGGATCCACAAGTCTCTCAGAACAGTACTATGAAAGTGGTTGCAGCTCCGCCCACAGTACTTCTTTCAGCGGTGACACTGGAGACCAATGTAATGAAATGATAAACTGTAACCTAGCATGCCGTGTAACAAGCTCAGACTTGTTCTTGAAGTATTCTCGCTGTCAGAATGCAATGCCGGTTCTGTGACTGAGAGATTAGGCGGTTGCTTTTTTTTTTTTTTTTTTGATTTATTTATTTATTATGTACACAGTGTTCAGCCTCCACGTATGCCTGCAGGCCAGAAGAGGGCACCAGATCTCATTATAGATGGTTGTGAGCCACCATGTGGTTGCTGGGAATTGATCAGGACCTCCAGAAGAGCAGTCAGTACTCTTAACCTCTGAGCCATCTCTCCAGCCCAGGAGGTTACTTTTGTATCTGGAAGTGTTGAATTAGTCACACTTACTTCTCTCATTATAGTCAAAGGCTGCCCACACTATGTACATGATACAAAAACCCTCTGGGCCATCCTGCTGTCTCCCCTTCCTCTGCTCCCTACTCCTGTAGAAGCCTGTGGAGCCTGTGTTTCCACAGAGCCTGCCCGTTTCTTGCTAAACTGTTCTGCTTCAGATTAGCCCTTGTTGGCTTTTGGTCTGGAAACCATCCTTTCAGATGTTTGGTCATGTGCACCTCACTTTCCTTTGCTTCCTGTTGCTCTCTTCTGCCGGACTCCTCATACTGTTCACAAACATGTCCCTGTGGTCTGGTCAGTTTGCTTCCAACGCTTCGGTGGTTCCTGTGGCTTTTGGGTGAGGCACACACCTTTACACACAACTAGACCTACCTTTCTATTTATGTCTACGGTCAGGTTCCTGCATGTGTTAGAAAGAATTGGACTCTTCCTTGTGTGGGATGGTTTCTCTTTTAAGCTGGCCTGGGTCAAACATCCTTTCTCGGTGCTATCCCACACGAATTTAGGTATAGTATTTCTGTAACATACTGTACTCTCCGTTGGAACACTCGGATCTACATTGAGTGCTAGTGTCACTGTACCCAAGGAAGAGGCTTTCCACACTTGTCTGTGGTATGGATAAATGAGTAAGAAGGAAGCATTACCTTTCTCTATTTTCTCCTGAAAACACATCGTATCTGCTCTTTCCTTCCCACTACTTTATCCCATCTCTGGTAACAGTTCTGTGGCAAAGCACAGATCTGCACCCTACAAGGCAGAGGAGATATAAGACACACCCCAGCCCTCTTTGTTCTGCCTGCTCACGGCCAGTCTCCTTGGGCTTTCAGGAATCTGCGGATAGTAAAGACTGGAGAACAAGGGGACAGTGTCAACAATGGGGCAAATCAAAGCCAGGCACCGCCTGAGGACAAGTCAGGAAAAGTTTGCTACTTCACTTTACTGTGTGTTCCATCCCCACATGCACAATCGGAGTCCAAGCAGAGGAAACCTCCAGCAAACCCAACTTGAGAGGCATTGTGCAAAATAATCAGCCTGCAATCTGCCCAGGTGTCAAGGTCAGGAAAACCAAAGGAAGACAGAGAGAAGTGTTTCAGCGTGAATGAAGCTCGAGACTGAGCAGCGAAAGCACTAGATGAAGCTAAGCTGCTTCCTTTTGTTATCAGGTGCAGTGGCAGGCTTTGGGTGGAATGTGAATGGGGGCCAAGGAGCAAAGGGAACGTGTAGTAATGTCTTTTTTTTTTTTTTGATTTGATGGCCATGTTGTGCTTAGGATGGAATGAGCATTATGTGTTTGTGGCTGATGAGACATCTGGTTGGCAGATTATTCTTACATGTTCCAAGATGAACGATGGCTCTTTGTACTGAAGCTGTGCTTTTATTTCTTTATTTAAAATTTGAGATTGTTACAAAGAATTTGAAAGAAAGGAATTAATTGACCCCTGCGTACTGTTCCCATGGGGCTTGTCCTGCGTTTGTGTTCATGGAATGTGTGCAGCTGGGGCTTGGGTAGACCTTGGGATGACTTACAGGTGAATGTGCTGTGGCCAAGGGGAAACCCTCAGCTTGTGTTCCCTCAACCTTTACCATCTGCTGCTCCAGAACATGGCAACTCCCAGTTCCGGTGCAGTTCGCATGCTTCCTGGAACTGGGGAACAGGATACGGATTGATGGTTCATTGTGCCAATAGGCAAATTTTCAATCTGTAGGCAACCTGCAAGGGAAGCTGAGTGGGAGCCTGGAGAGTTCTGGGTAAACAGGAGCTGAGCGTGATGCTCAGGAAGCAACAGACATCCACACATCCAGGCTGGGCAGCTGGAGTCTCCTAACTGATAGGCCTCATTCTTGGCTCTGCGATGTGAAGACAGGCGTGAATCAGGAGGAGCCGGGCTTCACCCTACTTGGGATAGAGCTGTGCTAACGTAACAGGCTCCCATTCTGTCTGCTTTAACTCGTGGCCACCTCTCTTTCTTTTGGCCAATGTGTTCTTTCTTTAGGTGGGGCCGTAGACTCAGGCAGCATAATCTGTTAACAGATTCTGTTTGTTGAATGTAGAGCCCAAGTCTCTCAAATATTGTGCTGGGGAAGATAGACTTAATGAGAGGGGGAACTTCAATTAAAACAATGCCTTCCTAAGGTCTGACTGCAGGCAAGGCATTTTCTTAATTAATGATTGGTGGGAGGGTCCAACAACCCATTGTAGGTGGAGCCCTCTCTGGGCTGGTGGTCCTGTGTGTTTTTTTTTTTTTTTTTTAGAAAGCTGAGCAAGGCATGAAGAACAAGTCAGTAAGCAGCATTCCTCAAATTCCTCAATGGCCTCTGCAACAGCTCCTGCCTCCAGGTTCCTGCCCTGTTTGAGTTCCTGACTTCCTTTGATGATGAATTGTGATGTGAGATTGTAATAGGAATGAACCCTTTCTTCCCCGAGTCACTTTGGCCATAGTGTTCCATCACAGCAATAATAACCCTAAGACCAGTGCCTTTGCAGGTTTGCAGTTGTGCCCTCACTCTGAGTTGGTTATGTTAGCTCTCGGACTCAGCTGGTTTCCGGTTCCTTAGAGTTACTGCTTGCCACGTTGGGTGTCTTACAGTTAGAGAGAGGTTTAGCCTTGGAGCAGCAACTAACCTTGTTTCTTCCTGTTTACCTTTTGGAAGTTTTCAAGTATAGAAAAAGAAGGGAAAGGTATTACTTCAAAAATAATAAAAAGCTTACTGTATTGAAGTATTTGATTTCTTCCAAATATCTTTAGTTTTCTTGGGTTGCACCTGAGAGATTTAATCACAGTAGACACCTTTATCGGGAACACTCTGCCTCCCTGACGGCCTGAGGTTGTCAGTTCCCCAGGGCTAAGTTTGTGCTGTATTGGCGTGTGATGACAGTACTTTCCGCAGCTCAGTGCTCTCGGCTGAACCGCCCACCCTCCTGCAGCTCACGGCGCCCCTTCCCTTGGGATTCCTGTGTGCTTTGAACAGCTGGTCTCCTGCTTTAGACCCCCTGGGTACTGAGTCCTGGAGCCTGCTGTCTCTAATGGCTTTGAGATAAAAGCTGTTTGTTGTCTGAGAGGTGTCCTATGAGTGCTTAAGATGTGGAGCCTGATATTGGAAACTGTGACCTGTAAGTCAGCCCACACCTGGGAGCGTTGTATTGCTGGATGGTTAGACACCAGACAGAAGCACCTGGGTTCTTCTGTAAGAGACAAAGGCCATGCGTGCAAGCTGTTATAATAACAACCTTGTCATTTTGCTATGATTTTCAGACGGTAAACACTACAAGTACACACGCATACACAGAGAGACACTCGCGGAAGGAAGGGAAGAGGGAGAGAGACAGAAAGACAGACAGGTAGACAGACTGGAATTGAGATAGTGCTTCTTACTGGTGAGAGGTTCTTGGCTGACTCATTTTATGTTCCTTTGTCAGTCTCTGTACAGCTTCATACCAGTGCCTTTCTAAGTAGCCACTCCTGTGCCTGGCTTGGTCTTTCTGTGTTGTGTACTTTGAACCCCAAGTTCCAGACTTGAAAAAGAAGTCCACCTTCTCCTCCCTCGTTTTCCTGTAGAGGACGATAGCATCTCTGCGTCACTAGATAGGCTTGCTGTCAAGGTTTGACCACCTGGGCTCTGAAGGCTGATGCTGCTAACCGGTCCGTCCTCTTGTTTTCCTGAGGGACTCCTGGTCCTGAAGACCTAGGGATAGAGAAGAGGCCTAGACCATGAGGTGGTAAGCCTTGGTAAGGTTCAAACCTAAAAGATTTGCTTTCCATTTGCAAAGAAAACAAGACAGCCAGAAAGCTTTGTGTGGACCCTGGAGCAACTCCGTTGTTTTCTTCTTGAACTGGGGGCTGTGGTGAGTCTCTAGCTGTGGACCAGTGGGAAGGATTAGAAATAGAATCACCTGACACAGGCTATTCAGAGCAGTTAGGGCCTGAGGTCACAGATGTGACATCCTCTTTCCTTTGTATCTAGGCTTCTGTGCATTTGTGAATCCAGGCAAAGCAAGGCAGGGTGTCATAAGCTATGGATTGCTTGAGGTACCTTCCTCAGCTCTTCCTTTCCCAGTCCCCTTTGCTGGTAGATAGAGTTCTGCTGTCTGCTGCCAGATGAGGGTGTATGGGCCTGATAAGAAGCCGATCCCTTCATGCAAGCGGCAAGGAACTGACAGTGCAGAGAGGACATGCTCCTTGTCAGGGACATCTAATTCAGCAGAGTTAAGGAATCAACTCCTGGCTCCCAGCGATAACTGTGAAGTGCTGATTTGTGGTTGGACCACCAGTTCTGAATTCCAGGCACCTTTTGCAACTTCAGAGTCTACATAGCAGTTAGTTCCTGCTAAGGATGCGCTGATGCCGCTCGCTGCTGTGATAGGCTCTCGACAACTAGCCCATCACTGGTATTTCGAACCAAATGATTTGCAGAGCGAGAGCTCAGACGATATGTAGTTAATGTGCAGCGCTGTAGGAGTTGGAAATGCTGGGGAATTTCTTCTCAATTTTAGGAGATGAGTGGGAGGTGGGATGGGAAGGCTATGGAAAATTGGAAGGTGGGTGACTTCCAATGGGAGATGGTTTATGAAGGTAAAGTTTTTTCCAGAGAGCATTTCTCCATCACGGAGGCTGCCTGAACCTGAGAAGGGAGGATTTTGAAATGCCTCTGCTTAGTGCTTTGTACACTGTCAGAGGTGGAGATGGAAACATTTGGTTCTACTGCAGTCTGGACAGCCTGCTTCCGAGGATTGAGGAATTGCTAGATCGCCAGTTATAAAGGCTGGGTATCAGGGTCTTAAAGCTAGTATGCCCTATACTAGAGCTCACGCTGTCTCTGTGCCTTTTAATGCTCTACAAGACAGCAAAACGGGAAGTTTGTATTCCAGCTCGCCAGTTCTTCATGTGGAGACTCTTGAATACCTGAGGTGTCTCTGCAGGGTAATATGGTGTGCACGCTTTCGGTAATTACCACTTGGGTTCTGACATAGGCAAGACACACATGCCAATCAACACAGTGGAGACAAGAATTCAGCCTCTCAAAGTGGACCCTTTTAAAATGTCACTAAGACAACTTGGCATTTAGAATTTTTCTTTTGAACCTTGAAAGCCCTTCTCTCCATATATAAAGGAGAGGTTTTATGTGGCTGTTTTGCTTAATGTGGGCTGGTTTTATTCTGGACTCTTTGAAACTCAGTATGAAGGCTGAAATTCTGCTGTGTGGAGACGTCAAAAAGAATAGCATTGCTGGGCTGGGGTTGTGCTAAATTAAAGTGACATGGTACAGATAACAGGGCACAGTGTGGCCACAGATTAGCTCCCTCTAATTTGCTACTGTGGAAAATAGTGCTCTGGGCTTGCATTGTAATTTCTTTCCTTGAATTAAAGTTTTAAAATGAAAACATAACTTTTATGAAAAGAGAAAACCTGAAAAAGAGTAAGCTTTGTGGTATGGGAGTGGTCTGGTGGTTCTCTGTGCTTCAGGGTTGTTTGGGGGAGTCCTGCCTCAAACACATGGAAATGACATGGTGTTGTTTTGGGAGGCACATGTCTCAAAGCAGCAGCAGAATGTTCCATTCTGTGCTACTATAAATACCTCTCCTGGTGGACAGTTGGCAGCTGTGTGCTGCGGGTCTCTTCTGTGTGTGATATGCCGTGTTACACAGATCTAGTGTGAGCCTTCCTGATGGGTGAGGGGTGGAACAAGGTCAGTCACTTTCTCCAAGTTTGTTTAGCTCTGGTGGATAGCTGGTGAGGGTCAGAACGGCATTTGGTTTCCTCAGCCACAACATGCCCTGCCCCAAATTATAAGACTGCATTCCTTTCTCCTGTCTTCACTTTTCAGAGGGCTGAAGTGGCCTTCTTTGTGATGTGGTGGCACATGGATTGTAGTGTCAGCTTCCTAACCAGGATTTGGGCGGGGTGTGATAGAAAGATTAGACTCCCAGCAGGCCCTAGGGGTCAGGCTCCAGCACAAAACTAAACAAACGACCTTCTCCCCTCAAAACCCAAGCAGACGGCAACAGAATGTGGTTACTGTTTACTACAACTCTGTAAAATTGCTACTTTTTAATTTATTTTTTTTTGGCTACACTAAGTTAGCCTTTGAGTATCCATGAATGTTTTTGTTCAGTGGCCATGCCAGCTTCTTTCTTCCAATCCATCATGGCTGGCCCTTCCATCCTTTCTAGGCTTCGGTTACATCTGTCCTCACTGTCATTTTAGTTTCTTCTGCCTCCTCCTTTCCCTCCTCTTCCTATTCCTTCTCTCTCTCTGCTCTTTCCCTGCCCCTCCCCCACTCCTTTTTCTGTGAAAGTACGTCCCTATGTACGTGTTGGGCAAACATTACTGGACTAAGACTCTTCTTGCCTTTTCTGATTTGAGTTGTGTCTCACATAAGGGGTACAAGTGTGCATCTGTCACCTCAAGATGTGACTGTTAGTAGGGTCGTTGCAGATGCAGTTCTTTAAGACAGCATACTGGAGTGCAGTGGGAGTTAGATCCAGGATGATTGGTGTCCTTAGGAGGCAATAGAGAGAAAGAAGCATGCATGGGTTGAACTGAAGACTGGCCTGTAGAAAGGACCCAGTGGAGGCTCAGGCAGGTTTGTCCTAGCTCTTTCAAAGAAATCTCAACCCTGCTGACACCTGGATCTTGCACTCCAGTCTCCAGAACTGTAGAGCAACAAAGTAGCCCTGTTGGAGCCACAAGTCCATGGTTCTCTGCTGGATCAGCTCTTGACAACATGTCTGTTTTCCTCTCGACTTGAGTGAAAATCCGGCTAAACCCATATCCCTGTTCTAGAAGCTTCATAGCCAGGCTCTTCTTACAGGTGCCTCACTTCATCCTAGGCTAGCTCATGTAACCTCTGGAACTGGAATCCAAGGAATGGGTGTCGTATGTACATGTGGAGGCCAGAAGACACGGACTGTGCATTTCTTCCTCTCAGTCTCTCCCTGGTTGCCGTGAGAAAGGATCTGTCACCGAGCCAGAAGCTTGCCTTTTGGTTAGACTGTCGGGATCTGGCTGTCTCCGTCTCATAATGCTGAAGTTACAGAAATGTCCAGCCATGTCCAGCTATTTACAGGAAGGGTTTCTGAGGATTTGAACTTGGGTCCTCATGCTTGCAAAGCAAGTGTTCTTATCCATCTTCCAGTCCCTAAATATTCTCTTTAAAATCTCTCCATTTGCTGCTAAAGAAGCAGGGGCTAAGCTGTGTGGGCTGGCAAGGGTGGTGGTGGTGGTGGTGGAGGAGACCGATGTGAGTTTAGCAGATAGTCAGAGGCGCTTCAGTGAAGCTCAAGAGAACACACAGAGGTCAGCGTGCTGCAATCAGGGCCGTGAACATTTTGTTAAATAGAATGGGATGCCTCTGAAGATTCTAGATAGAGAATGACATGATCTAACTTATGTTTCTATGATTCACTCTGGAGTACTAACTACTTTGGGTGAGACTCAAGCCAGACATCTGAGACAGACTTTCAGGTGGTCAAGGGGCAGCTATAACACACACACACACACACACACACACACACACACACACACACACACACAAACACACACACACTCCAGGTAAAATAGTAAATCGAAGTAGGCTTCAAAATATTTCCAAAGCAGTGTCTTATTACCCTGAACTTAAAACAATATATACCATCAGGTATGTTGGTACATACCTTTAATCTCTGAGTTTGAGGCCAGTCCAGTCTGCAGAATAAGTTATAGGACAACACAGAGAAACCCTATCTCAAGAAACTAAACACAAAATCAAAGCAAAAACAAGCTCCCCTCTCCCGATATATGAACGGAATATTTTAGCTGTCTGTTTCCCTGTGTAATATTTACAGTGCTGTGTGAACATGGTCACAAAGTTCAGACACGTCTGTATGCATTTTTGTTCATGCCTTTTTGTCTCCAACCTCTGAATTTCATTAGAGATGAGTGTGGAAAAAAGCATTTGGCAGGGTCACATTTAGGCAGAGACACCTGCTTGAAGAGATCAATAACTTAAGTGTTTCTCTGGCATTAAAATAGAAACACCACACTTTTTCTGTTTTCTAATTATTTTACTCACTCTTATCTACAGTTGCTGGGTCTTTTTGACTCACGCTCTGTAACATGAGGGGGGGGGGGGTGTGGCGGCTTGTTTGTATTTTTCTGTCCAGCCCAGCCCTGCAGCTGTTTAGTCCCAGAGAAAAATCACACACAGATCTCTGTAAGTTATAATGCTGATTGGCCCATTAGGTCAGGCTACTTATTAGCTAACTCTTACATCTTGATTAACCCATTTTTCTGATCTATTTTAGCCATGTGGCTCAGTACCTTTTTCAGTGGGGCAGCTTACATCCTGCTGCTTCGGTGGTCTGGGCAGGAGAGGGAAGATTCAACTTCCTCCTCCCTAGAATTCTCCTGTTCTCCTTGCATCATTTCCACTTCCTGTCTGGTTTTCCTGCCTACATCTCCTGCCTGGCCAATCAGCGTTTTATTTAAAACATGATTGACAGAATACAGACAATTCTCCCGCACCAACGCTCGCTCTTTATTTAAAGTTGTCTCACCTCGTTAATCTTGTTTATTTCTAAATAATCAAATGGTATAGTAACATCTTAAATCTTTTCATGAGGCTTCAGATTGTGTGAGCCAAGTGGATGACATGACATCGTTCTACAAAGTATTGCTCAACTAGCACGGAGCAGACAGTGTTTACATAGCCACTTCATGCCACAAGGAAAACACAGAAGCCACCAAATACCTTCATGTTGGAAAATACACTTCACACTTGCGTCATTTTAAGTGTTGCCTGAGGAATCCATGATTAGAGTTGGTCCTATAATACGCATCATAGGATAAAAAGGAAACAGGGTACTCAGTAAAAGAAATAAATAATTAAGCAAACAGAAAATAGAGATGAAGCTTCCAAATAAAATCTTGAAAAATATAATAAGAATGCAAACAGTAGAAACTATATACATGATCTCATCTGTGAAGTCTTGAAACTTTTGTTTCAGATGCCTTGTAATTTGAATGAGAAGTCAAAGTTCATGCACTCATAAGACAGAATCCTTCTTTAGAAAGTGTTCAAAACTTGTCCCTGTATTAATGAGCCAGATTTCTGTAGGTGTACTCTCATTCCTGTGTTAGGTCTATTCTAAATGGTAACCTGAATTGCATTGCAAACTGATGATAACCCAGTTGGAGGGTCATCTTATCAAATAAGCTTAATAGGTGTTTCCAATATGCTTCATGCATGTCCAGATTATGAAAGAGTATAAAATAGTGGTTTCTAAATAATAAAAAGTAGTTTTCCTTTTGTTTTCTAAAGAAAGGCAAGTGTTTCTCAGAGTGTATTAAATTTATTATATCAACTACCTAAAAATATTTCCAACATTATCTTTTGTCCATGGAGCAGTATGAGTTCTGATAAGGTTAAAGGGACTGTTGGAAAACATTGGGACATAAAAAGCATGTCTTACATGCATAATTAACCAATTTGTAGAGAAAGCTAATATGCAACTTAAAATATTTAGTATACAGCACTCAGATACTTGCCCAGGGTTACCAACCATTATTATTGAATATGTTTTTAAAGAAGAAACAAAACTCTGCTAAGAAGAAATTCATTTCCAAAGGAATTCCCGGGAGACAGTGTGAATGAATACTGCATTTTTTATGCTATGGCTATAAATATGCCTGGAGAGTGATTTGTAGATGGGTCAAACTTTGACTCTTAATCTTATTTTCTCTTGGGTTTACATTTGCGCTAATGGCAGAGCCTTCATTTTATTGTGAGAACAGTCATTGTTGTATTTAATTTCATATTACCTGATTAATTATCACTTAAGGTATTGCTTTAGTCTGTTCCATGTTACTGCACTAATTCTTGTTTTGACAACATATCTGACAAAGGCAATTTATGGAAGGGAGGGTTTAGTTTGGCTCACAGTTTGAAGGTACAGGGTCTGCCATGGTGGGGAAGGTGTGGCGGTTGAAGAATGTGAGGCCATTGGTCACATTGCATCCCTGGTCAGGGAACAGAGAGCAACAGACCGTGTGCTATGATCCCTTTCTCATTCAGTCCAAGTCTGGAACCATAGAACGTGCTACCTACGCCAGGCTTGATCCTCCCACTCAATGAATCTAGTCTAGAAAACCGTTTGCGTGCCCAGAGGTGTTTCCTTGGTGATTCTAAATCCCATGAAATTGGCAATCACGGTTAACCATCGCGGTTACCAAAATAGCATGCATAAGACTCAATTTTTGAAGAACAGAAGTTTGTCTCGTGTATGTGAAGCCTAAGAAATCTAAGACTGAGGGCTGTCCCTGGTGAGAAGCCATCTTCCTCATGTGACATGGTAGGAGGCACCTTTGGGGTAAGAGACAAGTGACTGGCAAAGAAAGTCCTTTTACACTCTACGTTAAACCATCCCTGAGAGAAATAAGCATGAGTCCCCACCTCCAATGCTGCAAGTGATTTAAGTCTCTAACATACATATTGAAGGACACATTGATGTATCCGAAGAGGCAGTAACAGTAACATTCCTGTGTTTTATCTCTCTTTGTATTGCAGGGTGGTAGGCTACTACCAAATTTGTTAGACTTCTGTTTACCTCATGAAGTTTTGTTTCCCTAATTCTACTTTCTTCCCAGTCTTTGATAGACTAGAAATTTGTGGGTGGTTTTCCCCACAGTAATGATAACAGTACCAAAAGCATGGAGTGCATTTGCTTGATAGGACTTGTAGAGTGGATGGGTGGAGTGGCTGTGAAGTTCTCACACCTGGTGTCTATTTCTGCCCATCCACAGCTGTGAAACCTTAGGCAAGTCACCTGTATCTATGGAAACCTCTTATTTTTTAATAATTCCACTACTACTTACTTGCTGGTATTTTCCTTTAAGTCTTATGAATTTTTATTTGTGTATTAGATTGTGGATTTCAATAATTAAAACCGTTTACAGCACAATGGATTCATCTGCCCCTTACAGTCTGCAGTCCTCCCAGGACCTGCTTGAATTTCACTCTGTCATCCTGCTGCTTCCTTCACCTACCTGCAAGTACGGAAGATGTCCTGTATTATTTATTGGCAACCGTCAGATCAGGGCCTGTTGGGCTTTTGTGGTCACGTGCATGGAAACAGAGTGGTCAACATTGTATCTCCTAATAGGAGGTTCCCAGCAGAGGCTGAACAGAGCCATACTAGGCCTTTCTGTTTCATCCCTCATAGAGCAAGCAAGTGGCTTTTTGGCCAATGTGGACTGAAGGGTTACTGTTCCTGTAATGGAACACCATGACCAAAGTTGGGGAGCAAAGGGTTTATGCTTGTGTTTCCACAGCACTGTTCATCATCAAAGGAAGCCAGGACAAGAACTCAAACAGGGCAAGAACCTGGAGGCAGGAGCTGGTGCAGAGGCCTTGGAGTGCTCTTTACTGGCTTGCTCTCCATGACTTGGGCACACTGATCGTACGATTTTCTTGTTATAGCTCGCAGGGAAATTAAGTTACTTCCTTTCAATAGCATTCAGCAAATGATTTCACATACCATGGTTCTGGGTACTGTGCTGTGCGGTGGATAGCAGAAGGCTAAAACCAGCATGGCCCCTGACTTCATGGAGACTGCAGTCTATTGGAAAAGAAGAATAGAAAATGAATAAGCACACAAAAACGTATTGCTCTACAGTTCGATGAGTTCTAGAAAGAGAAAGAAGAAGCTGGTAGCAGAATGAGTATCCGAAGAGCTCGCGGGTCACGGACAATTCTCTGAAAAGAGGCCATTTACTCTAAGGAGGCCGAAGAGCTTCTCAGGCCTGAGGAGCTGACCTGCGGAGGAGGACTTCTGCCTGGCGAGTGTGAGCAGGCAATCTGGTGCAAGGTAAGGGCCTGTGGAGGAGTTGAAGAGCACTAGATATCCATTGGAAGATTCTAAGCAGGAAGGGATGCTTTTTCCTGTGCAGTCTCTGCAAAAGAACAGTGGGCACGAGGCAGCAGTCGGGCGCCTGCTTCGGTGTCCCTGGTGCAGGTTGTGGCAGTGGAGATGAAAAGAGATTGACAGGCTTGGAAGGGACCTTAGGAGATTGGACTTGAAAGTCTTAGCAGCACGTATGAAGATTCAGGATGAAAAGAGACCCACTTTGAGTGAGTGTAAGACTGCTTGCCCAGGGGTGCCACTCTCTGAAAGAGAGGTGTTGGAGAAATAGATTGTAGAGAGGCAGCATCAAGAGTTCGCCAAGTTAGGTCAGTGTCTTAGCACGGACAACTAGAACTAGTGTTTGCTTTTCACCGCATTGTCCTGGCAGTGGGAATCTTCCACCTTGGATGTGGGTTCCTTTCATTGGTGTCCTTTTCCCTGTGGATCTGTGTAAATTGGAGGAAGCACTGGCTCATTTTCTCATCCGCTTTCCGAGTGTTCTTTTGCATCACTAATGAGAGAGTCACCAGCCGTCTCATGGTTTGGCCTATTTGCAGGCTTCTTCAGGTTCAAGGTGCAGGTTTCACATTTGCTTCAGGGTGTCAGAAAAGAGGAATGTGGACCTCATCTGTGTCTGGTCCTTGCACTGCTCAGACAGTGCCAAAGCATCATCCTCCTGAAGTAAGAGCATCCTGGAGTCAACTGCTGCCCCAGTCCCCAGCCCCAGCAAGGCTGACTGGGATCTGGGTGGATCTGGGTCCCTGCTGTGCTACCAGCATACCCGCTTACTCACAGACACTCACACATTTTTTTCTTTGAATTTTGGTTGTATTTCTGACCACTCCTGCCTTTGAAACTTGCCAGGGAGGAATCTCTTCTTTGTCTACAGAAGCATGCATGGTTTGGGACCTAGGATCCGAATACACTGGCAGGAAATGGATTGACTAGAAAAAAATGCCAGGTGTAATGAGAAGCCGAATAGCCAGAGGTAAAGACTTGCATGCCAATTTTTTTTTAAAAAAATTATTTTTAATCTTTTCTTTGTGTGTATGTGCACATGAGCCAGGTGCCCTCGGGCTGGAAGTGAGCATTAGATCTCACTAATCTTGGTATAGGTGGTTGTAAACAGCTCACAACTGGATCCTCGTAACCAATCTAGGTCCTCTGCACTTTGATTTTTTAAAAACATAGTTTAGAGCCTTTGTGAGGTAGAATGAAAGGCCCTAATGGACTTTGCTCTGTATTCTTTTTTCCAGTGCCGGGAATGTAACCAAGGGCTCTGTTACTGTGAGAAAACTGCTGTACTCCTCAGCTGAAGCTCAAGGTCTCAGCCTTTTCTTTTCCCGAGACAGGCTTTCAATAATTTGCCCAGGTTGGCTTTGAATTTCTGATCCTCCTGTCTCAGACTCCTGAGTAGTTGGGATTGCAGGGTTAGGCGGGGGCTTTTTGAAGCTGATGGCAGCTGAGTTGTATGTATTACTTGGTGCTAAGTAGGATTGGTCTTCTCTCAGACCGGAAAGTCCTTTGCAGTACTTCCCAGGGGCTCTACTCAAATCCTGAAAGTCTTCCCGCCCCACACCGTTTTAATTGCTGATTATTAGGGTGATTTCTACTTAAAGAGGCCTTTATATCACTTTGAGCCATCAGTCCCTAAGTTCCTTTCCAGAACCAAGTCAGGCCAAAGGGCAAAAGGAAAGGTTTCATCTGTCCTGTGGGATGGACCAGCACCTCTTCCTTAACCTGCTCTGCCTCCCAGGGGGCTTTGGAAGAGGCAATTCTTAGGGTCTTACCCTCTCAGGGGTGCTGGTTCACTGCCTTTGAACAGCTCTATGAGGCCAGCTCTGTGCATTCATTCCTGATTCTAATGTCTTTAGGTGACCCCAAGGTGAGCACTTGAGACCTATGAGAACTGCCACATACTGTGGGGAAGGAGATCTCTAACTAAGAGAAGCTTAAGGGAGGCTGTCAGTCCCAGTTCACAGATTTCCTGCAACTCTTTGATCCTTAGTCAATGAAGAAAACCAAAACAACAAAACACCCAAACCAAAACAAGCAAAAAGCCCACCACCGCGCAGGGTCAGGCCTGTGGCCAACAGAGAAATTGTGAGCTTTCAAAACTGTCTCTTCCACTCTTCCTTTGTGTGATGTGAACTGGTGCTTTGGGTGAGAAAAAAGTCAAATACCTATTTATTGGCTCATGAGATGGGAAGTTGTTCCTGTGACTTCCAGTTACTGAGGTTTTAGCAGGGAGCTATACTGTTGGAGGTTATTATACTATTTTGAACTGTTGGGCTTCTGTAGAGAGAGGGTGGTAGGAGCCAGGGAGATAGGAACACCGAGCCAATGCCCTATAGCTTTAGAGCTATCATTAGTGAACGTGGTCTTCTTATGTGCCTCGTGGTAGGGATGCTTTGGGTATAGTATATTGAGCTGTTAATGAGACTTCCAAGAATTCACTGGTAAATTTTTGGGCACCACAGAGAAATGGGATCATAAATGATTGTCTACCAATAGTAAAGCCTCAGCCACAGCCCTCCTTTTCCCTGAACTGGGTGTTCAGGCAGAATTCACTGTCATGTCCTGCCCCAGCATCCATTCTGATTGGATGTTACATACACCATGCTGGGCTCAATATTTCAGTATAATCTCAGAGTACAATAAAGCAGAGCTTGTGGGAAAAGCAGAAGGAATCTGAGCCACTGCCAGATTAGCTGCTTGGGAACTATACGTAGAGCCCTTACCCCATATATGAGTAAAATGAAAAACAATTAGAAAATAGGCACAAACGAGTCCAACACAGTGTAGATTTTTCCCATGATAATGGCTTGAATATGGTTTTGGAAATATTAAATAAAGAATTATGTGTTATTTACTCACTGATTGGATGCTCCCACTTTGGGATGTCTTGGAACTGAAAATGGGCCTCCAAAGGCACCTGGCAGAGGAAGGGGCTGGGAATTCTGGCTTGCTTCTCTTTACATTTTGAGCTTGTATCAGTAGGTGTGTTGGCTGGCAGCAGGTACCATTGTTTGCACAGCCATTAAGGATTTTCGATAATGTGTTGAGCCTCTTAAAAGGAAAGCCCTGCTTGAATTAAAGCAGCTCCATGAACTAGTAAACCTTGAGCTTCTTTCAATGAAGGCAGGGAACAAAATATTCCACACAGGGATTTGCCCCATGAATGACTGTGTTTTTTACTCTGTCACTTTGCCTATGGGATTGCTGAAATGGTTTGTTCATGGCCTATGAGGAATACGCGCCTTTCAGATGCATCTCTGCCGGCACCATCTTGATTGTTCACCTGATGTGGTCACCGACCGGTGACCTATTAAGTTGCAGGCAAGTGTGGTCTTTCAGGAGTACCCACTTGTGTCATGTGTCCCTACAGGTGTCATGGCTCATATGCCACTATGTTCTTGTCCACCATGTGGTTCTGGTTCTTCCCTTTACAAGCCTCGGAATATATGGCTGGCTCCAGTGTCCTTTGCCATCATTAAGAGCCTGTCTGAGGGACTGGAGAGATGGCACAGCAGTTAAGAACACTGACTGCTCTTCCGAGGACCCGGGTTCAATTCCCAGTACCCACATGGGCGCTCACAACTGTCTGTAACTCCTGTTCCCGGGGTTCTGACACCCTCACACAGTCACACATGCAGGCAAAACATAATGCTCATAAAATACAAATAAATAAATGATTAAAAGAAAAGAGCCTGTCTGAGTGGGAACGGGATGCTATCTCGTGGGAATCACTCCTGTCTGCTCCATGCTGGGTTGGAAAGAAATGCCCAAGAAAAGTATCAAGGGCCGGTTCCCCTGGTGGGTGAGGGGGCTGTCTGGAAGCACAATGGAAACTTTTGATTGAACGTTCAAACTAGCTGATCCGATCGGCAGAAGGGGAGTGACAGCCCTTGGTTGAATACTTGCGTTTTTATTACTTTGAAATGAACTTGCATATGTTTCTCTTGGCTCTGAGGAGAAGTAAAAAGCTTATTAGCCCAGTTCAAAGTTATACTAAGGGCTAATTACTCAGGTGGGATGACTTTCAAGATTAGATGCGTAGGTGAAGGGTAAACACAAAAAAATGTATCTGTGGAACATTACGCTTGAGGCCTGCTTGCCACTGTAATCTCCGAGAATCAAAGAGATCATTTGTTGAGCTGTTATTGTGCCTCAGGGACTCTTCGGGAATTCCTGGAGTTAGTAGTTATCAGGACAACCTGATGAGGTTTTGTTCCCATTTTACAGATAGGGAAACTAAGGTCTTACCCAGTTACCCGGTCAGTTGTTGTAATTCTAGGCCCCGCCTAGTCCTGACACCTCATCCCCTCATGTTCATGTTTATTGGCTAATTTCTTCATTTAAGAAATGAATGTGGGGTTAAGAACAGATTCCCTGTAATCAGTACTCGAGAGCTGGCTCCTTGCCATTTCCTTTTTATTTTTTTCAAGCGTCAGTCACGTAGCCACTGTTCGTCACACACTCTTGGCTGTGAGAGTGATTCGGTGGTGATTCCCCACTCGTATCTGTTGCATTTTAAGTCATTGTAGGATTTTATCTTTGACAATTATTTTTATCAGTTTTTATAACAGGGACTTGAAGAAAAGGCATTTCTGGGCCTGTCCTTTAGTTCTGTTCTGGTTTTCCCCTCATGAGACTTCCTCCCCAGCCCTGTCACCTCCCTGGAGCTACTCAGTGATTCTTTGGAAGCCCAGAGGGGCGGGTGCTCTGAGGGCAGCTGGGACTGAAAGTGGAGGGTGGTGTGATGAGGGCCTCTGGGAGAGCGAGCTCCGTGGGACTGCAGTTGCCGAGTGCCCGAATTTAAGAAACCTGTGTCTTTACCCCGTAGGAAAGAAATGACTCTTTAGCCCATCACAGAGGCCTCTGCACCACATGACTACCTACTGAAGTCTGTTCAAGGGACTCTTAGGGATTTTCGAGAGGGGAGGTCTCGTTCTCTGTCATGCTTGTTTGACACGTTACATAGAGTAAACTTTCCTAGCAAATGACAACCAGAAGCTGCAGCTCGTTATAAATGATGACGGAACCTGAAATTTTCATTGAGTATTTAAGTAGAATAAGGAAGAGCACCCAGCCTAGTAAATAGAACATCATCCCCAATGAGTGAAGCCCGAATCTTGTTCCAGTCCTCATTGTAATAAAAATTACTCCGAATACTATTTTAGTGACTCCTTTGTTTATCTTTAAGGTTACATCCATATAAACAACATGTGTCTCAACGTTATAGAAGTACAGTTTTTTTTTTTCCCTGAAATTTTCAGTGGCTTGCTCAACACCAGCATCTTATTTGTGATTTCACCCGTGTTGGGGTGTTAAGGGTTCATCTTTGTTCTTGAGCGTGCACACAGTTTCTGTGACTAGAGAGTGTTTTATTTCTCCCAGAGTAGACATCTGTGATTAGTTTCTTGGTGTTGGGAGGTGGATGGCTCCTTTGTCTGCCCCCTAGAGCGCAGGAACTAGTGTTTCTACCATATGTACACAAAGGAGGCAATTCCATCCTGATATCATGAAAACCATACACACTTTGGTTTCACTCGGCAATGCCAACATTTTCCCAGAACTGTTGTGTTCATCTGCTTCTCACCAGTAGACAGAAATTCCTGTTGTTTCTCATGCTTGCGGACACTTTAAGTCGTCACACTGTGCATAGTTTCTGCTCTCTGGGTTTTTTTTTCCCCACTGTGTTCTTCATCAATGCTGGCGATAGAAGATGGTGTTGACTGGTGGTGTTTGTTTTGTGAGAAACAACATAATTGAATTCTGAAGAGAGAAACACCTGACGAATAGTACAGAAGAATAACATAGGAACGCCAAGGCCAGAGGTAAAGGCACTCTGAGTTTCTCATCCTTTGGGCCTTGGAGTATGATAGTGGTTTCTGTGGAAACTTGGAAACAGTTTGTGAGTCATTTTCTTGACCTTTGGATCCTCCGGGTAAGTGTGGCCTCAGTTCGGTGATTCAGCCACCAGATATTTTCTTATCAATGCAGTGGCTGTGATATTTGCAGGTCTTACGATGATGATTAACTATTTCACGCTTTCGTATTTGTGGAACTTGAGATCTCGGCATGACAACCCCGGAGGGAAGACAGGCCTTGTGGTGACCCTGCTCTGTGTCTCCCTACCTGGAGAGAGACGATGAGTGAGCTGAGCTGATGACTGAAGTCACTGAGAGGAGAGAACCACTCTTGAGAGAAAAAGACTGCCTGTCCTAATTAATCTGTTGGTTAGCGCTTCAGGCCCCTGCCTTATCTCAGAAGCCACATTTCCCTCTGGGTTTGAACTTTGGGCATTGCTGAGATCAAAAAAAAAATCTCTTTTTCAGAAGAGAAGATGATTGAGATGGCGGTGGTAGAGGCTGGCCCTCTTGGCACTTTGTTGGAAGTCAGCCTCTCCCCTGTCCACCGTCTGCCCTCACTATTGGGGAGAGCTTCCCCCGGAGCTACTGCTGAGCAGCTTGTTGGTGGTCCTTTCTTTGGGGCAGTTGCTTTGGAGTTGACTAGCATTGATCAGAGGGAGGGCACCTGATTCTGGGGAGCCCTGCAGCTCCCCCGTTTGCTCTGGTTTTGGCTACACTTGAGTGGAATCTCCCAGCGAGAGGCAGCTGACAGGTGATCACCCACTCCTTTCATTGCCTGCCCACTTTGGAAAATGCTCCGCTCGGCTAAGTTTCCCAGCCTTTGATTTTTCCTAAGAATTTGGACATAAAGTGAAAATGTGGCCTGTCATTAGAAGTGACTTCCCTGACTCCTCTTGGAGCAGACAGAACAATTTGATTGCTTCCCTGTCCTGCGTATTCTCAGAGTTAAACCTGTGACGGCCATGAGCTTTTGTTGATAAAAGCTAAAAATTCCACCCTAGGCCCTCCTTTTCTTATTAGGATGGCCACTACTGTCAAATACAAGATGTTTGAACGCTGTCTGCACATGATCTTCAACACGTTACAAGTGACTTGACACACAGAGTTTATAAAAACTTCCTGAGCTTTGTTAGGGGCTGGATCTGACCCGCCATCAGCAGGATTCACCTCCTGTTATTTTTCCATCGAAGGTGATAGAAAAGCAGATGTCCTGAGCTGTCAGGCAGCGCGGAAGCAGAGTGTGAACACAAATGCCCTCTGTGTGTCTGCTCTCTTCCTCCAGCCAAAGCTGCCACATTTTAAGATAGCTTGAGCCAGCGCAATGATAGGAGGAAATTTGGTGGGACTCAGATTGTTTTCTCTTAATTACCAAAGGTAATTACCACGAAAAAGATTAAACCAGAGTTAAATCTTGTCTTATAGAACCTATAAGTTATTTTTTTTTCTATTTTTTCTTTCTTTTTAAAGGAAAGAAGAAAGTAAGTCTCGTTTTCTGGTTGTATTAATTAATGCTTAAGTTGAGGGGGAAAAATGGTTCTCTGAATTGAACTGTTCAGGAGAGAAATGATTTCAGAATATGTATGTCAATATTCTAGTTTGTTAAGTGAACCAAGAACCCATTTAGTCTTATGTTTAATATTATATTTGACAGAATATATGTTAGACATGCCACCACGTGAGAGGTCCTTATCTCTGATGTTTTGTCTGGTATTAATAAAGGGATAGTTGAAAGTGCTTTTTTGTTTCAGTTCTAAAGGGAGGAGGATTTGGGCATTCTGCTTTGCTGTGATGGGAAGATACGAGATGGATTTCTGTGGATGCTGCCTGGCCTTCTGCGGGACGGCCACATCTTTTGTCACAGCTGCCCTGAGCCAGACCAGGGTTGTGGTTGGAAGGGAACTCAGAGCGGGGATTTCTGGGGAGATGCTGCGTTTCTCAGGACAGGGTTGGGTAGGCTGTTTCCTGCTGCCAGACTCCTTCCTAAAGTGTAATTTTCCATGGAAACTGCCCTTTTTATTTATTTATGTTTTTAATTCCTATTTATGTCTAATTATTTCTGGGAGTCTCAGAACCTGGAGGTGTGTCTTCTATTGTTGTCTTCACTTTAAGGTGTTTAGATTCCTTAGCATCAGGAATTCTGAGATTTAAGTTCATGGCAAACCCTCTTATCTTTCAGATGTAAGTAAGGCAAGAGCAGATTTCTTTCCCAAAGTTTAATTCTCGCCCGATATATACTAAAGAATACAGGAAGAAAAGGGGATAAAAAGCAGGAGGGCTAACTTTTTTCTTTTTTACTACTGTCTGTATATAAACTTCCTAATATTTGAGAGCAAAAGGGAAAAGGAAGAGACTGAGTTCTGTGGAGTAGCTTAGCCTCAGTGCGCTGTTAGAACGGGAGGGGTGGTGGAGAGGAGCAGGCAGGCAGGCAGGCCACAGCTGGATTATGCAGGCCTTTGCTTATATTTAAGACCCATAGCAATGGGTGTATTTTAGCAGGGTGCTGTTTGACAGTTCCGCAGTTTCTATTTTTGTGGCTCCACAGAGGATCCAGCGGAGGACAGTTTTAAGAGGCCACATGAGAGTGAGTGGTGACTTTGGCGAGAATCAGTGGGAGTGTTACTGGATTGCGTCAGAGTCGTGTGCAAAGGAAGGAATGGGCGTGAAAAGGGACTTCCTCATACTGACACGAGAACCAGGGGTCCCTAGATTGTGCCAAAAGGCTGAATCAGCTCTGCCCACAGCAGTCCCAAAGTTGTGTGCCACGGGTCTGTGTGACCTAGGATGGCAATCCTTCAAACTCCATGGTCTAGGCTTTCACCATTTCAACATAGCCTCTTCTGTGTTCTCTATGCCAAAGAAGCAGAAACACTGGGGGCTATGTCTAGACTTCCCAGAGCCTATGGTCCTCCTCATGTGTGTTGACCTCAGTAAGTCATACCTACACACTGTCCAGCCTATCAGAGGCTGGAAGTATAATCTCCTGGTGTGCCTAGAAAAATGAAGAACAGAAAGGCTGGTGGACAGGTTCGCCACAAACCCCATTTTTAATGTGAGAATCTCTGAAAGAGAAACTGATAGTAGGAATATTATTTGAGACAGTTCTGAGCTACCTAAGCAAGTGTGTTAAGTAAACAGTTGGATTTTTAAGGACGGGGAAGGAAGGAAAATGAAGAAGTGAGGGGAAGGAACAACTAGGTAGGCTAGAACACTTTCTGTATGTTTAAAAAATTTATGAGTTATACGTGATTGCCTAGAGCAAGTCTAGAGAAAAGGTGAAGTTGGATATGGAAAGATGGGTCAGAGGTTAAGAGCACTGACTGTTCTTTCAAAGATCCTGAGTTCGATTCCCAGCAACCTCATGGTGGCTCACAACCATCTTTAATGAGATATGGTGCCCTCTTCTGGCCTCTTCTGGCCTGCAGACATACATTTAGGTAGAACACTGTATACATAATAAATAAGTTTTTTTTTTTTTAAAGAAAAAGGTGAACTCTTAAAAATGAGTTCTATATTAGTCAAACGAAGCTGAGGTCTTGGTGGGTCTGAATGATCCTTACAAATGGTTACTTCACTTCACAGGCTTACCACATGTGCTGTGGGACAATGTGAGCTCCATCCGGTTAGAAATGTAGCCTGTTTTGCTCTTGTTAGATCCCTGATACCTGAATACCTAGCAGCAGGTAGCAGTTTATAAATTGCATGTTTTGATTCATCTCATATTCATTTTAGATGCCTTTATCAAAGAATAGTAAATTGAGTCAGATTTCATTGAGTACTAACAACTACATATAGTTACAGGACTATCATCAGAGCTTTTTATTGTTCTCTGAAATTCCCTTGGTGGCGGAGGTGGGGAGGCAGAGAAGTGGTTCATCAGTTGGGAGCACTGGCCGCTCTTCCCTAGCACCTATATATAGGGCATCTCACAACTGTCTGTGACTCCAGCTCCAGGTGATCCTACATCTTCACACAGACATCCATTCAGGTAAAACACCAATGCACATAAAAAAAAAACTTATGAATTTTGTCTTTTCTAGGGTTTTCTTTAAACAGAATTATACAATCTGTGGTCTTTTATGTTTGGCTTCTGCTGTTTAGCAAAGGTTCCCCATAGAGACAAGGCAGAAACCGTCTGAGACCTGTAGGCGATATGGTCTTTGTTGAAACTGTCAACTATGTCGTTTGTAGTGCAGATGATCTTAGGCCATACGAACTGTGTTGCAGGAAGTTGTGTGACTTTGCTTTACCACTTATAAGGCTCTCAGCCAATCAAAATTACAGAATACAAGATGGCTTAAGACTCTCTCCTCCAGCCCGGCAAGATGCCCAAGGGAAAGAAGGCCAAGGGGAAAAAGGTGGCCCCGGCCCCCGCCGTCGTAAAGAAGCAGGAGGCTAAGAAGGTGGTGAATCCTTTGTTTGAGAAGAGGCCTAAGAACTTTGGCATTGGGCAGGATATCCAGCCCAAGAGAGATCTCACACGCTTCGTCAAATGGCCCTGCTACATTAGGCTACAGTGGCAGAGGGCCATCCTCTATAAGCGGCTCAAAGTTCCTCCTGCCATTAACCAGTTCACCCAGGCCCTGGACCGGCAAACAGCTACCCAGTTGCTTAAACTTGCCCACAAGTACAGGCCAGAGACAAAGCAGGAGAAGAAGCAAAGGCTGCTGGCCCGTGCTGAGAAGAAAGCTGCTGGCAAAGGAGATATCCCGACTAAGAGTCCACCTGTCCTTCGAGCGGGCGTCAATACAGTCACCACTTTAGTAGAGAACAAGAAGGCTCAGCTGGTGGTGATTGCCCACGACGTAGACCCCATTGAGCTGGTGGTCTTTCTGCCTGCCCTGTGTCGGAAGATGGGGGTCCCCTACTGCATCATCAAGGGAAAGGCCAGGCTGGGAAGGCTAGTCCATAGGAAGACGTGCACCACTGTTGCCTTCACACAGGTTAACTCGGAAGGTAAGGGTGCTCTGGCCAAGCTGGTGGAAGCTATTAGGACCAATTACAACGACAGATATGATGAGATCCGCCGCCACTGGGGAGGCAACGTCCTGGGTCCTAAATCTGTGGCTCGGATTGCCAAGCTGGAAAAGGCAAAGGCCAAAGAACTCGCCACTAAACTGGGTTAAATGTACTGCTGAGTTTTCTGTACATAAATATAATTACAAACCTTCCAAAAAAAAAAAAAGATGGCTTAAGAAAGGAAATATAATGAGTTTATTTAATTAAAAATTTTTGTGATACAAGAGCCTTTGAAATTTGGTCTCAAAATCACCAAGAGAACTATCTTTATGGTTGGGTCTGGTGGAGAGTGGGTAACTCTTGTAGACTTTGGGCTGTTGGTAGTAGATTGTGAGGTAAACCAGTAGGGTCTGTTGGCTGCTTCCTTTCTTTTCAGCTTTTCTGAGGCATTCCTTCTTCCTAAGTAGGACTTTGCAAGGGTGAGAAGCTTTCAAAGATAAAGGAGGAGAGAATGACCTTTATGAATGAAATTATAGTCTGGGGGGAGAGCAGTTCTAGTGTTTGTAAGCAGACTCCAGGAAAGGAAAGGACAGAAACCCAGAGTCTGGTTTCCATGACTCCCCCCGCCCCTCCGGGGGGTGGGTGGATGGGAGTTAAGATAGAAAGAGGAAGATGGGATGAGATCACAGAGTGGTTTGTTTCTGAGGCCTCTCTTTCTCCCTTGTTGGTTGTACTCAGCTTGACAAAATATTGGAACTGGGTTAACACTTTTGAGCTCAAAACTTTATAACAAAGTTGGTGTGACTCTGTACCCATAAAACTTCGATTATAAAAATAGGCAGAGGACTGGATCCCACAGTGTGAGGTGTGTCAATACCCAATTTAGCATAATTGGCTTTTATTTATGTATGTGTATATATATATATACATATATATATGCAAATATATACACACACATATATATATTAATAATCCATTATTTTAAAACTGCTGAGTCATTGTCCATTGCGTGTATTTCATTCTGAAATTTGCTGTTGCATTCATTATTTGATGAGCGTTTGAGATGTGTCTAGTTATTGACATTTATGAATAAAGATGGTAAGGTAATTCATATACATGTCTTTGTGTAAACATATGTTTCACTGAGTTTAGGTAAATCTTTAGAATTGGAATTTCTGGGTTTTAGAATAAATTTATTAATATTATTAGAAAGTAAAATTTTTAAGAGAATTCCAACTTTTTAAAGAGATTTCTAAACTCTTGCCATTGTATGATAGGTGTACTGAATGAATATGTAAACCTTAATAGATAGAAATTACAGATGAAAATATTGAGAATATTGTCTGATGTCACTGATTCTTTTTTGACTTTTTAAACACTTGTTCTATTATTTTTAATTATGTGTGTGTTTGTGTGTCTACATATGTGGTATATCCACATGCCAGTGACTGAAGGGGCCAGAGGCATCAGATCCCTTAGAGCTCAAATTATAGGTGTTAAACCATGGGATGTGGGTGCTGGGAATTCAACGAGGGTCCTCTGTAAGATCAGCAAGTACTCTTAACTACTGAGCCACCTCACCAGTCCAGTTGATTTGCTTTTTCTAAATGTTATTTTAAAAATGCTTGCTTATCCCATTTTAGAGTTGGCTTTTTTTGTTTGTTTGTTTTGTTTTTTTTGAGACAGGATTTCTCTTTGTAGCTTTGGAACCTGTCCTGGAACTTGTTCTGTAGACCAGACTGGCTTCGAACTCACAGAGATCCGCCTGCTTCTGCCTCCAGAGTGCTGGAATTAATGGCATGCGCCACCACCACATGACTCCTATTTTAGAGTTTTTCCATACAGTTTTGTACAGATTTCCTATCCTTTAATGCTACGTTTGCTAATCAAATTTTCCTAGTAAAGAATTTGCAGTCATCAAGTTTGTAGATGGCAGTAAAGCCAGTGTGAAACTTATACAAACAAATGCAGCACGCAATTCTTCTTCACTCTCTTTAAATCACAGGTCTTCCTAGTTGATTGAGCTTAGTTTTGGATGAACTTACCTCCTTCTAATGGGACTCATAAATACCCACAGGTAGATGGTTTTTGTTGTCCCCCCCATAAATGTCATTTGTGTGACTTCTGTGCCCAGAGAGTTTTGTACTCTGTATATATGGCTGAATTAATTTTTGCTTGGAAAATGTTTAAGTAGATGTTTGAAATGTCAACCATGTCTTTTATTTTTTCCCCTTTAATTTCAGTCAGTTTTTTTTATAAACTTCCACTTTAAGCTGTGTAGCTTCCCAGTGAACTCTCTTATACCCCAGTGAATTGATTTGCTATTTAGGTTCTTTTCCGTAATAAGCTCATTAAATGCTGAAACCTGCTTCCAAAAAGTGATTATTTCGGTTTTAAGTACTTTTTTTTCTGGGGTTGTGCTCTGAAGAGCTAGATGTCAATTAAGATTATTTCTTATTAGTGGAAATAAAATCATGTTACCTGCTTATAAAAGAATCTTCCTGTTCTTTCTCTAGGGGAGGAAGTAGAGTCAACTGAGACAAAAGTTCTGCTGCTCGTTAAGTGAAGAAGTACAAAGATAGGGGTCCTCAATAGTTCCCTGTTTTAGCTCAGTTGAAACTGACCCAGGCTGTGGGGTGTTTTGGGGTGTCTGTTCTGTAGAACTGGCTCTCGGAGGTGGTATTAAGTTGCAAATTCTATCACAGCAATCAGAATTGAGTCTGTGTTAAGTATCAGAATCCCATGCCAGAACTGACTTTCTGTTTAACACATCAAAGACAAAGGGAAGGCGTGCTCCTGAGGTTGCAGGGGCTATTGTATCAGAATGAGGACTGCTCTGTCATGAAAATGTGCTTGACCTGTCCTTTTTTGAGAGGCACATTGAGTTTTGATTTTGCTGTGCCATAGTTCGGGCTAAGGGTGGTGGTGGTTCTTGCTTAAGGCCAGTGCTGCTCTAGGTTAGAGAAGCATGAACTTTAAATCAGCACCCTTGCTAACTGGCATTCTCAAGGAATCCATTTCTCATTCTTAGAGTGGGGTTGATGACAGCACTTGTGTCCTCTGGCTGTCGTGCGGTGTGGACAGAGTGTGTAAATATGTGTGCAATGGTAGCAGTAAGTTCTATAGTGTGGCTCCCGTCACCACCGTCTTAGCTGTCACCAGTGTTCGTGCTGAAGAGCCTGTGACATAGGTGCTGTGGTTTTCTCCATTTTTGCATTCGAGCAAAAATAAAGTGAAGCGATCCGCTTTCTAGACAGCAGTGAAACTCAGATTAGTTGACAGGCAGGCCGTGTACTGGGTCCACTTATAAGACAGAGCCTGCCAGCCATCCCTGGATCTAGGAGGAGACCACTGGGACTCTACCCCTCCCTGCTGAATTATTGGCTGATGATAGGTTCCTAGGGAGGGACAGTTATTGTCTTCAGTTGTATGCCCAACAGTGAGCCCATCAGACGTCACTGAACGCACACAGATGGTCCTAGTTAAAATCAGTGGGTCACACAATACAAAGCAAAAGGGAACAATGTGACTGTGGGAAAGGGATCACTTGGGAGAAAGAAGGGATGGCGGTGTGAAAGGAGCCAAGAGAGGTTTGTGTGTGGGTGTGTACGAGAGCAACTGAATGCACTGGGTACATGTGTGAAACTGTTGGACAGATCAACTCAAAACTATCTTATGAAGATAGAGGACAATGGGAGTGTCTATGAGTCAAGAAGAGAGTCTCAGAAGAAACCAACCAGTTTCGTCTTCTACCTTTAGTTCTCTGAGTTGTCAGAAAATAATACTTTTGTTGTTTAAAACAGTAGGAACAGGTGGAGGAGAAAGAAGAGTAAGGAGGGGGGAGAAAGAGGACGGCAGGTTGGCTGTGACTTTTCCCACGACTGAGGAGGAAATGGCCATGCCGTTGGATGTGATCTGTAGCAGAGCAAAGGGGTCCACAAGAAGAGGAGAGTACAAGGGGTGCCTTGTACTAAGTACTTGGACTTTCCCACTGGTTCTCCAGAGGAGCCCCGTGTTCTAATTAAAAAAACTAATTAAGAAGTATTTTCAGTGTACAGTTGGTCAAACCATGAATGGAGAACTCACAGGCCCTGAACACCAGGGAATCTTGTGTTTTCTGTCTGAACTTTCCTGAAAGAATTATCAATAGCTTCTGTACAGAACTGAGTAATCACAATCCTCTTAGTCTCCACTGATCCCGCAGCTTCTGGGCAGCAGGAAGCTAAGGAGGCACAAGTGCACCATGCTTACCCTCTGTCTCCTTGTTGGGATGTCTGTCCCTCAGACACGAGAAAGCAGATGGCACCTTAGGAAGCTGGGAGGACACAATTGAGGAAGTTGTGCAGTAGTCGTGGGGAGGCCCCTTTGTGTACTGCTGCTTCTCCAGGTATGCAGTTATGTCAGACTCTAGATATTTCTTGGGGAGGAAGGATCTAGAACGGGTTGAGCCCAGGTCACCTCTCTCACAGAGTCTTCCTAAGGTACTTGGTTCTGAAGTAGGAGAGAGAATGGCGTTCTCCTGTTCTATCATGCAATTCTCTGCAAGGAAGGCTGGTCCTCCCAGGATCTTACTGGTGCTACCCACCCTCCAATTTACCCCTGGCATAGCTCTCCTCCCAGAACATCGTTTCTCTTAAAACTCAGAAAATAATTCTCTCCAAATCAAACAACTCTCTCCGGATTTCAGGTGACGTCATCACTTTCTCTCCTGTGTTGTGCCACTGTCATGTCCGAGTGTTTTGTTTTTAGCATGTATGAGTTCCTGGGCAGTGGCGACTCTGTGTACCATAAGGCGACACTACTAGTGTGTTCTTCAGGTTTCAGTCATCCAGTGCCCTCTGGCTGGTAAACAAGAACACCAGGGCAGGTGTTCCTCTAATTGCTTTATAAATATTTCATCTTCGTAGCTGTCTCATGTGAGAGATGCCTTCTCTCACCCTCTGATGAGCCATAGCTGGTAAGTTATAAAAACGAACAAGTAACAAGGAGAGAAAAACATGATCTCTGTTCATCAAAGTTATGTGTGTCGCTGGAGTTTTCAGAAATTCGGACCCATAGAAGGAAGGAAAACTTGTTCTGCAGCTTGATGGATGGCGGACAGCTTGTGAAATGCGATCGAGGAAGACAGTTTGTCTTGCTGGCCATGGACTGGACCCAGCAGAACTCTCCAGATTCTCTTTAGCTTCCCTTGTAGCACTCAATCCTCTTGGGGCTAAGGGGGGGGTCCCTTCAGGAATCATGGTTTTCTTGCCTGGTTGTTGTCAACTTGTCACAGACTAAGAAAAGGAAAACTTCATTTGAGGAATTGCCTCCATCAGATTGGTCCATGGGCGTGACTGCTGGCATTTTGTTGATAAATGGGGGAGACTGCAGGTGAATTGTACAAGAAGGCAAGCTGAACATGTCCTGGAGAGCCAGCCAGGAGAAGCCAGTGAACTGTCCTTCTCCAGAGTGTCTGCTTCAGCCCCTGCTTCCCTGACAAGGAACTGTCACTTTGAAGTGTGAAATAAAGACACTTTCCTCCCCAAGTCCCTTTCGGTCAGGGTATGATTCCAGTTACAAGAAGCAAACAAAGATAAGCATCCCCAGGAAGAAGGGAGAAGGGAAGCGTGACTTTCCAAGACTGCCTTTGTGGTTTGATGGAGAAAAGTTCTAGTGTCTATGACTTTCTGAGGGAAGAGGATGCCTCGTTTCTGTGGCCTGCTTCAGGGGTCAAAGGGTACAGAGAAAGAAGAACAGGGACAGAGGCTCACCCATGACCTTCAGACCTACGTCTACCTAAGTCCTCAGGGTGCAGTGTAACAAGACTTGGGGTGTGTTTCTCTGACCAGCGCTGCCATTGTTGGTCCAGTTTGCAGGTGAGAGAAGAGAGTCAGACATTATGTAACTTGTTTAGAGCCCTAGAGTTTTCCGGGACAAACCTGTACCTGTGTGGAGAATAAACCTCAAAGGACCCAAGGGAAGGAGGAAGAGGAGGAGACCGGTGCAGAGGCGTGCTCATGTGTCATCAGGTTGTCTTGGCTACTGGGGATCGCTATTTTTTGGTGCGGGGGCTCAGATGGAGGCCAGCACTCTGTTCTGCCCAGCACGTCCCATCAGCCTGATGCAAGCAAATTTTCAGGGCTGGATGTGGAGTTCTGTGTCCCCGAGTGAGGTGGAGAGAGGAGTCTCACATATTGTTTTCTTGATCAGCAGATTTGGAAACTTTGAGTATTTGGCTGAGAGCTGGTGGAAAGATTGCAGAGTTTCCTGTGGCTGTCAGTCTGTCTTCTGAGATAGGGAATGGGGCCTGGGCTCTGCCCCTTGCAGTGGGAAATGTGTGCCTGTCACTGAGAGACAGGCCTTGTGGGGAGGAGGGGAGCAGCACTGGTATTACAGCAGAGGAAAAGGGAATTTGAAAAGTAAATATCCCCCCCCACCAGAAAAAAAAAAAAACAGAACAAGGGAGGAAGTGTGTGCAGTAGTTTGCAAAATAATGACCTTTCCAGTGGAAATGCTGATTCCCAAAGCTGGGGAACCCAGAGCGAGGGAAAGAGGTCCAGCAGCCCCGGTCAGTCTTATCCTGTTTACTATTGAATTTCTTCAGGAGGAAAAGAATCTGGAATAGGCCCCTCTTACCTCGGAGTTGCTGGCTCCCTTTCTGTTTCTGTCTAAGAAGACAACGGAATAGCTGCTGTCTGGAAAAAAATGCTGGAGGGTTTCTATGCAAGAAACCCTGGATTTTAAAAATAAATCATTGGCTTGAGTATTCCGCCACATTTTTAACAGCCTCTGAATTTGTGTTTAAGGAGTCAGTGATTCATTCATTCGTTGATTTGTTTGTCTGGAAAACTTTGAGTGGTTCTAAGCCACGCCATCTGGGGCAGCCTGGAACGGCAGAGGTGAATAAGACAGGATTCTTACCCTTGGGCAACTGGCAGAAACTAATTAACAGAGCAAGGACAGAGAAGCGCTCTGGTGTTGTGAGTCCTTCTCATCCCCCAAGAACACGTCTTCTGGCAGTCTCTAGATCTCGAGTCTCTGAAGTCTAATTTCTGTGGAAGCTGCTGTGTACCGCTGGTGTGGACTCTGGGTAGGCTTTTCTGAAGCAGATGTAGGGCAGAAAGGAAGAGACAGTAGGCCAGCTCAGGATACAGCAGGTTTCTGGTGAGGAGACAGACAGCAAACCTTTGCCACACCGGGAGAAGGGAGAACGACCCCACCCGGCTGTAAGAGGGATTTGCCTGCTTGAACTCCTCTGCCGGGGAAGGCATTGGGAACGGACTGATCTTGAGGGACAACCTCCTGTGGGGCATAGAGGTGGGGAACAGGGGGCTGCTTGAAAGCAGGCTGTGCAAGGTTTCTCTCTAAGTCTGGAGACACCTTCACACAATGAAAGCAAAAAATGAGATATTCAGCTTCAAGAAAACCACAAGTAGAAGTGTAGTTCCTTTTGTCATTTTATCTCCTAGTTTGTACCCAAGAAGTCAACAGAATTCTGACTGTATTATGTGTATTGGAATCAATTGCATGGAAGATTTGGGAGGTTTTCCTGGAGACGGTCCCTCCACCAGGTGATGGTAATTCAGTATGGACGCAGGAAAAAGTTTCCCTTGCTCTGTTCCGTTAATTTCTGCCCAAATCTATCCAGCAGTTCTCCTTTCTTCAGAAACAAGGGAGGCAAGCAGCCTTGATTCATTATTTCCTAATATCCCATGAGAAGCCAGTGCCGAAAGACGATGGTCTGTGGAAAAAAAAAATCTGGACAGACACTCTTGCAAATATTGTAGGTTGGCTATGGAAATTGCATGGGACACATATGTTATTTTACAGTCCTGAGAAGTCCCGCAGCAGCTCCCCCCGTCGTCCCCTATGGTAACTGCATCATGGCTATGGTAACAGCATCATGGGCTGTGGACTCAGGCAGGTGTAGTCCGTGTAGGTGTGTTCTGACTGGCTGGCCTGCATCTGTGAATGTGAGACACAGGACATGCTGTGTTGTCGGCAACGGTGCTTATTTCAGAACGGTGCTAGGAAAAGTGTCCAGTGCATACAGCAGTTTTTAGTAGCTGCTATTCGGTTCCGTGTTTTCCAAGAGACTTGACTTTTTTTTTTTTTTTTAAAAAATTCTTTCTTTTTCTGGCATTGCACTCGTTAATATCTCAGAGGAGTCATGTTGTGTGAGAGACGCTGGAGTGAGACTAATTCCAGAAATCCATGCGTGACTTCAGTTAGTGGTCCCAGGGTGGAAAAATAGCTCCTAAACCCTGAGGGCTAGGTGATGTAGGAACTCTGCAGTTGGAGAACCAAAGTCAATTATCACTGGGTGGCAAGCTTTAGTTGTGTAACTGCACTGTGTTTTATGATAGTCCTCTAATGAAGTGATAATAACTTAGGGCAGTAAACAAACGGGGGGGGGGGGGGGCGGGATTCACGGATCAGAAGTGCTTCCACTACAGGTAGTAGAACCATTGCTCAAACTCACAGCAAACCAGGGACTTTGCTTCCTCCATCTATGTTGTAATAAGGAGTGGCGGGCTACAATCCCAACCGGCTCGCGCACGGCTAGCTTTACACCCGAAATAACAACACACAAATTGTATTCTTTTAAACACTGCTTGGCCCATTAGTTCCAGCCTCTTATTGGCTAATTCTCACATCTTGATTAACCCATTTCTATTAATGTGTGTAGCACCACGAGGTGGTGACTTACCAGGAAGGATCTTAACCTGCGTCCATCTTGGAGAGGAGAGCTATAGCGTCTGCCTCACTGCCTTCTTCCTCCCTGCTTTCTGTTCTGTCTTCCCTGCCTACCTATATTCTGACCTATCAGGCCAAGCAGTTTTCTTTATTAATTAACCAATGAGAGTAACACATAGACCGATGATCCTCCTCCATCACATCTAGGAAGGGTATTATGGTTGGCAAGACCTGGTCCTCACACCCTTTCTGCCATTCCTCCCTCCATTGACTTCTGCCTTTCTTGCCTCTGCAGAGACTCTTGCCCCACATGAAGGACAGGTCTGCAGACAGCTTTAGCTTTCCTGTCCTTGGCAGGAAGAAGAAGAAGAACCCTTTCCTCCCACAGCTTATGGGCAGTCACCAGAAGCAGACTTCCTTGGGTCCAGTTTGTTCTTGGTGCCACCACTGGTGCCCGAGACATGGCCCAGATATCATTGGTCAGGCAGTAGCTATTGGGGTGGGGCCTCCTACCCCAAAGGAGCAGTAGAGTAGCATCTGGGCAGCTGTTTGTGACAGAAAGTGTTTGGGTTTCATCACTGTCCTGGCATGTTTTGTAGGTGTTCGTGTTTTCACATTGAATTCATTTTCCCATTGGTTTTCAGCGGCTTATAAAACAAACACGTGTATTTCTTCCGCAAGTTTTTGCGTTGCGTCTCATCTCCCTTTTATACACTCCAGACTATCAATGTCCCCTTGTGAAGCTAGTCTGTAGAATGAGTGTTCTCAAAAGTTCAAAAGTGAGATTAGAATCAACCTCCTTTAGTGCCCTAGTTCTTAATCGGCGCCTCCGCATCCCCTGCCAAGGGACAGTTGGCACTAACTGAAGACATTTTGTTATTTCATGACCGAGTGTACTGTTGGCCTCTGGTGGGCAGAGGTGAGGGGCACTGTGAGCAGCATACAGTGAACTGATACACACACACCTTTGTCAAGGATCATGTGGTCCCAAATGCCTGTTGTGTGATGCTGTAGTTAAGAAACCTTGCAGCAGCTGATTTGTGAGGCTGGAAATTTTCTTGACTAAATGTGTCAGTACAAATTGTGTGGACTTTAATCTTTAATCCTTCCTTCCTTCCTTCCTTCCTTCCTTCCTTCCTTCCTTCCTTCCTTCCTTCCTTCCTTCCTTCCTTCCTTCCTTTAAATTTCTTTTCTTCTTCTTCTTTTTTTGTTTTGGTGACAGGGTTTCACTGTGTAGCCCTGGATTTCCTGGAAATCACTCTGTAGATCAGCCTGGCCTTGAACTCACAGAAATCTGCCTGCCTCTGCTTTCTGAATGCTGATATCAAAGATGTGCACCATAACCACTTGCCTGGCCTAAAACTTGTATTTCTTTTAACAGAGCTTTGCTTATGAATTTTCCCCCTTGATTGTATATGAATAATCTAAAAGGTGGAGCTCACTGGGCAGGGTGCTTGCTTAGTACCGTGAAGCTCTGAGTTTCACCCCCAGCCCTACACCAAGTGGCACAGAGGTACATGCTTATAAGTGAGAAGATCAGCAGTTCAAGGTCATTCTTGGCTACCTAGTGAATTTGAAGCCAGCCTGGACTACATGAGACCTTTCCTATATATAAATAAGTGTATGAATACTATTTTTTATGTTTTAAATAGTCTTTCAGTCAATGAACTTTTTAAATAAATATGGTTGGTAGGCATGCTTTGTGATTTTATTTCTCATCCCTCTTTGCCTCATTGTGTATGTATTAATTATGCATCTCCCCTTCTACAGATTGCTTTGTTCATTTTCTTTAGGCTATGCAAGTGTTTTCCTAATAAACTCAGGAGAGATTATTGTAAAGGGGACTGTTGGGTCCTCTTTGTTGTAAGCACTTTCTCAGGGTGTTACTGCTAAGCCCCCATAGTGGCTTTTGAATGCAGAGCTGTTTCAGCTCCTATGTGGGAGCCGTAACAGTGCTCCCCACTTTTGGTGTTATAATTACCAGTTTCCCAGCTTTGACAAGAATTGTTTTTCTACAGTTATTGAGAACAGAGTCTTAGAGCCCGGTATCATTGGAGTTGACTCCTGGGACCTCTCAGGTTGGCTTACAGTCTCACGTGCTTTTCTGGTGTGCCTGCCTCAGCCAGCCAGTCCTCTTTCTTGTCAGGACGCCAGCCATACTGGGTGAAAACACACCTCAGAATCATGTTTACATCACCTCTTCAAAAGCCCCGTCTCCACTCAGTCCCATCCTGAGGTTGTAGGGGTTAGGACTTCATCAGAGGAGCCAGAGTGGAGGGGTCACAGTCCATTACAGCTGCCACTGAGGGGGCTTCTCCTCCTCAGAACGTGGAAACATTTGGAAGAAAGAATTTAAACTCCCCAAGACTTAGTGTTTTCATTGTTCACAGCAAATATCAACTTCCGTCACGTGGAGCTGTGACAATGAATAAGTAGAAGGTGCTCAGCCTTTAACTCCTTTCAGATTGTGTCCACTGTTTCTTCTGACACCTGCCCTGTTCCACTCATGGTAGCAAGTCAGGATGCTGGAAAAGAGATTTTCTGTTCAAGTTCCCCTCATATTGCAGGGCAACACTAGCTAATAGCACATTTTCTTTCATGGCAGGTAAATAGCTCCAGTTATTACCAAGATTACTGCCCATGGTGTCTGTCAACAGCATTTACATAAAATGAAAGGCTGGCCTTGCACATTGATTCAGTCTCTCCCTTTCCTCACTTTCTCCTGAGTGTTTACATATTCCACAGTGTTCCCCGGTCTTCGGGGCTCTCTAGACCTTCATTTTTGACCTTCTGGGTTCTGAGAATGACCTCAGATCCCAGATAGAGATGGAATCAATCCATAGAAACAGCCTGCACTGTATGTGGTCCGTTGGAATCTTCCAGTGTAGGGGACACATATTTTCCTCTTGTCCCCATGGACTTCCATGGCAGTACCTGTTTATCCACACGATTTATCAAAAGGAAGGTTGTGGGAATTCATTTCGCTGTCTCGTGGATTCTTGCTACAGAATTTCTTTTGTGAAATCTGTTTCAGAGGAGAAACAAAGGCAGGGTTCACCAAGACTGGGACTCACCGCTCTGACTTAGGCTGGGTGACAGCCTCTGTCCCACTACGTCAGGGCGTCAATGCGTCACCGAGTCAGTGCCGTGTTGTACCGAAGGGATGTTGCTAGTCAGACTTTGAAGTGCATGAACTGAACACTTTATGAGGCAAGATTTTCCTTCCTTTAGTTGAGTCATAGTTTCAGAGGTTTCAGGCTTCAGTTGGTTGCTCTGCTGTCTCTATGCTGTTCTGGGGCAGGGCATCAAGGTGGAACAAACTTGCTCACATCGTGAAGGCCGGAGTGGAGACGAGAAAAAGGGCGGGAAGAAGCAAGTGGGAGGAGACTAAGTTAACCTTCATAGTGCAACTTCCAAGTCATGCCTCAGGCCACCTAATTCCTCTTTCTAGACTCCACCTCTTGTTACCATCTCCCGAATAGTGCCACAGCTGCCACAGCATGTAAGTCTGTGGGTTATTTAAACCCTGGCAGATAATGAGATGGAAGGAGTCTGTTCGGAATAGAATGATGTAGCCCTAGAACAAAGCTTTACTGAACCCTGTCTGTCTGCCGTGAGGAAGAACCCTGCCCACATAAGGCAGCCAACCTCAAACATGAAAACTAGAGAGTTCCAGGAAGATGAGGTGGGCCTCAGAGTGAACTGTGGCTGCTTTCTGTGGGAGTCCTTCCCCTTTCTGCAGCCCAAGGCGAAAGGAAATGGGAACCACACAACATTTTAAAAGCAAGGCTAGCTCCATAGGCACTATTTGAAAACCGTTTTCTGTCACTAGAAATAATCTCTGTTGAGTAGGTCAGAGCAGAGGAGAGAAGGGTTGAAGTGGGCCCTTCCCTGTGTTGCTTCTCGTTTTTGTCCCATTGTTCTGTCCTGACCTCCACTGTCTGGTTCTTTCACAGCGATGGATTGGAAAGCAAGACAGATACCTAATTAGGGATGGAGTGATTTCTGTCCCTTATCTTGGAAACATGACTCAAGGAAACTTTCAGGGATAGAGTAGACCTACCTGTGGTTATAGAAGCACATGTAACTAAGACGTAGCCTTTCGTAACCAATGCCTTTCTGGCAAGAAGAGTCTCCTCTATTGTGTATACTCAAGTGTACACAAGCTGCTGAACATGTTTGTTACAGTTACAGACTCTCAGTTTTACATATGGAATAAAGTGAATCTAGCAGGCAAGCAGGGGCATTTTCAAATCCTCCACCCACTCCTGGCTGACTCCAGAGATTTGGAGTTAGCTTAGAAAGCAGTGGCTAGGATGTCTAGACAGCTGTGTAGACTGTTTCCTCTATTGTTTCTGCCCTCAGTGATCCTCAGATTTCAATCCGAGGAAGAATTATTATACCAGACCCTCTGCAGTGATTGCAGTAACCGGGTGATGTCAGGAACTTGGACACTACTTGGGGAGATGTGTCGTGAAGCCAGTGGGGTCAGCTGGCAGCCATCAATGAAATTGTGACCTTTCCCTAGGTGTGTAACTGCATACGATGTGACTCTTCTGTTGGAGGGTCCCAGCATGTTGGGAGAAGCTGACAAGGGTCAAGTGTTACAGATGCTCTGCTAGGGGAGAGCAATGGGTCCCAGGAGACCAAACTTGTTGGATGGAGACTTCAAAGTGTGTTTCTATCTGGAAATTGGAACCGGGCAGTTAACCTATGTGTTAATACTTCCTGAAGAGCCAATCAGATTGTTCTGTGTAGTTTTAGCGGTACTGTCCTGACCACTAGTGACCCTCCCAGAGGGTTTGCTGCCGCAGAACCTCTTGTGACTAAGGGGAGCTGCTTTCTTTTAGTAGTAAGGAGCGGTCTGAGATGCTGCCCACCCCGCTGCAGTGCATAGGACAGAGTTCTGGCAGAGGTCTCTTCTTTGTCAAGTGGTAGGAAGTCAAAGCTACTGAGATACTGCTCTGGAGCAGTAGAGACTATGCATAGAGAGGCCAGGAGGAGTTCCTATGTGGGGCCTGTGGTATGGGTTGCTCACCCTGCAGTTGTGGCCTCAGCTCTGCTCCCTGGGAGCTGTGATGTTTCCTGCTGTTGTCACTACCAGGAGAGCCCTTGAGGACTAGCTGGCTTGGGAAGCAAGCCAGGGAAGTCCCTAACTTCTTTCAATGGCCGCTTTGTGTGTACTGCCCTTCTACTCTCTAGGGAGACTCTGGGGAGCCCTGCTATTGTGTTCTCACCTGTTCAGCAGGTTTTCCTCCCAGAAATAAAGACCAGTTAACGTGGTAAGAAAACAAGACCGCCCTTTGATTTCTAGGTGAAGTCACTTCTTTCTGTGTAATTTTAGACTGTTTTGTGGAGAGGTGGAGGAGTGCTCAGGGCACTTTTGTTTCTGCAGTCCATTCTCTGGACCCCCAGGATTGGGTGTTCGTTGCTTTGAATGAGTTACCCGATATGCACACAACCTTTGTTCTCATCAGAACCTTTTTCTTTTTCTTTACCTCTTTAGACCATGCTGGCCTCAAACTCACAGAGATCCACCTGCCTCTGCCTCCCGAGTGCTGGGACTAAAGGTGCGTGCCATAACTGCCCAGCCAGAGTCTTTTTCTTACTTTTCGTTCTAGGGCTTGTGTTTGGATGTGGATCCTCAGTACAGTGGTGTGGTGCTTATGGGGTTTGTGCCCCTCATGTTCTCAAGTAGTCAAGCAAGGCAGAAGCAATGCAGAGCCCGTCCCATCCTTAGCCTAGGTTAGTGTAGAGTGAGACACTGTAATTGTTTAGTAAGCTCCTATTGTTTTCAACTCTGAGAAATTTTAAACACAGCAAGATTTGGTATTGTCTTGACAATTATTTCTTCAGGATACCACCCTAGAAAATTAAAGTTACTCAAACATAATGCAAACCATTAGGGTTTTAAATGTAGCTGGCTGAATAACTAACTGTACAAGAACAGGTACTTCTTGCCTAGAAGTCATGAACCAATGGTGAAAGCGTGTGTGCAGGGTCAGGAGTCTGGGGAGCAGCCTCCCAAGTTATGAACCAGCTGCTCCCTGAAGCTTTCTTTTTCTTCTTTTGCTTGATCTTAATTGGTTTCTTGGACTTGCCTCTTTTAGGAATCTTTGAGGAATGTTTCTGCCTCGGGGCTCTTGCACTGCCTTTTTCCTAGTCCAGGGAGTGATTTCTCGGCTGTCCACAGGGCCTGCTTTCACGCTTCTCTGGGGTCTTTACTCCAATGCTGTAGCCCCAGTCAGCCTTCCTCTGCCTTCATGTTTGCAATTGTCATTCCTTTGTCTGCCCCAACTCCCCGCCACCTCCAAGTCACCAATGCCAGCATGGGCTGATGAGTCCCTACCCATTCTTCTGTCTCTTGTTGACTCTGCAACACAAAAAGTGTTGTTGTCCTCAACACAGAAAGCAAGTGTTGCACCTCATGGAGGGGCAGTAACGATCTGTGGATGCAAGGTTAAACCACGGCTTTGTGGCTTTGTCCTTGTTGGGCTCCACTGATGAGCACCACGAGGAGGAGCAATAGCTTTGCTTGGGTTTACCTCATTCGCTGGTCGGCTCCACCAAAGTTAATTATGCAAACAACTGCGGGTATCATTGAGGTATCATCATTAACTCTGCCATCCCTGTCATCACAGTGATGTGCTGTTCGTGGGCCATGGAAATTAGGGTAGAAAAATGGACAAGACTTTTTCTGGTCTGATAAAGATCAAAGACATGTTTGATTAAAGTCTTCATATAGATTTGTATTTCTGAAAAGAAAAAAAAAAGGCCAAGACCCATAGAAAAGGGCAGAGTTTGGACAGTCGATAAGGAAGAGAACACGAGGCTTTCCATCATTATGCTTGGCAATGAGAAAAATACAAGCTAAAAAGTACGTTGAGGTTCTGGTTTTTTTTTTTTTTTTTCAGGCTGTCAGGGTTTTCACACTGGCACACACTCCATCTGTTGGTGAGGCTGTGAGCAAGCAGGCAGTCTCGGGCATTGCTGGAGGGAGGGCAAGTTCGTAGAACCTTACAGAGGGGCTCTGGAGATACCAATTAAAATTTAGACAGTATACTCTCTTGGCCCAGCAGTTTGACTTCTGTGAATCTATTAAGGATAAATTTTTTACACATGCGACGTTATATTTGCACGACTTTATGCCCTGTAGGCTTGTTTGTAACACCAGAGGTAGGAGAGAAAGCACAGGATGAACCCACTGCAGGGGTCGGGCTCATCAGGGAGGACACACCCTGATGACCAGCTGTGAAAAGAATGAGTCTGCCCCAGTATTGTATTTCCTCTCTGTGGTCACATAGAGACCTGGAAAAGTACTAAAGTAAAAAAAATAGTATAGGATGCTGTCTTTGTAGAAAGAAATGGGAAAACAGCAGAATATAGTTTTGTGTTTGTTTTCCATTCATGAGAACATTCTGAAGGAGAGCACCAAGAGCCAATGAAGAGCTGTTCGGGTTGGGGGAAAGTACTGTTGGGTGGGGTGACATCTGTGGAGCCTCCATACCGTGTATTCATGCCCACAGTAGATCACAGCACTGCTTCATCTAATTGAATAGTCAGTGAGATACAGAAATGGAGACGCGGGAGAGGAAAATCATTACTTCCTTTGCGACAGAATTCATGGTTCTTCTGAACGCTCCCAGGCCACGTGTGTATTCTCCCTCTGGAAGACTGGCCTTGGGGAAGGCGTGCGAGCATGTGTGAACTCCTGGGGAATTTCTCCTTCCTCATGACATCCTGGTTGCTATAGCACAGATCTATTTGTGACACATAGAAAATGCTTTAAAGAAAAGCTGCTTCCTGACCATGACTTCCTGGGCAATGTGTTCTTCCGGAGACTGTTGAGCGCCAAGGTTTGCATGCCGTCTGGGCGAGATCCCTGCTCATTCAGGCCCGAGCGCCAACGAGAGCAGGGTTCCATCTCGTGTGGTAAGGGGCTGCTGTTTTGCTCCTGAAAACGAGGCAAGCCGAACCACCAGGGCAGTGACTGCTGGAGGTTTTGCCTCCCTTGCTTTCACAGCCTCCATCTTTCTTTGGGGACGCCTGGTGCTTTGGCTGTGCCCCTGTGGCTTCAGTCCCCAGGCACCAAGGGGAGCATTTCTCCGACACCAGTGAAAACAGGAAGTGATGAAGCAAGTTCGCCTTGCATCTGCGCTGAGCTACTTCTTTCTTTTTGTCATTCCTCATTAGATATAGACACGTGTGACGATCTACGCAGTAGGATCCCCTTTTCCACCGGCTCCGGACTTCCTCCATCACACAATGCCGCCGCCTGCGGATATCGTGAAGGTGGCCATAGAATGGCCTGGCGCCTACCCTAAACTCATGGAGATTGACCAGGTGAGTAAGGCCGGCAAGACTGCAGAGCTCACAACGGTTTGTCTCCCCACACTGAGTGGTTGGAGGCTTTGGATACCTCTTCGTCGCTCTCTAAGGGACTGTGAAATCTGGGCAGTCATTGCTGCACTGCAGTCTGTGCACTGCCCGTGGCAGTGGATGGGACTTCTACAGTCTTGCCCCACCTGCTGGACTATGTCAATACTAGGCTCCTGTCCCGAAGCAGTAGCGCTACCATCCAGAGGGACAGGCTGATTGGGCGCTGCTCAGTAGGACAGATGGGCTGTCCCAGCATACCCGCAGGGACTCATGGGTGAGCAGGTTGCTCTACTATGGGCAATGTAAAACTTAACTTTAAAAACTTACTTATCTCCAGAAGAACCAACAAGTGTTTTGTTGTATTAACAGCTTTATAATAAAATTAATACAGAGGGGCTTCATCTTGGAGCCCAGCCAATCATAGTTTTATTTACTGCATAAAATTCACTGAGTGTCCAGCAGATTTTCTGGAATATAAGACAGAATCAGAAAATATATACTGAATGAAAAATATATCAAGGGGGTTCATAAGAATCATTTTACTTGTGAGCCTGGATGATTGGCAAGTCATGTGATCTGGCTTTCACTCTTTGATTACAGATTGTCCAGGGAAGTTGGTCTGTTCTCATTCCCTGAAGTCATTCTGGAACAAATGATTGGAGGGAAGAAAGATGAGACTTAATTTATACTTACAGCATTCAAGAAGCGTAGTGGTGGTTTATATTTTCAATTAGAACACCATGGCAACACTAGCCATTATATTCTTCATACTACTTTATCATTATCTTCACAGTTCTTTTTCTGGTCAGGTTTTAATTTTATTATCAGGTTGAAGATCACTACAAGAGTTACTTGGCAATGTGTGGATTCCAAGAAGTTATCAAAACGGACGCCACAGGTCAAACCAGAATAAATAGACTTAAAATTGTGTGCAAGAAATGTCACATTGTGCAGATTGTTAAAAACTGCCCATCAGACCAGCACCTCACTGTCATTTTCACTGTCCTCTGAGGTCACTGGAGAATCAACTCTTACAAGTGAAGTATACATGCCCAGTAGCTTTGTACAGGGATCAGACAGCCAACACTCAGCCTTCTTCACGTGAGGTTTGCATAGGACCAGTCGCGTTTTGCCTTTAAAAGAGATTGCCTGGTGATATCTGACATAGACTAAATGTGGTTGGAACTAGGTATGGCCAGTCCAAAAGAATGACAAGCAAAGTAAATGCTGGTTTGCCACTCACAGCAGTCCTGGGCTCTGCTGAGGCATGGATTTAAGTGCGTTCTACAATGTTGTTTTGATTTTTCCATATGTGGGACTCAGGAACAGCTGCTTGGACCTTAGAAATACAGGTTCTCAGGCCTTACCTAGGCCACTGACCCAGAAATGCATGGTAATAAGATTCCCAGGGTATCTCTGTGCATAGCTAAGTGGCAAGTGGTACCCAAGCCAGGGTGCACATTGGAATCACTAAAGCCATCGGTTTATTCTAAGTGACTCTCATTTAGTGGTTTTTTTCCCTTGTATTTAGTATTCTCTAACATTAACACTATCCCATAACTTCAGGCACTTGGTCCATAATCACATAATATACAGTGTCAAGTCCATGTTCCTATTTCACGAATTGTTCCAGTAGAGTCACTTATAGCCATTTTTACACTGTTTAGTGCCCACCCCAGACCATGTACTGTATTTATCATTGCACCTCGTTGATCTCCATTGTCTGAAATGTCTCTAGTCATTTCTGACAGCTGTTTTATGGAAAGCACATCAGTTTGGTGTTCCATGGTGCCTCTTATCTATTAGATTCCAATTTTGCATTTTGGGCTAAAGTGCCAGAGAAATGGTCTTGTGTCCTTTTCAGGGTGACATGCCAGGGAGCTCTCAGATGACTTTGTTTCAGCCTTGTTCACTATTCCAGGGCTGTGGATGAGAACACGGGAGCTCAGAGAAGCCGCCTGGCTTGTCAGTCCGCGATGGACCAGGACATGACGGCAGGCTTCCTTTCCTCCTAAGACTTAACTTTTAAATGGCCATCTACATTGCAGTCCTCCTGGCAATTCCAGATCGAGGCAGACTCAGAATGAGGAACCCAGGCTCTTCCTGCCCGGCTGTATCATAGCCGGGCCATGGCAGAGCTGTGGCTGTCAGCCACTGATTCCTGATCCAATGAGGACTTGCCATGAGACTTGGGACCACATTTCCACATGCACCCAGCAGTCGGAAGGATGGTTGCCTGGAGTTTCTCCTGCGTTTCTGCATCCTTTGCTCGGGGTCGTATTGTCTGCCCCTTGCCCACTGAATGCTAACGGAAGTGCTGGAAAGCACGTTGCTTTCTTTAAGCTTGGATAATCAGGATTTCACTAACAGCTTGTCAGAGGTCGGGTTAGGCAGTGCTGTTTTGTGGGCTTTCTGCTATCACATCGTGTGCTGCCATTGTCTCTACTCTGAGCAGAGGCCCCGGAACCTCGTGCTAGAATCATCCAGGAAGTTTATAGAAAATATACACTATCTAGCTGCAGAGATTTTCATTCTGTCAACAAGGGGGGTGGTGGTGTGTGTGTGTGCACGCACACACACATGCACTAATATAATAAGTACCAGCAATCTAAACCAGACTTAAGACAGTTTGAAAAATAGCAACTGGATAGGGTGAGCTTGTCCTTAAAAGCTGCTTTCCCAGGCTCTTGTGACCAGTCTTTACTTGATGACGGGTGTTTCACCGATGAATCCTGGTGGAGGAGCTTCCACCGTGGTAGTTACACAGGGTTCGGCTCTGCTCAGCTGTCCTCCAATGACACCTGCGGACTGAGGACATTTGCTCACAGTGGGCTTGTTTACATTCTTTGTAGGTCAGCCTTGAGCAGATTCTTCCGTGGTTCCACTCGCCAGGGAGAGTCGCTAGGACCTTTTTGTGAATGGACTTTGTCGCACCACATGCCGCATTCCAAAGTTAACCACTATCTTGGTGCCTGACTCTGTTCCAGCCAGCAGATGCGAGGCGGAGGAGGACGGTTGTCGGGATACGCAGACGCTGCAGCGACACCACGTTTTCCGTTTTAGTTACCTTTCGCCTAATAAGTACTGTGTGTCTGTGGAGTCTGAGCTACAGGCCGGAGGCGGTTGTGTGGTGCACACGGTGGTGGCTGTGTACAGGCTATGTGTATATGGAGGCAGAACAGGAGGTACTGAGACCCGGCAATGGTCTCTGCTTGCTGTTTTGGCTGCAGTAAAATAGTATTTTAGATGGAGTAATGAACGGAAATTTCTCGCTCTCGGTTTTGGAGGCTGGAAATTCAAAGCAGCAGTAGTTGAGGATCTGGTAGGATCTGTGGTTTATCACAGGTTTCTTCAGTGAATCCTCCCACAGGCCATGGTACAGATTGACTCTCTGGGCCATTCTCCTGCTTTTAGCACACTCTTCCAGCTCTAGCATCGCTTGCCTGGGCCCCACTCGCTCCCTCTTTACCAGACCCTGAGCCAGCAAAGCATTGTTGCTGTGCCTGAGAATGCTGTGGCCTTGTGTCCCTACCTGATAATGCCGACTCTTGGCACCTGCCCTCTGCCAGCTGGTCTTCCTTCTCCAGGAGAGACAGAAGAGTCGCCGGTGCCTCTCAGACTATGCCAGCCCTGTCTCTGTGGTGTTAGCAGCCTTTTCTTTGTTAGCCTGACCCGTCCAGTGCTTCACCTCTTCACAGACGCCTTTCTCTCTTCCCACAGCAGGCCCTTTGATTCCTACTGTGGGAAATTGTGCCATCACCTGCAATCCTCTTCCTGTTAACTACTGTTTCCCCATTGCCATGCTTTCTTTGATGTTTGCAGTATATTGGTAATGTCATGGTGCTGTCTGTGGGTGGACAGCACCCTCCTTTCCTTTGAAGCTGGCCTTATGGATGCAGTATCTACTAGTTTGCAGTATATTGGTAATGTCATGGTGCCGTCTGTGGATGGACAGCACCCTCCTTTCCTTTGAAGCTGGCTTTATGGATTCAGTATCTACTAGTTTCAATCAAGTGGTTTTTTTCTCAGCCTCAGTTTCCTCCCTCTTGCTAATTCTATGCAGAATCCTCCTGAACCCATCCCCTCAGATATCAGTCCTGAGGGACTTCATTGCTGTTTTATACTGTATTAAGTTTTCTCCTTGATTCTCGTCTACTCTGCCAGGTATTTTCTACCGTCAGCCCTCTAGTCTGTGTGCTCGCCATGGATGGACAGGTTTGGTCTTAACTGCATCATCTTTTGTCGGGGTCTGGTGGCTAGCCCGGACCATGAATTATTTCTATGAACCAGACCCCAACATAAACTCTCTCTGGACTGGCGTGGAGGCGCGGGAATAAAGACACAACTCACGTGGCTTTATCGGGAGGGAGGTTCTCCATTTCCCTCACGGAATCCTGAGTTCACATCCTGAAAAATTCCTCTGTTTAGTCTCCAAACAGCCTTTATACCGAAACTTAACTTAGGGGAAATATATTAGCATTCTGTTTCCTAGGTAACCAGGTGAATGGCTTTCAGTCAAGTCCACAACTACCTGCCTGCTGCCTCTGATAGCTGTCACGTAGGCTTGAATTAGCATCTCTATCAGGCATCCTCCAAATTATAAAGAAAGGAGCAACAGCATCCTAACCTTTTGTTAGGTTGCAAGGGCCTGTCTGGTCGACTCTACGACCATCCTCAAATAATGACTATGGTTTTAGAGCCTGGCTGCCACACCAAATAAAAACATGGGCCTACGTTAAACTTCATGCCTGTCCAAGTGATACCTGCGCCTATCACCAGTGTGGGCCATTATCTGGCACCAGATCTCTACTTGATGGTGGCATGATACAAACGTACAAGCCATCACTTATCTTTAGAAGACATACAGATCGTTGATGGAATTCTCTAATTGTGAAGAAAAGCGTCTTAGGGGATCATTTGTGGACCAGCATCTGAGTACAAATGATGGACTTTGTACAAGGAGAGTGCGCAGGTCAGGTGAGGGGCCTGTCATCTTCACTAAGTGTGGGTTAGACAAATACTTAGAGAGACTGCTGTCCTGCTGATCGAGACCCAGAGGGTGCTGATGTTGTGCGACAGGCTATTCCTGGGGAAACACTACACATGCGTCTACTCATTCCAGATAGGTAGCCCACAACAGATGCAAGTAGAGATAGAGCCAAAGTCCAACTTGGCGGAACAATGTGCTTTATTGGGTGTTACTTACAGAAGCAGAGATGCCTGGCTAAAGCTGATGCTGTCATGAGTGACAACTTGTAAGGGCTAGAGACCTGGACCCCATTTCACAGCATGAAGGCAGTTCACCAGTTTGGAGAGTGTCTTCTCCTGGTGACTCAGTTATCTGAGTCTCTTTACGGCAGCTCAGCTGGTCCTTATTTCTTCGAGGCAGTTTGACTGGTTCTTGCTTTCTCCAGGCTGCTGGGTTTAATTCAGAGTTTTCTTTGCAGCTTGGTTCTTCTGAGAGAACTCTCAAGCAGTCTTTACTGTTTACTCCAGAGGAGGGAGGGGCCTGGTGAATCTGGTCAGTTTCAGGATTGAGTTGTTGCTTCCTGTCTTAAGGAGCTTCTCTGCAGGATGGACTTTCTACCTCACGAAAACCTTCTGCACAGCAGATGGGATAGATGGTCATGGCTTCCAGTCTTAGCTTGACGGGTCCTTTTTAATCGGTTTCTGGATTTTCAGGGTCTTCTTGCTCATTGCTGCCAGAACAAATCCAAATCTTTATTGCTCCATTTTCCTGTTTGGATGATTTGGATTTTATTTGAGAAAAGCGCAATATGCTAAAGGGAAAAAAGATTATAGATGATTATGGGATTTTCCCAGTGATCCTGAGTCTCCAAACAAAATCCTAAGCACAGAGTCTTAGTCTTCTGTAATTTCCCCCCAGGAATCCGTATCCAAGATAGCTGCAGTCTTGAAGCCCCCTCCTGTTTAGTAAATGCTGGTTCTTTAGACATGCGTCGCAGTGTGTTCATAGATTTCTCTTCTCTCCCAGTTTCCCTCCCGTGGCTGTCCCTGGCTTTGCCCATGCTGTGAATCTGAGCTCCCGCAGAGATCCACCTCCTTACCCAGCCCTTTTCTGAACACATTATAATACGGTCCTTTTGCCAGCCTTCTGTTTTCTGGAGCCATTTTCATTGCCTGTTGCTTTTATTTGCAGTTGTAATTTGCATTTCTCCTGTGTATACACATCTCTTGAAGTTGATTAGGAGCTCCGCTCCAAGTGGTCAGCATGTGGTTTAGGATGTTTATGGCATGGGGTCTGTCATACGGATCTCTCTTGTTTGTGTGTCTACCATGGACTTGAATTTTGAACTGCTAAGTTGAAAGTGACATGTTGTTATTCTTCATTTGCCACACTTTAAAAGAATTCCTTTCCATATATTGATGGGAAGTTTGTTTCCACAAAAGAAGCACATACGTTTTTTGGTAACCAAGTATAAACTGTTTGTGTCTTTTTTTCAGCTATTGCGTTTTTATGCCATATTTAAGGTACAATTCAGTAGGTGGAAATCTGGGTTAGACCAGACCGTTCAAAAAGCTGATTAATTAAATAAAGTGCTTTTTTGTACTTGACATTTTCAGGGTTTTGCGGATCCTTCCCATAAGAGCAGTAAATATTAATAACAATGGCTGCCATCTAGTCGGCATGCACTGTGCCAGGCAGCGTAAGTGCACTGTACGCAGTGTTTTGTCATACTGCTATAGCCCTAAGAGTTCTGTGTAGCTTTCCTGTTTCATAATTATTCAGAGCCTCATTAATTTGGCCATGAGAATTCTGCTAGGAAGATGCTGCCTTGAATCCAGCACTGTTCAACACCACTGTGCAGGCAGATGTTAATAAATCTAGGTCTCTCTGCTGGTTGGTTCTGTTTTAGCCTCTCCATCTATTATGCCCCAGTAACAGCAGTCAGGTTTGAACAGAAGTGAACACCGTCGCTGGTGTGCCTGCTCCGCTGCTACCACTGGCATTTTCAGGGATTTGTTGGGTTAAGAAAGCAAAGGCTGCGTTTTCTTACAATCCACAGGCACCTGCCCATTGGACAGAAGAAACCATGCAAAGCCATTTATGGCCTAACAGGCTAGCATGCAGGAGCTGGGCTCCTCAGCAGGCAAATTAGCAAGATGCTTAAGAATGTGGACTTGGTGGGTACCGATTGGACTCAAAGTCAGGCTTTACACTTCCCCTGGGTGTGACCAGGAGCAATTTCCAATTTTGTAAGGAAGAATTGGCAGTATTCCTAAGTCCTTCCTTGCTTGCATGACACTGTGAGATAAGCATTCAGCTCTCTGCTTAATAATGCAGCCATAAGCAGCCAGTTCTTGTTCTCCTGTTACACAGAGTAGAATAAGCATCTCATGTTTTAGGCAAATTTGGAGCCAGTAATAAAAACTTCTCCTTGAATACATTAAACCAATTCTTCAACTTGGAAGTCTGCAAATTCTAAAGTGTTTAGACATTAACTGCATGGTCAAAGGCAACCGATAGATACTGAGCTACAAATAAAAACACCTGAATTCAGATGCGGCTCTTGATAACAAAGAAAGAAGATAATCAGAGAGAAATTTGAGAGAACTGCTTTTTAATCTGTGCTGCAAACACTAGAAGCAATGGGATTTCCTTGCAGTGTTTTTCTCGAGTGCCTGGGTTAGATGCTCAACTCTGGTGCTGAGCCTGATAGTTCTTGGTGGTGGTGCTGTCCTGTGACTCCTAGCATTTTAAGGACATCCTGGCTTTATACTGTAGATGCCAGTAGTACCTCTCTTGCAGTGTGATTAGCAAAAGTGTCTAGACACTGCCAAATATCCCTTGGGCAGTAGGTAGAATTTCCTCTTGTTTGAAAGTGAACCAGATGAAAACTCCCAAGCTTGGCTTTACGTCAAGATTGCCCAGGAGCCATTGAAAACACAGAGAAGATGGATGAGTGGTTCAAGGTCCGTGGATTACTGTTTTTTATCAAATTCTCTTGGGGGATGATCTCATGATTATTGTTGCATTTGGAAAATACTGTTGCGAGGTCCTGGGCATTTACTGAATCTTCTGGCAATGTTTCTGGCTCCCACAGTAAATTTCAATGTCTCCCTTAAAGCCAATGTTTCCATTTCTACTTTAAAAACAGTATCCTAATAATTTTGAGCCTATGCTTACTTTTCAGAGTACACACATAACACCTTTAAGAACTCACTTGAGGAATATGTGATAATCCTATGATATTACATTAGGCATTTGTGGTGACGTAGAATGCTATTAGTGGGGGAAGTTATCCCTCATCTGATTGTTGCAATGCTTGAATTTGGTAACTTAGCATCTATTTCTTAAACTTCCTTTAAAATAAGGTGCCTGGGGAACTTCCCTTTCAGTTTTTTTCTTTCTTCTTCTCTTTCTCTCTCTTGTCTCTCCTTCTCTCCCTCTCTCCCTCTCCCTTTCTGTTTCTCTCATAGGTTATTCTATACAACCTCATATGAACTTTGAATATTTCATGTATAGGAAAAGAAATCCAATTTATTTCTTACCTCTGAAAACACAGTTTAATTGAGCAAGAGTGAACTCCAACATTCATTCTGCTCTTCTTTTTGAAGAATAGAATAACTTATATTGAGTATGCTTTCTATGTAGGTGGAGAGGTGTTCTGTCAACTTACCTCCTCCCATAGGATTGTTGCATAGCAAAGTTTTGGTAACTCAGGACAGAGTTTTGGCTCGACAGTATTTAACTGAAACTTTTTGATGAAAACCTTTTTCATTTCTGTAATGTTTTTTATATGTCATGCTTCGTGCTTCCTATTAAAAATATACTATCTAGAGATTAGTGTATGGTGGGATGTACACAGACACACACAGACACACAAACACAAACACACACAGACATGCACACACACTTCAGTGTGAAGAATTCTGTGTCTCCAGAATGATGAAGTTTTTACTTTGTAAATAAAGGCTGCTGTGGGATAATGCTCTTGTTTACTGTAAAGATTTGTCAGTTGTATTGGTTTAATAAAATATTGATTGGCCAGTAGCCAGGCAGGAAGTATAGGTGGGACATTCAGACTAGGAGAATTCTGGGAAGATGAAAGTCAGAGACACAGTCACTAGCTAAATGCAGAGGAAACAAAATAAAAATGCTGTACTGAGAAAAGGCACTAAGCCACATGGCTAAACATTGACTAGACTGTGGGTTAATTTAAGTTGTAAGAGCTAGTTAATAAGCCTGAGTAATAGGCCAAACAGTTTATGATTAATATAAGCCTCTGTGTGTTTCTTTGGGACTGAATGGCTGTGGGACCAGACAGGACAGAAGCTTCTGTCTACAAATGGTGCTCCACCTAAGTCTCAAACCCACGACTCTGAGATTAAAAGTCTTATACCCTACTGACTGAAGATATGATAGGATAAAAGGGTAGATTATTGAATGTACTCTAAGAAAAAAGGGAGGATACAGATATGATAAGATAAAAAGGTAGATTATTGAATATACTTTTAAAAACAACTATTAGTTTTAAATTTTTATATTGTATTGAACTTTTGTATATTGTATACAAGTTTTGTATTTTGATACAAATTTGAGATCTTTTAAAACATACTGTGCATATGTTTCTAATCTTGTTCAAGGTATTGGAATCATACTGCTCATTTAATAATTTGTAATACAAATTTCTCGTCTTTGAAAGTAATTACCAACTGTTTAGGATAATAAGGAAATGCAAGTTAGTAATTAGTCACCTATTATAATCGAACTTGTAGTCACATTAAGTATGTTTTCAAGGTCAAACAAAGATATATTTTAGATGGACAGGTCATCTTCAAACACTTCAGAGATCTACAGAATATGGCATTTAAGATGTTTTAATATCATCGGCTCTTTGTTTTTTAATGACAATGAGTCATGTCTGCTCTTGGCAGCACCAGGATACGTTCAGAAACAATAACGGGCATCGAATCCACATGGAGGTTACTTTATTTGTAGCAAAAGTAAACCACTGGGCAAGAAAATGCACTTGTCTCGACTGCTGGCAGTATGCTGTCCTAATTGGACAAGCAGGACATAAAAGAAAGTGACTGTCAAACATTGTCAAGGCAAGGAAGGACAGCCCTTCAAAATATCCTGCTTCACAGAATAGATGAATAGAGTATGATAGGCCAGTAGGCCGAAGATAGGTGCTCTGTTGTTGCAGAGAAAGTTTGATGGTTGTCTAGGCAGCCAGCTGTTTCTGTCATTTCTCACATTTCTTAGAAGTCAATTGCTTGCACTTCCTGCTTACTCAGTTAATATTATTTCTTTCTTGGGCCTCTGAGGGAGTTGAATATTAGATAGTTATAGTTTTCCTTGCTTACCTGACACAGAAAGCAAGTTTTGATGGAAAGCAAATTTGGTCCAAGACTTTGATACCTAGTAGGCTAGATTGGAGTATTTTCTTTGAATTTGTCAAATGCAAATGTACTAGACATTGTCAATGTATTTATTGCCTGTGTATATTTTAATAATTTTAATAATAAGCCCTTGTGCTTATTATTTTTAGTTGTTCTTATTTTAGTTATAGACTTTTTTATTTTAGACAAAAGGGGAAATGAAGTGATATTTCATTTGTATTTCAGTATAAGGCTTTCCTGAAGATCAGAGAGTAAAACAGTTGCACTGATCAGCTATATAGACCAGGCAGTTGTGACACACACCTTCAATCCCAGTAGCCACATTAGTTTGTCATGGAAATTGGGTGGTAGTGGTGCATGCCTTTAATCCCAGCACTAGAGAATATAAAATGGGAGGAGACAGGTTTCAGGCTCAGTCTCATTCTGAGAATTCATGGAGGCAGGATCTCCATTTTGGTCTGAGATAGAGGTAAGAGCCAGTGATTGGTTGCTTTGCTTTTCTGGTTTTCAGGTTGAACCCCAATATCCATCTCTGGGTTTTTGTTAATAGTTCTACAAAAGGCAGCATGGACTTTATCCTGAGGAGCATGTGACTAAGATGAGGTTTGCCCAGAACTCTGAGGAGGAAAAGGCAATCATGGGAAGTAAAACTCCCACTTGCTCTTCTTGTTTCCCGTAACCAACCGTGCTCAGTGTAGCCTCTCGACCAGTGCCTTGTCTGTCGTGATGCCGACTCCTTCCGTCTCTCACAGTCCCTCAGAGAAACAGTGCTGGTGAGCCTTCTTCCTAAACGGTCAAGACTCTGCCATCTTCCATCTTTTCTGTTGCTCCTGGGACCCGTATCCTCATCCCTTCGGGCTTTGCCAGCCCTTTTAGAGCCACTGTGGCTTCCTTATGTCTGGCATCATATGCCATATTATTTTCTGAGCTAACACAGAACTTTTCCCTCTTTAGAGCCTTTATAGATACCACTTTTCTTAACTGACAAGTACATTCCTGTTTCTCTGTCTAGTTGGCATTCATTCTTCCATCTCAGATGTATAAATCCCTGAGTGAGGTCATTTTTGCTCCTTACACTAGATAGATGAGGCCATTCCTATGTGCACCTCTAACATAATGAAGGGCTCCCCTCGCCAGCCTTGAAGTCCATTGTATGATGTTCTACATTGTTGCAGGAGGTGCTTTGTGCCTTCTCAGTGTCTGGCATGGCATAGCTGCAACTCTAAGCTGTATTAGTTGAGTAGAGGAGAGAGATGAGATGATGCTAGCATTCTCTATTCACAATGCAGTGTTAGAAGGAAGGGCTTTAGAGAGTGCATCATTTTCCTTGTCCTCATTAAGGTTTCTAAATGTATCTGTGAAGAGCTTGTGAGGACCAGTGTGGGTCTTCCCATCATGGCTGTGGGGTAAGCTTGTGATAATCTGGATTTACAAGGTCTTCATTGATGATAGGGTGCTTCTAATTTCTGGCTGGCACTTCTGACCAATTGCCTCTGCTGGTTTGTCTTTCCTGTCTAACTATCTCTGCCACTTTAGTATTAAATGTTCTCTACTCCATAATTCCTGCTGTCCCTGTGCACTTTTTCTCTTCCTCTTTCCTTGGTTAAGGGGTCACCTTATTCTTTCTGCTTAAACTGAAACTGTGTGTCTTCCTAGATTCCTCTCCCCCACAGCCATTGTAGGGAGCTTCCCCTCCATCTTCATCTCCCGTTATCACACCTGTTGCCCGTGCTTGTCAGCGTTGAGGAGCACAGCCCAGGAAAACTGTAAAACAGCACGTCAGGTATCATCAGGGGCAGAACTACGAGAGGCGCTGAGAACTACACAAAGACAGTGAGTGCAGAGTAGGTGGTGATGAACCTAGAACCAGTGAGTGTGGGGAAAAACGAACTAGAAACCTTAGAAATGAAACAGTACGAATAGCAAATGAAACATCAATTACAGTATACTAACTATTCAAAAGAATTAAACACACAAAGTTGGTTTAACTAAAGGGAGAATTGGTGAAAGAAGATAAAAGTAAAGATTCATCCAAAAGATAGCCTAAAAAGAAAGGGATGAAAATTGTTATGTCAGGCTCCACCTGCAAAGTGACAACTTAGGATCCGTAGCCAGTTCTACCAATCCAGAGAGAATGAATGCATGGAAGAGAGGCAGTGTTTAAAGAAACTCTGCCTCATATTTTATCCCTTTGGAGTTGGAAGGAAATTTGACCATGAGGAAGAACGGGTTTTGAATGACTGGATGCATCAAGGCTTTCCCATGTGGAACTCTGTGGACATAGTTCTCTGTCCAGGAGATGGCAGATCAAAAGACATAAACAGGGAAATGACATGGTGCTTTATCCTTTCAGATGGTCCCAGGTTGAGAATTATTTGGTGAATTGCAAAATGGAATGGAAATAGTTAGCCTCCTCCTGCCGTGGCCCAGTGAAGAGATAATTGTGCCATGGCCTGATAACAGTGGAGGAGTGGAGGTAGAATTGAGAACTATGTCTCCCAGATTGAGGACAGGACCATTGCTGTGCCTCCCATGGCCTTTGTTCCTCCCTCCGCAATCTTGTTCCTTGTCTGCCTTTTTCAGGATTCCCTTGGGTTTCCACTGGCCTCTTGGCCACCAGCAAAATCTGCTGTGGTTTGAGAATACGTACCCAGTTATGCCACTTTTCCATCTAAAAACCTGTGATGCAACAAGCTCTCAAGAGTGTCTGTATATGACCTAGATGGTTTCACCTTCCAGCTGGCCTTTTTAGCCTCCTGTAGTCTTGTGATGGTGCCAACTCTTCCCATTTATCATAGCAGCTTTTTTCACTACTTTTTTTTCCATTTCTTGTAACTCTAGGCAGAAATGCTTGAGGAGCTTCACTTGGTGCTCGCTGTTTATTGCTCCTTTCTGTCTATAGGCAGAATAAAGAGGAAAGTTTGAGTACACTGACAGAATTGTGAAGGATAGGAAAGATTGTAGGTCTATGTTTTGGTAAACGTCAAGTAGACAAATGCACATTGAAAATTGAGAGCTTAGAGGTAAAAGTTCTTTGAGCTTGTGGGTGAATATACACACCTAAGAAGCAGCCTGAGACAAGGAAGGACCTCAGGGAAGCTGGCTTGGAAGAGGTGATTTGCGTATCAAAACCAAGAAAAGAGCTGGAACGGAGAAGCTAATGTTGAACATTTGAGAGCTAACATCACGTTTTATCATGACTGCTGTGGCGAATGTGTGAGGAAGGATCATCCGCCAGTCTCATGGACACGCTAAAGGATTATAAATTAAGTGACATTGGTCACGGAGAATTAGCACTGAGGCACCCAGAGTCACGGTGCCCTTCCTTTCGATGGTGTCACCTGTGTTGCATTTTATTACACAGCCTCGTAGTTTTCTCAGTAGTACAGCAGGCTTAGTGACACCCTGGTGTGTGAATATGCGATCAGCTAGCAGCCGCTGTTGCCCTATATCACAAGACTGGTCAAGTGAGGACAGACAGTAAAAGTTTGCCTTAGTGCTTCGTTGAAGATACAGACATATGGAGACATTGTGGCCGTTGCTTGCATGTGTTAGGTTTTCCCTGCAAAAGCGGTTTTAATATTATTCAAGCCTGCATTTCTACCTCAGGTTGTCACCCTCCCATTAATGGAACATTTGTTTCAGATTAAGAAGCCCAAAGTCTCTCCAGTGCCTGCTGGCAGATACCTCAACAAACCCATTACAGTTAAGGGAGGGTAAGTTGGCATAGTGTGTCCACTCACAAGCATGTGGGCTAGTTGTGCAGTGAATGAGAGACCAGTTACAGGGCGGAAATTGAGGAATGTGAACTAGCTTCTTCAAATTGCCTTTGCCATCAGTTCACGCCTGTGTTCTTTTGACTGACATTGTGCTAGGTAACCTAAACTAAAATCATCTGAGCGGAGGAAATCTCAAGAAAACGGCTCCGTAAAATGGGGCTGTAAGTAAGCCTGTACGGTATTTTCTTAATTAGTGATTGATGTGGGAGGGCCCAGCACATTGTGCATAGTGTTACCCTTGGCCTGGTGATCCTGGGTTCTAAACGAAAAAAGTCTGAGCAAGCCAGGGAGAGCAAGTCAGTAAGCAGCACTCCACCATAGCTTCTGCATCAGCTCCCATCTCCAGGTCTCTGCTTTGCTTGAGTTCCTTCCGTTGATGATGAGTTGTGAATTGGAAGTGTAAGCCTAATAAACCCTTTCCTCCCCAGCTTTCTTTGATCATGGTGTTTTGTCACAGCGGTAGAAGCCCTAACTGAGAAGAATGCCATCTTACTTCCATCTTCTTTGCAGTTGACACAGCTTCCCTAATCCCATGTTTAAACTGAACCTGGATCCTACTGTGCATTGAGGCTTAGTCACAGGAAGTCACCTAGTCCAATCACTTCTCATCTGCCAGGGTTGCACACTCACACTTTGTCATTCTAACCTCTTATTTTCAAATGACACATGAATATGGTTAACCTTTTGTATTTGAGTTTGACACAAGTATAACATTATGTGACATGGAGACAGGTTAGCAGATCACAAGACTTGACATAATTCACAGTGTAACCATTCATTTCCGTACAAGAAGAGACATTGATGGTTATGGGTGGGGAAGAACCCAGGTTGGTGTTGTCTTGGAGCACTTCTTGGAAGGCTTGATAATGAGGAACGTTGAGAAAGGAACAGGGAAGTAGGAAATTGGTTCTTGTTGGAGACAATGTAATTTAGGAAATATTGCAAATTAGCAAAATAAAAGAGTCAGCAGTTGGAAGGAGACTCAGGGGGATCATCGATGACACAAGAATTTTAGTGTTGTGATTCAATTTTTTTTGGAGCTTTTTAAATGTTTATTTGAGAAACTGTTTCTACAGAATGTGCAAGGGCCTCTAAAAGAGATAACTGTTTATTGTTAGCCCACTAATGCATTGGAGTGCTAACTATTTGTGTCTTTGGCATGAATATTGTACTTTATGTTGGTAAAAAATATTTGATTAGTTTATGAAACTTGAAACAAGTCCTTTTTAGTAAATGATTTTTGAAGTGAATTATTTGTCAAGAAATAGGAGGCATGGTTTGTCATCTTTCAGGTCCTCATACTAATCTTGGGAGGCTGCTGTGAGACTCTCTGTCATTTTTTATAATTATTGGACTATTATTTCAGTGATTCGCATTGCAACTGTTGTCAAAATACTCATGTTGGAAGAAGCGGCTAAATTTGCCTCTTGGAAGTGTGATTTTTGTTAATATCTTTGAGATTAGTTCAGATTTTCTTATGAAAACAGGGAATGTAAACACCGCTCTCAGAACACATCACTTTTCTCCTTATTTACGCTGCAGCTCTGAAGTGCGGAACAGTCGTCACACGATCTTTGGAGGACAATAAAGCTAACAGAGCAACTGTTGTCGTTTGACCCAGTGTCAAGGAACTAGATGGGTCATTGTACATTAAAGTTTCTCCGAGTCATATTGTGCAAGTTGCAGTCAACATGCGAATGCTTTCTCTGTGGTACCCTGACATTTGGAAGCTGGGTTTCTTTTCTTTCTGGGCCAACGTTGCACAGAGCCGCTGTGCAGAATCTGTTCAATGAGTTTCCATCATAAAGCAAAGGAAAATCCCCAGTGCTGTGCAGTAACGCTTCAAAGTGTCAGGGAAAAAAAGCGCTGCCAGACTCTTTTAAAGCACTGCAGAAAGGATTAAGAACACAGGATCAACAACTTGAGGCCTTTGTGGAAAATGTTTTCCAATTAAAGGGCTGTGCGTTAATGACTGTATGGGAAGGTCAGTGACTGATGGGGACTAGAGGCTGCTTTGTCCACTGACTGTGACCTCCTTAGCTACTTATCTTAGCTTCAGGAACAGCCAGAGACTGCAAAGAGAAGTTAAAACTCCTCAGGGTTCATAAATTGCATATCAATTTTGTATCAGTTGATGATACAAAAGCTGCATTGTCGCAGACTAGAGTCACTTTAGAGCATGAAGAAGGATTGGATATTCAGGAGTTTATTGAATTTCTTTAAAAAGGTCCTGTGAAAGTCTAAGCAGGGAGATTACATTGAATGGACGTATTTGCAGGTGACGTTTATGTCTTACTCTGCTCCATATGCTGTGCCAAGGATTGTGCAACATTGTCTCCATTTTCTTGCGGCTACTGTGTGCAAGAGATAGCTTTTGCTCTGGGTTTTGGAAGAATTGTAATGTAATGTTGGAGTCCCCTCTGTATGCTGTGAATATGTTTTATTACCATTGGTTAATAAAGAAGCTACTTTGGCCTGTGGCAGGACAAATAAAAGCAGGCAGGAAATCTGAACAGAGATATATAGAGAGAGTAGGCGGAGTTAGAGAGATGCCATGTAGCTGCTGAAGGAGAGAGATGCAAGAACCTTGCCAGTAAGCTACAGCCTCATTGGCGATACAAAGATGAGTAGAAATGGGTTAATTTAAAATGTAAGAGCTAGCTAGGAATATGCCTGAACCATTGGCCAAACAGTGTTGTAATTAATAAAATTTCTGTGTGATTATTTGGGTCTGGGCGACTGGGAAACATAAACGCTATCTCTGTTTACAGTAATGAACCTAACTTTACCAAGCCAGGAACTGCAAAATCTGGGGTGCAGCCCCCATGGTCTTTCTCTGACGTGGTTCTAGTCAAGCGAAGGGTGGGAGAACTAGGCAGTGATCATCATCCCAAGTGATTTTTATCACTTGATAATGTTTTTCTGTGTCCTAAAAATATTCCGAGTGGATATATTGATGGAGTTGAGTGTTGTTTCTAGGAGATACCCTTGAGCCTGAAGTGCGACTGTCAGAGTGGAGAACTGCAGCCCACAATGCCTCGTCACTGACAGGTGTCTGTACATCAGCTGGGCTGCTCCCGGGCTGCAGCAGGCAGGTGGCAAGGCAGACACGTGGACAGCAGCAGATTGCAGAGCTCAAAGATGAACAAGGGACTGTGTAAAGTCCCCGTGCCAGGAGCTTTGGCCAGCAGTCAGGAACAGGTGGTTGAGTAGTCAGAAGTGGACAGAATCAGTCACACTGACCCTGGGAATGCTGATGAAGGATAGCAGCTGAGGGATCTCCCGGGAAAGAGCCTCCTGGTGGCCTGGTCTGGCTTCCTCCTAAATAAACAGCCCTCAGCAGGTCTCTCATGCCTGAGAGACCTGAGTTCACAGAGTGGGTTTTTTTTGTTTGTTTGTTTTCATTTTGTTTTGTTTTAGAGAAGAGTCAGACAGAAGGGAAAGCTTGGTTTTTAAGGGGAAAGGTTCCCTTTTAAGGGGTGGCAGGATAGCTCCGCGGAGCTGCCGCTGATCTGTGCAGCGGCTCCACTTAGGACCAGACTTCAGAGGAAGCATCAGAAGGGAGATGAGGATTCTGCAATGGGTGCTACTGCAATTTTCTAAAGGCAGCGAAGGAGGCAAAGAGGTGGAGGAGAGTGAGAATCAGCACACAGGTATTGAGAGCCACGCCAGAGAGGCAAGTTAGACATGAACGGCTAGAACACGAGACATTTCAGGCTTCTTAGCTAATTTTAAGAAAAGTGGATAGAAATCTTTTTAAAAAAAATTATGCTTTCTGAACTTGCAGGCTTGGATCAATTAAATGAAACTGAAGAGCTCTCTTGGAGAGTAAAAGATAAAATGAGAAGAATAAGTCCACTAAAGGAAGGCTCCCTTTTCCCGGTGCCATAACTCAGTGGCAGAGCACGTGTCCAGCATGTGCACGGTCCAAGGAACAAGTCCACACACACACACACACACACACACACACACACACACACACACACAGGGAGACGATAAATAAGTTCCCGAGAAGAACAGGAAGCTCAGTCATTAAGTATATATGCACATAATGTCCTGCCAATCAGGTTCCTAGGGAAACGCAGAGTTCGTTTAGCAGATGAGTATGTGTTACAGTATTTAAAGGGTCAGCTCACTTCGGTTGAAAGAAAAGGAGAAAAGATTGAGGCTCGCGGCCTCTGTGCATGCACAGACGTGACCAGGGTCTGGTGCTCCAGGTTGTGAAATGCCGGGCTGCCTTTCTCGCCTTAATAATGCACTGTGTAGTTCGGAAAGATACTTTTAACTTTCAAACAAAAAGCTTCAGCAGTTTAGCTCTATGAGTGTGTGTGTGTGTGTGATATATATATTAAAATATACTTAAGCAGTTGAAATAATTTACTTCCAACATTTGAATCCAAATGATTTCCAGTAGAATCGAAAACTGATTTTTAGTTCTTGGGGAGGGGTGTTGGCATGTATTTTAGATCTAATTGTAGGCAGACTTTCTCTGTGTCCCGACATTCAGCCCTATTCTGCCAGCTGGCTCCCAAACAAGCATATGGAGACTTAATATTAGTTATAAATGCTCGACCAATTGCTTAGACTTGTTTTTAGCTAGCTCTTATAATTTAAATTAACCCATATTTCTTATCTAAGTTCTGCCACGTGGCTCATGACTTGTTACCTCATTTTCTACACGTCCTGTTTTCTCCGAGTCTGGCCTGCAGCTCCTCCGACTCTGCCCTTCTGGTTTCCTGCATTTTCTCTGTCCCCCAAATCCTGCATAGCTATCGGCCAATCAGCTTTTTATTAACAATGTGAGCAACACATATTTACGGCATACAAAGATGGCTCCACAGCACCTAATGTTTTTTTGCTTTTTGGCTTTTTCTTTCAATGACTTATCTAGTTAGCTTTAGCTGTAAACTTAGCACAGACTACAGTCACCCTAGAGGAATTGCTTGGATCAGATTGACCTGTGGGTGTGTTTGTTTTGACTTTTACTTGAGGCGGGAGTGCACGTCTTTCTGGCACCATTCCTAGCCAGGTGGCCCTGGACTGCATAAGAAATCAAGTTCATGGGCATGGGAACAAGCCAGCAAGCAGCATTCCTTCACGGTTCCTGCCTCCGGGTTCCTTTCTTGAGTTCTTGTTCTGACTTCCACCAGCGATGGACCGAGAGCTGAAAGTGTGAGCTGAAAGCCCTTTCCTCCTCCAGTTGACTTTGGTTATAGTGTTTTATCAGAGCAGCAGGAAGGGAACCAGGACGCCGAGTGAAAGGAGAAGTATGCCGCAAATCTTAGAAAGCTATGGCTGAATGTGTTGTTCAGGTTGCTCTTCTCCCAATCTTGAAGAACTGGACAAAGACAGTGACAGCTCGTAGAACATCTTAAACAAGTGTTATCTAGCTAGACCATTGGCAAAGATGATGATCGGCGTAGAACTCACGGGCCAGTAAGCCAACTGATGCCTAACTCAAAGGCTTATACAGGCAATGAGAAAGCTATGATGCCAGCCCTGGACTTTCCAGTTTGGTGTCTTAGTCTGACTTGAGCGGAGCTTGTCTTGTCTTTTGGGTACTCCTTACTGATGGTGCTGGCCTGTGGTCTGCATCTCTTTTATCATCCACAGAGTTCTTCTCATCAGCTGTCTGGCTCCAGGCCGTTCATTGCATCCCCCCCCCCCCCCCCCCCGCCCCGAGACCGAATCTGTACTGAGTAGCAATAGCTTTTGTATATCTGGGAGCTTACATCCAACAGCTGCTACGAGCCACCCAGTAGTGGAGTATGTTGTGAAAAGTGGGAAACCTGCCCATTATCCCTGTCTCTTTTTTACAAAAGTTTGTTTCTTACTTATACGTTCTTTTATCTTGATTATTTGACTAGTGGGTTTAGACGTGAACCCAGGATACAGTTTAAGCAGGCAAATGCTCTATGAACATGTTGGTTTTCAGGACCAGTTAATTTATGGATTTCCAGTTAATCTAAATGTTGAGTCTCTTTCCTGGCACCTACATACGGTGATACTTACCCTGAGGGTGGAAGAATGGTAGAAGTCACGGATGAACTATGATGCCCCGTTTTCAGGAGACAAGAAGAAAAGACAATATGCAAAGTGCTCAGGAGTGAGTCATTTTTGTTCCAGGTAAAGAGAAAGAATAATTATGTCTTTCTGGCAAAATCAGGGACGTGTACTTGGAGAAGACGGCTTTGATATGGATGATAAGTAATTTGTAAGATTTCAGTTGTTAAAAGAGAAAGGGGGCATTTTCAGCAGAGCACATGACAGTAAAAATGTGGATTTAGCACATTTATTTTAATCATCCACAGTGTTTAGAAGCAGAGGTCATTTGTATAGGATAGAGAAGGCTTTCTTGGCAACAGACTGTGGAAGGCCTTGCATGTCAAACTTAGGGATTTATATACTTCATAGATAACAATGGTCACTGAACATCCATGGAAGATGTTACACATGAGTAAAACTTGAGGGGAAAATTTGAATTTTGTTTAAGTTGATATGGTGATTAGACAATAAGACTATAGATGTAGAGATTTTATTTGCAGGCACCTGGGAATTACACCCCGGAACAAAGGTGGTGGGTACAACTCGGAAAGAGAAGAGGGCTGTGGTGATGTCAGTGACATCATAGGATGTGCTGTCTTGTAAATGTTTGTGTCACGGAGGAGAATAGAAAAAGGCGAAAGCAGAACAAGTTCTCACAAACGTGCCTGGAAGACCTGCCAAAAGAAGTACCCAGAGTGTAGGAATTCATAGACAATAAGTCTGAGCCGGCTGTAATTTTATGGAGGCAGTTCCTAATTAAGGGTTGATGTTACAGAAGCTTCTTGTTCTGGAGAAGCAGAGTTCAGGATGCCATGGTGGCAGGTGCTGTTGAAGGCTTCATCTAAGGATCGAATTGGGTTGAAAAGGCAGGAGTTCTGAAGAGGAGGAGTTCTGAGGAGGAAAAAGAGGAGAGGAAGGAGGTGATTAGGGTGATGTATTGTTTTGGCTATCAGCAGCGCATACACTACAGCGGGTTATCAGGTTTGATTGACCTGAAAAAGAGGGAGCTAATGATTTCCTAGAGCAACAGTGTCAGCTCAGGCTGACAGGAAAAGGGAGGTGTGAACTGCTGTCTGCTGTTTGGTTAGAGCAGATAGGGGAAGGGTCATAAAGTGGGCCATAGATCCTGTCCCATCCTTATGTAACAGGCATTTTAATTGGTTGAGATGAATTTTGAATGTTCGACTCACCATTGTTCCTCTTGCTCTGTCGGTGAGAAGTTTTTGTTTCATCTTTCTGTATTGAGTTTGCAAGCTTTTTTTGACTTTAAGGTCTTTATTCTTTTCACATATCCACCTTCAGAATGTTCCAGATATAATAGTATCCCAGAGTCTTTTTAAACTGGCTTCTGTGTCTATGAATCTGATGTGCATTAAAACCCAAGTCATTGTCTGAGTCCTAGATTTAGAGGTTTGGCTTGATTCAGAACAGTGGCTTTGGAAATCTTGTCCTATTGCAGCAACCATGCCCTTTTGGCTTGATCTCCCTCTCTAGTATGATTTAAGACGGAAGCCTGGTCTTGTAATTTAGGTCTTGTCTTTGAGGGCACAAGGAGTAAGGTTTGGGGCCCTGGGACTCTCTGCTAGAATCCTTCTTACGTCCTCATACTCTGAAGGGGTCTACCAACTGGAAATACGAAGTTGTTATCTTACTTGAAGGGCTTTTCTGTTTGTTTGATATTCTTTGTTTCATTTTTTGAGATAGTCTTACCGTATAACACAAGTTGAGCTTGAATTTGAGATCCTCTTGCTTCTGTCTCCAGAATCCTGGTACTAGAGGCTTGTATCCTTGAAAATTTTGTTCATAAAGTTTCTTGCCATTTGGTTCTAAGAACACATTTGCTTTCCAGTTCACAGACACAGTCAGTGGACAGGCCTGGCAGAGGGCGAGGGCTTGTACAGCATGTAACTGAACTTTAGACCCAAGTCAAGATTTCTTCCTTACTCTAAAAAGCAATCAACTCAGGATGTCGAAAATACCAGATTCTGGGCGTTTCTCAAGAATTCTTGTTTCCCCTGGACATAATGCTAACTGAAAAAAAAGTTAGACTTGAAAAGCCAAATAAAATTTTAAGTACTATGAGAATGTTAAAATAATCTCAAGTTGAGAATTAAATAGTGTTTGCTGAAGCCTAGAATAGGGTATGTACACAGTACGGAGAGAGGATGGTTAGTGGGGACAGGGGTGCGGCTGAATAGGAGAGGCCAATTCTAGTGTGGTGCTCGGTGTCGAACCCAGAGCCTCACCCATCCCAAGTATGTGATGATGTACCAGTAAGCCATTCTCTAGCCCAGGAAACATAATAATAACCTATAATGTTTTGAAGGACAGTGGGATAGTTCTGTTAAAAAAGAATTGCTTGACAAATTTGAAACAGCTAGTAAAAATGATTTTGAGTGTTCCCAATACAAAGAAATGATGTGTGCTAGGGAAATATGTATGTATGTATGTATGTATGTACCTATCTATGTATGTATTTACCCTGAGCCAGTTTCTACACGCTGTGCAGCATGTATTGAAATGTCATGCTGTAGCCCAAACAAGTATGCAGATACCATGTCTATTCATATGTATCTAAGTAATTAAACAAAAGAAAAACTTAAAGAAAAAAGCCAGCTGGTTCCATTTCCCCACCTACTATGTGCACAGCGGCAGGCAGAGACAGACATCGCTTTGTGTTCATGGAGGAGAATGTGGTGGTGGAGTTCTTCTGAAGTCCTGCCCGTCAGCTCAGTCCTACAGGGCCTACTGACGCCTGTGGAGGACCACGGGAGCAACCCTTCCAGCTCCCTTGTAGACAGGGAGCCTTTGCTCAAGGCCAAGGATGAGCTTTGTCAGCAACACTGGAGGGCAAGGAACCTAACCATTCAGAACTCTTTACTCTTTTAGCGTAATTCCTATTTAGCTATAATCATTTAATTTTCATAACAGCCTTTAGGTTGGGTAGCAGCTCTCCTCATTTACAGATCAGTTAGCGATGTTTAGAAGATTAAGCTAACAGCAGCTTACACGGCAGGCACAGTAGGCTGCCAGTGCCTCAGCTTGCCAGTCTGAGTCAGAATTTCTGGGTACCACACCGCTCGCTCTTCAGAGGGGCAGGAGCTCTTTTTTCATGGGTGCCTTTCCAGCCCAGAGCTGTGGGTTGGGATTTGTGTCCTCTCTTCCCGGTATCCGTTCCTTGTCTGGGGTTTATTCTGGTTGACACCCTCCTCTCATCCCTCTTCCCTTGCTGACAGCTAGTGGCTGCTTGTCTCTCCTCAGTGCATTCCTTCTGCGTGGGGGCAGGCAGAGCACAGCTGTGGCAGTTAGAGCAACAGCACAGCTGTGGTCGGCCGCCAGTTGACGCAGCGGCACATGGTGTCATAATCGCATTTCTCTGGGGGCATTGACTGGGGCCACAGTTGGGTGAAAAGTCTACATACCTGCAAGAACAATGCTCTATCTCCCAAATCCCATTTGCCACATGCTCTCATAAAATTGTCATGGATCAGTGGTGGGAGAGACGGGTCAATAATTAAAATTTCCGATTGTTCTTCGAGAGCACCCAAGTTCCCCAACACTCACATTAGGTGGCTCCTAACCACTTGTAACTCCAGTTCCAGGGGGCTACAGTCACCTCTGTGTGCACGTGAACCTGCCCCCCCACACATATAAATAAAAGATAAAATACATCTTAAAAGATCATGAATTAAAACTTGTTTGCATAAGACCAAAAAGCTGCATACCTGATTCATGTACAGCTTAACCTTACAGGCTCCCATTTAATTTTAATAAGACTAACTTAAATACAATGATAATTCTCAGTATAGAAACAAGGACCAGAGTGGTAATGAACAGTTAAATTTCATGGGGCACCTCGTGGTTTGTTACCCCGAGAAAAGTAAGAGACCCATTGGTGGCTACGAGCAGCAAATGTAAATTTTTCTCACTTAAACTTTTTTTATTAGTAGCTTTTTTTTTGTTTGTTTAAAATGTTGAAATGAAACTGACCGTATTTCCTTTTTTTCCCCTCCCAGAAAAAACCACTGTCTGCAATAATAAAGGAAGTCTGTGATGGGTAAGTGTCACTGGGGGCGCTCGACTGAGGCCTTCTTGTCTGTGTAGACTAGGGAAATAAAATGCTTGCAGCGGAGTAGCGAACATTATTCACAGCCAGCATTATAAATAAGTGCTAGTCATACATATGTTCCTAACTCACCACTCAGTCTGCCCAGAGTCACCCACAGTTCCTGTGTGCAGGCTGCACCCCATTCTACTAGTCTGAACCATTCTTCCTCCAAGAACCGACTGTGAAGGAGCTGGGTGCTCTGCTCGTAGGCTTGCCTTTGTTTATTTTGGCGAGTCGTGCTCTTTGGCCTTCCCAGTAGGGAGCAATCTAAAGGTTCTTGGGGTTAAGTACACACTCCATCTGAAGAAAACTGAAACCACTCGTGTGTAAGAGAAGATGCCGAACCTCACATGCCGTGGGGCTTTCCTACTTCTCTGCGTGAACTGACAATCCACGAGGAGAACACATTTGAAAGTTCTGTGCGATGTGTTGACTGGCACAGCAGAGCTGGTAATCTAGAATATTCCCTATAAAACGTGTAAGACCTGAAATACTTAATTGAAGTGGTCCAATAGGTGACGGCTATGCCAAATGAGAGTTTGGATTCTGAGACTGCCGAAGAGTGTTAATTGCCTAAAATGTAAACTGTGTTTACTTCCTTTATTTTTCTCTCTCTCTGTTGCAGTCTTAAAAGAGTGAAGAATGTTGCCTTGCTCCCCCTCCCCACACTGTGTTAGTGTGTTAGAGATGAAATGCAAAGAGTAGGACTAGACCTAGGCAATCACCTGTGAGATGACTGGGGCCTGGGTAGTAAGGGTGAGCCAATGTTGGGGGCCTGGGTAGTGAGTGAGAGCCAATGCTGGGGGCCTGAGTAGTGAGGGTGAGCCAATGCTGGGGGCCTGGGTAGTGAGGGTGAGCCAATGCTGGGGGCCTGGGTAATGAGGGTGGACCAATGCTAGGGCCTGGGTAGTGAGGATGAGCCAATGCTGGGGCCTGTGTAGTGAGGGTGGGCCACACCATTTTGTCTTGGGAACTTACTGCCTTGCAAAAAGTACTGTTCTGCCAATTCTAATTCTGAAGAGTTTAATTCATCTCAGTCCTATAAAAACTGCCAAACCAGAAATTGCCACTTTCATGTTTCTGATTATTTATACTTGTGTTTTTAAAGGTGGTCTCTTGCCAACCATGAATATTTTGCTCTGCAGCATGCTGACAGCTCAAACTTCTACATCACGGAGAAGGTAGGCACCTGTATTGTATAATCTGGGCACCCGTACTGAAGGGAAGTCAATCACTACTATTTCTTCTGCTTAGGGCTGGTCAAAATTTTATGCCCCTACCCTCTGTGACAATAGGATCTGCTAAGCAAAAACTGCTACTTTAGTATTAAAAACATAGTGTAACACATTCGAGAGTGGAGTCCATTTGTCCTAGCACTTGGGAGACAGAGGTACGTGAATCTCTGTGAGTTTGAGACCAGCCTTGTCTACATAAAGAGTTCCAGAACAGTCAGGGCTATATAGAGAGAGCCTATCTTTAAAAAAAAAATAAAAAATAAAAAAAATTAAAAAAAGAGTGAAGTTCTAGTAGGTTTCTTAGTTTTGTTTAACAAACCACATTTGCTTTCTTTAATTATTTTAAATTGTATTTATTTGTTGGGGAGTGAGGGTGTGGAGGTCAGAGGCCAGCTTTCAGGAACCAAGCTCAAGTGGTAAGGCTTGGTGACAATTGCCTTTACCTGCTGATCCACCCCACTTCTACAGCAAATACTTTAGCTACCTTTTACTTCTCTTTTTTTCGGGGTTTTATTTCTCTTTCTCCATTGTTTTGTTTTTGTTGAAAGTACTTACGACAATTACAAAAACAGTCATGTGAAATGTGGCGTTGTGTGGACTGGACGCTCACTGTTTCGTGGCTCTTGGGAGCCTGCTTTCTTCATGCGTGATTTGAGCTCTGTTTAATAAGTTTGGTTAGATATAGAGATACGGGAGGATTATGAAGGACCCTGAAAGAAAGAAAACAAGTTCTTTGGTATGGGAAGGAGAAATTAGCAATGACTGATCTCCTGTTGTGTACCAGAAGCTGAAGTAAGCAAATCACTTATGTTTGCTAATTTTTTCTCAAGATAAAACTCCAGTATAAGAATATTGACTTTATCTGGTTAATAGATAAAAACAATCACTGGAGTCAAGTGGTTAGATCAATACAGGACTCTAAAGTTAAGAAGGAGCTTAAGATCTTTGTTCGTCTGGAATTTCATCTTTGGAAGTTTCTGAAACAGTTTCTTGAGCACATGCTGAGGTATAAAGGAACCGAGCATCCTCATGGATGGATGTCTTGTGGGGTTGATGGCGAAGGAGGGAAGAGACTGGTCATCTTCCCATCTGGTCCCCTGGCTGGAGCTGGAACCAATGAGTACACGGTGCCCTTGAAAAGGGAAAATTGGGTGACCCCAGGTTCTAAAATATAATGGACCTCATTTGTCCCAGTCAGCAGTCTCTGGGGTGACCTTAGGATTCCCTCATGAATCAGCTGGTGGGAGGTGAAAACAGTGCAGTATCCTGTTTGGATCTCACCGGCTGTCCCTGCAGGCGGCGGGGCCTTTGGTTTTCAGGACTGGTGTAGTTAGATACCTGGAAATGCCTTTGCAAATTACCTTTTCTTCCCAGAAGGACTCTGGGAAGGACTCTGGGGACTTTCAAGAGTGACCAGGTTTTCTTTTCCTATTGCCGGCTGCAGGTGGAAAATTAGTAGTTGGACTAGATTTCCTGGAAGGTGTTGGTGGTGGTTTTAAGTACACCTTTGATTTCTTTAATTCGATCCATAAAAACTTAGTTTTTCATTAAATTTTTCTCAATATGTTTTACTGTTGCTGCATCTATATAATTTACACACTATTCTCTGTGAGATAAAGAGGATATAAACAAAAGAAAGTTAAATGTTGGAAGTTACGTTTTATCACTGTGGTTTCATTCATCGGCCATGGGCAGTGAAACTGATCCATATGGTTGCAAAGCCTTAAACATGAGAATACAATAGAGTCATTCAGAGTGTATATCCTGTGTTTTTGTGAAATATTTTCCTCATATACCTGCATAGTGAAAATGTAGATTGAACTGATTCTTCAACCCGTGTTTTGATAAGCTTATTCACAAATGGCCCTGTCTTTGACTAATGAATGTTGACTTGTGTCAACCAGTGGCTGTCGTACCGCTTAATCAAGGAAAAACCCTGAGCATAATCCTTTCAGGGAGAAAGGAAACTTTTCACAAGGGCAGGTTTTCAAATCCCAACATCAGACACTGAACGGGTGAGCTTTGGAGAGGTTCTGGATGTTTCCGTTTAAGGAGCTCTGCAGGAAATGCTACTGTAGTATGGACAAAGATTTCCCAAAGAAGAGAGAGCCCTTGTGCTTCAAGGGCAGACAGGTCTCTTTTCTAAAGAGCTGGACCTAAAACCTGTTGAACATGGTGCGCTCTGATCCAAAGTGGTTACAATGTTAGACTGAGGAGTATATGTTTGCACTGCCATTTCTTAGAGTGATTTTAAAAATTACTATCTATACCGTCATATAGCATTGTGTCATCTTTTTTATTTTTGAGCTGAAATTCATATACGCTCAGAAAACCCAAACTGCTAAGAATAGGGGGACACTCAGTATTTTTGAGGCATTGTAATCATTTTTGGAGGGGGATCTTGTTTGCCTAAGAGATTCTTACTGTTGGGTTTCAGAGGAACTGCCTGCGTGTCTGCCATCAGTTCTTCAGCCGCAGTCGCAGAGATTAGCCTTTTATGAAGAGTTTAGAGAGTGAGAAAACTCTTCCTCCCAGTCCTCGTCCTTGGTTTGTAAATAGCATGTCACCACTCTTGCCATCCAGCTGTGCGTGCTTGTGCAAGCACAGAGCTGGCTATGCGCAGCGCAGGACACCACAGTGTATCTTGACCCCTTGGGGGTCAAACCTGGGTTACTCTCAGTCTGCATCTCGGTTCTTGCAAATTGCTTCTCTCTGAAAATAGGGACCTTTTTTTTCCATTCTTAAAATAGCATCGTTAACATCCTCTTGTTACTTACAGCCCGGTGAGTTGTTAGGTAATATCTGCGTCGCCATGGTTACCAGTGACTAATTTTTGAAACTTGTAGATGCCATTAGTTTCTGACTTTCACTTGCTATGAAATGGTTGTCCTCTCCCTGACAAAAATCACCTGTAATGTAAAAGGGAAAATATTCTCCAGCGCTGGCCCATCATGGCAACACATGAGGGGATTGAGGGATGTTTGAATTTCAATAAGGGATTCCCTCTTCCACCTACTTTTTTCATGTTATCTGAACCCATTCTCTAAAATAGTTCTCATTTGCATGGGGACAATGTCACGTTAAGGAGCATTTTGTAGAAGTATATTATGAAAAGTGTAGGGGAGGTTAAAAAATATCTATTTTCTAGTTCAAATTCTGGCTCAGAAACATAAATTGCAGGATAGATGAATGGTGCGTATGTTCATGAGTTTGTGTGTGTGTGTGTGTGTGTGAGAGAGAGAGAGAGAGAGAGAGAGAGAGAGAGAGCACGCATATGTATGTGCGTGTGCGTGCACACATATGTGGCTGTGTTTCAGTCAAAGTTCTCTTTTGCGTAAAAATGGCAGTGAGAGAGGGCTCAACTTTTTTTATCCATCACCTTCATCACAGTCTCATGAACTAAGCATCTTCATTTGAGTGGAGAAATGAGACCAAGGGAAGTCATAAGACGGTTGGTTTAGACCAGACACAGCAGAGGTGACCAAGCCCAGCCTGGCCCAGGAAGCCCTGCTCCCAGAGCTGTGGGAATCTCTCTGCTCCCTGGGCATTTATGTGTGGAGGAATACCCTTTCTTTGCTGACATCTCCATCCAGATTACCCCAAGAGTCACAGGACAACAGCACTACCGTTAGCAGTGTCAGTGTGTGACTTACTTATCCTCGTGCATTGTGGGAATTTCCATCGGGTGTAACTTCCATGAACTCACTAAAGAGTTATAAACCCTTTTACCTGCCTTTGCTATAGATTATGTGGCTCTCGGGGATAAGTACTGTGATTGTACTAATGACATCCTTTCTTTTTAAGGGAAATGAGAAAATTGCCTTGTTCTCTTTAAGTATGAAGAAAGGGGTGGAGGAAACATGGTGAGGGATGTACTTTTGGGTAACTGAGGTTGTGCCATATTTGTAAAATGGTATTTGGCTTCTCTCTGTCAAGACCCACTCAATTATGTATGAAGTAGAGAGATTCGTCAGCATAATACAGTATATGTAGTCATTGCAGGGATGTGATGAGCTTCATGCCGGTGCTTTGTGCAAAGCTGCCATGGAGCCTCTGGAGGAAGTATGGTTGTTTCGGTGCTCCGGTTTCTCAGCCTGTGTTCCAGAATTCCTAACAGACAGCACTGAGTGGCCTCGGGATGGGGCATCCTGTCCTAAGAGGATATTGTGCAGATTCTGTTTTCACACTTTTCACACGTCATCAGAGTAAAACATCAGTATCTGGAACGCACCCAAGTTCCGTGACAAGCAGAGAGGAAAGCCGGTGTGGGATTCAGTGAGCGCAATGGAGAGCCAAGCTTCCCGTACTAATTTCCAACTCAGGTTTTTTTTTTTTTTTTTTGCCTCAGTTTCATCCTTGTCAGACCTGTGGAGGCCAGTCAACCCCGCCCCTGACTGAAACCTCTGTGTACTGATCTTTGTGACTGACAGACAGGTGAAGAACCTTCTCAAAGACAGACATTTCGAATTGAGCAAGCCCATGTCCAGGCTGGTTGTAAGTTTCCTAGGCCAGCGAGGTTCTGCTGTAAGAGTCAGGATTCTTTTTTTTTTTTTTAAATATTTATTTATTTATTATGTATACAATATTCTGTCTGCATGTATGCCTGAAGGCCAGAAGAGGGCACCAGACCTCATTACAGACGGTTGTAAGCCACCATGTGGTTGCTGGGAATTGAACTCAGGACCTTTGGAAGAACAGGTAGTGCTCTTAACCTCTGAGCCATCTCACCAGCCCCAAGAGTCAGGATTCTTTTGATAAGGAATCACTGCTGCTTCCTCAGCAAACATTACACCTTAGTTGGCCTAGCTCTTAGCACATGGGAGTGAAGAGAAAGACTCCTGAACCTCACCTTCAGCTCTTGTGGGCTTCCTAACCTAGGCATTTCTCTTCTTGGTCTCTCCTCCCCTTCTGACCCTCCAGACCCGTGTATCTTCCGCCAAGCATGATATGCTGCTGAACTCTGTGCTTGTGTTGTGACCCAAGCAGACATGTGTTAACAGTGCTGACAGAGGCCATGTTAGCTCCTTGCATATTTGTTCTCAGCCTTTGTCAAGCAATGGTGTCTTGTCGCCAAGCTGCTTGCCTCAGGCTCCCTGCTCATATCTGCCATGGCCAGAATGAAATGGCCGTGCCGGGAGGAAAAAGACACACATGAATACATTTAATAAAAGAGATGTGCCAGGTGTCCAGCGTGTGTCAGGTGCTGGGCTAAGCTTTGGGTCCAGATCCACAGGCCCAGCCTTCCTGATTCTCACAGGCAGATACTCACCTATATCATTTGCTTACATTGACAGTAAGTGCCGCAGAGGAAATAAAGTCTTCAGGAAGTGACCTTTAGGCGAAGGTCTAAAGAAAACAGAGGGTGGAGATGCAGACAGCAGTAAAATGATGCCCGTTAGTAGCTGAGTGTGAACTCTCAGAGCTTGGGAGGCTATCATCAGAATAGCCTTTGAGTCCAGCCTGATCTGCATAGTGAGATCCTGTCTCAGGTAAACAAAGGCAAACCCAATCAAATAATAAAACCACACCAAAAAACCCAGATTATTGACCTGCAAAGATCAGGAAGAAAGAGTCCAGACTGAGGTGGGCTAATTATGGCTGAGCAGCTTTGCATAAGCCACAACTGTTCAGGCCTTTTAAAATGGTGTTTTAAGACCTGTAGCTTTATTCTAAAACGAAACGAAAGCCCTGAGGTAATTTTCAGCTGGACTTGGCCACACGTACCTGGGCTGTTATTACTCTGATTGATTTTGTTGGGAGCATCAGTCAGTCTATGGTAGAAACTATGAGAAAGCCCAGTTCATTGTGGATGGGAAAAGCATTCAAGGTTGGCTTGAAATCCACAGAGAGACTGACACAAATGCTGGCTTCTGTTCTTGAATCCAAGGATAAAACGGGACCAGAGAGGAGCTCCCTGCTTTCATCAGGGTGCGGTGGCGCACACCTTTACCCCCAGCACTCAGGGCACAAAGGCAGGTGGATCTTTGAGTTTGAAGTAGGCCTGGTCTCCATGGAGAACTCCAGACTAGCTAGGGATACATAGTGAGACTCTGATTTTTTAAAAAAAATAAGGAAGAAATATCTGCCTTCATAAAGCTTATTGCTTATCACCTCCTTGGCAGCTTACTAATGTTTATAATGAGACTTTATACTCGAATCAAAGTGCTCTTTACTCATTTCAAATGATGTCTTCTTAATAAGTTTATTTTCTCAGCCAGATCAAATGTCAGTACTTACCTGACTAACGTACCACTTCAATTTACTTTATAGAAATTACTTTGGATACAGGTGTTCCTAATTTCAAATACATGTATTTTCTAAGTTAGATTAGGAAAAAAAATATATGCAGCATTTTCCCATAGATTAGTATTCAGGATATAAAAAAAGAGGACTTTTTTTTTTTAGATTTGACAGCTCAGTGTGTGTTGGATTGAGTGAGATAATTAAAACACAGTGTTTGTCCCCATTCAAGTTTCTGTCTTGAGATAGATTAGTTGATATCACCTGATGATTGAAAGACCTTGTGTTAGAAAAGATTATTATGGAAATAATTTGAATTATATAGGCTTATAATTGAGCCATTGTAATTCTGTGTCTTACTAAAACACTGTCCTGTGGGATGCGGTTCTTTGGCTCTTGTTCTCTGTTGTTCCTATGGAGCTGTAGTTCACACACCCTTAAATACAACTGTCTTAGTCATTTCTCTCCTGCTGTGACAAAACACTATGATGAAGACAACGTAAGGAGAAAAATAATTTATTTGGGGCTCACGGTTTCAGAGGATGAGTCCTTGACCATCATGGTAGGGAAACTGGCAGCTGGTAGGTAGGCATAGTATTGGGGCAGTGACTGAGAACCTGCATCTCATCTAGAGGCACCAGGGAGAAAGACAGGGAGGGAGGAAAGGACAGAGACAGAGGCAGAGAACATGTGCATAATGGCTTGGGCTATTCAAACTTCAAAGCCCAACCTCAGTGACACACCCTCCAACATGGCCACATTTCCTAATTCTTTCAAAAGGGTTCTACCAACTGGGGGCCAAGCATTCACACGTAGAAGCCTGTGGGGGCCGTTCTCATTCAGATGACCTCTGTAAGTGAACAATGCAGTAGTTTTTCTGCCATGCTTTATCGTTTTAGCAAATCCATGACATTCTTATGCAGGGTATCTCTGTCTTCTAAAACAGCAGCTCTCAGACTTAAAGGCAGAACTAAGATTTGTCCGACAGCCCACAGTGAAGACACTGGCACTTCTAACTAGTGACGATCTACCTAGCATGATGCTGTGCATCTGGTGGATGGAAGCACAGACTATGAATCTGAGGATACAGAACATCCAAGAGACTCATCAGCTTCTATGCATACTGAAGTTTCCAGAAAGGAAGGCATCGACCCTGATTTAAAGTATTGCTGACACCCTTCCCCCATGCCACATTCTATTTTTCATTCAATAAAGGGCATGTCACATGTGACACATTTTCCGACAGCTGGAACCTTTGGACACCACTGTTTATGGGAGTCAGCTACTAGGAATGGAGGTCGGAGCAGCTCCAGAAAAAGCAGTTGGAAATAGGTCTTCTTGTAAGCTGTTTGCAACATGCGAACCATAAGCCAAGAATTGCTACTCCCAACCCCCTACACTTGGAGTTTCTCTAATTGGAAGTCCCAAAGATTGTTAGTATTAATATTTACTTTAAGAGCATATTGGATTTTTTCCTGGTTCAATAGTTGAAGATCAAAGGCAGAGGTTCAGTCAAGGGTGAAATGCTAGTTACAGAATGTATGTCTGCTACTTGGTTCTGGAAAGATAGCTGCAGTAGAATAAAACTACGGCTGTTGGGCTCCCTCCGCCCTTTCTGAATCCATCAGGCGTGACAGAAAATCTCAGTCTCTCTCTCAGATTGTCCTGACTACGCAGGCCTGGCACTAGTCCTCAGCCAGCTACCGCCTTTGCTGTCAGTGGCACCCCGCCTATATTCTGGTGCCTTAGCTCTTAGTGACTCAAACTAAATTTGCAGTAAACATTCTGAAGTCTCTAAAAACATTTTTTTGGGGTGGTTTTGGAGCTTTGTAATTACAGTTTGAGAATTGGATGGCAGCTCTCATTTTGAATTACTCAAGTGTTTTTCCTTTAGTGGGGCCCTGGAAAAGCATAAACTTGGAGATGAAGAAAAAAGACAGTCTAAGTTGAATCCCATAAATGGGGTGGGGGGGGCGTGAGCAAGCAGGGCAATGATGCCATCAGCATTGCTCAGATAGCAGTGGGTTTTGTGACATGTTATTTAAGCTCACCACTGACTCGTGGATATGGGCTTTAACAGGATGATTCCATAGATGGAAACCTTGTTTGCCTGGGCTCTGTGGCTTGTGCTTGGTAAGATATGGCTGCTTCTAGAATTACAGGCCAAGATAAAATGCCAGAGGTCCTGATGATTCCATGTTCTCCAGTTTGGCTGTTAAACCAATGAACAGATCGACTCAGTTGCAGAAACATTTAACTGTGTAGTGTTCAGATGCAGAGTGAGGGACCCGTGGACTTTCTCCAAAGGTAGAATGCCTCACTGCTTTCCTCGAAAGACAGGCTTCTCTCTGACCGCAAATGACCCTGGAGACTCCAACGTATACTTCTTAAACCCAAACAGGCAAAAATGAGACACATAAACTCATTAGCGAAGCAATCAGTTCTATGCATGGCCGTGTGTCTATTATCACATGTTCAAAAGCCAGAGTCATATCGCAAAGCTTCTAAGAAAATCCTGCTTATGTTTTTATGCTAGGGACATAAATTTATTTTTAAGTACCTATTAGATTTTCTTCTTTAGTGTGGGGATGGAAGCCCAGTGCGTTTGCATGTGTGTATATGAGTGATTTTGTTTTGTTTTTGGTGTGTGTGTGTGTGTGTGTGTGTGTGTGTGTGTAGGAAATTAAAAACACAACATTTTGTTGTTTAAAATGACCTTTTTGATTTTTTTTAGTGTATTTTTATACCTTGCTTTACATTTTTAAAGCATTTGCTAGAGCCTGCCAAAGGGAACTTACGATTACTAATGGTTATGTCTAACAGTAGGAAAACCATTCATTATTCTCTGCCCTCCAAGATCAAAACCCAAGCTAGATGCCCTCACCTTGTGATATCCCAGTGTCTAGAACTCTGCTCAATAGAAAATTCATAGAAGAATGGTTATCTGTGACTGTCATAAGCCAGTAACCCGAGGTCAGGTGTAAGAGACAGGCATGGACAGGAGCATATAGGAAGGGAGGAAAGGGAGAAAGGCAGAGTTAGGTCAGGAGCCCGTCGGAAGAGCAGAGGATGTGCCTGCAGGGTTACAGCAGTGGTATATGGACCTCTAGGTTTCTCTTCTTTGCACCATGGTCAGTTAAGATATAATAATTACTGTATAATATCCTTTATCCCCCCTGATTTCTGTTGTTCTAGTTATCTTTTGCAGTCACCCCCCCCAAACCCTATGCAACTAGTAACAAAATAATAACTCATTCCTGGTTGTAGTGCTAGGTTATGCTCAATTCCTGGACAGGAAGTTGGATGTGACAAAGCGCAGCCAATGACATTTCATTATTTGGCATCTGGGGCCACAGGTTGGAAACCATATGCTAGAATTGTATAGAATGTGCATTTGCTCATGCCTAGGTCCTAGGCTGTGATGACTCAAATGACTGGGCTCAGAGGGGATGGTAAAGGAGATCTCTGCTCCCTAGCACCCTGTGACATTCCTATGTGGTTTGGGATTTCTCCTGGCATGGCGGCAGTGGTCTCAGGGACAGCTATATTAGACAGTGACTGTTTTGCAGAGTAAAGCAGCAGCTGCGTGGCTTCTTGTGGCAATGCCTCAGAGATCCTGTTAGTCACGACTACTGTTTTCTGTATTCTGTTTGTCTAAGCACTCATGGCCTGCCCAGACTCAAGGGCCAACATCTAGACTGTTCTTGCCCATGGAAGGTGTAGTAAAGATCCTAGAGAGCTTGTTGGAAAAACCTCGTTCCATTCTTGACATTTCTGTCAGGGAAAAGTAGTCAGGTAGACATCTTTCCAGAGGTTATCCAAGAAGAAACTGGCTTATACTTTTGATAGATTCCAACTGCTTAAGCAGAGAGGAAGAACAAAAAGAAACAATGTAAGAAAGTTTATGTCTTTAAATGTACGGTGGCAGTGAACCACGTTTCTGTGCAGATGATGGACACACAAGGAAATGTCCTTGAGTCTGGAGTGATGGCTCAGCGGTTAAGAGCACTTGCTGCTCTTTTAAATAACCTGGGACATTCCTAGCACCCACATGATGGTTCACAACCACCTGTAACTCCAATTCCAGGGGATTTGACGCCTTCTTTTTGCCTCTTTGAACACCAGATATACATGTGACATACAGAGATACATCCAACCAAAAGACTTATATGGACACGGACACACACACAGACACACACATACATAGTACATACATATATGCTGCGTACATTTACGTATGTGTGTAGAATGTTGTATGTATGCATTCATACATAAATTCCTACTTCTGGCCTCTTTGGGTACCAGACATACATGTGATATACACACATATACCTAGGCAAAACACTCCTATGAATGTAAGTAAGTAAATAAGTTTGAGGAAGAAAAGATTTCTGTTGACATTTCTTAACTGTGGAGGCGGGAAAGCAACAGAGCTGTGTGTTCTCAGTAGCATTTATTAGGCACTTGGATTTGAATGCAGGTTTGGGGGAAGTTTTCTTGGGTCCTTTCCTCTCTGTCTTGGTTTCAGTAACTGCTTTTCACGGTTAAACTTGGTGCTGTGACTGACAGGAGAGCCATAGTGGTCCTGAGCCAACTGTGACAGAAGTCAGGGTAACCTTGGTTATCAAGCATCATAAAAGGCACCTTGCTCTTTTATGGAAATGGGGGAAAGACAATAAAGTGAACTTTAAAAGTTTAATTGTTTGTGCAAGATTTGCTGGAGCACACCTGCTACAGAACTGGGGAGCAGAAGCAGGAAGATCTTTGTGAGTTCAAGACTGCCTGGTCTACAGGGGAGTTCTAGGCCAGCCAGGGTTACTTAGTGAGATTTTGTCTTTTTTCTTTTTTTTTTTATTTTTAAAGGTTTTTTTTTGTTTGTTTGTTTGTAGTCTTATCCCCAAATTTCTATTTCATTGTGTAATAAATGGAGAGAGATAATTTCCTGTTCAATTGTTTTATCATCTTTTTATTTGTGTGTTGTGCTTGAGTGTGTGTGTGTGTGTGTGTGATTTTTGTGTGTGTATAAGCACACTCATCCCATAGCATTCGTGCGGAGCCCAGAAGACAACTTTTGGGATTCTGTTCTCTCTGTCCACTGGGATGGGAGATGGAATTCGGGTCATCAGGTCTGCACCACAATTGCTTCCCTCTACTGAGCCTTCTCTCCAGTTCCCTAAATTTTCTTTCAATGTATTTCTTCCCTTTTCCCATTTTCTGATTTTCTAGAATATTCTCTGTCTCTTCAGATTCTTCTTCTTATACTTAATTTGCCTTTCGTTTTTCTGTGACCTCCTTCCTATTTCACTCTGTCCCAGTTCTTCGCTTCTGTCCATTGTGTGGGGTTACCAGCTGTATATAAAAAAATCTCCTCTTCCTACTCTGTCCAATGGATGCTGCTGCCTCTTCATCTTCCTCTATCCTCCTTCTCTTTCTTCTTCATCCTCCTCCATCCTCCTCCTCTCTCATCCTCCTCCTTCTTTGTCCTCCTTCTTCATCCCTCCCCTTCTCTGTTGTCCTCTCTTTTTGTGAGTGTGCTTGAGATAGAACTTATAGCCTAGCATGTGCTCAATGTGTTTACTACTGAGCTAAATTCTCAGGCCTCTTCTTTTTAAAAAGGACTTTTTTTTTTGCATTTATTTATTTAATGTGTGAGGATGTGCACCATACATAGTGATCATGTAGAAGTCAAAGGACAACACGGGCAGGTGCGTTAATACACAGTGTCTGTTTCATTATGTAACGAGGATTAAATGAAATAATGCTAGCAACATAGTGTAGTTTCACAGTGAGTCATGTTTTCTATTGTCAAACTTTGTAAAGAATGAAAAATATCCAGTTCACTCTTGCTGACACCTGATTTATATTCGTACCTTTGAGCTGTACCATTCTTTATTTTGTTCGTTCTTTCTGCTCTCATAAAGCATTGCTCAAGTATTCAGTTTATAAAGTATTTTGGTGAGTCCTTAATTCTGCTTATAAACTGTAAGTGGAAGTTGAATGCTAACTCCCAGAAATTGTGTCACCTAGGATCATTTGTAGCCTCTATTTGTTGGCAAGCCCCTAGGTGCCGGGCACTTTATGAGTTATTTTATTTAAGGATTTAGAAGTCCTAGGATTTTGGGAGAATTTCAGGTCATGCAGTTATGAAGCATCAAAATTAGAACTGAAGGCAGGATCTCTCCAAACTGTTGAGGAACCATAGGATTTTGTTTTTAAATAGAAACTTATAAGATACTGTTTCGAGTTGTTTAAACATGAATAAAATAATCAGCTGAAGCTCCGCTAACAGACCCACCTAAATGTAATGCCAGCAGCAGCTCTGTGGAAGCCAATGTTCTTTTTTTTTTTTTTTAGTAAATTTTATTAAATTATAAAAGTTTCCATTTCCGCCCCCCCTCCCAACACCCTCCCACTCCCCCCCTCCTTCCCCTCCGTCCCCCAGGGCAGTCAGGGTTTCCTGCCCTGTGGGAAGCTCCAGCTCCTTCCCCCTCCCTCCAGGTCCAGGAAGGCGAGCGTCCAAACAGACTGGATCCCCAAAATCCAGCATATGCAGAGGAAACAGGTCCCAGTGTCATAGTCAATGGCTTTTCAGAAAGACCCCGGGCCAGCCACAGTCAGAGAATCCGGCCAAATTCTGAGAATCTGGCTAGATCACGTCCTCGTTCAGTCCCAGTCCAACTGGCCCTGGTAAACTCTCATCAGATCCGTTCCCTTGTATCAGTGGGTGATAGCATCCCTCGCAGTACTGATTTCGTCTTTCATGTTCCTCCTCCTTCCGCTCCCCCTCCGGACCTCGGGGGGCTCAATCCGGTGCTCCAATGTGGGCCTCCGACTGCATAGCCGTCCTTCGCCAGACGAAGGATCTATGGTGATAAGCAAAATATACATCAGTATGGTCATGGGCCACGGCCGATTCAGGCACCCTCTCCTCTGTCCAGAGAGCAATCTGGGGGATTTCTCCTTGGACCTGGGATCCCATATATGATCAAGTCTCCTGTAAACCCTAAAATGGCTCCCTTAGTTGAAATATATTCTTCCCTGATCCCATATTCATCCTCCCTCCCTCCCCCCCCCCATCCCCGGCCACCAAGCTTTCCCCGTTCCTCCCCTACTCCCTTCTCTCTAGCCCTCTCCCCCTCCATCGACCCTCCCACCCCCCCATGCACCCAAGATTACCTGGGACTCTTGTCTATTTCCTACCTCCTGGTGGATAGCTAAATAATCTTCATCAGGTTCATCTTCTTATTTAGCTTCTCTAGGATCACGAATAATAGGCTCAAAGACCTTTAATTATGGTTAGAATCCACTTATGAGTGAATACATACCGTGTTCCTCTTTTTGGGTCTGGCTTACCTCACTCAGTAAAGCGTTTTCTATTTCCATCCATTTGCATGCAAAATTCAAGATGTCATTGTTTTTTTTACCGCCGAGTAAAACTCTAATGTATATATGTTCCACACCTTTTTTAACCATTCTTCTATTGAGGGGCACCTAGGTTGTTTCCATGTTCTGGAAGCCAATGTTCTTATGGGCAGCGATCTGGTCACATGGATTTCAGCTACGTCAGTAGGAACTATTTCATTTCCTCCTTCATGGTGCATGGCTCACACTTCCCACAAATGTTTGCTTGACTGGGAAGATCACTTTTATTTTAAGTCAGGCATTTATTCACTCAAACAGAATAGTCCAAGTCAGTTAGCTTCAGTTCCTGATGCACTTGGATACCGTGAGATAGATGAGGATGTTGGAAGCTTGCTGGCGTGGAACTTCGCCAGATGTCCAGGAAAGGTGAAAACCTCGTTGTGTGATGTTCTACAAGTGTTGGGTGATTTTGTGTCAGGTTTCCTGTATGTGTTTTCAAGAATGAGAGCTGTGATGAGAAGTTAGGGAGGCAAATTTGAGAGGAAAATCTGGGCATGGTGGCATATGGTTGTATTCTCAGCAGTGAGGAGATGAGGTCAAAGGCCGAAGAGTTCAAGCCCAGCCTCTGTGTGTGTGTGTGTGTGTGTGTGTGTGTGTGTGTGTGTGTGTGTATGCGTGCGTGCGAGTGCGTGTGCATGTGTGTGCATCTCTCTCTCTACCTACCTATCTATACTTTGGGGGATGGGAGAGGGAGGGAGAGAGACAGAGTTCGACCCATTCCTTTATTTCTAAGCATCTGGAGAACTCTTAAGTGACTATGAAGGGTTACCATAACCATTGGAAGGGTGGCCAATTTATGTGAGGCTTGGGAATTCTAAGATGACTCCAAGATTCTCAGCTCTGTTGTTAAAGGCCGTGTGTAATGCTCTTGCCTTGCGTATGAAATGGACTGATGAGTAGGAAGGAATCTCACAACTATGACCATGCCACATGCCGCATAAAGTTTTCCTAAGGAGATTAAGGTCTGCAATCAGTTGGCTGTGGATTAATCAGAAGAGGGATCATCTTGTGGGCCTGGAGAAGAGAGAGAAGCATGAGAGATACTCAGTGACTCTGAGGAGGAACACAACACACCGCATGCTGAGACTGGGCAGCAGCAGGGGCCAAGATCTGCAGTGTAGAGAGTCTGAGAATGCTTCCTGGCTAAGAGCTAAGGGCTGGGAAATGGGGCCATAGGATCTATTTTCTATGCAGACAGAGGAAGTGAATTCTGGCAAAGATTCAGGTTCCAGATAAGGATCAGTTCAATGCCACCTCACATATTGATTTCAGCCCCAGAGTCCCTGAGTGGAAGGTCTCTCTTAGGCAGGCTCGTCTTCTGACCAATAGAAATTGTGATTTGTGGTAATTTATTAGGCAGCCTTAGAAAACCAGGACACCAAGGAGGGAGTGCAGAGTTCCTCCACCCTGAGCCAGACAACAGAACACAAAAGAAAATTGCATGAGGAATATTGGTGTATTATTATAATGATCAGCTGAATTGCTGTTATTGAATTTTTATGTTAATAAGAGGGTCTAACTATTCCTTTTGATTGCCTCATTAAAACATGCATTTGCAAGCCCATCGGCACACACTGGTACTGATGCAATGCTTCTTTGTCTATTTTTGGTTCTGAGGCATCATCTGAGATTCTTTATTTTTCCTCCCCATTTTAGAATAAAATGGGTTTCATTATTTGAAAACCACTGTCTGGCTAATAGGCACTTTGTAAAAAAGACTCCATTTGTGGTGTTTTAAGAATGTAGTTGTTGGCAGAGGAAAGAAAAGCACGATTGATTGTATGAGGCTGACTTAGAATCAGTACATTGTTTTACAATACATGTTTATCTTTGTTTTCTCATTACATACAAAGTTATGTATACATATAAGACACCCAGTCACTAATGTTGATTCAGACAGTTTTGCATGAGTAATGGCTTTCTTAAGAGTTGAAGTTACTTACAGTGTAGTTTGAAACTTTTTAATTGGGCCAAATTTAGCTAAAGTATATAAAATAGTGTAACAGACACCCTTATTTCTACCATCTAGATGTAAGAGATGCCAGCTAGCACTTTGACCATTGCCACAACCCTGCTTTATCATTTTCCCTGTTTCTTTCTCTGTTCTTCCCTCCAAGAAGGAAATACAAGCCTAAAGATGGTGGGTAGTCTTCTCAATATCTGATAGGTTTTTTGCATATCTGTATGTTCTGTATAGAATATACTGTATTGTTTTAAACCTTAAATAACTGAACTAGGGGAGGCTGGGGAGATGGCTCAGCAATTAAGAGTACTTGCTGCTCTTTCAGAGGGCCTGATTTTGGTTCCCGGAACCTGTATGTTGGTTCACTAATTTATCTCCGATAGGAGATTGACATCCTCTCCTGGCCTACACATGATGCACATATGTACACACAGACAAAACATTCACACACATATGAAATCTTTCTTTAAAAAGTAAAGAATTGCTATCTCCTGAAATTGTAATTGATTTTTTTCCCATTTGGTAATGTATGTGAGATGAACAATGTAAGGTGTCCCATGGCATGGACCAAATCATTGGTCCAGCCGTTTTCTTATGGATAATCAATTGCTTTCTCGCTTTCATTGTCAGAGTGCTGGGCTGGGGATGTGTTTGTGTGGAGCCATTTACAAGTTTTCCTAGAATAGAAACTTTGGTTCTCTACAACATGGAGTGCTAAAAGGCTTTGCAGTGTGGGTCTACCAGTGTCCAGCCACACCCACAAGGCAGCAAGTTTCTATTCTCTGCTATAGACTAGTGTGGTCACTCTCTTGCCATCCTAAGCCAGCTGTATGGGGCTTCATCCAACTTTTTGGGGCTTTAACTTACATTTACCCAACTGCTGCGGTTGGGCATATTTTTCCGAGTTTATTTTCTGCTTAGATTTCTCTTCTAAAATGACCCGTACAATCCTTGTCCATTTGCGGCATGTGAGAGCTTTGTTTTCATAGCCATTTTAAGGAATCGGCTTTGTTGTTGTCAAATAGACGTGTATAAAAATAATTTTCATACGATCATAGTGGTTCCTTTTTCTTTGTCATTTGGCTTCAGTATTTTCAAAGCACTTTTTCTTTTTTATATACTTTAAAGTTATTCTCTATGTTTTCGCAAATTTGAAAGTTTTAATTTTTCATATAGGTCATTAATCCAGTCTGACACCCTGTGTTATCTGTGCACATGAATGAGGCTAAGATTTGCTTTCATCCTTTTGAATGGAGACAGTTAGTCATGCTAGCATCGTTTTTGGAACATTTATTACCCATCTCTTCCTGTATTTGGTTTGCCTTGTCCCTGGTGCAACGTGTCAAGTTTTTGTGAATCAGGGCTCTCCAGGCCTCTCTATTTTGTTCTATTACCATATAGCTTTGCTTGTTTGCAACTTAGTAACAAGACTTTATTTCTAGTGAATGGAATCTGCTTCTGGGACCCCTTCCCACATTCCCCTCCTTTACCCCTTTCTCCTCTTCATTTTCTTACTTCTTCTCCTGGCAAATCAAGTTGCCTAGTCTTTGACTCTACTGTATACTTTTTAACAGTTGCTTGCCAAATCTCATTAGTATTTTGGTTAAAAATAGAATTTAACTTATGGCTTAACATTTTGAGAAATTGCTTTCTTGAGGTTATTGACTCTATCACCCATGATGGCAGCATGTATTTCCATGTACTGGAGCGCTTACTGATAAAGATTTATCATTTTTTCCATAAACGTCTTTTGTGTATTGTTCAGCAAGCTCATATTTTTGTATTCTTCATAAATGGTACCATTCTTAGTTATTTGTATACCAATTGTTGGATGTTTTCATTTAAGCTTAAGTTTTGCAAATATAGAGATATGTTTATGAATTCATTCCCTCTTTTGTATAGATTAACAGAGTCAAGTATCAAAGAGATGAAGTGACTGCCTCTGGTTTTGTGGGAATAGCTCGCTGGGTATCCTGAACTTTTACTCAGTTTTATCTAAATCTTTCTGTTTTGCTGACATCTTTTTCCGTTCAAATTGGCCAGTCTTTCTTTGATTCAATGCTGCTTCGCTTAGCAGGATCTTTTTATAGTAAGAAACTCAAATCTCATTCCAGATCTTCCGTGAATAAGGTATTTAATTTACTAAATAGATGTCCTTAATAACAATTAGCTAATTCATTTGGGCAGACATATTCTCAGCAAGGAATAAGTCTACCAAATAAATGTTTTCTCTGGCTATTTTCTTCAGTTGAATTCTTAAGGAAAACGCCAGTCCTAATTGAATTAACTTTTAAAAATCTTGCTTACTGCCTTACTTACGCTCGGGAACATGTAGGTCGAGGTCCCGTGAGCAACAGACAGTTGTGGGGTCTTGCCCTAGCACCCAGTGTGCAGCTCTTGAGAAAAGAAGTGCTTATATAGTGTGCGTGCTGAATAACACATGAATTGGTAATGCTTTTATGGTTCTCTAATTGACGCATAGTCATTTTTTCTTATTTGTAGTAAAAATGTTATATTTTTTGTGTATAAATTTTATAGCAATCTTTCTTTTTATGGCTGAGTAGTACTATGTAGCCACACATCTATATCACATTTCCTTTATCCACTCAGCCCTCGATGGCCCTAGATGAAGGCTATCATGGCTGTTGTGAACTGTGCTCCTCTCAGCACGAGAATGCAGATGTCTCTTGAGCGTGCCAGCTTCATTTCCTCTGGATATGCACTCTGGAGTTGAAATTGCGAGAGTATATGATGGTTCTATTTCTAGCATTCTGAGAGACTTCTAAGCAGTTTTCGGTAAGGTCTACTCTAATATGACATCTCCACCAAGAGTGTCAGAGTTCTCTTTCATTCACAGCCTTCTCAGCATTTGCCAGTTCTTGTCTTTTTGAAAATAGTCTTTGAAGAAGCTGGGCATGGTGGCACACACCTTTAATCCCAGAGGCAAAGGCAGAGGCAGGAGGAAACTCCGTGAGTTCCAGGGCAACCAGAGCTGCAGAGGACAACCAAACCCTGTCTTTAAAAAATAGCCATTAGCTATTGGGCTTGCTGAGTTAGACTATGAGCTGCTAGAAATGCCTCTTTAGACTCTCATTTCACTTCTGGCTATAGCAGGGGAAGAGAAAAATGGAGGAAGGGGGGCTGGAGTGGAACCTCAGTGAAAGTCCACTCTCTGATGTGGGTTCCTGGACTGGGCAGTTCTGCTCTGTTTTCCTGAATCCTCTTTCTGGCCTCCTCTTACATAGAACACTCCTCTTTAGAGCTGGGATGGGTGATTTCCTGGGAATGGACCTAGACAGAGTTTGAGCCTCAAAACCCAGAAGTTGTAGATGTCTGAGGCTCTGTGTAACTTAGCCTAACAGTGTGGAGAGGTGTGGTTCGTACATGTACTCACTGTACATGGAACTCACTGTAGAAAAAGGCATTAGTGATGGGACTTGAGCTCAGCTTTTGTGACATCTGTGCCTGATAAAATAAGTATTCCCCGGAGAACTGAAGGTCATGAATAGGGGAAGGGTATGGACTTCAGTTATACAAAGAGAGAAGGATTGTTATTCCTGTCTTTGAAGTTCTAAGTGGCCTATTAGCTTTAGTTCTTAAATGTATTTTGCCTCCTCTTCCAGGTTCTGTCATGATTAACACACCCATTCCTTCATTGAGAAATATACACTGAGTATATTTAAGGCATTAACGATGAAATAAACACAGAAGGTGCTCCCTGTTCTTGAGCACATGCCCCTCTGGGTGTGGAAAGAGACCAGTAGTATTTAGAAGATGAACAAAGTCTTAATTCTTATCTGGAATTGACATGAAAGTGTAGTAGTGGGTAGTGTGTGGTGTGTGTTTCCACTTTAGTGTATTCTGAGAGTGTGACTGTGTAAGGCAGATCTAAGCATGGACCCAAACTTAGACTTGGGTAGCTTCAAGTTTGCAATAACACAAACACAAATGAAGAAAGGATACAGATGGGTAGTACAACTGGTCTTGAAAGTTGGTTCTCTTAGTTCTCTAACCACACGGGTCTCAGGAGATGTTCTTACTCCCAAGAGGCAGGAGTTCTGCTGACAGTTTGTGTGCTATCTGTGGCCACACCCACCCTCTGCGTCTGTGTTCTGCTTATGCCAGTGCTGGGGCAACTTATATTCCCCTTGAAGGTCCTGGCTGTCCATCCTGGCCATGATTGCTATAAAGCACAAAGAACTGTCTCTTTAAAAAGAACAAAAGGAAGCCAGAGCATAGCGCTGTGGTGTTCAGAACAGGCAGTATTGATGCCCTGAGGCCTGAGAGAACTCCGTATGCTGGAGAACAAGAGGGAACAAGACCTTGGACTGGTGTGGGTGGGATGTCAGATAGGGGTATAAATGCTGGCTAGGGACATACGGGCTGAGTCTTCTGAAGCCATGGTGGGAATCTGTATGTATTATGGAGAGCCATTATTTTAAACTTTGTCTAGGAACTTGAATGGGGTGAGAGCTGCAACTATGTGAAAAAGTCAGATTGACAGTCATTACTCCATCAGGAAGGTACCCAGCAAGCCATAATCATATACACAGTAGCTGGGTGTTTGGGACCAGGAGAAACCAGAGCTGTCTTTTACTCTCATTGTAGGAATCTTAAAATATCATTTATGACCACTGTACTTTATTAGAAATGGTGGTATCTCTTAGACCTAAAAACTTTTCTGTTTTTAACACATGAGTTCAGAGGTCAGTAACTGAAGCCTGTGAACCAAATACATGCTGCCACCCATTTTGGCATGTTAAGATTCTTGGAGTGCAAGTTGTACCCTTTCGTCTGTGTTTCTCTCTTGCCATAGGTACCTTTTGAACCACAGTGCATAAATTCCTGCCTGTCTCTTTACGGAAGACATTTTCCCACCCCTGCATAATAACACAGAGTGTGTTCTACTATGATACATTCTAAAAATATTCAAGTAGCCATTTGGCTTGTTTGCAAGCTTACACGTTTTATTTAATACACTCGAAAACATTGTTCAGACATGAGATCCATAGACTTCAGATTTCTGAGATATCCAAGACCGGGAAAGGAAAAAAGAAAAGAAAAGAAAAGAAAAGAAAAGAAAAGAAAAGAAAAGAAAAGGAATCCTTGTGCACAGCTTCTTAGACAGGAGCAGCAAATGAATGAGCTGACCTGTGTCCGGTTCATGTGCCTAAGATTCATGCCCTCCCCCATGGCAGCTCCTCCATTTCTTCAAGATCCATCACCAAACTACATCCAGCTTCTCTATGAGTGTCACTGAGTCATTGCACACTTAAAATGTTAGTTTGAGGGCTGATCTAAACCCAATAATAAACTATGTAGTGTGTTGTGACTATCTTCATGTAGCACCGAGGAAGGCTATACACACGTACAGTTATCACTTCATAGCTATGTTTTCTGCATCCAAGGATTCAAACAACTTCCAGTGTGTAATTTCTCTTAAGCTCCCCTTGTAGCACTTTCCCCCCTTTGTCTATGTTCTCTCCACAATACAGTCTAACAACAATTTTTCATAAGTAACTTTTCATCAAGGATCATCAGTGGACTTAAAATGATTTAAAGTATACAAGAGGGTGTGCAGTGATAAGATACAAACACTGCTGTTTTTAACATAAGGGACTTGAGCATCACCGGCCTTGTATCTGAACGGCCTCCTGTACCATCCTACATCAGTCATCAATACAATCTCCTACAGACTTTACCACACGCTAATTCTGTCTAGGCAGTTCCTCAGTTGGGGTTCCTTCTTCTCAGGTGGCTCTAGGTTGTGACAATAGACAATAAAAGTTCACCAGTAGGGGATTGGGGAGGTGGTTGAGCAGTTAGGAGCCCTTGGTGCTCTTCAAGGTGATCGGGGTTCCAGGGATTCTATACCCTTTCTGGTTTCTATGGTACCAGGCATGCATGTGATGTATCACACACACACACACACATACATATGCAAGCAAAATGCCCATACACGTAAAATAAATAAAATAATAAAAACCCGAACAATACAAGCAAGCAACATGCCATGCATTTACCATGCGTCTTCGTGTGCCAGGAGTAGTGCATGCTCAGATGGCAAAGCTGCTGTCGCTGAAGCCAAGGATTGTGTCCGGTCTCCGTGATACCCGCATGTCGGCTCACAACAACTCAGATTTCTAATTTTCAGAATTTCATTTGGCCGCAGGCTGACTCACACCTGGACACTGTTCTTTTCCTAAGTGTTTCCATCATTTTGTTCCCTAGCTCTCCAATGTGAAGGTTTGTGCAACATTTTCCGTCTGTGGACTTGTTGGCACTGATGCTGCCTAGAACAGAATGTGAACTTGGTACTTTCTCCACTGTTAGGGTCCCCATGATCACTGCCAGTGCCGCTGGAATTGGCCTTTTTAAAATGTCTTTTCCAGGCATGAGTTTATTTCTTGTAGACGTGGCGCTGCAGAACTTTGTGTCTGGGACTACAGGCTCTAACTTGCCCATCATAACTCAGGTTTAAACCTAGCCCATGGCCTTTGGTTGAGTGTAGATTGAAGCTGATAGGAACAGGGGCTGGCAATTTGGTCTTCATTCCAACGGTATTGGATCGCTCCATGTTTTTCACCTGATTTGTACGAACTCTTTTGCCCTAAACCTCGACAGTTACTCTCTCTTAAATACACGGGCAAAGCTTTATGTGTCAGACATTCTTATTGTCCTCTTTCCCATATTGCAGATAAGGAACACTGTACTTAGGGTCACCCAATAGAGCATCAGTATTTCTTCAGCATGTACATAATGTGTTCTCTGCAGACTAATAGTCTAGTATGGCTTGCTGTCACTTCCCGTGTTCTCATACAATAAAAAGTCCTTTATTCTCAAACACTAAGCATTCTTCTCCAGCAATACTATAGTGATCATATTACATAACTAATATGCTTAACTATCATTTCTTTGTATTTTCCTTTGTCCTAAGGAACATTTGGAAGACTTACTAAATCAGTCAGAGTCTAATCAGGGTACAGCAACCATATATATATATATATATACATACATACATATGTATATACATATATGTATGTATATATATGCATTGAATTAGTAGAAATTCAATTTAGATAACTGGGTGAGAGCAAGAGCTGGTTTGTTTGAGTATCAGGGTCACAGGGTCTCTGATGAACCTAGATGGAATAGTTGCAGAAAAGTCTGAGGAAGAAGACCATGTAGCCAAAGATCAAGAGTGAGCATTACCTCTCCCTGTGTAGCTCTGGGCAGAGGGTATGACTACCGCAGAAGCTTTTCCACTTGCCTGCCATTCACAGATTGGTTAGAGGAAAGTTGACCTGTGCTGGACCATAGAACTGTTTTCTTGCTGGAGGGTTGGGTTTCAGATCTACTTAGAAGTGGTTTTTGATAAGAGTTTGGCCAAGGGGTGTAAGGGTGTGTAGGAGTACAAGATTTGAGAGCCTTCATAGGGAATAACACTGGGGAGACGCTCACCTCATTGCTCTCTGCTGGTGAAGTACAACATTCTCCCAAGTGGCAAGGGAAAGACACTGAGGTCCAGCTTCAGTGCAGTAAAGCAGGGCCAAGGTCAGTAAATTTTGAGTTAAGTGAAAACAAACAAATGACTCGTCTATGCCGTTTGTACCTTTGTTGCAGGGTGTTTGACTACACTGCAACACTCCTAGACTGTTAATAAAATTAATCTTGAATTGGGGTGAAGTCAGCAACTAGCTGACTGAAATTAGCCATAGAGATTTTTGATAGAGAGGCACAGGAAGGAGTAGGAAGGGTCTTCAAACAATTTGAGGGCCCTTTTGGATCTGTACAGCGTGGAGAGAGGGTCAACGGATCATTCCCCCACTTTCTTGATCTATTAGGTTTTTACCCCATTATCTGATTCCTGACTTTTTATTAATAATAGAACAATTTAGATAAACCCTTCAACTCTTAATTTCTTACTTCTCTTTAAATGTGGGTGTAGGGATTATGAATAATTGTGAAATATTATTTGCACCTTCTATTTTTCTGTAAGAGAATGGAGAAAAATGTATAGCTCAATAAAAACAGTTAAACATTTTCTGATTAAAAAAAAACACAAAAAACCAACCTTGAATAAATGTTGAATTTGAGCATTTTAAAGGCCGTTATCAGACATGCCAAAACTCATACACTAAAAATGTGTCCCTTGTTGACTGTCCTTGATGTTCCATATGGGAGGAAAGGCATACGTTTTAATCATGGAACCCATTGCCTATTAACTCTTGGTATCTTGGCATTATCTCTTGGATTGTTCACTTTGGTACTGGGAGGTGCTGTGTGTGCCTGCATCTCGGGTTGGAAGCTGTACACAGTTGCTTCCAGTCCTCTGTCTCTAGGCTTAGTTTCCCGAATGTCTACCCTCTGCTATTCTAATTCACCACATATGACAGATTTATTTCCCTGAGATTCCTTCATCATATCATCAGTCCTGCCCAAGAGCCTTAAATATTTCCTCCCTGTTTGCTAGATTGAGAATAAGAAGCCTATTGACGTCTGGCACTGGTCCCTTCTCCTCCCTCCTGCCGATAAGGAAACACACTGATTGAGAGCAGTTGGCCCAGACCCAACCCGGAGCGTCCTTCCTCTCAGTCCATTGTACAGTTCCGACCATGTGGGCCCAGCTTCCTTATCCCACCACTGTTCTCCAGTGCAACACCTGTCCTGAGAGAGATTTGATTGACACTTGGCCTCGTCCCCTGGTTGTCCGACTATGCCTTTGTGTATGCCAACAGGATGGGATGCTCACATTGGGCCCTGAGCTTCTGTGTGTGGAGATGGCCTATACTCTCTTGAGTATCATTACAATCACATCCCATTCTCTAGAGAACACATCACAGTGGACAGCATTCCCGGGTGCTTGAAGGACAGGGATTTGAAGTGTGTTCTCCCGGAATTTTAGATCCAGGGCCTGGGCACTTCCTGCAATGTGAAAATAAATATACTTTTCCGCTTTTGAACATTAATAGACATCAAGTCGTGCCTGTTCCTTTAAGACAATCTTGTTTGTCTCAAAAAAAAAAAAACCATACTGTTCTTTATCTATGTCTTTGGCCCCCGATTAAAACACCAGAGGGGACAGGCAGTCTCTTTTGTTTGTCCACTCAGACTGGCCTGTCCTAGGACACTCCTGGACTTCTGGGAGCTGCTGACTCCCCATGCCCAGTCCTTCTGGATCAGATCTTCTGTGGATAGCAGGACGGCGGATTACTCACTGTGGGCTAGGTCTTCAGTCTGCGGGACCGTAACAGCTCTGACCGTAGGCCTTGACCTTTGTTGTAGTTTGTCAGTGTTCAGACTTGAGAACAGGTATCAGGCTGCTGTGCTAAGTGAGAGCATTAGAACAGCGACAACTGAACATGATGAAAGAGGAGGTGGCATGCTGCAGCTGGAGTGGGAAGGGCAGCCTCTCTGCCCAGTAACGCTGGCAGAGCCACGCGTTAGTTGTAGGAAATGAGCTTCTTTATCCTTCACCCCCACTTCTCTTCCCCCTCCCCAGATCATTGTAGGGGGACGAGTGTTCAGATTTTACTTTAGGGTATTTTAACACTGCTTCCCAATGTTGTCCTCCATCTGCAGACATTGCTCTGTAGCTTAGCAACCGATGTGTTACTGCCCTTAGTTGTTTCATATCCTCAGGATGGGAACGAAGCAAATGGACATATGATGGATTAACGGGGTCGTGTTTTCATGCAGAGCCACGCTGCCTGATGCTGAAGCAATGGTACTGAAGAACAACAGTGTTATCTTTGAGTAAAACATCTCAAGTTAGGAGCTCCTCACCACTGAGGAAGGCAAAACAGACAATGATAGAGAGAGGAGATGGCAAGGGACCCTGAAGGGACCCTCCTGCTAAGGACCAATAACCGTAATATTGGGAGCCCCTCTACCTACCGAGGTTCACTGCTGTCTCTGGCAAGCGACCTAAGAGGGGGCATTTGTGCTTTTGACCAGATACAGTTCTGGATTAGACTGAGCAGAAAGTTACCATCCTGAGGAAAACAGGTTCTGGAGAGGGAGATGTAACCACAGAGGCATTATTCCGCGGGATCCTGTCATCCAGGCTTCACAGAGTGGACGAGGTAGTTACATAAAGGAATACAGGCATCCTGTTAGGATGCCCGTAGATGTCAGAAGCCAGTGCAGGCTGCAGTGGGTTGTGAGGGTAAATATGACAGCACAGTCACTGCTCTCCCTTGGCCGCTCGTCATTCTCCTCAGACCCCGCACGCAGTCCTGGCAGTTCCCTGCAGAAATGCCCTGCCGTGCCTCTTTCTCCTCTTCATCTTTGTGGAGGTGGCGTGAGGAGGCCTGTGTACTGCAGACAGTGTTTCCTTGAAATTCAGAATGTTTCTTCTAAATAATAGGATGGTCTGTTTTTCTTTTCATAAAGTTTAAACTAAATTTATAGTTTTAACCAACACATAAAAGCATAACAATTACTAATATTGTTGGTACCATATGATATTTTGATTGCGCATTGTGTGATATTTAAATCAGGGTCAACACACTCTCTCTCTCTCTCTCTCTCTCTCTCTCTCTCTCTCTCTCTCTCTCTCTGTGTGTGTGTGTGTGTGTGTATAGCGAGGAGGCTGGTTGTTTGTCCCAGCTGCTCAGCCCCAAAATAATCACACAGAAACTATATTTTTTCAATCACTGCTTGGCCTATTAGCTCTATTGGCTAACTCTTACATACTAATTTAACCCATTTCCATTAATCTGTGTGTCGCCATGAGGCTGTGGCTTACCCGGAAAAGTTTCATCTGGCTCTGGCGGGATTACATGGCTTCTCTCTTACTCTGCCCTTCTTTCTCCCAGCATTCAGTCCAGTCCTCCCTGCCTAGCTCTGCTCTGCCCTACCCTGCTCTGCTATAGGCTCAAAGCAGTTCTTTATTCATTAATGGTAATCACAGCATACAGAGGGAAGTCCCACATTTTGTGTGTGTGTGTGTGTGTGTGTGTGTGTGTGTGTGTGTATGTGTGTGTTAGTGTTTGGGTGGGTACACATGGGTGTGCATGTGTATGTGTACCTGTATATGTATAGAGAGTCCAGAGGTCAGCTTTGAGTGTCATTTCTCATGAGACATCTACCACCTCTATTTTTTGGCAGGCCTTCTACTGGCCTGGGGTTTATTGATGATGCTAGACTGGCTGGTCAGCAGGCTCTAAGAATTCACCACTGTCTATCTCCCTAGGGCTAGTATGACAGTATAGGCTACTACTACTTGCTTTTCTATGTAGATGCTGGGGATTGAACTAAGGTTGTCATGCTTGCCAAGTGGACACTTTACTGACTGAATTATCTCCCCAGCCTTTACATAATCTGTTTCCATAGATATTTATCATTTTTAAATGGTGACAATATGGGAGATCCCCTTTCCTAGTTGTTTGAGATACACAGTAAATAATAGTTACTCTGTATAATGCCACATCAAAATCCTAACTTCTGTACCCCTGTGACTTTGTTTCCATTTAGTAACCTTTCTCTTCTCTCTCCTCCACATGCTTGCTTCCTCCTCCTCCACAGCCTCTGGAACCACCATTCTCCACTTCCGTGTGGCCTTTATTTCACATAGAATGAGATCCTGTGGTACTTGTCATTCTGTACCTAGCTTATTTCCCTTGGAGTAGTAATTTTGGTTTTATATTTGTTCGAAATAAAACAGTTCCACTTTTTCTGGCTTATTGGTCTTCTATTGTGTGTTTGTATCCATTCATCATTGATGGACATTTAGGTTGCTTCCATTTTTGGCTATCAAGAATATCACTACAGGAAATATTCAAGTGTAGATGTTTCTCCCACACAGTGATCTGGTTATATACTTAGGCATGCATTGCTGGGCCATGTGGGACATCTTCTGACTTTTTGAGGAGCCTCTATTATTTTCCACAATAGCTGTATTAATTTACCTATTGTGTAATATGTTCCTTTTTTTTTTTCTAATTCTTAGCAGCACTTTAGTCTTTTTTTCTCTTTTTGATTTTTTGAGATAGTTTCTTTGTGTAGCCTTGGCTTTTCTGGAACTTATTTTGTAGAACAGGCTGTTTTCAAACTCAGAGATACCCCTTCCTCTGTTCCCTCCAAGAGCTAGGATTAAAGGTGTGCATCATGACACCTGGCTAGTCTTTTTTCGTAATATACATTCTTATAGGAGTGAGGTGATAAGTTCCTGTGGCTTTGATTTACATATCTCGGATGATTAGTTATGTTGAGTATTTGCAAAAGACTGCCCAGCAACACCAAGATCAGTATTTGGTTGAATAGCAGTCTATCCATCTGACATATCAGACAGCCTAATCTAGTTGACAAGACCGTCAGAGAATCTGGACTCCACTGAGAGTTAGAACGTTTCTTTAGATAGGTATTTAAAACACGTAGATCACAGTACCACATCCACTCTAGGACTGGTAGAAATAGAATTGTGAAGAAGGGCTCAAAGAATCTTGGGTTGAAGATAGTTGATGCTTTCCATCTTAGAGTTTCTGGACTTTTCAGGAAGTTCTTGCAGTTCACACTTGTGCCTTTGACCCCAGCAGGAGACTCCTGGGAGAATAAAGAGGTGAGGATGAGGATTTCTCAGTTGCCTCTCTAGGGAATGGGAATCATTTTCACCTGGATCTGCTCCAGTGCTTCATTTATGACCTGGAACATAGCAGTGTAGCCATTTCTTCAGCAGGCATTCACTGAACACTGACATGGGCAAGGCCATGCAAGGTCACTGTGCTAGACGGACCGATACTATTGTGAGGCACTCACTATTCACTCTCATGGGGATGCTCTTCTAGGCTGAAGTGACATGCATGACCAATGAGAGGGCAGATAATAAAATATCATACACACATATGCACACACACACACACTATCACACACACTATGTGGTTGCATTGGGGAGGACTGAGTAGGGTAAATGAATTAATGAGAGGGACACAGCTTCTGATGAGAAGAACCTCTAAGGCAGAATTCCTCCATAGCCATGCTGACCTGCTTATTGAAGAGGCATATGCTTGTTAATATTTATTATTCTGACGGAATGTGCTAATGTCTTTAAGTTAATGTAGAGTGTGCTGTGATGTTGATTTATCGGGTTATCCGTTAGTTATTTCCTGTTGCTATATTAAAATACCATGACTAAAAAGCAAGTTAGGGAAGAAGGATTTTCCTTTGACTGCTATAGTACCAAAGGGTATACAGGGCGTCATGACTATGAAGGCATGGCAGCAGGCTCATCAGGCTGGCCTGCCATTCAGGAAGCAGAGCAGTCACATTTCATGCATACGCTGGAAGCAGGTAACAGGAAGTGGGGCTTCCTGTTATAAAACCACAACTCCCCGTTTCAGTGACATGCTTCTAGTACAGTTTTATCTCCTCATCCATCACCTTCTCAAACAGTGCTACCAGCCGGGCACCAAATGTTCAAACCTACAAGCTTCATTTGGAGGACATTTCACATTCAAACCACAACAGGATGTAGGGACCAGCTAAAAACATAAAAGTGTCCAACAGTATACTTTGTGGGTGTTAGTTTTTGCGTTTAATAATACACATTTTGATTTTTTTCCCTGAGTATTTTCAATATGTGAGCCCTATTCTAAACAGCACCAGTGGACTAGCCCATGGAATGCTAATGATGACTTGAGGAAGCTGGCCCAGTTGCCCTTCCTGGGGAGTTCCCAGCTCGGAAGTGAAGTGGGCTTCCACTCTTGGCAGATTGCTGCTGAGTGATTTACTGTGCCGTGGTGTTGGTGGGATCCAGGAAACAGGAACAGCTCCAGCCTTTCCCTTTGTTAATGAATTTTACAGGCAAGGGGAACAAGGTGTGATCTGGTTGATTTTCCAGATAGGATATAGTCTGGGAGGCATGGCTGAACCTCTGTCATTCTCTCTGAAGTCAGTTGGTGTTCTTCCAGGACCTGAAACTTTGTAATGATTGTAATAATAGCTTTTCTACCTACCTACCTACCTACATACCTACCTACCTACCTACCTACCTACCTACCTACCTACCTACTTACCTACTTCTTCCTCTCTTTTATGCAAAATACAAACGGTGCATTAGGCAGAGAGGAGAGTTTGCTGTTGACCCAGGGGTGTGGGCAGAGTAATGGCTGCCATTCTAAGAACAGCAGAAACTGCTTTCATTTTAAACAGTCCCAGGCTAGGCCAGGCTCTCCTGCTTCTTTCCTACAGTTCAGGCAAGGAAGAAGAATCAGATCAGAATAGCTAGTTAAGATATTTGAAGCCAACTCTGTCTATTGGTAGCTTTAATATTTTGGCTTTAAACAAGTGAACAGACCAAACTCTGGCTCCATCTTCATAGAAGCCACGCTCTGATTTCAGAAAGCTAAGAATGTATTCTCATGTAGATGGATGTAGGGGAGCCTAGGGGCAGATTCTCTTTTCCTCCAGTCCAGCTCCTACTAGAACCCCACTGGTAGGGAAACAGCGGGGAGCCACAGGGCTTTCCTTATTAACTTCATTCTCTCTTCTTTGCTTTCATACCAGCTGACAGGCGGTTGGGCTGCCCCAGTAAGAAAACAGGATTAACAAGTAGAGCAATGCCTCTGCTGTCAGGTCACCAAAGTCATACTCCTTCAGGTCTTCCCTGTGATGTTGGGTCAAGATGAGCTTTGGTTTCTATCTTGAAAGTGTGCATTGAGTTATTACTGTGGTTAGATAAACTAAGATCGTCAACCCTATGCCCAATAAGGATAAAATAACTCCCCACTCCAGTTGTCTGTGAGAAGATATCTCTAGACTTTCCTGGCTTCTTTCGTTCCCAAATTGGAAGGTTCAGATATTCTTTGGAAGATGCCCTGCTCTCAGTCTTGCCTAATCTGAAGGCCTACTTCATGAGGCTGCCTGTTCTTCAGACTCCCTAGTTAATAGAAATTTCAGTTCTCCATCTTCCGACTCTGATTTCTTGGTGTGTTCCGAAGCTGGCCATGGGGGAAGGATGGTGGACATTCAGCTTCCCTAGTACCCTTCAACTAGTATTTGCTGGTGTCCTTCATTCTCATAGACTGTAGATTCATTAAGCTTGAAATGACCTCAGTTTACATTGCTGTTCCCAGCCAGTCTTCTCTGTGGTCATCGGGCCCCAACTTATCCCTCTGGTAATAAAGAGATGGCCCCCTCCAGAGTGACTTGGTGTTCCTGGTACATTCTAGCTAGGGATAGAAGGCCCTTGTTCTTTTCATCGAGGATGGACTTTAAGTTTGCCTGGGCATGGTACGAGGTATCCAGAAGTACTTTTCTTTGGGAGGGAGTGTGCAATCCAGTCCCTGACTGCTATGGTTTTTTGTAGACAATTTTTCGTGTGTAACTACTGAGAACTGGACAAGCAAACAGTGATGGATAAGCCTTTGACACAGCAGTGAGGAATTTCCCACCAACTCTGTGCACCTGCTGTGCTATGCATTTGTGACTTGTTTCAAAGAACTAGAAAGGGAGCCCACTGGTCTCAGAGCTCCTTGGGGCTACAGTCAGGGCGAGTCCTCTGATTGCTAGCTCCCGCAGGATAATCATGGTGCACACTCTCGTGGAAAGAACCGGAATAGACAGTGAAATTCAATCTTTAGTGCTAAGAATGCTGAGACTCCATGCTCACAGAGTGATCTGAAACCTGCTCATTCTTGCTGCTTGTTCCTTGTTTGAAGGGATCATGCATAAGGAATCAGCCAATGTCAAGAAACCCTTTATAAAATCAACTTCCTTGAGATATGCATTGCAGAACAAAATTTAACTATTTTATTTACTTCAATTTGATTCTTTTTAGTTTGGGAGGGGATTATACAGCTATTACCACAATTATTTTGCGAAAAACTTTGGCATAGCAATGAATATTTCTGTGGATGTCAGTATACACTTTTTGTGCTTTTTTGTGGACGTGCTTTTACTTATATCAGGTGTAGAATTTCTAGGCTGTGTTCTTCGAATACATTTGTACAGTTATTATTTTGCTTGGCTTCTTTGAAGTCTCATATTCCTATTATTTGAGTTAAGCTTCTTCGTACAAGTAATTGAAAATTACACAAATAAAATCAGAGGGAATCATAAGAATGCCCACCACATAGAATCCAGGTTGAGATACATTTGCTTTTGTTCTCCTCTTTATCAAACTTATACTTAAAGATTTACTAAAGCTCTTCTTTCTGTCTTTTGCAGAATCGCAATGAAATAAAGAACGGAACTATCCTTCGATTAACCACATCTCCGGTAAGTTGACCTTAGTTTACTGCCTCTCATTGAGTGTCCCAACTAGGTCTGCTGTGTGTGGTGGGTGCAGAGCAGTGTAAGTGACATCTGCAGAATCCAGAACACAGTGTCCTCCCAGACCAGTTGGTTCTAGAGTCATAGGAGCACCCTGCTTTCTCTTTCCCATGCCAGGCAGGGGACTTTGTCTCAGGGTACTTACTGTCAAGGAAATGGATGGTGAAGACTTGAAATTTGTGGTGATTCCAACCCAACAGCAGCTCTCATAGTATAGATGGGGCACTGGCTGTCTTGATTGATTTGGCCCACTTGCCCACACATCATCCGATGCCATGGAACAGAAAAAAGCAAAGCAAACCAACCAAACAAAAATCCCAATAGCCTACTACTGCTTTTCAAGTCTCTCTATGTGGTGTGTGTGTGTGTGTGTGTGTGTGTGTGTGTGTGTGTGTGTGGTGGGTGGGTATTTGATTATTGTCTACCCTGGGTCTGTTATTAAACATTTCCTAAAAATCAGCTCAAGAACATTGCTTGCTTACACTATTTTCTTTTCAGCTGATTCTATGTAAAAACTTGGAAGGTTTCTGAATAAAAACTGCTAAACAGGATGCCACAACGTATTTAGGCTCTGGCTGGGATTGCGATCTTCCTTCTACGGAGAGATGCTGCATAATGACATTAGCAGATTTCCCGTCCATTCCTTCACAGTGCGACTCCTTGCTTTCCTGAAAGCCGGCGCACACAAAGTGCTGCAAGTGTTACTCTCTTCACACTGTGAGTGTGATGAAATGAGTGTATATCTATCATTTTCAGTTCCCACTGAAGCCATGTGCTAGGCTAAAAATAAATTTAAAAATTGGGAAAAGCATCTGGCTGGAATTAAAGTGTGGGTACTGCAGCCACCACAAATTCTTCTCATTGAAAATTGCATTAGAGCCTTAAAAACTCAAACACTTTCTCCCGTAACATCTTGAACCAAACACAGGGTGCGCTCTGCGGCCTGTCTGCTGGCGATGGTGGAGCCATCGTCCAGCCTTCACGCCAGTGCATAGAAAGTACAGCTTGCCTGTGGGTTTGAGTGGCTGCAAGATGAGCCGACAGATTGTCACCCACCAGCCTTTCACTGGCCGTCTTCACTCATTAGGTCAAGGTTTTTTATGCTTCCCCCTTTCTCTGCTAATTAGCCTCTTAGAGAGACCCAGTGTTTTATCTAGGCTGATTCTGTGTTAAGGAAGGAATCTGTGCCTTGCCCTGGGTTCTTGAATAAAATCCATATGTACTGGTGACATTAAAGGCGAAACAAAACTGTCTGGGAACAGAGAGGACTACTGAGAGAGAGGGGGAGAGTTGTAGGGTGGGGTGAGGAATAGTCTCAGAGTACATTATGTATTTCTCTGAAGATAATCCCATGTCATAAAAAAGTAAAAGAAGGCTCAGTATGGGAGTGAGTTCCTTTTTCTGGAAAGAGAGTGATTTGGGCTTTCATTAGAGACAGTGGGTGTGTGTTTGTAAAACAATGGTTCTCATACTCCGGGTTCTGTGAATGGAAAGGTGGGTGAGGCCGTACAAAGGGCACTGGTATGAAGCTGGAGGCCACTCACAAGAGACCACTTTGTGTTTTCTGTATCAGTAGCCTCTACATTAGGATCATCAGTGGGACTTTAGAGATGCTGCTGTCTAGCTTGGCTAGTAAGACTGGGTCATAATGTAGGAGAATGGGACCCAGGCACCTCTACTTAAAGAAGCCTCTTGTGCTGGGGCTGAAGCCACAGGACTATAACTAGGTGTTACTACACAGCAGTTTATATGGGCCCTGGAAACTTCATTCATTGGTGAATTCTCTCTCTCTCTCTCTCTCTCTCTCTCTCTCTCTCTTTCTCTCTCTCTCTCTCTGTGTGTGTGTGTGTGTGTGTGTGTAAATGAAAATGGGTGAGGCAGGCTATCTCACTTTAAATGAATTTATTTATGTTTTTGAGACAAGGTCTTGGCTGTCCTGGACCTCCCTATGTGGACTAGGTTGACCTTAAACTCACACACTTCTTCTGCTTCTGCCTTCCAAGTGATAGGATCAAAGGCATGTGCCACCATGCCTGGACTGTAAAGAAGTGTCTTTGATGAATTTGTTAGGAAGGATTAGCGTGCAGTGATGCAGCTAGTAGATGGTTTTACACAATTACATGCAGTTTCTTTTCTGCAGCGGTTCCCCTCTCCTTGAACATAGATAACATACACAAGTGTATATAAAGCTACATAAAGACATGTGTGTGTGCACAATCATAATCATACATAAACACATGCACATGTGTGCACACACACTCTCTAGTTTTAGGTGAGGTGTGGAGTGTGTGTACGTATCTGTGAGCTCCAGAGCAGGCTGTGGAGCTTCACTGGCAGCTGAGTTGTGCCTCTGTCCACCTCCTCTGCTCATAGCCAGAAACTGAGCCTGAGGTCAGGTACGGTGTGAAGCGCATTTTGGCTATGTTCCTATTAGAAGTTTAGATTGCCAGACTATCATTCATTTTCTTGAAATTTATTTTTTAAAAAAACAAATTTCATAATCAGCTGGGCATTGGAAGATGGAAGCAGGCAGATTTCTCTGAGTATGAGTCCAGCTGGTCTACATAGTCAGGTCCAGGTCATCCTCACCTTACATAGAGAGACCCTGTTTCAGAAAAACTACCCCCAAAATTCTCATAATGAATATCTGCATTCTTAGAGTGGGTAGATACTATGAAGTAGTATAAACTCCAGAGGTCATAAAAAGAGGTTGTTACATTTCATTATCCCAACATAAAATCTTCAAAGCCTTTGGGTTTGGAAATAACTCTAAACGCAGCATCAAGAATGGTGCACCAGAAAAAGCAGGTGGTAGTCAACATGACCTAGGGGTGATTTTTTTTTGTTGTTGTTTTTTCAAGACAAGGTTTCTTGGTGTAGCCTTGACTGTTCTGGAACTTGTTCTGTACACCAGGTTGGCCTCGAACTCACAGAGATCTGCCCGCCTCTGCCTCCTCAGTGCTGGGATTAAAGGTGTGCACCACCACCACCCAGCAGCCTTAAGCTGATTTCTTAATTCACAGGATCCTTTATGAGTGATAGAGACTGTTTCAATATGTGTGGTCATAGGTATAGCAGAAGAAAAAAAGGAAGCATTATATATTCATGTGTATACATCATCTTATGCACAGAGATCTCAGTTTCTTTTTCAAAAGGGATGGAGTTTATGTCCTTAGTAATTAGTGCAAGGAGAAGATGTTGTGAATCAAAAAATGAACTGGTCTGGCTTTGGCGGAGAGCCTAGTACATTATATACATTAACTTTTATCTTAATTTTCCAGTTAGCAATTTACCTGAGAACTAGACTCTCAAAACTACAGGGCAGATACACCACATACATGTGCATCTAGGCATGGCTGTATACAGCATTTTTTCTAGTGACCAAAACTTGGGATCCGGTTATCATTTGGGTAAGAATTTGGTATTTAGCACCCTGGAGGCATCTCCAAAGAACACTACCATGTGCAAATTTGATGGCAGAACAATGTATGTACCACAGTGACTATTCTGTTTATAGAAATGAAAAAAAAACATACATTCTGATAAAAGGATGAAAATGCCCCTCAGAGGACACCCCAGGAAGTGCTTAATGGCGCACTGTGTATTGTATAATCTCTTGGAGCACCTCCGCATTTCTTCGAGTCTCGTGTGCTGGTATTACTTTTTATTAAACGGCAATATGAACCCATTGAAGAGTGCAGAAAGTATATGCATTACATCTGCAGCTAGAAACGTCTCTGTTTTCCAGTCCGTGCAACTGTGTGGTGAGCCATTAAGATGTATGGACGAGCTCCTCTTCCCCCTGCTTTCTCATCTCCTTCCTTGTACACCGAGAAACCCAGACTACTTATTAAGTACCCATTACTGGCTTGTCATCTCCAAGGATAAGCCTCCCTGCTGTCCTCTGGTATTCTGGATTCACTGTGAGAATCGTCTATATCAGAAGGCCCGTTACAGAGGATTTGGGGCCTAGTTCCTGTGGTGATAAGAAAGATTTTGATATGTCGGTCATTCCATGGATTCAGGTTATCAACATGTATTATTGTATTATTAACAGATGATTTTAAAATCTGCACTGATCTGAAAAAGGAAGGGGTCTCTGAAGCCGTGGCATGCCTGGAGAGAGATGATCCATGGGATGTAGGACTCAGTACCTGGTGCTGGTTAAACTTCAGGAGTTTGATCTGGAGTGGCTTATTTTGGGCATATTTAAGCATAGCACATTTTGGTGAAAACATCTCTGTTGATAAGTAACTCAACGCTTCCAATACACAACAAAGCACGCATAAATCTCTTTGAGCAAGAAAAGACACTAAAAAAAGATCAAATGTGACTACATTGAATCTCTTTGTCAAAAACATATGACATGTTCCATAAAGACATTCTACAGGTTGGCTAAGAAGAATGAGTTTATGAAAAAGGTCTCAGAGTAGAGGTGTGGGTTCCACTGCTGTCTCTGACCACACGGATATTGCAACAGTCACCAGACTGGAAAACACATCCTTCCCTTGAATGAACACCCCTGTGTGCTTAACATTTCAGGATTCCCTTCTGCTTATCTGTGAGCACAAAGCCCTCAGAACCTCCTATGGAAAAGCTGACCAAGAATTACCAAATATCTGTATTCTGCTTTTCTTCTATTACTTTAGAGACCTAACTTTGGAGAAGAAACCAGTGGAGAGAACAGATTGTAGGGTTAGAAGGAATTGGTTAGGTGTTCCTGGCGTAGTTTACATAGAGGTGCTCATGGCTTAGGTATCATAACGTGTGGGGTGCCTCTGGGAGGGGGAACCTTGTGAAAGAAAGGCCAAGCCCCACGGCTTCAGGAAGTGGTGCTCTTTGCTGAAGGAGGCCTGTGTTTTGGCACACTGTGTGATGTTGTACTGTTTCTCTGAGTAGATGGTTGTGAGTAGGAAAACAGAACATGTGAGAAGTCAACTATGTATGCACGAGGTGGTGAGGTACATGTCCTGCTGCGTAGTCTGGGCACAGAGCTTTACAGTCCCTACTGTGTGTATATAGTTTTTAGAATTGTGGAATAGGAGACATCACCCTCTTCCCTCTGTTGAGAAGGTCTAGAGGGCTCAGGACAGAACCCTGGGGACACTCTCAGGGGCTTGATGACTGTGGAGGTGACAGGGAAGATGAGGAGAGGAACATGGTTGCTGGACAGCCTGCACAGCCTGCTGGTGGAAAGGGGGTGCTCTCCAATATGGAAGGAAGGATGGGCCTGGAAAGGAGAGGTGAAAGGAGGAGGCAGCAGCTTCAGAGTTGTTCCTTCCTCTACAGGTTCTGAGAATGGGGAGCCCATGCAGCAAGGGAATTGGGTGTGTATGTGTGTGCATGGATGTGAGTGTGTGAATATGAGTGTGTATGTGTGGGCATGTGTGCTCTTGTGTATGCATGTGTGTATGTATGTGTATATGAATGTGCATGTACATGTGCATGTGTTTGCATGTGTGTGTATTGGTATGCTCATGTGTATATGCATGTGTGTGCATGTGGTGTGTGTGTGTACGTGTACATGTAAGTATTTTGGTAATTCATGATCTCGAAGATGGAGGGAGAAACTTTTAGATTAGGTTCATAGGAGCAAACTCTGGAGGTAAAGACAGGTTGATCTCTGGCAGGAAGGAAGATGCTTGCTTCTCAGCCTAAGGTTGCAGAAGCAGAATAATGGAGAGCTGTTGGCTGCTCTTAGTAGGGAGACAAAGGTGCACCTAGTTGCTTTCTTTGGTTTCTTTAATGCCAGGTGAGGCAGAATCAAGGGTAGGAACAGAGGCAAGGACAGGGCAGGGACAGACTTGGTGAAACTAGGGGAGGTTTAAGGAGAGAACAGAAGATGGGATGAAAGCAGTTTAATACATATATGCAACATAGAGCGGACATCTGAAGACAGTGTAGTTGAACGGGTGGGCGACATTAAATGTACATTTGGGAGTTTCTAAAACATTAATGTACTTGAGTTTTTAGTCAACTTTTTAGTTGACATCATGAACACAGGATTGTGCTGGAAATTTGAGGGGCATGATTTTGACTTCAAGAACAGAGATGACAAGTTCTGTGGGTTCATACGTCTGGGTCCTTTCCCTGTTTCCAGGTGGTACCTCATGGATCCCTGCTCTTGAGTGAAGCCCAGAACCTTCCCATCTGTCTGACCTGTTTGAATGGCCTGAACGTGAAACTTGTTTTCTGTCCTTGGAACAATACGAGGAAATAAAATTTGCTATCTGATATGGTCCTGCATACAGCTGTCAAGCCCTTCATTTGATGCTGAGTCTGGAAAATCAGAACCAAAGCTGTCACACTTTCAATAATCGCAGTTCTTTGCTCTCACATATAAAAGTGACACAGAACTATGGGAAAATAAAACCAAGATTATTACATCATCATTAAATTATCATCATTAGACATGCTATATTTTGATTTGTCACATTTGGCTATTTATATAGACACACATGCATATATAAATACATGAATATGTATAAAAAATTTGATTCAGTTAGTGACATTTTTTGTCAAACTCCTTGTGAGTGCCACATACTGTCCCAGATTCTAGGAATATGTTAGTCAGAAAACCTAACCTATTTCTTCTCCTGGAGTTGGTGTGCTGGTGAACACACACATCTTGTATGCATGTACCCTGCCCTTCAAACTAACATAGCTGCAGACTGGCTATTGCCTTTAATAGTCTTATCAAAAAATGTACCTATTCTATCTCGCACTTTCTTAGAATCTGGTTTCTAATTTCACATATTTCATCGTGTCACGTGTTGACCAGTGGCATCTGGTGTGTGAATGTACGTGCTACTGGGAGGTCTCCCATTCAGTGCAGCAGACATCGGCATCATATGTCCAGATGCATCCTGTGAGGGAGCACATCACCACTCCAGAAGCCTGCAGCTCCCCATAGTCCTGAAACCAAGGGCTTTGTGTCCTGTTACCCCTCTGTCCCTGCCTCCTTCCATGTCTGTCTTATTCCTCCATGGGTCTTGGCCTGTCTCTCCAGACATTCTAGACTTGCTTCTCTGTAGGGCTTTGGTACTCACCAGCCTTTCTGCCTATGCTAATCTCCCAACTCAGTGTGTGGGCTCTGTCTCACTTCTGCGAGGATGCCACTGCCTTAGGCAGCTTGGCCTTAGAGCACCCCATCTAATATACTCACCGGTTGTTTTCTGTCATACCTATCCACTTAATGTTTCCCATAAAACTTAGCAACACATTACATTTTATTCCTACTGTTTTGCAGTGTACTTCTCACCCCGAGCTGGATAAGCCTTGTTTGCTGCTGTCTCTCAAATGTGCAAGACTCAGAATAAACTTTCCAGAAGTATCGATTAGTTGGCAGATCAGCATTATGAGGACTAACTTGCTTTAATTGATAATTAGAAAGGCTTTATCTGAGACGAGTTTAAGCAAAATTGTGTGCATGTGTTTTTCTGCCGTAACTGATATCCAGACCAGAAACGGGATGTTATTTTTAAAAGCCAGTTTGATCACTGAAGACTTTTCTTCACCTTTATTCTGCAGAATGAAAGTTTTGTATCCAGATCGTTTAGAGATTTAGGGAAGTGAGTACCTATCCAACCTGCTCCAGTTCCAACTGCATAGCTACTGCATTAGCAGAGCCCCTCGGTTCCTCTAGTGTTTTGATTGGAGGGCACATCTGTGGCTCACATGTCTAGAGCTCTTTTCCTGGTCCACTCATGATGGAAGTTCCTATCCAACTGAGAAGCAGTCTGCCACTTTACGGGCTGCAGCAAACCTTTCACGGAATCTCATCACGGTTCCTGGATGGGGAAAACGAGGTCAAAAGAGAGGAAGGAAAGTTCACTGTCTCCCTGAAAGGGTCAGTGACAGAACTAAGGAAGGGCTTTGCACAAGGCCACATTGGGTGGCCTCAGCCCCACAGTCTCCTTTGAGACCTCTCCAGTGCTTTATGTAAGTCTTGAAATGGAGATGAAAACTTCCCCAAAGAAAACAAGGGGCGGAGTTACAGAAGCCATTGCTTAAGTAAATTCCAATTAAGTAGCGTGACCTACCTCAAGGAAAAGTCATCACCCAGAACCTGCACACACACATTTTAGGCCTTCTGGTCTAGGAGGATAGAGGGAACTGTCCCAGGGGAGTGTATAGGGTTGTGGACTCCATGTGGTGTGAACATGCGACCCTATACAGAGGAGTGTCCACGCTGCCCTTGGCACGGTCCGCAACTGAGACCCATCCTCATCCAGGCTCCTTCTCTCTGTTGTGGCATCATCGCCTTCGTGGTCTTAGGATTTGGGACTCTTCAGTCTTGGCTTCTCTGCCCACGTTTTGGTGGTTGTTTTTCTTCCTTTATTTTAAATTAACCAATTACTTAATTAACCTCAAAGTGAGCCCCTATCGAAGGCATAGTAGCGAATGAGAAGAGTGACTTAATGCATTCTTTACACAAGTCTTAAAGGGGTAGACAGATTTTCTTCTTGGTACAGTAGTGCTTAAAGACTTCCCAGTGGCCCAGCTGGAAAGAACAAGCGGGTGGCTGGGTCAGCAGAACCAGTGTTGCACGGTTCCGCTATGGCTGCAGGATATCGGGTCTGGTTGCTGTGGAACAGTCATTTCAGTCAGGGGTTTTGAGGAGGCAACATGGCAACCTGAGTGTGTTCAACAGATGTTTCTGGAGACCCCAGTCTAGGCTTTCAGATCCGGAAATTGCATGAATGAAGGATCTGCGGCTTTAGAAGCTGTCCGGGTCCTGTGTGTTCTGGGAGCCTTCTGTTGATAGCTGATGTGCAGAGTCCAGCTACTCTGGTTTTATCTCAGCAATATTGATGAGCCGTGTGAGCTGGGGCATGCCTGTCACTTAGCTTTCTTGCCACTTCTGTTTCCTTTGTCAGATAAAGAGAAAAAAGTGTTTATATGCTTGGACTCAGCCCAGATTAAATTAATTACTTCATGAAGGTATTACAATAATAGGTGATAACACACGGTAGGTGTAGGTTAGTTGTTAATCATGTCAATGGCATCAGACACTGCAATTTTCATCAGTGCTGCCAATAGCAGTGAGACTGTTTCCGCACTGTGATCTGTAGGGAAAATTATTTTCTGTGGATAAAAGTATAGTTTCCCAGGAATTCAGAGTGGTTCACTTTGATTAATTATACTAGGTCAGTGTTATATCAATTTAAGATACTCATGAAAACAGCCAAATTTGGAATGCCTGTCATAATTCTATATATCCATAAATATTTGTATCTTTAAATGATGTTAAAAGAGCGAGTGGTCCACATTCAGAAAATGGGCTTCTAGTGACTTGTGGCCTGTCATTTGCCTGAGAACAAGTTCTCATCCTCCATCCTTGTCCACTTCCCTTGTTCTGTTCTTATTTCTGCTGCTGACTGTGATGTAGTGGGAAACTCCAGGACACCCTGACTGCATGATGTAATATGTTCTCGTCTGTCTGGGTTCCAGAACAACTCCCCGAGGTTCCTTATTGTCCTCCGTCTCTCCACAGGGGCTGCTCTCTCCCTCTATTTGATAACCCAGCCCTAGTATAGATCGCGGGGTGTTGTTCTGTAATTGTTTTGTAACTCATTTCTGTTTAGCAGAATTAATTGGCTGTTAATATTGAATACCACGAATTAGGCTCTTTCTGTTATTATAATGAAATACTTGAGCCTGGGTAATTTATAAAAGCAAGGAGTTTGTTTAGTTTATAGTTCCAGAGGCTTTAGAATTTGGCCCTGTTAACTCTGTTCAGGCCCTCATGGTAGAAGCCATAATAAGGAAAGCCTGTGAGGGGGGAGAGGTGAGGCATGTATGAAATAAGAAAACAGAGCATCTTCAGCCAGGCACCAAAACCCAAAAGCAACCCTTTCGCGAGGCTCTGCCTCTTAAGTCCCACCACTTGTCCACACTAGGGATCAAGCTCCCAACACATGAACCACTGGGGGACAAACCACTTTCAAAACATAGCGCCCCACCTTGCTGTATCTTTGCAATGTCACAAAATATCCAAGGAAACAACCGGTGCCAGGGAAGCCTGAGGATGGCAGATGCTTCAGCAACTATGGTTTGAAGTGAAGTATCTAGAGAATGGAGAGGGGTGAAATTTGTTCCACCACCTGCCCTGCCTACCTGGATGGGAAGAGAAAGACAGAGGACCAATGACTATCTGAAGTTCAGCCCTGCCATGCACTGACACTCCTCTCTGCTCCATGTGCAACACCCAAATCCAGAAGCCTCAGCAAGAACACTTGTTCTAGGAAGAGCTGCTAATTGTACATACAGTTATTTTGTTTTAAATTCATACAGCAAGTAGCCAGTGCGTGAGAAAAACATGCAGTTGGAAATTGGAAAGACTCATTTGTGTGTCTAATGAAGCTTTTGAAAGCAGGCAGTTATTACTCAGAGTTTTGACTGAATGGGTAATCATGATGTATAAATTTGTGTAATTGCTTAACTAACCAAATAGATTTTTTGTCACTTCTAGATAATAATTTTATTGAAAAAGTAAACATCCTCTCCTCTCCTTTCTATCTGTCACACCCTATCAGTTTGGGAGTTTTAATATTCATGTGCACTTGCCCTTGCTCTCCATTATTCCGTGAATCAGGCCCTGTTATTTTCCAGCTGGAAGGAAGAATGGAATACTGGAGGGAGGGGTCTTTCCAATGGAAACCTGCTGTTGGGGTCCCCTGTTCTCATATGCTTCTAGCCGATGCTTCTGGCCTGTACATATTTATTTCCCAGGGACTCATTGATTTTTGTGCTACTGTGTTCATTTTCTAAAAAAGGACAAATTGATAACATGTACTTACCTTCTTTCTGCTCCCTTTCCTCCTTCTCAAGGCTCAAAATGCCCAGCAGCTCCATGAACGAATACAGTCATCAAGTATGGATGCCAAGCTGGAAGCTCTGAAGGATTTGGCCAGCCTCTCCCGGGATGTTACCTTTGCTCAGGAGTTTATAAACCTGGATGGCATCTCACTCCTCACCCAGATGGTGGAAAGCGGCACAGAGTAAGTGTACTCCGTCCCGATGCCTCCCTCCGTGCGCTCGAAGGCTGTGGGGTCCACTGCATTCTTTATTCCGGCAGTGTCTATCATGTTACCCCCCCCCCCCCCCATCGTCTCTAGAGCTGTGGTATCTGCTATTTTCTTTCTTTTCTTTCCTTTCTTTCCTTTCCCCTTCCTTCCTTCCTTCCCTTCCTTCCTTCCTTCCTTCCTTCCTTCCTTCCTTCCTTCCTTCCTTCTTTCTTTCTTTCTTTCTTTCTTTCTTTCTCTCTTTTTCTTATGTATACAATATTCTGTCTGCATGTATGCCTGAAGGCCGGAAGAGGGCACCAGACCTCATTATACAGATGGTTGTGAGCCACCATGTGGTTGCTGGGAATTGAACTCAGGACCTTCAGAAGAGTAGGCAATGCTCTTAACCGCTGAGCCATCTCTCCAGTCCCGTCTGCTATATTCTCTATTCTGGAAGTTTCCAGATGTAAAGACCAGACCTTGGCCAGACTCTGTGAAAAGTGGCTTGAACACAGCAGTGGGCCATGAGTTTGTGACTCCCAAAGCTACGTCCTCCACATGCCAGCTGCATGGTGTAACATGTTCAGAGTCCCTGAACACCTCAGTTTTCAGGGTCCAGAGGAAGAACCTTAAGTTGTTACCTCAGAAGGCCTAGCTAACATTAAACTATAATTATCTTGATTGTTAATCCATCAAACCCTTTGCTTATCCAAGAGAACTTCCTTCCTCTGACTGGAATAAAAATTAGAATATGATCGTATGTTTTGAAACATTTAAAGCGCTTTTAAAATACTTTCTTAAAGGGACACTTTCATGTTTAAAACAAATGTAGCTTAAATTTTAAAATAATAAATATTTATTGGGTACCTACTGTAGTATGCAGAATGGTGACAAGTGGCAAAAAACTTTAAATATGAGTCTTGGCCTCCCCAGATTCGTGGAGATTATTATTATAATCAGAATTCAAGGATATTGGTTCCTATGGGGATCAGAGGGCTAGAGGCTGGGCCGGCTGGATCATAAAAGGCCTTTCAGGGGTGAGATAGTAAGTAAGTGAGGCCTGCGGAAGCTTGAGTTCATCATGACAGCAGAATGGGTTAGTATTTCTGGTCATGAGCTGACCTTTCTCTGGTGTGACTGGAGAGACTGAGGAGCATGGCTGGTTTAGTTTCCTCACGTGTGGGAGAGCAGCCTGTTCTCCAGGAAGGAAGGGGATCAGAACGATTGCCCATGGGCTCAGCTGCTGGTGGCATTAACAGCACATGGCAATACTGACTTAGTTAACTACAAGTTAGTGTACTGATGAGAAGAGCTACGACGATTAAAGAGGAGGAAGAATTACTGAGGCCTGGGGCTCAAGTCTGGTCGTTTAACTCTCCCTTCCATTCTCTGCCATACAACGAACAAAGGGATGATTGTACACACCAGAAACCTGTCTGCTTTCCTCCTCCTCCTTTTCCGCGCTCTCTCCTTCCTCCCACCCTTGGCATTATCTAACCTTTGCAGTTAGCATTGGTGAAAGAGTCTTTGTTTTTCATTCAAAGACAGGTCGTTTTACCATAGTGCTGAGATTTCCATCTCATAACATTTTTTCAAGTTTAGAATTGGGAACCTTGTCTTACAGACAAGAAGAAATAATTTGTAGGCCCGAATAAGGAAATCAAATCAATCTAAGGACATCAACAAGTGTTGGTTGTCTGGACAAGGGCCACTGTAGGCAGTTCCCTTTGGCAGCTGTTTTGCTTTGTGTCATGACTAAAACTCTCCTCAAGACATGGTGGAGCTTGAAACAGCCAGGAAGAAGTTGAGAATGAGTTGGCAGCAAGGGATTTGACAAGGAAAAGAAAGGGCCTCCCGTGACAGACGCTTCAGAGGAAACGGAGGGTGGAGCGTTGTCATAGTTACTTCTCTGTTGCTCTCAGAAAATACCCTGACAGAAGCAGCTCATAAGGGCCGGATAGATTGCTCAGTGGTCAACAGCATATACTGCTCTTCCGGAGGGTCTGTATCAGGCTTCCCACAGCCAAATGTAAGTCCAGCTCCAGGGGATCCAGTACCTTCTTCTGGGCTCTGCTACAGTGCACATGCCCCTTCCCCACAGGACACACATATGCACATAATTAAAAATCAATGTGGAAACATTTTCTAAAGGCGGTTGAAGGGAGAAAAGGCTCATTTTGCCTCGGTTCCGGAGTGAAATCATCCATGGTGAAGCAGCTAAGATGGCAGCGACCTGAGCGAGCTGGTCACATTGCCTCCCTAGTCAGGAAGCTGAGGATGGAGGGTGCTAGTTGCTAGTGCTCAGCTCACTTTCTCCCTTATGTATAACCCAGGATCCCAGTGGTGCGAATGGCGCCGCCCACAGGGGGTAGGTCTTCCTAAATCATAATCTCATGGAAACAACCCCTCAGAGTATGGCCGAAGAGCATCCCCGAGGGGATGATAGAGCTCATCACATTGACATTGACCACCGCAGGTTTGCAGTGAGCAGTGGAGAATCCCTTTTGACTGGGATGAACATGTCCTCTCCAGATGACCTCTGATCCTCCTGGGACAGTGAGCCTTTGAGGCTTCTGCTTCAGGGACATTTGCTAGCATGCTAAAGTGTAAAGCTGTTACTACCTTCACGGATATTTTCCAGTGTCAGCCACTTATACATCAAGGGGTGTGTTCTAGTGCCAGTGGCAATGCCACTGACATTAAGTGGTACTTTTCCATAGGCCTAGGTATCCGGGCACTTTCGCTTTTGAATCTTTACAGTTTGAATCAGATAGTATGCATGCATCTGAGTTTACCATGGTGGCCATAATAATTGCAAATGTAATAGGAAATGTCCTCGAGTCAGGAATCCATGTGTACATCATGAGTACAAGGTTGTGCTAGCCACCGTGTTTTGCCAATAAAGCCTGCATATCAAGACCCTCCCCTTTTTAGTTTCCCATGGCAGTAGTCTGCTAAGGGTGCCATAGCACACTTCCAGACACTGATACCTTAAACAAAAGAATGCCCTTCCTGCCACTGCTCTGAAGGCTGGAAGACATCACCAGGGTTGGTTTCTTCTGAGGTCTTACTGTACAGATGACTGCCTTCTCCCGGTGTTCTCATGTGCCTTTCCCACGTGCCTGTACATCCTAGTATATCTGTGTATTCAGATTTACTCCTCTTGAAGAGACACTCATCAGATTGGATCATGAGGCTTCCTAATTCCAATGGCCTCATTCCCAACTAAAGGTCCTGTCTCCAAGTACAGTTCCATCCGGAAGTATTGGGGTTTGCAGCTTCAACCTATGAATTTTGGGATGGACATAGTTCAACCTGAAACACTTATCAAATAATCACTACCACTATTGTTCTATAAGAAAAGAATGTACAAATGGCTAGCATGTGCTTACCTTGTTAAGATACTTCTCATCTATCTCATTGCCTTTCTCCGTGGCTCACCATAACCCAGAGTTATTCAGAATAATCCCTATGCTTAACTCCAGGTTGTCAAAGGCAGGCCTTAATCATATCACGCTGCTCATGTACACTGTGAGAGACTGTCAACACCAGATGTTCCTTGTGAGCAATCCATTTCATATGTGAGCAATCCATTTCAGTACTTATATTTATTTTCAAAAGAATGCCGTACTCATTAACATGGTAATCGTTTGTAATCAGCCATTGTGACTTGACACATTCAGTTGAGTTTCGGACAGTTTAAGCAGCAGGAGGCCAGATCTTGGGTGAATTCTCTTTGGCATTTTCTTCCACATTCCCATCATGCCACTTTTCTGGGAAAGGATGACATCTCTTGGGGGTTCTTCTGCTTTCCCTTACTGTTTTGCATAAATTCAAAGCCCTGGTGGTTTCAAAGACTGAGGAAGTAGGCATGAGACTCCGAGGTCTCTTTTCTCCCTTTTGCTAGTCCCGTATCTCAGGAAGAGGTAGCTTATTTGATCCCCAGACACTTTTCTGATCTTTTCCTCAAATTAGAAAGGAAAGAAAAGGTATTCCTCTTATAAGTAAAGTGGATTCTCAGTTAAAGGCAGAGAAGACTTTGATTAAGTACTAGGAAACTTTGGAGCAGAAGCTCCTGCAGCTGAAAGCCCTGCAGTCATGACTCCTGGGCAGACAGCCCACTGGGAAGGTGGGAATGCTGAAAAATTTCTCCTTAGTTTTAGTAATGATGACGTTGAGTTCAGACCGTTCCAGCTGCTTGCTATTACCCAGTGCTTCTTTAAGGTCCATCCCCAGATTGTACCAGGAGACACCTTGGGCTGAAATCACTCAAGAAGAGCAGCACAGTGTTGCTTTGACAGAGAGCAGCATTTAAAGCCTGGAAATTAACATTTCCATCCTCGTGGAGTTTTGAATTTCCATTCCTGGGTTCTTACTGAACCAGGTATGGAAACAAATAGCTTTGTGGGGAAGTATGTTGCCCAACCCAAGCAAGGGGAAGGATGCTAAAGAACGAAGGGAAAGCAAAAGGCAGTTCCTCAGAGACTGGAAATATCTCTGGCTTGATTCCAGAGAAGAAAAATATTTGCCATTCACTACAAGTCCAACGCGTGCGCACACACACTCACACACACACACACACACACACACTCACACACTGCTGTTCAGGCATCATCCCTCCCCTGTTCAGCAGCCAGTTGTCACTGGGGGCAGACAACAGAGAGTTTTTGCAAGAATGGAGGGCAGACCACTTAGAGGTCCCTTCCTGCTTGGCTGATTGAAAGCAGCATGACACCATCAGCCTGTGTGTAAGCCAGAACACCGCCCTGGACAGCAGAGCCAAGACTGAAGAAAGCAATTCCTTTGCTTCCGAAGAACCCAGTCTTTACTGAAATTAAATCTTCATCCTTATGAAATCATATTAATTGTTAAATATGTGCAAATGTGCCAAAGGAGAACAAATACTTTGTATTCTGCCCATCCACAAACAACCACATTTATTATCTTCATGTATAGCCATGCTATTTTAACTACACACATGCATAAGGTTCATAAAAGTAGAATTACAGTCATTTCCTTCACAATATGTCTTTTGTAGCCATGTCACTAAATGTTATTCTTTCCCTTATTGTAATTGTTCACATATGCTTTCATTTTTACAAACTAGTCTATTCAGTTGATATGCAGATGATACATTAATTCAAAGGATATCCACAGTGGTTAGTTGTGCCCACATTGTAAGGAATTTCCATTATTTTCAGGATGTTTTGTGAACATTTTCAATCACTTTTCTTGTGTCCCTAATTGTGACTATTTAAATACTTTGTAGGGGACAAAGAGATGACTCAGAGGATAAGAGCTTGATCTTGTGGAGGACTCAGGTTCAGTTAATAATATTCACATTAGAGAGCTCACAACTGCCTGTAGCTCTTGTTCCAGGGATGGATTCTGATGCCCTCTGGCCTCTGGGCACCTGTACACATGTGCTGCACATAACTCAAGCAGACACACGTGCCTGAACATTATTCTCTCTTTCTCTCTCTTTTCTCTTTCACACACATACACACAATCTTTAAATTACTTCATTAGAATAAGTCTCCTGGCTCAAAGAATATAGGGATTTTAAACCACTTCCCAATAGGAACAATTTAGTAGTTTGCTAGGCTGTTCTGATTTTTCATTATTACTTTGGATGCATATCAGTTTCCAATCCCTGGTTACTGCTGGGCTGGCATTCCATACACTTTCTGTTGTTCCTGGAACATTGAGGCATTCCAGGAGTTCTCTCTAAACTGCGAATTAGTAAGTGCTGCCTGACTTGGCCGAGATCTATCTGTCTGTCTGTCTGTCTGTCTGTCTGTCTGTCTGTCTGTCTGTCTGTCTATCTATCTATCTATCTATCTATCTATCTATCTATCTATCTATCTATCTATCATCTGCCCATCGATTCTTCCTCCTTTCAGAACAGTATACTTAAAATTTTAGTCTTTCTGTGAGACAGTTAGTCTCTTATGCTTGTTCTCTCTCTTGCTCTCTTTTCAAGAACAGGTGGGTGTAACTCCCAGTTAGTTTGATAGTGGGGCTCATGAAAAACCTAAAAATGCTTGCTACTCAAACTTTGGAATATAGTTATCTATCTATCTATCTATCTATCTATCTATCTATCTATCTATCTATCTATTGTCTATCATCTATCCATCCATTTCTATCTCTATCTACCTTCCTATTTGTCTATCCATCTTGTTTGTGTGTGTGTGTGTGTGTGTGTGTGTGTGTGTGTGTGTGTATTCCTGGATATTTAGCCTAGTTTGGCCTCACACTTAGCAATCATCTTAACTCAGCTTGTTGGCTGCTGAAATTTCAGGTGTGCCACCATGCTAACTAGTTGTATCTCCTAAAATGAAGGGTCTGACTTCAGGTAGCATTCCATACACAATTGTCCTGTCTCCTGACAGTCTTCTGAGATCTGGAAGAGTTTCACAGTCATTTCTTTCTTGCATGACTGATATATTTCAATAAGGTAGTCTAACAGTGTTGACACAAAAACACAACTACACAACTCTTACCTCAAAAGGAGCAAGAGACAGTTTATCCTGGAGCTAAATATTAGTGACCGTTGCCCAGGAACAGAGGTTTATGTCACCCCACGTTCCCTGTTCTGATGTGGACGCAGTTTCATGATGTAACAGAATAGAAAATAATAAATCAAAACCCTTTTTAAATACATTGGTGGCATCACCAGAGAGGCAGGTTACAGCAAAGCTGGGGAGCCTGTCATGGGCTTCTGGTGCTTATCTGGTGCCACTCTTAGCTTGGGGGCTGGCAAGGACTAGTGGCCTGCTAAGTTAAAACATTTGAAAAGATTTCACCTAATAATCACAAGGATGTTGGATCAGATACAGAGGTGGGAAGAGCATGGCTAATAATGTGACTAATTAGTAAACTAGTCCTGTAGCAGTTTCAGTGGAAGATGTGGCTTCTTTCCAGAAACATCTTAAAGTGTTCACCAATATGGCTTGTTCAATAGTGGTTTGTTAAAGATAATTTTCAGGGAGAGGTGACATTGTAAGTTTCTTACAGATATAGACATGACCATGCCTTAAAAGAATTTACCCGTAGAATATGAGGGAGCCAGACAGGCTGTAATATTTCAAAGAAAAGTCAAAAGAGCATAGATTTATAAAGAGCAAAAGAATGTTGAGATGAATTGCAAATGGATACAGAACTGGTTTCCCACAAGCAGGGAGAAAGCCAATTAAATCACCACGAGACAGGGGAATAGTACCATTAGTTATTCAGAGTTTGTGGAGTTTTAAAATGCCTTCAAGTCGGCGGGCTAGGGCCAGATAGTGCAGAAGGCCTTGCTGCACATGTTTCCACAGTTGCTTATGGAAACCCACGTGCTTTCTTCCAGCTTTATCTACTGTTTTCTCAAGGTCAGACTCACAGTCTCTGCCCTTATTACAAATGCCTGTTGGGTCTTTTAAAATTTTACCCTGTTGTTGACACGTGATGTTTCTTTGTCTTACTGACCATGTTATATTTGGTCACTTGATTAGGACTAGGTATCTTTATTGTGACTTTTTTTTCAAAATTTGCAATTGATTCATGCATAATTTGCAGGAAAATGCTCTGAAATCATGCAAATGACTCTGTCGTCTCAGTGTCTCCGTCAAACGCTTGTGTCAGTGATGGCCCATGAGCCTATTGTCTCTGTATCTTATCTTTCCTTCCTTCTGTATCAGCAGCTCTATCTGCTAGTGTTTATTTATTTCACCTGTTGATTTTTAATGGGTTTTTAGGTTAGCTCCGTGTTATTTTTGTTCAGCTAGTCTAGGTCTGAGCTCATGGATAACATGCTGTTATTTCAAACAGGCCATGGTGAGCACTGTGACCCAGTGGAGGGTCATAAATGTCATAAATCATGTTTCTGTGACCATCCCAGAGGTTTTGTCCTTAAACTTTATGGGCACCTCACTCTTTATAACCAAGTAGATCCTTTATTCCTATTGGTTTAGTAGGCTGTCCTCTGTTACTAGTATTATTGATTGACTGTTCCTCTTGTCCCAGGCTTGGCCTATGGCTATACAGTCTGTGTCCTTCTGATTGTCCATTATTTTCAGAACATTTCTTTCTTTTCTGGCTCACCATGATGTTCCCTTTATCTCCTTTATAAAAAAACCTTAACATGAGACATTTTCCAAAGAAACTCTGTTTCACTGTAGTTCTACTGAGTTCTTACAAATGTTCCTAGTAGATATGTGTTCAGGCCAGTCTTCCCTTACTTCTTTGATTCTACCTATGACTTTTTGATAGTGTAAGTAAATAAAATAATAAATATTGTTTTAAATAAATGAAGAGAAAATGGAAAGAGTAAAAACATATCCTTTTCACTTTCTCGTTTTACTAACTACTAGAATTTAGTTTTCATGTGGCTATTGAGTTTCTGAAGGAATTTTCAGCAATGTGAGAACAGCTGTGTGAAACAGCTCCATACTGTCCTCCTCAGCAGCCTATAATTTCCTTTATCTTTAGATGCATTGACAGTAGCCAAACCCAGACATGTAACTTCGACATCAGCAGTAATGGACCAGACATTCAGGACTTGGACTTGTTGGTACAATGAAGGGGAGTTGGAGACTTTGTTACGTATATCTTTATACAGGCCTCAGCACAGCAATTGAGAGAAAGAGCTTGTCAGATAAAATAGGATATTCCCACGAGTATATCATGTACTTTTCTAAGAGATTGTCATAGAGGGTAAGACACACTCAAGTGTGGGATGGGTTACTCAAGGGAGTCATAGAGAGTAAGACATACGCCTGTGTAGGTACGGGCTCCGCTGGGGAGAGTCACAGAAGACATACGCCTGTGTAGGTACGGGCTCCGCTGGGGAGAGTCACAGAGTAAGACATACATCAGTGTAGGTACGGGCTCCTCTGGGGAGAGTCACTGAGGAAGACATACATCAGTGTAGGTATGCGTTCCTCAAGGAAGAGTCATGATTAATTATCTTAGCCATACATACTATTTTGGTGGCTCTCAAATGTTACTAAGAAGCCATTTTTCTCTTTTCTCTCTTTTATAAGTGAGATATGTGAACAAACTTTGGAGATGCCCAGTGTGGAATTATGGTCTGTAAAACACCACCAGGAGCCACTGTGGTTTGCAGTGACTTTAGCACATGCCACCTTCCTGAAATGGGGTCCTAGTGGGATTCCTAGGAAACTGCAGCTTATGTCTACACCTGGGAGAAGGCTCAAGCAGTTGTTAATTTGGTGGGTTTCTTTCTTCTTTATTGGCAAGAGACTTCAACCATATTCCTCAATAGAGGGTCTATTCCCTTCTCATGTACCCCCAGCTTTTCCCATCTTTCTTTTTTGCCTAAATACTCTATATAGATCATAATTTCTCCTGAAGAGTGAAATCATTCCGCAACCACTTAAGTACTTAGCTGTGTACCTGAATCTCTTCGTCCTTATACAGAGCAGCCTGGATCTTCAAAGGATTGGAAAAGCAATAAGCTTACAGATGGAATGGCCTGCATCATGTTGGTGCCTTTGACAGTCATGAGGAAAGAAAATCAGATGTCAGGGAGTCTCCTAGAAGTAGCCTAAAAGTCAGATGCGTGGAGAGGTAATGTGTGGGAAATAAGATAATGGCGATCTCAAGAGACTAGTGAAAAAACAACATTCTAACATACTGCTCTGAAAACAGTGGCACCGGCCCAGAGAGAAACCAAAAGTGACTGGCGTGCTGATCTGGCACAAGACAGTAGTTTTGTTTTGTTGTTTTGATTTGTTTTAGAGACAGGGCTTTTCTGTGTAACAGTCCTGATTGTCCCGGAACTCACTTTGTAGGCCAGATTGGCCTCGAACTCACTGAGATCCACCTGCCTCTGCCTCCCGAGGGCTGGGATTAAATGTGTGCACCACTACCAGGCTTAAGACAGTGGTTTCTGAATTACCCAATCATGAAAAATTCCTGTTTTCTCCCATAGGTCAAGATATTTCCCCTTCCCAAATACCCGTCTCTGCAGTTTAGGGTACAAAGTCTTATCTAATAAATATTCTGGGGCTTGACACCCTCTCCTTTTTCTAGTGGTAGGCTCAGTCACACACAGACCGCCTGGGACTTCCCAAGTCTCAGAGTCACCAGAGAATCAGGCACCAGCTGCAGCTGGAGGAGAGAGGGATCTAGCACCTCCTGCCTATCTTTGTCTGTAACTGATGAACTCCAAGCACACCTTGTACTGAAAATGGAACAGTACAGTCTGTTTCTTATAGGTGGGACCAACTGTAAGGAGGGGCAGACACTAATCCACAGAACAGCACACTGAAGGGAGATTTAAAGCTGGATTGATCTGGCTGGATTGAGGAAGCGAAGGTGCTTTGAGAAATAGTCTTTTTAGTCTATCTCTGTCTTCTTGAGCCTGGGAGGTGTTGTCCCTGGGAAGTGTCTTCCAATTTTTCTTTTCTCAGTTTAGTAGTCCTAGCACATCAGAGGCTGAGGCAGGAGGATAGGGTGCTTGCAAGTACAAGGTCAGCCTGGGTTCCATAAAGGAGGCTTGGCTTAAAATGAACAAGTGTAAAATATTTTTAAAATGGACACACACTTAGAAGCCCACATGTCCTTTATTCAGTTAGAGTTGTCTGTCACAAGCCCCATCTCCAAGCTTCAGTCCTGGTATCCTAACCGATCGCTATTGTTCCCGGGAGGATGCACTTGCTCTCGAGAAGGGGAAGAGATTACTAGCAGTGGGGATTTGTCTGAAGAAAGAAAATCGGTTCTTTCTGGTAGAGTCCTTTTGCCACAGCTTTGCCCATTGCAAAGTCACCCATTCTTGCTCCTTGGGTAGTCTTCTCCCATTGAATACGGGCCCATCCTGGTCGCCTGAGTGCTATCATTGTAACTGTTGAACGATTATTCTGGCTCATGCTTTGAAATGGACAAGTGTTTCTACTGTCCTGTATCTAATCCTGAATTTTCTTTTAAGATAGGTTTCTTTTGGAGAAATCATTACTTTGAAGACTGTTTCTCATACATATATTTATTTCTTTTTAATTTTGCAGCCGATACCAGAAGTTGCAGAAGATTATGAAGCCTTGGTAAGAATACATCCTCTATTGATGTGATTTCATACTTTATTTACTCTACATAATTAAGTTATGGCCTCTTGTTTTATAATTATGCATCTAGATATTTTGAGTGTTTTCCCTTTTTGTTTGAAGTTCTTATAAACAACTTAGTTCTTTTCCTTTTGCTATTTACTTGTGGCAGAAAGGGTATTTTATGATTGTTACCACCAAATGATCAAAGCTGAGTTGCTGTCTTCCTTGAGCAATGATAGACATAATTTTATGCATTACTTTACATAAAATGTTCTCTTTTGTGGCCTATGTGACATTCAGAGCTAGAGTTTGGCTTTCTTCAGTGTCTTAGAAAACAAAAGATCTCTCTATATAAAGGATTTGTACATAGAATGAAAATTATTTGAGTCTGAAAAAACTGGTTGCTCACCCATTTCCTATGTATTAAGTTGCCTACATTCCGTTTATGTCTAGAGATGTTAAAAGCTACTTTTTAAAAAATAATTTTCTTTCTTATTGAGAATTTCATACATGTGTACAATGAAATATAATCATTTGTATCCCTGATCCCCTCCAACTTTCCTGGTATGTTATTCCCAACTTGTTTCATGTTTGCTTGTAGGCATGTTTGTTTTGGTAACCACTAAGTCTAATCATTGCTTCCTGTACATACATAGAGGGTCACAATGGACCATGGTACCAGTGATCACACCCATAAAAAGAATGTTTCTCTCCCCAATCTGTACCGACTGCCTGTAGTTCTTCAATAAGGGGTGGGGATTGAAGAGTGCCTCTCCCATTTACGGCTTGATCTCATGTGGGTCTTCTTCAGATAATCACAGCTGCTATGTGTTCATGAGTTTGATAGCCATATCATGTCTCTAGGATAGCATTTCATAGTACTCTTTCCCGTTTTCTTGTCCTTATATTCTCTCTAGTGTCCCATTCTGCAACATTCCCTGAACATTGCTTGCATCTGTGTGAGCGCATGTGTGCATGCACATGTGCATGTGTGTTTAATAAATGTGCATGTCCACTTAAAATTTTGTTTAATCGTATGTATATGTGTGTGTACATATGACTATATGGTGTTTGTGTTTGTGTGTGTGTGTGTCTGCTGTGGAATCCAGAAGAGGGAGTCGAATGCCCCAGAGATGGGTTTATAGGTTGTTGTACGCCACCAAATATGGATGCTGGGGACTGAATTTGGGCCCTCCAGAAGAACAGAAAGTACTCCTAACCGTTAAGCAAGCTCTCCACCCTAGCATGTCCCATTATGGGATGAGCACTTAGTCTCTTATTTGTACCATTGAAAGCTGCCCTCTGCAAAATGAAGCATCTCTGACCAAGGTTCAGAGCAGCTCAGGCCTATGGGTACAATAATAAGTATTTGGAAGGCAATTTGACAGCATGACCAATGACCTGATAACAACAGCAACTTCTACCAAAGGGACTATAATCTAGCCATGGACTTTTGACCAGAATGATAGTACCAGCATGGAATTCTCTCCTGTAGAGCAGATAGCACACAGTTAGCCCTTGCTGTAATGCCACTATTGCAGCAGAAGTCCATCTTGACTGGTAGGTTGGTATTGCAGCATTCAGATCCCAGTGCTGACTAGGACCATTGGTGTCTATTACCTCCCAGCAGCCTGCGTAGCACCTTTTGGCTCTATGAAAGCTAGTCAGCAGGGAGAGAGTTTCAGTTTGGAATTGTTTTCACTGTCAGACAGCTGAAGTTTGTGGTCGTATCATGTCGTTATGGTGGCTCACCAAAGGCAATGGTGGTAACCTGTGTTGCTTTGGAAACTTTGGGAGTTTCTCTGATCCGTAATTCATAGTGATATTCAGTATTTTGCACTCTGATTCTCATTTAATAACCCATGTTTTCTGGGAGTAGCGCTATCCGTTCATATAGGGAAATTCTGTTGGAACTGATTTTAAGATTATATTTAGTGATTAGTTTACTAACTACTCTGTACTAACTACTCTGTTTCCATAAGGCCTTTTCATAAATCCTTGGCTGTGGTTAACCAACTCATAATCGCCCCTCCCATATCTCCCCACTGCCATTCCTACTTAGTCTTTATCCTCACTATTCTACACTCCTTTCAGATCAACTATCTCTCCAATTAAAACGTCTCTGTTGGGAGTTGGCAAAATGGCTCAGCAGTCAAACACCTACTGTGAACTTCTGGAGACACAAGTTTGGTTCCCAGCACTTCTTATTGGGCAAGCTCACAATTGCCTGTAACTCCAGATCCAGGGGATCTAACACCCTCTTCTGACTCCTACCGGTAGTGACACACACATGGTAGATACTCACACAGACATATTCAGGTACACATTAATAAATATAAATAAAAATATTTTTTTTTAATTTTCCATTATAAGTTAGTTTTTTAAAAAAATCTATTAAGCAGAGTATGTTCATACATGTCTAACAAAGTTGCTAAAGCAGATTGAATACATTCCTGTGGTACTAAGATACCAAAAAGATATTTTCAGTTTGACCCAGAAAGCTGAATACTGTCTCAAAATGTGCACCCCTCCCCATAACACAGAGTTTCTCTGTGTAGCTTTGGATATCCTAGAACTTGCTCTATAGACCCGACTGGTCTCAAACTTAGAGATCTGCCTGCCACTGCATTACTAAGTGCTGAATTAAAGGTGTGGCCACCACCACCTGGCTTAACTTCAAGGTTTAAGCCTCCAGACCAGTAGTTCTCAGTCTTCCTAGCGCTGTGACCCTGTAATGCAGTTCCTTATGTTGTAGTGACCCCAACCATAAGATTATTTTCGTTGTCACTTTGCAATTGTAATTTTGCTATTGAGTGTTGTCTCAGTTTTAAAGACTACTGGAAATATGTATTTTCCATTGGTCAGGACGCACAGGTTGAGAACCACTACTCTAGACATAATATTGTTTACTTAATTCTGTAGTCTGAGTTCAGGGCAGTAATCTCTCCCACTGCTCCCATAAAGGAAGACTATTAATTTGGAAACTTTTTTGTGTATTAAATTATTATACAGTGGAATGGGATGATGTGTTTCTGCATAAAGTATCTAAATTTTAGTTTCACACATTTTAATATAGTAGGAGTTCTTAGGTAAAGCAATAGAAACAGTCTTTTGAGATATATCTTGAACATGCCATCTCAGCTTTTAAACTCATTACTTTAAAGCTACACTTAAATCTACCATCCAAGGTCAGAATAATGAGGGTCACTTCTGTGGTACAGAGGTTAAAATCAGATGGTAGAGCGAGGATAAAAACTTACCTTCAGCTTCCTAAATTTGCTTAGTTAGTAGAATTGGGGTTCTTAGCTAATACATTTTCTTTAAAAATTGCCGGCTAATTTTAACTTTTGTGTTGTTGAACCACTGAACAGTGTAATGATGTTCCTTTGTCTTTATGGACAAAAGTCTCTAACCACAACCCCGGTTCTGCTATGACAGAGTAGTGTAATCAGACTAGCACAGATAATGATGGAAAAAAATCTATAGTAAGTGTTATAATCAAAGCATCTAGAAACTCTTGTTTGGTGATACTAAAGGGAAAACATAGAAGGAATCAGTCCTTGAGGGAACAAATGGGATTCAGTGAGATTTGTGTGTTTTCTTCAGTTTGTTGCAGAATACCTGCTGGGCCCAGTAGATGAGCTAGCAGAGAGCCTCAGGGTTAAGCAGTTACTAGTTTGGGGACAACAGGCTGCTAGAATATTAAGAAGACTCCATGGGGTGGGGGACAGCTCAGGTTTTGAGATACTGCATCTTTATGTGACTTATTTAGGAATCCATCACATATTACGGCAGTGTAAATGCATGTGTGTAGACTTCCAGAAAGCCTGGTTTATAAAGGCTGAGTCCTGGCTGGAAACAAGGATTGTTGAGAGATGTGAGCTGTCTGTCACTGCAGAATGTATTTGAGCTGACCTACTAGAACAAAAGTCTGAGTTATGAAGACTGACAATCTTATTCAGTATCTAGTGTATCATTAATTACGATATAGAAGAAAAACATTAAGGATGAGCCATATTTAAGAGAGGGAGAAAAGAATACTTAGTAGAAAACTGAACCCAGTAAGACAAGGTATTGATATTGGCAGGTGAAAATTCTAGAACTTTTTTTCTAGGTAATAATAGTAGTCATAGTAGTAGTAGTTGTTGTTGTTGTTGTTGTTGGTGGTGGTGGTGGTGGTGGTGTGTGTGTGTGTGTGTGTTGTTGTTGTGTGATAGAGGCAAGGAATAGAGGATAAAGGAAGGCAATGGCAGTGTAAATTTGAACAAAAGTCAAGTGAAAGACATTGGAAAATGTCATATTAATGTCATATTGAAACTCATTACTTTTGTACTCTAACAGAAATTAATAGTAAAAATATGATTTGAAAAATAAGATACAGAATAATAAATGAACTATTGTGAAGTCTTAACACAGAAATAGAAAACATGAAATACAAGCAGATACCATGAAATACAAGCTGAAATAGTAAGGGCTGGAAAGATGACTCAATGGTTAAGAGCACTGGCTGCTTTTCTAGAGGATCTGGGCTCAGTTCCCAGCTCACAACATGGAGGCTCACAACAGTCTGTAACTCCAGTTACTGGGGATCTGATGCCTTCTGGCTTTCATGATTACTGCATACAACTACTACATAGACATCCATACAGGTGAACAGTTACATACATACAATAATTTTTTTCACAAATCCCAAAAATTTTTTAAAGTGGTTTAAAAAAATCCTAAAAAATGAAAAAGTTAAAATAAAAAAAAATTGCTGAATGAGATCTGAAGGTGTCAGAAAATGTGACCTAGCTTTGCAGTATATATTCAGGCTGAAAAATAGAAAACTGTATAGTAAATACTTGACCTATGAAGTAACAAAAACGATTTAAAGTATACTTAATTAGAGCCTGAAAGGATTCTCAAGAGGAAAAAGAAGTATGAGACATAAAAATATTTGTAGATAATTACAGAAAAATTAAAATTAATGGAGATATAGAAATTCATAGAGTTAATAAACTCATGAAACCCATAAAAGATGGATACAAAGGAAATTACACTTGGGAACATAATAACTTCTGAAATCCAAGTTAAAATTAAAACTTTCAGGTCAGTCTTGGAACTTACTACATTACAGTAATAAAAATAAGAGTAAAGGGGGTTTTTACTAGAAATAATGAAGACCAAAAGGCAGCATGTTGAGTTATTTTTTTTTTTTTTAAATCTGCTGTCACCAGAATTTTGTGATTCATATAATCTTCTCTGGAAATGGAGGTGAATGGAATAATCTTTTGGTTTCTAGAGGGGAGATACTAACCCAAATGCATTATATGAAATTGTAAAGAACTCACTAAAAATAGAGCTTCTTGTCAGCATACATTCATTGTATAAGATAAAAAGCAAGTTCTTCAAACTGAAGAGACTGTCAGCAGATAGAAATTGGTCTCTGTGGAAATGTATGAAGACCACTTTGGAAACTGTTAAGTGCATAACTATATGAAGATAAAATAAAATTTACATTGTTGTTTGAAAACATGTAACTATAAATTGAAATTAAAATGCTCTTTTATTTGGGATTTATGGCCTACGTAGATTTAAAATATATGACATTAGGAGTAGGAGCACAGCAAATGGGGACATAGAAAAGTGTACTCCAACAAGTTTCCTTTTGTATAATCTTAGTATACCTTAGTGTGTTAATAGTTCATAAAAGTTTTGTAGCTGAAAACCCAATGGAAAAATTAAATTGAGCTACTAAACAATATTTGTTTAACATAAAAACAAGGTGTGAAAAGAGAAACAGCATAAACGATAGCTAGGACAGATAGAAGTCAATTACAAATATATTTTAATCTTAACAATACAGTAGATATAAGTGAACTATACACTTTATTTACAAGGCTAGGGTTCTCAGAACAGATAAAAAGATGACCCCAGATATAGACTGTTTATAAAATATAAGAGGGGAATATACAAATTCAAAAGTTAAAATGGAAAATACTTATCATATACATGCTGATACGTTGAATAACTTTATTACTATCAGACAAAATAAAAAAATATGTTGTCAGCAAAAAAGTTATAACTAATAGTAAAAATAAATCATCACAAATACATAAAAACTAAATATGTATGAATCTAACATATTCTGCAAGATCCCTGAAGCAAAAACTGATAGAAGTAAATAAACCTAACCTCGTAATTGAGGCTTTTAAGATGATTGTCTTCTAATGGATAGGAATACTAGGTAAAATCAGTAACATAAAGATGCTATAATTAACGTTACTGAGTGTTGTTTATGTAGTGTAATGCTAATCAACAGAAGAATACAAATCCTAGTATATTTGAAATGTTCATCATGATGGATCAGATGCAAATGCAGATGAGTCTCAAAAATTTTAAAATTGTTGGAATTTTACAGATTATATGTTTTATTCCAATGACATTTAACAGAGATCATTAATAAATAGCTAAAAAGTACAGATGGTTAGAAATTAGAAATTAGAAAGCATGCTTATTTATCTAAGAGTTGAGAACAATAACTTTATCAAAAGCACAAAATAATTCTAAGTGATGGTGCCAAATTTTGTGTGTATAGGTGAAGACAGTGCTTATCAGGAAGTGTGCACTTTTAAATGTTTATGCTGAAAAAATATTAAGAAAATCAGGGATAACACAAGATAGGAGGGTTTGGTGGGAAAAGATGGGAAAACAGGGTAGAGGAGGGAACATGGGTAGGAACATGTAACACTAAAGGCCTTTCAAAAGCCCCATGAAAACTGACTATTGTAGAAGCTTCATAAAATAAATACATATCTGAAAGGCACTTAAATGGAGTCATCGTATTTGGGAGTGGTGGTGGGATAATGGTCTAACTAGACTTCTTATGCCACCAAATAAAACCAACAGTAATAGGAATGGGTTATAATTTGCTGAGTTGTTGACCAAAGGGGTCGCATAGACACTTTCAACCACCAAAGACTATCTTCAAGACTTTTAATTACTCTCTGTAACCTTATCATAAGGTTCTATTGCTGAAGACAACGCTTTTTTTTGTCATCAAACATGAGGAAATCAATCTGGTGCCCCGTTAGAAACTTCACCCTTACTGACTAGTGTTTATGGTGCTAGAAGTGATTTTGTATGCTACTAGAGGAGAAAAACACCATGCAACTACAAACCCTGAAACCTACAACAGCTACCTGTGTGCAAGATAAACTGGCACAATAGTGGCACAGATGTTAGGGGTGTAACCAACCACTTCTTAAAAAAAAAAATTAGATTTAAGGCCCACTCCATGAGATGGAACCCATATCTGGCACTGTTAAAGTGGCCAAGAACCTAAGACTAGATATGTCTGGTTTAGGGGAAAACTTATTATTCTGCTATGGTGCAGGAGAATTGTCTGTATTCTGTCAATCATGTTTTAAATAAACGGTGATTGGCCAGGCAGGAAGTATAGGTGCATCAACCAGACAGGAAGTAGAGACGGGTGGTGAGAACAGGAGTATTTGGGAAGCAGGAAGCTCTTTCCCATTCCTGCCCATATCGCTGAAGAAGCAAGATATGACCTGCCCTGCTGAGAAAGATACCAAGCTGTGTAGCTAACATAGATAAGGATAATGGGTTAATGTAAGCTACATGAGCTTATAAGAAGCCTGAGCTAATGGGCCAGTCAGTTTATAATCTTATGGAGACCTCTGTGTGAATTTCTTTGGGGCTTGCTGGCTGTGGGAACAGGGCAGAACAGAAACCCCAATGAGCCTGGCCCTCATGTTACACCGCTACAGCAGTGGTTCTTCTCAGCCTTCTTAATGCTATGACCATTTTAATAGGGTTCCTGGTGGTTGGTGATCCCCAACCATAAAATTATTTTTGTTGCTACTTCATAACCCTAATTCTGCTATTGTTATGAACTGTTATGTAAATACCTATGTTTTCTGACTGCCTTTGGCAATCTCTGTGAAAGGATTATTCAGCCCCAAAGGGGTCATGAACCTCAAGTTGAAAACCACTTTGCTGGGCTAGAAAGAAGCCTCAGCAGTTAAGAGCACAGGTTGTTCTTTCAGAGAAAATGAAAAAGAAAATGAATGAAATTTGTGCCCTGGCAATGCTGAAGCATGAATATATGGTGGTTCTGTTGAACTTGTCCATATTGGGTTTCATAGTCTAAGTTGATGAGGATGATGAACCAGGTTTCTTCCTCAAGAGTATGCCAGATCTCATTATAGATGGTTGTGAGCCAACATGTCATTGCTAGGAATCGAACTCAGGATCTCTGGAAGAGCACACAGTGCTCTTAACATCGATCCATCTCTCCAGCTCCTCTGGTTCTTCCTGAATTCAATTCCCAGCAACCACATGGTGACTCACCACTATCCATAGTGAGATCTGACATCTTTTCTTGGCCTACAGGCATACACGCAGAGAAAACACTGTATGTATAAATAATATGTGTGCCACATAACTGACTTTAAAAAAAAAGGAAAACAATTTTGCTAAGGGTACATAGCAGTAAAATGATTCCTAATGATATATTGCTTTACCCATCAACAAGTGCATTGATTCATCCTCATCAGGGATGTTTCTTCTTGTAGTCAATGGGAATTAATACAGAAATCCATAACTAGACAATGTGCAGAGAGTGAGAGACTTTAGGGTACTTGGTCTTAAACGAGATGTCTTTATCAAACTCCTCCCTTCAAGGCTCAAGGGTCTATGCAGAAGAGGTGGTAAAAAAATTGTTACAACCAGAGGTCATGGATGACTTCAAGGAAACAGCATCATCCAGATACAACAGGGCTGATACACACATGAGCTCACAGAGACTGTGACAGCATGCACAAGAAAGCACAGGTTCAAATCAGACAGAATTTCAGCACTGACAGAGGGACACAAAGTCCCATTTTTAACCAAGAAGCTATTTACAATTGAATGATGCCTTCTGTAAAAAGAAAAGTCATCTTTCTCCAGTGGAGTGTTACTGGTTATGTCAACCAAGTGGAGACTGCATGGCCATGACCAGGAGCAGTGGGCCAACAGAAATAGAAATGGACACTGTGTATTTTTGGGGGCGGTGGTACTGGTGGTGTTTGTCTTACTGGTTTTGTTTGTTTGCATTTTTGATTTTTTGTTTTGTTTTGCTTTTGAGGACCTGGGAGGAGTTGAGGGAGAGCAAAGACTATGATCAAAATACAGTGTAAGAAAGAATTTCTTTCTTTGAAAGAAATTTCAAAGAAAAATAAGGCATATAAGTTTATACTTGGGGGAGTAGGGAACATTTGAACTTATTAAGTAGAGAATAAAAATAGCAATGAATGGAAAAAGAAAGAAACAAATCATAAAGAAATTTTAGGGAAATAATTATTTGCAGACAGAGGTGAGCAGAAGAATAGCAGAGAGTACATCATTGCAGAGTGCTGATTTTCACAGCAAGATGAAGGCACACTGTGAGTGTTTCTCTGCTAGCAAATTTTAGGTTTTAGATAAAATGCACACAGTCCTTATGAAATCAAAATCACTGTGTGTACCTGCCGTGGAAACACGCAGCTTTGATCTCCTTTGAAGAATCACTGGTTGCTCAGTCATGAGGAGTTCAGCCCTGGATAACTTTCGACTAAAGCACATTTTAGATCTGTGCCAGCTTTAGGTCAAGGCTGTTATCTCCCAGCAGCCTCTAGTCTTTGAGCATGGGGAAAATACTAGGACCTAGCTTTCTGCACATGGTGGGCTCTTCCAACAGCTGCAGTTTATTCTGCAGCTTTTTATTACTCACCTGTTCTAGAGTTTTCCATTTGTTTAATAGGACTCTATCTCATTCCTCTCTCAGACATCTAATCTGCAAACTTTCCACACGCAATCCTACCTTTAGGATTTATAAATCTGCTTTATAGTTTTTTTTACTTGTGTGCAAGTGTCTGCCTGAGTATGGGGTGTGCATGCTCACATGCGTGTGTATGCATGTGGGGTCCAGAGGGAAACCTTGAATGCTATCCCCAGAAAGGATGCCCACTTCCTTCGAAAAAAAGTCTCTCACTGGCCTGAAACTCAGCCATTATGTTAGGCTGTCTGGTGCACGCACCCCAGGGACCCTCCTGTTTCTGCTTCCCTAGCTCTGGGGTTTCATGTGCCACCCACCATAGCCAGCCAGCATTTTACACAGTAGCAGGAGCATCATGCCCAAGTCCTTTTGCTTGCAAGATCAGCATTTTACTGACTTATCCACTTAGGCCACAGACCTTATCTAGTTTTCTAATAAGCCCCTCAATCTCCTAACTCTATCCCAGCCTCTGCTTCTTAGAAAAGCAAAACCCATACAGTAAAACTGACTCCTGGTAGCTGTAGGTGTTCATGTTTCCTCAGGTGGTTGAGATCATTATTTAAAAAAAACCTTGCTGGTGTGAGAAAATGATTACACAAGTAAATTCCATTATACCTTTGTGGAAGAATTACCAAATGTAGAACAGATAGGGAGGAACGGTGTACAGCAGCTTTATGTGGCATGCATCATCCCACAGATACAGACATTTGACTTTGGCAATACAGGAATTAAAATTTATGAAGCAGAGTGGGCAGTGGTGGTGCACACCTTTAATCTCAGACCTCAGGAGTCAGAGGCAGCTGGGTCTCTATGAGTTCAAGGCCAGCCTGGTCTACAAAGTGAGTTCCAAGGCAGCCAGGGCTACACAGAGAAACCTTGCCTCAAAAAAACAAAACAAACAGACAAAAAACAAGACAAACAAAAATTATAGACCAGTCTTCCAGGGAAAAGAGGTATAGAAGACCCCAGCAAGGTATTAACAGAGAACCAAGCAATACATAAAACTAATACATCTTGACGGATGCCAGTCCTAAGTCAAGGATGGTATCTCCCAGCAGCCTTTCATATGTGGAGGGAACATAGATAATTTCTATTTTCAGTTTAATTGTATTGAAAACCACCTAGGCAATAAAAAGAAGTATAATATTCTCTCTCATTTTCTCTCTGTCTCTCTCTCTGTTTTGTGTGCATGCATGCATGTTTGAATATTTGTATGTAAATAATGTCATTTCCAAAGAGTGGAGGTGGGAGGGACACTATTCCGAGAGACTGAGAACCCAATGAAATAGAAAGGAAACTGCTAGCGTAGTTATCCATTTTCTTCACCCCCTTTTTCTACACACACACACACACACACACACACACACACACAAATACATGTTTTAACAACCTCTGATGATGACTGACATGTATAGAACTATGAGCCAGTGTAATGCTCCCCTCCTGCAGATCGCTTCATCATGTATTTACCAAAGAGTCTAACATCCTGACCAATGTGACTTATGCAAGAGACAGCTAAACATTTGAAAATCAGTGTTCAGCTTTTACCAAACACATGAACAATCAGATAAAGTAATTATTTTAGAGAGAAAAAGACCATAAACCCAATATTCATTCCTATTAAAAGCTCTCAACAGAAAGAACTACATCAACTTGATAAAGACCATCTATTACAAAAAAAAAAACCCATCAAACTAATGGCGGAAAGTCTGATGTTTTCTTATCTTGACAATTAGCAAGAAGACAAATACATTTTCTTCCCGTACTTCCACTTGGCAGAGCTCTGTATGAGTTCTTACTCTTTGTGAAAAGCCAAGACAGAAGTTAAAAGGAACAATATCAGAAAGGCATGAAATTATCTCCATGTATAGAAGACCCAATTATGTAGAAAATTCTAACAAAACTACAGAGAGCCTGGCATGTGTGGTGATGACATTCATCAAGGTCTTGAGATATAATATACCTGTATAAAATATTGTGCTCTTTCCTGTTTACAGCATACAAATAGGAATGACATTACATTTTCCACTTACAGAATATCAAAATGAGAAAAGGGAAAATTCTTATGAATAAATTCAACCAAAATGGGCAGTATCTGTTCACTGAAAAATGAAAGCATTGCTAAGTGACAGTAAAGACCGAAATCAATGGAAAAGAGACCATTTTATTTTTTGAGGAACAATGTTGAAGATACGAATTCTCTACAAATCTCAGTTTAATGTTATATAAGTCACTGAAACAAAGTGAGGGTCTGTGAGATGTCCCACTGGGTAAGGGAACTAACGTGGGTTCAGTCCCTGGAACTGAAAGAAGAGAACCAGCTCCTGCAAGTTGTCCTTTGACCTCTGTCGTGCTTTGACCTCTGGATGTGTGCTATGGAATGTGCGTGCACCCATACATGTACACACACACACCCCAACCAACCAAACCAAAAAATGAAGTCCTCCGAACTACACATATATATAAAATAAATAAAAAATGTTAAAAAACAAAGCAAATGAGAATTCTAAAATTTTAGTTGAAACATGAAATGTCTAGAATAGCCAAAAGAGTCAACAATAAACCCAGAGACTTGCATAAGGTGCCCATAAGATTCACTGTAAGACTGGTTATCGGGACAATATGATATTGACATGAGGAAGGCAGGCAGGTAGGCTAGTTGAAATATAACCAATTTAAATGTTCAGGAAAGAAGTCATGAGCATGCCTACTGATTCAAATGAAATTGATTCTGGAGGATAAGTAGACTGTCAATTTAGGGATTAAGGTATCTACAACTTCCAACGTAGATAAATGTTACCCATATTTGATAGAAAGTATGTGGGAAGCCTAAACAGGGAACCCTAGCCTGTGGCAATTAAGGATCTATTTGCTACCGTTCATGAATAGCTTTAAAAGTTTTCCTTATGTTCATCATTTCCCTGGTTCTTTATTGGGCACACTATCCTAAGAAAACATTTGGAAGGCCTTAACTTTTACAAAATTAGCAGCTTAAGTTTACATGCTTGTTTTTAGGTTGGCTGGGTTTTGCTGGAATGAAGGTTTCCTCTACAAGTTGACGAGAAACATTTATTTGAATCCTTCCAGCACACATGGTTTGTCAGCTGGGAGAGTGGCTGTCGACTAGCACGTGCAGTTTGTGGCAGTCAGTACTGCAAAACTTTTAGCCTAGCGTGCGCGCACACACACATATATACACCCACTAAAATATGTTCTGGAATGTACCATGTGGCTTCTTTCTATTTGTCATTCTTTTAAGGCTTGATCCTCCACTCAGCATTGAATTCAAAAGTAGAACCTGGGCTTTCGTCTTTCCTCTGTGGAGTCTGAGTCACTCCCGCAGGAGTGGAAGTCAATATTGACATCAGTATTCAATAAAAGCTGCTATCTCCACTTCACTCAAAGGAGCTCCTTTGATTTAAAATAGAATAAAAATTTAGCATGGTATCTTTTCCTTGCAGCTGAAGTTTTGTAGTTTAATTGTGAAAAAGTCTTTATGGAAACATACTATGTCACTTAGCAATTAGCCATAATGACTTATATGTTATGTTTGGAATAGATGTATAACCGTATGCTATAATGTGTATTGCGCGTGTGTGTGTTGTATATTGTTCCAAATGGCACACATAGTACACTACTGTGTTAACATTGAATGCATTAGGAGGACATTGTGTGATTCTTTCTATCAGTCAGTCATCTAGCTATTGCTTTAGTGAATGGGCCAATTCTGACCCAAGAGCACCGTGATAGTCACATAATGAGATACACCATTCCGTTCCTTGTTGGTCATCAGCGTTGATGATGACCGACAAGTTCAGAGTTTGCTATCTGCAGCCTGTTAATTTCTGTTCTTGATCCTCAATAGCTATTCAGATTGAAGTCTTAGACAACTGAGATTCAGAAACTAGCACACTTCTCTCCATCTATCTTCCTTTCCTAGGACATGAAGCCTGTTAGAGGACTCTGTAGAGTTCTTGAACATTTTAAGGGAGAATGATTAGCTCCCTAAGGCCATTTGGAATGAGATTACAGCTGGGGAGCTGAGTCATTTTGCCTGTAGATTCCTTTAGAAGGAATATATATATGGTTGTTCTGCTGTTTTTAAAGGACCTAATGAAGACAAATGTTGGACCTAAGGCCATGGATACTCCTAGGCTCAGGTAGCTGACTGGAAAGGAAGGGTGGAGCCAGCAATGGATGCTTTCCTGGGCTACTCTTGTTCTTTGGTTGATTCTTCTATTGAAGTCACCAAGTCAGACATTTTGGTGCTGAGGAGAGGCTATAATGGGATCCTTCTATGAGGGATATGGCAGACCCTTTTAGTGTCCTTGAACCTTTAGCATATGAGATATAAGCTACTGCCAGATTGTTCTACACTTTCTAATCAAATAAACAAAATAGCCAGTATTACTTCTGAACAGTACACACATTATAATGTTTTCACAGCAATACAGATACCTACCCAGTCTAGTAATAAAATAAATATTACTAATTGAATGTGTTACCTGCTTTTTATATCCTGAAGCACTTTTCTCTTTTAGGGGCCGATAGTGGATTTTTCTCATGACTTATTGTATTTAGGGATACTTGTACAGTTTTATTTAACCTTCCTTGGTTCTTTTCTCTTTTAAAACCTATTTTCTACTCATTCTAGTTTTTTTGCTATTTCCAATAATGCACTTTCTGTATGGAGTTTCTTTGAGGCACAATCCTCTGATGCCACCTAGGGGCACCTGAGGGTTCGGGGATCCTTGTGCTGTTCCTGCTTCTAAGAACAGGATGTATTTTACACAATGGGGTGTATAGTGTGTGAAACCCTGAGCTTCAATTGCTTCTCGAAATACTCTCTTTATGCGATGGCATTAGCCATTTCTCATCTCTGCTTGCTCTTCTCCATACCGTTGGAAGGGTAGGCACATTAGCTGCTTTCTTTTTTCTAAATAACTTCTGGGACTTCTAAATAACCTCATATGGACTCCCTCCTCACTTGCTCCTCATAGGTGAAGAAACTGAAGCCAGGATGGTGAAGTCCCTTGCTATATAGAACTGGAGGCCCAACCTTTGCCACATGACTTGAGGCCACCTAACTGTTTCTTTTTAGTGAATCTCTTCCTCTTTATTGTCTTGTGAGAGTCACTTCCATTTTGGTGGGTTCCTTTCAGCACGGTGGCTTCCAAGATGAAAGCTGCTTTTTAATACTGGACTGAACAGAACGACAGCAGGGAGGGGTGTGGAGAAAAGGCTGTAGATGAGCCGTGAACCTCTTTTTTTTTTTTTTTTTTTTTTTTTTTTTACTGTATTAGTTGAAAATAGGGAACATCAACCTAATTCTGTTATGGGACTTTGAAATGGAGAGAAATAATCTGATGTGTTATTCTGTAGATGTCAAGTCTGAACAACCAACTAAAAACCGAGTGTGGAAATTCACATTACTATACAATGTAGTGTAGAAGTCACGTGTGGCACGTGTGGCATTCTGTGATGGTCTCTTTGGTGAGGTAGCTCATCATGGCAGGAACATGGAATTGAGCACAAACTCCTTCTTATGCCAGAAAATGGATGAGGCCAGGGCTTCACTGCCCTCTTCAGGAGCATAACCCCCAGTGATGCAAAGACAGCTCATTAAGTACCATCTCTCCAGGTTCAACTAGTTCCCAGTAGAGCCTAGGTGGTCAAAGCCTTAAACACGTGGGCCTTTGGAGAATGTTGTTCCAAACTACAGCACTTCCTATCCCTGTTTTAGAAGACAGTGGTGATAGTGCTGAGCCAGTGAGTCCATTAAGTGGCGTTGAGCTCCAAAGATGCTGGGGTCTCTGCAACTACCATGGCTAGCCGAGTAGTCATCTGTGGGAGGCAAGGAGGTAGGAAGGCTAATCGTGACTCAGTAACCAGTGTTAGTTCAGACTTTGAGAGTCTGACCCTGAGTTGTTTATTTTAGGCATATTTAAGTATAGCACAATTTGGTAATTTTTTTTTCCTGGTGACAAACTCAGCCCCATCTGCACAATAAAGCATAGGTCATGATTATGTTGAAATGCGTTGTAAAGTACGTGTGACATCTCCCATAAATATGGGTTCTGTAGATTGACTACATGTGACATCTTCCACAAAGGTGGATTCTATAGACGGACAGGCTCACAATAAGGATCCAGGGGCATCTCCAGTACTTATCTGTGAACACAAGAACTTCCATGCCTCCCACATATAGATTCATTAAAACCCAATGGCTAAAGATAAAATCCTAGCTTAGGTAAAGCAAGTGAGTTTACTTGTATGTGTATATACATGCAAGCATAGAGAGCAGTGATTCTCAATCTTCTTAATGCTTCGACCCTAGTGACCGACCCCTGCCATTAAATTATTTTGCTGCTACTTCATAACTATAATTTTACAACTGTTATAAATCCTAATGTAAATATCTGAGGGTTGAGAATCACTGGTATAGAGCACAGGAATGCTGTTTTGAGATTTCTTTTGACTTATTTGTATACATGTGTTTATGCTCATGTGTGGTTAAGAGCCTGTGGAGGCAGAAGAGGGCTTTGGATTCCTCAGGAGCTGAAATTACACTACAAGTGGTTGTGAGTCACCCAACATGGGTGCTGGGAACTGAACTCTTGGTCCTCTTCAAGGGCGGCAGGGGTCCTTAACCCCTGAGCCATCTTTTTATTGCCTTTGAATCCTGTCTCAAGGGCTAGTGCTGCAAGGAGCCCACCAGAGACGAGCAATCAGACACAGTTTATAGCCAGCTGCCTACACTGGGGTATTTGGATCTATATGAAGCCCTGAGCATTTAGACCAAGGGGTTTTAAAGGCAAAACCCATATCTTGTTGTCTTGCTCAACAGCTTTGGGGGGCGGGGTTTGCACAAGCAAGCATTTTAATAGAAGCTAAGATCAGCTGCTGGTAGGGGGGCTCGGGGCAAGCAAGCAGCAAGAATATAAGATGGAGGAAGAGTTGCATTGTCTTGGCCTGTCACATTAGTATGCTTAACATAATTATTTTTAAGTTTTCTTCCTGATTCCTGTGGCCCATACATTTCCTCTTTTAATTCAGCTGTCATTTGCTGAGAAGTTACTTAAGCTAACCTGAAAACTGTTACCCTTCACACTCTTGACGGTCAAGTGCTCTGCATGCATCTTGTGGTTATATAGCCATTATTCAGCTTCCCTGTGAAGGAAACAGAGTCTCAGAGCAATCAAATGAATTGTCCAATGCGACACAGCTCTCCAAAGTGTGGCCCACGTAAGACAAACGTGTCCAGTCGCTGACTCTCCTTGGTTGTTTTGAGTTTCTGCCCTTTCCCACAATGTGTATCTGAGTATTTCCTGTTAGTGTCCAGCTTCTTATTCCTATGGTCTTTGATCATTTGACTTTCTTAAACCTTCTCATGTCTACATCTTTCCTGGTGCTCATCTTTGGGTCTGTGACTCTGATGTCTCTTTTTTTCCAGCTTTGGAGACATGTTGTCCTTCACGTTGACAGCCTTTGTGGAGCTAATGGACCATGGCATCGTGTCATGGGATACATTCTCAGTGGCATTCATAAAGAAGGTAATGTTGTCGGTGCTTTCCTAAGCTCAACACTGTTCCTTTTCTCCGCATACATAATTCGCTGCATTGTGGGTGCTTTATAATTGCTTCCTTTAGTTCTTTATGTCGAAAGATGGAATGATTTTGATAGTATTATATATATGGGGAACAGGGCCCCTGAATGCTGTATGAAAATTGTATTTTGATCCCCACAGAGATCATAAATGGTAGCATGTGAGAACCTACAGTTAAGGAGAAATCAAAGTTCTCTGCTCCAGTAAGTGCACGGTATAGCTATAGATCTTAAGACCTAAGCATGTTACAGAGATTGGGTTAACTGGGAATGTTATGGACTTTTCAGATCTTACAGTCTACTCTCAGGGACACACCTCCTAATCCTTCCCAAGCAGTTCATCAGCTGGGGACTAAGCATGCACATATAAAAGCCTATGAGTACCGTTTTCATTCAGACCACCCTACTTGCTTAAGGGCTAATGTTACTGGTTTTTCCATTTGTTGTTCTTCTTGGAAAACTACTTTAAATAAGGCAGGAAAAAAACTCTGGAACAGGGTGTTGGTAGTGGAAGCCCTGCAGGTCCCATGTCTGTAGAACATTGCATGGTTATTGAAGCTAAGAGCTAATTGGAAGCTAAGGGACTTATTCACATATTTCTAAATATTTCCTGTCATATGTCTATAAACTCAGGTTAGAAAAGTTAAAGAGGATCACAGCTTTGCCAGTTTGACTGAATTGCTAAAAGGGAGCTATTATAGATGATAAAATCAAAAGCATACTCCTATGTCACAAAGCGTTCTGCTGGTGGTGCCAGGGGCTATAGACAATATATTTTGAGACTAGAACGTGAATTGCAATGCCTTGTCTTCCTAGAATAAGCTCTAGAGAAACAAATTTACACATGAAGGAACTGGGTTTTCTGGAATTTTATACTTACAATTTTTAAAAACACTTTCTGAGTTTATAGCAAGGCCTTGCTTCCCAGTCCAAATGTCCTGTTCCTCACGTGTCAGAGACCCTCTGGAGAGTGATGGCACTGTCGGAGTAGGAGCTCCCGGAAGTCGTGTCTGCTCACTGGCATTAGCTGTCAGGGTTCTTACTGTTGTTATGGACACTGTTGTTATTGTCCTCATCCTCCTCCTCCTCCTCCTGCTCCTCCTCCTCCTCCTGCTCCTCCTCCTCCTCCTCCTCTTCCTCCTCCTCCTCCTTTTGTGCAGCTAAACCTAGCTTCTCTTGATGAGGAGTGAGGACAGTGATTTGGAGGTCGGCAGGGCCATGGTGAAGGGGAATCTCCTTAGTGGCATGGGCCAGAGTTCTTTCTTCTTAGCCACGTCTGTGCTCCTCCATAGCCACAGAGCCAATAGGTGGTTTCCTATCTGGCCCTGTCTGCTGTGCTTCCCTTCCTGGTCTTCCCAGCAGACTTCAGGGATTCTTGCTTCTATATGAGCCACCTCCAAGCCAGAGAAGTATTTATTTTTAAAAGAAAATTTTAGAAGTTGAAAAATAAAATACAGTTGAAGGAACATGATGAAACTTGATTTGAATATATTTTCAAGTAGAATGCTCCTTGTCAGGAGGAAGGAATAACAAAATTTTGTTTTCTCAATGATGTGAAGTAAGTGTTCAGAGGCAATGTAGGTAATTGAGCTTTCTAACTAGCCAGAGAAGCATTTCTTTAAAAAAAAAAATCTTTGAAGTTGAAAAACAGAAGGAACATAGTGAAGCTTAATTTAAATATATTTTCAAGTAAAATGCTCCTTGTCAGGAGTCAGCAGTAACAAAGCTTTGTTTCTTTAAATGATGTGAGTTAAGTGTTCAGAGACAATGGAAATAATTTAGTTTTCTAACTAGTTATGATGATTTCAATTTCCTTTAAATTAAATTTAAAATCACATTTAAAAGAAGGATTCAAAAGCTAATTGTCTTGGCATTTTAAATCAAAACTGAAATATTTTTAGCAGCAGTGTATTTCATAAATTCTTATTTTAATTTCCATTGCATTGCTTCTTAGATAAGAGAATTTGTAAAACAGCAGAAAACTACTTACGTTGTATAAAGTCAGCTCCTTTTTATTCATTAGCTGGGCCAGATTCAACATTCTGAGCACCTGGATTTGTGTGCTGGGACCTTTTCTAAATAGAGATGTATCTCAATAAAACCTAGATAGGAAACCCACGAAGCTGCCTCTCCCTGTGGTCCACAGTGGTTTCCAATGCCAAATTCCCACACCAGTATACAGAAACAGCTTTGCCCTGCTAACCTCTGCCTCTTTTCCTGTGACTTTATCTTTGTCACTGTGGCTCTGGGTTCTAGTTTGCAAAATGGCTGCAGCAGATCACATTTTACAAAGCTTGGACACCTCTCCATCCGTACTAATGTGAATAATGTGGTTGCCTTGCAAAGACTTGGTACTTACAGAAAGAGTGGGCAACCATCAGAAAGAAAGGAAATAATGGAACATTCTGTGTTAGGAGTCGGTATTCTCCCAGCCACATAAAATATCAGTGTTTTATCTTGGAGAGAAAATCTCATACAAAAGCTCCTAAGACCTGAGCACCTTACAGATATTTTTTCATGCTGACCCAGACATTCAAGCATCTTCTTCTTTGACCCAATGAGTTTTGCCTTTTGGAACCCTGAGAGATTTTTGAGCTTCTGCAAACTTTACAGTGCAGCTTTATGATAACTATGGATGGCTTTTTAAAGTTTGAATAGCATTCAAGACATTTGAAACCTAAAAAGTATTTTTGCTACCATTGAAGTCAATTACTGTTGATGTCCCTTAGATTCTGTGTGTGTGTGTGTGTGTGTGTGTGTGTGTGTGTGTGTGTGTGTGTGTGTTGGGCCTGTGGGGTTGTACTTGCTTGTGTGGGTGTATATGCTTGTGTGTTGTGGTGAGGTCAGAAGTCATCTCTGAGTGTTGGTCCTCTGGAGCCGTTTATCTTGGACTTTTAGACAAAGACTTGAGGCTTACCAATTATGCTAGGCCAGCAAGCCTCAGGGATCCACCTGCTTCCCTCTCCAAGTGATAGATTACAGGACCGTGGCATTACACTTGACTTTTCACATGGGTCCTGGAGATCAAGCATTGGTGCTTATGCTTGCAAGACAAGCCCTTTACCAACTGAGCTGTTGCTCCTGCAGCCCTGCCCCTTAGCATTTTAAAAGTTACTCAGATATTCCTCTTACTTACTGGTTTGTATAAATGACTGGCGTGAGGAAAGCTGAATGCATACTTATTACCAACTCATCTAGGGTCACTGCCTTCTGGATACAGACTCGCTTTCCCCAGTCTGTGCCGTGCCTGCCTGAGCCGCATCACCTGCCTTGGTGAAGGCTCAGTGATACATGGGAGAAGCTGAAAGGTACAGGAAGCCTTGCTAATCTAGAATGTAACTGGGTGATCTGTAATCTCCTCTCGCTGTTTTCTCATCTGCAGTTTACAAACTGGGCTCTGAGGATGTTTGTATTTTCCCTAAGGAGGTTGTCTCTAGCTTCCTGGAAGAAGACAGCCATTGTATTTGCTTAGATCACTCCCTACTGAAAGCATTGAGACCTTTCCAAGTCTGGCTACAGCCCCGGCTAGGTAACAACAAAGGGAAGAGGCCAGTCTTACAGCTTGGCTGATGTTTCCATCAGCTCTGTGTGAGTACTCTGATAAACTGGGCACACACTTCCTACCAGGCCTGTTCCCAACTCTGGGCTTATGCAACATGCTCTTTAGGTGCAATATTTTAGGGTTGCATAAATGGTTGTTACTCTGTGTCAAAGCAGAGGTGATCTCATAGAAAATAATTATAAAGAGTATAAATGAATGTTAGCAGTTAGTTCCTAGATGAGAAATACGGAGGCATGGCACCTAAAATGAAGTATGGGTGAAAAAGCTAATACCTTAAATGAAAGCAAAGATCTGTCCCATTGTGTGAGGTGAGAATTAATGATCTGCGAAGAGCTTAACACCCATTTTAAGAAGGTATACTTCACCTTAGAAAACATTTGAGAGTACCAATGGAATATTTTGAGGAAGTAATTATCATCAGAGGCTGTTTATGGAAGTAAGTGGTAAATTTCCATTTAATGAAAAAGTTGACCAGGTCCTAGAGAGATGGCTGAGCAGTTAAGAGACTGGGCGCCCTTCTTCAGGACTTGGGTTCAGTTCCCAGGACCCACGCTGCTGCTCACAACGAGGAGATCTGACTAACTGCCTGGCCTCTGAGGGCACTGGGTACATAAGTGGTGCATAGACATGAACACTGTAGGGAAGCTGGGCTTTTGTCATCAGCAGTGGACTTCAGGAAGAGAGATGGTGCGCACATGGTGGATTTTGTAGATTGTAACAGATGAGAGAACTGCAGCAAGACCTTGCCAGGGACAGTAAACACGTTTGAGCCAGAGGAACTGAGATGGTCTTTTAAGGATCTTAAAATCCCCACACACTTCCTGCAGTTCATGCTATAAAAACAGTGTGTGGCATGTAAAACCTCACTTCGCTGAACTGCTTCATTCAGATCCATCCCGCCACATGGATCTGGCGGGAGAGTCAGCCAAGACCCCATCCCTGCCTCACCACTGGCCCTCATGCGGAAACCATGGCATGGCAGCCGGAAAGCTAGGGCACCTTTGTATTTCTTCAGGTTCAGGAATAGTGGGGCTTGGAGGGAAAGGGGTACATGACACGGCACAAAGGGAGAAACTGGTGTTGACAGAGGGAGCCTAGAGTGGACCACCATAGAATCAAGCCAGGCAGCTTTGAAGCCATTTTTATGTTGATGTCATTAACACTCCTTAGCAGGAGCTGTCAACAGACAGCAATAACTTTTAATGAGGTCTCCAGAATAAAGCATTTATGGCGCTCATGTGTTAGGATTGCTACGAGCCGTTATTCTAACCCTGTGCTTTGTTTCCCTCTTATATTGTGATTTATTGTGTTTAGGTTTTTGCTGATTAATTTCTTAGAGACTGTGTTTTACATACTAAACCATTATCCTAGCACTGGTAATTTCAGTGACTTCTGTTTGTTACATGTGGCATGATTCAAGAGAAAGGTTTACTTTAGCCACAGGAACTTGAAAGCATAGGAATATAACTTTTTTTTTATTTAAGAATAGCCAGAAGAGTGGGCAGATACATAACTTTACCTATGAAATTATATTGGCAAGTATGATTTGTGTGAGCACCTTAAGAACATAGCAGGAACACAATAAGAACATAAAAGTCATGGGTCTGGATTATGTGGATGAAGGAGCAGTTTAGGAGATAGGGATGAGTGGCCACTGGCAAAGTTGAGATTGCTCTTTTAGACAAGAGGCCTCATAATGAGTCTGTACCTGAAAGCGGAAAATCAAAATATCAATCCTGGAAATCCAATAGGATGGTCCTTACAAGAGGCAGTCAGTTATTGTTAAGTCATATAAAATACTGCTGTATTTGGCCATGAATCATGGGCATTGTTAGTTCCACGTGTTTCTTGGTCTTTTGCAGTAGGTTACATCCGCAGGGCCTTGTTCCTCACTGAACTCCCCGTTTCGTGTAGTTGCTCCCCTCTGGACTTCCTTGTTTGGCTTACCACCCATGCACAAGCAGTCATTTGTGCCTGAATTTTGTTTTTCAGATAGCAAGCTTTGTGAACAAATCTGCCATAGACATCTCAATCCTGCAGAGGTCCTTGGCCATTTTGGAGTCAATGGTTCTCAACAGCCATGATCTCTACCAGAAGGTAGCCCAGGAGATCACCATTGGCCAACTCATTCCTCATCTTCAGGGGTAAGTACGCTAGGTACTCGTGTGCCATGTTTTTGGAGGGCAATCACTTGGATGGCCTGATAAACTATGAGTTGGTTTAGTTACGTGCACAAAACGCTTTGGTTTGGTACCAAACCAGGTGCTACTCTCCTCCGTCATCACACTGCAATGTCACAGTGACTCTGTGCTCCACATCTGCAGTCCCCAGTGCCTAGACCGGAGGTCACACTCAGCTTTGGTAAATTTTGAGAGACATCAATTGAGTTGTCCTTTTAAGATATACTAGGATCATTTCTTGCTTAGGTTCTCAACAGTCTGCACTGCCTATAGAGCATTTTCTGTGGCACGGTGACTATTTTTATAATTACTTTGGCATTTTATGTAGGATTTTCTTTTAGATTTAATTTTTTAAATGCATTCTTTGAGAATTTCCTACAGTGTGTTTGGATTATATTCATTCCCCTCCCCCAGCTCCTCCTAGATCTTCTCCACTTGCTACCCATCCCACTTCATGTTGTGTCTCTCTGAGTCCAGATCTGCTTTCCTCTCCCCTTCATGGTCCCTCTCTACTTTCCTGGCTTCTGTAGTTACTTCAGGTTAATATGTATTGAAACCTAATGATTTGGAGCTAGGATCCATATGTGAGGAAGTACACAAGGCTGTTGTCCTTTTGAGTCCGGGTCACCGTAACTAGGGATATTTAAAGGGAGGCTGTTTTTCACCAATAAAATGATGGATGAATAAAGCACATGCATCTTATTGTTTAAAAGCCTAATTAGGATGTGGAAGTTAGACAGTTACCCTCAAGCCCTGCAGCCTTTGGGGCTTTCCGCATTTTCCACTTTTTGGTAAATGAGAAGGGTGCCTCTGAAGAGAACCCTGAGGGCTACTCTGTTGTGTGATGTGGCTTGTTATATTTCAATGCTGGTCACTGCTGGTGGCAAGAAAACATTGTAAGCTAGCTCACACAAGAAGGGAGTTAGTTAGAAGGTCATGAAGATGCCTTGTAGAGACCGGAAATGATGTAAGGAGATGCGTTTTAGGAAATACTTTGACTGGCATCAAGGGACCTGACTCCCAATGGCTCTCACCTCTGTTATCTCTGAGGTTCTATTACATTTGCTTATTTTTAAGAATTAACCTCACTGAACCATGGGGGATGGTGATCTAAGAGCAATAATGTAAAGCTCAGTCCAGCAGTTCTCTCTACACTGAAGATGCTGACATATGTTTCTAGCATAACCTACAAAAGTACAGTAGATGTTAATTTATTTGGAAGTGGGGGACAAGCAGAATTTGAAACTTAAGTCAGAGAAGCTGTGGACTGGCCCCAGTGACTCAGCTCACTCCCCATAAGGACAGTTCTGTATGCAGTCTCACTGAAAATGACACTGGTTCACTGTCTCTGAATGTGAACATTGTTGCCTTCACTGTTTGAGACTTTATTTCTGAATCTCAGGGCCAGAAATGTTCATCTGCAGTGCAGTTCACTTAAAAAAAAAAAAAGAGCCTGTTGTTCACCAAGTGCTATACTAAGGATGAAGGTGCAGTTTCTAATTTTGTCTTCTGTATAGCAACCCTGGGAAATAGCATCTTCCCTAAGTGTAGCTCCGAGGCTCGTGGTTTCTGTCTTGAGCCCTTATTTCCTGCTGCCACTTGGCTTCCCCCAAATCTTTGCTTCCTTTGGAATTTCTGCTCTATTTCCAGTGAAAAGCAAGTTTATACAACAAAAATGCCAACACTTACTACTATTACAAGGTTTCTGTTTGCCAACAACTTTATAGGATATATAACATTGCCACGGGAACAAAGCTGTTTCCTTTTAGATAAGCCCAGGAATGTTGAGACATCTACAACTGCTCCCTCACATGTATCAGGCATTGAACAGAAAATCACACACCACACACACACACACACATACACACACACACACACATACACACACACACACACACACACCTTACATTATCTGATACTTGATAAAGAAAGCAAAGTCAGGCAACCAGCCTCATGAACTGGTCTCCTTGACCACCTAGTAGAATAGTAACTGAGCATCTGCTCTGTCCAGCCCAGGCATGCTGGGAATGCATTGCCAGTGCTGCCCACGTTTTCTAGGCCCCACCTTTCTCGCCGGTGAAGGACTACTGTGTTTGTGTGTGATACTGAGCCTTCCCATGGGCTGACTCAGGGCTCGCCTCTTCTGATTTCCTGTGTTGTTTGGGTTGTTCCAGGACAGATCAAGAAATCCAGACTTACACTATTGCTGTAATCAACGCGCTTTTCCTGAAGGCCCCTGACGAGAGGAGGCAGGTGAGTGACAATTCTCTGGTCCCCAGGCTGTGATGAGGATTGGGGCTAGGAACTCTCCTCGAAGACATAATTTCTTCTTCCCCTCTGTAAGCCATCTGAAGGTGGGGGCTACTGAGCAGCCATGCTATGCAGGTTGGCCAGGACACGGGAGGAGAAAGTAGCTGAAGATGCATAGATGCTTGGCTGGGGAGGAACACTAGGAGCGTGGCAGCAAGGAAGTCTTTCCCTGTGAAGTGTGATCCAGGGCATAGGCTGGGCGCATGAAGACGGGGAAGCATTGCTGCTGTGGTAGAGTCAGATGTGGAAGCCTCTGGAATCTGTCATTATCATTGATTGGTTGGTCAGTGGGTTCCCCATTTGCTTGTGAGTGCTTTACTTGGCCCAAGTCATGGGTAGAGAAGCAGGTGAGGATGAGAAGGGACTCCTAGGTTGCTCACTGGCTGAAATCACCAATTTCAAATGTCAGGGAGCTCTCTGCTTGGTGATGTGCTTCTCTGGGCTTGTGAATTTGGCTGGGAGACTATTAAAAGGAGTAACACTTCAACTATACCCATATTAAACTAATCATTTGATGCTTTCCTTGGTCTATAGTTTTTATTTTTTAAATAAAGAAAGGACCATTGCTGAGTTAGATTTGGGGACAGTGGCATTTTGCCGTCTTGGATTCTAGCTCAGACTTCAAAGTGCATTCCTGTTTAGCGCTCAGTGCAGCACATATTGTCTTGACCAAAGTTGTTTTCTTTGAAAGCCTGGGTGGAAGGATGCCTCTTTCTATGTCTAGAAAGGCCATCAAGAGTTCCACAGCACTACCAAGACCTTGTTTCAGCAAGATAGAAAGGCAGCGTGCTCCTGGATTTATTTTATTTTATTTATTCCTAGGGTTTTTAAACTTTAGGCTGTAAATGTGATAGAACCTGACTTAACTTGAAGGTGAATTTGGCAGGTTGGAGTGGAGTTGTGGGTGGGGTGCACTTTTGTTTGCTGAACTCATGATAAGCCTGGGGCAGGCTGGGAAGAAGGTACATCACCGCTCACACCGTGCCTTAGAGGAACATTGCCCCTTTACATACAATCAAGGATTTCCAACAACACATGGTTCCTGAGTTGCGGTGGGAGGATTACAAACTTGCATTCTGGTCTGAACTCTTAGAAGTTTATGGAAATTTTTGATCAGGGTAAATGAAAGGGAAAGTATATGGCTGCCCTAGGCCTTTCTCTGTTTTTTCTTGCATCTTTGGAGTTGGACTTGAGTAAAATGCACATACCTTATGTCCTTTTGTATCCTATACTGAACACCACTGTTACCTTATTGAATTGAATTCTCTGATCTTGGGCAAATAAGAAATCAGATATCAATCTGTTCTGATTTTAGGTCATTGATAATAATGGAAATAAAACATAATGGAAATATGATGGAAATAAAAACAAATTAGGTATGGATTGTGTGAATCATTTTTTTAAATTATTCAAATGGTAATCACACACATTTTAACCAAACATTGTTATGATTTTAACAAACCATCACAAAATATAGATTAATAACCTTAAGTCATTTAATAAACCAATCAACATAACAATATAATCCAGCAGAAATCTGCAGACTATTATATGACTAGCTAGTATTTGAAATGAATTAGCAGTAAGGTCTGCAAAGCTAATGTTGACTCTGTAAGCCATTGAATTTAAGACTTGCTCATCAGAACAGGGGTAGTATTATGGCTTTTAAATTTAAAATAATACTTGAGTGAGTTAGGAGAGCAAAGCTTGAAGATCAAAATCCAAGTTTGTGATGACCCTACTTTTGGATGCTCAGTGGCGGCCTGTAAAATGGGAGTTACCCTAACTGCTTACTTGGGCTGCTGTGGATTATATCAACAGCTGAGGGTGAACACCTTTATCTGAACTTGACCTTAGATGCAAAATAGCATTTGAGCTGGTCTAAATTGATATTGGTATCATTTTCACATGAAGGGAAAAGAATGTTATTTCCATTTTACAAACGAGGAAACTGAGGCTCCAAGAGAGTAAAGACCCTGACTCATGGTCACCACAGTGGTGAGAGTCAGAGCTGGGAGCCCTGCCTCCTACTTGCTTTTAACAGCGAAGAATCCCATTGAATACCAGTCAATGAGTCTCCCACAGTAGAGACTTCCCAGAAGCCACGAGGAAATGAGGTCTGCTTTCTCATTCCAATTAAACTATTAGCTAAGTGTTTGTGCTTAGAATTTTACAGAATACTCCCTTTAAAAAAATTGATGGTTAAGCCTAGGGCATTGGATCAATTCTGCTACAATGGAAATCTTTTCCTTTGATGCCTCTTTCCTGATTGGGGGCCAGACATGATCAGAGGACTCCATTATCAGGATTTCCTTATTTTATAAATGTATGCAATGAATTTGGAATAACTTCCTTGGGGTAGTGGTTGTGCTGTCTCTCCCCTTGGGGAATCCATTCTTCTTTCTTTCTTCCTTCCTTGTTTTTGTTGATTTTTTTTGAGACAGGGTTTCTCTGTGTAACAGTCCTGACTGTCCTGGAACTTGCTTTATAATTCAGGCTGTCCTCGAACTCACTGAAATCTGCCTGCTTCTGCCTCCCAAGTACTGGAATTAAAGACATGTGCCACCATCGCCCCATGGGGAATCCTTTTTTGCTGCACAGATGAAGGGAATTTGTGCTTTGGTTTTGTCGGAGGAAGGCATGTCCCCTTGCTGGGCAGGTGGATCTTTTTCTTTGCTTGCTATTTTAATGGAAGATGTGTTGAGAAGATGTCTTCCAAGCTTTTCTACAAATACATAATGGTTTTATAAGAATTATTTGAAAATGTCTTTTATTTAACACATTCAGAAAAGACAAATTCAACCTGCAGAAGGTGGAAAGAGTGTCTCGCTGGGTTCCAGGGTGGCCCTGCAGCTCTCACTGCCCAGACCCGTTCCCGACACTAGTTCCTCTTTATTCTTGGTACAGTTCTTCCACTCGTGTGCTTTTCCCACCAAAGTTGGCCGTTTTTATTTACTAAACTACTTTAAAAACCAACACAGACATGTGTGGCCCCATTCCCATGTCAGTATACCTTTATCTCCATGTGTATGCTTGTATCATCCAAGGCTTTAATATGTTCCCTGCAAGCTCTCATAATTATTCAAACAGTTCATTAATATTAGACATAATATCCATGAGGAGAACAGGGATGCTTCTGCTTTCTCTCTGATCTACCTCCTATTCTTAAGGAGAATTGTATAAAATTTTTTTGATCTATGATCAAACCCCCTCTTTTTTTTTTTTTTTTGTCTGTTCTGTGTTAGACATCATCCCTTGGGTTTGTAACACAAAGAATGAGGTGTCCTCTGCATCCTTGAGGCGCCCCGATCAGAAGAATTGTGTAAACAAATATGCAGATGATGAAACTGTCTTGTTTCTTCTAACTCACTTTTACATGTGTAGAACAATGAGCTACATTTTCTTTTCCCGTTTTTGTTGGTCTGATTTTTGAATGGCACTTTGATTTTATAAATAATTTTACAAAGTTTTAAAAAAATTTAAAAGAGCCACGGGATCCTTTGGTTCTTCTATTATCTGAACCTAGAGAAGGAATATGATATAGAAGAAGCCAGTGGGCCCTGTGTTTATGTGGAAGGAGAATACTGCTTTCTCCAGCGTGGAGGGTGGGTCTTCTGGGTTACAGCTCAGATTGTTTCTGGAGGTGTACATGGTCCTCGTTTGGGTTTTAAGAGCGCAGAAGAGGACCTCAGACTGGATCTGGACTTTAAGGCCACCTAGTCACTTAGGCTCTCCTGAGAGTATATCCACCCTTTCCAGTGCAGAGGGCCAGCAGGGCCTGACACCATAGCTGCCCCCTTCTAACGGAGCGCGCTCTCAACTTCCATCCCCTCTTCTCTCCTGCTTGCGTTCCTCTCTGTGGTGGTGATGGCGCTGTTAGGTTGATGTAGAGAGCAATGTTGACATCCTTGATTGTCCTCTGACTGTAAGTCCTCATGTTTCCTTTGTCAACCTAGATAAATGGGCCCGGCTCCCCCGTTCTGCTCCTGCCCTCCTTGCCTGTATGACCCCTGTTAGCTTCTCTCCCCATGCTCTTGATTCTCCCAGCTTTCTGCAAATTTAATTTAATCTTGGTAGAATTTATAGTTTTGCTTTGTAGTGGTAGTTTGGTGCCTCTCTACTTAGGGAGAATTGCAATGGCAACAATACTCCCTAGCAACCACAAAAAGGAATATTTGAGTGTCTTCCTGAATATAAGCAGTATTTTCATATTCTCTGAAAGTTTCAAGGCCGGTTTTGACTAATTTTCCCTGAGTACTTGCTGGCCAGTATTCATAGAGATAATCTTTGAATCAGGCCTTTTCCAGATTACATCGTGTGTCTGTGATAGACACCAGGACCAAAAGCTTCTTGGAGACGAAGGGATTTATTTCAGCTTACAAGTCACAGTGAGGGAGGCCAGGGTAGGAGCTCCAGCAGGAACCCTGCGGATGTTCTTCTCACTGGTTTGCACCCAAGCCCTTGATCAGCAAGCTTAAGCATTCCAGCCTCTATTCCCTGGGGATAACTCTAGCCACATCAGTTAGCGATGAAGAAAATGCCCCACAGACATGCCCACAGGTAAGTCTGGTCAAAGCACTTATTCAGTTAAAGTTCCCATTTTCTAGGTGTGTCAGGATGAAAACCAGGATTAGCCATCAAAAGTCCAAATCCTTGGAACCAGTGCAATGGAATCCTTGGAATGCCAAGTGCAAAGTAGAGAAGCAAGGCTGAGCCCAGCTGAGTGCTTCTGTCTAGTTGTTAGTCCTTCCATAATTCAGATATAGCTCCCTGGCATAGCTTCCTCCAAGTCTAGGGTCTGGGGTCCTCATTCTCATTTTGCACAAATTAAGATGAACTGGCTTTTGGCATACTTTCAACATTTGACTTTTTCTTTCCATTTTTTTGATTGGTCTGCTTATTTATCCTTTTCTAAATAAATTTATGAAGTTAAAATGTAATAAGAGCTGTGGAAGATAGAGACAGCCTCACAGGGGCAAACCATTTCTGTCCTTTGGAGTGTTTGAGTTTTTAATTCTTTTCTAGAAAATAAAAAACAGAAATTCAAAAAAAATCCTACTTTGCTTTTGGACCTGGATTTTATAATCCAAGTGGAATGTACAATAATTGATTTAAATGGATTATTTTCTAAGAAATACTGCTGATATACAGTGAAGAAGCTCGCCCCAGGGTGAAGTCATTCCTGCAGTATTGAAGGGAACCTTTCTAACCATGGCCTTCTGCGGGCATGTTTTTCTTTCATAGGAGATGGCGAATATTTTGGCCCAGAAGCAGCTGCGCTACATCATTTTAACAGTGAGTACCTCTGTGTGCCAAAGCCACTGTGCCGGGGAGAGATGACCTGGTGTTTGTGGGTTGTTCTGGGATTTGCCACTGGTGTTCATCAACAGGGCCAGGCCAGGAGAGGGAGGGTGTTTTAGAATTGGCACAGACAGTGCCCTGCTGCAGCACCTGCCTTTGTCGCTGGAGGGCGGAGTCATCCTGCTGGAGGAAGTCAAGTAGAACAGAACCAAGGCATCAGCTTGACTGCTGGTCCCTGGGCTAAGTTTTGCAGGTAAAGGAAATGGGGAACTCCTCGGCTCAACCAATCCACCAATATGAGCTTGCTCTGGTTTTGATGAGGAAGCTGCTTGGAAGGATGGAAGATCCTGAGAGAAGATCCTTAAACTTCAACAGAATAGAAACTTGCATTGTTAACCTTTTAAATGTTTAGAGATGAACCAAACAGAGAGGGTTCTTTACTACCTCCTTACTGGTTATTGGGAGAAAGCAAGTTTAATGTTTATCAAACTACCAAACAGCAACAATCTAATCTGAAGTTATAACTCTGGAGTTCAGCAAGCTTACACACACATACACACACATACTGAGTGTGTGTGTGTGTGTGTGTGTGTGTGTGTGTGTGTGTGTGTGTGTATGTATATATATATTGCCATTGTTCAGGTACATTGTTGCAGTATGGAGGAAAAAACAGATTAAAAGGTCACTTCCACTATAGAAAACTGGTGACAAAATTCACCAAAGGAGTGGCATTTCCTACAGGAAGGGATGTGCCATACTACTGGAGTCACACAAGAAGGAGGACCCAGGGTACAAGACAGACACAGGAAAATGTGGGCCAGAGCCTGTACCATCATTTCCCAGGGAAGGGGTGCTTCAAGGAACACATTCCAGCATAGTGGCTATTCAGGTTCAGGATTGGCTAGCTTGGTGAATGCAGTGGGCTGTGGAGTTTATGGGTTGTGTCTAGTCCCAGGGTACCGGACTCTGGGTGTTTAGGACACCAGAGGGTAGCCTTAGCCCTCCTCATTTGCACATGAAGGTTTTCTTCCTGTGGCATCTCTACAGATTGTCCAGGCCTGGGGTTTGGGTAAAGGTTCTTCTGGGTAAGGAAGAAGTCATGTGTCAGAACTTCAGAATCATGACAAGTATTAACTTTGTGGTCTGAAGCCTTTCTCTACTAATTCTTAAAAATATGATTTGTCAACCGTGTCTCTAGCATGTCATCCGAGCACAGCGGGCCATCAACAACGAGATGGCACACCAGTTGTATGTGCTCCAAGTGCTGACCTTTAACCTTCTGGAAGACAGGATGATGACCAAGATGGACCCCCAGGATCAGGTGAGTGGGTGCTCCCCACAAGTGAAAGCAATGACGGAGAGACAGTGCCATCAAATACCCCTCCTTAAGCTACCCTGAAATCGGAAGTTTGATGGATTTCATAATAGTTTTATTGTCATCTCAGGACATGGGTGAACCTAGGATCAGCGAATAAATTGAATGGGTTCTTCCCTGAGGCCCTGTCCACATGTGTGTTCTTCCTTTCTGGCTAAGAGCTTGAGGGAAAAGCCCTGGGCTCTTGACCATGATACATGAAATGGAGTCAAGTTCCCCGACAACTGAGGGGACATGGAAAGCCATGTGTGGCATCACTTCTACAAGCAGGGAGCAATTTCCATCCTCTAGTAACTAAGACCCTGGGCAGAGAGGGAAGACCTCTACCTTTCCCTCAACGACTTCTCATTTCTAGGCTGACATTTTTGTTGGCTGGCTGTTTGCTCTAACTCCCTGCTGCCTCTCTTACTGCGTATAGAACATTCTGTTTCCATCCCGAAGGCTTTGAGGTGGCTTCCCCGAATGAGGGCAGAGGGAAAGGAAACAGCTGGAAACCCTGCCTCCCAAGCCCCTACTGTACACATTTCCAACTCAAATAGCCCTGCAGCTTTGCAGAGGAAAGCATTCATTATTGGCACGTGAGGGCCTGATCTATTGCAGATGTGGAGCCGCACGTGTTGAGTGTGTGGCTGCTGCAGTCCTTCATCCACGGGGAGAGCCTATGTGATGAAGAGTGATGGGGAGGCTTAGATAGGCCAAGGGTCGTGCCCCAAGTTTTTTGTTAGGCCAAGCATGGTAATCCCAGGGAGCTTAGACAGTTATCTTGCTGCTTGGACCGAGGGGGGACCAGTGCATCTTAGTGTAGAGGGAGGGGGTTAGTGCATCTTAGTATGGTGGGAGGAGGTCAGTGCATCTTAGTATGGAGGGAAGGGGGTCAGTGCATCTTACTATGGAGGGAAGGGGGTCAGTACATCTTAGTATGGTGGGAGGGGAGTCAGTGCATTTTAGTATGGAGGGAGGGGACCAGTGTATCTTAATATGGAGTGGCACTCTTTGGAAACTCTTCCTCCTTTTTATTGATTTATCATCCTAACCAGTAACTGCATTCCCAGTCCTGTTCATCTCTGCGGCCATCTTCAGGCTTCTTTCTGTGTTGCCAAACTGAATTTCCGTGCCCATGAAACCATATTTGCTCTCCTCCCATTGCTCCCCGCCCTTCTGGCTCCCTCTAAATCACTGCTCTGCCTCCTGTCCCTTTTAACTTGACTACTTTAGGAAGATCCAATAAGTAAGAAAAAAAAATTGTCACTTTTTATCTATTCTACACTGTTTTTATTATTATTTTTCGTTTTTTAGATTACAGTATGATTTCATTGTTTCCCCATCCCGATCCTCCCTCCAGTCCCTCCTATGTACCTACTTCCCTTGCTCTCGAATTCATGACCTCTTTTTCTTTAGTTCTTTCTATGTATGTGTGTGTGTGTGTGTGTTCTGAAATAAATAAATACAATCCATCCATATAACGTGACTTGTGTGTGTGATTTGTGTGTGCTGACCATTCGGTACTAGATAACCCATTGGTGTACTCTTCCCGGGAGAAGACTGCTTCCCCCTCTTTTAGTATCCCTTAGTTCCCTGTAGTTGTCTGCGCAGGGCTGAGGCTTGGGAGTGTCCCCTCCACATCAACATGTCCATTGGCGTTGTCCTTGTCCGCTCCCGTGTTGGTGAGACTTCATTGTTGTAGCTTCCCTGATAGTTCTAGAAGACACAGTCTTCCAGCACATTTGCAAGGTTCTTCCGTACGGTAATTTGTTAGAATCTGCTCCTGTCTGAGGCTGAGTGACAACCCACGCATGTCTGTAACCAGACTCACCCTTGCAAGTCCACGTCGCATTGTTTCTGTCTTTGGGCTCTCCCTTTATTTTTATGGTGTGGTAGTTTCCATGAGTGGAGTGAGAGACCCCTTGAAGCTCAAATACTGCTCACCAACCTTGTGTGCCTCTTACTTTGCTTCAGACAGAGCATTGCTCACAGATTCTCTGACTTAGCCTCCTCCAGTCACGGCCCTTGTGTTGTGTGCTTGGGGCTCTTATGTAGAACTGTCCTGGCTAATTGTTATCAGTACTGCAAAGGACTTGGCTGAAGGACAGCTGTAGATCGATGCCAAGCCTGCTCAGCACGGAGAGCCTTCTGCAGAGCTCTCACATAGGACATGGCTCTTCTCTTCTCAGCTTCGCCTGAGTGCAGTGATTCATTTAGACTCTGGGGAAGCGGGGTTCTTATGTCACAGCACACAGTGAAAGCAGCTTTCCTTTTTGCCTTTCTACCCCTTCTATCTCCTTCAGGCTCAAAGAGACATCATATTTGAACTTCGAAGAATTGCTTTTGATGCTGAGTCGGAACCTAATAACAGCAGTGGCAGCATGGAGAAACGCAAGTCCATGTACACGCGGGATTATAAAAAGCTTGGCTTCATTGTAAGTACGGTGTCTCCAGGGAGCTCACCCCTCCGCTCCTCCCCAGCTGACCTCAGCCACAGCGAACGTGTGGTCCTCTTGTGCTGTACAGAACAGTTTCCACATTTCCAGATGTTTCGCTGGTTTAAATAGGATCACATGCAGACCTCTTCTGGCTGCGGTGAAACAGAAAAAGTGTGACTAATACCACGCTTGTTTATGCAGTTCTGATTAAGTGTAACCGAGAGCAGCTAGCCCGTGATGCAGCGAGCCTTCCTGAGGGAGCCTCCTTCCTAAGCTGCTGTGGTTCTCCCGAGCCGAATGAACCATGGCAGTTCTAGGATGCGTCTTATTATTGGGCTGCTGATTGGGTTGCTCACACTGTTGATTCCATGTTGAAAGAGAGCTGGACCTCTCCTGGAACTGAGATATTCATAGTTTATTTTTAAAGTCTTATTTTGCTACAAATATTAGCGGTTGTTTCACACACACACTCACACACACACACACACACACACACACACACTCTTTACAAATCAGAACACAATGTGTCTTGAATCTAGCCCTGCTGTTACGGTTGTTGCCTGCATTCTGCTCTTACTCCAAGTGTCACAAGTTTGGGAGTGAACCTTTAGCTAACTTGAAATTCTGCAGTTGTAAAATTAGGCTTCCATTTCAACCTCCATCACTAATTACACAAATAAGATTTTGGCTTTAGTGCTTAGAAATCACTAGGCAGTGGTTTTCATTTCAGATACACTTTGGAAAAACATCTCAACTAGTTTTTGATTGCCCCAAATTGCTTTCAATAAGCATCCAGTAATTCGCATTTTATCTAGAGTGGGTCAAAGTGACCATTTTTTAACCTTTCATAATGTCTCTTTAATTAAAAAAAATGTCCAACCTATTGGTTTTATAGTGTAGATCTCTCCAGTTAAGAATGTTCAAAGGTAACGTATTCAACTTTGTAGCTTATTTTAAAATGCTTTCTGGCATTATTTCTCCCACCGTCTCATATCTTTAGATGAAACAAATTGACTGCTGGGGCTTCCCTGTGTCTGGGTATCCACAGGTGTCACCTCCCTCACCTTTGCCTTAAGTCCTTTCACAGAGGTGCAGCCCAGTTAAGGTGGACCCCCTTCCCCTTCTACTTCACCTCCTCTGCCTTAAGGTGGACCCCATCCGCCTCCCACTTCACCTCCTCTGCCTTAAGGTGGACCCCATCCGCCTCCCATTTCACCTCCTCTGTCCTCCAAGTTTTCCTTCTGTGTGGGGAGAGCAAGGCACTTCTATTTTACTTGGAAGCAGTGCAGGACCATCTGGTCTATTTTATACACAAATCATCAAAATTGCCACATGGAACTCATCCTGGCACGGATTTCTCTTGAATCATGTACCAGCTATCAACACAGTGTTTGCTCTGTGTCCTGTTTATCTGCCCAAGGTCCTGTTGGAGCTAGACTGCAGTAAGGAGGCCAGAGGAGAGCAGACAACAGAGGCTGCTGGGTGTCTCTGAGAGTCAAGTCAGGGTGTCTGGGTGGGGGCAGGAAGAGTCATGCGTGGTGTTTCCAGCCTGTGGATTTATATCCTGAGCCGAGGCGTGAGCGGTTTTCCTGTGCTGTGCTGTCTGCCCTAGCATTGTTGGTAAATCCATACCCACTTCCGTTTTCAGGTGTAGGTGGCTCTTGGCTTTCTGTCTTGTACGTGTTCTGTTTCTTGAGTATGCGATGTGGCAGTGGTGGAGCTTTTCCACTGGAAGTCAATTTGATGTGATTCTGCGGACTCTCAAATTTATGTGGCATTATCGGCGAAGACTCAAAAAGTCCTTTGGGGTGGCGGGAAGACTTTCACTAGAGAATATCCCAGAGGGAATGTTGCGTTCCTTCATTTTTTTTTTCCACGAATTTTTTATTTTAAAAACCTCCCTAGAAGTGTCTCCCCAGGCCGAGGCCAGAGCCTTGCATCAGAGGGTTGAGAAATTGGAAGACCGTTAAGAAATGAGCTATGTTGAATAGGAGCCAACAATGTTGACACGCTGATGCTTCCCTGGTGAACCCTGGGCCTGGAAGAAACAAGTCTGGGTACAGATTCACAGGCTCGTTCTGCCACCTAGCGTCCACTCTGCAGAACTGCTGCAGGCTTGTTGGCAATACGAAGTTTCATTTCATGTTTTGTTTCTCCTAAGCAGACAGTCCAGGAAGCAGTAAGTTGATGTCCTCCCCACCCCAAGGATTTCTCTGTGTAACAGCCCTAGCTGTCCTGGCTGGCCTTGAACTCACAGAGATCTGCCTGCCTCTGTCTCCCTCCCAAGTGCTGGGATGAAAGGTGTGTGCCACCACTGCCCAGCAATAGTTCACGCAGGCCAGATTTCAGCTTCTATTTTCCTGCTTCCGAGCTGTGGGCGCGATGCCTGTCTTTTAACGTACATGTGATTGGCTCACTCAGCTGCAAACTGGGCAGCAGCTTTTTGTTTTGCAATTACTGAAGGCTCCTGCAAGACAGTCAATGGGAGCCAACAGGGAGCGCAGCTGGACCAGAGACCGCCTTTGTTTTGGGAAGCACATGTCTTGGAAACCACAGGCGTGGGCAGGGTTTTGAGTTTTCCCAGTGTGTTAATCAGGGTTTGCTAGAGGAGCAGAATCAATAGGGTGTGTGTGTGTGTGTGTGTGTGTGTGTGTGTGTATGAGTGTGTGCGTGTGTGTTTGTGTGTGAATGAGTGTGTGTGCGCGCACGTGTGTGTGTGCGTGTGTGACTTTATTACATCAGTTTTAAAATAGCACTACAGCTGAATCATACCCGAAAGACTGAAAACCTCATAGTTTCCTCGGTCCTTGAAGCTAGTGCCTCAACAGTGGGCGTAGTCCTCCTGTAGTTGCCTCTCACTGGAGGGGTGATAGCCAGTGCTTGTTCAGTCTCTACTGTGAGGTCCCTCCGTAGTCTGACGGGTTCCTGGAAAACCCACTGGTCCCTAGTTCATGATGAAAGCACTTGAAAGCCAAGGCGGCAGCAGAGAAATACTTGGGCAAGTCAGCTCAGCCACAGAGGGAGTCCAGGGCAGCCAAAGGCTTACCCTTTTTATCTGGGACATTGCCAGATGGTGCTGCCCACAGTGTGTGTATGTGTGTGTGTGTGTGTGTGTGTGTAGGTAGGTGGTGGTCTTCCTATATCAAGCAAGGCAACTGGGACAGTTATGTCGAGACTCCTAGGTGATTTGATCTTTTTCTCTTCCTTCCTTCCTTCCTTCCTTCTTTCTTTCTTTCTTTTTTTTTTTTTTTGTAAAACGTAAGTAGGCATTATTTGTCCTGCAATTAGTGTTTACTACTTTCAGCAATGACTTGCTCTTAATCAAGCAGTTTGGTAGAGAGTGAACCAGTAAGAGTACACTCCTATCAACTGCATGCTTTTGAATATAAGCAGTTTAAGATTGGCTTCTAGGACGTTTTCAAAATTAAAAAAAAATCCACAGCAAAACAAATTACTTAAATAAGATGATGGAACCCCCATTTAACACAAAACATCTTGTTTTCCTATCTAAATTCTGGAAAACCTCCCTGATTCTCAAATAGCAATATGTAAGTTCGATAAGGACAAGACTATGTCTATTCTCAAGGAGTAATCCTCTAAAGATAAATAATGGGAATAATTAATCTTCTAAGAAGCACATCGAAAAGAACTGAATTAAATCTTTTAAGGCAATAATAAAATGACTAACAGGAACATCACAGAATACCAAATACTGATAGAAGAGACTTTCAGAAATATTCTTTGGAAAATGCATCAAGTCTCTAGTGGCATCCTAAGGAAGAAGGATGCAGCTTATCTTGAAGTTAGAAAATCATTTATTCTCTGTTGTTAATTTGGAGATCTCCTTCCTCACATAGACTTATCAAGTAAAATATTCTTCCCGGGATATACATAGTTCTGATAAATTCACAACCAAGGTGCATAGCTTTAAAAAAGATTATGGCATGAAGAACAACTCTTGATCGTATGTAGATTTTGAGGATAGTTACCAAAATGGTGATTTTAACTTGTGACAAGTTGACATTAAAACCAACCGTGGTGCCAACGTAGAAGGAACTGCTGCTCCAACAAGGCAGAAAGGACAAATTTTTTAAAGTATGGCAATTTGTTTGATGAAGGAGGTAGATGAATTTCATACTCCTTGGCCCAGCATCCCAAAAGAACAAGGCTTCCTAATAAAAAGAATTCTAGAAATATATGTATAAAGGCAGGGTCTCACTAGATAGTCCCAAATTCCAGAATCTTATGTAAGGTTACTATGTGGCTTGTATGGTTTGTAGCAACAGACAAAGACATCTTGCTTTAAAACAAAGCTGCTTGATCTTATAAGGTGGTCATGACTCCTAATTTAGAAGAGCCAGGTTCCCGTGGGAGAAGCCGGAAGTCCAGCTGGCTGCTGACATTCTTACTGAAATGGAGGAGCCAGGAGGCCATCTGTAGAATCGCCACTAGGGCACTAACCACCTTTCTGCCTATAAAGTCTATGGGAAACTGTTTTAATACTTGGTGACACTTTTAGCCCTGGTCAGGACTCAGAGTTTCTTTCTGACTTGACTTTCCTTCTGCTACCTGGTCAGTCAGAGCAGATAATTGATTAAAATTCTTCTTCGTCTCCCTCTTATTTATTTATTTGGGGCCTCCCCATTCTGTTGCCTCAACTAAGAAAATAAACTAGAAAATAAAACAATCTGGCTTTCAACCATTATAATTTGCTTTAATGTGAGAACTTTCAGATATTTCCTTTAACTTTTTTGTAGTCATCTTTAAAAAGTACAAAGGCAGAAAGGATAATCAGTGGGCTGGAGGGGTGGCTCAGTGGTTAAGAGCACTGGCTGCTCTTCTAGAGGTCCTGAGTTCAAGTCCCAGCACCCACATGGTGGCTCACAACCGTCTGTAATGGGACCTGATGCCCTCTTCCGGCCTGCAGGTGTACATGCAGAGCACACACATATAAAATATAAACAATTTGTTTTCAGAAAAGACAATCAGTGATATGAAATGTACTTCCTCAGAATTAATATTCACGTCCAGATATTCAGGAGGCGCTCTGTCTTCTTGAGTGATAGGCGGTAATTATGCAGTTATACGGATATGATTATACATAATTACAACTGCAGGGCTTGCTGTCATCTTGAACGTCTTCCTGAGAGTAGATGGCAGGCACTGACAGGGGCTGTGTTTGTTCGTGCCGCCCTCCCGTCGCATTCTGATCCCCACACTTCCGGAGGCTGCATCGTTGGTTTTACATGCTATTACATGGAACCGCTATGGGAAAGCCACACTGCGATTAAACACGGGCTCTGGACCCATGTTGCTCACACTGTTTCTCACCCCCCCCCCCACTTAGACTGTGTAGTAACGCAGATCAGATTCCCTTTCTCTCTCTCTTTGTAGTCTTCAAATAAGATATTTGGGCATAGCCCAATGGGCGAACATTTGATCGGCGTGTTAAGCCTTGGGCTCAGTTCCTCCAAACTACTAATTAGTAAACACAGACATAAAACCAAGGAAGATATAATAACCATCTCTATCAATAAACTGATGATCCTAAACTATCAGATACTTAATCAATTGTTCGGTGATGGTTAGCACGTGGAAAGAATCCGTGAATCTAGATGCTTTTATTACGAAGTTATGAAAGCTACGGGCGCTGTTCTTGAAATGGTGCCCAGTGACGGATGACACCGGGACATGTGGGGGCTGGAAAATGTGGAAGCTGTCGGTTGCCCTGGGCTCAGTGAGAGAGTGCACTGTGCGCTTGGTAAACTGCTGACCGTCCGCATGCCCAGCATTTATGCTGTGTGCAAAGAAAAACAGTGAGGGAAATATCATAAGGATTTTTATATTCAGAAATATATTCAGTCAAGCCTCATTACTCCCGGATTCCATCCTTAATAATTCTTCTACTTGTCCAAATTTATTGTAAGTGAAACACGAACATTCCAGATACTTTTCAGTGTCATTCTCAGACGTTACATGCTGGCCTGCAGCTGCTTGACTTATGTTTGGATGCAACTCCCCTGACACTGGGCAGACTCGGGTGTCAGCCTGCACCCTGCAAGCAGGCTTTCTGCAGCCTGTCTTTGCTCACTTTCTCTCCTCCGTGTTGTTAATATCGTAGCACTGAATTATTGCTTGCGTTTTCTAGCTAGAAGGAGGCTTTGATGTGCTGTGTGGAGAAAATGCAGAATGTGTGTTTTGGGCGTGGATTTACGATGCAGTTGGTTGCATGCTGATTGAAGCAAATGAACCATAAATATTAAATAAGGTGTCTTTAAAGTAGAAGTACACTCAGACTGGGCTGCTGCAGTACTGCAGAGCTAACAACAACAGTAGATACATTTGTGACCAGAGGCTCACCTGAATCTAGGCCTGTGCTGCCCCAGGAGCTGTGCAGTTGTGAGGTTGGAGCTTGCCGTGACGTGTAAAGCATCACTGAGAAGCTGGCATTGCTTAGTTGGTAAAGGTGCTTGCTGCCAAGCCTGAAGACCTGTATAGGAGCCTGGGGACCCACAAGAAGAGGAGTGAGTCCTGCAGGTTGTACCCAGACCTTCATGGCTGTGCTATATACACACATATGTTTAATTGAAGAACATCGTGAGTGCTTCTGATAAGGAGAATCTGATGTACTTGGTTGTTATCCTTGTGTAGCCAGAGAGGAATGTCCTAGAGGATCTCGTCCGTGGAAAGTGGAGAAGAGCAAGCCCCTTCCTGAGTTACAGGGTTTCTGCATATACCTCGTGATCTTGGAAAGTACAGGAAGGTGGAGTGGGGAGGACACTGTACCTTATAGTGGATTGATTCGTGTATTTTGAAGCAGAAGATGCCTCGGAAAGTGCTTTGCTGCTAATCTAATACCACGTCCATTTGCCTGGATGGGTTTTCTCTAAAACTGTCGCAGGCCGAGAGCTCAGCCCGTAGCAGCCTGTTTGCTGATGTAGCATGGGCCACCAGGGTGTGAGCAGTTTACTCACTGCCAATGTGCCTCGGCCTCTTTTAATACAGGGACAGCACTAGTAAGAGTGGCTAACCCAGTGTGGGTCAGGGAACTTAGGCTATGACACTGCTCTTGCTTTTGCGGTGTTTGCCTCCTTTTTGCACGAAGGAGTTTATGGAAAGCATAGCGTAGATCGAGCTTTGCTGAAGATGGATCCACAATTCCCTCCAGAACAGTGTGATAATTGGATGGTATTAGTCAGTCCTGTGGCCTATATCTTTTTTTAAATTGATTTTTATTGAGCTCTACATTTTTCTCTGCTTCCCTCCCTGCCTCTTCCCTCCACTTCAACCCTCTCCCGTGTTCCTCATGCTCCCAATTTACTCAGGGGATCTTTTTTTTTCCCCATGTAGATTAGATCTATGCATGCCTCTCTTAGGGTCCTCATTATTGTCTAGGTTCTCTGGGATTGTGATTTGTGGGCTTGTTTTCTTTGCTTTATGTTTAAAAACCACTTATGAGTGAGTACATATGATAATTGTCTTTCTGTGTCTGGGTTACCTCACTCAATATGATGTTTTTTTAGCTCTATCCATTTGCCTGCAAATTTCAAGATGTTATTTTTTTCTGCTATGTAGTACTCCATTGTGTAAATGTATCACATTTTCTTTATTCATTTTTTGGTCGAGGGGCATTTAGGTTGTTTCCAGGTTCTGGCTATGACAAACAATCCTGCTGTGAACATAGTTGAGCACATGTCCTTGTGGCACAGTTGAACATCCTTTGGATATATACCCAAAAGTGGTATTACTGGGTCTTGAGGAAGGTTGTTTCCTAATTTTCTAGAAATCACTGTGGCTTATATCTTAGCTACATATGTACCCCTAAATAATAAACCATAAACGCCGAAGGACAATAAATTTTTTTAGGCTCATCATACTTCTTAAAATTCTGTACATTTCAGGTCCTGGAGGTCTCTGGGTTCTCGGCGAGGAAATCCTGACTAATACTTGTGAGGATACAGGCTCGATCTAGTTGTTCCTATTCAGGGAACTCATTGGGGATGCAGACAAAGGGATTTTCAGAAACTTAGTGTGTGATTCCTATGTTTCTTTTATTTCCTTTTATTCTCTTTATTCTTGTTTTAGACAGGGTTTAACTATGTAGCCTTGCCTAGTTTGAAACTTGCTGTGTAGACCAGGGTAACCTTGAACTCATAGAGATCTTATCTCTTCTACTTGAAGGTCTGCGGCAGCATTCCCAGCTTTGTACACAGCGCTTGTGAACCCACAAGCAGATACTGTGGGCCTGGCTCTTGGGGAACAGTCATCACCTTTCTCAGCATCCTTGATGCTTCTTCTCTCTGATCATGCGCCCTCCTTTCCCATCTGACACGTTAGTGTCAAACACTCGCTCCAATAATTCCTAGGTACAGTATTATTGGACCTTGAGATCAGCTCTCAAGGCTACATCTAGGGTTTCAGGAGAAAGTCTATAGCACCTCAAAACTGAACCTAAAGTTTTTTTTTTGAGGGGTATGGAATAAATTTACATATGGATTGTTTGAGTCATGTGTTCTTAAACTTTTGTCTATTTTTGTTATAGTTTTAATTTTATCTTTATAATTTGAAGTTATATTTTTTATGTTTTTAATTTTTAAAGGTTTTTTTTTACATAGCTGTGTATCTATTTTACAGGAGGATTTTTTGCAATAATAAGAAAAGTTACAAAGCTGTCTCTGAAGGTCATAGCGTGTTTTTTTTTTTTTTGATTAAATAATAAGGGGCAGAGCCATTTACCATGGAAACCCAAGGTTTTAAGGTTTCAGATGTAAGACTGTGACTAGTGACCAGGGCCATAGTGCCCTCTGAGACAAGACGCAGACAGATCTGCACAGAGTCAGGTCTTGACCAGCCAGTCTTTGGTAAACTAAGAATTAGGTTGCTTTGTGTTAATAACCTTGGTCAGACATCTGTGACTTTGTCCTTGTGTGTATCTGTGAAGTTGTTAATTTATTCTCTGTGTATGGAAGCATTCAGTCTAGTTTGAACATTTAGAGTGGTTTGAACTTGTTCTGAGGTAAAAATGAGCTAATAGGTGTGTAGTTTGTCTTAGGCTGGGGAGAAATTTTTTTTAAATGTTAGTTTGAGTTAAAGGAACAAAGTGCGCTTTTAAGTGTCTTACAGTCCTCGTGGGACAATAGATCTAGTTATGAAGCATATACTAGTATTTTTATCTATCAAAATTACATAGCTTAATGAGAAGTCATTTTCCTGACTATCTACGGATACATGTGTCCATAAGATTGAGATGTAATCGGTAGATTATATATGCACATCACCTGAGATTACACATTACAGTATAGGTATTGAGGAGACACTGTAGATGATTTTGCCCATATAAAATTACCCAGGGGCCACACTTTCCTGAGTCAGTGGTCTTGCAGACCTTGCCTGACTGGAATTCTTCTTCATCAGAGAATCATTCCTTCTGGGGGTTGACATCTGAACACTTGTTGTCACCTGCTGTATATTCCTATGGCCTCTGACACAATATTGATTTAAATTGAGGCAGCGTGGAATTAAACCCAGAACATGAATTTGAGTGGCTGGAGAAGTGCGGAGGGCCTCAAGAAGTTTAGGAGGGGGGGGGGAACATGATCAAAATTGGTAAGAACAACAAAAATCCAGCAAGTTTAGTCACTAATAAAGGCAGAGCAGAAATGGCCACCAGGTGGTGCACAACCACAGCCTTTAGCTTCCAGCCTGCCAGCTCTGGCTGATGCGTTTCTGGTGCATTGCTTGAGAGCTTGCAGAGTTAGCAGGTAGAGGACCAAGTCAGGGGCCTTGGAGCCCCCAAGCCTGCATTGGTGCCCTGGAAGGGACTACAAACCTTCTAAGATGTCTCTCCGTCCTCCCTGTGAAGTGGAAGAATTTGCCCGCAGTACCTGGGAGCTGAGTTTTATAATCTATCACCTTTATTTCTGAAGTCTCATTTTTGATCATTTCTCTTTCTGCTGCCACGAAAGTTTCCAAATGTGGCATAGTGCACCTGATTTTATTTTGTGGTTCCGTCTTATCATGGAAATGTTGCAAAAATGTACTTGAAATGGAAAATCCAAATCAATATTGGCTAAACAACACTAAGAATATATTTTGAGGTTTTAAAATGCACTTCCCTAAACTGTGTGGCAGCAGTGCCACCGAGAGGTCAGGAGTGGCACGTGGAGTCAAAGTGAGCCAGCATGCTGGGAAACTGAGCAGTGGTCTGGAAACGTGGGCCTGACTCTGGCGGCATTTCTTGTCTCAGTAATGTCTTTTGATAATCAGGCTTCAACATTTTCCTTTAAGCTGTATAGGCTGGGTTTCACCCTGTGGCCTTTCTCACTTGGCTTTGGTTAGGTAACAAAGGATGTGGCTTACCCCGGCTTCACGTTTAGGTTCACATGCAGAGACCATGGTTGTCTAAAGTTCTAGTTGACAAAGCGGCAGAAGAAAGTAACAGTGTAAAGCTGTCCTCCAGAACCCAGGAAACACAGATGTTCAGCCTCGCTCCTCACGGTGGAACTGAACAGGTGCAGTCCATGACTACCAGGGCTCTGTCCAGAGCGCCACCTACTGATGCCTGCGGTCTAGCAGGCTGGTTCTACCAAGGACACCCTTATCTATGTCCCAGGGGAGGAGAGACACCCGAAAGCCACTCACAACTTGCGGATCTGTTTTTCCCTGATCTAGCTTTTCTGTTCCACTGCCCCAGAACATAATGTCGCAGATTGTCACTCTCTGAGGCCAAGGATCAGCCCCATGTGTCTTTTGGTTGCAGACATGTGCTGCTATTGCATTTATGTCCATTTGGTGATTTTATGGCCCTGATATGCTACTCCCGCCTCTTGACGCAGCAAGGGGATGGGACAATAGTTGCAATATGGAATAATTCCATTTCAGGGCCACCAGCAACCTGCAGTTGTTACTGTGTGGAAAGAGACCATGTGGATAATTGTACTCTTAAAGTGCTTTGATTATTTTAAAGGAAGCATTTTGAAGGAAACTAGTAAAAGCAGTGAATTCATTGCCATGACACTATCTGAGTTTCATTCTTCTTGTAGCTTTTAATTTTTTTAAAATTAATTTTAGCTCTAGACAAAGTTTATCAGGGGTGGTTATTGGAAGTGGGAAGAGGAAACAGGTTTATTTTACTTCTGGCTTCCCAGCTTCCTTCTATTTAGGACCTGCTGCTGCAGGCCTTGGAATGGAAGGTTTTCTCCCTATTTAGGGATCGGCTTTTAGCCACTAGGTGGCACTCCAGAACAAAGTCAGGTAACGTGAAACTCCAAGGATGAGAAAGAGTAGCTCTGTTCTTGAGGGGCATTTAACCTGCCATGTTTGTATTTCTAAAAGGTTCAGGAGGAATTTTCCCAGTCTGTAGTCTTCTTCTTCCGTTTTTAGCTTTAAATCGATAAGACTCTTCCTTATGATATGGTTGTGACAGAAGGCAAACATGAACAGATCCATTTTCACCTTTTACGCTTCGTACAACCTTGGCAGCGTTTCTTTGCAAACGGAACTCTGGAGCCAAAAAGGCACCATCCAGAGAATGAAGGGATGGTGAATGGGGGGTAAAAACAAGAAAATAAGAGGAGCTGGTGGTGGTCTTGAGAGAAATCCCATTTTACTGTATACCAGTGTTGCATTATTTTTTTATGACCCGCACAGTCTCTGGCACCAAACTCTAGGCTTTGCATCTCTGTTCCATTGCTTCTTAGTTGCTGACCGACCACGCACAGTTTATTCAATCTTTTAATGGCGCATTAGCAAGGAGACTGCAGTAGCCTTTCCTGCTTAGGCTCGTAATGGAGAATCATGAGCTAATAGACACCAGAACCTGCCTCACCCTAAGCAGATTTTCATGCACCGTGTGTGTGTGTGTGTGTGTTTGTGTGTGCGTGTGTGCATGCATATAGAGGCCACAGGCTAGCCTTCCACTGTAATGGCCAGTAGCTGTCCATCTTGTTTCCTGAGTTAGGGTCCTTCACTGCTACCTGAGGCTCACTAATTAGACTGCGCTAGCTGACCAGTGAGCCCCGGGGATCCTCTGTCCTCGTGTCCCCAGCACAGGAGGCTAACGGAACTGACCACAAACCATACACACCAGCACATCCACTTTCTATGTGAGAACTGGTGATCGGCTCAGGTCCTCAGGCATGTCCAGCAGGCACTTACTGAGCGAAGCCCTGATCCTGCCACAGTCTTGCGATTGCTGTTGCTCATGATGGTGGAGATGAACTGGTACCTGTGCTGTCCCTGCTGCATGACTGTGACCGTAGCCAAGCATGTTAGTGAGTAAAAACAGGAGGCTTCAACACCAGACCCAGTGCCGGGGACAACACATCCCCTAATCCGTGAATTCTAGGGAATTTTCCTAAGAATTTTTATAGAATAGCACTTTTTCTTACCGCTTAGCATAAATGTTTCATAGTGAAAGAGTTTTTGTTTTCCAGTGAGGATCTGGCATTAGGCACATCAGTAGGCATGCATCTATAGACCCAATCTACTAGAGCATCTGCTCTCATGGAGGCAGGATTTATAAAAGCAGGAAAGACTCAAAACCATGGCGTATTGGTTCATACAACATAAAATGACTCTATCCATGATATATTTTTGGTCTTGGATAAAACGTCTTGTTATGTGGTCTTGGCTAACCTTAACTTCACAGTCATGCCTCACCTACCAAGTGCCACGATTACAGGTGTACAGGCATGTACCACCACACCCAACTGCCACAGTACCCTGTCGGGGACACCTAAGTCCTAGGATGAATGGCACTAGGGCTACTGTGCGTGACTAGAGTCTAACTTACAATGAGCCTTTAAGAGGTTCTGGCTCTTTGCCGCAGGTACCTGAGTGGTGTTTGGATTCTGGAGAATTGTATCAGGGCATCCCAGAGAACGGTGCTGGGCATTTTTGGGGGACAGGTAAAAACTTATGAAATGACCAGATTAGAGATTCATTAGAGCCACCAGCTTTCCACTGATGTTGATTCTGACTGCTTTGAAGAGTCCAATGTGAACTGAACATGCCTCTTGTTTTTGGCTCTGTCTTGAGACAGTGCACAGTTGCAATACACTTTACTTTGTTGCTGTTTGCCAAGTGCTCACCACTTGCCAGTGTCCCTCCTAACTCTGAATTCCATGTGATCTGAACGCACTGGCCATATTCACTTGGGCACATCTGTTTCGTGTCTGTAAGGAAGCTGGAGCTGGGAGCTGGCTCCGTGGTGTGGGATTCTAATTCTGGAGATGGCATTTTGGATGTGTGGGAAGATGTTCAAACCCTTTCCAATGGGGAGGGACAGAACCAATTTGAGAATCACATGGTTATGTAAGAGCTGTCCCCATGCAGGCACCTTGGTTCACTCTCTGTTTGTTGTCATTCATTCTGAAGAAGAGAGTGGAGTATGGGGGGAATTTTCCATTTGCTCCTGCAGACAAGCTAGCATTTGAGTGGCTGTTCTGAGATGGCGCTTGGGACAATGTACTGATAAGGACGAGGGCTGCATATTTGACCTCGCTAGCCTTGCCCTTACTCTTTAAATGACTGCATCCCCCAAGTAGTTAGCTGCTGTATGTAGATCTTTAGTTTGTGGGAGGTTTAGTGATCTTATATCACTAAAGAGTTGCACCTGCTGCCCTGGGAGTGGCAGCATTTTGGGAGCTTTCCAAGACCTCGGTCCTGTAGGGGTCCTGTGATGATATCTCAGTTCATCTGAGACACAAGGCATAGGCATCTGATGTAGATAGGAACAAATCATGACTTTTCCAGTTTCATAAGTTTGCAGTCCCCCTTAAAGAGCTTCAGTATTCAGCTGGATACGGACATACAAGACGTTGTTTTCATTCTCCTGATGTTTAACCAAAGGTGTGCACTACAATGGAGGCAAGGCAGAGAATAGACAAAAACAGCGTACCATTGTATGGCTTTTCTGTGTCTCCCAGGTACTGTAAGGCGGTATGAAAGACACTCTCCATGCTGTCTAGAGTCCTTGAAAAAGTACCAAACGCTTGCTTCAATATAACCTGGGGTTATTTTGTTGTGCATAGTATCACCGTCAATGAGGAATGAACTCCAATCCTCTTGTCTTTCCATGAGGGAATGTATACAACACTCTCAAAGGGAACCTATAGAAGCAAGGCCACAGGTCTGTTGGGTCTAAAGTCGAGGAGTGCTTGCTTGTCATTTCAACAGCCTTCAGCCTGCTTCCCGTAGGTACTAGGAGACCTTCCTTCCTAAATGTCACAGTAGCAAGTGTGAGCACTTGTTCTTAGTGCTGTATCCATTGCTTCTCATTTTGGGTTTCTCTTTCCCACTCTTCTCCCTGTCTTAAAGACCCTTTTTCATTTCTTGTTCACCCTTCTATGGAGCCAAACAAAGCAGTGAATGAAAGGGAAAAGACAATGTCTTGAAGATTCAGTCTGTAACTGTCCATCACCCTTTATTCAGACACAACCCAGGTGCTGATCTTGTTTAGGTTTTATTTTCCCCTTTTCTATTGTTCACACAAAGTGAAGTTACGAATTTTGATTTTGGCTCCCTTGATCAGTCTACAGGGCGATCTATGTTTACCTGAGAAGTAATGCACCAAGATCTTACTTCTTAGTTCCACCGAAAGGCTTTGCCAGATTGTAGGACAGCTGCTTCCTTGTTATTCCTGAGCTCAGGAAACGAGGAGGGCTGGCATGTGGAAATCAGTGAAGCTCTTCATCCCAAGGGTCACCAGAGAGAGCACGTTTGGGAGCAGAACTGTTGGGTGAACAGCCAGGTGAGTCCCCAGAGAAGACAACTCAGGGCTCACCCTTCACAGTTCTCGACCTGCTATTGCTTCTCTAAAAGAGCGTAGCGAGCGCTGCGCTAGCCCCGTCCACTCCCAGTTCAGCTCTCATCACTGCATTGCTAGCACTTGTTCCCTGATCCCTTCTGTGGTACAAGGACCTTGTTTACTTGGCACAGCCTTGCATCCCTGTCACTCAACATCATTCCGATCTTCAATAGACGTGTGCTGAGTGTATGTTAAATGAACAAATTAATGAATGAATTGGTAGATCAGTAAATAATTCTTCATTTAAGAAAGAATAGTTGTTTACTTTGTGTATACATTGCAAGTAGAGCCAGGTGTGTGTGTGTGTATGTGTATATGTGTGTATATATATGTGAAAATAAAGACTATAAAGTGCTCACAACATTCACAAAAGGAATAAGAATACCATGTTAGTGGAATCCGTGGAATTTTCTAGTAAAAGCGACGATGGATGTGAGGAGGCTTTGTTGAAGTGGGGAAGCAGGGGTGATGAACTAGGATAAAAAAACTGAAGAATAGAAATTATCTTTCTATTTCTGCTCCTGCTAATCCAGGTCGTGGAATACATTTGCTGGAGCATTTGGAGTTTGGTACATTTTAAAGCAGGAAATTGTTTTAGAAGATTATGTCTAAAGCTGAGGATTTCATAGTTGAGTGAAGAATATGGTAGGAACTTGGGACAGCCTGGGGGTGATGTTGGTAAAGACCAGGGATAGGGACTGTGAGAACGGGAAGGAAAGGATAAATGTGAAAGCGAAGGTACAGAATGTTGGGGTTGGTGACGGGCTGTACGACGTAGAACAGCAAACGGGGTGACTCTTCCCATATTCAGGGCGTGTAGCTTTGACCCAGGAGCTGAGTTCTTCCTTTATGGAAATCAGCATCTCTGATCTGAATGTGCTTCCCACAACCCAGATCTACACAGTGAGGCTGAATCCTCATAGCAGCCATTCGTGATCCTATGCGGGAGCTCAGTGGGAGCCCATTTATCCCTTGCTACGGGGACAGCGCTCAAGGTGCCATTTTTGAGCCCTTGCCGCACATAGAATCTGCTGGCAGCTTGAGGTTGGATTTCTCGGTGGCTAGACTTGTTGCAGAGAAAGCTTGTTCCTTATGTCACCCAATTTGAAGTGATTTATGACAGCAGCCCAAACAGAGATGGAGGACCTCTGAATGACTGTCAGGCCTTTTCTTGACAATATCCAGAAAGCCATCAAAGGCCGAGTAATATTTGACTTTTCACATTTGCTCAGGAAACCCTATCTAGGCAGTGTTGTGTTATCTGAAAAAGAAAGCTGCAATGGAAAAAGAAAGGCGAATTTCCTGTATCTGGGTATAAACCCCACACATTGGGTCTTGGGTGCTTTTCCTTAAACATCACTACAATTGTTTATGGGAGCGTAAGCCAGACAGTGTGCTGGTTTGTAGAGAATGAGCCGAAGAGAGAACCCGACTAAGACTTTTGCCCAAGCTAGAGTTTATATTCAGTCAAGAAAGGAGGCCAGCACCACCTGAACGGGGGCGTAAGCACCTGCCTTCAGGTAGAGGGAAAAGGAGCCGGAGGAGACAGTTGGCATGGGCGAGGCCAGTGAGGGGAGTGCTGCCACAGGACCCAGCTGGATCATGAGCTGTGAATATCATAGAGAGAAGCACGTAGATAGGAACTGAGAAGGCTGTGGCATTTGGAGTAGAGCCAGCAAGAGGAGGATGCCCGGGTGACCTTAGAGAAAGGAGTTTCAGAAGTTCATAGGGCTGAGCGCACGTCCCACGAGCCTATCTGGTATGAATCACCTGGAAATACGAAGGGTTTCTGGATGGCTGAACATCTTACATGAAAAGATTTTTTTTTGTTATAGTTGCTTTATATTTTTGTTTTGGAAAATTTAGTATATATTAGAAAAAGAGGGAAAAACACTACAGGTTTACCACTTTCACAGAAAAACTGGGAGCCTTTGTCAATATCCTCTCCATCTCCTGCCTGTGCACACGTGTCCTCTCCATCTCCTTCTGTGCACACGTGTCCTCTCCATCTCCTTCTGTGCACACGTGTCCTCTCCGTCTCCCTCCTGTGCACACGTGTCCTCTCCATCTCCTGTGCACACGTGTCCTCTCCATCTCCTTTTGTGCACACGTGTCCTCTCCATCTCCTGTGCACACGTGTCCTCTCCGTCTCCTTCTGTGCACACGTGTCCTCTCCATCTCCTTCTGTGCACACGTGTCCTCTCCATCTCCTGCCTGTGCACACGTGTCCTCTCCGTCTCCTGTGCACACGTGTCCTCTCCATCTTCTGCCTGTGCACATGTCCTCTCTATACACATGTTTGTTCTGCCTCTCTCTGTACACACATGCCCATTCTGTCTCCCTCCTGTGTACACATGTCCTCTTCATCTGCTTCAGTGCACACATGTCCTTCCTGTTCGTCTCCTTCCTGTGTACACCTGAAGTTTTTATATCTTTCCTGTGTTTACATGTAAGACGATTAGATTGGATTCTCAGGGTAGAGTCTTGAGAGTGTGTGTACTAGGCTCATGTTTTCATGTGGTCATGTATTTGTGTCTACCTTTTAAGGTTCTGTGATCATTCATGTATCTCTGTACCAGAAATAGGGAACATTATATGAGAAAACTGGAAATGGAATGGCCTGAAACTAATTTGTTGTAAGAATTAGGGAACAGAATTGATAGTGTCCTATAAAAAGCCATTGGCACTGTCCTATTTTTAGGTTTCCTAGTGACTCAACCCTATATATGGTGCTCAATTATTTTCAGTCCTGAGGATGAGTAAGTTGCTGCATAAAGCTCCTTGTTACTAAGGAGCCACACTGGAGATCCTGGCCCTGCAGGGAGCTACCCTGAGTGGAGACTCCTGGTACTGTCTTTGCGATGCTCTCTTTTCCTCTGCAGGCAAAGCCTCCCTCTCTCCTCTCTGCATGTCTAATTATGTAATAGTGTCATCCCTTCTTCCACCCCTTCCCTCTCCTGAGAGAAGAAATAAGGTCTAGCCTGGACCAAGCACACACAGCCAGAGCTGGTTGGATCAGCATTGCTGTGTGGAATTGGAGCTGTAGGCTTTACCTGGCACAGGGGCTTATCCTCTCTGAGTCTCTTCTCTCAGATTTATTCTTCGCTTCCATCCCAAAGAGACGGAAGCAGAGGCAGCCAAGGCACTGGGGAATCACAGGGTGGTACTAACCCAGTGAACACTGTTGTATCTTGAAAAGGTTTTCAGATCCCTCACAAAATCGTGTCTGAGCACACATGTGCAGCTTTCTTTTGTTGTGAGTTTAGCCCATGAATGTTTTCTTTACACTTTTTAACAACATTTATTTTGGGGATCAATACAATGATGTCCCTACAGGGGAGGCTTAGAGAGGAAATTATGAGAAAGCAAAACAAATGCTCAGGGCAAACCCCAACTTCACCAGGCGAGCCAGGCACAGGACCCGCACCTTTCCTTCCCTCGCTTTCACTGAGTTGTAGGTTTCGTTTTGTTGTTGTTGTGGGACTTTTGCTGTTTGTTTGTTTGTTTGAGACAGGGTCTCATTATTTTCCTTGTTGGCTTAGAACTAACGGTGATCCCCTCGCCTCACTCTTTCTGAGTACTGAGAATCAAGGCATGTGCCACTATGCCTGGCAGAACTGTGTGTTTGTCTGTTTGCTTTTCAGGCCTTTCTGAGGAGCCCAGGCTGACTTCTTGCCTCAGACCATAGGGTGCCAACTCTGTAGTTATGTCGTACCACACCTAGCTTCCAGAACTGTGCACCCCAAATGTCCATATGTTATCAATAAAGTTAGGTAATTTCATAGATCGCACTTCATAACAATGTTGGCCCATGCTTTAGGGATGGGTTCTTCCATACTTGTGCGCATGTGGGGGCATATTTATATTTCACAGAAGGATTCTGTAAACATTTCTGAGTAACTTTTGTCCACTTAATAATTTAAGATTATTTTCTTAGGAACGATTTAGGCATCAGTCGAAAATATGAGAATGCTTGTGGAACTCTTAAATTAAATTTAAATTATTGTTTGTACTTCTTAACTTAAAAATTGTTCTTGATACAAAAAATTTGACAGAGATTAGTACAAGGTAGATTTTTAGTCATTGGTTTAAGTACTTTGAATTTGTGTTTTCAATGAACTATTTTGATATGTCTTTTAAAAAGCTCTAATTGTATGTGTGTGCGCATGTGTGTGTGCGTGTGTGTTTAAAGTACATGGGTGCAGGTGCCTGTAGAGGCCAGAAGAGGACACTAGATTTTCTTGAACTGAAGCTACATGCCTCTGTGAGCCCCTCCCATGTGGGTGCTGGGAACTGAACTCTAGTCCTACATAAGGGCAGCTTTGCGTGATCAGTCCAGCCCCTAATTACTGTAATTTGTATTTGCTATTGAAATTGTTCTATTTCTGAAAGAGGTTTTCATTGTGGAGGACTCCAAACTCTAGATAACTGAAATGACTTAGAGAAAAGCCAACCACCTTCCTTTGCACATTAAACACACACACACACACACACACATACGCACCCCTCAAAACAAGTTAGATACGTATTTTCAGATATTCTTCACGATTATTGAAATGACTATAATTTCAGTAATATAATTGTACTATGCATTTTAAACCAAATGAAAATAAACCATATATTTTCCAAGAGAGGAGCTAGAACAGCTGCCTTTGTGTTGTGGGCAGTTACAGATGTTTGGCTGTTTATGTCTCCTTTCCCCCTCTTACAGAAACCATAGTCAGGCTTTCCTCTTATGCTGGTCTACGAATTTGTGACTGATGATTATTATGATTCTGTAATGTCCATCCGAGCTCAGTGTCCGTGCAGTCAAGCAAATCCAAGGTGTCTCTCTGAGCGCTGTTGTTCTTTACAACCAACAGCCTATGGTTAGCATAATGTTTGCTTTATGCTCCTGCAGACATTTTACCACTGGAATTGAAGTTTGTAAATATTAGCCTATTGATCTTTTCTGCTCCTCTGGTGAGTATCATCAATCCTTGTTGCATAGGTAAAGGATAAAAGTAAATCTCGAGGTAGACGACTGTTTGTATGGTTGTGAAATCATGCAAGGTAGTCTGACCACATAAAAATCTCCATGCTTTTCGAGAGGCTTGAATTCTATTTGATGCATAAAATCTAAGCAGTTGTGTCTCGTTACTCAGCCTTGTGACTTGTGACATATATCATAATGATCAGACTAGAAATGATCAAATAACATGCTAAAACCATACTTGATTTATTCTGCAGAAACCTCTTGCCATTTGCTTTATTTTTACATTTTAGGTTCAATTTATTGAAGAGTCTAGAGTTCTTCCAGATTCTTTATCTATCTAGGGGATTATCACTTAACTAAGAGACAGTCTTACTCCATGTAGTCACCAAAGACCAGCTTTTAGTATGACCACAGATTTATAAGCGTGTAGCCTCTGAGAGCAACCATCTGCCCTTATTCCTTTTGAACTTCAGTTCCCATGGATCTGTGTTCATATCTGTCCACGGGTTCCCTTGACTGTCATCACTGTATCTTCCTTGAATGATTGCACATGTTATGGAGACCATTTTTTACTTTTGGTTCAGAGTACAGGTGAATGTCTTTTCCTGAGTCCTGTGGATGCAGAAACATCTTCCAGTATTCAAGAAAAAGTATTCATGTTAGTATTTCCATCATCTCCAGAAAAGAAGTCTGGAGTTTGCAGATTTTGTTCAGGAGTAGAATGCTTGCTTAGGAAGAGCACAACTCTGGGTTTAGTCCCAGTGTGGTTGGAGGTTTGAGGGGATCTAAATGATGATGAGGGAGGAGAGAGAAAGAGAGAGAGAGAGAGAGAGAGAGAGAGAGAGAGAGAGAGAGAGAGAGAGAGAGAGATTCTGATTTCTTCTAAGGTCATGTGGCAAATCTCTGCTGTCTGCTTTTTGTACACCTTGAATTAAGAATTACTTTTCTATTGCAATTTATTTTGGACCTTTTCATGTGATCAATAATTCTTAAAGTAGCATTGTTCCACACATCACAAGCCATGCTCCTCCAGACAGTTGCCTACTTTTAAGTGTATGTGCCTGTTATAATACTGTCACAGTGCATGTGTCTGTATTTTCCTCACTGCCTTTGAAGGGTTGGTTCGAATCCTGCTGCAACCCCATCAACACACATCATTGACGCAGGTGGACTCAGAGCATCTAGCCCTAGATGAAAGACCGAGACAAGGCAGCAACCCCAGAAACAGTTTTCATTTTGAGCACAGACCAGAAATCGTGCGCCAAACTAAAGAAAGCATTGCTCATCAGAGAAAACAAACAGAATTCAGGATCTCCACAGCTGGACACTCAACATCTGCAGAGTGTTCCAGAACTCTCTGGCACATGAGTAGCAAAGACCAAAGAAACCAGGCACGTCCAACCTCATGATGGGCCTGGTGCTGAGACTGACAGGCGGAGGATGGAAGTCTGCCTGTGAGGTAACCCCACAGGGAAAACAGACATGTTTGCGTGAATGAACGTCTCAGCAGGGAAATGAAAAGTCTGAGGAGAGAAATAGAAACAGTGGGAAGCAGCCAAGTGGAAACTCAAGAAATGAAAAGTCTGGTTTCCAAAATTCCCCAGTAGGTGATGAATCTGTAAATGTAAACTCTTGACCCTCATGAGGGCAAGCGTGAGGTCTTCTCTCCGGCTCCTTCCGCTTACACTGATGAAGTAGGGGCAGACGGGGCAGTTTTGTTCATCTGGTAGACCTCGTCCTCGGTAGCCTAGAGGGAGCCAGATTGGAGGTATGCGCAGTGAAGGGAGAGACTAGAACTAGGCTGCAGAGGACCCTGGCTCCTCTGTCTTTGGTGTGACCCTCTACTTTGTGCAGTTAGTGTGTCAGGCCTTTGGAGAGCAGGTTCTGTGTCTGTCCTTGGCTCTCTCTGCTGCGAAGCCCTGAGAGTAGTTCAGTCTCGGGTGTTTCTGTCCAGTTCCCCGCAGAGCCGAGTGTGGGCTGAACAAGCGAGCAAAATTTCGATCTCACCACCAATGCTCCCCTTCTAACTTTCTCTCCGAATTCTCATGTCTGTATTGTTAATGCTTTAAGAAATTTTAAAGAAATCGTATTAATTCCTGCCACATTACTTACTATGATGGAAGAATCTTTACTATTTTAGCAATCAGGTTGTATATAATCATCCCTAAAAGTGAACATATCGGCCATTATAAACAGACCTGCCTCTTCTCACCGATCCCTACTTTTGTGTTAAAGATTTTCCTCAACAACCTCAGTTACTGAGTTCATCCTTCAGGACGATTCTTGTGATATTCATCCCTAAACTTTTTCTTTGAAAAATTATTATACATTAGTGTATCTGTTGACTTTTGATCGCTCTGCTGTGTCAGCCTCCAGCCACTGAACCATGGGCATCTTAGATCCTGCATGTTGAATGACTCTACCACGTGTCTACCCCTCCTAACATTCTGGAAGGTTTATGTGACAAAAGGAAGACCAGCAAAGCTATGGCTCCCTATGGACCACTAGCTCCAGGGAGAGAAAGGGACTCACTTTTTTGGTGTGTGTTTATAATCAAATGGCAGGCGTGTCTTAGGTATTTATACTTCTTGGCAAAGTCAGTATTTTGTCCTTTGCCTTAGGCCCCAAGTGCTGTGTAGGCCTCACCCACCGCAAGAAAGGGCTCCAGGATTCACTGACCGTGTTGTCTTTGGATTATTATTTTTCTTTTTCCTCATTAAAGATGCCAGATTGCCTCAAAATAAAAAGTTAAGAGAACTCAGAAGTGCTGATGAAAAGCACTCCTAGAGGGAGGGCAGCCTGTGTACCTTCCACATTGTCATGTCAACTTTCTTCTTATAAGAACGCTCAAGGGTGACATTTCAGGGTGTACCCTATTTCCCGCCCAAAGTCTCTTCTGTTGCCATTCCCCCCCACCCCCAGATCTCCACACTAAAGCCAGTAAGGAATATTGTAGTGGTTTCTTTGAACCTACTATACTGTGTTTGTATGTAGTATACATCCATTCCCCACCCCTGACCTTGCTTTCTTGTGGAGCATATTGCCTGCTGCTGCCACCAGATGGCAGCATCTTCGCATAGTTTTGCACACACTCCCTGGGCCTCTGTGCAGAGATGAGAGCAGACAGGAGGCTAACACCAAGCCCCTCCTCCCTAGTTCACTCTTTTGAATCTGATCCAGTTTGGATAAACCAAACAGCAAAGTTGTTTTACCCTTTGTTTGTAAGGGATGGGGGGGGGGAGGAGAGGGAGGAAATATATCTTACACGTTTTCACACACATTTAAAACATTTAATACTTTATGAAAACAGTTGCTTTATGTGTATATAGTATTCTTTTCTCTGATAAAATAACCAATTCCCTCTGTCATGGCTGCTTTGTTCAATACCCATCTCAGTGATAAACATTTTTCTTCTATGTGGAATGCAGTGCTGTGTCCCAGATACAAATCTTCATGGATGCTTCTCAGTTTACTTTCAAATCAACTGATATATTGTTTGCTAGCTAGGTATGTATGTCTGTCAAAGCCCCTGATTGATATGGAGAACTTCAAAGGCGACCCCACCTATGTGTATAGGGCAAAGGCATCTCCAGCAATGGCAGGCTGTTCAAATGACACTGAATAAATGGGATGGCCACAGAGAGGGCAGCTTGGTAAATGCCACTGATTTGAGACATGCGGCAGAACCACTCACCAAACCCATGCTTTATCACATCTGGACAGATGTGGAGAATCCGGTGGCTTCTGACCTGGGCCTTTCTTAGGCATGTCACTGGTCATTGGGCAGGCAGATGTCCTTCCAGGGAAGTTTATTTGTGCTACATATAGCCATTTGGAGTTTGGGAAACTGTCGTCTCCCAAATTAGGGATTTGGAATCTTCTCATTACTTTTATTTTTAAAGAATTAATTGTATTATTTTAAATTGTGTGTACCTGTATGTGTGTGTGTGTGTGCGCCCACAAGTGTAGTGGAGGCCAGTGGTGCCTGCTTCCCTGGGTTTGAAGTTACTGGTAGTTGTGAGCCATGTGACCTGGGTGCTTGTAATCATTCTTTTTATTGTGATAAGCCACAAAACAGCCACTCAAAAGAGTTCATTCATTGCACTCACAATGTCGTATACCAACACCCTGATGCCTGTAACCATTGTCTTTTAACTTTTCATTTTGATATAACTTCAAATCGGAGAAAAGGTACAAAAATAGTCCAAGAAGAAAGAAATCTTTCATAACCGTCAACCAAAAGCACCCTTCCCATTCCATTGCTCATTCATTGGTTGGTATGTTCTGCCTTTGTGTCTCTGCATGTATGTGCAGACATATGCACATTCTCCTCCACCCTGACACTTCTGCAGGCATGGTGAGGCCCTGGGCCTTGTGTCCCTGGAGACTGTGGCTTCCACTTCCCTGACAAGGCCAGCCGTACAGTTGCAAACCCTGAAAATTTATGGTCCATACAGTACTCTGTCTTTCTCAAATTTCACCAAGTGCCACTCATATCTTTTTCCCTGGTGCAGGATCTGTCTGCAATCAGATTCTCTGCCTGGTTGTTCCTCATGCTGTCAGAACATTTCCTTTGTGTTCCTCGACCTTGGTGTGTCCTGAGGAGCACGGCCCACTGCCTGCTTTTCTACTGTATCTTAGGCTATCCTTGCTCTGTGGAAATGTTTCTTGGTTTTCAGTATTAACTTCATAAACATTGTTAATTATACAATTCCTCCAAAATTCCGTGGAGGTGACATTTCTTAGTTTTACTGTTCTACTCCCGGGGGTTGCAGTGATAACAGATTTAATTCCGCAAGAGCACACGGAGAATCTGGAACCTAACTTTGTACTCAAGAAGTCTGTAGCCAGAGTTTTATGACGTCAGGACCCTTAGGCAGAATGGAAAGGTCTGTCATGCTGCACTCTGGGTAAAGCCGCTGTTGTTCCTGCGTCACCGCGGAGTTTGCCGTTGCTGTGCTGACCTCTCAGATACTGAACGGGAGTGGGCAGTGAGAGCGCTTGTGAAAACAAGGTCAAGCCTTCAGTGCGACCCAAACTCCTGAGGCCACGGCCTGGGCTCTCATCTTTCCAGGGCAGGATGGGTCACTGTGCACCCCTCAGTCTGACTTTCCCCCGCAGGGCAGGGTACTGCTTCTACCTGAGAATAAGTTGGTTGTTCCAGTTCTGCTTTGCAGCTAATTTCTCTTGACTTCTTTAGGTCATTATTTTCCAGCCAACACCAGGAACAGGCTCTTGAGGAAGTGGCACGGCCTTGCATTCTTCTCTCCAGCCCCTCACCCAGCCTCTACTAAATATTTGCTTCTTCTGACCCAGCCTGATGAATCTGATAACAACTTTGCATGAAAAGGTTTCTACTTTTGTTGGAAAGTTGAAATGCAAAAGTCCAAGGCACCACATGCAGATTAAATGGACAGACAGTCACAGCTGTTTGTCCCTACTAAGGAGGAGTTCTCTGCTTTGAACTCATGCACGTTTATTTTGGAACTGATGTGTGATTAGCTAACCCCTTACACAAGGCTTCAGCTAAAGCTCTCTTGCATTGCGAACCACAGGTTCGCTGCTTTCTCAGGAATTCTGGTCAGGTGCCTTAGAAACTGTTCTTCCATTTGAGTTTGACTGATATTATCTCATGATTAAACTCGAGTTAGGTTTTTTTCAAGGAACAAAGTAGAGGTAAAGGACCCTTCCATCACAGCATGAAGGGATGCGTGCTGTCTCTTGACTTTTAACACTGTTCTTAAAGTCTTTCTGTGCTCTGTAGTTTGTGGTTCAATTGCTATTTCTTTAAAGTGAAATACTCTGAGTTCTGCTTTTAACTATCTGTATAAAATGGGGGAAACTCCGAGTCAGGATACAAAACCAGAGCATTGCCTCATCTGCTCTGAGTTCTTTTGCAAATTTTAACCTCTACTTGAAAAGCATGGATATATGACGTTGACAAAATGCACCAAGTCTTGAGTGCTCCTCTGAGATTTTTAGGGTGATTCTCGGTGGGTTCTGAGCTGACCTCCTACAAAAAAGCATAAGGGAGATGAAGTGATTTTCAGTATTGGTTAACGTTCTCCAGGACGCAGAGTGAGCGAGAGGGCTAATTATCAGGAGTTGCCTACGTGGGTCTTAGGAGTTTCTCATCTGCCTCCTACAATATGGAAACCCAGGACAGCTCATTGTGTCGTGGAAGGCCTGGGCACTGAGAGCTGATGGTCTGAGTCCAGGGAACCCGAAGTCTGAGAAGTAGGAGCCCGAGGGCAGAAGACCCGTGCCCTAGCCAAGCAGGCAAGTGTAGATTTTCTTTCCCTCCACGTTTTTCATTCAGACTACATGGCGACCACCATATTGGGAGGGTCATCTACTTTACAGATCTATGAAGGACTTGTATTTAACCAGCTGTGGGAAGTTACATGGTCCACTCAAGCTGACAGCTGAAATTAGCTGCTGTGTTCTGAATGTTCCCTCCAAAACAGGTTGAAATGTAATTGCCATTGTAACGGTGTTAAGAAATGTGACCTTTGCTGGGCAGTGGTGGCGCATGCACACCTTTAATCCCAGCACTCAGGAGACAGAGGCAGGTGGATCTCTGTGAGCTCAAGGCCAGCCTGGTCTACAGGAGCTAGTCCCAGGACAGGCTCTAAAACCACAATGAAACCCTGTCTCAAAACAAAACAAAACAAAACAAAACAAAGAAAAAAAGAAAAAAAGAAATGTGATCTTGCTGGGCAGCAGTGGTACACACGGTGACACATGCCTTTAATCCCAGCACTGGGGAGGCAGAGGCAGGTGGATTGAGTTTGAGGCCAGCCTGGTCTACAGAGAGAGTTCTTGGATGGGCTCCAAAGCTACACAGAGAAACCCTGTCTCGGGAGAAAAAAAAAGTGTGACCTTGGGGAAGTTATTCAGCCTTCCAGACTCCACTCTCATGAATGGATTGGGGTGATTTCAGAAAGAGCGGCTTAGTTATCGCTGGTGTGGGCAGCGGATGCAAAGGATATGGTAAGGCCTCATCCTCCTATCTGCTGCCTTCCCGCCACACGGCCTTTGGGACAGCCCTCACCACACTGATTGTGAACTTCCAAGTCTCTGGAGTATTGGGCCAAATTAGCTTTTATCAGCAATGATGTATTCAGTCAGTGGCATTTCCTTAAAGGAACAGGAAAAAAAAAGACGAAGACAATAGCCATCCCATTAACCATCTATTAGAGCGAGCCTTCCAGTTTCTGACTTCCCACCCAAGTGACCCTACCGGCATTGCTTTTGAGAGGAGGAAATTTATTTCTGTCTGTGAGTTGTTCTGGAAACTGATTTTAATCAAATATATATATATATATATACCCCAGAAATAGAAGTAAAATAGGTATGGATTTATATCGTTTCATTCACTCGTGACTCCTCTTGGCTTTTGTATACACTGAGTATTCAACAACAAGTCAACCTAAAGGGCTGGAGGAGTCCACACACTTTCAGTACTTAGTCCCCCAGCAGCTTAGAGAGCCACTCATTAGCAGTGCACCTTGGACAACTGTCACAGCGGCGTCCTCAGCACGGGGACGAGAATGAAATAAAGCCTACAGCAGAGGAAAACAAATATGGGTAGGCTTTCAAAATGAAGCTACTATTTAGAAGGTCGCCCTTGTTTATTTCCTAAGGTTTAATTCCGCTTATGGTTCCTGGCACGCTCTCAAAATTAGTGAGCTGTAACTTGAATATCACTAATCATCTATGCTTCCAATTGGAAAGGAAAATTAATTTGCTCTGTCGCTGGGGGACGGTGGGAACAAGCTCTGTTCCCGTGGCGCTCCTGCACCCTCCTTGCTCTGTTGTTCTCACTGCTGGTCTTTCTTGCTTGGTGAGTGGTTGACAGCCAGTACCATGGTGTCAGGAGTATTTGCCAGCTACATATGTGCAGAAGGCTTCCAGACAGGGCAGAGAAAGGTAAGTTTATGTACGTCAGCCCCCAGTTTTCCTTAGAGCAGGTTGTGCTTAGAGGACTGACTATTCATCAAAGTACCCAGTTGGAAAGGTGACCTGTGATCCATTGAGGCTTTTCATTTCAACCCCATTGAGAACACTTCCTCCCATTTTCTACCTGATTTTAAACATACAGGGTGTGTCTGCTTCTGTGTGGGGCCCCATCCCCCCTGAAATATGTACCCAAAGTGCTCCCTAAATATTTTTTTGCTGCTATATCAGTTCTATGCCTTGTCACTGAGCTGTGTATTCTCACTGATTTTTAAGAATCATTTGTCATAAACTATACATATTTCTGAAAGGCATGAAATATATTCTTTTATTTTCTTTAATTTTTCTTGCTATTTTTGTGTTTGTACCAGTAGCAGTGACAAGACAAAGATTGGTACTAGGTTCCCACTGCTATTTTTATTCTCCGATTCTTTCTAGGTTTTATCATCACCAGGAGAAATTATTCTGTTTTACTGGACACACTATGTCACAGTGTTTTCTTGTCTTTTGTTATTCCCAGTCGCCTTAAAGTTGTTGCCTTCATTGAGTTGATGCATTGCCATACATCTTGATATTTAAAAAATATTAATTTATGTTTAATCACGTGCACATTGCATGCCTGTATGTGGTGTCTGCTGAGATCAGGAGAGGGCTTCAGACTCCCTGAATCTGGAATTACAGGCCCTTGTGAGCTTTCCAATGTGGGTCCTGGGAACTGAGCTTGGGTCCTGTGCAGGAGCAGCAAGCTCTGAGCCATCCCATCTCTTCGGTCCAGCTTTGATGTTTTTACTTATTGTGGTTCTGTGATTTTCTATTTTTATAAACATAAGTCAACCAAGCATGTTTGCTCTGAACAGCTTCCCTTTTCCACGTGTACTACATGGGTGTTTGAAGATGTTCATGCCTCTTAGTCTGGATGTTGCTCTCTGCTCTCTTTGTTTGTCCTTTAGTGGTGTCTTTTCTATGGAAGAGCTTTGTCATCAGCCAGAGATCGGGAGATAAGCAGGCCTTCTGTCTGGAAGCGGTCCTCTTATGTGATACCTTGCCATCCTCAGGAGGTTCTGAATAGGAAATGGCAGTGAAGGGACAGTGTCTGGGAGTCTCTGGGGTGCTTGTGCAAGTACAGAGTTGTAAAAGGCCACCTTGAAATTAATTTACGCAGCCTGCTGGACCCTCCCCAGAAGTTCTTTCTGGTAAAATAAAAAATCGTGTATTCTCTCCCATGCCAAGCCCTAGAAACTAGCTTTGTTCTCTGGTCTGCCATTGCAAACATTACTCAGAGGTTGTATGTCTAATCTGTCACCCACTGTCATTAACAGTCATTTTCAAACATCACAGCAAACTTCCAGGTAAAAGCATGCCCACTCTTGTGCACTGAGACTAGAGATGCTGTCCATTCTGCTGTGAGGAGCATGGGCCGTTTGTTGGCTTTTGAGTTGGTCAAAGGGAAGAGAGGGAGCAAAGGCTTGAGAAGTGTTTGAAGAGGACTCTGTGTAAGGGTCTGTGGCGGGGCAACTGGGCCAAGCAGCTGTGTGGTTTCCCTCGCCCTGGAGGGAGGACTTGCTCCAAGCCTGACAATGCCTTCCGTGATGTGTCAGCGTTGTCATCCCATTCCAGCTGGACAGTGACATTTGCTGAACCATCTTAAAGTAGTGTGGGCAGCGGCCAGTTTGTATTGTGAGATGGTCACGCCAGGTGACAGCCTGCTGTGAAGCCCAGATTAAAAGTCTGGAAGGAACAAACACTGACTCTGCTCACCCACACATTCTCCCCCCATCCCTTTCCCTTTTCCTCCTTGTTTTTCCTGCTTCTGAAATGCAATGTGCTGTTTTTCTTTTCCTTGTCTCCCTGTCCTCCCCACTGCCTTTCTGTGTGTTCCCTCTACCCTGACTTTACCCACTCTGCCTTGTTTGGGGGCATCGGGGAAACTACTTTAAACCTGGAGTGTTCTAAGGAAGTGTGATTTTTATAGTGAAAAACTATAGGCCTCAGGGATTGCATTTAGAGGTTGGTGACAGAGGCGAGGCTGCTGTGTGTGGCCCCGTGTAAGTGCTCTTAGGGTGATAATGCAGTGTCTCAGGTGGACTCGACTGTATCGTGGGGCAGCTGATTTCACTTTGGCCGGATGCTGACCTCTCTCTGCCATGTAATTATCAGCTTTCAGCCGTAGATCATAGCGTGGCTGCTGTTCAATGAGTAGAACCAGGTGCTAGCGTCGGGAGTTTTTACCCGAGGGACGCAGTGGGCACACACACACACACCCTTGGACATCTAGCCAGGAATGCTATTTAAACTCAGTCGCTTGATGCTGGATTACGAGAGACCTGACATTCGTCCCCAGACAGCTGCTCGATACAGATGACAGATGAGCCCCAAAGCTTCAGGCTGACATGTCCAGATGCCCAGGGGTAAACTGATCCTCTTCTTTTTAGGCACAGTGTCTGTGCTGACTCTTTAGAAAGCAATCACAAGCCGTTTCAGTTTCTTTTCCAGCTGAAGCTTAGGGACTCACGTTTTGATGATTAAACCAGAGATTGCTAGAATCTTTCCCCAGGCATTGTAAACAGAAGTAAGCTTGCCTCCTTTCCTGGGTGTCTCAATGAAGTGGGACCTTTTAGTGTTATACTAACAACAGAAAAGTGAGCTGGTTGCTGACACCCCCACGGCGGGAATGGCGTGAAGCCTGGGATGGATAACTCATTTTCTTGAGATGTGTATGTAAGCTGGGGTAAGCTGGGTAAGGTTCATGACAAAAGACTTAAGCTGTTAGTCAGGGTCTCATGCACTTTGTTAAGGAATTGGGTAAGTGCTTCCAACAGATCCAGGACTGGAGTGGAGCTGTATATATACCATCTTTTCCATATCTATAAGGTTTTATATATGACACAAACTAGGTCGCTTATGTTTCACCAAAAGATATGCAGATGTGGCTCTCGCCAGCATCCTCATTAGAGTGACATCATCTTTAAGCCCTGCATGGCAATCCGCAATGCACTGCTGGGATGCCCAGAGAAGACAGGATGACCTGGAAGTCCAACTACTTCCTTAAGATTACCCAACCGTTGAATGATTACTCAAAATACTTCACTGTGTGAGCAGACAATGTGGGCTCCAAACAGATGCAGCAGATCCTCATGTCCCTGCGAGGGAAGGCTGTGGTGCTGATGGGCAAGAACACCATGATGCGCAGGGCCATTCGGGGGCACCTGGAAAACAGCCCAACCCTGGAAAAACTATTCCCTCATATCCGGGGGAATGTGGGCTTTGTGTTCATCAAGGAGAACCTCAGTGAGATTAGGGACATGCTGCTGGCCCATAAGGTGCCAGTTGCTGCCCATGTTGGTGAAATTGCCCCATGTAAGGTCACTGTGCCAGCCCAGAACACTGGTCTGGGGCCCAAGACGACCTCTTTTTTTTCCAGGCTTTAGGCATCACCACTAAAATCTCCAGGGCACATTGAAATTCTAAGTGATGTGCAGCTGATAAAATCTGGAGACAAGGTGGGAGCCAGTGAGGTCGCTCTGCTGAACATCTCCCCCTTCTCTTTTGTGCTGATCATCCAGCAGGTATTGGACAGTGGCAGTATTTACAGCCCGGAAGTGCTTGACATCACAGAGCAGGCTCTGCACTCTCGCTTCCTAGAGGGTGTCCAAAATGTTGCCAGTGTTTGTCTGCAGATTGGTTACCCGACTATTGCTCAGTGCCACACTCTAGCATCCCTGGGTATAAGCGGTTTCTGGCTCTGCCTGTGGAGACTGAGTACACCTTCCCACTTGCTGAAAAGGTCAAGGCCTTGACTGATCCATCTGCATTTGTGGCTGCTGCCCCTGTGGCTGCCGCCACCACTGCTGCTCCTGCTGCTGCTGCTGCTGCTGCTGCTACTGCAGCCCCAGCCAAGGCTGAAGCAAGGAAGTCGGAGGAATCAGATAAGGATATGGAATTTGGTCTTTTCAACTAACCCTCTCAAAGCAACCAACTCAGACAGCCTACTGAGAAACATGGAAATAAAAGCTTAACTTCTGTTAAAAAAAAAAAAAAAAGGAGATGCAGATGTAAGCATGTAGGCTTGGAATCATTTCCACCATGGCAGTCTGTCTTTGACCTTTCCAAAGCCACCAACGCAGGCTGTGTTCAATGATCTTTCTGGCGTATGGTCGTGGAGGTTCTTCTGTATGGAGCCAACAGGGAAGAGAGTGGCCTTTTAGGAGGAATGCAATTTTCTCTAGGCTTTAAACGTAACAAGCTGATATCAAAGCAGGGTTTTACCCCGTGTATATCCCTTAAGGCTTACAGGGGTCAGATGTTGTCACAAGCCTTGAAGCAGTCAGAGGAGATGGGAGTCCATGGTTGTCACAAAATCCTTTTGGAGACTCTGCTTTAATTACTATCTCAAAAATATTATCATGACTCTCAGATTTTGAAATGCATCTTCTTTATTCCACTTGAAATAAATTCCCTGATTATTGGTCCTACTTATAACCACAGGAATATTTGAAACCATACATTCCAATGGAAATAAAAGGAGTCTTAGACATTGAATCTGTTGTTTCCTTCCATCCATAGTCACTGTGATATGTCTCCTCAGTGACCGTCCTTGGACACTCAGGTCATCACTCAGGCCAGTAGGTAGTGTCCCACACAAGGAGAGCTCCAGCCCTGGTTCTCCTACTGGTGAGGTTAGAGAACAGGGCAGGATACTGCTGTCCTCCAGTCTAACTGCAGAGTGTGTCTCTAGAGTTAAAGGAGTTATGTTTTAAATTCTGAGCTACTGTAGATGTAATTCTTAGAGATATTTTATAAGGCAGATTACGTTATGATACAGAAATAGCCTTTCACATTTCACTGAAGAGTAAAGTCTGGCAAAATGTGTTTGCTCTAACAGAAGCTTCTGCGTGTCCATTCCCACGTTTCTCCTCATCAGGACCCAGGTACCCTGTGGCTCTCCACCCCTAAGCCCCACAGCAGACGATCAACGTGCTCAGAGCTCGCTTGACATGGGGAATGGGGTGGCTTCCGTGAAAATCGCCTTTGGGGCCTCAGTTTGCTGTACTGAGCGTGCGGTATTGTAGGAATACTTGGAGCCTGTTGGCTTCCCTCAAGTGTCCCAAGGACCTGCTGCCTTTCTTTCTCAGCATGTGTCTGCTTGCAGGGTGCTAACAGTTAAGGGACGGAACATTGCCTTGAGTTCCAGTTCTGTCGGAATTGATAATGTTTCAGCTAAATAAAAAAAACACTGGCCGACTAACAACTGACTGACATAGCTTAGCTCGGCACATGTTGTGAATTTTGAGATGGAGTTTATCTTATTTACCATTTAACTGATGAAGCCTCTAAAAGAGGGAGAGAAGTCTAGTCAACAACCTAGGGCACAGTGTCTGGATGGGACCCAGGGAGACAGGGAATGAAAACCTGTTGAAATGCCTTTTAGTCTCATGTTAAAGCATCAAGAGAACATTTCCTGGGCATTACAAGTTAGTTTTGTTTCTGAAATATCTTAAGTGGCTCAGAAGAGCACTTCAGTTTGAAATGACCTTTTTTTTTTTTTTTTGGTTGGAATTTTTAGATAAAACCACAGTCTCTCTCACCTCAGCCTTCACACAGTTCTAAAGAACAGGGTGTTTCAAAGGAGAAGAGGCTCAGAGCTGAAGGTGACAGGAGAACCATCTGGAATCAGTGGTGTCCATAGGGAACTGCTGGTTGTTGTTTGTTTGTTCTGATGTTGTCCTCACCGTGGCCCTGGAAACACACTGTCTTTGAGAATTATCTTCAGGATGGTTGCTGGAGGCTCTTCTCACTCTGGCTCCTAGTACTGCCTGATCGTTTGTATCCTCTATGTGTTCTATGCGCTAGAAGTGTTTTTGAAATAGTATGTGATTAAACTCAAAACTCTACTTTTCCTGGGTGGACAATAGTACACAGTTTCAAAGCTACAACCCAGTAGGAATCTCCCAGCACTTCCCTTGAGGGCTTGTTCTCCTCTTTAATAGAGCAAGCATTACTCCTGGCTTTGTTGACGAATTTCAGTTTTTTATGTAGCACTGATTATACTCAGGGGAAGGTGAGGTATAAATACATTCTTTAAGCTGTATACATTTTACAGGTTCTCATAAATTAAAAGAGAAACAAGATCCTGGTTTTAGGAATAAACTCATGAATTACTTGTAGTTAATAATAAGTTGATTCTCTCTCTGTATCTACATGTATATGGTCTTATGTCCTTTTGCAACATGCCACTGAATGAAGGATACATTATGTCCAGTGCAATCTTTTGAACTATCACCCAATGCCTTTTATTATTTAGATATTTTAAAAAATATTATGTCCATTGAATAAGCTCTGGTGGACTCAGAGATACATAAATGTGTGTACATTTAGCAGTTCCATAAACAAAAAGTACAAAGGAAATATCTCAGCTGTAACTTGTCTCTGAAGCTTCTTTTTTGTGTGTTTTTAAAGTATTTTATTGATCTCTAATTTTTACGTACGTGTATATGTGTGCTTTTGTGAGTTTATATGTACTGCACTCAGGCAGGAGACCATAGAAGCCAGAAAGAGAGGGTTGCATCCTCTGGAACATGGAGCTACCGTGTGGGTGCTGGGAACTGGACCCCGGTCCTCTGCAAGAGCAGCCAGTGCTCTTCACCATTGAGCTATCTCTCCAGCCCCATTCCTGATAGTCTTACCTTTTGAGTCCAGTTTGTTGGAATGATTCAACATGGCTGCATTGTTGATCCCCGATGCTGCTGTGAGGTTTGGCCGCATAGCTTTAGAAGGATCTGAAGCAGAGCAGAAGCCTACTCGTGCTCAAGCTACACACTTGAGTGAGTCTTTAGAGCAGCACACTTCTGGCAACTTCTGGGCTAAGGATGGAGAGAAACAAGCCGGCAGCCATTTGGATCTTGGCCTTTAGAAACTCTTCCGCATGCTCTCGGGCTATCATCTAGACCTTGGTACCCATTCTGCTCATTTGATACTGACATTTTTGGTATTCACACATGGACACACAGAGAAAATGATGATGGCTATCTATGTGACAGCAATTAATTTGCAAAAATTTATCTCCCCCAGGTTTAGAAACACTAAAATTTGGAGGCTTCTTAGAATCAATGAAAGTGATTCTAAGTGAGAAAAGGCTTCTTAGAATCAATGGAAGATGGTAGTGTTAATTCTGAGTCCTACTAAGTAAAAATAGAACTTACAGAATTTTCAGTGTGAGCTGAGAATCATCTCTGAATTGTGGAGTCTTGTAACAGTCATTCAAAATTGTAAATCACAGGCTCTAAGAGTTGAAGTGTCCTCACTTCCTAATGTAAAGCACCGTTCCTTGCAGTGCTCACAAATATTAACAATGCATTCAGGACATCTGGAGTGACTCAATTTGCATATTTAAATAAAGGATTAAGATTATTTTTTTTCTTAATAAGTCAGCTGCTTGTTTTTACTCTAAAAAAATCCTACTTAAAAGATATTCTTTTCATTAAAGACAGGACGAGCCAGGGAAAGCGGCAGCCCTTGCACCCTGCACATCTGGAGTCCTAGCTGCTTTCTCTCACAGTGTTGAATTTTGTAGCCGTAGCTTGTCATCTTTTTAGAAATATGAAGAAAGCAAAAAAGGTAGTATGGCATTTCCTTTCAGGGTCTCTCATTAAACATTTTTAAAAAGACTGTTCAAGGATTACTTAATTCTGTCTAATGTCTAACTTTGTTGTCAGTTGTCCACTAAGCAGTCAGCCTGCAGTTGAATGTCAGTGCCAGGACCTGTGACTGGTAGAACAGGAAGGCTAACAACCAAGGTTGTTGTGCTCTGTAGAACAGTGTAGCTTTCCAGGTAACCTAGCAACCTTGCGGTCAAGTTCTTTCTGGAAACACAATGTATCCTTTTCTACCCCAAACTGATCTTTGAACCGCAAGACTCCTTTCTTAGCATCCTGTCAGGTCCTTCAATGTTAAGCTATACAAATTTTAATACATGTTTACTGTTTTTAGGAGTCCCATGTTTAATTTCTAGAAACTTTTGCTCCATCTGTCATTAAACTCTTGAAGTCACATAGAGTTTCCATTTGTTAGGATTCATATTTATAGACTGCCCGCTGTGGCTGGTGCCTCCTGCAGCGGTTTTAGCATGTTCAGAAGCAGGTGTCTGAGACTATGCATAGGTTAGATTTTATCTAGTGGTTCAAATACGATTTCTCAGGAATTCTTCTTGTGTGAATGAAAATTTCAGGAGCTAGGCCTGGAAGGTGTGCAGAGAGACACCCAGGACCGGCACACCCACCTCAGAAGTTAGGGATGTGGTTGTGCAGGCAGCCTTGGGGAAACCGTTTGTGTTCTCTTCCACAGCAGGGAAGTGCTTCTCAGCACCTGCCTTTTGTTTTCCAAGGAGCTTGGAGCCATTTTGTTTTCAGAGGCCCCTGAAACTCATTAGTTGGGTCCTTAGAGTAAGCTTGCAAAAAAAAATGTTCTGAGGCACTGAATTGAGTTCAGACCTCTGCACCCTGCACACTATGATTCTCACTCTTCTGTGACTCTGATTTCTAGCCTTCCCTTCATACCTTTCTCTGTGCCCCTCCCTTCGTCACTTAGAAATGCTGCCACACCTGGAATATTGTAGAAGATGATACTGTGTTTGGTCAAGGTAGATAGTTCTCTGGTTATTTTTTTGGTTATTTGAGGGTTTTCTGTAGCAATTTGGTAAAATCCTCTACAGTGAAATGCCTAGAAGCAAATAAGAAGAAATTTCTTTTATATTTTCCTAGTGTGCTAGTTTTATCTAGTAGTTACCAAGCCATTTCCCCAAGATAGCATAGGTTGGACATCCATTATTGATGTGCTTGGGGCTAGAAGTAGTTCAGAATCTAGAAGTTTTGGGATTTTTAGGGTATTTGCATAGATGTTATTTACTGACCATCTTTAGTCTTAAATCTGATATAGTCCAAAACTAAGAACTCCCTGAATAGCACGTTGGTGCTCCAAAAATTTCTCATTTCAGGATTTGGATTGTCAGCTTAGGGATACTCAGCCTGTAGTTGAAGTACCCCATGACTGAAGTGACTTAGGTCTCTATTTTGGTCGGAGGGACTACTCTGGGAACATTACTGCAGTACTTACATAACCCGGCACCTGGAAGTTAGGTGAAATGTGGCTGAATCTATACATGTGTCAAAATTGAGAAATGTTACCGAGTCTTCTTTGCCAGAAATCCTTATAAATAGAACAAGTTACCTTTCCCCATGGGACACTGGAAATTTCCATGCTTGAATACAGGGAGTCAGAGAAGGTAGACTACATCCGCCATCCTTGGGGGAGTTTTGATTTTTAATCAGTATTATCTGGTCCTCTTGGCAGCAGCCTGGGAATGGGGAGATGATGTCATGGAGTCAGGCAGGAAGACCCATTAGGAGGATGTTTGCAAGGTCTGGGGGTCAGTACGGACTCAGAAAAGTCCCTGGAATTGGAACTTTGAATATAGTGAAAAAGCCTACTTTCCATTGACATGGGAAGTCTAAACAGTTGTTTGAGATCCTAAAGGTTTCCAAGCTTAGAGTGAGCAGAGAAGATTTGCCTCCTGGGAAGCAATGCTGAGAGAAGTGGAGGATTGTAAGGGTGAAAATTACTTACTGGTCCACTGTTAATATTTCATTTGGGCCCACCTGGTGCTTTGTGCCTCTTCTGGTTTTGTCTGCATGCCAGGGCAGTGAGAAGGTAGAGAGACTCCACAGCAGACCAAGGAAGGAAATGAATGGAGGTGAAATTTCTAGAAGGGTTAGCTTACTGTTGTTCTCAGATTCTCAGCTAATACAAAAGATGACACTGGAACCCTGGTAGTGCTTTGATGTGGACACCCTGCTGCCTCCTTCCCTGCTATGATGGCAGGTTAGCTCAGTCAGCCAGCAGCTCTCCCTGAGACAGACCTCCAGGCCTGCAGGGCCATTGTCTTAAAGACATGGAGTCTTCCGAAGGGCAGAGGTCATGGAAGCTTCAGCACACATCTCAGAGAAAAGAGTCTCCTGGGCATCTTTTGGGGAGCCAGCTGTGCGTTTTGGGTTCTCCCTTGATGGACTTATTTCAGCAGCCCTTTGCCCCATTTCGCCAGAATTACCAGAAAGAGCCTGTCAACTCTTGCCATGAGAAATGAATACTTGTGGCTGAGCAAGGCCACCCATGGACGCTGGGTTCTGTGCTACAGTTTGACGCATCCACAGAAACTTCTTCCACCAGATACCGAAGAGAAAACATAGCCCTTGACTAGAAAATGCAGACTGGAGCAGGGAAATGTGCTCTTTTGTAGACAGAAGGATGTATAATATGCTGAGGGTGGCCCTACAAGAGCTGCACACATACACACTGAGTCTATTCAGGAAGGATTCATTTGTACAGGATTGAATTATTCCTATTAATATTCCTTATCTGAGAGAAACAGAGGCATCTACTGGATGTCACAAAATATAATATGAAAACTCATCTCCGGCGTCGTCTTTAGAGTATCCCTTCCTCGTTGTTGAAACTGTAATTCAGTTCTCCTTTATTTGCTGGCACATAGCAGCTGGGGAAGTTCACCGTTCAGCATTGAAGTATTATTGAAAGTAAATACACATCCGGGCTTCTAGCACCAACCACCTTTTGATCTTATTTTGACTGTATTATTCAGTGATATTTAAAGTGCAAAGTCCTGAAATAATTTAAACTACCTAACCTCACTATGGTTGTAATGTTTAATTATGCTTTAAGCATCAGATACATAAATCATAAAGTATATTTTCTGAACTTAAATTTCAGTGTCTTAATATTTCGAGCATTGGACAAAACAGAATACCAGTGATGATGTTCGTACTCACTCCTCGAGCTTCCTTCAAGTCTGACTAGTTTATGGTAACTAAGGAAGAAGAACAGGGTGGCTGAGGATGCATTCAGTCCTCTGGTTTTCTTCTTTACTTGTTTCCATCACTGATCTGTATTATTCTCCTGCACGTTTGCACACTTCGAAAAATGAATGTGGCAACATTAAGAGAATTTCTCTCGCTAACTGCGAGAGAATGTTACAGTAACAGTATCAATTTAGAGCCTTAAGAATAATTTAAATTTTCTGTGAGATTTAATTATGAAATGCCTACTTGTGAGAAGTTGTTTAATAAAAGGAAAAAAGAGTCAGCTGTGCTTAAGAAGGTAGCTCTCCTTTCTCCTCCCACCATGCCTTGCTCTGGGCTGCACTGCCTGCCTGCACACAGGCCATGGGGCGTCCCTCTGGCCCGTGCAGCTCCAGGACACACACAAAGCCGTTGTTTGCTTTGTTCTGTCCTTCCCCCTGTACAGCCAGTTCATACATGTCACACAAAAGCTTGCTTCTCTGCTTTTCAACATATCACAAGCATGCTTACTGTCATATGTGAACATGTGCAGGTCCTTTCTAATGCATTTATATGTAAGTTCCCATCATGAATTCTGGTCATTTCAAGTTCTTTTTACATGTAGTCTCTCCTGCTTCATGCCATCAGGTAGGGACATTTTCCTCTTCATATGCTCCCTTCTTTGCAGTCAGACAGCAAACTCTGTCTACCATTTCTAAATGCTCTCTTGCTCTTGCCTGCAGAGAAACACATGAAATGCATAACATGCTAAGGTCCGCATGATCTCTGCTGTACCCAAAGGGACATGGAAAGCTGCGTCATTTGTTGCTTTCTGTACTTGAACTTGCTGTTACTGATGGTGTTTGGGAAATCGTGGTAAAACATGCTACAAAGAGAGAACCTTGTTCAAGGTGCCTTACCCAGCTGCCGCAAAACTCTCCCTCAGTTCTAGCAAAACCCTCTTCCCCCACCCCAGCCTTAACTTCCCATGAAGCTCCCTTCTGTCCAGCTGAGAACGAAGTCCTTGTGTACTCAGATGGACATTTGTGGATTTCCAGACCTTCGCTGATCCTTCTAGCTTGTTCTGCCTCATTTCAGGCCCAGATCCTGCAGCTACATTCTGTTCTGCCTGAGACCATGTCACATGAGGGTCACCAGAACAACAAAAGCTTTAGAGTAAATAATAAATCTTAATTCCATTTAAACCATTTGCTAAGGTTAGGGGCCACTGGGCATCTCCATGGAATTTACTTAACATTTCTGACACTTCTCATTCTTTTTGAGAAGTTATTGCTTTTATTATTGATAGTTGTCCTAGGGCCTTACTCAAGACTAAGGAAGGTGCACGGCTCTATGTGTGGCTGGGCAGATTTTTATGAACTGAAGCAAGACTGCTGGCCTCGATTCTCTCCATTTGCTAGGGTTTCTTTGTTGTTGCTGTTTTTAATTTAGTCTTTGACTAATTCTTACATGTATATAATCCGTTCTGGCGACACTCATCTCCCTGCCCCCAGCTTTCTCACCCTCTTTACCTACCCTCCCTTCCCAGCAAGTCCCTCTCTCACTATCATGCCTTTTTATTTTGTAATTCGCAAGTTCTCACAGGGGTGCCAGCGTGAGACCGAGTGTGATGCTATCCATTGGGTCATGTTCTACTCTCCAGTGTCTGTTCTCCCTCCTTTAGCCGCTGTCAGCTTCCCGTAGTTCTCAGGAAGGAAATGGACCTTGTTCTAGGTTAGTTCTGCTGTCCTGATAAAACGATAAGCGCAAGAAAGCTGGGGAGGGAAGGATTTACTTCACCTTTCAGGGTTACAGGTCACCTTAGGGAGAAGCCATGACAGGAACTCGAGGCAGGAACTGGAGCAGATTGGGGACTGGCTCTCAAGCTGACAGTCAACTTCCTTTCTTACACAGCTTATGCCCACCTACCTAGGTATGGTTCTGCCCATAGTGGGCTAAGCCCGTCTATACCAATTAGTAATCAAGAAAATGCTCCACCTATGTGCCCACAGGCTGATCTGTTGGAGGTCATCCTTCAGTTGCGAATCTATCTACCCAGATATGTCAAGCTGACAATCAAGATTAGCTACCACAGACCCCATAACCCCCCCCCTCTTCGGCCATGATTGAATACTGTAGGTGGGCCCACTCTTGTGCAAGCCTTGTGCAGGTGACCAGAGCCGCAGTGAGTTCATGAGAGCAATAGCCTTGCCCACAAGACAGAACCTTGAGGCCTTCCTCCTACAATGCTAGTGTTAGAGTGTGGTATCTCAAGTGCAATTAAAAAGTTAACTTAAAATTTATTCTGATGCTCAAACTAAAACTACGGCAATCTCTCATCTTTTACTCACATCCGTGACTGACTCCCTCTAGGGTTGCTTCACTCCCAGACAGCCATCGCATTTCAGCCTTCAATGCTACACAGGTGGTTCCTTGTATTTAGCTGTTCTTAGGTTGAACTAAGATGGGTGGGTATTGATGGTTCAGTTGCCTCACCTTCCCTGCTGGGGGAGCTCCGCATAAGCTGGAGAGCATGGGAGTTGGAAAGCCTCATCAGTATCCTATTGTCAGTGTCCAACACTGCCAGGCCGTTCCTGGAGATTGGACTAGGATGGCATGGTTGATATTGAAGTGCTGACCCAGGCTGGAGCCCTGATCCTACAGTTCTGATTAACTGGATGATGATCAAACCAGGTGATGAATGGATGCTTGAAAGAAATCCCACACTAGCTCAGAAATGGGAACTAGATAGTGATTAATTTAGGGGTTAACTCACAAATCAAAATTCTCTGAAAGAAGAATTTTTTTATGAAAGAAAGAAAGGTAGACAGAGATTGAATCCTGCAATTCAACAATCCGAACAAGCAACCAGAGGAAAGGAGGAAGAAAGAAAAAAGGGGTGGATGCAGGTTCTGCATCCATGTATATAGTATAAGAGGCCATGCCCAGTAGGCGGATAACCAAAGCTATAAGCCTTCCTACAGCAATTGGACTAGCTGTGGAGCGTGGATTAAACTGTTAGGAGAGGCTGCTGGAATGGTCAGGATACAGGTACAGGGTGCTGGTCCCTCTGTGCTCACGTGGCCAGTACTCTGACAGGTCAGGCAAATGAAGCAAGCATCCTGGTGCAGCCTAAGTCTCAGGAGGCCTGATGATGTGGGGTTGTTGTTACAGTGAAGGTGGTGATCCTATAGGGCTCTCTCTCTCTCTCCCTCCCTCCCACCAAATAAAGACATCCTCCTCATCTACGCTCACTGAAATGTGTCTATGCCGTTTTCTTACCAAAGCACGCCTCTCTGGCATAGTTGAATACTGAGCCACAGAGAAATTCTTGAAAAAGTCTGGCGCAGAATGACGTTTTAGGCTATTTTTTATGTTTCACTATGAAATGAATTTGTTTTTGTGTTAGAACACTGTGCAACACCCCTAGTCAAATATAACTAAAAAATCAATGTACCTTAATTAGGAAAAAATGAACCCCAAGAAAGATTATCCATTTTCCTGCCATTACAAATCATTATAAATATCCTGGTCAATTCCCTTTTAGTTTTTAGTGCTTTAAAAATACAGTTATAAAATATCTATCTTGATTTATCTAATAAGAATATAAAGAAGATTATGGATGACATAGGAAATAATATGTCCTACTATAGAACTTGTACAGAAATATAGTTGACATAAATTTACACTGTCTACCTTTGTCATATGTAATAACTACTCTATGAAAATAATAGAAAAGCTGAAATATCCAGAAGTAGATACTCCACTGTGTAGCTAACTAAGTTTTTCTCTAAGGTGTAAATCTAGGGCACAGACTGTATGCTGTTGACGTCAAATCCCAGGACACTGGCTAGTGTGCATGTGGGCAGGATGGTTAACCTCTCTCCCCACTCCAGGGTTTGTTAATATTTAAAATGAGCTTGTTATGGGAAAGGAGCTATGCTCTTCAGATTGAAAAGTCAGACTCTGCCATGTTCACGTGGTTCTTTGGAAGGGAAAAGGAGCAGAATGCTTACCAAACACAATTCATCCAAGTTACAGGCAATCTTTTCCTTCGGAATATATGCAAGACCCCACCTGAAGCTCATTTTCAGAAAGTGTAGAAAATGGGCTCAGAAGCACTCGGCTGGGCGCATGAGACACTGTGGCCAGGGACTGGCAAGAGAAAGGAGAAGAGGACCCTCTTGAGAGGGAAGGCTACTGAAAGACCTCCTTTTAGTATAGTATTTTCAGGACAGTCTGTCCAGTTAAATGCCCAAGAGTCTGGAATACCATTACAACACCTGGGTGAACACTCGGAACACTTACAAAGAGCCATGGTGTTGTCCGAGTTGTGAAACACTAGGATTTTAAGTTTTGGTCGGTGGGAACTGTCTGTTCTTAATCTGTGTCGTTGCCGGGAGGACCCAGTGTCTGTAACAAGGGCTGGCGAATGCTTTCCGCGCAGGCCAGGGGACAGGTGCTCAGGCTTTGCTCGCCATCCGAAGGTCTTTATTACAAATCAGCCCTAGACAAATGAGCGTGATTGAGTTCCAAAAAAAAAAAAATCCCCTTCATTATAGACATGGGAATTGAATTCCATGTAATTTGCAGGCCACAGATTATTTGCTGCTTAATTAAAAAAAAAATCTATTTAAAGTTATAAAATAAAAAAAGCCTAGATACACATCTGTACAAAACCAAATAATGGGACCCGGGTAGGCGCTTGAGCTACGCGCGGTCCTGTCCTGCCCCACCGCTAGCTTGGATCAGGGCTTGCCATCCATTAGCGTGTTGTGGGTGTTTCAGTTCCTGCTGTTGGCACCATCCGAGCCTTTCTCCTATTGTAAACATAGCCTGGAAGGATGTCTTGGCAGAGATAGCAGCTCGAGCATGATGGGTTCCTGGGTCCCTCGTGGCGTGTTTTGTTTCTCATGCCAGTGGCTTTCCTGTACCAGAAGCTGCCCAGACAGATGGACGGAGATGCTGGGCTCCAAGGAAAGGGGCTGGTGATGGATAAGTGTCCTGCAGGGATGGCTGCACAAGGGTTGTGTCCTGTGCTGGATAGCTTAGCCTGTGCCCTTCCTGGAAATAAGGTGGAGGACTCCCCGAGCAGGAATAATGACCGCTCCTACTCCACCCCTAGTTTTGGGGTAGTAAGGGATGGTTAAAGGAACCCAAGACCAACTCTTAGTTCAAAGGAGATTTATTTGTTCCCAGTGGGACCAAGGGTGGAGAGTAAGAGACAAAGACATGAGATAGAGGATGAGGGTTAAGGGGAAAGGAGCAGGGATATTTGTGCTGGAGGGACAAAGGCCTGCCTCTGGATAGAAAGGAGACAGACATGGCCCATAGGCAGTTTATAAAGGTAAAAGGGGAGACCCCATATTAGGAGGAGGTATTTAATTTTAATTGGGGATGTTAGTTAGGGCAACCAAAGTGGGCTTTTGGTTGCTGGACTTCAATGCTTTGATAGCTGGATCTTAGCGGTCAGCCTCAGGAGGAGCAACTGGCCAAATAAGGGAATAGATCTTAGTGGCTAGCTTTAGGAATGTAAATGTAAATGTTTTTTTTAACAAGGAAGAGGAAATGGGGGAAGGGGAGGCCTGCCAGAGCCATATTTGCCATGCTCCGACTGGCTAGGGTTCCGTCAATGGTTGGAAAGGGGAATGGAACAGTAATGAGCAGGGAGGTAAGGGCAGATGAGAGAGAGGGATGCTACTGGATGCAGAATGACCTTCAGGTTGTCCAGAGTCCCATATGTGCTTGACTGAGTAGAAAAAATGTGGGTATCTCTATAAACCCTGACAACACAAGTCCCTTATTCATAAAGGCTTAAGAAAACTCTAGCTAGCTTCATTTTAAAGAAAATTTATTCCCAAGGCATTTTAATTGAGTTTTATGGTAATTTTGTGTATTGCCTATTGAATCACCGTACCAAATAAACTGTGCTTCTGTTTATCCTTTTATTCAGTGAGTTCCTACTCTGTATCTTCAAGATAATGAAGCGAGTCAAGCCAGATTTCCATGAATTGTGTGCATGATAGGACAAAGGCTTTCCTGGTGCTGTACAACTAATTTGAAGTGGTGCTTTTCACCTGGTTTCCTTTAAGTGTGTATTGTAATATTTATTTATTTGCGTGTAGTATACGGGGCATGCATGTACACACACATATGGAAGTCAGAGCATAACCGAGGGGATTAGTTCTCAGTCTACCATGTGGGTCCCAGGGATGGAACTCGGGTCGTCCGTCTTGGTGGCAAGCACCTTTACCCACTGAGCCCTGTCAACAGCCCCAAATATAGATTTGTTTTAAATGAAAGATTCTGTTTTAAAGATTGTATTTCATTTTTATCATGTGTATGTGCGTGGGGTGGGTTTGCACATGTGAGTGCTGGAGCCTAGGTTGTCTATCAGAGGGCATGGGATCCAGTAGAGCTAGAGTTACACGTGGCTGTGAATTGCCTGATGTGAGTGCTGGGTTGTGAAATCAAGTCATTTGCAAGAGCCTTATGTGTTCTTAAACAATGAGCCGCCTTCCAAGCCCCATGATGAAGGGTCTTTCATGTGTGCTCACAAGATGTAAATTATGTGTAACTGCTTGTATGTGTGTATGTCTTTGTGTGCATGTGAGTAACTTCTTGAACTTAATGCCTACCTTTTTAGTCTTTAACTCTTATCGATATGAGTAGGTATAGACTTTCTTTGGCTGTGGAACATTCCCAGAGAATAAATTCCCTTAGTGGCAGTGGTAATTGGAGACGGTCCACAGTTCAGCTGCACTAGATTCACTGTCCAGCAGTTTAGTTTGAAATTGTCAAGGAGACAGCTAGGTCTGAGGGCCAGGAGGTAGCTGGGGGTGAGCAGACTTGGAAAGGTCTGCAAAGGTACTAGGGGGTTTGGGCACACGGATGAAACTTCAGCCAAAGGAAAGGTTGACAGGCTTCTGTGAGGTGAAGTCTAGGGCCTGGATCTTCAGCAGCATCCTGGGTGTCTCTTTCCTGAAAACCCTTTGTGAATTATTCAAAGAATCAAGTTTTAATGATAAGGAATTGGGTTCTCATCAATTATTCTTAAGCCAGATTTCCCTTGTTCTGGAGAGGTACGCTTAAATTTCCAAAGATCATGTTTTATTTCTCTGGTTAAGTCCTTTCTTGCTTCCTACTTTCTGAAGCTCTTTGGAACCTAAGTTAGAGGTGGAAAACCAAAACTATAAAATTGTCAAGGTGGTGACAGTTGTTAACTGTGACTTTGTGGAAGTCTCAAGTCCTGACCCTTAGCTGAAAGATCAGGATAGCATTCCCCTTTTCTAACCCTCAAGTCTCAGTGGGGACTTGGAGGATTATCTGAAATCCTGAATTCAGAGCCTGGCATGCTGCCTATTACTCCCAGTGCCCAAACAGGTCAGTTATGTCTCTGCTGCTCGTCATGTTTGCTATATTCTTCTCCATGATTGGACAGACCAGCTCCTCTTTATTATCCTCATGAGATTTTGTTTGTTTAGCCCACTCTGGCCCAAGAGTCCTTCTGCAGTTCAGCCCTCACGCAAACTTGCGGTAACATCCCCTTGCTCTCCACCTTCCCAATGCTGCCATTGTCATGAGCTGCCACCAGAAAAACTATAGGTTCTTATTGCATTCAATGGAGAGAGAGAGAGAGAGAGAGAGAGAGAGAGAGAGAGAGAGAGAGAGAGCGAGCGCAATGGGAACTTCTTCAGTGATAAGTGTTGAAGACACTTATCTATGTGGGAAACTGTAAGGGCAAATACTTCCAAGAGCCTCATTATACAAACGAGGGAAAATAACAGGTGAGACATTGTGTAACTCGGAATGTGTGTTCTGCCAAGAGCAGCCATTGCAGAAACGGTGCTGCATCTCCCAATACTTGGTACAGGACATGGAGGATTCCAACTCCATCATCGAGGACAGCAATCCCTACCTTCCTTCCTTTTGTTATGCTGGCTTTAGAACGGTGCTGATTATAAAAGAATTCAGTTGTTTTGCAATTTACATTTCAGTCGTGAATTAAGAAGTACTTTTCAAAGTACATGTTGCTGAATTTCATTTCAGTACACCTGCACAAATGGAAGCTTTTAAAAATGCATATAAGTTTATTTGGAAAACATACAGTGAGATTTAACATAATTCTTTTGAGTTGTGAGGTTGAGAACTATTATTCTTTTTAGTTCTTACTCGTTTCCCCCATTTTTTAAGAAACCTGCGTTGTCTTGATAAAGAGAAAATTCTTTTAATTTTTGACCTGATCTTTTGAATTTATTTTAATAACATTCTTATTTATTCTTAGAAAGTTTCATAGATTTATACAACTCATTTTGATTGCATTCATTTTCTCCTAACGCTTTCCAAGTCCTCGTGGTTCCCCTACGTCATTTGCACCCCAACTTTATGTCCTCCCTTTTCTCTTATTAATAACCCAAGTTCAATTAATAATGTCCAGTGGGCATGGGTAACCTACCAGCTGCCACATCCCCAAAGGAGAGTGACTCTCCCTCTCTCAACAGCCATCAGTTGCTCCTTTGCTCAGGGTAGGGTCTTCTTAGTTGATGCTGGATTTTGACTGACGTGAAAAGTTGGTATTCCCAACTGCTGTGAGTGCATTTCAACAGCCATGCCATGTCTTAAAGCCAGGATTTCACAGCTGTCCTCTCCGTCTCAGCTCCGACTTCCCTTCCTCCCACTCTTATGTGATCTTCTTTGAGCCTTGGCTGAGCCAGGGTTGAGAGAGATGACCAACCCACAGCTGAACACTCATTTATACTTAGTACTTTGACCACTGTGAGTCTCTGAGATAACCATTACTTTTTATATAAAGAAGCTTCTCTGGTCAAAGTCGAGGACAGAACAAATGTATTGGCATAAACATAAATATTTAGAAGACAGTTTGACAACATGAACATTTAGGAAAGAAACACGAGTAGGCTATCCCCTAGGGCCTATGATCTCCCTTGTCATAGCTTTCTGACCAATTTACAGTGCCAGACATCTTCCCTATGGAACAGACTTTGTATCCAATCAGAAATCAGTTGGTATCCCCACAATTGTCCTACCTTTATTGCAACAGTGGGCATGACTTGCCAGGGAGGTCAGTACTTTAATATTCAAGGCCATTGCTGAGTAACATGATGTCTTTTCTCCTAGCACTTTCTGGCAGGGAGAGATTCTCCTGGTCAGCTCAAGATTATTTTCTCTATGTCTTGCATCCAAAGGGAGTCTTCAGCAAAAACGTCCTCCCACGTAGCTATTATGACTAACAAACAGCAGTAGCAATGGCCTGTATTGTTTTGGGTGCCTCTGGAGCCTCCCTGACCAATGACTTGTAGAGGGGCATCCTGTGTCTGGTTGTGAGATTTTCACGTAATAACCCCTGTCTTCAGGAATCAGCATGTCCCACCCCTGGAGAGTACTTTTGTTCAAACTACTTTAAAATATATATTTTAAAATGAACATATAGAACATATAAACTAATTTCCACAAGGTTTCTTTGTATACATTTAGCTTTGGATGACCTATCCTATGCCCTTTCCTTGCCCCGATTCCCACATCTTCACTTAACCCTCTAGCACCAACAGCTCCTGCCTTCCTTTCATGCCACCAATAGTCTGTCTACTGTTTACATTATTTTCCTCACATTGGGGGAACATAGGTTTCCATATAGCTTGATTTTTCAAATAGTTATTGAGCTCTGCCCTGATCCCACTGAACCAGAAATGCCTGGCTTTACCCAGCCTCTGGGAGCTTCTGAAGTTCCTTCTAGTTTGAGAATTACTGATTTGGAAAAGTGGTTCTCGGTGTCTTTGGGGCATCATAATCATGTGTGAGTTTTAAGAATCTAATTGCACGACTCCCAGCTAGTTTCTCACTAATTCGGGATATAGGTGGCACATTGGGATTTTTAACAGCTCCCTAGTGAATTCCCAGCTATAGCTGAGGCTATATTCCAACCCTATGGAGCTTGATGCAATATCATTCACTTAGTACCCCTGAGTAGGGAGGTGAGGGGAGACGCATATTGCTCCAGTCCCTACATGACCCTCCTTCCCCCTGGAGAACACGCCCTTCCACTGCCTGACTACACAGTGTCTGTGAATGGTGCATTTCCTATGATAGGTGAATATTCACTCAATGTCATTTGTTTTAAAGATTGCTTGTAATACTATATTTGTTGAACAAATGTAGGCACTCATATAGAACAAATATTAACTCCTAAATCCTCCAAGGTTTTCTCCATGATATGCCATCTGTCAGACATTATTGTAATCATCTCTTTATTATCCACACTAATGAAGGACTAGCATGGCACTGGTAATTGAAAAACACTGATCATTTAAAAATCACTCAGGCTATAACCAGCTCCCCAACCAGGAAGCACTGAAGAGCAGGGAATATTGACTGATTATCACTTCCCATCAAGGTGTTAATGCATACTATTTCTGTTAGAAAAGGGGATAAATACGAGGCTTTTAAATTGTAATCCCCCTTTCTGAATAAATGCATTTTAAATGAACAGTCTAAACACACAGCAGGCGAGCAGCATGTGTATTACTATTGATCCAGCGAGTCAATTGTGATGGAATGTTTGTTGTATGGGATTCGAGATACTGGGAGACCCAGTTCTCCATCCCATGTCTGTGTAACTGGAGATGAGCTACTGTGCCCTCCGGCAGGTCTCAGAGTGAGACCTCCTGACCAGCAGCAGGTCCATCACCAGAGAATTTGTTAGAGATGCAAGTTCTTGATTCATGGCACTAACAAACTGGATGCTGACAATGACCCCAGCAGCCTTTGCTTTAGTAAGCACCTTGGGAATTCTGGGGCCTACTAGAAGTTTGAGCAAATGCTGTCCTCCACGCCAGGGTGTTCAATGGAAGGGTCCGGCCTCAACTGTAGGTGCACAATCCAATACTCTCTTCACTAGCTAAGGGGTTTGGGTCCAGAATTGGTCCAGAGATCTTCTGAAGCTTGTAACCCCTGGGATGTATTGATGAAGTAGTTCAATTGAAAATTTTGCATGTGGGCAAGGAGATACCCAGATGCCACAGGCCTAGGTACCAGAGTGCACGTGCTGAAGGTAGTCATGGTAAAGTAAATTGCTCTATCTCCAGCTGCTTAGTACACTGTACCTAAAGTGTAGACTCTGGCGCTTCGGAAAAGGAAGCAGTTTTTCTGTTCCCCATCCCCTGGGAGCTGAGAGCTGTCTGTTGTGATTCACGGAGCAACATTTCCTTGGGAGCTAACAAATGACATTTCAGAGGAATGTACAGGGTTGCACAGGCTGCACAGTAAAGCAGGCGGAAATTTCAGGCTATTCATCAAAGCCTTGTACCTTCCTTTTCAAGACAGGTGGGAAAAAAATAACATAGAAAAGAAAAAAAGAAATCTGTTCGCTGAGCATCTCATCAGTGAGGAAGGAGTGGTCCAGCTCTTGGCCTTGTAGAGCATCTCATAAACAAGGAAGGAGTGGTCCTGCTCTTGGCCTTGCTCAGATCTCACAGTGTGTGTGTGTGTGTGTGTGTGTGTGTGTGTGTGTGTGTGTGTAGAAAATTTTCAAATATTTGGGCATATATTTCCAAATATTTAGGCCTGTAGTTCTGTTACTTTTCTTGTTATCAAAAATCCCTGTATTTTTAAAATCATTTTAAAAATGATTTCACTCATTTTTAAAGAACAGAAACCAAAATTTTACTTCAGGAGACTGGGAATATGATACCTGGAATCAGTCAGAAAGAATATAGATAGTCCACCCATCTATATATAGGATATTCTCCATCTAAAGTGTACTTTTCTTTCTTTAAATTTTCTTTTTGGTTTTTAAAGACAGGATTTCTCTGTGTTGCCCTGGCTGTCATGGAACTCACTCTGTAGACCAGGCAGGTCGTGAATTTACAGAGATTTGCAGAGATCTGTCTGCATCTGCCTTTTCATTGCTGGTACTAAAGGTGTGCATCACCACCACCCGCCTCTCCCTCCCTCCCTCCCTCCCTCCCTCCCTCCCTCCCTCCCTCCCTCCCTCTCTCTCTCCCTTTTTCCGTCTCTCTCCTCTCTGTGATTTTTCTTAATTAAAACAAATTATTGAATAATCAAAAGCAATTTTCTTATTGACTTCTGTGTAGCAGTAGCTTATTTGTTGGAGACCAATAGTACATAAAGAGTCTGGTCTGTAACAGTGTCGGGAAATGATGGAGACATTGCTCTTGTTAAATAGGATTCTGCACGAGAGAATTATGTGGCTTCAGAAGAACGGACAATTAGGTACCTGCACTGGATATGTTTGTGAAATTTACAGCAATGTCTGATCCACATCTTGCATCACAAGATTCTGCTTCAAATCTGTACCGTGGGTTTGCCCTCCGCCTCTGACATACAGTGATTCTGAAACTGACATGCTATTCAAACTGTCAGTGCCTCTGTTTCTTTTTTTGTCAAAAGAATACAACAATCTCTTGAACCTGCTTAAGGTTCAATGAGGATTAAGAAATAGCATTTGATGGACACTTTGCACAAAGTCTGCAGCATGATAAGTGATTTGATAGTAGACCAACCGACTACGTGGTGCTTTAAAGGATCTCTAGACATCAATAGCATTCGGCCTTTTGAATCCACGGGTTCCTCACCCACAGATTCAACCAGGCATAGGTTGGAAATACCCGAAAGATGTTTCTTCTGTACAGAACACAAATAGAGCTTTCTGCTTATCATTATTCCTTAACAATACATTATAACATCGTTCATATCACTGACATTATATTAGACACTGCAAGTAGTCCAGAGGGGATTGACATGTTCAGAGAATTTGCTTAGGTTTATACAGCTCTATGCTATTTTAGATGAAGGACTTAAACATTCTGAGATATTGTTGCCCAGAGAGGATCTAAAACCAGTCTCTTATGGACACAGGGGACAATTCTTCTTCTCTCTCTCTCTCTCTCTCTCTCTCTCTCCCTCTGTCTCCCTTCTTCTCTCCTTCCCTCCTTTCTTCCCTCCCTCCCTCCCTCTCTCCCTCCCTCCTTCTCCCTGCTTCTCTCCTTCCCTCCTTTCTTCCCTCCTTCCCTCCCTCCCTCTGTCTCCCTGTTCCTCTACTTCTCTCCCTCCCTTCTTCCCTCCCTCCCTCCCTTCCTCTGTTCTTCCCTCCTTCGCTTCTTCCTTCTCTCACTCCATTTCTTCCTCCCTCCCTCTGTCTTTCTGTTCCTCTCCTTCCCTCCCTTCTTCCCTTCCTCCCTCCCTCCCTCCCTTTTTCTCTCCCTTCCTTCCTCACTCATTCCCTCTCTTTTACTGTAAGGACCCTCTGAATACCAGTACTCTACTTAATAGGCACATTATATGGCTGAGAAAGAATGTGGTCAATGGGAGAACGCTTCAAGGGGCCAAGTTAGCAATACTTTTAGTGGGTTGTTAGAATTAGATTTAGAATTCAGAAAAAATAATTTTTTTCAGCTGAGTACCTTTCCCTTAGTACTGGGGATTGAACCCAGGGTCCTATACATGCTAGGCAAGCATTCTATCTCTCAGGTATACCCCCAGTTCCCCATAGTATTTCCTATTTGAGACAGGCCCTCACTAAGCTTGTTCGATGGCTTCGAGTTCTCTCTACAGCCCAGACAAGTCTTAAACTTGGGATCCTCCTGCCTCAGCCACCTGAGCAGCTAAGATTACATAACCAGGTACAGCTTGATCTCCTTTATGTTTATTGTTGGAGTAGAAGAATAGGCTAATACTAGGAATAGGTCTGAAATGAGCTTTGTGTTTTGTTCTCTTTGTATCACTCTGCCTTGTTTCCTGTCCATGCTACATGGTAGCCAATACTGGATAGTGTATACTTTTTTGAAAGAAGCCCCTTTTATATCAAATGCCAACAACACTAAAGTGAGTTCACCTTCTAAACTCGTAGGGGGAAAATGTAGGAACAGAAGATGGTTGAGGTATTGAGCCCAAAGAAGATGTTACCAAGTCTTGGCCAAAGCTATACTGTGAGGTCCTGCACAGGCTTCTGGAGGCATCTAGCCACAGTTTCTTGTGAGTCACACAAGGAGAGCAGTGACCTCTCTGCTTGAGCTACTCAGTAAGTAGCAGTCCTTGTGATGTCTGCTGCCTAGCTCTGGAAAACCAGGTGCATCAGAGTATTCGCTTATTTCACATCATGTATTTTGATCTCCCTCTTTTTTCCTGTCCCTTTGCATCCACCCTTTGCCCTTGCAACCTTCCCCTCAAAATTTAAAAAAAAAAGTTTTAAAAGAAAATAAAATTCTGGTCATGGAAGCTGTAGTGTGTCACAGTAAGTCAGACAGTATACTGTTTCATCCATACATCTTACTTGCAAGTCTTCATTGCAATGAGTCATTGATCTGGTTGGAGGCCTCTGGTTTCTGCCACACTATTGATACTGGTCCCTCATTGGGTTTACTCTTCAATATCCTGTTGTTGTCCTGTGTCATGGAGATCCTGCAACTTTGATGTGTAGGACTGGCCCCTTCAAAGTGATCCAGCAGATCATGGATGGAGTAGATATTGGGATGTTCCAACTCATAGCCCGGTTCTGGGCTTATCCTCATCCTCAGTACCAGGATGAACTCTCCAGCACCACCCTGGTTAGCTCACCCTATTCAGCACGGAGCAGGGAGCTAGACCAGTTCTGCTCTCACACCCTCGGGACTGGCTCACCCACACCTGCATCACCAGAGCCAGCTCTACTGTGTTGCCCAGGTGAAGTGCAGGGGACACTGCCAAGTCCCTGCAAGTTTCACTGCAGCTGGTGAAAGACAGGGTCACTCTCCTGCTGTCATGACTCCAAGGTCAGCTCCCCTACCTGTCCCAGGCAGTGAGGAGCAGGGGTTGGGGTCCTTTCTCCCTTGCCCATACTGCCTTATGACTGGTGAGGGACAGGAGCAGATCTCTCACCTCACGTTCTTGGGAGTGACTCCTCCATGCACCCCTCAATGGGGTCAGCTCTATTGTGCTGCCCAGGTGAGGGGCAGGGCCTGTTCTGTGCAGGCCTAGTGCTGCAGCTGCTGAGTGGGAGAGTCAGTTCTCCCTAGTGCTGCAGCCAGTGAGGGCCAGGGCCAACTCTGTGCAGGCCTATCCTCTCAGCCTTCAGTGGAAACAGGAGCCATGGACATTAGCTCAAACCAAGGCTGTGACAGGGCTGTGGGTGCAGACATGGCCCTTGGCAACAGCCCAGGCTCGTATATCACCATGAACCTTAATAGCAAGCAGGCTACCAACCTCAGTTCACTCCTCACCACCTCCAGCTCTTCAGACTGTCTCTCTCCTCAGGACAAGAACCATTTTGCCTCTCTGTCTTCCATACCTCACCCTATATTACATAATAGAGTCCAGTTGCCTGGTGCCACAAGGCACCAGATCGGCCCATGTTGTCTCCTTCTGGCCGAAGGCGGAGATCCCAGGGCAGGCATGTGATTCTTTGTCTCCTGCTCAATCTTCACATTATGCATTATTTTTGATAAATAACTAAAATTATTGAAGTCTCTATTGGGTTATCTCCTGTACTTTGATATGAGTTGGACCCTCTCACTCCAGTAAATATCGAATTAAGATGGTACTGGGGCTGGAAAGCTGGCTCAATGGTTAGTATTTCTCTTTCTGCAGCCAGAATTCAGTTCCCAACACCATATAAGGCAGCTTGTAAGCAGCTGTAACACCAGCTCTAGGTGTCCTCTGAAGACACCTGCACTCACAGGTGCACAAACCCACGCAGATACAGACAAAGACTTCTAATTAAAATAACAAGACTGAGCTGCAGTCTATTTGAAATGCCAAATGATCTTTTTTTTTGTTACATTAATTTCGTGAGCTGGGTGCAACTTTCCCATCAGTGGTGGATTCTTGGTATTTTAAAGGCTTGCCAGTGTTTTATCAAATGAATCAGGACGAAATGTCATAATAACGTGTAAACTATTGTGTTAGTGCGGTCCCCTGAATACCCATGATGAACTAGCTGCTTTGAAGCAGGAACTCTGGGCTACAGACAGAACCGCTCTTCCAGGATTTTAGATAGTCTTTATCAGTCCTTAAGTAAAACTCTGGGTCATCCTGGAAAAGACAGGTGACATGAACTCTCATTCAAATGATCACATTATTCAGCTGTGAAAAATTGTGGGTGGTTTGAACCTCGAAGCCGTGAGTAAAAAGGCTTTCTTATAGTCAGAAAGGATCACTATTAACCAAAATTTCCTCAGAAAACAGAAAATTAATCTGCTTGTTAGAAAGTACTAAGATAACATGAAAACAATTGTTTCATGCAAATTACATAGATTTTTAAGGATGTCTAGATTGACATGGAGCTAAAATGCCATCATATTTGATTATTTGTAGTTCAACTTTAATTTTTCTTTTCTCTTTAAATTTTTCTTTTATTAAAAAATATTCTTTTTCTCTACAATGTATTTTGCTTATAGTTTCCCCTTGCTTGATTCCTCCAAGTTCCTCCCTATTTCCCCTGCCCTCTAGACCCACTCCCTTTCTGTCTCTCACTAGAAAAGAACAGGCTTCTAAGATATAACAACCAAACATGACAAAATAAAGTATAATAAGATTAAGCAAAACTATCATATTGAAGTTGGGCACAGCAACCCAATAGGAGGAAAAGAGTCCCAAGAGCAGTCAAAAGAGTCAGAGTTCCACTCGTTCTCATACTAAAGAGTCCCATAAAAATACTAACCTGATAACTGTAATACATAGCAGAGGATCTGGTGCGAACCTGTGTAGGCCCTGTGCTTGCTGCTTCAGTCTCTGTGAGTTTGTATGCTCCTTGCTTAGTTGATTCAGAGGGCCTTGTTCTCCTGGTGTCCTCCATCCTCTCTGGTTCTTAGAAGCTTCCCACCTCCTTTTCTGCAGGATTCCCTGGCCTATAAGGGGAGGGATTTGTTGGAGACATTCAATTCTCTCTCTCTCTCTCTCTCTCTCTCTCTCTCTCTCTCTCTCTCTCTCTCTCTCTGCATAATGCCTAGCTGTGGGTCTCTGCATCTGTTCCCATCTGCTTCTGGATGAAGCCTCTGATGATGACTTGATAAGACACTGATCAATGAGTCTAGCAGAATATCATTAGGAATTATTTCATTCATTTTATGTTATTTTATTTTTAGGTTAGCACTGTTTGGTTTTTACCCTAGATCTCTGGGCTATTTACATGCTTGGTTACATAAACAGTCTTGAGTGTGGGTTCCGTCTCATGGCATAGACATTACCTCAAATCAGACATTGGTTTTCTACTCCCACAGATTCTGTGCAAATCTTCTATATTAGCAGATTATGTTGTGTGATTTTTATCACATACAACATGGGATTCTGAAATAGTTAGACATTGTAGAATGTTAACTCTAGTGACTTAAGAAATCCATTGTCTCATGTAGCTATAATTATATTGTGGAACAAGATAACCATTTTTATAATTCTTATCCAATATAGTACTGGCAGTACCAACTGGAAAAATTAGGTAGAGGAAGAAAGTCATTTTTGGTGGGAAAGTCAAATTATCCCTGTTTGAAGATGGTACCATGCACATTCTATGTCTGATGACAGAGAAACCATGACCAACCAAACCTGTTAATACTAAGAGAATTCAGCAAAGTTTATGGTTATAGAGCCAGTATGCAAAAATCAGTGTTTCCATACAGCAAGAACAAATTGTTTCTTGACTATCTTTTCCTTTTTAACATGAAAAAGAAAAACCACAGTTTTCTTGAATTCCTTCATCACTTAGATCTGTGTACTCTGAACTGAATATTGTAACGGATAGGGGAGACTTGAATTACTTCATCATTTAGATCCGTGTACTCTGAACTGGCTTTGGTAACTGATGGGGGAGACTTGAATTACTTCATCATTTAGATCCGTGTACTCTGAACTGAATTTCGTCACTGATGGGGGAGAGCAGATAATTCAGGCTTCAGCCTCTCATAGGCATAACTGCATTAAGTCATCACCGTGCTGTGTGTGGTGGCTGACATGTAGATGCCCTTCTTCAGGGCAAGCAGATATCAGAACCCTGTGTACATCTCTATGGCCCCCATTGCCTGTACTCAGATACCTATCTAACTCAGGATAGTTCTCAAACCAACCAAGACATTGACTATAGCTGGTCTCAAATATGAGTATGAAAAAGTTGAGACATGGGTGGGTTGTGGCTTCCTGTGGTCAGCTTCTATCATAAATGAGAGAACTGTGGCTTCTTCACGTAGTCCCTCTCCCAGATACCATTGGCTTCATTTCAGGATAACTACCATAAATATAACTCACTTGTTTTTTTCTTATTGTGTTCCTTGTCTAATCTTATATTTGATCTCCAACTGGGTCTCCCAGACTCATGTATAGAAGCTGTTTTTTTTTTTCCTTTTTTCCTTTCCTTTTTCTGAACCTGAAACACTGGGAGAATTCCCATCAACGTGTATTGGCACAGAGACAAGCAATACCACCATTCTTAATTATTTGGCGTTCACCTCATGATATTTCAATCCTAGGGAGGATCTCAGGTTCCTTGTGGTTGATGACATCTGCTGAAGAATTAACTGAAAGCATTTTGTTCTCCTTCTAGAATCATGTCAATCCCGCCATGGACTTCACACAGACCCCTCCTGGCATGCTGGCTCTGGACAACATGCTGTATTTCGCTAAGCACCATCAGGATGCATACATCCGGGTAAGTGTGCTGGCTCTTCTCAGATACCGCCAGCATCCTACAGAATTCTGTTTTCAAACCTTCGCACAGAGGAGATTATTAGCTGAATCATCTAGTGAATTTTCTTTTATCAATAGTAAACTAAAGAAATGCAATTGACCAAGGGGCTAAAATATGGATACTTAACTTTTACATTTCTTCCATTTATTTAAACAATATAGTTGGTACAGGGAAATGTTTTCTATAGTTTAATATTGAAGTGTGATTAAAAACTATTAAAGAATTAAGGGAACAGAAATGAACTACATACCTAAATCCTGCAAAACCTCACATTTGGTAGAGATTCCCTTTAGGCATATTCCAGAGTTGGAAAGAGGCCCAGGATCCTTAGTGCTGCATTGCTTCATTTCAGTCTAATGTTGAGAGATAAAAGTCTAATAAGCACAAATAAAGAGAAAAAATGGGATAGCTGTGGAGAGGAACCTTTCCGCATTTTGTAACAACCTGAGCATACTCCGGGCACTGTGTTAGGTTGTTGACGGGAGGCAGCAGGAAGTGGAGACCTCTGTGCTTCTGTGTAATAGCGGGTGCTGCCTGCTGCCTGGGCAGTGCCCTGTAGAGAAGAGAGTGGGCAACAGTGACATAAGACTCGTCCATTGGGTTGTACTTCTGAAGCCCTGGATTCATGGTGACACTGGGTTCATGTCTTCAGAGAGGAGAGCTCAGATGTAATTGGGGTGGAATAGATGCAAGGCTGAAATCCAGGAGGGATGTGAATGAAAAGAGAGTGGGCACATTGTTACAATGCTGACTAGCCTGGAGGTTAGAAAGTGGTTGAAGTGCGAATTGCTCAAAAGTAAGAAGCATCAGACTGAGCTGAAAATGGAACATGTCCTCCATGTACTGGGGAATTCTCCGCTGGACAATCAGTGGATTCGGTTTCCTGGAGATGTTCCTGGCACTGTTACTAGTTAGTGATTTAAATGTGGATATGTGGATGATTCTATTGTTTCTAGGCTAAAGTGTTTTTTTTTTGTTTTGTTTTTTTTGTTTTTCTTGTTAAACAAGGGAGACGCGGAGGCGCTCAGCCATGACAGTTCCTTATCAGGTCTTTGACAGTGACTGTTGTTGTGCCCATGGGAAGATATTGGGTATATTTGTGTAGGCTGCAGTGAGAAATTGTACCATCCAGCAGTGACTCCCTTGAATGAGGTTATGTTGGACTCCGTATTCTCTGTAGGGCCCATATTATAAATGTTTGCAGTTTGAGAAGCTTTGACCTATTGTGAATTGTTATTTGTAGTTTGAATACATAAAGACCTTTCTGGTCATTTCTCTGAAAGGTTTGCAGTCTGATGCATGGCCAGAAGTTCAGTCTTTTCTAACATAATTGCTTTTCCGTAAAACTTCTGAGGCCCAGGCTTGGTGACCATATGCCTTTAATTTCATGCTTGGGAGGCAGAAGCAGCTGATCTCTGTGAGCCTGAGGACAGCCTGGTCTACAAAGTGAGTTGCCAGCCATTCAAGGTTACACAGTGCGAGCCTGTCTCAAAGTAAATAGTGAGACCAACAAGAACCCCCTACCCACAAAACCAAAAAACAAACAAACAAAAAAAACCCTTTAATTTCACTGACATATACACATACCTACTGCACAGGCATTTTCTGTGGATGTAATCTGTTTTCATCACAGGAAAATTAGTATTTCGAGAGACCACACAATATCTAGCCTCAGAGAATTGAGTAGAAAAAGTAGCAGCCAACTAGAAATTGAATTTCACATCAACTGATTGATGGTTGCAGATAAATGCCTCTAAGATTAGAGCTCGCTGATGCCAAATGTATTGTTAATTGCACGAGAAGCATATGTCTTATGAAAAGTAATTTAATGTTTTAAGCTTGATTTCTCAATGCATTTTCTACACTCTGGTAAGTGAAATCAATACCATGGCAACCTGAAAGAACTTTGTATCTAACAAAGACTTGTGGAGAAGCTTAGGGGCAAAGCAAGGTGGGGTCTTTTTTCTTCCTCTGCCTTTTCTTTATGGGTTGAAATATGTGTACCTCATATATTATTAAATTTTCTCACAAGAGTTCCTTCCATGAGTCCCCTTGTGACTTTGGGGCCTTGCTGACTAGATGGAAGGCCAAAGCTAACTCCTCCTAGATCAACGTCTCTACTCCACCCAACCTCTTGTTCTCTCTCCGTTCCTCATCCAGTCCTGATTCTGCTGGCCAAGTGCTCATGAGAGTAAGGTCTGCCTGGAAGATTGACTAATATATCAGAGGTTTCACTATTAAAGAAAACTGATTCTGCCTTTCCTGCCAGTTCTCCATTGCCAACAATACCCCAGCTAAGGGAAGGATTTCATCTGGTTTTATCTCACACAGCTCTTTATGCATGCAGGCACAATCTGTGAGTTCACGGCACGTCTGCCTTGCTGTGTCCAGAACACACTGTTTCCTTTAAGTCATCCTCCACCTCTGGAATTCTTTGTTAAGCTTTTATTTTAAATAAAATCTACTCCTTAAAAAAAAAAAACAAGGTAAAGCTCCAGTACGTATTCAGCTATTCATTTATTATGTGCATTATTTGATAGATTCATCTTCTGTACTTGAATATAGCCTTGCCATTCATGCTCTTTCTCACTCAGATTTGTGGTTGCGATTTGTTTAAAAAGAAAAAGTGTGCACCGAATGTGGTGGTGAGCACCTTTAATTCCAGAACTCAAGAGGTCTAGGCAGAGGCAGGTGGGTCTCTGTGAGTTTGAGGTCAGCCTGGTCTACAGAGTGAGATTCAGGACAGTGAGGACAGTTACACAGAGAAACAGTGTTAAAAAAAAAAAAAAAACAAGAGAAAAAATGGGGAAGGAGGGGAAGTGTGGTGTTCTTCCTCTTCTCCTCACCCCCTACCATTATTCCCTTTGTTTTTGACATTTCTCTTCTCTCATGTTTCCATGATCATTTTGGTATTAGGTGTTGTCTTGTCTTCTGCCCTAGATCCCTGCCTTTGTCTTAGCAACCTTGGTCACCTGCATGTGTATGCCCATCACTTTGCAGACCTTCCTCACCTTGGCCCTTCTGTTGATACTTAGGGTTGGTCCACGGTCATCATGGTGGAAAGTGGACAGACATGGTGCAGGCTCAGTAACTGAGAGCTTTACATCCTGATCCGCATGCAGCAGGCAGAGCGAGAGTGCGACTGGGCCTGGTGTAAGCTTTTGAAACCACAAAGCTTACTCTCAGTGATGCACCGCCTCCAGTAAGGCCATGCCTCCTAATCCCTCTCAAATAGTCCCACTGACTGGGAACCAAACATTCATATATATGAGCCTATAGGGTCCATTCTCATTCAAGCTATTGCATGGCATTAGCTGGATGTTTTAGTTACTTTCCAGCTTGCTGTGATTAAATACCTTGACAAGAGCAGTTTGATGGGGGAAGGGTTTATTTCAGTTCACAGTGCCATTGACTATGGTCCATCAAGACAAGCATGTCACAGTAGGAGGAACTTGAGGCAGATGGTCACATTGCTGTAGTCAAGAGAAGGAAGAGATGATTGTCAACAGCTAGCTTCTTCCATTTTAGCCAGACTAGGATCCAAGCCCAGAGAATGGTGATGCCCAATTTTAGTGTAGGCATCCCTTCTCAGCTAACCTAGTCAAGGGAATCCTTCCAAACCTGTTGTTGTGATTCAACATTCTGTCACTTTGACAGTATTAACCATCATCCTGGTATGAAGGGAAGACAGAGGTGGGTCTGTCAAATAAAAGGGAAGTGAGAGGGAGGGGGTGTGATGGTGTGCGCGTTGTTCAGGGAGCCAGCGATCACCAAGATCGCACAGGTGAGACGAGAGTGGCGCGGACGGTCCGAGCCCAACGGGCAGATTGGAGACAGGTCCTTGGGGACCTTTGAAACTATATTAAGGTGCTTTTTCTAACCTAAACTTCATTTCCAAGCAGATGTAAAAATTTCTAAACGATAAGCCCAAACATTTTCTCAAGGGAGTTAAGCAGAGATAATGATTTTGGGAAAAGCACTCCCTTGCCCAAAACCAACATGAGAAATAGAGGCTAGAGGCCGGCAAAGAAACTGGGGTGGGGAGTAGGAACTAAGGCTACAAATGTGTCATAGGAAGGGGACTTAGGAAGGTAAGAAATTGTAGACAAGTGATGTTAGCTTGACTTAAGGTGCTACTGGGGAGAAGCAATTTGGTTGCAGATAAAGTAAATTTGGCTATCCAAATAAGAGGGAGACTTTGAGCTTGAGGGACCTAGGTGGAAGTGCTGACTTTGGCCATTTGGCCATTTGACCCCCATTTTTTGTCCTTTTCCTGGTCTGTGCCTTTTGACCATCTACCTGAGTGTTTCTATGAGGCACACAGTGAGCTTGAGGTGCAGAGCTGAAACACACAGGGCCTGGTGGTCCTTGTATTCCACCTCTTAAGGATGCTCACCCTCTCTAGTCCGTGCATCTGTATCATTGCTAAACTCTCCTTCTACACCATCCCTGTGCCTTTATCTCTCACTACCCATCCCTTTCTCTCTGTCCTCTGAGCTACTGCCTAACTAACCCCTTGTCCCAACAAAATTATGGCAGGCCACATGTTAACCAGGCAGTTACAAATACTGCCTGAGTGCTTACGACACCCTTATGTTTCAATGTTTCATGCCACCTGCCTGATGGACAGCTCTCAAAGCCAAACTTGTCTCTAGATAACCCCTGGCCCTCTCCCTGAAGGATATTGTTGACCCTGCACCTTGGACACTCAAATCGAATTGGACACCTTTTATAGCTCTAAATATATTTATCTGTGCTTCGTGTCTCCTGGAATTGACTAAAATAAACTGCGTGAGCAGACACCGAAGTTCATTTACATTTCCAACTATTGGCCCACTGTCTAGTGCCTAGTACTTCCAATATTTCCTTGCTATTAAGTTGTTAAAGATCTATTTTGCCAATGCAAAATAGACTCCATGCTTGTTTGTTTGTTTTTATATGCTTTTTGTTTCTTTTTGTTTTGGTATATTTTTGTTGTCTTACTGTTTGTTTGATTTTTATTTTCTCTTTTTTGAGAAACAAAGAAGGAATGTGAAATTGTGTGTGTAGAGAGGTGGGGAATATCTAGGAGGAGTTAGGGAAAGGGAAATAATATAATCAAAATGTAGTGTATGAAAAACTTTCTTAAGGAAAAAAGAATAGAATTTTCTTAACTTTATTCTTTGTCCTCATCTGAAATGCATGGCCTTCATACTTCTAAAGATATTGCTTGCCATATGAATTTCTTGATGGGTGACTAGGTTTCTTATGTAATACTTGAATAAAACTACAGTAACTGTGTTCTAGTGAAAGCTGTAGATGTAATTGAATTACCCCGCAGTTGGATGGGCACAGACCTGAGGAGGAATTACAGATCTGAGCATCTCACTGAGTGTGGAGTGAAAACACCACGATTTCAGATATGAATCTTTCATCATATTATCAAATATTTGATTAACACCAAACAGTGTTATTTCAAGGAACAAAAGTGCCCAGTAAAAACGTCATAGCAGAGCATTCTTGATTGATCTCTTGTTTCAAAGTAGCGACGTGAAAAGTAACACGAAGAAACAATCCAAATATTCAGAACCTATTTTCAGGCACGAGACCGACCCTTACAGAAACTAGATGAGTTTTAAATGTGCAACAATTAAAGCTAAATCACACAAGTGAGATCCTTCTATAGTTTCTTGTATATTATCATAGAATACGAAATATATTGGGGGCAGGGTGAGGTATATGTCCTTAGATGCTAAGAGAGAGTTGAAGAAAACGCACTAAATTATTTTTTGAGTGTTAAAATCATTCATTCATTGTCTTATTCAAGAATATTATCAAACACCAAGCAGACATGATACTATGTTCAGTGGATGTGGTAGTAAGGATAAAAGCTAAGATTTGGCTCTTATATAGAAGAAATAACAGACACACACAACAGTAATATTTGCTTTTCATTTGGGAAATTCCTTGCCTCCTTAGTGGGGTTTAGATGTACATGGTACTGGGAACCCTCTAATAAGCCAGAGAAGCTCTCTTTGATAATGTGAAGTTTTCACACTATGTGGAACAGGTCAATTTTCACAACTTTTAGAAGTATCTTATTTTGCTATATCGGAGGACTAGTCATTGAAGACTTCCTTCCTCCTGTGACTTTAGACAATGGCCCGACTTTCTGAAGAAACCAGGTGACAGCTGGTCAGTGTGGAATAAAGCAGACCTAACTCACTGTCCCGCCTCAGTTCTTGTGGGGCTGTATCATAAATATGTTTCCCTAATGAAGCTGCTCCCTCACTGATGTATAGACTCTCACCAACAAAGTTGTTACTCACCCGGATTTATAAGATCTGGAGGCTTCCAGGATCAAAATGAAAAGTTAATGCTGGCACTGGTTTGTTCTTAAATAACCTGCAATCCTTTTTCTATTGAGGTATAATTGCTCTATGAAAACAATTTGCATAATTAATGTATGCAATTTGGTGAAGTATCCTGCAATTCTTGTGCAATTCTTACTTTATCATACTTCCTAGTTTATGACTAGCATTTTATCCCCTGCAATATCATGGGACACTAAGTGACTATAGTAGACAATAATGAATTTCTGAATGAGGAATATAGAAATGCTATTAGCCGGGCGGGTGGTGGCGCATGCCTTTAATCCCAGCACTCGGGAGGCAGAGGCAGGCAGATCTCTGTGAGTTCGAGACCAGCCTGGGCTACAAGAGCTAGTTCCAGGACAGGCTTCAAAGCTACAGAGAAACCCTGTCTCGAAAAAAAAAAAAGATTAATTATACTAGTTTCACATAATTGCAGGCCAGTGAATATATATGTTTATAATATTATACCAAATCAGAACAAAAATAGTGATAATATGTTAAGTATGAGATTGTGGGGAATGATGTATATCTCAAATGAAGAATGGGTTTCTCAAGGCACTTTTCATTAGAGTCATTTTTTCCAGAAATAAAATATGTAAAGTATATCTATATTTAAAAATCCACTAAGCAGAATTTTTCCACTGTATCCACCAAGCAATACTTTTTAAAATTAGTCGGCAGGGCTAGGAATGGTGGCAAATCCCTGCTATCCTAGTACTTGGGAGGTCGAAGCGGTGGATCGAGTTCAAGGCTGGTCTCAGCGAGTGACATTGTCTCAAAAACCTAAATAAATGAAGATAAATAGGGGAGGGATGGAAGAAGAAGCACAGAAGAGCGAGATGGGAGAGGCTATTGAGACAGAAACCTCTAAGTGCTGCTGGATGAGAAGGATGGGAAGGGTCACTTCTGGGGTCTTGGAGTACATTGTTTGTGATCTCCTCCTCAGTGCGGGGTGAACAGGTGACTCTGTACCTCATCTTCTATCTATATATCCCTCTGCTATGTCAGTAGAGGCTCACCTCAATCTAGCAGGGATGCTCCTCCTAGCAGTGCTGGAGAGCTCCTGTCTCCTGCACAGTTATTACAGCGAGCACATACTTATAATCTGAGCTTGCTGGAAGGTAACGGCAAGGTCTTCATTAATTGCTCACCACACTGTTCTGTAGTTGGCACTTTCCGTTTTTATGCTCAAGGGAACTGACACACAGAGAGGGCCTGCCCAGGGTCACAGAGCTACAGATATACCAGAGCTAAATTTTTTAAATCATGATTTTTAAATATATTTTAATTAAAATATCATAACCACTTCTCCTTTCCCCCTCCAGCCCCTCCCATATTACTCTCCCTCAGATTAATAGCTTGTTTTCTTTGATTATTGTTACATATATATGTGTGTGCATAAACTTATATGAATATACACTTACATGTGTAAAACACAAAATGTAGCTATCCCTCTCATCAAAGAGGCTTTACTCTACAACACATGGGAACCGGCACAGAAAACCTCATCTGAACACAATGTAGCGATTGATGCAGTCAATGAACAATGCAGACATCGTGATAGTCTGCCTCTTGCAATCTTTCTGCCTTTGCTTCCAGGAAGTTCCCTGAGCTGTAGAGAAGGAGCTGTAATGGAGATACATCTATTGGGGCTGGGCTCCCCCTGATCCACTGATCTCTGCACTCAGTCCTGTTGAGGTTTTCGGTGATGGTTCCCATGTGCTGCAGAGCTTCTTGGATGAGTGTGATGGCGACTTTTATCTCTGAGTATATGGCTAAGATTTAGAATGTAGTAGGATTATGCTGGTCTCGCAAAGAGATAGTAGTAGTTTCTTTTCTGTGATCTAGCCCGGGAAGCTGGTTGGGTTTCCCTTCTGTAGAGTGAGCCTGAAGTACAATTAGACAACTGTTGCGACAACAATGAGACAACTAACTTGGGAGTGCCACTTCTTGTACCTTTACCTTGACCTGGCATTGTTGTGGTTTTTAGGGGTTGCATCTGGATAGGACTACTTAATTTCTGCCCTCTCTCGGCAAGCCCAACTGTGAGAACGATGCTTTCAGGTCAAATCCAAGTGGAGTGATCCAAGTGTGTGGTGTTCATTTTCTCTGCAGTGGGATAGCATTCTCTTGTGCTTGTGTATCCCATTTTTGTTATCATGCACCTGCTAAAGGACATTTGGGTTGCTTTTTTTTCCCTGGCAATTGTGAATAGGGCAGCAATGAACATGGCCAACTGAGCATCTGTGGAATATGATGCTGAGTCCTTTGGGCATATGCCATGTGGGGGAGGGGTGATATAATAGATTTATTTTAGTTTTCTGAGGACTCACATACTGATTTCCAGGGTGACTGCACCAATTACATCTGGATAATCTGGGTTTTGGGGGGGGGGGGGGTGCTAGGAGATTTATGTGGCACTTTCAGTCATACTTCAGGTGGACCCTTCAGATGCTCTTTGCCCCACTAGCCCGGTATTTTCTGAGGAAAGAGAATTTGATTTCCCTGAAAGCAGTTCTTATTCTCCCTCTGTTAATGAGTCACCTAGACTCCTTAATCTATTCTCTTTGGCTTCTTATTGCGTTCTATGTCTTCTTGGTACTTCTATGTTGCTTATTTTGGTGGCCATTGATAAGAATCCTCTCCAGCTGACTGAACTTCTCAGCCTGTTGCTAATACCTGGGAGGTCTCTGTATGGTTGCACTGGCTGTGCCCTTTGTCGCTGCTCACGTAGATTCTCAGCCGTCCCTGTTTGCTCTTTTCCAACTCAGGCAACTCCCTGAGACCAGACTTCGTCTTGTCCTGTCTGCTTATTCCTTTTCTGAGAATAAAGGACTTAACGCCAGGCTCTTGTGAGGAGGGAAGGGGGCTGGGAGTGATGGTGCCTCACAGTTTCTCCTGCTGTAAATTTGGAAGGAAAGAAAACATTGTCCACCCAGTGTAAAATTTTTGGCTTGTGTTCTGGAGCTGTGGGCACCATCAGGCACCTGGTGGCTCCAAGCACTAGAGAACGAAGCGAGCTGCTGTCCACCAGCCCATCCTGCAGGGAAGCGGGATCTAGTGTATGTAGTAGGCCGCTTGCCTGTGCTCAGGCGGGTACGGGTGGAGGCGATGCTGACTCTTCAAAGTAAATTAAGGAACTTTTCACATTTCAAAAGGGGAAATTGGCAGTTTTCCAAGCAGCATAATTACAGGACAGTGTGTAATATGTAATTAAACTTAACTATGAAGCAAATGATTGGAATACAGCTTGCTGGAACATCATTTTTTCGTTCCCATAGCACTGACAGGTTTTCCCCTCCCCTTGTCCCTGAAGTAGCTTCAGCAGCAATTGCTCCTAATTTTTTTTTTAAAATAAAATTATATGTTGCCACTTAAACACACGGTTTTGTGTAAAGGAACCTTTTTTATTTGAGTGACATTTTCCTTCTAGGTGATGTGGAGGAAAGATTCAGCTTAGAATAGCAAGGACCCCTCGGCAGAGGCTTGCAGGGGCTTTACAAAATGATTCTTTGCCTAATAGTTCATGTAAACACTTTATTTTGCCTCTTATTTTCTTATTTTCATTCTTTCTCTGATCAGGGTCCATAGCTTGGAGGCTTGTTTTTATGTACAGGTTTTTTTTTCAAGCCTAAAAATAGCAGCATTAATTCCGTTGATTGTGAATCCACAAGCTGTTACTGCCAAACAATTGGGACCCCTTGAGAGTGTGAATGCATGTGATTAGATTTACTAATTGGGCTGGAAAGCACAAATTCTGACTTCCAAAGCCAACACTTTGAATGGAATGCTTCAGTCCTTAGGATGAGATCATTGTTAAACATGGGCCTGGCTTATTTCAGAGGACTGGTCCTTGGGGCCGGAGGGCAGACACGCAGGGATGCTCCGATGGATGCAATGGATATATGGCCTCCCTAGACCACCTGCCACCTGCTGCCCCACCTGCTTTCCTGCTCCCTCCTCTCAGTGTCTGAAATGTCAGGAGTTCTGTTGCAACATGGCTATGTCTCTGATTTAGTTTTTCTTTGTTCCAGACCAAGCTGGGGTACAGTTTCAGAGTTTTTCACTGATTTATGCAGAGTCTTCTAGTCAACTTTAAAGCCCCGGGAAGGGCTGGCATGGTGCTTATATACCTTTATCATGTGGGAGGCCCTGGGTTAAACTTACAGCAACAAACAGAAGCAGTAAACTTTAAATTGTTGGTGTGTTAGCTGAAAAAAAAAAGATGTTCTTGGCACGTTACAAATTCAAGTCCATTGTGAATTCGAAGCTATAGAAGGCCTATGTGTGGCTGCCACCCTCGTGGTCCTGTTGGCATTAGCTGCTGCCTCTCAGGGGCTGCTCTGGTTTTTCTGCCTCAAGCCCAGATGGGTTCTTATTTCTGCACATCTTTCCTCCATGTTGAGCCCCCCTTGTCTGTTTTGTTTTCTTACCTGGTGATTTAACTAAAGGTTTGTTGGATCCCTCCTCATTCAAGTGTATGTCCGTCTGTGTGTCCTGTGCAGAGAGCTCTCTTGGGGCTTGCAGCTTCTTCCTCCTGCACGGCAACCATTGCTGCCCTGTATTATAACTGCAGTACAGGAGCTCAAAGTGAAAACCCACTCCTGCCTCTTCCTTGGAGAGGGAAAGGCTTCATAGAGAGATAAGGAGGGCTACAGTCCTTCCTGACTTTTTGTTATTTCTCATTGATGGCCTTTGCCGTTGAGGACAGTTTTAGGCTCTAGAATAATTACTATCCCGAGTCCCTGCTGGAATTGCTTAGCAGTTACAGGGAGTTTTGCTTTGAGAAATCATGTCATCTGTAAACAAGCGCAACAAGATAGTTTGATCCTTCCTAATCTGAGGCAGTTTTTCTTCTTATTACCTTTCATTACCTAGGACTACCAGTAAGATACTGAATAGGAGTGGGGGATATTGTATCTAGTCTTGAGGAAAAAGTGATGGGTGTCCCACCTTTATGTATGATGTTAGCTGTTGTTGTTTTCTTATAGATGTTCTTTATAAAACTGATAAAATTTCTTCCTGTTTTAATTTCATGAGAGTTTTGTCATGGATGGGTGCTGTATGTGATCCAGTGCTATTTTTTTTTAATTGGTATTAGTAGATCTTGAACTTGTTAATGCGGTGGTTTATCTCAATTGATTTTCAATTGTGATATGTAATTCTTTTTATTCATAGTTAGAGTCTACTTAATGTTTTGTAGTTCCTTTGTTGCTACAGTGTCATTGCACTATACATTGTATAACATGTAATTGGCATCACCACTAAAGTCAGGCGTGGTGTGCTATTTTCCCCCTCATGCTGTACAGCTCTAGCCGTTCACGTCTTCCCCACTGCCAGCCTTTTCTTTCTTGTGGCGATCACAGTCACCAGCATGGTCCCCATACATGTGATTTCGTGATTTTAAAGAATGTCACGTAGATGGAGCCACGAGCATTTCGTGTTGGGGCTAGATTTCTGCACTGGGCACAGTTCTCTGAAGGGGCAGGTTCTCTGTAACAAGAATGTTCCCTTTTGTTTTTTTCCAGGTAGTGTTCAATGGAGCCATGATACAGTTTGTTTTACTGTTTGCTCATTGACAAACATGATTCATTTGTAGTTTGGACAGTTATGAATAAAACCACAATGAGTATATGCGTGCAGCTGTCTGTGTGAGCATTGAGTTTCCAGCTCTCTGTGTTAAATGTCCCTGAAGAAATTTTGCATCTATGTTAAAAGACTTGTTGGTCTGAAGTCCCCCTTCTTTGCCATGCCTTTGGCTTTGGTGTTAGGGTGATCTGGCCTCACAGGAGAGTTTAGGAAGGAGACCTTTGCTTCTGTCCTTTGGAATCAATTTTAGGGAATCAGTTCATATCATTCCTTAGCTGTTTGATAAAATTCACCCATGAAACCATCTGTGCCTGATGCTTTATGGTTAGGGAGGTTATTAGTTATTAATTCAATTTCTTTAATAGACCTGGAAGTACCTGGATGATCTGTTTTGGTGCATTGTGTCATTCAAGGAATTAGTCCTTTCATCTAAATCATGTGAACATAGACTGTGGGAGTCGGTTATCAAGTCCACGGATTCTGCGGCATTGGCTCCTTTTTCACATTCACTATGTCTGTAATTAGCTTTATATCTTTGTTCCTTCCCTTAGTATGTTAAAATTGTTCCTGATTGTAACTAAGAGTCGACATGATTTCCTTGGTGTTTCTCTACTGTTTTTGCTTTCAATTTCATAGATCTCTACTCTTGCTTTTATTCCTTTCTTTGGGTTTTATTTTTTTCGTTTCTCATTTTTTCTATGTGAAATTTTTCTATGGTGAAATTGTAGAAGCTGTTCCTCCTGCAGGATTTTGGCTTAGCTGCACCTCCTTGGCACTTGTGTCCTGGAAGTGGATGTGCTTTGCTTTGCTGTACCTTCCCAGTGACTTGGAAATCTCGGGCTTAAGGTTATTCTTCAATGCAATGAGGAGTGTAAACTGAACATCACCGGCAAGGCCTGTTGACTTTACTCTCAAACAGTGTTCACAGCTTGCTTTTACAAACACACACACACACACACACACACACACACACACACACACACAGCTAAAATAATGCATCATGTCAACTCTCTCTCCTACAGTCCTGTAACAAGTCACTAGCCGGCTCTAGCTGCTGCCAACTTCCCTCCCCTCGTCTGCTCTCACCATGTTAATCACACTGGTAAGATACGGTGAGCTCCTTCCCAGCTTGGCCAAAGCATCCCTGCCCTGTTCACAACTTTTAGCTGTTCCCTTCTGATACAAAGTACTGTCTAGGACACCCCCTACTTATATCTTGCTTACATCTGTTGTGTGCCTTTCCTTGGGGAGTACAGCAGACCCTTGGGGAGTCTACTCAACCAAGGTGGGGAACTGATACCAGCATAGACTGTGCTAAAGTCCTATGTAGTAAGCCAGTAAACTTGGAGTTGTTTATAGGAATAGGGGTGATTGGTTATTTATAGGAGCACGGATGGCTCAAAAGCAACTGTATCACCAAAAAGCTCATCCCTACATAGGGAGTGACTCATGGAAGCTGCGGCCCTGGAGCTGTCAGCGTGATGTGCAGACATCTGGACCGGTCAGAATCCCCTCTCTCCACAGTTGTTCCCTCCTGCCATGGCGGCTGTCAGGATTCTTGTCTTTCACCTTTCCCAGCAGCCTGAAGTTTAGTTACTTCCTGAGTCTTCCCTCTGATGAGAAAATTGCTACACAGCAACATCCATGGCTCTGTTTTTGTGTCCTCTACTTCTGTCCCACTCAACCCCAGACACTGCTACTTTGTATTCGTCAGTTGGAGCTTCCATAACTAAATAATCCAGGCTGGATGGCTAAAACTACAGGGTTTGTTTCCTCACAGCTCCGAGGTTGGTAGGGTAGGATCGAGGTATCAACAGGGGTAGTTTCTCCTGAGGTCCCCCTCTGTCATGGCATATAGATAGTTACTTCTTGTTGCTTCTCTGCATAGTCATCCCTCAGGGAAGGTCGATCCCAGTGTCAGGCCTTGTCCCTGTGTCAGGACTAATGTCCCACGCTCCTGCTCCTGCCCGCATCCCTCAATTGCTTGTTCACTAGTCTTTTCTCCAGATGTAGTCATGGGCTGTTAGATATGAATGTAGAGTCACAGTCCACTCTATAGCGTGCCTGCCGACTTCGTGTGGGCCCTGTATGCATTCTTCTAACTTTTTCTCTTGGACATCTGTTAGTTAGACATGTAGGTCACTCCCCCACTTCCTCTGCTGTCAGAGACTCCCATAGAATTTCCACCCCTTTGCTTTCAGTCCACTCCTCCTCTACAAGCCTGGTGCTCCCCCACCCCTTCGGTATTTATTGTTTCTTTCATTTCCTGGTAGCCCTCCTGAACCTGGAAGCCCCACAGGAGAGAGTAGGGAGAGAGGATCTCAGCTGCCAGTCTCACCATTGCAGCCCAGAGCAGGAACTTGGCTCTTATAAATGAGTGCCCGAACCAAATCAGTGGCAGGGCCCTCCCAGAAAATTCTGGTGTCATGCCTCCTGGCGGAATTTACCCTCAGGAAAAGAGCGGTAGAAACAGCATTCTCCTGGCTGCACCTGCCCTTCTGGCCCGTGTCTGTCTTGGCATGGGGAACCAAAGACAGAGCTCTATTGGCATGCTGCAAGATGACCTTGCCCCGGATATGCTGGCACTCATACTTGGGTGACTCACTGCTCATTTCCATTTTTGAATTGTATTCATGTGACCATGTAATGCTAGGCCAGCCAGTGTCACCACCTGCGTGCAAATCAGAAGTCATTTTGTATTGATGCTATCAAATTTAGATGGTAACAGTGCCCCAAATTGCATTATATTAGTTAGAAGTAGCTCTCCTACCTTAGGAACTGTGCAATAGACCAGTTATACCTAGGAGTGTGTGACATTGCCAGGTAATTTTATTTTTATATTAACCTTAATTTTTTATCACATTTTGCCCTGCCTTAATACAATGCAAGATTCTAAACTTTAGTTTAAAATCATAAATCATGGGCAGTATTTTCATATATTTTTAAACATATTCCAGCAGTTTTAGTTACAGATGTAGCAGTGCTGGTGACTAACTTCAGTCTAGCTGGTTTGTCAGCTGCTCTTCTGTAGCAAGGGTCCTTAGAATCTATGGCCCTGGTGGATACCATTTCTACCTGTGTTAGTCAGGATTCTCTAGCAGAGGAGAGCCAACAGGATGAACGTATGGTAAAAGGGGGTTAGTAGATTGGCTTACACAGTGCTATCTAGCTGGTCCAACAATGGCTGTTTCACTCTGGAGAGGCTGAACATGGGGTAGTTGCTGAGCCCAGTTCCTTGAGCAGCCCCAGTCTGTTGCTGACGGACTGCAGAACCCTGGAGAGCTGCTGGTCTTCAGTCCAAGCATGAAGCCCAGAGAAACTGGGTTGTGACCAGTAAAGAAGCAGCAGCAGAAGCAGTCACAACAGAGTAGATGAACTGGCCAGTGAGGTACCACGACAAGAAGACAAAGAACAAAGTGTTTCCCTTGGACCTCTTGTCTGGACTGCCACTGGAGACGCTGCCCAGATGTAGGGTAGGTGTTTCCACTTCGGTTAACTTAAGAAGCTCCCACACCAATGTGCTCAGTGGCTTGTTTCTTAGTTGATTCTGGCCAAGCTGACAAGCATGATTAACCCTCAGGGCATCTGCCTATAAATTTGCTATTACCAACCGCAGGGAAGTAGCCTGGCTGATCTTTTAGCTTTTGAACTATGATGCTCCTGTACCACAGGACCCTTGCACGTGCAGGGAAGAGAGAATGTGTCTTGACTAGCAGGCGAGGCTCTCACATGGCTGAGGTATGAGTGGGAAGGCATTAGGCAGTATGCAACTGCTGTGGGAGAATGCTCTCCCTAGGTTCTAGTGAGGCATACATGTGAGGAGTGTCAGCGGGGACAGGACCTGACCTCAGGCCTGTGGGAAACACCAAATCCCATATTCCGTGCTGAATAAACAAACAGGTGCCCGTCAGGCAGCGTGACCACTTTGCCATGGTAGCAGGCTTAACCACACTTTAGAATTTTCTCTTTTTTTCATAAATTATTTTTGGCAAGTCTTTAAAGAAAGGATCTGAAAAAAAAATTGAAGCCATTTTGGTATATGAGTCTGAGATGCTTGCCCTACCTAGTATCTCAGTATCTATACTCTTAATTTTCTTGGCTTCTCAGGAGTCAAAAGCAGACCACCTCTCTGTGATGCCAGTGAGTGGCAGATTGAAGATACGGGGTTCTTTCCTGATGGCATTTAAGTTGCTTCCTGGGAAAGCCACAGGTATCATTTCCTTAGTCTGCTACACTCTCTTTCCCTCCATAACCGTCTTCAGAGATTCCCATCCTTTATAGTGGAATTAGGAGAAATCTTCTCACTAGCCCCATTCCTCAGGGGTTTCCTGAGTGTTTTCACCGTTCACCTGAAAAGGCGTTCTTCAGTCAGGAAAACAGAGTGAGCACAGAGACAGTATCCAGCTAGAACAGGGGCTGTGCTGCCTAAGTACTCTCCAGTGAGGGTGGAGGGCAGGAAAGCCCAGGGAGAGTATCTTCTAGGAAACAATTACGTTTCACTTTCTTCACTGCCTGCAGGGGATCAGCATCTGAGTGTCCGTTCACAGACTGTGACTATTGCGACCTCGCTCATTGTGATTCCCATGGTAGCCCTTGTGGGTGGTTGGGTGCTACTTTGGAGGCAGCAGGTGGGACGTGTTGGGGACACCTCCTTGGCATGGGAGCTGGCTCCCCATCATCTCGTGTCTTGTTCTGCTTCCCACTCAGCATTTACAGAGACCATTTATAGCAAACACTGGCCGAGTGTTTGCCAGAAACTCACAGCTAGGACATCTCCACACATTCCAGCCTTCTGTAAACGTCTATCTCCTCACAATCCACAAAGAAGGTTGAGCTCGATACGTATGAGCAGGCCTTTGCAGGGTAAGACCTGCTTCTGAAGTCCTTCTTCTACCTGGAGACAGTACCCCTAGGAGAATATTTTCCTTCAGAGCTTGGAGCCAGTCTGTAGACATATACCCTGCTAAGCCCCGAGGCAGCCTCATGATGAAGAGGAAGATTGGAGGTCTGCGGCCCAGGCATGCTCCACAGGTGAAAGAGAAGGCGGACTGTGGAAGGCAGAGGACAGGAAGATGGCCACATCTCACTGTGGTTAAGATCCAGTGAATGTACCGAAATAGCAAGTTCTGGGAGGTGATGTAGAGATCGAGTATCGTGGAGTTCCTTGTGAATGGCAGGGCTGCTGCTTCCGTGCACGGGTGGAACTGTTCTCCACTGAGCCATTCACTTGTCCAGTAACTGTGTTAGCAAGGGCCCGCTATTCCCGCCACTCTGCCGGTGTGAGGAATTCGCGGCTGAGCTAGCCCTGTCAAGGCTTTGATCCCATCAAGAAAGCCAGTGCGTATATCTTCATCCCAACTGGGCACAGAACGTGAGTAATATTCTAGGAAAAGAACTAGAAAGAATTGTAGATTTTCAGAGGAAGGGGTTATGGAAAGATTTATTGAATAATTGCCAGTTGAGTCATATCTAAGGGGAGACGTGGGGGAGAAGTATCGAAGCCCAGCTCTCTGGAGGAAAAGCAGCAATGCCTCTGCTACTGTTAGCTTTCAGGTGTCAGAAGAGTCCTTTTCTTGGCTTCCCTCGTTGATGTTGGGGTTCAGTGGACACACAGACACACCTTGTCCCATCATCTGTGCTGTTATCCCCCCCCACACACACACACCTTGTCACACGGGAGGGCTGACAGCGAATGCTGTAATTGCTTCATGTGTTCCACACGTCTGGCTTTTGTTGCACTGTACCAAAGTGCAGGGAGTGTTTCTTTTTGGTTGATTAATGTTCAATTCGAGGTCTATTATGAACCTCCAGGCTTTAATTACTACACCATTACCCAGTCGATTCCTTGCCATTTTATATTTATGGCCTTTATTATGCCTTGGTATGTGCAACTGCCTAATTCCATTCTAAATGCATTTTTACCTCATTAACTGGATTTTATTCCATTTTTCTCATTTGTCTAGATTGTTATTTATCTCAGTTCCCTGTGTGTATTTGCTGCTTTTGCTTTTTCACCAGTCTGACCTCTCATGAATTCTCTTCCTCTTTCTTACAAGGGTTGTATTGTTCTCTTGCCCTCGGATACAGCTCCTAAACTTTCTAGACACTCTGCACTGGGAATTCCTTGTCCTGGCTGTTAGCTACACTTACTCTTACCTTGGTTGTTTCTAACTTTTTGATTTTCAGTTCCTGACATTGTAGGCTTTATCCATAGACTTTCATCCCTATACAGTTGCCTGTAAATTTTAAATGACAAATTGAGACTCAGGTAGGTTTTGTTTTTGTCTTTGTCTTTAGGACTATACTGATAAAATATTATTATATTATAATGCCTTAAATGTCCTTCTAATAGTCCCTATTCCAAGCAGTGTCTCAAAAGTTAATTGTTTATTTTCCTGACTTGCATATTTTCTTGGGTTCTAGTCTAACCCATGCCATGGAATTTCATGGGCAGCAGGCAGCACCTCTGTTAAACCAGGCTGCCAGCAGATCTGGCACACACTGAAGTTTATGAACGACTGTTCTAAAGAAATCTACAGGAAATTGATGAGAGCCATCTAAGTCAGAGACAGTGTTTGTTCCACCCATCCTAGTTTTGCTGTAGACCGGTTAACAGTGTGCGCAGCAGCTGCGTGTTGCTTACTGTCATCTTTTGAGACCACTTTGCCCTTGAGTCGTAAGCCTGTTTCAGAAATACAGATGTTAACCACCCAGAACAAGAGCTCCTGTGGTTGCTAGAGCCCCTCTTTGCAGGTGTCCCTATCTGTGAAGTGGGGTGATGTCATACTTCAGTTACATAGCCTGTGAGTGAAAGGCAAGGCCTGGGAGAGCCACTCTTGGGTGGATACTTACCTTTTGTTGCTGTCTTGCCTGAATTCTCAAGGCTTTTTTCTGTTAGCTGTCTTTTCTCTGGAGCCTCACTCCCTCACCTGCAGATCTGGTGGCCGTGTGACTCTAGCAGGCTATCAGCCCAGGTTCTGACTTGCTGTGGTGCGCTGGTCTGCATGAATACCTTCTATAATTACATAATTCTCATTTTTCCCACTTCAAACTCTCCTTTTAGGACTTTGGAATGTTTGTTTAATCCCATGGACTTGCTTAAGATTCGTGATCACAGTTAACCTTCTGTACAGTCTCAGTGAGGCGACCCTCTGCTCCTCTGAGCAATTGTCTTTGACTTTCTGGGGACCAATCATTATTTCACTGAGGGTAAGACAGAAAGTATTCTTGCCTGGCTGCCAACCCTTTTCTAGAGGGGACAAGTTGCTTTCTCTCTGGCCTTATAGGAATCTGGTGTTGGAGGCGTAATCTAACCTTATCCATGGTGTCTGCTGATATTGTTTTTATTGACACCCTTCTGTTGGGGTATGTGAAAGCTGATTGCTGCAAGTCAGGATGTTACTTTACTTCTTGGTTTATTATGGGATGACATAGGTATTTCTGTATCTAGGCAGAAGATGGGTATTACAGTGTGTATGTGTATTTGTGTGTGTGTGTGTGTGTGTGTGTGTGTGTTTTCATGTCACTAATGATTCTAAGAGTGTTTCAGTGTGGCTTTACATAATTGATATTAGGATTTCAATGCCAGGAGCCGGGTGCCATGATTCTGGGTTCCTTGTTCATCTTTGTTCTGTTCTACCTTGTACCTCTGGGTGAATTTCGGCTGAAATAGGGCATAAGACTTTTTTGCCTGCACTTGCAGTGTAAGTGGGTGAGATCACAACCAGATCTCTAGACCCCGTATACAAGAAGAACAAGAAGGCTTCTGGTTTGCTTTCATGTGTCCCCAGAGGCCTGTCACCAGGGAGGTAATCTTTTTACAGTTCTGAGTTTAGCTTAGTTGCTGGTAAAAGTGTTGCATGAGATGCTGGCCAAGGACCACAGAGGGATAAGAAGGCGGAGTGCAGTAGAGATAAAACAAATCCTGACTCCATAAGGTGACGTCACAGGCACAGTATACTGATAAAGTGGGTGTTGGAGAAAGATATTTGTAGACCTTGACGGTGCAGTGTCTTGTGCAAGCCCCCTTGGGTGAGTAACAGCTCCATTGTCCTGGTCCTGTGTCAGATTCGGACAAAATCAGACCTTCCACACTGTCCTCAGGGCCAGTGGGAATAGCACTGTATCTTCTCACACCTTCAGTTAGAGTTAAAGCAACAGAAAGAAGATTGAGAGTAGGAGGGAAAAAAAAAAAAACAGTGGTGATTAAGGACACTAATAGCCAAAGGGCTAACTCCTCCAGGGCTGGCCTCAAGAACCACTGAACTGATTGTACTTAGCAGTGGTTAGAGCCTCAGGGGAGAGTGGAAGTAAGTGTATCAGAGACTGCACAAGAGTGCTCACCAGCAAAGGGATTCTGAAAACAAAGGCAGAGTGGGCTGTCCCGTCTGTCAGAAATGTGAGGCTACCTGGTAGTGAGCATTCAGTCCCTTTAGTCAGGCCCAAGTTAAATGGATCTCCCATCTGCAGCAGGTCAAAAATCCAGGTGTTCCGAGCATACCATGATGTGTGGAGTGTGTGGAAACCTGTAGGGATGCCACAGCAACTTAGTGAGACATGTTTATTTTAGGGGGACTGCAGTTCCTGGAACTATTTTACTGAGATACAGAGAAATACACACACACACACACACACACACACACACACACACACACACACACCCCTTCCCTTAGCCTAATTGAGCTAAGTCCACTGACTTTCATGCCGGCTAAGTGAAGCCAGTATATGGGGCAGAGAGAGATTTGTTAATGGAAGATTAAAAAGAAAAAAATTGTTGTTGTTTGAGATAGTGTCTAACTGTGTAGCCCTCACAGGCTTTGAACTCAAAATACCCCTGCCTAAGGCTCCTGAGTGCTAGGATTACAGGCAGCTTGTATTACCATACCCAGTTAGCACTTTTAAAAATTGAACTCTATGCTGCATAGAGACTAGCTATGACCTGAGAACTCACATCTTCTTGCTGTTATCCCAACAGTTTTGAGAGGATATTATAAGTTAATACATTCACTAGTCCTGTGGATATGTTGAGGGCCAGTTGATAGACAACAGGTAAAGACAGTCTGTGAACTATACAATATTATATATTGTATAAAGTTCATTTAATATTACACAGGCATCCAGTGTTCTTTTTGTAAAACATGCAGATGATTGTAACTTCTTTTGGTATTTGACATATTCTGAGATAGTCGATAACTGTGATTTTTAAGATTTCACGCTTTGGAAGTTAACCCCGCTCTTGCAGAGGACCCGAGTTCAGTTCCCAGCATCCACATTAGGTACCTCACAGCTTCCTACAACTCCAGTTCTGGGGAATCTTCTCTTCTGGCTTTCCTGAGCATTGCACTCATGTTCACTTAATGCACCCCCTCCCACATAATGAAAACCAAAGTAAAATATTTAGACCTTAATTTTGGTTTCTGTCTGTGCTGTCTAGTTTTTTAAAAAGATTTATTTATTTATTATGTATACAACATTCCTTCCATGTATGTTTGTATGCCAGAAGAAGGCACCAGATCTCACTACAGATGGTTGTGAGCCACCATGTGGTTGCTGGGAATTGAACTCAGGCCCTCTGGAAGAGCAGTCAGTGCTCTTAACCTCTGAGCCATCTCTCCAGCCCTGTGCTGTCTAGTTTTAAGTCAGCTTGACAGAAGCTAGAGTTGTCTGAGAGAAAGGAGCTTCAGCTGAAGTAGTGTCTACCTCAGACTCCAGTGTAGGCTTATTTGGTTTTGTTTTTCTGAAAAGGGTTTCTCTTTGCATCTCTGGCTGGAACTCCCTCTGTAGACCAGGCTGGCCTTGAACATAGAGATGTGCCAACCTCTGCCTCCCAAGTGCTGGGATCAAAGGCATGCGCCACCAAACCTAAGTGACATGTCCTTAGTGATTAACATGAGAAGGCCCAGCCTGCTGTGGGTAGTGTCACCCCAGGGCTGATGGGCTTTGGTGCTAGAAGAAACAAGCCACAAGGAACAAGCGAGTGAGCAGCACCCCTCCATGGCCTCTGCACCCGTTCCCGCTTCCAAGTTCCTGTCCTGACTGCCTTGGATGATGAGGGACGGATAAACAAAATAAACCCGTTTGTCCCCATGGTGTTTCATCATAGCAGTCGAAACCCTAACGAAGACACAGTCGCAGAGTATAATTTAACAGTGGAGGAGAAAATAGGGATTAAAAAGTGTGCACTGATATTTCCAAGTGGAGCTTTTCTCACTGACTCAGGTAGACACGGCTTATTTCAAAATATTGAAGCTGGGTCTAGTTATAGAAGTGTGTTTAAAAAAATGAAAGCTACTTCCCCGTAGGTCCTCTCACTGTGCTGAAACCTCATTAGTAAGAGTTGTAATAATAATTTCTAAATTATTCCTGTAAAATTTCCTACCTTAACACTTGAACAAGGAACTTTAAAGACTCTGCCTGCCTTGACTATGAGAGTCAGGGATGAAGGTTTGTTTTCCCTGGGGCAGGTAAATATGAGAAGATAGATGATGCATTAGAAAAAGAAAGAGAAGGGCCCCTCCAAGTGATTTACATATTGATTACTTAGATTACTACTTAATTTAGTGCCTGCTAATAAACAGTGCCTTGGAAATGTTTCCTGAGCGTTTATTGGCTGCAGTAATTCTACCCTGTGTATGCGGATCACATCCTCATTAAATATTGATGCACTCATGAAATGTTAATAGAATGTTAATGTGAAATACAAGGTAATGTGCTCACTGGGAGCCTGGAGCTGGATGTGAGCTACCTGTCTCTGGCTTTACCTTCTGTCTTGTTGGCTTGCTGTTTTCTTCAGTTTGTTTTCTCATTATCAGAAGATTCACATTGCTCCCTGATCTGCTCTCTCAGATACAATTTTTTAAAAAGAGAAACAAGATTTTCTGATTGATGGGAGTGCAGCCGTTCTCTCCTCCTGCTTTTCAAACCTGGAATCCCTGATTTGAACCAGAAAGAAGTCTGTCAAAAGAAGTGGGGAGTTAGGCATGAGGTCTGAGGAGACAGTTGACAGTATACCCTGGCCAGGGAGCTAGGCTTCAAGGACTCAGGAGATGACTGTATCTGGAGGGACCCTGCCCTGAGGGTCCACATCACTGTGCTCTTAGCAGTGGTCATGTGTGCAAAGATAAGTCAGCCTTGGTCTACCTCCTTTCAGATTGCCTTGATCACTTTTATCCTCTTGTCTGTGACTTTTCTTTCATCTGCATTTCCATGACCACTCTGCTCCAGACTGGTCTGTGTGGGTTCTGTGTCCTGACGCCTCCCTACAGAATCAGGCCCCTCACTCAGTAGACCAGACCTGGTGTTCCTGACACCTACTTACCTCAAGGGATGTGACCATGATACCTCTACTTGGGATGCTCTCCTGCTCACAGACCTAGGCCTGGTGCGGGAGAATTGTCTGTATTCTGTCAATCATGTTTTAAATAAATGCTGATTGGCCAGGCAGGAGGTATAGGTGGAAAGCCAGACAGGAAGTGAAAATGATGCAAGGAGAGCAGGAGATTTCTGGGAAGGAGGAAGCTGATTTCTCCCACTCCTGCCCAGATCACCGAAGCAGCAGGATGTGATCTGCCAGCTGAAAAAGGTACTAAGCCTCATGGCTAACATAGATCAGAAAATTAAGATGTGAGAGTTAGCTAATAGGTTGCCTGACCTAATGGGCCAATCAGCTTTATGACTTATAGAGATCTATGTGTGATTTTCTTTGGGGCTAAACAGCTGGGGGGCCGGGCAGGACAGAAAACCCAAACAAGCCGGCCCATCATGTTAGCCGGCCTTGTCTCTCAACAGCCAGGGAAGCGTCCTTGACCTGTTGACACAGACTCCCAGGCTTTGTCCTTCACAGCATGTGTGGTGGGTAAGAACTGCATCTCAGTTTTTCACCTTTCTTCTTAACAGTATGTATGCACAGTGAAGTCATGGCCCTTTCCCACCATGTTCCCTACTCGAAGATGTCCAGTCATCTTCCTGGGAGCTCATAGGTGCTGGATTAATATTGGTGGCAAAGTGAATAAATCCTTAACCCTGATATCAAAGAGTTCGTAGTCTAGAATGGTGCCTTAGTCTGCTTTGTGCTATTATGACAAAATGTCTGAGTATGAGTAGCTCCAAAGAAAAGAGATTCATTTTGGCTAACAGTTCTGGGACTAAAAGGCCAAAGCCCTATGTATGGTGATGGTCTTTTTGCTGGCAAAAGTCCTGAGGTGTGCAGGACATATAACATGGCAATAGCCAAGAAGCGCACGTACACACACACACACACACACACACACACACACACACACACACCCCTACACTCCCTCTGGTGTCTGTTTCTCTGCCTTTCTTCTTTCTATCCATTCTTCCTACCTCCTTTATAAAAATGATCAGTATTCAGTCATGGATATTGCCCTGATGACCTGCTCTGGACCAGATCACCCACCCACAGGCACCTAAACACCTGTCCTAATCCCTCACAGTGGGGATTACATTTCAGCACAGCCTGGCTGGGGGAAAGGGCACACACTAAGACCATTTCCCAACTATAATAAAGGAGAACCTGAAACACACACTGCACAGCATCCTTGCAGATACTCTTGGGAGGCCAGCATCTAGAGAGAATGGCAGGTGAGGGGATAGGAGTCTGGCCTTACACAGGAAGAGTTTCAACCATAGCTTCATATATATATATATATATATATATATATATATATATATGTGTGTGTGTGTGTGTGTGTGTGTGTGTGTGTGTGTGTGTATGTATGTGTGTGTGTATATATATATATAGTGTGTGTGTGTATGTATGTGTGTGTATATATATATAGTGTGTGTGTGTGCATGTATGTGTGTGTATATATATATATATAGTGTGTGTGTGTGTGTATATATGTGTGTGTGTGTGTGTGTGTGTGTGTGTGTGTGTGTGTGTGTGAAGTAAGCAGCCTCCTCAAGTATTATTGCTTTTGTTGGCATCTGACTTTGGATTTTATTTACTTTGGAGAGCTGGTGTGTTCTGTTTTTGTTCTATCTGTGTGAAAAATGGTTCCCTTAGGCTTAAGTAGTGAGATCATTTTGAGCAAGCTATAGGAGACAGGAGACTTTCTTATGAAAAGCAGAGTTTTCAGAAGATGGACTGAGAGGCCAAACTTGGACTGCAGGGAGGTATCCTCTATATGAAGAATAGGAGACCTGGGACTCACAGACGCTCCCTCTATGTGTACTTTCTCTGTCACTAGCATCCGTATAATTCTTGAGCTCATACCCGTGGATGCTGTCAGCATGGGTAGGCCAGCTTTCGCTATTACATTAGTTACTATTCTTGTCACTGTGATTTGCCTACTCTCTGACAGAAAGAACTGAAGGAAAGATAGCTTTTTATTTTGACTTATGGCTGCACAGGTGTCAGGCCATCATGGGTCAGAGACATTTCAAAGCAAAGTAGGTAACATCATAGGAGGCAAGAAGAGGAGAACAGAGAATGCAGGAAGCCTTCCAGGGACAGATATGGCCCACATTTATACTCCCAGTAACCTACTTCATGCATTTCACCACCTTTAAAAATACTGTCCTCTTTTGGTTCTGTCAAGGAATCTACCCACTGATTAGACCAGCCTTGTGATGTAATACATAGAAAGTCTTTCTCTGTCCTGCCAGCCAGCTCCCAAATAATGACACTGAGATTTCTTGGTAATTATGAAAGCTTGGCCTTTAGCTTAGGTTTGTTTTCAACTAGCTCTTATGATTTAAATTATTAGTCCATATGTTTGTTCTACCACTTGACTTTTACCTCTGTCCCATTCTGTACATCCCACCTTTTCTGAATCTCCTTGGCATCTTTAGTGTGTCTTGATTTGAGTTTCATCTCTCTGCCTGGAAGTCCCACCTATCTCTCTTGCCTAGCTATTGGCAAAGATACATATTGACAGTAAAAATAAGTAATCCACAATATTTCCCCCTGTTTATCTAATTAAAAAGAAAAGGTTTCATTCTAACATAGTAAAACCATATACAACAAGAACAATTATCAAGTTATGATTATATTCACAATGTCCAGCCCATTTGTATTTGGCAAATTTGGAGAAATTACCTATTATCTATTCTATGTTGATGAATCAATCGTTTTATACCTAAACCATTTTTATTATAACTTATATTACCATCCTAAATTAATCCTTTTAGGCATTAAAACATTTTCTTAGATAAACAACTTAGCTGTTATGTTTCTCAACCCTATGAACTTTACATCTCTTATGCAAATTTATTTTCTAAATCTGGAAACAAGGAAAACTTTATAGTTATCTACTCTTCAACTGTATCAGAGATCTGAAGATATGCCATTACCTGAGCAAACAGGAAATACAGAACAAGCAGCTTCCAAAACAACAGAAATAATAGAAACAGTTGGCTATTTGAACAGTTACCCAATGTTCCTCTGTAATGCTGGGGCATCCATTTTTGGCCCACAGGCCTAGAATATCTGACAGACTATTTTTGTGAAGCAGGATATTTGAAGAACTACCCAACCTTGTCTTGACAAAGTTTGGCAGTCATCTTATTGTATCCTGCTTGTCCAATTTGTACAGCATACTGTCAGCAGTCAAGAAAAGGGCAGTTTCTTCACCAGAGGCTAACTTTACCACAATAAAATCAAACTCCATATGGAAGTTCTTCAATGCCCATCATCCTGTTTGAAGTAGAATGGTATGTCTCAGTGTCATGGAAAGCTATATTCTGTAGGTCTCTGAAGTGTTTGTAGACCATCTATCTGTCTAAAATATATCTCTATTTGACCTTGAAATCATACCTAACATGATTTCACAAATATGATTGTTGTAGCTGGCTAACTACTAACCTGCATTTCTTATTATCCTAAATAGCTTTCAAGGAATAGAAATTTGCATTATATTTTAAATGAGCTGCATAGGAACAATACCTTAAACAAGAATAGAAATAGTATGCGCTAATAAAAATATTCGACTCTAATAAAAATATTCATAAATGTGTACTAATATACAAAAGTATCTTAAACATGAGTAGAAACATATATACAGTATGTTGTAACAAACATAGCCTTAAATTTGTATCAATACTAAAGTCCATACCAATGTAAAACGTTTGAGACTAGTGGTTGTTCAAAAGTAGACTCAACAATCTTCCCTTTTTTTCCATCATTTCTATACTATATACCCCCTTTTTCCCTTCAGAAAGAAATTCCTGAATCTAATCTCCTTTGTTCAGCTTTTTTCTAGACCATGATGAATAACAACTTGTAACCAATTATCCTAAACAATGATAAACATCCCTAATCCATTGAATGACAAAAAGAAAAAGAAAAAGGAAAAAAAAAAGAAAAAACACAACCCACTTCTTGGGAATGTGGGCATCATGTGCTCTAGACTAGTTACTGTCGTCTGGGGATGCCATCATCTCTAGGTGACCCAGAGAAAAATTGAGATAATCAATCTCTAGAACTAACTGTATCATTGCCCAGTATCTGTGTAATGGTGAAGTGTAGGGCTTATCTGAAGTCCTACCTAGAGTACTGCATAAGGCTTGATCATCTCAACTACCAGCTTTAAAGTTGTTCTGAATGAAGAATTTTGTGGAAACTGTGACAAAGGTATTCTGAGAGGCTGCCTCTCCTGGGCTACTTTTCTTCATTGGTGTCTGGTCATTTTGTTCTGAAAACACACAAACTTTTAAAGCTAATACATATTTATATTAATAAATGTATGGAATTTGTGACCTTTCATGTTTGAGCAGGTAAAAGGCATCTGTTAACTTTTTAAGTTTGCTTGAATTTTATAATAAAGCCTCCACTCATACCATATGAATAGATAACATTTAATAATAAGTCATGAGGACTCTATAGCCAGCAAGACTTATCATGTGTTATATAGTCTGTGAGTTATTCCCATGCAAAGGAATCAGCATGTATGTCACTTGTCTTGTAGGTATTTATTTATTTATTTATGGCTTTTCCCTCATGCCTATAGCCAACATCCTCAGGAGGTCTCCCCTAATCAAATCTGATCTCTATTAAATTTGAAGGAATTCATAGCTTTTCATCTCTTGTGGGGAAAAAAGCATAACCTCTCCTCCAACACAACATTTCCTGACTTCCATTTCGAAGCTAAGACATCTCTGAAGTAGATAAGCTGGCTTCATTCAGCAGTCCCTTCATTAATCCAATGTCTCTCAGCAGCTGCCATTCACTCATCAGCATTCAAGAAATTCAAAGTCATCAATGCACCATATAGGTTCCAGATGCCCTGTGTATTTTCCACCCTTATGTGCTTGTCTTTTTTTTTAATACTTTACACTTTATTTAAAGACTTTATTTATTGATTGATTGGTTGGTTTTTCAAGGCAGGGTTTCTCTTTAGTTTTGGAGCCTGTCCTGGAACTACCTAGCTCTTGTAGACCAGGTTAGCCTCAAACTCACTGAGATCTGGCTGTCTCTGCTTCCTGAGTGCTGTGATTAAAGGTGTGTGCCACCACTGCCCAGCTAAGACATTATTCTTTTTAAACTGTTTGTTTTTTCTATGACTCACTATCCCATTTTTTTTACTGTGTCTATTTAGAGGTTCTCTTGGTATGGACTGCTTTCCTGCACACCTACAGCCTTCTCTGAGCTTGTGAGCCAAACCTTAAGCCACCCCATAACTCTACACATGGTGGTGGCTGGCTCAAGCCCTTGGGCAGCAGCTGGACTCCTTATCTCTGTAGCACCATAGCCTACCCAAGAGACTGTGGGACTAGTATGCTGTGTCTGATTCTGTGTTTGTGTGTTTGGAACTTTTTTTAAAAAAAGCTTTGTTAGGGCCTATGTGGACATATGTGCCTCTGACATTGGACTCCAGTAATCATTTCTGGAAATGCCTTTATGACACCCAGAGTTGTGTGTCCCTGAGTTCAGATGGTTTAGAATCCAATCAAGTTGGCAAGAAAAATAAACCATTCATTTAACTGGGGAAGTCTCTGGGAAGGACTGTGCTTGATCCCCTTCACATGTTCCCCAGACATGCTTCAGTGAGACCATGCAAAAATGTGGACCTTTTAACAGGAAATGAGCCATGAAAATGCTGACATTGAAGTTGTACAAGCTTGCTGTTCCTCAGAAAGAGAAATGGCCTAAGAGACAAGAATGATGCCATGTCACTTAAGTAGTAAATCTGTACTGTTTTGTCTTGAAAAATTCTTCACAGTCACCTCTGTGCAAATGAAAACCAATGAGCCAAGCAAAACCTCTACCTGAAGGTCAGAGGGCTGTAAGAGGCTTGAGAAATATCAAAGTCTTAGGTGCTATATTCTCCGTGTTCTATTTAGTCCTGGACTCAACAATCATTGGTTGAAGACTCACAGGTCGGGGAGATTCTCCGTATGTTTTTATTGGAGTAAGCCAAGAGTCTTGATGTGCTTGGTCCCAGAATTCCTTCTCTAACCACTTCCGTTTCTCCACACAGATTGTGCTCGAGAACAGCAGCCGGGAGGACAAGCACGAGTGTCCCTTCGGCCGCAGCAGTATAGAACTGACCAAGATGCTGTGCGAGATCCTGAAAGTGGGCGAGCTGCGTAAGTAAGAGTGCATGTGCCCTGTGGGTGCAAAGGTTAGCAGACCCCGAGCTTCCAAGTTTCAGCCCCTGTGCACGTGATGGCTTTTCAGAGTGCTGACCTTCACATGCCTTTACCATAGGTCCATTCTCTGACTTGGGCTTCCTGTGTGTGTGTTTCTACATGTTTGCTTTGTGTAAAAACATTAAAGGCTACAGGAAGAGAGAACTCATTGGGTATTGTGTTAGAGGTTCCAATATTATAAGAATTAGTACATGTCCCAACTGCCTAGTGAGGGTTGGTTAGGTAAAACATCTGTTGTGGATTTTTTTCCTTGCGTTCTACTTTTTAGACTTCTTGTAGATCATTTCCTTTGCTTTCTTTCAAAACAATTTTTTTCTATAAAGAAAAATTGAATACTATAATGGAATTCTCTTGCTACCAGTGTTTCAGTTGTGAGGAATATTCACTCTAAAAAGAAACAATTACTGAAGAAAATGGGTGTCTGAAAATGAAAAATTGGCTAGAAATATACTTTGGGCTCCTTTTCTTACATGACCAACTTTCTAAGAGGGCATCCAAGAAAAGAGATAATAATATCCTTGCCTGTTGGCTCATTGGTGTACTCTAGCTTTAACATGAAGGCAGATATGACTTAATCTCCTTCCATTGTCCTTGCCTATGCCAAGTCTCCTTGAAGCAGTCAACTCTCACTTCTTCTCCCATCCACAGAATTGGAACACACGGATGAATCTTCTTCTCAGTCTTAATAACACTAGCACCAGAGAAGACTGCTTATATCAGGAAAATATTAGAGGTGGTATGTGGTTCTATTGTGAAAAGCATAGATATGTGGCCACCAGCTTTGAGTGCTTAACATAATGGCGTAGAGTAATTAATTAATGGGAAGGAGCCTGTGATTAAACTAAAAAGGGAGTTATGTTTTATTTACGTTCGAGAGCCAGACATAGATAATGTTAAGAAAATTTAGGAATTAATAAATAAAAACTAAGAGGTGAGTTATTGGACCAAGCAGGAGCCAGTCATCTTCCATCGGCTGCCAGTTAGGGAAAGAAGTCAACCTTGGCATAGAACTGCCAACGAAGGTCATTGCCTGTGAGGCCACAATCCTGACGAATTGCTCTGGGACTGGGGTAGCCTACCCAGGGCAGTCTGTTAATTTGTGCTCTTCACTGAGTGTTGAGGTTGCAGCCCTTAGGGATCCCTGATGTCAGGTATCTGCCTCTTCCCTAATTGAGACTGCTGTCTTTGATATCCCTTACTGTTTGTTCAGCTTAAGAATGTAAGCCCTAGTCAAACAACCCCCTTGGAATCTCTCCATCTGATAACGATCAAGTATTTATGTCAGTTTCATGGAGGGGACTGTTGAAAGTCACTTACTAACAAGGCTATCTGAATCTTTCCATTTCTAGAAAATGTAGAGGCACCAGGTTTTCTGTGTTCGAGATAGTGAATTGCATTGCCTCTTTACCCACCCTTTCCATATTCCTAATACCGTATGTTGGGAAATAAGGGGAGTACCCTTGTGCTGGAATGTTCCCTGCACTGCTTTCTGCTTGTCTTCTTTGCCCTGATGTCATTAGTCTGCCAGAAACGCGGCCTGGTGGCCAGGAAAGAGATGCTCGCAATGCAGAGGAGCTGAACTCTATCTGGTAATGACTCACCAGGGTTATTGTGCTGCTCTAGCCATTCATAGAAATAGAACACCTAGAACGGCAGCATTTGGGGTGAGGACGTAAGTACTATCTTTGTTCTGTAACTAAAATACAAAAATATCAGTGTGACGAACCCGTGAGAGGTATAATACTCAACCTGGAGGGACTGGCTTGGGAGGCGTGGTCAGATTCTGGAGTGAGTTGTGGATAAGGCTAACGTGGGCCTGACCTGACCTGGAAACCTGGCCTTTCTGTCAGTGGGGCCATCCTGGTAAAGGAGAGGAACCAAGGTGACAGTAGTCTGAGGTCGCAGCGCCATCTAACGAGTTTCTGTTTGGGGCCTGTGCGTGGGATTGAGTTGGAGGATGTCACAGGCTTTAGCCTCTGGCAGTGTAAATTTGACCTTGCAATTACACTTGGGATGATGAAGGGACCCCTGTCCTGTGAACTGAGATAACAGGGTACAGAGATGAGGGCAAAGAGCTCAGGGACTTGGCACAGTGGTGAAGCTGCCGTCTTCCGTCTCCCAGCTTCTGATGAAGAAAAGTCCTCGGCATTCTCTACAGTTCACTCTGCAGGTCCTCAGGCTGCCTGTGGGTGGAGCTGGGCTTGAGTGGGAGTGGTGGTTTGGTCCCTTCACCAAAGATAAGGATGCTTGTATCCATTTGCTCAGTAAAAATCCCCTGAACATTTGTAATGTGCTGCATGTTGCAACTATGGGTGGAGCAGAGAGGGCCTCTCTCCCCAGGAACTTCCAGAATTTTCTTAAACTTCAGAAAGTGAAAAGATGAGCTGGGACTGATATAACTCATCCTGTGATTTTTAATTTATTATGTTTTTAAAATAATGCCTATTTGTGATACAGAACACTTTTTCCAATCTTTTGATCGTTTCGAGTTTAACTTTCCAATTTGACCTCCTGCTAGCCATCTTCTGCAAGGGCCATTCTGGGCCTCTTTCAGGGCTTACAGAGTGTTTTCACTTCTGTGAAGTGAGACATGCCCAACGAAGTTGTTTCCTGCTCATAAAATATGAAAGGATGGCTGTATGGCTGTACTCTGATTGAATGCTAGACATCAAATGATAAAACACCCCATGGAAAGAGGAAAATTGCTTTTTTAAAATGGATTGCCTTTTGCCCAGTGCCATATTAAATAAGTTACTAATATGAAAAACAAATTTGAATGCACCCTTATGTTGAAGGAGATACCTATTTTTCTTCTAAGGCAAATTAGTTTCACTTGCAAATTCATCTGCTCTTGGTTTGTTTGTTCCCCTCCCCTTACTCCTAAGTTCACAGTTCTGAGAACTCAGATTTGTGTGAATGATTGACCTTGAAACCATGGTCAGTTGAACTCTGTTAACCAATTCCTTGACCAAAAGAAGTGTCTGATTAAAACTCTGATGGGTGGGGGCAAAAGGATGCTTACAAATAGACAGAGTAAATTTTCTAGAAATTATTTATCTTTATTTTTAATTTTAGGTCTCTTGAAGAAATCTAGTTTGAAAGTGCTAATTATAATTTTGTATCTAATGCAAACACATTAAATTACAGATACCAAATGTATGTGAACATTTTCTCTTTAGGTAGCTTAAATATACGCATTCCCTGTTCTGCTTCCTAGTTATTGGGATGCCAAGTGGCAGATATTATCTCTGATAGTATGGCTTAAAAATGACATCTATTTCTGTTCTTAGAAACGGTTTATCTAGGTTATTTAACAGATGTCTGTAACAGTCAAGATCAATAATATCTATGTTTATTAATGAAGGAGGCCCTGCTCTGATGACATAGCGTATGTAATCATTCACTAAATTTTGCCTGAGGATACCCAGGGACCTTTGCAGAAAGAGGTAGGAAAAGAGACTGATGACATTTGGAGGTCTGAGGGAACCAGCTTGGAACACAGCTCAGCTACTTGTTGGGTGTCTCAGCATGCTTCTTCACTATTTTGAGCTTTTGGTCCCTTATCTATAAAATAATACCTGTTATACAGTTCATGGAGCTTAAATGAACTAATGAACATGGCTGTAGTTGAAACACCAGTAGGCTTCTTTTTGTTTCTTTGTAAGTGTCCCAGCCTTGCTTTCCATAAGGAAAGGGAAGGTTAAGTGAGAGGGGGCTGACGTTTCCACTTTAGAGGGAGCTACGCAATGACCTTGTTTCTTCACTCTACATATGGTTCACATTTGCTACAGTCAGCCCTCCATCATAGAATCTGAATCCGTAGAACCATCCAACTATGGATTTAAACTATTTGGAAAACAAATTTCGTCCATACTGAACATGCACAAACATTTACCCTTCTCGTTGTATTAGACAACAGTACAACAATGACAGTTAGTACAGCATTTATATTGTGTTAATTGTTGTAGTCCATTTAGAAATCATTTCAAGGATATGCGCAGTTATGCATAGATCATATCTCAGCACTGCATCATTTTATGGAAGGTGCTTGAGCATCCTTGGACTTACGTTTCAAGGGGTTGAGGATGCTTTCCCCCCAAAGGGCAGCAAAGAGCAATCTTTTTAACCTTCCAACTTGAGACTCCTTTGAAAGGAAGACATGTTTCCCTCAGTTTCCATTTTAAAAATTACAAAGAATTCTTACAAAGCTGGATATGATCACATACACCCAGAGTCAGGGTCTGTAACCGGCAATCCCAGTGAAAGGAATCAAACAGATGGGGAAGGAGGAGTGAGCTTTCAAAATAGGAATTGCATGTTTATTTGCTTGGAGTTTGTGAAGGAGGCAGGAAGAGGGTGGTGCCTCTTCTTTTAGGAGGAAGAATATAGGCAAATCCATATATCTGCTGTAGAACTGAGTCCTTGGGAAGATATTAGCTTCCAAGTAGAGAAAAACAGAGATAGCTGTGCTGCTTTTGTTGTTAATAACATTTGTCCCGAATAAATGAATGAAGGAAACTTAATTTCTGCCACAAGTAGAATAATTGCTTACCTGTTGGACTTGTAACACCGTGCCTGTATCTTCATCCTCTAGCTCTGGGGCACCTCTCTACATGGCAGGATCTTATTAGTCACCATAACATTAATTTAGAACATTTTCTGTGTCCTCAAGATGCCCACAGGCTAACTCGAATGTCCTTCACATGAATAATGATAGCGAAAATCCTTTTCCCTCTGTAGTGTTTCGTTAACATCAGACCAACATCTCTAGAGAAGCAGTATTTTCTCTGAATTCTCAGAATTTCCACCTTGACAGGTACATGTGCCAGGCCCCAGTCAAACCCATTTGTCTGTATTCTTGGAGTTCTATTGCACTTAGTTCTTATGATGTTCACAATCGCAAGCTCATATGCCTCTCTAGCACACCTTTCCCACCCGTGTTCATTCTAAAAAAAAAAAAAGGTGGGGGGAGAAATACTGCTTCCGAGAGATGTTAGTCTGATGTCCATGAAACACTACGGAAGGAAAAGGATTTTCACTATCATTAATTCATATGAAGGACTTTTGAGTTAGCCTGTGGGCATCTTGAGAATGTAGAAAATGTATGTATATATTTCTGTATAGTTAAGAGGAAGGTTTAAGGGAGCAAGCGAATGGAGGAGATGCCAGCTGCAGAAGGAAGTGTGAAATCCTAAGTATTTGTCATCCGGAGAGGTTTGGACCTGACCATACAGGCCATGGGAACCAACAGAAAGACTTCGATACACAAAACGGTGTTGTAGTCCTGGACATAACATTCTAGGATCTTATCGTTTACCGAGTGTGAGGAGGACTTTTAAGAATGCTAATGTATAGGTTTGGGAACCGTGTGAAGCTGACATCCAACAAACCTCACCCTGATGATGCAGCTGTGGGGGTGATTTCAGCTGCAGCCAATAGAAATTCCAGATGATTGAATGAGGGCAGAGTCAACCAGGCCCCAGGGCTAATTAACCTCGCAGTGGTACCCTCAGGAATCCCACTTCTTTCCGTTTGTGTTCTGCTGGTCGCAGAAGAACGGTTTCTGTTACACGGTGGCTGATTATTTCCCTGAGGGAAGTGTCTCTGTGTACACACATGTTTCTAGAAGTCATCCTACAAACTACTTTGTATGTATCAATAGCTAATATCTTGGCTCCTTCCTGCCCAGTCTAGATGTTGGAACAGGAATGGGGCTGGCCCAGGTCAGAGCAGTCATTGCTGCTAATGAGACTGGAAGTGCATCAAACCTCCCCTTTGTGTACCACGACCAGATGCTCACCAAAGCTAAGAGCATCGAGTTCTGTTCTGATGCAGAAGTAATGACTTGGAATCCTTTCTGTCCTTATATTTGAAAAGATTTTTCTTCATTTTTTTCACTGATGCAGAAAACGACAACAAAGTATGGTCAGATTACTGCCCTGTTTCCTTTTTACTGGGAATTGGGCAAATGCACTAAGGATTTTTTTTCTTTCTTGACATGGCAATATTAAAGGTTGCAGAATAATGGAAATTGATGTTTGATTATAATGCATTTCTTCTCCATCACCAAGATACAAGGACTAGGGCTCCACTACATTATGCTCATGTTAGGAAATAGATATTCCTATTTCCTCAAAATGCTACTGTACATCAGTCCAAGATGTGTTTTGAAGGACAAAAATGAATGCATTGGTGATGAAAGGCTCCATCATCCCCTCAGCTTTGCTATCTTCACCTCTTTAACCACTTACAGTTAGATCAAATAATGACTTCTGTTTAGAAAAATTAACGAGGAAGAAACTTACGACACGCCATGAAAATAATGATCACGCCCAGACTTTGTCTTTCAGAGCAATATTTATTATAAGGCAGCTGCGGTGCTGAGTGGTGTACCTTGCTCCATTTATCACCAAGACACTTCTACTTTAGCAAGTAAAAATAACACACCGAGCATGTGGACAGACTCCCCGGCATGCAGCAGCAGTTAGAGCGGACACTTAACTCTGGGACATTGCTCTTTGTGAATGTTGAGAGCTACAATCCATCACTTTCATTCTTAGTCACAACATTCTAGTTGGAGAAAGGACAAGAAAATTAGGTTTTGGCAATTAAATCTATTAAGGACTTTTCCCTCCTCCTAATACTAGCTTGTGCTCTTAACTCTTAGAAAGCTGAAAACTCTCAGATCTTGATTCTGCCTTAGACATTTTATATTGTATTTGACTTTCTTATGCCATTTTCAACCTTCAAAGTGGCAAGGAAAAACAAAGTAAATATTTACATTCAGATTTGACTTGGGAAAATTGTATGTAGTTTGGTCCATGGGACAAAAATATCAAAGTGATTGAAATGGTTTTCACAATAATTATACAAGCCATGACAGGACTTATAACGGTGTCATTAAAATCTGGCATTCAGAGTTCACATCCCTTAGTAGGCGTGGTTGGTATGTCGATTTCTGTTACCGACCCTCCATCAGAGACATGAGGTCATCATCACTGCCCCCTAGGCACAATCCTTTGATAACTGGGCAAGGGATTGTAGCAGGAAGGCCTTTGCTGATTGTGAAGTACCCATGTGTAGGGGATGGTCTGCATCTGATTATAAATGGACTAGGAGATGCTGAGCTGCGTGTGACAGCAGGGCTAGCTCTTCTGCACATTCTAGATTTCACAAATGTTCACCCATGTCGGCGAATGTATTGCAAACGAAGGCAATAGCATAGGTTTCTGAAGTTACAATAAAAAAAATTTATCCTCATAAGACTTGATTGTGAGGAGAAATTGAAACTTGACAATTTAAATGGACATTACGTCCAGCATATCTCCATTATAAATAAAGGAAAGTGCTTTATTTTGTTCTCGGCTTTTTATTAACACATTTTATGCTATCTGTGAAATGATGTGTGAACTGCAAACATCAGGGTCTGTTCCTCTTGCATGCTTGAGTGGGTTTCAGATTGGGATGTGTACTTGCAGATTTGCCCAGGCTTGTAGGGAGGAGAGACACAAGCCTGGTGAAAATGTCTGGCCTCCCACTGGCTGCTCCTTCTGCTCCATAGAAACCCTTGTCTAGATGCATCTCAGCATCAGCTGTGTACGAATCTCCTCTTCCTCTCCTCGGTCTGCCTCAAACACTGGTAGCATTTTATCTTTGTCTCCTTTGGTCCTTGTCTGACTTCTTGTTAACAATTGTTTTGTTCTTGTTTGCTTCATCTTTGTGGTCAATTTCCCTTGAATGTTGAACTTTCAAGAATTTAAGATTTTTTTTAAACTAACACGCATCAATAAATAAAAATATACTGCAAATGCTGGTGATTTGTTTTTTGCAAAGTGCATGTTATAGAAGCCTTTGCTTCTATACCTCTAGTGGACATGGGATTTGACTGTGAATTTCATTTGTAAGGGTATTGTGTTTTGTGTATCTAGTTTTATAAAGCAGAACAGTGCACCATCTCATGAGAATAAGCTCCATAGAAATCCAAACACTAATTTTATTTAACGTTAAATCAATACTTTTTGACATTTAATACCAGGCATGAAGGATATTGGAATAGGATGACTCTGTGTGTGTGTGTGTATGCTCTCTTTCTCTGTCTCTGTCTCTTTCTTTCTCATTCTTTCTCTCTCTCTTTCTCTGTGTGTGTTGAGAGTTTAAGCCCAAAGACAACCTCAGGTATTATTCCTTGGGGAACCATCTTCCTTTTTTTTTATTTTATGTATATGTATATTTGCTTCCATATATCTATACAGACCATGAGTGTTTCTGTGGTAGACAGAAAAGAGGGTCAGATCTCCTAGAATTAGTGTTATGGATGAGTTTTGAGCTACTGTGTTGCTACTAGGGACCCTAACCTGGGTCCTCTACGAGAGCAGCTAGTGTTCTTACAGGCTGAGTCATCTCTCTTGCCCTGTTTTGCTTTTTAGACCAGCTCTCTCACCAGCTTGGCATGCACCAACAAAACAGGGCTGGCTGCCCAGTGAGTCCCAGGGCTATGCCTGTCCCTGTCTCCCCAAGGCTTACTCCATCACTCCTGGCTATTATTATTATTATTATTATTATTATTATTATTGATGATGATGATGATAATGATGATCATGACGTGGGTTCTGAGCTTGAAATTCAGGCGCTCCTGTTTGCAAAGCAAACACTGTAGCAACTGAGCCATCTCTGTAGCTCCAGGATCATCTTCTTACCATTAAAAAAAAAAGCTGCTGTAAACCAACAAATTAGCATTCTATTTAAAACTGTAAAAAGTTTTAAGAAGCAAAGTATTATGCAGTAAGATGCTGACATTCACATAGATTGTTTTCTCTTGGTCAGGAGAGCACAACAGAGGTAGACTTCATCCATAGGAACAGTGTTTTGAATTATGCATAACAAGGCTTTCTATCTAGAACTCCCTGCAGAACCTAAGGAGAAGCTGTTAGAACTGAACTCAATTAGAGAGCAGGTGCTGGCGAAATAAACTTAGTAGCTTTTATGTATGCCATTGATGTTTAAGGTCACTATAAAGTAGAAGAAAGGATTGTAGTGGAGCTGGCAATGAAAATAATTCCAGTGGAAAGTACCTTAAAAGGGTAAAGGAAACTATAAGGTTTTTACTAAAAAAATAAGTAAGCAGATACTTTATTCCTCATAGGAAAATATTAATATGTGAAAAGTGCAGAAGGTGTCCCAAATCAATGTGCTGGTTCACATCGTCTCCTGCAGTAAGTAGCAAAGGGAATTAGTGTGGAAATGTCACGGACTGATTGAAGGGTTCATTAGAAAGAAAAAGGACAGAATCTGTAATGAAAACTTGATAAAAAATACCAATAGAATAGATCAACGAAAGATACTGCATTAAGCACCATTCCTCCAAGCCTGGGAGCTCTAGTCTAAGCTATTACAGCAGAATACCGGAGACCAGGAAACACCTAAAGAACAGACGCATTTATCCTTTCAGTTCTAGCCTTTGTGAAATTCAAAATCTAGGGACCACATCTGGCACAGGCTTCCCAGAGGCTCCCTAGATTAGAAAGTAGAAGAGGCAGGCGGGCTGCATGAGACTGGTGGGCTGTGTGGACAGGTGGAGCTCAGCCTTTCCCAGGGCCCTAAGGTAACCACTGACTCCAGGTAATGGTAAGAGTCAGAACTGACCTCTGAAAGGTCTCACCTACGAAAAGTATTGCATTGTGCATTCAGTTCCCAACAAGTCAGTTTTGGAGACACAGACAGACAATAGACCTTTCACCCAGACTCACAAAATATAAAGTTTTAGTTATTTTTAGTTGTTTGTTTGCCACAGTTAGCATTTGTGTTCTCTCTCTCTCTCTCTCTCTCTCTCTCTCTCTCTCTCTCTCTCTCCTCTCTCTCCTCTCTCTCCTCTCTCTCCACACACACACACACACACACACATACACACACACCTGGTGATTAGGCTATGAAAAATATGTTTCTTATGGCTGACACAAAAGAAGTTTTCAAAATACATGAAGAAAGAGTAAAACAAACAATCAAACCACTCAAAGGCTTGAAATGCAGACACGTGACCCTGGATTCAGTATATAGACCCTCCACAAAAGGAAACAAACTGACAAACGCCTTCATATTAGTAGACTTGGTTCTGGCCTCTTATCTGTGAGAAATGAACTAACCCTAGCAAGTCCAGAGGCCTTGTGGAGAAAGGGAGGCAGTTATAATTGCGACCTAGGAGGCGTCTCTGTGCCCTACTGCAACTTGTGCTGGCCAGCAGAGGTTGGAGAGAGGCTTCCTGATCAGGGGTGCCTCTCATGGTCCTTCTTTTGACCAATGTACACCACCTTCACTTCTGGACTGCCCTCCCTCTGTGGGTGTGGCTTGTCTGAAGTCAGTGGTTATACACATGGGCAGATATGATCTATGTGGCTTATTATGAGAGGGAAAACATAAAATAAAGAAAAACATAAAATTAATAGATTCCCGTCCTCAGAGAAATTGGTTGCCTGAATATTGTCAACATGTTCCATCTACAAAATTAATCAGTATTATAGTTACTCCAAAAAGGGGTATTGTCAAATCCTTCTTGATTCAAATCCCTAAGCATGGAGCCCCGGGATCTTTGTTTGTTTGCTTCCTTGCTTCTTCTAGAGCAGCAGGCACCGTTCTAGCAATTATTGTATGGTCATACAGACTGGACCATGACTTCCACGTCCACGTTGTAAAAGTTACATTAAAATCGAAGGGAATATAAAAAAAAACTGAGCAAAGTTTAAGCATAAATCTAAGAGGATCAAACAGATTCTAAAAAAAAGCCAACAACAACTAAAACTACAGAATAGCCTGAAATGATGACAGATACTAATACATAAAGTTTTTCAAACTAAAAAAAAAAAGCAGATCACAACAGAAAAGAGACGTGCTCACAGTGAAAGTCTTTGACATTCCTGGATTTCTTTTGCCACAGGCTCACAGGGAGTCCCCAAGGCTTGACCCATTGCAGGAAAGAGAGCTCTAGAAGGCTTTTCATTCCCTACCCTTATCCTGAAGCCTCAGGGCACAGAGATCTGCCTTATGGGTGGGGTAGACTAAAAATTACTTTTTAAAAGATTGTTATCTATCTACGGGATATTTGTGTCTCACATCTGGGTGACAACATTACCTGGGTCCCACCCAGGACTTTTTTGTCCATGCTTGGAGGGAAGCATGAGGGTTAAGAATTGACAAATAGAAAAGAGACACAAAAGAAAAGACACAGGATAGAGTTGGGAGGGCGACCCAGTGAGTCCACCCATATTTATTTCTCATAGGTTTTATATATCCCAATCCAAAGAGGTGGGTGAAGACAAAAGACTTCTTTATCATGACATAAGGAACAAAGTAATCACCTTCTCAATACCAAAGCATCAAGGAACCATACCCTTGGTCAAAACATCCTGTTAGTAGCCATACCCTGAGTCAAACCTCCTGTCAATAACCTTGAGGGAGCAAGAATAGGCCTGAATTCTCTGACCTTAGGCGGAGCTGGACCAAATCCACCTGGGCAGGCTCTTACAGTTCTATAAGGTCGAGAATTCCCTGAAGGTATCTGTATGAAACTTTAAACATTTACATTTACAAATGAGAATCCAGAGACACGGAAAGGTGAGGCACACAAGGTTAAGCAGGTGGGGACAGACAGACCTTAGTTGCTGTCAGCTCTGTGTCACTTGCTATTAACTGTGTGCAGTAACAGCCAGTTTCCTGTTCTTCATTGTCCTGTGCGCCTTACCAGCTAAACTCCTTGAGGGCTTGAGTCCCAGGGAGTTCATTTTCCACCCTCACCCCAGTGGTTCAGGCACACAGTTTGCGTTCAGTAAGCAGTAGTTGCTGTTAACTTTATGGTCGATTACAAACTCACATCACTATTTCCCCGCCTGAACTTTGCATCTTACCATAGAAGGTGTTGAATGCATTTTTCTTCCAACCTATCTGGCAGGGAGGTACATAGAGCAACTCTTCAGCCCTTTCCCCCAAGAGTAATCTGGTGAGGGGCCATGGGTTCACATGCGCATTAAAAGGTATCAGCACTACCGTGTGGTCCCCAAAGAGGAAACATGATCTATTATTAATCTTGTATTTCAGAATGTACATCAGTGTGACTTCCCAATAGTTATGTCCCCAACTCTCTCTAGGCTGTCCTGAGCTTGCTCCTCGCCCCCTTTAGAGGAAACATCTCAATTTTAGCACCAAGATTTCTCTCTGATTACAGGCAGAGCCTGAGGAAGGTTTTGGAGGGATTAAAGAAAATCAACATTTCTCCATAGATAGCCTCACCTCTAAGAAGCTGCGTGAGCAGCAGTCTGGAAGCAGAGAGTCTTTGCAAGGGCGGCTACAAGCCAAGGAAAGCCAGGTTATTTCATCTCATCGCTGGTGGGTCAGCACAGCCACAGGTCTGTCTCCCTGAGTGGACTTGCTTCTGCTTCCCAGAGAGGCTTTCTATTCTGTGCGGGAAAGAAAACAGTGCAGGATGGAGTTCAGCAAGTACTTCATCCTGCTGTGGCTTCCCTTAATTTGGATTTTCAAGGGTTTGGGCCACAGGAACAGATTTCAGCTGTGGCCTGAGCATCTTTAGAAGTGTGAATCATATTTTTCCTTCTGAAGAAGCTATTTTGAGCTTTATAATTGCATATTCCCATGTTGTTGGTTTTTTTTTTTCATAGTGTGAGTAAGAAGAATGACTTGCATCTTTTTAAAATGGAAGTCTGGTTTCTTTGCTCTTCTGTCTTATGTAACCTGGTCTATTGATTCCTGACCTTGGCTGTGTGTCGGATCCACTTGGGGAAGTTCTGGAGAACTCAGAGTTCAGCATAGAACTCCAGAGGGTATCATGTTAAACACTCTCTACAGATGATGTACAGGACTGGGGCCCACTGAGTTTACAGCTGCTTTCCTGTGCCAATTTAGATTGTGCTTAAATGTGCATTTCCGTAGGGCACATGGCTCTCGAAAGGCACTCAGAAAACCAGGGTTCTATTTATAGCTCACTACTGACCAGCTCTGGACAGGCCTCAGTGTGGTCCTCATTATCCTCTGTCACCAAGCCCTGCAAATGCCCAGGTGACTCCCAGCTTCAAAGCAGCTGTGAAATGGAGCCTTATTTTTAGTTTAACTAATATGGTGATCCTAACTCCTAAATTAGTAATGCTAGGAATTTTCTACTGCCTGTTCTTTGATGGTGGGTGTATTGGCTACCTTTGTATTGTGACAAAAACTTCAGAGAGAACAGCTTAAAGCAGGTTCCAGAGATTCAGTTCCTGGCCGCAAGGCACTATGCATTGCTGCAAAGTATTACCATGGTGGGAACACATGCCACAGGAAGGTTTTTATCTCTGGACACGAAACAGAAAGAAAGAAAGGCCCAGGGCAGGATACACCCTTCGAAGACACCAGGGACCTGCTGCCTCCAACCAGAACCCCCTTACTATATAGAACCTCTTGAAATAAAAACATGATCTGGAGACTAAGTGTTCAGCACACAAGCCTGTGAGATGTCTTGTATTTAAACTGTAACAGAGTGGAGATTTAATTTATTTGTTGGTTGGTTGGTTGTTTGCAGAGTTGAAGATTGGATCCAGAACAATGTGTATATTGGCCAAGCGTTCTGCCAGTGTGCCGCATCTCCACCAGTATCTCCAGTGTTCTAAAGAATGTTTTTTACCTACATTTGCTACCAAATTCTTCCCAAGAGAATAAAAGAAGTACTTTGATAAGAAGGAATATGGGCTTAGATTAAGAGACCTGGCAGAATGGGCCAAAGGACTTCTTCCCAGGCTTTATTCCCTCACTATTTGGACAGAGAACTAAGGAAATTGTGGCTTTCTCACTCTGAAAATTTTTCTGGTTTGAAATATAAATTCAATATTACTATTATGAAATACTTGTACCATAAGTGTTTAGTATTCAGGATATGTTACATATCTATAAATAGAAAATGAAGTATCATAGCGGCAGGACCCAAGTATAACGAAATTCATTCAGGTTATACATACGCCCTATACACATGGTCTGAATTTCATTTCATCTAATATTCTTATTAACTTTATTCATGAAAGTTTCACAGTGTGGACTTTCCCATTGTGACGTGATATATGGTTAATCAACAAGTTTTGCAAACTGAGCATAGTGTCACACATTTCAGTTTCAACTTTGCTGCCAGCAAGAGTCATTTGCTGGCAATGAAGGAACTCACAATTCCTACCCCTGTGCCCCACTTTGTGTGTGTGTGTGTGTGTGTGTGTGTGTGTGTGCGCGCGCACGTGTGCTAGAGATTGAACCCAGGGCCTTACCCATGCTAAGTGTGTGCCATCCACTGAAGAATACCCCAGCCTGTTCCCTTCATTCCTCTCTACTGGGCGCGTTTTCCCCAGAAATTCTCAAACCTTGGCATTTTGGGCGGGACTGCGAGTTCTGGACCAGCCTTAGCAGCCTATATGGACCCTTTCTAAAACATAAAGGAACAGGAAAGATAATAGAGAGAGGTGGCAGGACAGAATAGAGATGAGGGCTGCCTAGTGTGCCCAAAGCACTTGGCGAGGAGAGTGTGTCGAGCAAGCTCTTTGCAGCTGCGGACTAATTTGAACTGCTGGTGCTTCCACGCACACGGTCTGCTTTCTAATGAGTCGTTTTGCTGCTGTATGTTCTGAAATAGTAGAGATCAGTATGAGCATCTAGCTGTAGCCACGCTGTGACTTTGGTAGGTGCTAGATGCTTTTGCCTTTGTGAGACCTTTAATCTGTAAGACATTATTAAGCTTTGTGTTTTTCTAACTGTGCTATTAAAAAAATATATCTCTGCTGAGTTCATTATTGTATATGTGTTATTGTTGTTTTCCTTTTGACTTAAAATTAATTGCCACTAAAATATTGTAAGGGACCTCTTCAAAGGTCATAGACCTTGCTTAGACAGGGCCTTATGGCCTAAGAATTACTCATGGCATACAAAGTGAAAGGAAAAACCAAACCGAATCTGTGATTACTCATGAGTCCTCACAGTTAAAGGGAGGACCCACCTTCTTCCCTTCTCATGTGAGCAGTGGGCTACAGGGGGGAAACTTGGCTCTTGCCATAAAGAAAAATCGTCTTTAGAAATTAAAACCTCACTAGTTTCTGCTGTCCCACAGTTTGCTGTTCTTGCTGATCCCTTTGTGACCTTGACCCAGGTGACGGGCCCTGAAAGCCACCGTCACCATCACAGCCCCACATGCTCCGCCACTGGACACCTCGGTGTCCCTCAGGTCTTCCGTTCGCCCTGCATTTTCACTGCCATTGCCCTTGCTTCCGTCACCACCGTTCACTGCCATCCCTCTTCCACACGTGCCTCCTCTGCTCTGTCCCTGCTGGTCCTATGTGCTTGTTTTCCACGAAGAACTGGTTCAAACCCTTTGTAGGCACCTGCTTCCTCTCCAGATATATTCCAAGCCTGTGTTCATCATACCACACTTCACAGGTCTCAGGAGGATCTTGCTCTTCACCGTGGCCTCTTCCCCACACTGGCTCTTCACGTTAGAATGTTCTTTCTCCTTTCCTTTGCTCTCCCAATTCAGACTCACGCCTGCACCTTGTTCCCAGAAGCACTCTTCTCGTGGGCTTGACTCCTGTCCTTCAGCCTGGAGCTGTGTCTCTCCGTGTGTTGAAATTGCATGTTTGCTTACCTTTCTTTAAAGATTTTGCTTTGCAGCTTCATCTGTCTCAATAAGTGAGTTCCGCCATGTTTTTAATACAAGGTTGAGCTATATGAAAAACAGTTGCATTAGAAAGTTGACTCCTTGTCTGGGTGGCCATGATTGAAGCAGCTGATAGTCAATAGAACATTCCAGTCATGTAAAATAGTAAAAGACACCATCAGATGCACGGCCATCGCTCAGCAGCCTCAGATTCTTGCTGTCATTCCAATGGATTGGTAGCAGCATTAGGAATCGGGCTAGCCAGGGCTTTGCCCTAACCTGCTCTGGGTAATGTTTGTCGGGAACAGAAAAGCTTCAAGATGGTATATGTCACTAACAATCAGGTAAGGTCAGACACCGGCATTTGAGGCCAGCTGTGCAACTGCTTCCGGTGAATCTAACCAGTAGGATTTGGATCTGTGTTCTCGCTTTTTGAGACTGGAGCCCAAGTTCCTCGGCTACTCCTAGTTCTGAGGAAAAGTCAGCATTGAGGCTGGATAGAAGATGAGATTTTCAAGTGTCGGAACGTGTGTGCTACACACACACACACACACACACACACACACACACACACACACACAGTGTCACAGTAAATCTAACTCTCTCTTTAGTAACGACTTTTACCCCTCCCTCAGCATGCTGCACATTGGAGCGGTGAGAAAAGAAGGGGCCTCTCCTGGACTTTTTCTCATTTTGCCATATTCCATGCCATGAACTGGCTGAACTTAGACTTAGATAACAACATCTTTTCTGTTATTTTTGAATATTCCATTTGAGTCGTGACCTTGAATCGTTTGATTTCTGACGTTGAATAGTTCATGATATGTGGTCTTGGGCATTTCATCTCAAAAAAGAAGAAAAAAAAGACAGTATGTGGAATGAGGTAGTCAGGTGGGCTGTTCTCCTGAAGAAATTACCAGTAGTGACTCATGGGGTGGGGCATGGATAAGGAAGTCTCTGCTGTGTATTCTAAGTAGTGTTCTTAAGAAGTTAGAGCGTGCACAAACAGCCAAGGCACGTGTTTCATGAAATGTTTCCATTCATCTGCACGGGTACTAAGATGCAGACAGAACGTCTTGTTCTGTAGGTCTCAGCTGGAAAGTTTTAGGAGTTCCCACAACCCCTGCTCAACACACCCAACACAAGCACTTCACCTTGAAGTTACTTACTCAGTAGAGCAGTGTCTGCTCCCACAGCAATGTATGGTTTTTTGTTTTGGTTTGGTTTTATTTCTGTTTCAGATGGGTTGTTCTCCCTCTCTGGGGAGTGTGTTACCTGCCACACTGTGATGTAAATGAGTCTGGTTCTCACTACTGCCCTCTCTGCTTATATGGTCTCTGGCTTTCTGAGTCTCTGGTGACAGCCAAGGTCTTTCCCTCTTGGAAAGAACTTCTAGATTAGAAATGTAATCCGTCATGTGATGTTTCTCACATGGACATCCGAGGGAGCCACAAGATGTATCTTTAAATAATGGGGCAATGTCCATCCTCTTAGCTACACAGTCATCTACAGGAGTCAGCTGCAGGAACTTGACATCAGAACAGCTTTTGTGTTTCTCATTTATTTCACTGTTTTATATGAAAATGAATATTCAGTTTAATGTATTTCCAAGTGGAAAGCCATGACTCAAAAGCCTCATATCTAAACCCAGGCAGAAATGACTGGTTAAATGATGAATATCCCTCCTCCTTCCCGAACTCCTTCACACACAGCCAAGGGAATGGGAGGAAGTGGGGCATGAGAAAGCAATTTTGAGGTCCCCAGCACTAAGGAAATCATTGAATAAGATTCATTCCCGCTCAAGGCAGGTCTGTGGAGAGCCCTGTATGCACTGGACCTTGGAAGGCTCTATAACCTGGTCCCATTTGCTTTTCTAACTTAGCTTTCTAAGACAACGTTAGAAAAACCTAAACCAAAGACCAAAGTCAGTTTGCATTTTGTTTATCTGGCTCCCATTTACAACTCCCTAAGCAAGTCAAAGCACCGCATGTTTGCCTTGGCCGCTTTTCGCCCTAGCTGCCTGTGATCTAACGTGGCCCAGCCTCTGTGACCAAGGCTCAAGCTGTCTCTCCTGCTCCAAAACCCTGAGGAGCCCTCCAAACTCACTGAAGTCACTGCACTTGTGTTGATCAACTGCTGCTACCACCCTGAGGGGTAGGGTAGGCATTGTCGTGGGCTCCCTTCAGGCCTATGCGCTCCATATTTGTACCTGTATAGATCTTTCTGTGTACATCATTTACATATGCATGCATATATAAAACATGGGCCCACACTGCCTCTGTAGTTCAGAATTCCCTCTTCATTACTCAGAATTATTATTACAATAAGTTCCTTGAGGGATATAATCTTAATGATTATATTATTACAGTCATTATATTATATACAGTCCAGTGTATAGATATACCATAATTTATCAGTAACAGATGTATGCTTTGTGTGTTTAGGTTATTTCCTACTGCAAAAGAACTCTTAAATTTGCTACCAGAATGAATTCAGAGAATTCCTTTTCCATCCTTTACTTGGAATAGATTCCTAGAATTGAATTTGCTACTCAGTAGATGTATCCTTCCCTAAGGAATCAGATAGCTACTATGCCGCTACGCTCTCAAAAGCCTCCTGCATGTATCAGGAGATGGGAGGCAATGCCTGTTTCACCACATTGAGTGCACTCATAAAAAGGACAGCAGAAATACAAAACCTCTTTTATCAATCCAGGCTTTAAGTGCAAAGAATATAACATTGAACTGTATGAGAAATAACACTTTTTGCAGGTATTGTCCAGCTTTTGTATTAAAATGGTTGGTTCTGTTTTAACTACGTCAGTGATGCATGCCTTATATTTTTATACAGAAGAAAAATCATCAATGGGCCCTCATTTCAGGCTCTAATTTAATGAGTGACATATTATTGACATAGGAACTAGGAAGCTTGCTGCTTTAAAATAATGTGACGTACAAGCGATGTTTATTTGGAACACCAACAGAGTGTCGATTTTACTTCAATATTTTAGACTGTTAAAACAGAAGAACTATTTGATTGAAATTCTCCTAAGAACTAAGATGTGAGAGATCATTCCTTGTTACTGTGGGTAACAGTATTGAGGGTCAGGAGGTTCGGACTGAGGTGCTGCATCTGGAACCTTCTTGCTGCCTATAACTGATACTTGAGAAATCAAGGTCCCTTCTTGGGATCTTTATTCTCATCAATAAGACAATTTAAGAATAGACTCAAATGGAAGCTCAAGGATGGTTTTATTAAAGTTGGAAAGAAATCATCCCAGAGCAGGCAGGCTGTTAACCGCAGCAGCTGCTCAGAGGAGGAGAATGACGGCGAGCAGGGAAAAAACCCACACCCTTTGTGTTAAGTTGACGTGGATATCAGCTACATGGCAGGGAGGGGGTTCTAGAAAAAGATCAAGCAAGTCCAAAGTACCAGAGAAAGCATACATCCATCCAATGGAGGTTCTAGTCCACATCCAATGGAGACAGAAAAGAAAAATTCGCCTTCTGAGTTAGGACTCAGTTAGGTGGGTAGGCCCAGCTGATACTCATGGCTGCTTGGTTGTAGGAACTTCTCTAGGGGGCTGGAATTTTGGGAAAAGAAAGTACAGCATCTCACTGAAGGGATGTTTATTCCACTCATCTCTTTAGCATGGCCTAAGGTGAACCTACTTATCTAAGGAGTGGTCCTTAGCCGTGTCGTTGGCCTGCTCTAACTTGAATGTCTGGTCTCTACCAAGGCCAGATATTCTGTTTCTGGACCAGGAGTTTTTGCATAACAAACAGTTACTGTATTCTAATATAATATGAGGAATGCATCACATGGCAAACGGAGCCAATGGGGCAGCTCAGGTGTCATCTCGTCTCCGTGTTCTTGTCTTCCTCTTCCTTTTAATGAGATGGGAAGTTGCCTTCATGTTTTTCTCTAACCCTGATTACCAGTTACCTCAAAGATGCCCTCAGATTTGCCTTAGGAAGTTGAGTTTTCATTACATGTTCATTGGACTGAATGTCAGTCAACAGCAAGGTCCAGACATGAAGCCCCTGCTGTACCAGTTCAACCACTGATTACTTTCCTTTATATAGTGCTGCCTAGTGAGTAGTTTGGTTGGCACTTAATGTTTAAAATTTTGGTTTCTTTTTATTTAAAACTTTTACTGAAAGAATATCTTAAGATATTGGAAAGTATTTTAAATCATGAATTATATGTAAGATGAAGAATGTCCTTCCTTACTGTCTTTTTGAGTTGCAATACCCAATTGATGGGATCTCCTATATCTTGTTTCCATTCTGTGTAATATAGTGTGTGGCGGGGGGGAGGGAGAGGGTGTGATATTGTTGTTATTTTTAATGATTGGATAATAGCCTAGATGAGATGAGTCTATGACCTAAAATGTTTGAAATTGAGAACACAAAGTTTTACCTCCAAAGAACTTTGTTTACTCTATCTGGAGAAATGAAAGGGTCTGGGAGATGTGGGCCATGACCAGTAGAGGAAGTATGGTAGAATAATGCTTTAGTTTTTATTTGCTTGCTTTCTAAGTTTCACCAAAGAAAATACAGTATTGGCAAGCTTAATTGTCTTCTTTGTTTGATGATAATTTAAAATTTGGAGTTAATTAAATTGGGGTAGGTTGTAGACTAACTGTGTACATCTGGGACACTCATCCTCAAAACATGTAGAACCTGATTCTGTTCTTGCTTCTCACTCAAGACTCAAATACATTGCAGAAATTTTCTTGGTAGTATTTTCTTCTTAGATATAGAGGTGAACTTTGGGGAAAGTACGTTTTTTTTCCCTCAAGGATTAGGAGTATAATAAAGAGTAGTCCCACGAGTGTGTGTCAAGGTGTGTGTGTGTGTGTGTGTGTGTGTGTGTGTGTGTGTGTGTGAAGGTGTGTGTAAAGATGTGTGTGTGTGTAAAGGTGTGTGTGTGTAAAGGTGTGTGTGTGTGTGTGTGTGTGTGTGTAAAGGTGTGTGTGTGCTGTCTGTGAATGGTTCACTCTTTGTTGTCTCTCATTTTCCGTAGCATTGGAATCCTGAAATGGAGAGTCTTGTGTGCCTGCTCCTTTCATTCTGGCTAACTATACACTCCAGCCTCTGAGGTTGGGAAGTGCTAGCCAGGGAACTTTAGGTTGCATTTTTCTTTCTCCCTTTTAACCACACTTTTTTGAAGTATACTCAGTACAGTAAAATTTGCTGGTTTTCAGGGTACATTATTTTTCCTTTGTTTTGGTAAATGTGTATCAGCTTACACCTGCTCATTAGATTGCACGTTCACGCTTGCTGAAAATGTCCCCCAACAATGCGTTCTGCCCATCTCACTGGTAGTTCTCAGCCCAGAGAAGATCACAGGACGCGGTGACATTGGCTCTAACCTCATCAATTCAGCTTTTCAGAACCACACATCTTGTCCTTAATATGATTGTGCCTTGTCCTGTGAATTGTGTAGGAGGGAATGGCCCAGCAGAGAAAATGTTTCCCAGGCGGATGCTCCCCTCGCCTGGATATCCCCACTTCAGTTATTTCCCCACGGTGGGTCAGGACCTCTCCCTGACTGCAGAGCACAGCCCCTCATCACCATTCCAGAACAGCCAGTTATCACTTGATAGAACCAGCCATGGCCACAGATAGATAAGGCAGGCCAGCTGAAGAACACAAGGACTTAAAGGAGACAGGGAATCAGGATAGGGCAAGAGTGGTAAGCCTCCTTGATATTTGCTTCTGAATTATAGGTATTATCTCAAATTAGCTCCCAAAACTCTGTCTGAGTATAAGGCATACTCAGAGTCCATAGATTTGAGTAGAGATTAAGAAATGTAATTTTTAAAAATCAACTGACCAGTCTGAAAAGCCCTGTTTTAGATCTTAGCCCTCTACTGCAATTGAAGAAGAAATCAAGAGGATCGCATCCTGACACGGCATTTCCTCAGCTCACCCCCTCCTCCTTACCACACCCCCACGGCGCGGGAAGGCTTAGGAGAATCTGCAGGTGAAGTGACATCAACAGCGCAGGCTGCTCCCATCAGAAGGTGCCTGGGCAGGATGGTCAGAGGATGCCGAGTGACAGAATTCCAGTTTCCCTGTTTACACCTCCCCCGGCTGCTGTCTTCTCATCCCCTACAAGAATATCTTCCATGTCTAGTAGGATGGGGTAGAAAAAAGAAAATTGCATTTATTTTAAGCTTGACGTTTAGCCAGATGGGAGCTCGCTTAGGTTTCACTGGAATATATTTGATTTTCTTCCTCTCTCACCATTCTGTGGTAAATTCCTTCTGACAGCTGATAAAATTCACATTTTTTTAGTGAATCGAGGATTTAGATATAAATATGCAGAGTGAGTGCACGAATTGACTCGTGCACTTTCGAAGTTAAAAGGGGGAAATTGGAGTGACTTTACATAAGAAAAATTTCAAGTTATGCGAATAAGAGGGAGCAAAATAGACGACAACACAGAATTAGATTCCAGAATTCTTCCAGTCTGTGAGTTTGGCAATCTGAGGGACGTTCTCCCCGCGCTGATGACTAAGTCTGAGACCATCTTCTCATTAACTTTTAGGATGCATTTGGAGATGAGCTCCATTTCGATTGATTTCCCCCAAACATTCAGCTAAAATTAAAATGAGTTTATTATTGGGCGTGTTATGAAACGTGAGGCTCTAGAGTTTAGGCCTAGTAGTGACTCATTCTTGTAGCAGATTGAGAATTCCTCTCCTGCGGGATTCTCCAGCTCACATTTGCAGCTGTGGTGTGGCTCTTGCTCTTGGTTCTGCTGAGTCTGGAATTTTATGATGACTGGAGGTGAAGGAACTGGGAAGTGGTGGTGTGGATTCTTGTTTTGCCCTCTGTCTGAAGGTGGGATTCCCAGCTCTGCTGATTTGGATGTAGAAACAGGTTCCTTTTCTTCACAATAAAGCAGTCTTAAGAGCAGACCTGCTGGATGCAGGTGAAGCACTGTATGTTTTCCTGCTGATCTCTGGTAGACATGGGGTGGGACGAGGGTCACTGGCTCAAAGTCGTTAAGGGTGACACACTCTTGCAGTACTACGTGGTGCCCATGGCAACAGCGTGATGAGCTGTCTGTGAAGGTAAGAGCTTTGCTGTTTCAGGCTACCTGGGAGTCACTCTATGGTTGCTGGAGTATACAAGCCTGACTCATAGGACAGAATAGTCGTTTAGGGACAAATGGTCCACCAACCATTATAAATGAAGTTACTAATATGTTTATATTCCAGAGGTAGGATTGTTACTAAATTCAACCTGTATTCTTACATTAAGTTGTATCCATCATCTTTAAGTCATGACCTGGGTGACCATCTGATGATATCCCAGGAATAAGAAGGATGTTTTGAAGGGCCAAACCTTCTACAGGAGATTTTTGTGGGTATTCCCTCAAGATACCAATGCTTAGTGGGAATTATCACCCTTCCTTTGTAAACCTGCCTAAGCACTGTTGGTTTTGTTCCATCCAGTAGTGAGCCACTATAGCAACCCCCTCTATCTGTTCCCTTAGTTTGGAATGTTAGTTGCATTAATTCTAGACTCAAATGCACCATGAACCTTTTGACTTTCCAAAAGGTTGATTTTCTTATATATGTTTTACTTGAACATGAGTTAAAGTATGTCTTCCTTATTGACATGGGCCTCATAATTCTGCTAGAAGGCACATTAAGAAGAAGGTGTGCTTATGTTCTGGGAATTAATGTTGGCAGCAAGTATCATATACATTAGCCACTTTCATTTATGACATTATCACATGGTAGTTACAAAGAATTCGCTGCTAACACTATCCCAATTTCTAAGCTTGCAGTTTCTTCCTAGGGGAGGTTCAAGAACTGTTCTTCGAGTGACCTTTCTTGTTGGCTAATATTATTTCTCAAGAAGAGAATAGAGTTGAGTGTCACTTGGGCTGCTGGAATTATGTATAACTGCCTAACCCATCTTTTGGCATGAAGGCTTAATTTAGAGCATACCCGTCGTAGTAAGGTCTGTGACTTTCACGTGTGACAAACTGTAGGAGAGGACCTCATCAGCTCCACTCCTGTGCAGCTGACAGGTGCCAAGGCACTGTGTGGCCTGTTATCTTCTCATCCTGCCCACTATTTTAGTTCAATGTTTTCTAACGTTTAAATGTGAATTTTCTGGAATCTATAATAACTGAATTTGGGATTCTCACAACGTCAAACGGAATTCGACCTGTTTTATTTATGACGGAGAGAAGCAAGTGTGGAGTTCATATTCCACATATCCCAGCTTGTCCTTCTGAGATTTGTGAAGGAATCTAGCCCAAATGGGAAGACACAAGAATACATTCATCAGTCATATAACCTTCAGTTCCAGGGAACTCTTGAACCTTTACAGTGCTGAAAACAGGGAACTTCAGTCTTTGACAATGATAAGTGTTTTCAACCTGTTCCAGACACACAGTTTTTGTTTCTGGTTTGTTAATTTTGTGAATATATAGTTAATAGAGATAGCTAAGACAGAAGCAAAAATGGTTTAGTCTTTTAACAGTCTACAACCATTATTGAAATAATCTCTTCTGATATTTTTTTCAGGTAATGAAACAGATACTAAACAATTGACTAATTAGGAGCTTGGGCATGTAAGAGGGGATGAACATCACTAGATAGCCATTGATAATAGATTTACATTTCTGTCAGCTCTGGAGGGTGTCTGGTTAGACTCCTTTTTCACCACAGTGCTAGCAGCTGATAGGCCTTCTGGAGGAGGAAGACACTCCCACTGGAGTGCGGGCAGGCTGATGTCTCTCTGATTACTCTCTGCCTTCTCAGTTGATGTAGCACCTTAACACCATGTGATGGATGTTTCCTTCCAGAGCATCCCACCTCCTCATCCATGTTGAGCTGCTGCCTCAGAGATCCGTTTTAGGGTTTCGATTGCTGCAACGAAGTGCCATGACCAAAAAACAAGCCTGGGAGCAAATGATTTACTTGGCTTACACTTCCACATTGCTTTCCATCACTGAAGAAAGTCAAGTCGGGAACTCAAACAGTACAGGATCCCAGAGGCAGGAGCTGATGAAGAGGTCACGGAGAGGAGCTGCTTACTAGCTTGCTTTCTATGGCTTGTTCAGCCCACCTTATAGAACTTAGGACCACCAGCCCAGAGATGGTGCCACCCACTGTGAGGTGGGCCCTCCCCCATTGATCACTGAATGAAAAAATGCCTTACAGATGGAACTAATCGAGGCTTAGGTTCCTTTTTCTGATGATCCTAGCTTGTGTCAAGTTGATACACAAAGCCAGCCAGTACAGAGATCCTGGTCTTTATGTGGTCTTTTTAAAATTGTTGCCAAGTTTGCTTCCTAAATGCAGTTCATACAGTCAGATAATTTACTTCTAAGTCCTTTGGTCTAATTCCTCTGTAACCACTCAAGACATTTGTTGGTTATTGCAGTGTGCCTGCTCTTCTCAACACAACCTTCGTACAGTCCAGTGAATTTGCAAGTGTCAAAATAAATCATAAACACGATGTGCTCCAGTTTATCTATCTTATAAATTAAAATTCTTCTGATCTAAAATTGAGATGAGCTTTTGAATTCATCTTTCTCTGCATCAATAGCTCTTTGAGGCTCTGAAGGCCACCGACCTGTGCCACCCAAGTGTCTCTAGACAATAAACCTAGAAGGCCTGGGCATTGCATGTGAGGGTCACTTTAGTGACTATAACCAAGGGTCTGCATTTGGTCCTGTAGTCACTTTGTACTGAGGGAAATTGAGTTCTGCAGTACAGATACTGTTCTTAAATTGCTAAATACTGGGTTCAGAGGAATAGGGCATGCATTTTTGTGTTAATGGTCATGCCACAGTGATCACAGGCTATCCTTAGTTCTTCTTTGTGTACCTCCGACCTGCATGGTTGGCTGTCTTTAGGGATTATAGAATGTCTTCTTTCAAGATAGCCTGAATATGGCTCAAGACTGGCACTATTGCTATGCTTGTCTACATCCTCCCAATACTTAGGAGGAGTGTTTTGACTTTTCTAACAGATACATATTCAGACGGGAGAATGTAGAAGAAATGCCTCTGACAGAGGAAACAAATTAACATCTCTTGCCTGCAATGCACCGAGGTCATGAGATCAGTTAATATTGTCTGCAAAGAATTTAGAGTATGGAACACAGAGGTCCAGGATATTGGCTGGGGGAACATTTCATAAAGTGCCTGGGAAAGGAAGAAGGGAAGGACCACATTAAGGCGTATTTGAGGCAGAAGCCCCAGAGGCATATACAGTTACTACAGAGTCAGGGTAGAAGAGGATTGACAGATGTCCTGAAGGACACTGGAGACCATAGCAGGAGTAGTTCCAAAGAGAGATGGAGGTAGGAGACAGAACAGAGCGAGACTCCATCCTGGATAGCACAGACTGATAGAGGCATCTCTTTCCGAGATGGCATCACTTCTGCCCCAGATAACAGCCAAGTGGGGCTACAAAAGGGAACCATCACTGTTAGGTTAGCTGAGACAGAGGATTTGAATCCTGGAAGAGTGTTTCTTTTATTTTTACTCATGGTGGTATTTAAGTTTTAAGCTATTAATGTTTTGGCAAATTTGTTGGCCAGTTGCAAAATGTTTGACAGCTTAAAATTTGCTCTAGTGGGAAGGTTTATATCACTGAAACTGGTGAACACAGTCTATCTCTGTCATAGCCATCAAAAGCTAGTCAATAAGCATTGTTCAGAATACTGATGTGCATTTGAAAGCAGGCAGACAGGATCTGAGAGAGCCACAAGACTCAAAGTGTACGAGAGAGGTGAAGCCAATGGCCTGGTCCTGAGGATGTGGGAGGAGAATGTACTGATGTGGATGTTGGCTTCTGAGAGGAGGAAGGATTTAACAGAAGGAAAAGAAACTGTCAAAGAAGAGAGTCAAGATCCGGAACAATGACTATTATCAAGCTAACAACTGTGGGTTTCTGTTGTATGTGAAACATTGTTCTTTGTGCTTCCCCTGGATTATCTGCTATAGTACTGAGGCAAGTAGTTCATTATGGGCTCATGAATGAACAGTCAGAGGCACAGAGTTATTTGCCCCAAACCCCACAGCTGTCAAAATACAGAGACAGTCTCTGAATCCCACGATCTGACATCCCAGCCTTCCTACCTGCCATCTGTGCTACATCCCAGAGAACTTGCAGATTCTGTAGCTGGAAGCTGCCCTCTGTTCCCTGCTGAAGATTCTGTTCCCTTTAGAAAGAATGCAGTAGCATCCCCTTAGACCAGGGGAGGCCAATAAGAGATGACAGCAGAAAGCATATGAGATGATGTTGAGGTACTTAGGGTATGGGAGTAGAGACACGGGAGGAAGTGTCCAAGTAGTGCTAAGAGCCTTGATAATAGAGTTCTAATGGAACAATGAGACTTGTGGGAGAAGGTGGCAGGAGGAGTGCTTTGACAGGCTCCTCAGCTGCTCTGTTCAGGTACAGAGAAGCAGCCTGAAAGACTCCTCTAGTTAGACTGTGACTGATCAAAGGGAGGTTGGAGAAATTTAAGAATCGAGGGAATTAGGAAGAAAAAGAATAGTAGCGGACCTCAGAATCTGCAAAATTGTGAAAGCAGGATGAGTTGGTTGAATCGGAGCCTTTGATGAGACTGAAGAGGTTCAGTTTTAGAAGATTTGAATAAGGAGATAAGAGAGGAGGCCATCTTTGAAAACACGAGTGTTGTAATCTATCAGTTTTAGAGACAGTGCATTTTCTCATACTCTACATTCAGTGCATGTCTTCAAAGCAGTGGGTGGACACAATAATCATTGAAGATGCAGTCAAAGGCCATACAAATAGATTGTAAAATGGTCCAGGATGATGACAGAAATTGAGATGAAGGGAAAGTTTACGACCATGGATATTTTCTAGGGTATTTGCTATTAAATAACAAGTCATTTAACTTCTTCACATGATGCTGACTTTGCAGGCAACCTTTACAATTCATTTTGTGTATAAATTTGTTATATTTGTCAAAGAGAGAAAGTAAACAAATTTTATTTAATACCAAAGTTCAAGATCTTTAGGAAGATATTACTTTGAAGATTTCGACTCCTTCTTGGAGAGCTTGAAAACGAGTCGTGGCATAGTGAATATATCCTAATTGGATAGTACTCATTAAGTTCAGTCATCTGCCTAAGGCTGCTTACTGATTAAAATACAGTCTACAGCCCTGCTTGTGTAGTACAATCAGACTTGGGCCAAGGTGAACCTTATCAATTTGAATGGCAATTATGCAACTTTGACCTTCACATTGCTTCCAAATCTCCATTTGTTTTCTCTCCTGTTCTTTCACTGAAACCTGAAAAGGAAAAATGACATTTATAAGTCATAGTAAGTTATACCATGTGTATCATAACCCCTTTCCTTCTTGGCTGGGTGAAATAAATTCATGTCTCTTTCCTTGGTGTGCAGAGGAAGTGCATCTGTTACTCCTTTTTTGATCCCGCTGCAAGGCCTGGGCTCTCACTCACTGTACTATTCCCTAGAGGTAGTGCCAGTCAGAGAAGATATTTTTCTTCCTGAAAAATAGCCAGCAGTGCATTGTGAATGCAAACATTGTTACCCTTGGATCTCCTCTCCAAGAGAGTTTGCTGCTCAGTTAATACAGTGCCTAACCTGACTGTGGCTTCCAATGTTTAGTCTTGTTTCCTTACATACTAAGTGCGATTAATTTTTGTAACTCAATTTACCAGGCCCAGGAGGCAAGCTACAATTGCTACAAAAACAGTAACGGAGTTTCTTGGGTTTTGTACATTGAATACATCATCAATGATGCCATAGTGACATAAATATTTCTTTTCATTCTCACTTTCATTTTCTTTCCCCTTTTTGGATAGAATATTGTTGAGGAATGTAGATATAATTTCGTGGGCTGGTTTATCTGATTTGTGTATATTCTCCTAGGGAGTTATTTCATGGTAATTACATGTCCAAAGAATGCATGTGTCTAAACCTTACTTCCCACTTTTGTTGCAAGATTTGATGGACTTTTCAAACATGAGGAGACTCATGCAGAAACTTAGAGAGAAAATGATCATCTTTGTACTGTTTGTTGAACCTTAAGTTGACTTCCCATGCTATGGTAAGTGAATCGCAAATTGAAAATGTTGTGCTTATTCATTTCTTCTCTGAAACTGCAAGGCCCAGAAGCTTGGATGTCTGTATAGCCATGCAGCATGATTGGCAGAGAAGTACTTGCATTGCATTTCTAGGCTGTGTAATCTTTAGCCTACCATTTGCATATTAATAGATAATTGTAAAACATTATGTAAATTAAACATGCTGGTGAATACATTACCAAATCAAATGGCCTTTAGGGGTAATTACAGGATGGTGCTGTGTCAACTAGGACACTGCAGGTTGAATGCTGAACACTTTCCACAAGATGAGACATAACCCAGGCAGAGTGTTTATTTCTACAGTGACGGGTTTTTCTTTGATTGTGACTGTTTTGCGAGATTAAGCACATTTGGGGTTAAGTCACAGAATTGCAGGAACTGAAATAATATTCTGAAAAAAAAAGGTAAAAAAATATGAATGTTTTTGAGTGGTGATTAATCCAAATATTTGACTCACTGAAACATTCCTACAATATTAATATCTTACTATGTCCACTTGACGATAATTTATGTTTTCCCTTATCTGAAAATAACCCTACTCTCATTGTTTATCATTGCTGCAACTGACAGTACAGCCTCCTTAAGTACACTGCCATAGTCCGTCTTTGCTACTACAGCATAATTCCTCAGACTAGGCGATTATTAGGAACAGATAACGGAGATTTGTTAGGCTTATTGTTTTGAAGGTTTGAAAGTAGAAGAGCATGTCATTGGCATCTGACCAACTCCGTTGTGCTTCCTATCCCATGATAGAAGGGAATAAAAAGGAAGAAGGGAGAGGAGAGGGGAGAAGAGGAGAAGGGAGAGGAGGAGAGGAGAGGGGAGGGGAGGGGAGGGGACGGGAGGAAAGGGGAGGGTAGAGAGAGAGAGAGTGCCCTTCCTTTTATGTGACCCACTCCTGAAGTAGCTAACCTCTCAGGGTAGCTTAGAGATGATGTCATCATCCTTTCTCACCTTTCATAGTCCCCAACTGTCACACCAACACTTGCTACCGTATGAATTAAGTTTCAGCATATAATGAATTTTAGGAGAATGCATTAAGATTACAGCATGCCCTACTGCTGAATAACTACTGACTTCATTCTTTTCCGGCTGCTGACCGTAGTCTGTCGACACCACTTGCTGGTTCATCATCCTGTTCTCCAGGAGTCCTCCTCAGCATCTATGCTATAGATAGATACAGGGTCAGAAACATGAAGGAAGACTAGGCAGGAAATTGGTTATTTTCTTCCATTCTTCAGCTTAAAAAAAAAATCTCTTTAGTATATTTCGCCCCATAAAATAGTTATCTGAACTGTGCCTTTTCCCAGTGCTGCAGAAGGAGGCTGCTGCATGCAAATATTGCCTGTTGCAAGCTGGTTGATCTTTGTCACTATTTCCATTTGTTCTTTCCTTATCACTTCTTCCTCTCCTACTTGATCCCTGTCCAGTGCCCACCCTTCCCCTCCTTCCCTTCTTCCCTCCTTTCCTCCTCATCGCCTCTGTTCATCTAAGTGCTTCTCGTTCACCAACTACCTGGTGTTACTCAATGACAGCTGAATGGAGCAGATTTTATGCTAAAACAAACCTGGTGTTATGGCAAGTATCTCCCATTGCAAAACCACAGTGTAAATATTGATCAAATTTAGAAAAGGAAAAGAATGCTCATTGGCAAAGGCAGTTATGTAGGTTGAAATCTGAATCTCAGGCTGGGGAGCCTTTTAGAATCTTTCTCTTGGCCCACAGGGTTACAGTCGGGTGATATGGGGTCATGGTCCACCTGCTCAAAAAAAAAAAAAAAAGAATTATGGCTTGGTTTAATTACATAATAAATTAAATAAAGACAATAGCATACTTTAATAAGCAGCACAGCTCCGAGCCTGACTGAAATTTTTATGCTCAGATTCACTTGTTCTAGAATTCTGTAGACCTTCTAAGCAAAATGGAAAGAGAAATGCTCGTTTAGAGAGAATTCCATTGCTTCCTCAGCAGCAGACCAACGCTTCGACTCTTGGCTGCTTCTGTAACATCTGATGAGTTACTTCATTTAGACTCTCCGCTGGCCATATTAACATGGATAATAATTATTAACCCAGGGGTCTCTCATGAAGGTCAGAAGCAATCAGGTCGGGAAGCACCTAACCGAGGGGAGAGTCCACAGCAGGTGCTCGACACAAGTCTTTCTCTAAGGCCTGCTCCTTCCTGCCCTGGCACCACAGACATTTCAAACCCTGATGACTGTCATAACAAACTACCCAAAGGTCTGGACCTGCCCTTAGGCAAGTCATTTATTTACCATACCTTCCCCTTTCTCCCTGCCTAGCTCAGATGTGTAATTTGAAGCCGGTGGGAACTAATGAGAAAATGAAAGACGTTGTTACCATTATTGCTCTGGTGCCACGAGATCTCTGGTGGGGACGTTAGAGGGAGGATCAGGATAATGAAGGGAAAGGGTGCCTGCCTAGGTTTAAGCTGTGCTGTCTCGGGCCTCCTGCACGTGACTTCAAAGCTGCATTTCTGTAAGTAGGAGTTAAAGGCTTAATCTCCTTGCCATTAGAAATAATTCCTAATGATTAACATAATAGCGAATCATTTCTGGGCTCTGTGAGATACTATTGATGGTGTTCCCCACTGACAATCCAGTGAAACACAGAAACGGCTTCTGCCACACAATGAAAGAGGAAAACACAACAGCTAATTAATAGACCATGAAATAGTTTCCACTCCTATCCACTGCAAGTTTGACACACATACTATTTGTTTCCCACAAGAAGTTGTCTGCTTTTTCTGGTATTTTCTATTAAAAGGCAATTCACAGTCCATGTCTTGCACTCTTGCTTCACAGTCCTTTAGCCCACAGTCTTGATGGGTGTTGTTGCAGACAGTCAGGACTTCCTGAACTCACCATCTGGGGTTTTCTCAAGAGAACCCCATGGCATCAGAGTAATATAGCAGTGGTGGTGCTTTTCATATGGTCAACTGCTCCCTCTGGCTCCAAATTGCACACCTGAGCAAGTAATGGATAAAGAGGAAGGGATGATGAATATATGGCTTGCCCAAGGACAGTCGTCTGTGCTCGAGGTGTCTCTGGTACCATCACTAGGGGATGGGAACAAAAAAAAAAACACACATTCAGAGATGAACAGGCATTGAGCATCTACTGCGGGTAAGAATTGGATTGGAATTGCCCACCTTAGATTCATTGAGAGAATTTATCAATAGAGACGGTGGAGAAGAGCTGCCATATTAGGTCCAGTGGGTATGGAAATGCTCTAACATCCAGGTCTACTTTGTGTATCGCCTCCAAAGGCCTTAATGAAATCCTAACTCCAGTGGATGTCCTCTTAACAGTAATACTAGAACAGGTAGGGTATTGGCCTCTCCCCAAGGTCCTTGATTCTTTTATAGATCATAGATGTCCTCTATGAAAGTAAGGAAACAGGAATGTGTTAAAAAGGAATCCGCGTGGGTGTGTATGAAATTAGACTGTTAAGTGTGGCTTCCTCAAATAATTCTTACACCTAGGCATAGCCCTTATGTTGGGCTACCCTATGTATCTCTTAATTAAAATTCTGAGGGGTGGAGAGGCTGTATTTTGCTGATAGGAGGTGAGCCATTTTCAAACTTTTGGTGGTGTTTACCATCATGGAGTTCACAAAATTCTATTCTGCCAGTTATCAGTGGGTCAGAGAAGAGTTTGGCAGGGCTTCTTCTACCTCTCTTTCTTCCCTATTGCCTGCTGGCTAAGTATGACTCCTCCTGTGATAGGACAGGAGAAGAGGGAGTGGTGGTCTTATATGAACTATAAAATCTACAATGAAATTGCAGTAAGCCAGCTAAGATTCTCCCACAAATTTTAAAGCCTTGCATCTCTGTCGCTTTGACTTGAGAGGTACCTACTGGAGTAGACAGTTTATGTGGAAGCAGGCCTGCGGAGTGAGAGAAAGTGAGGGACACTTGATTATAGCACTAAGATGGTTTGCAGAGCTCCACATGGAGATCCTGCTGGCTTGGGACATAATTCTCAGGTTGTCAGTGACGTGTGACAAGTGGATCACGTTTGTGTGTTCACTTATGTTCATACACGGGTGTGTGCATGTGTATGATCAAAGAACACTTAATTTTTCATTTCTTTCTTAGCACTTATGCATTGCTTCTGGAACCATGCTCTGCCATCTTCCTAGACTTATTCTTTCATTAATGTGGTTATAACAGACAAATTTTTACTCGATGTTGTTAGACACAATAAGAAGTTGGTAGCCTTGTCAGGGGCCAAATTTAAAAGAATTTTCTAATCTGAGAACTCCTCAGACAGAGGTCATTTCTTGACAGAATCCTCCTCCATCAATTTCTTTCTGTCAGTTTCTAGGTGAAGTTTAGAAACATGAAGAGAAACTCTCACTGATGGGCCAAGAGGCAAGTTCATCGTGAGTGTATGTGCATCTGTGCACATGTATGGACTTCAGAGATTGAGACAGGAGGCAAGTTCATAAGGAGTGTATGTACAGCTGTGCACATGTGTGAGATTTAGGTGCTGTTACAAGAGGCAAGCTCATGGTGGGCATGTGTACAGGTGTGCATATACATGAGCTTCAGAGGCTGAGACAAGAAGTGAGCTTATGGTGTGTGTATGTGTGTGTAGCTGTGCATATGGGAGAGTTTCAGAAACTCTCACAGACTTTTCCTCTTCCACGTTGTTGATGAGTTGTGTCTGAGCTGGATACAGTTTTAACATTTTGGAGACATCCAAAAGATGGAATGGTGAATGTTTTATTAAGAAAAGGTCATGTAAGAATTTCTTTTGGTGAGAATTTCATGTCTGAAACCTCCAAATGGCAAACCATCATCTGCCAGTTGTGAAAGTGGCAGCACACCTTATGTGCACACAGAGTGGCACCGCATCTCATGTGCACAGAGAGAGTGACAGCATATCTCACGTACACAAAGAGTGTCAGCACATCTCACCTGCACACAGTACGCCTCATCTGCACATAGCATGTCTCACCTGCACACAGCACATCTCACGTGCACACAGCACATCTCACCTGCACACAGCACGTCTCACCTGCACACAGCTCGTCTCATGTGCATACAGCACGTCTCACCTGCACACAGTACGCCTCATCTGCACATAGCATGTCTCACCTGCACACAGCACATCTCACCTGTACACAGCACATCTCACCTGCACACAGCACATCTCACGTGCACACAGCACGTCTCACCTGCACACAGCTCGTCTCATGTGCACACAGCACGTCTCGCCTGCACACAGCACATCTCACCTGCACACAGCACATCTCACCTGCACACAGCACATCTCACCTGCACACAGCACATCTCACCTGCACACAGCACATCTCACCTGCACATAGCACATCTCACCTGCACACAGCATGTCTCACGTGCACACAGAGAGTTGCCGCCATGGGATTTTGAACAAGCAGTTTTTTAACACTTCCCTTTCTTTAGTCCTGTAAAGTTAAGTCTTGGTATAAAAGGCTGTTCAAATTTATTTATTTTTAAATTATGTCAACTATTCTGCATGATATCAGTTATTTTAACTTCTTATGAGTCCAAATGCAAAGTCCATCAAAAAAAATATAAAAATAGTAAGATATTGTGTTAAAAAACTCTACTGATAATGCAGTTTTCTTCAAAATGTTTATAATGTCTGTCTTATTACATGTTTGTTTAAATCCATTTACCAGTAGTTGTTAAGTATCATCATCTTCTTTTTCTGTATTATGCACATAATACTAAAAGCAAGAATTAAATGTTTTAGTACTTACCATATGTTAGAAATTATGTTAAGAAATATTGAATTTATTATCTCATTTAATTCTTAATTCATCTTGTGAAACCAGTCGCTGCCACTGACCTCTGAAAGCATTTCACACTCCCAGAGGCTCACATGTCAGACTTGTTGCCAGCCTGTGGTGCTTTGGAAGACGGTAGAACTTTTAAGGGGTGGGACCTAGTGGGAGGAAGTTAGGTCATTGGAGGTGTGGCCTTGGGAGCAGCCTATTAGGATCTAGCCCCCTTTCTCTCTATTTCCTGTTTTATGTCCGTCCTATAAAAACAAACAGATTAAAGAGATTTTGTTTGTGTTCCTTTGCTTTTATTTGTTTGTTTTGTTTTTGCAGTGCCGGGTGTTAAACCTAGGGCATTACACATGACAGACAAAGACTCTGCTTCTGAGCTGTATCCCAACCTCCCTGTCTAGTTTTTCAACAGGCGTGGACACTCAATTCTGATGACCCGTCGCTTGGTTTACAATGCTCAGAGGATCTGGGTTTGTTCTGAGCAAGGTAGCTACAGTAAGAATTCTGAAAGATGATGTGACCAGAATTATTTATGTCATTGTGAACTGATGCATGAAAAAGATGACCTGACTGTGTACCCTGACTGTCAAGAGATTCCCTTAGAAGAAATGGTGACTGTACTGACTTTTTGATCACGGTGTATCTTCTCTCCTGGGTACACAGGCCTTGTAAAGAATTGGCTAGAAATCTGTAGTCAATAAAAAAAAAAACTTGGACTTATAAATCATTTTCACTTCAGTGTAAAAACCTTTCCATAAAAGTTTTACTAGAATCAAAATCTTCTTGAAATATCAAAGAAAGCCAGGCTATAGGAAATTGAATTTTCTTCCTATATAGAATTATGCTGTACCTCTTATTCCCCACCCCAAAGCACCAGTGTTTACCAAATCTCTTTTTGGTTAATTTGTTCTGGTTAATGCTAAGCTCAGTGTTAAAATGTAATGGATTACAGGTACTTAAACTTGACCATAAGGGGTGCCCTTCCAGTTGAGGCTTGAGCAGAATACCTACTTTGGAAAGACTAAGGTGGCCCACTGTCTTCATCCACTCTTAGCTAGGCTGTATCATTGATAAAAACTATAAGGCCTGCCTCACTTACCAGGGTCCAAGCCTACTTGTACTTTGGTCATGTAGATAAGATAATGCAGATTAGTGACAAGTGTATCCTCAAGTAGTCCCTTGTATTATCTTAATTTATTCATGTTGTCTTATCTTATTTTAGGCTACTGAGCTAATGAGAGATTCCACCTGCTGGAGGGCTGGGACTAATACTTGTTAATATCAACTCATGCGCTGGTTGGGAAAATGGATAGCTTAAGACCACATTTCATTGGTTCCTGGGAGAATATCTGGGAGTGAGCTACATGGGGAGCAGGGATGTTGATTGCTAATGCTTTGTCTGTAGTTTAATATACATTATCTGAAATTCTGGAATCTGTCATAGTCACCCTAGAAATGCCCCTTCCCTTTCTTCGCTTCTACTATAGTATCGATTTCTAAAACAGGAAGCAGCTGAGGGTACAGGAAGGAACCTATTCAAATTCACAAAGCTTAGCTGAGATTAAATTCATGCAGATCTTTCAAACTATGTTGTTTACAGTATACCATGCTTCTCCTAGTATTGATGTTTATTTGTCTTTTTTTCCTATAGATATTTGAGCTTTTTTATAATAACTTCTGTGTCATTGTTCACTGGTCACAGAAACTACATACTCATATTCATCGTAATGTTCAGTGTTTATGTTTTGAGATGAGCTGAAAGTGCATTTTAAGATGACTGGCAGGGAGACATGGATATCCTGGGAGGTTAAATGATAAATGCCTTAGAAATTCATCTCTAGGTGGTGAAATATATTCAGTTCTATTGTTTGCAAGCAGCAGCAGTCCTGCTAGGACAAGAAGTGCGATGCATATGCTAATGTGTGCATAAATGGCTGGGAAGATGTTTGAATTGAAGAAGCTTGCCTATTTCACGTCAACAGCCAATTGAAACTGAGATCCTCTTAGTGGATTTCCTTGAAAGTGCAGGGAGCTAGAGTCACTTACCCAGTGAAGTTCTCTTTTGAAATACTATAAACAGGTGAATAAATGGTTGCTAATCTTGAAGTCCTGATTCAAAAATGCCACAGAGTATGTATGAGACAAACTGCTCGAACAAATCCATAATTAGACACACTATGAATAAACACAAGTTCTTAAATTAAACTGCCTTAAATTAGGATTATGCAAAAGGCAAGAAGCTTTCAATACTCTCATAAAGTATTTATAAAACATTAGCACATTTGAATTGTTATCACTAATATCAAAACAAAACGAGTTCTTGAACATTTGTTTGCTACTGTATCATAGCAAATGTCATCTCCATTCTTGTAGTAATGGGTTTGGATCCATGACCAATCCACATCACACATCACTTCTCCCAGATATTTGAAAACAAGGCATATGTATTAAACATACATGTGTTTGAAGAATTTCTAAAGAATGGGTTTGTCATTGACAGCACTTTTTGAAAAATTGAATCCACAATTTCCGTGAAAGCATACAGACAGTTCTCAACAGCATTTTCTTTTAGGAGACCTCCAAATCAAGAGGAGAGCATCTCATAGTTAAATATTTTTTATGTCCTCATAGACTGAAGCTATGAGACAACTCTCATGATCACCTTAATTTTGATGGGATTATGTGCCGAGATTGTATGTCAGTTGCACAGGGGTGGAAGTTAGGAGTCGTTATACGTTTGGATAAAAGTACTGAGAATGAAGTGGCAACACACCCAGGCCATGTTACAGAAAATGGCTATTGAGTCAAATCAGTGAACTGCCATGCTCCACTCAGAGAAGTAGTTTCCAGATCCAAGGAGGCAGTGTCCCATGAAATATACCCATCTCACACCATAGCTAGGGTACTAGGAAGCACTCTGGGGTATGCAGTGTAAAGAAATCTCAGGAAACAAAGCACTTGGAAAAGAGGGAGTGACATCTCAAAGCTAACGAAGAGGAAATGGAGACAGACTGGCTAGCCCTGAGTGGAGGCAGGGTTGGCCTTGACGCTGTCCTTGGTGCTGAATATAGCCAGCATCTTTCAAGCCTCCTCCCAGGCTAATGTTTGCTTTTTCTGGATTTTCCTCCGTGCAACAGTTTAGATCTCAATTCTTGCCCTATCATTTGCTTCCACGTTACGGTATCTGCTCTCGTAGATGCATCCTCACTCTCAGCCTTCTGATAATACCACTTGCCTTTGCCTAAATCCAGCTCACACTTCCAAGATGACTTGTTACAGAGATTTGAGAGGAAGCTGCCACAGGAAGGCAGCACATTTGTGGGTTGTAGGTCTATGTTGACTTATTAAGCTTATCAATTTTAAAGTCTTTGCATGATGCATGTCTGTTGACTTATTGAGCACACATAGGAAAGCAAATATTGGCCATGATGGACTTTACCTGAGGAAGGTCATTTTAAGGGTTTGGTGAAGTCACTGATACACTAGGTATGGGAATTAGATTTTCCCCGTATGCTTTGAGATTAATCTCATTTATGCAAATCATGTGGTTATTGGTAACTTGAATATCAATTCTTTAACATGCTTTTCATGAAATGAAATATTTTTGAATAAAGGTCACCATATGACAACTTAGAAGAACTACATTGACTGAATGTCTTTTGTAACAACACCCTGGGGTGTCAGAATAGACAGCTCACCGAAGAGAGGGGACACTGCTAGATAGGTAGATAGGGGTGATTCTGCCTGCCTATAACTCGCAGGCAGTCAGAGGGAAATTCATTGCTGTAAGCATTGCTTCTGTGAGAACAGAGAACTGAATTGTAATGAGGTAAACCTGAAGTGAGGAGACCTTGTAAATCTCAGAATTAAGGGGGGAAAGGACCTAGTACATGGGAAAGAAGAGAATATATTGTAAGGAAAAGGGACGACAGAGAGCTCTATATTTAGTGACATTTAACTTATGTAAAGATCTGTCTAGAAGACACTATTTAAGACTCATCAATTATAGCCAGTTTTAAATGACAGAATTCTGTGAGTAATATGCGAGAGAACACTCATTTATACAGTTACTAAGTGTTTTCCTTAACTCATGTGAACTTGAGGAAAGTAAACTCTTCGAAATAAAGGGGGAAATGAAGAACAAGATTCAGGAAATAAAACAAGACAAGCATTCATTCATTTAGATTCATCTAGTATGGTTCTGCAATTGGATAAGATTTTTCTAATGAACTTTAATAGTGAAAGAATTCATAATTTAAATCATCTTCTTATGAGTGGCCAAACTCGAGGTCATATTTATTAGTCCTGGAAAAATTATCCGAATCAGGACTAGTCACCCAAGGAACAGCTCATTCATTCAGTAATTCTCTTAATGTCATTCAGAAATATTCTCCAGAGCTGAGACTCTTATTTGAAAAGCTCTAGTGGTTATATTTCACCCAGCGTGATCAGGAGGCCAGGTAGACACAGTTCATTTCTTCTTGTTGTCTTGTCCTTTGAGCACTAGAGTTCCTTCCAAAGCTGTTATGCCACCCAATTCCATTCAAATAGAAAACAATATCCAGTCCTTGGGTTCACAGAATGACTAGGATCAAGCCCCGTGTACTTTCTCCAGGAGGAAGGAAGACACACATATCAAAGAAAGAATTCCTTTAGGAAATTCCACAGTTGCAGAGGGCATCCTCAAATCAAACCAGACCTTCTATCTGGCCTGGATTCTATGTTGAAATTGCCTCCCTGGACACCAGTTAAGCCCCAGTAAGAGCAGGCTATAATTTCTTTCCATTGATGTTCAGACAAGTTTGTGATAAAACACATTAGCCAGCCTCCGAACTTGATTTCTGTATCTGTCAAATAATATGTTATTTTATTATTTTTTTTTTCTGTATAAGCAACATGCTTAAAACATATAGCGTGCTGTTATATTTTTATAGTTTAGGGCTTTGTTTATATTCGTAATGAGAATGTGATGAGTTCATATCAGAGGACACAGGTGGCACTGTCTGAAGACATTTGCAAGTTTAGAACTGGTATAGCATCACATTGACATCTAAGTGGGTAAAGGCCAAGAAGCCCCTGGGCATGCTCAGTGTGACCTAGACAGTTCCTGCTCAACAAGCATCAGTAGCACTGAAACATTGTCAGAATCCTCAGATGTGAAGATTCAGTTCTACAGGGAAAACTGGTGGTTGCAGTAAAGTAGAAGAATGTTTGAGTCAAATGTCATATTTCACACAATTGACAGTTGACCAATGGAAGTAGAGTTTGCTAATTTTAAGTTTTAAAAAGTATTGACTCTCGTGTGTGTGTGTGTGTGTGTGTGTGTGTGTGTGTGTGTGTGTACAGCACTTACGTGTCTATCAGAGGACAACTTGTAGGAGTCAGTTCCCTCTACCATTTGGATTCCTGGGATTGGATTGGTCTATCAGTCTTGGTGGCAAGGATCTTTACCTATTGAGCCATCTTGTTGCTCTCTGTTTTAAGATTTTAAAAAAATGAACAAAAAAACCCCCCACTGTTTTCCTTTCTAAAATATCTGTAATATAAAGTATTTCCTGGGGACACTTAACCAAAAGCCTCAACGAATGGCGCAAAAACCTCTTGCTGGTGAGTAGGAAACTTACGGTTTATGCACTAAAGTCCATAACACTTTATTTAGGAAAGCACACTCCAGCTATTGTTAGTGGAGATATGGTCAGGAAGATTTATAGCTGCGGTTCAGCCTGAATTTCCCTCCTTGGAAGATCTGATATTCCCCTATATCAATCCCACAGGGAACAAATCACACGTGGATGCCTTAGCTGTTAGCGTGTCAAAGTTCTCGACAGCCTCCCGGAGGCCAACCTGTTGTTCTTGCCTGTTTAGAACCCTCCGTGGTCACTCCAGTCCTCTTGACAGTTTCAAAGCTCAAACTGTTAACATCAGCCAATAGAGAGGAGAGGCTGCAACCAGACGGTAGCGCCAATTAATGAGCTATTTCTTTCTTTAACAAGCTTTTCCCCCTCCTAAATTAGCCTATAAAATGAAATGCCAGGTCATTTGTATTCAGCAAACATATACTGCAGACAGTGTTAAAGGCTGGGGACAGAAGGTGAGCGAGCCCCTGTAGACTTGCACTTAGTGCCTCTCCTCTTGCTCTTTCTCCTCTGCAAGTTAGCTAAGCTATAGCAGCAACTGACTAAGATAACGTCCTTTTAAAAAGCCTTGTGTTTGCCTTACCTTAGGTTATAGTTGCTTTTGACAGGAACCCACAATTTGTGAACACTGAGAGAAGTCCTTGTTTCATCAGTGGGCACACTGAGTTCCTATCCTCTCCCAGTCTCCTCCAGAAGCCTGAAAGAATCTCCCATGCCCACGTGTGCTTTATCCTGGGATTGTTTAGCATTCCCAGGTTCCCGTTGTAAGATCAGACAGTGAATTTATGGCAGCTGTTACCGTTCCAAAAACCCCCTTGATCGTTCAGAAGTCTGCTTGCTGCTCTGTCACAAGCTGATGCTAGGTACACATTGTTGCTTTCTCCTTGATCCCTCAGTGCATTGAAGAGCATGAGGGGTGACAGCCTACACCGGCTTTCTCCTTTGATTACCTCGCTTTGATTCCTCTTTGTCTTGCATTGTTTTCGTCATTCCTGTTCACCCATTTGATTTATCAGTGATTATGAAATATCAAACCATAGAGCTTCAACCCCTGGTCTAATGAGAACAGTCAGTCACAGTGGGGTTTTTTCCTCATCTAACCCAAAATCCTGAGTGAAACTCTGAGGGGGACATCTCCATGCTGTCGTTCTCCAAAACGAAGGTCACCTGCAGAGGCCTGGGCCCTTCCACTTCTCCTCCTGTTAGTAAGTGCTAATACCGTGGGATTCCTTATGGAGAAAAGTGCGAATAATGGTTGATCTTTCTGGTGACCTATCTATGCCAGTCCGATTCTAACAAACCTGATTTTCTATTTATAGACACAGTTTCTCTTCTTCAAAAGCTGACCTCGAATAGTCTCTGAATTGTGTATAATTGCAGGGCAGTCATGCAGGGTAGTCTACAGTTTTAAGCTGATAAGAAAAATATAGGTGACAGCTGATCAGTGAAATTTGGTTGATAGAAAGGTATGTAGAACAATTAACACGTTAGGACAGCTTTAGAATTTGGGAAGGTGCACAAGTGGACATTACCCACTTATCGCTGTGTCCCATGAGGCTGCCATGGGCTGGAGGGTCACAGACTGGGGGACAGAGCACGGCAGTTGCAGGCAGTCCCCAGTTCTACAGAACTGGGAAGGTTTACATCACTTCTCAGTGCCCCCTTGAGAGGAATAGTTCTGAATCTCATAGTCATCATCAAGAAAAATGTGAAGTACGTAGGAAATGCTTTCTGCACTCTGCAGGATTGCCTATGAGATGCCCGTGACTGTTTCATAATCTTTGACGAGTGTAGGGGATCTGGGAAGGAGGGTTACTAACTGCCCTTTCTCCTGTTCTTTTGTGGGATGAGGCACTGCACAAATATATAAAAACATACCTTCTTCTCGTAAGCTCAGATAAGTGATTTTTTTTTATGTTTTCTACAGTAAAGTTTCATAGAGAAGAAAGGAAAGGGAAATTGCTCCTGAGCAAGAGCAGTGAGCAAGTAACAGAAAAGTGTTTTAAACTGATGTAATTTGCAAGGGGAATGGGGGTTGTTTTGTTTCTTATAAGGCCACATCATAAGTTGGAGCAGCTAGTACATAAAACAAAATATTTAATATTAGTGCAGCATAGATTTAAAAAAAATGCCAAGGTAGCCCAGAGACCATAAAGCCTTCATCAAGTTTTTGACTTGTTTGACTACTTATGAGTTAGTTAGTACATTTGGTACCATTACTAATAGCTGCATTAAGTAGAGCCGTTCTCAGCTTTTGTGTAATGTACTTTTCCTGTTCCTGAATCAGTCACTGATTTACACTCAATCTCAGATTATAGTGGGAGTCCGTAGATCAATTGGTTATTCTTTCCACAGGTTTTTATTGATCTCTCTAGTAGAGCATTCAGAGCCTCACCCTGATTAATAATAGCACCTCCATTCCCCAACTCACCTCAGCTGCAAACCAAGGTAACAATTAGCTCAGAGGAGGCACAGAAAACGGCAGTGTTAACTATATTCGTGCACAGCATTTCTCGATTTATCTTTCTAACTTATACATGCTGATTTTACACATACTTTACACGTGTTTTAAACCATTTTGTTATCAGTCGATATTTTTGTGCTTGAGTTTGAAAATGAGTTCATCCCCATAGCAGCTGGTATTTACTTGCAATTCTAGAATAAACCTTGGAGACCAAGGACCGAAAGGATAGTAAATGGTTTCTTTTTCCTAATTTTTATTTTATGTGCATTGGTGGATTTTTGACATGGGTGTCAAATCCCCTAGAACTGGAGTTACAGACGCTTGTGAGCTGCCAGGTGGGTGCTGGGAATTGAACCAAGGTCCTCTAGTAGAGCAGTCAGTGCTCTTAACCTCTGTGCCATCTCTTCAGCCCCTTCTTTTTCCTAATTTTGAGTGCTCTGTATCCGGCATATGATAAGAATGCACATTGTGACTATAGGATTATGGCATGTGTGTGTTTAAGGAAAGGGTAAAACGCAGAAGCCACCTCTCTTGGGACTCTCGGTATCGTAAGAGATTTTATCTAAGTGGACAAGCATACCATCCAATAATGTGTGGGCTGCATTAACAAACCGTGACATTGGGTGCTGTGTGGAGGGTTTGCCGTGGAAGATTGGTTGAAAGTAAAGAGGAGCTCTTCCTCCTGCATTCCCTCCAGTCCCAGACACAGAAGGTTTTGCTCCTGTGCTCCAAAAGAACTCCATGTATGCAGGACACAGGCGAAGCAAACAGATAAGCAAGGTTTCTTTTACCCAGTGTGAGGTGAATGTGGCAAGTAAGACTACTCTCCAGGGCAGAGTGACTGGGCAGAGGAGCAACAGCAAAGGGCTACTCCTGGGTTCACCTGGATTTACAAGTCCTGATCTACGGTCTCTTACTGGCTTTTTTTTTTTCACCCTGAAATGGTCTGGGGTGGGTCCATTCTTGGAGCAGGGGGAGGTATTTTAGAAAGTACTCTTAACCACAATTCATTCTATTAGAATTAGATGCAGGAATCCATATGTGAGTAATTACTCATAAAGCTTAGAAGTTTGCTGGGAACACAGCAATGACACCTTATTGTTTTTGCGAGACCCCTGTCCTCCTTTGCTCAGCTTGGCTGTCTCATACCCAGCCGCCCTCTCGTGCTCCTGGATCTTGTTTTCTCTATGACAGATAGACTGGAGGAGTAGACATAATGTTTGTAGGGTAATTCTCCAATACAAGAGAGATATCAGTGGCCTCATGGGTGTGCTTTAGAGATGTGTTATTTGGCCTCACTGATGATGGAGTTAGGCATGAGGGAGGGTAGAATCCAAGATCTCTCAGATTTGGGCATCTTCAATTCACTCGTGATTGATTTCCACTGTCCTCACCCCATAGAACGTACATCTTTTCCAGAAAGATCTCCACCAACTAGCTGGGACTCCAGCTTGCTGGGCCCATGGACAAGTAGCCACAGCTGTGGTGGCACATGACAGTTGAAAAGCTTAGCTTTGGATTAAGGTCTCCTACTAATAAACACATGAAATCAGACTTTGGCATTTCTTAGTGCCTAGCAGCATTAATTGTTAAGATATGGAAAGCTCCAATTAATTACTACCATATACCCAAGAAAATCTGTTAAGTTTCTTCACAAGATATGTCTCTCCCTACAACTTTCTAATGCACCTAGCAGTAAAGTAGGAAGCTCACATTGCCAGCTAATACGTAACTGCCTTAAATAAAATAGAACTGTCAAGAGTAGGGGAAAAGAATCGCGTGTATGTGAAACAAAAATCACGAAGTTCTTTATTTTCATAAGTGTGGTTAGATTTGTATGTTCCTTCCACATTGAGAATAAAATCCAGGAAATGTGTGACCATATCTGTGTACTCAGTGAACAGCCATTCCTCTGTAGTCTCCCCTGGGTGGGACTGGGACTCCACCGTTAACTTCTGCACTGGCCGTAAGCTCACTGCCATCCATTGTTTGATGCTCTGGTTTTCCCTTAGTTTCAGCTAGTATTTTAGAGGCTGCAGCTTCATTTTAAAGACATGTACATGAAAATTATTTTTGAGATGTTGTTTATTTTATGTGTAGGGGTGTTTTTCTGGCATGTATGTTCGTGTACCATGCATATATCATGCTCTGAAATTGGCCTTACAGATGGTTGTGAGATGCTCTGTGGATGCTAGGAACAGAAGCCAGGTTCTGTGAATGAGCAGTCAGTGCTTATAACTCCCGAGCCTTTTCTCCAGTTTCCAGGGCATGGTACAATCATCTTGTCTCTTTGGCTACGCTTTTCAAGCAGCATGTCTGCATTGTTCCCCGTCCTTTCACTAGAGCTGTAAGCATCCAGAGATGAACTATGGTAAAACACTTGACTGGAGTATTGCCTATTAGCAGAGAAAGGCAATGACAATACACCCAAGCACAAGGAAGAAATTATGAACTAAAAAACTATGCACAGAACTAAACCTAAGTGCAATGACAGAGACTCGCCTCTTGCACCACGCAGACCTCTCTGCAGTCAACTGAGGAGCCTACACTAGGTCATCTAGGTAGGCAAAGAGCTTCCTGTTTATATTTCAGGGTCCTGTAATCTGTCTGTGATGAATATGGCCTTCAGCAGTCTCAGACTTATGGCTGTAAAATGACAAATGGTAGCATTAATCTTTGTGTTGTTGCTTTCCCCTGTGGTCATTATAGGGACAGCCAAGGTCAGTGCAGCAGTAGGACCGGAGTGCAGTTTTCTTCTCCTTCCCTGCGGTGTGTTGACACTGCCTATTACCTGTATTATTTCTCTCTCATTTGCCCGAATTCCTGTTCCAGTATAGATTTTAGAACTACTGAGTCTCTGTGATCCAAACCCAAGGAGACATGTTTCTTCTAACTGCCATGCAGGAAATGGGCTTCACCTGTGTCCTGCCCTTCACTGAAAGAGAAACCTGTAAAAGGCATGGAGTAACAAGGCTTGGAAAACAAGTACTACTTCAAGCCTGCCGTGCTGTGCCTTTTCCAAGACTCGCTGCAGACGATGTCATCACCTGGGGGAGCGGGAGGGATTCATCATCCATGAATTCTCAGATGATTAACTTGGACCCGTGCCACTAACAGCCACACCTGCTCTTTATATTGCCTTTTCCGTCTCCGTTCATATTTTTTTACCATATGACTTCTTTACCTATAGATTCTTTTCTGTCCAGCTTGCATTCTGCAAGAACTATCTGTACAGAACCGCAGCTATTTATGTCTGTAACAAAGTCACCTATACAGCCATTACCCCAGGGGTGACAATAAGGAAAATGATCCTAAGCTATTTATTTGGCGATGATTTCATGTTTTTGTGTATGTCAAATCTTAAAACTGTGATGCCCACTACATCACCTCCTAGTCCCAAGTGGCTATTTAAATAGGAACCAAGTTGAAATTGGTAAAATTTTAAAATCCGGCAGGTCATGCTAGAACTATTGCAAGTGTTACATACACACACACACACACACACACACACACTCCCATCTTCACAGAAAGTTCTACTGGGCAGCATTGTAGTGCAGTGCTTCTCCTAAGTAAAATGAAAGAAAAGATGAAAAATGCCCTTTTTAATTATTTTGGATTAGTGCATACATTTCCTGACAAATCTCCAAAGTGTTGACGACATGAGGAGAGGAATTTCATCAGTAAAATTCAAAATTGTATTTATCTAAATGGAAGTTGTCAATACTTAGGAAGCAGAATAAAGTATATGCTGGATGGCTTTCACCTGGACTCAAGCTATAAGGAAACCATGCAGGAGAGGCATAGTATTTTGCTTGTTTATGGCTCTTGTAATCATATAGAATAGTCCTACAGGCTCATACAGTGGCTATTAACATGCAGGTCTCTGAAAATTCAAATGGCGCTTATTTCTGTCTGCTTCTCCTCTTATGTCTGTGCTAAGACTAGCTAGATTGGTGAATCTGTTCTCCAGTTTTATGCAGAAGGGACCAGACACAGTGCTAAGTGCCTGTCTGCCTAAGTCAGCTGGACCCAGAGTACCCTGCTTACTGTAAGGAGCACACTGGAGTAGAAGCAGCACTGTTTCTCTCTTGATCTGTGATCTGAGTCAGAGTGACAACAAGTTTTTGGAGGAGAGCAGCAATGTGGGTCTTCCTAGGAAAGAATACAGGTTTTGCGAGGCAAATTAAACCATTTAACACAGGCCACAGCATGCTATAATCTGTGTGTCTTGCCTGCTTGGTAGGTGTATGATATAAAGTGCATCCATTTGTCACCCTGTGGGCATCCATATGACTGCCCTTGTGAACTAAACTCCACTTAGAGCAGCAGTAATTCATTATATTAAGTGTTATTTGGAAGTTTTGCCATTTATTTGATGATAATATATAAGGCCAAGATTCCCCCTTCCCCCCTCCCCTGTACATAAACACATATACTTCACCCTGTACATGCACTGAAGGCCAAATTCACAGGACAATGGGGTCTGAAGATGGAGCCTTTGGGAGGTAATTATGGGTTTAGATAAAATCATGAGAGTGTGACCCTCACAATGGGATTTATAAAGAGACAGTGTGTTCTCTCTGCCTCTCTTCATTACCGTGTGAACACACAGCAAGAAGGAAGTGTGGGATGGAGAATGTTTGTCAGTAGTAGAGTATTTGCTGAGCAGGAATGAGGCTCCGTGTTCATTCCCAGATACCTCTGCCCCCCACCCCCCAAAGCTGCTATCCACAAGCTAGGAAGAGAGCCCTCACAAGCCTCAAGTATACTGTCACATGAGACCAATTCAGGGAATCTAACAACATACTACTAGAAGGAAATCTCCAAGCAAGGAAGAAGATTGCCATTCATTTTTCTATTTCTAGTTGAGAATGGCAATGAAAGGAGAGACTTCTCCAAGAATTTAAGGTGCAATTGATGTTTAGTATTCAGGTAAAGCAGCAGCTTTTATGATAAGAATCAATGAATGTGAGAAAGTCCACACCAAACTAACGTGGGCATCCTTTGTGGCATTAGTGTGTACTCAATTGCTCACATTCAAGCCATGCCATAAAATAAAAGCAGTAGTCCCTGGGGGTGAAGGCAGAGCCTGGGTGCAGTGCCCGGGTTATAGGAGCCTACCCAGATGGGTCTGAAGCCAGCAGCTTTTAAGGCTGGAATGAACTTGTGGCTGTTTAGAATCTGTGGCACATGAGATGAGAGCCCAGTAAGCAAGAGAAAAGTCAAGATTGTTATAAGCAGAGAGACATTGGAGCCAACAGAAGGGATGAACATGATGTAGGCGAGACGGAAGCTTCAGCTTAGCTATTGGTCAGGGGCTTGTGATGGATGTTTATCTTGTTTGACTTCTCCATATGAAGTTGGGTACCGTTCTTTCAAGGTCTTTGAAGAATTTTGCTGGGCATTGCGCTGAATCTGTAGATTGATTTTGGTAAGATTGCCATTTTTACTATGTTAATTCTGCCTACCCAAGAGCATGGGAGATCTTTCCACTTTCTGGTGTCTTCTTCAATTTCTTTCTTCAAAGATTTAAAGTTCTTCTCATATAAGTCTTCCACTTGTTTGGTTAGAGTTATTCCAAGATATTTTATTCTATTTGTGGCTATTGTGAAGGGTGTTGTATCTGATTTCTTTGAGAGCCCTTTTATCATCTATGTAGAGGAGGGCTACTGATTTTTTTTTTTTAGTTAATCTTGTATCCTGCTGCATTACTGAAAGTGTTTGTGAGTTGTAGAAGTTCCTTGGTAGAACTTTTGGGGTCGCTTATGTAAACTATTATATCAGCAAATACACTAACCATATCTTGAAGTCAGCTATTAATGCCTCTTCATGTGCATCCCAGTATCATCTATTTAGACAAAATAACAATCCCACACTATGCAGTTTTGATTGGTGAAAAGTTTGGTAAATGAGTGATTCTGTGTGTTCCACCCCAGAACTGTCCATCTCCAGTCTCTTTTCCACCAAACCTTTCTGTCTTCAGCACTCATCACTTGTTGAAGGCAGCAAGCCTGTCATGTCCCATAGTCCAGTTTGGGGCACTGCCTAGTAAGTCTTTGGCTGCAGGTGGCAGCAATCTACTTGTTTTCTTACTTGGAAGGGTTAGTTGACAGAATTGACTGAAACCCAAGGAGAGCATGGTCAATCCGGTTTTGGATGATTCAAGGAAGGAAATGGAAATATAGCTATCAATGTGGAACCAGCTTTTAAGGTCATTGAAAGCAACAGGAAGTCCTGTGTGGCACTGAGGAACCACTGGCATCAGATACATTCCCTTGAAAAGCCACTTCACTGCGGTTTCCTTTTGTTAAAACATGTAAAGGGCATGTTCTACCCTCTGCAGTGGAGAGCTGGCATGGCGAGTGTTGTGGGTTTAGCTTATGGATAGAAACCTTCCATAAATTAATAATGAACCTCACTTTACTGTATTAAACACACTCAGTTGTTCTGCCCTCACGCACTGGCATTGCTGACAGTGCTGCCCTTCCTCCTTCCATGTCATCGCAGCTCTCCCTCTGCCTAGCCCTCTACGATGTCTACAAACTCAGGCTGTGAGGTGACCTTTGTTCCTTTTATTTTTCTCTTGCACATAAAATTTATTGAAAATCTGTTTAGAATACTTCCTACCATGGGGGTCCAAACCTTGGTGATACCACTGCTGTGTCACTAAACCTGTGACATAAGCTTCATCTAACTTTACTGTCTTGTGTCTTCCTTTTAAAAGAAAATTAGACAACCAAAATACATGTGTGGCTCTCATTTATGGATGATCTCTTGATTTGCTCTCATTCCTAGATTTAAGCTCAAATTATAATTGCCCTAGCATTTGTTTGCTATCAGACCTCTCTAGAGGGACTGATGATATGTGATATGTAAGATGTGTGTGTGTGTGTGTGTGTGTGTGTGTGTGCGCGCGCGCGTGCGTGTACATGTATGTGCTTGTGTATGCATGTGCATGTGTTTAACTGAAATAGATTCTTCTCTCATACAGCACATCCTGACCCATGTTTTCTCCCTCCACTCCTTCTCGCTCTTTCTCTCTCCCTTCAGAAAGGAGATAACAACCTAATAACAAGAAAGGGAAAAGTCCCTACCCAAAGCTGTACAAAGCAACCCAACAGAAGGAAAAGAGGCCCAGGAACAGTCAAATAAGTCAAGGACACACCCACTCCCACAGTTAGGAGCCCCACAAAAACATCAGGCTAACAGCCACATCATGTACTCAGAAGACCTGGTGCAGACCCTTGCAGGCCCCGTGCTTGCTGTTTCAGTCTTTGTGAGCCCATGGGCCTGCTTAGTTGATTCAGTGAGCCATGTTCTCCTGGTGTCCCCCATCCCCTCTGGCTCCTACAGTCTTCCACAGAATACTCAGAGATCCAAGGGTAGGACCCAATGGAAACCTCCAATTTAGACTCTCTCTCTAAATAATGTCTCTAATAATGTCTGGTTGTGGGTCTCTGCATCCACTCCCATCTCTTGGAGGAAGCCTCTCCAATAATGCCTGGAAAGGAACCAATCTGTGGGTGTAGCAAAATATTATTAGGAATCGTTTCATAATATTTTTTTTGGACCAGTAATATGTGGTTCTTATCTTAGGTTTCCGAACTATCCAGTCTCTGGTTCCTGGCTATCTAACAAGTTTCAGACTTGGCTCCCCTCTTGTGGAGTGGTCCCCAAGTTAAATCAGACATTGGTTGGACACTCTCACAAGCTCTGTGCCACCATTGCCCCGGCATATCTTGCAAGCATGACAGATTGAAGGTTTTTGTGGCTGGGATGGTGTCCATGTTTGCCCTTTCTATAGTCTGCAGAGTGCCTTCTTGCACCAAAGAGACTAGAATATAAAGGCTCCAAGATGGTTGGCACCAGCTGAACCTCTCCACATTTAATGAGATATGTGGATATTATCCTCAGCAATGGGACCCCTCTTTCAGTTTGCAGAAAGCAATCCTCTGTTCTAGCATCAGCCCAGGTTGTTTGAGTATCTCCATGTGATCCCCCTTTGCCAACAGCTAAGATATGTAAGTTTTATAAAGCTGGTCTAATGAAATCCAGTAGATTCTATGGCTTATCTTTATCTTTTCAGAATGCCCAAAGCCAGGAGGCTAGGACCAGGGTTTGAGAAGGGCTGGATCCTTCCGTGGAGCCTCTCTGCTTGGTTTAGACACTGTCTTCTCCTGAGTCTTTATAAGTCTTTCCCTTTGTCTCAGTGTCCCATCCACCTCCCTCTCCTATTAGGATACCAGTCACATTGGATTAGAATGTTACTTTGTTTTGTTCTCTATCATCTCTTTAAAGGCTCTTTCTCCTAACACGGGGCAGGCAGGGGGGAGGGGAGCTTGGAATCTAGCCTGTGATTTTCAGGAGCCATAACTCTGTTCGTGCTATTTTACATCTTGTCTCTCCACTCTCTTAACTCTGTGAGGTGTTGGGAAATTAAACAACTCACCCTCTAAACATAACACCTATTTTATGTCAGAGCAGAGTTATGACTTGGGCCCTCTGAAATCCGGGGCAATTATTTTATACACCATTGCTCTCCCCAGAACTCTAACGCAGAGTTATGCATGGCCTGTTTGTGCTTTCCCTTTACTGCCCAATGTGTTTGCTCAGCACCACTGAGTACCCGGGGCACCAGTCCTTTCCTGCCCTGGGTGCTGAGCAGGCAATCATGGATTGTCCCTCATATGTCCTAAATTCTCTAATATTCCTGTCCCTGATACCGAATCACGGGAAAAAATTGCTCTCTAATTCCTTTCCAGATCACATCTATTCATGCATCCTTAAGTGCGTAGGCCATTGTAGCCCTGCTTCCCAGGAATGGACATTTCAGCCTTGGACGGGGAATGCTGACTTGCTTAGCAGTTGAAATCCTGTTCCTCGGGGTTTATGTCTCACTCTGCGTGTGGCCTAGACACTGGCCTTGTCTCACTCTCACCAGCCATCCCTGAAAGGATAGACGTTGCTTTCATGAAGCTCTTTCCTTCTGAACATTTCAGAGCGTTGTGAACACGAGCCACACGTGCGGTATGCCTGTAGATGAGTAGGTGGCAAGTATTTTTACCCCATTTTCTTAAAGCAGAGACAGAATTCACTGCACACCAGTCCCCTGCAAAGCTGAGCAGCTTGGACTAAGCCAGTCTCAGCTCCACATGTTTTATCCAACAACACACTCTGGACAGACAGAACAGATCAGGGGCAGAAGCTCGTCCTTTGCAGAGGATGTGTACATGTTCAGTCAGAAGGCTTTATGGTGACAGTGACTCTAGGACTGTGGAGTCTGAATGCCAGTAGAGTCTGGGATGAGCCTGACTGGGAAATTGCTCTGAAAGAACAATGCACTTGTGAATTTGGTGAACTAGAGGCCACCTGTCTCCCCATGCAAATCTAATACCAGTGCTGTCGAAACAGGCCCTCCCTCCCCTGGCTCAGAATTCTTTTTCGTTCTTCTGTAGTACAGTTGTTCCTGTCCCCTTTGGTTTTGCTTTCTGTGATATTGTTTACCCATGATCAACAAGGCTCCAAACTTACTAAATTGAAAATTCCACATGCTGGGGTAATGGCCCAGTTGATAGAATGTGTATCACACAATCACAAATACCCAGATTCAGATCCCTGGTACCCACACGAAAGCTGAATGAGGTAGAACCCTCATGGAGCTGGCTTCTTTGCCAGCCTAGCCAAACAGTGAGCTCCTGGTTAAGTAAGCTATCTTGTCTCAAAAGAACAAGGTAAAGAACAATAAAGAGAGGCAATCTGTCATGACTCCTGGCCTCCACTCACATGTTCGTACATATGTCTGAGCATTCCCAAGCATATATATGTGTACACACACAAACATCACATACATAAAAACACAAAGAAAATTATAGAAATAGACATTGCATGATTTTTAGGTTACTTACTGTGTCTATAGTAACCATTTGCAGCATCCCAGGGCTTCCTCTATAGAATCTTCCCTTTGCTCAGTGTTTCCTACCTGTGTATGTTTTCCAGACATTAGTCACATAGTAACTGTTTCAGTTGTCAGATTGACTGCCATAGTATCACAGTGCTTGTGTTCAGAGTCACCTTTATTTTCCATAACAATGGTACAAGTCACTAAAGCTAACAATTGGGATGGTTCCTTTAAGTGAAAAATTAAAGTCCCTTACTGTCTGAGCATGGTTTAATAGTATCAGTGTCCTCAAGTTCCTACAGGGGTCATGGGATGTGTCCCTCGATAATAAGGGAGAGTGTATCCATAGCTTATTATACTTCGTTCTGTTATTTTTCTGCTTAGAGTCCATGCCAATTTCACCTTTGTGGTAAACAACCCAAATATTTTTTCTGGAGTGGAAAGGAAAGAATTGATCTCTAGTGTTTTAACTATCATGCTGTTGTGACGTCACGAGTCCCTTGAAAGGCATGCAGTGGACTGCTTATGTTGCCCCCTCCACGAACTCTCTGCTTGACTGTACTGAAGAAGTCTCTTCTAGGCCAAGGCTTTGATGTAATAGACAAGAGAGTATGATCCAACCAACCACTTTATCATCAGCTTCTCCAAGAGGAGCAGGTGTCAACATGCATGAGGGGCATTTGCATTACCTCCTGCAAACTTTCCCCTTGGATGGACACAACACAGTGCCAACAGCCAGGTACTGAACTCCCGAGAGGAGGCTGAGCATCATTTCATGGCTCAAGCTTCCAAATGTCTCTGCGGCTCCAATAAAAGGTGCTTTAAATAGAGGTGGCTGTTAAAAATAAGCACTGCCAATTCTCAAGCTTGCCCCTGTGTTTCCCTCTCCCTTGCTTCCTGGGATGTTTTTCATGATGCCAGTAAAGCCCGAAAACTGTGGCTAATGGAGAGGAAAGGAGAGCATGCTCTTTTTGTCATTCGAATGAACCATGAGTTATCCTTTCTGACTCACCTTGAGCACACAAAGGCAGCCAATCAGCAGGGAGCAGCCTACCAGGATGTTTCTCTAGTGACTCATGCGATCCTGGACCAAAGAGCTTGCAGCAAGCCAAACAAGTCTATTTTTAAATATGGGAGGGAGCTTTCCTAGGACAGCGTGGTGGTGAAGCCTACACACTTGCTGGCTTATTTTAAGTCAGGCCCTAAAATGTGTGGGCATGGTCTCCACAGAGTCTTCTCTGGTGGTTTGGTTTGGTTTGGTTATGTTTGAAGGAGGTGTTTAATGATTAGCCAGCACTAACCGGAATGGGGCACTCTAGGACAATATGTTCACTTGAGAATATGAAGAACTTTCTAAAGTAGGGACTCTGTTGACTTTGCTGCTCTGGACAGAAGGCCACTTTGATTCTAACTCTGCGCATGACTTCAATCCCAGCACTTGGCAGGGTATGGCACCAAAGCAGGTGGATTGCTATAAGTTTGAGGCCAGCCTGGTCTACATAAAGAGGTCCAAGCCATTAAGAGCTGCTTAGTGAGACCATGTCTCAATCAAGCAAAGCAAAAAGGATTTAATCTTTCTCATGGGTGTTCTGTGAGAACTGAATAATAACTGTAAAAAAAAAAAAAGAAAGAAAGAAAGAAAGAAAGCAAGCAAGCACCAAGAACAGAGACTGGTATATATGACATTCTACATAATTATGTGATGAAAATTCAATGGTTTGATTAGGTCAATTTTCTTAATCTTCCTTAGTCTGTATTAACCTTGCATTAAAGGAGACACATTTTGTGTCATCTTTATTAGGCAAATGAACAAATTTCAGTCCCTGAAATTGGGAGCCCAGGATTTGTTAATTTTTCCAAACACTAACACAGTAAGATTGAAAAATGCAGAATTGTGTTCCCACATCCTAGCACCGTGATTTCAAAACCCACCTGAGATGGAGAGGTGAATCTTCAGTAAAATAAACAAAGGATTTTTGTTTAGTTTTGGTTTTTTTTAAACAGTAGCCTAGGCTGCCTCAGAATTCCCTATATATAGTCCAGGCTCCATGGAACTTAGGACAGTTCTTCTACCTCAGACAGCGAGTACATCCACTTGGTTTAATAATTATTTATTTAGTTAGTATTAAACCATTTCAGATAAACATCTTAAGGAACCTTAACCTTTATTCCATGCTAGAAGCTCTCTCACTCGCTTTGTGGTTCAGTCAGGACTCTGATCCCAAGTGACCCCTTAAGCCCTGTCTCCTGTCATTTCTGGTCAGTGAGCTGAGTATCTAGTTTTTGTTTCTGTTCTAAAACATGCTGATCAGAGTTAACATAGAGGAGGAAAGAGTTTATTTGCTTTCCAATTCCAGGTTACAGTCCACCATTAAGGGAAATCAAGGCAGAAACTTAAAGGCAGCCCTGCTTGCTCTTCACACTGGTTTCATTACCTCAGACCAGTGAACTCACCGTATAGTCATGAAGCAAAACAGGAGTCATGGAGGAGAATGACTTATGATCAGATAGCTCAGGACCACGTGCCTAGGAGTGGTGCTACCTACCGTGGGCCCTCCTGTACCATCAACCATCAAGACAATCTCCAGTAGACATATCCACAGGCCCATCTGCACTAGGCAGTTTCTCAGTTGAGAGTTTCCCTGCAGATGACTCCAGGTTCTATCAATTGACAATTAAAGTAGACCAGGGCAATGAGCTCCTTCTCATGCCTTAGACAACAGGACTGAGACCAGTGGCCCCCCCCCCCTTGGAATTGTTAGGAAGTTGGAAGGAAATCTTTGTAAGAAAGCAATTCCTGGTCCTTGTGTTTCAAGTCTTCCTTCCTACTTGGCCATATCTGAGACCCCACATACCATGGAATTACGATTATATACTTTTCAAATTTTTTAGCCAGTTATTATTCTGTCCAGGTGCTGAGAGACCTCTGTTTGCTTGGCTCAGGGCTTATTCGCATGCTCTTTGGCCCACAGAGTGTGGTCCTTGTGTGTCCCTCTTTAAGGGATTGAACACAACTGTTTGAGGTAAAAATGTTAGGGATTTAACTCATTGCTTATTTACTGATACAAATCGCTAATCTCCAAAATCCTACATTGGCAAAAACATGATTGTCAGTAGACTTACTCCCTTAAAGTCACTTGTGTCTCCCTTTATTCAGCCCCCTGGGGTTAAAGCACTGGTAACTCTACTCAGCAAGCCTTGAGACGGTGTGACAGGATGAGAAGGGCCTGCAGTGGGCACTAAAACCATGCTCCTGTGCAACGTTGGGGACAGTAACTACAGAAGTCCCCTGCTGCGAATTGATTTGCACAGGTGTGATGCTGCTCTGTATTTTAGAAACATAATCAGATATATTTTCCACTAAGATTGTATAATAAGTTTGCTTCCAATATAATAGTCTGCATTCTTTTTGAGAGGATCTCTACAATCTTTATAATATTCTTTACAATAGTCTTCATTGTTTTCTATGAAGGTAGGGGTTCTCTACCTTGTTGGTAATATTCTTTGTCTTTTTTTTTTTTTGAGGGCACCTCTACAGTGTTTATAATAGTCTTCATTGTCCTTTCTGCGGGATCCAGTTTGCAGGATTGCTACAGATTTTATACTATTTTTTTTTTAGCAATATTCTTCATTGTTCTGTTTTATGCTGGGTCCCTACATTGTTTAGAAGGTCAGAGTAAAACAAACTGGATGGAAAGTCTGAGACACAGAGAGGGGATAAAGTATGCCAGACAGACACCAGCAACTTCAAGCTACTCCACTGCAAAATAATAATAATAATAATAATAATAATATTCCTTGCTGTAAGGAATGGGCATAAAATATACCAAGAGTTGTCAAAACACTGGCCAATTGAACTTGGGAGCTAATTTCCTCCATAGTTCTCTTTTAAGCATCTAAAAAAGTTGAGGTCATTTTGGAGGCTGGACTATTTTAATTCATCCAGTAGAGGTGTATGATGTGGCTTCTTGCTGAGCAAGTCCCCTTCTGTCTGCTGCTCCACTGCAGGAGGGCTGTGGTGGAGCTGATTGCACAAAAGCTGCTGGGAATATGCTTCTTGTCCTGCAAAATAAAGAGCGGCACAATCAGAACCACAGAGAAGGGAGGTGTGGAGCTGGGGGCACAGAGAAGGGGTGGGAGGGAGTGTGTGTGCTCCTGAAAGGCTGAGCAAGTGGGAGCCATGAAGAGACCAGACATGACTAAATCACAGCCCTGTTTCTCCTTGACTCGTTGCTTGGAGGGACTCGAGCAGGTACAGAAGACGAAGTCAATGGGAGGTTCATGGGTGCAGTGCCCACAGCAAAGTGCTGGTCTGGAAGAAGGTGACTAACACAGTGGTCTTCACACAGCCAAGCAGGTGACTTGGAGGGGTGTTTGATATATAACAAACACACATATCAATTGTGATTGACTTTAAGAGCTTACTCACTGGTCAAAAAAACAAACAAATAAACAAAAAAAAAACAGTTACAAGTGGCAGTATGCAGTGGAACATAGTTGGCTGCTTACTGAGGCCTTTGTATTTCGGTTAGTGATGCCTAAAGCTGATCACTGTTAGATCCCGTCAGGGGAGGCTTTGACTGAGCAGTTACAAGTAGGCACATGTTAAGAGTGAGCCTTGACCTGTCGCAGTCCTTGCATTCAAATGTATCCTAGTCAGAATCACTTATTTTTCCCGTTTTGTCTGCTCCTCAGGTTAGTGCCACGCGCTTCAGGTCAGAGGTGATCTAAGTCCTCAGTTGGCCCTGTGTAGTATATATAGTCAATGGAATCCATCCTAGCTGAATTTTAATCACCGCTACCACACTGTAATCCTCAAGTGCCCATCTTGCATGGTGAGATAGGTTATTATTTATATCCATGACAAATTTGATCTCTGACAGTCTCTACTTTAAAAACAAATTAGATGTGCTTTGTGTATAAATGCACACAGTATGACTGATTCTCCTTTCCAGGAAATGCATTCTCTCTATCGTCTTTTCTCCTCGGGCCAAAAAGGTGCAGTCTTACACTTGAAAGTCCCCCCAGAAATGATGGGTTCTTCCCCTCTACCTCCAAGAGATGAGGTACCAGGGATTCAAATCCTGTTTCCTACTTTTCTTGATCTGAGTTAGTGGACAAAGGACAGGAGCAAGCCATAAAGGATGATCATTGTATAATTACAAGCAAACTCCCAGGGGTCGCTCCACTTCCGTTATCAGAAATCTTCATTTCCTGGGATTTCTCTCTATTCACTTTTGGCTAGATAGCTCACAAGATGACCGTGTCAATGCTACGTTATGACTTAACAGAATAACCAGGGCTGAGTTGTGGGTAGCTGACTAAGTAAGACTTCACCACAGCTTCAACCAAAGCTACGTTGGTTCCAAGAAAGTGCCACGCTCTATGCTGTACATGTTACGGGGCTAGAATGTGCAGAGCAGTTAATACATGGCAGATGGCCCCCCTTTCCTCCCATGCTCCTTTCATGTCCTAAATTCACCGAGTGGCTATGCAGGTTTCTTCCTGGAGGCCCTTGTTCTCCTCCTTCTTTTATTTTTCCATCCATGTACTAGTAGTGTCTTTCCAAAATTACTCCGGTACTGTCATTTTATAAACCTTTGTATTTGATGGCTTTGGGTCTTCTAAGTTTACCATTTGAGCTATATACATAATTTTCTTTACTGAAACTCATAGCAACGAATACTTATGTTTATCTTTGTAATGCTTATTTTTTATATCATATGACCCACTTTACATTAATCTCTAACCCTAACAGCTCAGTGAGATCAAAAGTTTCTTTTTATTTTAATGAGAAAATTAAGGTCCAGCACGACCAAAGGACACTCAAGGTCATGTTGCTACTCTGTGGGAATACCAGGCTTGGCACCTGCAGTCCCTCTGGTCTTCTGTAACCAGTCTCCAAGCCTGAGACACAGCCTCAGTAGATTTTTGGTGAGGTGGGTGTCTTGATTTTCAACACTCACACTGGTTTAGTATTTCTTGCCTCTTTTCTCTAAGACCTGGAGAAAGGCCTGGAGGGAAAGCGAACAGTAAAGCCTTGGATTCACTACTGTGTCTGTCATTGTAGATTTCATGCTATTTTTAGGCTGGGTAGACGGTAAAAAGGACTACCCAGAGCTCTATTAAAGCCAGCTTCAGGAGCCGTGAAGTGCTGACAGAGTTTAAAGCCTCGGATTCTGTCTGAAATAGCGGGGGCGGGGGGTGGTAGCTTCTATATTGGCTGAACTTAGGGAAATGAGGGAACTGCCAGTTCTTTGCTCTGGCTCTCTTCTCCTCACCTCTCCTACCTACAAAAGGTTCTGAACTCTGAACATCTTCCCACACAGTGTTACTCTGCAAAACCCAACAGTTAAGGAATACCAGATCTAAAAATAGAAAGCCCAAGGTCTTCTAGGGGACAGCAAGATGATTTTCCTGCGAAGGTATATGTATGCATTTGCATCCGAGGATTCATAAATGTGTAATCTGGACTTACAGTAGAACCACACATAGTCCTAAGGTGAGTTTCTGTGCCGTGAATAGCTACTGACATTTTCTGATTGCTTCGGCAATTGTCATAAATTAAAGTCTTTTGAGTGTATAAGACTTCTCTCCTCTTCCTTGTAATTTCTAGTTTTACAGTAAAATGCCATATGTGTTAGCCCTATTTATTAATCTTTCAAAGTGCACATTTTCAAAGATCATTGCTAGTCAAATGGCTCACAATGTCATGGTAGAAAAAGTATAATTTCCCCAGTGCTTCTCAAGCCAATGTCTCCCCGTTGCTCCAAATGAGTCCAAAGACTCTCTTTGCATAACTCAGGTCATGGAGAGCTTTTTAGCGTTTTAAAATTTACATGTGTCTGAGAAAATTGCCATGAAAGAGCAAAATTGGTCTATGCTTGCCAGTGTCATCTTGTCATTTCCTCTTTAGTTAGCTAATTTTCTTATATAATGGTCTACATTAGCTCGTCTGAAGAGGTATAAAAAACATAACAATTTTCTTATGAAGAATAAATACTCACACAGAAAACACTACGCTTGGCCCGTAAATGTCACTTTGATGTCTTAACACCATAGTAAAATGTGAAGAGCATCCGGTCTCTAAAGGAATGGATAAAAGCTGTGAGGTTCAGTGCAGACAGTTTCTAAGTTCTCTTAGCTTTCTATGAGCATTCGAGGGTGAAAAAGAAAAATGCACTCTCTTACGTGTGCATGCATATGTATGTGCTTGTGTATATGTGTGCATGCATTGTGCATGGAGGGGAGTGAGAGCAAGAGTGTTACCTGAGAAGGGAACTCTGATGAGAGGTGTGAGGTTGCATGGTCACAGCAATTTTAGAAAGCGTTCTTCCTGCTCAGAGCTCGTGCACTACAGCACAGCCGCCATCTTATCCTCAGGGCGAGAGGGCCTCATCTCATATTGTTCAACAGAAAAGAAAAACGCATCTACGTTGGCAGGTGCTGCTTTGGATGACTTCTGTATTCTATGAGTTCTTGTCCCAAAGGCTAATTCCCCGTTGTAACCTCACTAAGTGGAACTTTGCAAAAACGGAGGCATTTCTGTGGTTAGGGTTATTGCTTGTTGTTTAGAGAGAGTTCTCCCGTGCGAATAGGGTTTTACAGAAACAAATATGGCTTCTTGTCCTGGGATGTAATCTCTTTTTCACACAAACATTCCCATAGTTTTTCCATCTGTCATGTAGTCAATGGCCTTAGGGGCGGCAGATGCCCTCAGAACTGTGAGTGGCATTAACATCTTTTCTTTACAGAGCATCCAGCCTCCGGCGTTTTCTTACAGCATAGCAAATGGGATGATAACGCTGCAGAGAAGGTGCTACTTAAGAGTGCCACATTCTTACTTTATTTTCAAAAGCTACATGTGTAGATTGTAGCTACTTACAAATGAATTAAATGTCAGCAAATTAGCATTCTGACTTAACCCTGGAAGTATCTTTATATTCCAAATTGGCCAATGAGTCAATCCTCCCGTATAAAGTAGAATCTCACCGAGTTAAAAATAGTGTGCTTAAGAACAATTTGGCCTTTAAAATGTCTTTCTATTTTTGTCTCATTGAATGTTTTTCTCTAAATTTCATTTATAAAATCATTGCCTGCTACTTCAGTTTCTTTCTTCAATAGCCCTTCTTGTTTTCTTTAAAAGAGTAAACTGACCCTCCCTATTTTTTATATTGTCCCTATTTTAAATCTCTGAATTAAAGACTTCTCCTGAGACCTAGTACTTCTTTGTGATCATCTGCAAACTCTCCTTGTTAAGGGGGTAGCCCTAGACATCTACACCGTGACTGATGAGGTTAGAAATCCTCTTGACCTAAACTACATTGAGCTTAATCTTGTGTTTACTATTCTCTTCATTTCCTTTATCTGATAGAATGTTCTTTAGTGTTCCATATGAGAAAACCATGGCATAGATCATGGAAAGACTTTCCTGTGTAACCCGGGTGACAGAGCTAGATTTTGAACCTCAGTAGTTGAATTTAAAGCATCTTTGTGACCCTTCTGTTATTATGAATTCTTGGATGTAGCCCTTTATCTTTCTGACAGCTGTTACCTTCAAGTGTAGCAGATGATTCAGATGGATTCTGTGGTAGCTAATCTCCTTGACAATGAGTGGCACACCAGGGAAAAGAGAAACCATAACTGAAGAATTGCCCCCATCCGCATTGGTCTGTGGACATGTCTGTGGGGACATATTAATTGCTATTCGATGTAAGAGGGCCCAGCTCACTGTGGGCAGCACCATCCTTTGGCAGGTGAACCTTGGTTGTTTTAGAAACATAGCTGAGCATGCATAAGCCAGATGGCAAGTCAATAAGCAGTGTTCTGTGGTTTCTGCTTCAAGTTCCTGCCGTGAGTTTCTGCATTGGCCTTCCTGGATCAATGGACTGCAGCCTGTAAAATGAAGTAAGCCCTTTCTGTCCCTAAGTTGTTTTCAGTCCTGGTGAACAACAGAAGGCAAACCAGGGCAAGCCCTGAATATCTGTGCTTTTTGAGAGTTTTAGAGATAAAACTCTACCACTAATAATATTTATTTTTATTTTTAATGCAGGAAGATCCTTAAAGAGCCCATAGAAGTGATTTAGTTGTATCTCGTATATCCTGTGAAGGACTAACTTGCCCCTGATTTGTTGCCTGCCTACTCCTCAGTGAAAGGGCAAATCTTAAAACATCAGAGGCTGAACTGAGCATGGTGGCACATGCTTATGTTCCCAGGAGGCTGAATTAAGGCTGTGTGTGAAAGGCCATCCTGAGGAATCCCTAGGGACCCTACCTCAAACAAAGCGGAATAAAAACCAAACAGGAGTGGAGAGTGATGACAAGGCCGTCCTTTCACGGATAGTCTGAAAACGCTGACTCCACAGACAGAAAGAACGCTGGGTTCTCTTCCTGGCTTTCCCCTGCAGTGAACTTAACTCCTTTATTCCATCAGTTTCTGTGTGTGGAGGGCAGATGATGGGAGTACCTCCAAGTAAAAAAATCTCAGAGAAGAGTTCCCAGCCCAGTGGTCCCTCTACATGCAGCATTTCACCTCTGAGCTCTCAGTTCTCCCACAGGTTTTAACATAGTCAATAAGAGTGACTGACTCTATTCCTTTCATATCTTCTGGACTCCAAGGCCTACCCCTCAGACTCTTCTTTCTTTCCCATCTCTAGTATTGTTAGAGTCTCTATGCAGCTATGGAATGTCACTAGTGACAATGGAATAGCAAAGAGTGTGCACCAAGCTCTTCAGCATGTACTTGAGAGAAATGATTTAATTTAATGCTTTTGAACATCTCATATGATTGCATTTCACAGTTGATGTGACATACTCCAGGAGCCTAATCATCTCAGGATATACAGCATGCAAGGAAACATCAAATTTGATATTTGTATACAAATATGTTTGACCGTAGCCCTTGTACTTACTGCCTCCCCCTCCCTCCGGATTGCCACATAATCTTAGGAGTGGGTTTTCTTAAGTTACTGTCTTCAGGCTTTCTGAACTTCAACTTTCTGTGTCAATAGCTAAGTATCTAAGCATAGCAAAGCAAAGCAAAACAGTAACGACAAAAATCCAAACCCCCAGAACAGTGATTTAAGCAAAGAATTCCAGAAAACAAGTTTGGGTTGTTATGGTATCTCCACAGTAGCACCAAGATCTCTTTCCAGCTATCTAGGATACAGCCCTCATTTTTAGGCTGACAAAATGGCGGAACTACAGTCATCATCCTACAGTCCCAACATGCATGGGTTAAGTAGGAAATCAGGAGTAAAGGAGCATATGTAAATCAAACCTTCCCCTACAAGAGCCTTTTCTGGAAACTCTACTGAGCAATTTCTACTTTTCTGTCTGATTCTGATTTGTGCATGTGACTTCTCTTTGTTAAAAGAGAAGCTGAAAATGGTATTTTACAGCTGCCTGTAAGGTTATCAAGCTTGAAATTTGGTTTCTGTTTACATGGACCTGAAGTTACAAGGTTCTTGAAATACATCAGTCACATGAATTCATCCAGTGGGACCTTCACTGGCGACTGATTACATGGGGGTAACTTAGTATGTGGTAGACACCAAGAATATCTTTATGTACTGGAAGCTTAGTACTAAGTTGATATTCTTGGTATCTAGGAGAACTGTCAAGATAAAACTTGACCCAGACCTAAAGAAAAGAGAAGAAAGGCTCAGGAAACAGTGTCCCTGGTAACTAGACCTCTTGGACCATGAGTAGCAGGACAAAAGCAGAGGAATCATAGCCGTGAAATGTGCTTGAAGCATTTAAAGTTGACCCCTTGCAAGATTTTACTTTGTAAAAATATGATAAATAAAAAAAGTTATTGCTGTAGATTTATGTTTGGGAGGTTCAGCAGAGGCAGTTAACCAACAAACCCAACTAAGAACATAGAACACAGTAGAACAGCAGTGATTGACTTTGGAGTCATTTCTACCCAAGTTTTAATCCTAGAAACACAATTTGTGATCTATGTATAGTGGTCCAAATGAGAATAGCCCGCATTACAGTCATATTTGTGAATGCTAAGTCCTCAGATGGTAGAACTATTTGGGAAGGACTAGGAGGTATGGCCTTGTTGGAGGTGTGTCACTAGGGGTAGGCTTTGAGGTTTCAGTAGCCCAAGCCATTCCCAGTTAGTTTTACCTACTCCAGTCTGCATCAGGATGTTCACTCTCGGCTGCTCCAGCATCATGCTTATCTGCCTGCTGTCAAGTTCCCCAGCATGACTGTCATAAACCTACTGTCTGAAACTGTAAGCCCCCATTCAACTCTGCCTTTTAAGTGCCTTGGTTATTGTGTTTTGTCATGGCAATAGAAAAATAGTAAGACACTATACAACTTGAAAAGCCACTGTAACATAAGGGGCCTACTTGTTGGGGTTTCTGTCCTACCCGGCACCCCACTGCCAGCAAGCCCCAAAGAAAATTACACAGAGGACTCCATAAGATTATAAAACTGATTGGCCCATTAGCTCAGGCTTCTTGATAACTCTTATAGTTTATATTAATGCATTATTCTGATCTATGTTAGCCATATGGCTTGGTACCTTTTTCAGCTGTCAGCTCACATGTTGCTTCTTCGGTGATCTGGGTAGGAATGGCAGAGGGACCTTTCTGCTTCCCAGGATATTCCTGTTCTCATCGCCCTGCTTCTACTTCCTGTCTGGTTGACCCACCTATATTTCCTGTCTGGCCAATCAGCATTTTATTAAAATATGATTGACAGAATGCAGACAATTCTCCTGCACCAAGTCATCTCATCTTTCTGAATCTCCTATTTCCTTTAAAAGAGGAAACAATGGAAAGGAGAAGAGAAACTAATACATCTCCCATGTGTTTGTAAATAAGTGACTCTAACTTAGACAAAACCACCGCACAGTTTGTGGCTCACAGTGGTAGAATTGCCGGCTTTATTGTTATGATCACAAGGCTGTGTGTTCTCAACCAGCAAACAGTAACTGCATTTTCTAGAAGCCCCATTGCATTGTAGGTCATGACCTTGATTCTTGTTGAAGGAAGGGTACAGGAACATGCAGGGAGAAATTAATTTTCTAAGCAGCAACCACTAGGAAATTCCCTGTGCTCTTGATGTCAGTGAAGGCTAGGAGTCTACTGTTAGGTCAGTTAAATTGTAAGTTTCAAATGGCTACTTAGAGCCACCTTAAAAAGCTCATGATAGAAGGTTGCATTTCTACAACTTTTACCTTCCTTCAGTATAAAATGAAGATACCCATAATGCCCACCTTCCTGGGTTGTTACTTAGATAGTGCCTGTGGCGCCGAGCATATAATGTCGATCCAATAAATACTGCCTGTTATTATGAGCTTCCTCTCCTCTCTCTCCATCCAAGTAAAAATGGGGCTCCTGAGTTTTGGAGCTGTCTCAGCTCCAGTAATGCTATAAAAATTTAACTAGGGCATAAAGTACACATATAATCATACTAGGTCCAAAAATGATACTGTGATAATGTGATTAATAATGAGTTCTTGGATGGTAATAGCATCTTAAGTTGCTTCCGTAGACTTGTAAATTTCATGGGCTCCAGTGCTCATGAAAGTGAGACTGGCGGCTCATTGCCCAGGGCATCAAGCTGTATGGTCAGCCTGCATTGGTGTTCCACACTCCCTGAATAGCTTTGTCTCAGGTCAAAGCTTCACATTTGCTGGTGCCCCTCTGGGGTGGAGTGACTCTATTTCTGTTTTCTTGCTTTTCATTGCTGGGATGTGAACAAACTTGACAAGAAAATAGAGGAAAGACTTTGGAATGATGTGCTGGTGTATGAGGCTTGTTGTCATGACCAGCACCTTTCTTTATATTAACTTTTATCTTTTCCAGGGCATTTTTTAAAATGAGATGTGGTATGTGATACTCTCTAAAGCCTAGAAAGAAGGAAGAGTGAGTTTCATTTCTACATTTTAGTTAAGATGAAATGGGCTAAGAAATGGAAAATGACTTTCCCCTGCTTGGCATGGGCTGCACATGAATCCAGATCTTTGCTTCTGGGTCCTTTCTGCATGACTGCATTGCAGGTAACCTCTGTCCTTATCCTGTCTGATGGACAGTGACATTTGCTTATCTGCATAGCAAGTTGTCCTTTCAGAAGTGGGGAGCTGTACAAATACACCCAGCTGCTGCTGCTTTAGGTGGGCAGATGTATAGAGTCACTGTACTCATAAGACCTGCGGGTGGATATGGTGGCACATAACAACGACCAGAGCATAGCATCCTCTCTGGAGGAGTGTCAGAGGCCACTGGCTGTGGGCCTGTCCCAGAACGGGGTTATACCAGAAGTGAAGTGGATGTTCACATGCATGGCAAGCAGCTTGACTCTCTGCAGGAGTTCTCTTCAGTAAGCTCCGCTCTTAACCTGCCCAGTTTCTCCCCTCTGGACACTCCATGTGGAGCTTGTGCTCTTCTTGGCACATTTATAGAAGTCTGCCAGAATATACGTTTCCTATGTCCTACTGGAGTTTTTGATTCATCTTCCACATCTCCATCATCCAGACCAGGATGTTTTATTTACAGTAGGCACTGGATTTTTTAATTTTCCTGGTGAGACATGTCCTCCACAGTGACTGGGAATGACTGGACCACTTTGGACTTGGGGGCCTGCAAGAGCCCCCCCCCCAAGGAGTTTCCTGATGGTATTGGGTTGCCTTGTCTGTCTTTTGTTGACCTACATTCATTGGTCCAATATCGGCCTTTATCATACCTCCCACATTTACCTGAAGGCTGAGTTCTCCTATTCTTGCCATTCTCAGAGGAGACATTATTCCTAGCAATCCCTTCTCAGATGTCCTATTCTACCATAATTAAAACATTTGGTATTTTGATGTCTCCTCATACCATTGGAAATTGCTTCTCCTACCCAAGTTTCAGTACTATACTGAAGTGTCTCAACATTCATTGTATGCAAGATTCATTCATCCATTGGTGCTGATCTGACCTTTAAAGGCCCAAGGATCTTTTTACATTCTAAGTTGGCATTCTCAAAAGCCAAAGATTCAATTAGTACACGTCTAGTTTTTGGGTCTGTTGCTTCTATTTATACAACCTTAGTTAACCTTTGTAAAAAATCACTAAAGAGTTCTCTCTGACCCTGTTTAACCCTAATATATGATTCAATTCTCAATTTTGGTTCCTGAATTCTGTCCCAAGCATTTAAAGCTGCTGTGCTTAGGGACAAGGTGTGTTAATCGTGAAGAGCCTGATCCTGAGGATCAGAGTAATCTCCCTCACCCAAAATTTGATCTTGGGAAATCTGAAGGCCTTTTGCTTTTTCCTGTTGCTCTAAAATTTTTGCTTCTTCTCTCCAATAATACGTTCAAAGCAGCTGAGGTCCATTTTCTAGGATGGCTGAAATTAACTGAATCCAATCTTGTGCCATTGTCTTGTTACTTGAAACCCACATTTTGACCATTTTTCTAATGAATGATGAATGTATTCCATAATATATAATTGCTTGTTTAATTTCCTTTAGATCAGTCATACGTATGAGCTCCCATGTATATTCTTTGACTACCTTAGGGTATTTGGTACCAGATGCTCTTTCCAATGATATCACTGGAGAGGTGATATAGGTGGGTCTTCTTTCTATGTGTTACTTTCATTGGTTAATAAAGAAACTGCTTTGACTTTTGATAGGACAACAGCTTAGATAGGTGGAGTAGACAGAACAGAATGCTGGGAGAAAGAAGCACAGTCAGGCAGATGCCATGCTTCTCCTACCCAAGACGAACGGTGGTTAGAATTTTCCTGGTAAGCCACCACTTCATGGTGGTACACAGATTTTTCGAAATGGGTTGAGTCAAGATGTGAGAGTTAACCAATAAGAGGCTAGAACTTATGGGCCAGGCAGTGTTTAAAAGAATACAGTTTCCATGTAATTATTTTGGGTGTAAACTAGCCAGGGAGCCGGGATCCCAACGGGAACGCAGCCCACCATTTCTTTTTGCAACCGAGAGGCAGGAAGAACTCTGGGTAAGCTATCCTGGAGTTTGGTACATACTGATGAGGCTACCTTTTGTCTTTGTACCTTTTGTCCCATCAAATTTGATAAATTTCTCAATCTTTTCAGATTTTTTTTTACCACTGCCTATTGTTAAGGCTTGATCTCCTGTCCAGTGTTCTGTTTTAATGACCTCATTGAGATTCCAAGGTGTGAAGTCTGTCCAGTAAAGGTAACATCTCATCCTTGGACAAAATTTTTCTAGCATGTATATTACCTTCCTGGAGAGACATTCTATCAGTCAATCTATCATAACCATTTGTCAGAGTCTAATTAATACATTTAACAATACGAATTCTCTCAGACAATATCTTAGCACCTTCTGTAGGAGGGAAATCATATAAACCTTGCATAACATCATACATGGTATAAGTAAAAAAAAAAAAAAGCTATTGAATTCTTAGATTGTTAAATTGTCTGTCATCTTGCCCTTGGAGTAGGTGCAATAACCATTACCTGCCAATAGGTGCTGTAGCATACTTGAAGCCGCATGGCCGGCTTGAATCAAATTTTAGCTTTAAATACTGAAAGATATGCTCAAATTAAAAACAATTATTCAGTGTAAATTACAGACCATATGCTCTACGGAAGTCCCTGACTGGTCAGCAGCCACATGAGCACAAAGAGAGCAAGAAAGCAATGCCAAACAGAGACACCCGGGGAAGCCTGTGTCCTGCCTGAGCGTCCATGATCGCTAGAAAAAACTGGACCCAGAAGCCGGCCTCACAGTTGCAGGTGGCCAAGGTGCCTTGGAACAGCATTGAGGCATTAAATGAGAAAATATGAAGGACTGTGGCTAGCGGCTACTCACGGGCACTGCATGAGAATCCTATTCCCAAATGAACAGTGGAGCCTGACCATGGCTGGCTAGAGCCCCACAACTCAGCACCAACTGTAGAAGTTAGTTTGATTTGGGAAATAACCAGGCTAGCGAAAAGATAAAACAATTATATTTTTATTTATTATAAGGGGAAAACTCATGAAAGGGGAACAAGAAGTCCAAGCTCAGCTGTGCTGCAAGGGAACCACAGAGAAAGAGCACCTGGGCCGTGAATTGTTTTTCTCCAGGTCCCAGAAAGCCACACCCTAACTTGGTCCCACCTCTTAAAGATAATTTTTTTGGCAAAGGTTCCCCATCATGTGTGCATATGTGTGTGTTTAAATCTTGGGTTTTTTGTTTCTGTTTTCATTTTTGTTTTTGGTGGAGCTGGTTGCAAAGCTAAGTTCCCCAAACTCCACAACATCTTTCTCCATTGACACAGGCACTAAGAGCTTCTTTAATGATTGAACAAGTTGTCACATTTATAAAAGACTGTATTGGGGGCTTGAGAACTGGCTCAGTGGTTAGGAGTGTTTATTGCTCTTGATTAAGGACCCAGGTAATGTTCCCTGCATCCTCATGGCAGCTTACAATCATCTGTAACTCCGGTTTCCACATCTGACTTCCTCTTCTGGCCTTCGTGGGCACCAGACACTCATGTACAGGATACTTACATGCGTGCAGGTGAAGCATTTAACACATAAAAAAAAATTCTTTTTGTTTTTCAAAGGACTATAAAAGTGCAAGGTTGGAAGATTGCTGGGATGTGAAAAGTGGCCTGGAGTGCGGGTCTGAGGGGAGAGAGGGAGGGAGAAGGCTGGCCTGGATCTTTCCCAAGGAAGATCACTAGAATTGGGCTTGGAAACAGTCCTAACTAATTTCCTGGTTGTCTGTGAGAACTGGACATTGCAGCATTCAGAGCGTTCGGGTTGCTTTGACCTCCAGCCATCTGTGCCTGGCCTGTAAAGTTAAATGGTCAGTGGCGTCAGATGGCGAATGATCACATATAGTCCCCGCTCACGGCCATAAGAGGGGGGAAAATGTCCCCTGGAGAAATAATCATAGATGCTGCTTTCATAGTTGGAATTAATTGTGTATTCAGGAAAGCCCATCTTCTGCCTATTATTCTATTAGGGTGATAAAAGCATTGTGCCTCAGAAAACAGTCGGAATAGTTTCTCAAAGGTCACCTATCCCAGCATTCCTGGGACAAAGCCTTTGGGGTCACATTCTGGGAAGGATGAGCAACTGACATTTTACAGTCAAAACATGTGCCTAAGAATAGTTCTGAAACCCTGGCCTTCAGCTTTGAAGGGCGGGAGCGGTCCTTTGGTGCCTTTTCAAAGGTCCTTTTCTCCATGGCCGTGTAATCAAAGGTATGTCCCTTTGTCTCTGCGGACACCTGATGTGGGTTGACTCCACATTCGGCTATCATAAAATGTTTGCCTTTGTTCGCTTTTCTTTCCTCCAGCTAGCGAGACCTGCAATGACTTCCACCCGATGTTCTTCACCCACGACAGAGCCTTTGAGGAGTTCTTCTGCATCTGTATCCAGCTCCTGAACAAGACATGGAAGGAAATGAGGGCAACTTCTGAAGACTTCAACAAGGTAAAGTGGCTGGGGTAGCCTGGTGTGCGTCATGTCGTTGGACAGGTTTGGAGCTCGTGCCTCCGACGTGGTATACTGTGTTTCCTCAGCTGTGCATGGAAGTAGTCGCCAAGGGAAGAGAAGGAAAGGGTTGTGATTTTAAATTGTACCAAAAATGGAAGCAGCCACTAGGTATCTATCTGTTAGGAGCAGCCTTGGCCCCTTGTCTAAGGAAGGCCACCAACAGAGATACTTTCTGAAGAAAGTTTGATCCTTTGTGGTTCTGCTACAGAACCCCTCGTCACTGCTGTAAGGTTATTAGGGAACCTTTGTAGAAGACAAGTCCAAAGCCAATATAACCTGGTAGACAGTGTCTTGCGCATTGGTGTCATTGTGTAGTGTGAAGGTCTTAAGATCATCTGTCTTCTATGTCCAAGTAAGAATTCTTGCTATAATAGGGGAGCCATCTCTCTCAGAAAACAGGGTTACACATACCTTTTCTTGGTTTAGAGTAAGTATTTGGTTACTCAAATGAAGATGTTGTGAAACCTTTAGACATTTTTATTACATGTGATTGTTGTGCAGGTGTGTGCAGAGGACAGTGTGCGGGAACCGTTTTTCCTTTCACCATGCTGGTGCCAGGCCTTGACCTCCGGTCGTTAAGCTTGGTGGCAGGCGCCTTTATCTGCTGAGCCGTCTCACCAGGACTTGTTTCTTTGTTCTTCTGGTGTCATTACTTTCAAGAGTATGGCTTTCCCTTTTCCATTTTCATGGGTATGAGAATGTTCATTAATTTTCCTGGTTAACTTACAGGTGTTAGAAGTGGACTCCCTGCTTTTAGAGACAAAGAACATCTTTATCTATCAATAGACATGTGTAACAGTGAAGCCATGGCTAATTATGATGAGCTTGGGGGTCTGTACAGGTATAGTTTAGCCAATAACACTTGTAACATGCTTCTAAATAAGGCTCTTACTCATTACCCAAGCCCACCCTCTTGGATCCAGATCGTAACTGACTTTAAGAGGCTAAGGATTTGACACCCCACTTCTGTAGCCTTGGTGCATATATCATATCTAAATTACAACTGCACTTGCCTTCCTGGTGCCTTCTCTCTGAATTTATGTCACATCTATTTTGTTTCGTTCACAAGTTCTGGTTTGTGGCATCTCGAACCACTACAGGCTTAAAAGAAAGAAAAGCAGGAAAAGAGCTGAAGCCTCAGTCAGGCACTGACATGCCCATCTTCCTGGGCCTAGTCACCTCACCCACAGGGTATTTTCCTCTGTGGTGTCTACTATCTTTCCTTAGTACCTGGTATTGGTTGCTGAAACCTGGTCAGGCCAATGTGCCCCACATTGAGTGCTGATCTGCACGTTGCAGTTCAGAGTCACCATGGCTGTGCTCAGCACTGCCTGAGCAGACATGGTTCAAAGAGGACTGGGGAGGAAAGGAGCCATTAGTTCACTCGCAATCATAACCACAGCCTCCTCCGTGTACTTCACTTGATTACAAGAGACTTTTGCCATTCAGGTGCAAATCGCCCCAGAGAAAGAAGGCCTTCCACATTCGGAAAAGACGTCAATCAATAGCCTTTCAAAGTGGCTGCGGCCACTCTGCCCTGGTTCAGTGTGACTCTTCATATGCTGGTGGGGGAGGGAGGCGGAAGCCTCACCGTCATATGTTAACACTGACTCAAGAATGAGTGTCAGAGAAGGGTCAAGATGGGAAAGCCTTTTAATTTTCAGTCATGCTTTTTTTTCCTACTTATTTTGGAACAGCTTATCAAAGATAGATATATAAATGCATACCTAGATTTATTGAAATATAAATAGACTGATACATAGATATAAATAGTAAATAGCATGTGTATTCATTTTCTATTGCTACTACAGCCGATGCCTACAGAATTGGTAGTTTAAGCAATATAAATTTCTTACCTGACTGTCCTATAATTCAGAAGCTGACAGTGTCTCATTGGGCGACAGTCACAGCTTCCACAGAGCTCTGTTTCTGTCTGGCGATTCTAGAAGAGAATTTGTTGCCTCGCATTCTTTAGCTTCTAGAGGCTGCTGTATTCCTTGGTTTGCATCCTGTTTCTCCCTCACTAAAGCCAATAGCTGTGGGTCCAGTCCTCTCTGATGCCATCCCATCCCTCTGATGTCATCTTTTAAGAATCCCTGGAATGTATGGATTGTGGATAATCAAGGATAATAACCGCTCTGTCTTAAGGTTGTTGAAGCTGTTACCTGTAATCTAAATCACATTTTGACATGTAGCACAGTCACAAGTCTTGGGGATTAAAACATGGGCATCCTTGGAGGGCATGCTTCTGTCCATTGTAGTCTATATTTTTTTGTGTGTCTGTATTTGATCTTGAAGTGTTAATAACAACTTTTAATGTAATATTGATAGGTAAGCTTTTTTGCTTGATATTTTTACTGGTAGGCATAATTTGGGAGTTCTGCTAGTAGCTGCTCAAATACAGATATAATTTTGTTCCTTTTCTTTTGTGTCCCTATTTTGCCTGCAGTAACCTTTTTAATTTTAGGAAAATAAGAAGGAAAAAAAAGGAAAAGGATGGGAAGGTGCTATGTAACGCCACTAATGCAATTTGAAGTTACTCTTTCTCTTTTTTTATTTCTTTCCTTCCTGCTTCCTGCCTCTCCGCTGCTGTGCTGCTTTACTCGGGGGTAGATGGAAGGAGGGAGAAGTGCTGAGATTGAAATCAGCTTTCACTTTTCTTCTTGTTATTAACTCGGTAGCAGAGGAGATTGAATTGAGGAACAAATGTGTGTTCGGAGTTCCTGATAGATTTAAATGATTTCATGTTCCCGGGACTGTCCAAATTCAAATTCAGAAATATTTGAAAAGAACCCCGTCTGCTTTTGAACTCTTCTAGATCCTATCTCAGGCTCTGGTCGGTTTGTACATAGGAAGGAAGGCAGATTGAATTGGGTACCTCAAGGTCCTTAATTCAAAGTTTTAATTTTGTCAACATATACCATGCTCTCTCAGTGGCAGGAATAGCTTCTGCTACCCTCCTGGCTTGGACTTTGGTCTAAAGATGTCTGGAATGTGCTATGCTAGTTAATGCCTCTATCAGTGCCACTGCTTGAAGAAGGTGTTTGGATAAGCAGCTGTCTGCAGCTCTTCCATGCTTGAGAAGCAGCAGATGGGATGTTTTCCTTGTTTATGTAAGAGAAGCAGAATTGGAGAGTGATTAAAATATTTATGCTTTGAGAAGTACTTTCATTTTTCTTAATATAGCAGTCTACAGAATAATCCATTGATTCAGGCCATTGAGTTTGTATTCTGTGTTTTTGCCTTTTATTACCAATATTTTAGAGCATGCATTATTCATTTTCATGGGCATGAGGGAAGAGCTAAACTGCTTCTCCCCACACAAGTGGCCCAACCATCATTGGAAGCCATTTTTGATGTTTCAAGAACAGAGATAGTTTATGCTTTTTTGGGGTTACTATTGTTGCATTTTAAATATTCTAACAAGGGTTTACATGTGAAATATGGATCTATGTGGCAGTGTTCCTCAACCTTGGGTACATTTGAAGCACCTGGGGCCTCTTATCCCAACAGGTAGTTGAACCACAGATGGCTGAACCCATGAGCTGGTAAAAGCTACCCATGGATATTTTCATGAAGCTAGAGTTGATCATTTAAAGTGATTTCTGTCAATGGGATTTCTATCTGTTAGTTTGCGCCACACTTATCTCCAGCTATACAGGTTTCCTGCACTAATAGAGTGCTATGGCCATGTGTTCTTTAGCTACTCAAGAATTCTCTGCCTGGAAATTAACAAAAATTTTAAGAATAGAAATGGCATCTCATCCTCTCCTATGCTAATGTTATAGTAATTAAAGAAATAAATATAAAAATATTTTGAGGAAGTAAATTCATAAGCAGATGTACCATGGCTTTTTTTTGATAGAAATCGTAAAATAAATCTTTTGTGAAACATGAGAAAACAGCTTTTTCAAAGTCGTTTTTAGTAGATTACGGTAAAATGATTGCGAATGGTAGAGACGTTCCTGAACTTTCTAATAAATTCTGAGCTGAATTGCTAACCTTCTAACGGAGATGAAAATAAATGTCTGCTGATTTCAGTGACTTGTTTCCCAGCCACTCTGTGAACTGCCTTGGTTTTCCGTGTTGGCATGCCATGATAGCCTAATAGAAAATCAGCAGGTATCAGGAATCTTATGTCCATGACAGTTGGTGAGAATTAAGGCCTCTTCAACAATTAACTACTTGTCCAGACATATTTGATGATGGTTAAGCCGTTCTAGGAACCATTAGCTACCTGATTTTATGACATTGTTGGCACAATCAAAGTCAACATTACAAAGAACACATGACTTTGCATGTTTTGATGTACCAAACCAGAAGAGACAAATTTTAAAAGCGCCCTTACTGTGGAGTCACAGGGCTATTTTGGAACTTGATCCAACAGCAAAATAAGCGAGGCACACTTGGAATCTTAAACTCACAGAGGAAAAGCCATGGATGCTTAAAATATCACAGATTGCTCTGGGACAACCCAGGCCCAGCAAAGCAGCTGCCCGTGGCCAAGCTGTGAGATGCATCTGTGTCAATGGGAGAAAATCCCAATTAGGAAGAACTGGAGAATGGACCAGAAGGAAGCATTCTGAGAATCCCCTGAGGAGAATTCACAGAAAATAACCAGCCTCTACCGGGTTATGGTGTGGCGTAAAATGGGATGGCGTTTAAAATGTTAAAGCCAGCAAATGCCTGGGCTTCAAAAGGGAATGCTTGCTTTTTGCATTGCTTTTGGCTTACTGACTTTCACTGTGTGCTTTACAGAAGACAGTTACATATTCAGAAGTCCTCTTCCTAGGCATGCTCCGCTCCATAGCTGGGCAAAAGGCGCTCTTTAGGTTCACTGAGCCCGCCTATGGAATGAAAGGTGGTCTGTAACTCTCTTCATGAATAAACATGAGCCTCCTCATTTGCATGAGGCAGGTGACTGTAAAATATCTTGCAGCAAGTCATGAAAGGCAGCTTTGTGTGTCAGTGCCCAGGGGGAGCTGGGAGGACTTAGAGTTGTTTATCTTCATTAGAATTCCATCTAGTGCTGCTGTTATTGATCTGAGCTGGACCTGGTGTGGCTAATAAAGTAGGTGTACATTTTAATTGAAACATGAATATTTAAGTAGAGGAGATGTCTTTTAAAGAACTCTCATGTCATGCAATGAGATTTTTGTATTATTTTAACTGTCTATGCTATTAATAAGTATTTATTCAAAAGCCTTCTCATCTGCCACAATAGGTTTCTGGGTTTGCAGTGCAGGCAGCCAGCTCTCCTCTAGAACCAAATGCTTTGTATGAAGAGATGTATTTTTTTCCTTTAATGTTTCCTGTTGAATAGTGGCGAATGGATTCCTGTGCTTGTAGTTTTCAGCTGTTAATTTAAAGAACCATTGGGCTTTGTTCATGGACTTTGCCACTTTTTTATTAGACTGTCCTCATCAGTCACAATTACACTATTTTGGGGACAGCAGAAAAGATCAAGAGTGACTTTGCTAAGTTTGGTTTTGTACAAACCATTTGTTGAAATAGACTGCAGTGTATTTGCTTTATAAGAAAGAAATGTGCTGATAGCCTCTAACCTGAGGCTGCCTGAGTCAGGCAGGCGGCTGCAGTGTGGAGCTGTTTTGCAACCTCTTTGGGTTATACTCCTGCGCGACTTCTTAGATCATTTTCCCTCCCTATTTTTTTTTTTTGAAATTGCAATTACAGAGATATTGAGTATTGAGTATTTGTACCCAAGATAGATTTTTCAAATATCAGTAATATATGTTCTCTCCTGCCTTTGTAGGGAGAACCACTGAAATTTGGCTTAGTCCTGAAGGGAATTTGTCCACAGTAGAAACATAGTCCCAAGGGAAGGAGCTTTCTTTCCAGGTTCCTGATATCGAGGTCTCCCATTTCCAGCTCACTTCCAAGTGAACTACAGGTCACTCAATACTGAACACAATGGTGACTAAAGAGCTCGGGTCTTCCTTTCTTGCACCTGGATCACCTTGTGGATGAGACTCAATCCTGTGGGCTTCAGATTTCTTATCTGTGAGATAGGAACAAGAACATTATCTACCACTCAGGATGGCTTGGTACTCTTGCGCTGCAAGGTAGATGAGCTGTGCATTTCAGTTCTGGGTGGGAGCCAGTGCCAGGCAATAGTAAAATGGAGGTGTGAGACCACATGCCATAGATTTGAACTACAAACATTTTCAGGAAAGGTGGACAGTCTTCTCGCTTAGACAGAACAGTCCTGAATAGAACACTCATTGCCATGGCTCCAGGTTCACAGAGACCATGTCCCATTCATGAAGAAGCTAGAGATGACCTTTCCAGGTGTCCTGCACCTGCCCACAACTGCTTCCACACTTACAAATGAAAATACAGGGAGACCCAGAGCCCTCTAATATTTCATGGTGTTGCTCTTGTTCATATACTTGCAACAAAAAAAATTGTTAGGTTGATTAAAGTGTTTGAAAGGCTAGCTGTAACCATAGTCTGCTGAACTCATGGCTAGTGTGTTTTGCATTCTGGAAATATCTACCACTGAACAAGTGTAGTATAAAATCCATGAGTTTCACCAATAATTCTAGGTAAGCCTGACAATGCTGATATATTCAGAGGGTATCCCTCTGTAATCCAACCCTGGCATAAAGTTCTCACTTCTGAAATCTTTCTTAAACCTGTGTAACTGTTTTTGCTATGTCAAGATTTGGTGCCTGTGAGAAGGAAACAATTAGTAAGTTCTTCCATTGGACAACAGTGCTATCCATCAGTTCCTTTGTTCAATTACAGACTATCCCTTGGCAGGAGAGCAGCTGACTTCACCAAACTGACTGCTTTACATAACTATTCAGCCACCTCTGAAACTCCTTTCCCTTCTATTAACTGTGTTTGGGGGATCTCTGTGAGTGCTTAACAAGTTCTTGTAACCTGAATTCCAGACTCCATTGTGAATTATATGAGAAATTTGTTAATGGCAGAGAAACCATTTTATTGGTATATGTCCAATTAACAGGAAATCACCCACATTTTAAGTAAGGTATAATGAGATGAAAGCATTTTAAATTAAAGAACAGACAGGAATCAGAGTTGCTTAGCTGGGAAGGGTACTGTTAGATACTGCTCTCTCATAAAATTTAAGTCCTCATTGATCAAAAAATATTTATCTTATAATCGCAAAGTAAACTATGTTTAATGGAAGATTAAAAATGTAGCCGTGAGTGTGGGTGACAGTTGTATGGCTGGGGCAGACTGTGGGGCCACTGACTGTGGCACAAGGATTTATCCCTACTGCTTGTACTGGCTTTTTGGGAACACATTCTCTTTGGATGGATACCTTGCTCAGCTAAGGTATAATAGGGAGGCCTTGGACCTTCCCCATAGCAATGTGCCTTACCCCCTCTGAGGAGTGATTGAGGTGGGGAGTAGAGGAAATGAAAGGAGGGGAGGGAGTGGGAACCGGGATTGGTATGTAAAATGAAAAAAGATAGTTTGTTTTCTTTTTTAAAGAAATAAAAAAAACTAAGAAAATGTAGTCGTAGGAAATGCAATAAAGAGAAGGTAACATCTATGTCATGTAGTTGCTCCCTGTGGTCACCTGAAAGGGTCAGTGTGATAGATAGGGGTTTGAGGGCAAAGATGGAACATGAGGTAAGATAAAGAGTCTGTATTAGTTACCGCTCTGCTGCTATGAAAAAACACCATAACCAAACAACCTTCCTTAGTGTTTCAAAGGGTTAGATGTTCATAATGGTGGGGAAGGCATGGCAATAGGAACAGGAAGTTACGAAATTCCATCTTTATCCAGGTACAGGAAGCAGGGAGAAAAAAAAAGAACTGCGGGGGCTGGAGAGATGGCTCAGAGGTTAAGAGCATTGCCTGCTCTTCCAAAGGTCCTGAGTTCAATTCCCAGCAACCACATGGTGGCTTACAACCATCTGTAATGGGGTCTGGTGCCCTCTTCTGGCCTACAGGCATACACACAGACAGAATATTGTATACATAATTAATAAATAAATATTAAAAAAAGAAAAAACGAACTATGTATTACTCAAGATTCTTCTATAAAGGAGAAGCGAGAGAGCATGTGTGCACACGCGTGTGCATGTGTGTGTGTACACACACAAGTTAGACTGACTCACAGGCTGTGGTCCAGCTAGTCCAACAGTGGCTGTGTCTTGAAAGAAAGGCCAAGGATCTGGTAGTTGTTCAGTCCATTAGACTAGGTTTCTCAGCAGTCCCGGTTCGTTGCAGGAGTCTCAGGGAGGTCCTAGAAAGCTGCTGTTTTCAGTCTGCATTGGAATCCTGATGGAGTAGGTTCTAACACCAGCGGGGAAAAAAATTGTTCAGGAAAAGGATAGATTAACCTGCTAGGTAAGAATGAAGACAAGCAGGTAGAAAAGAAAAACTTCCTTCCTTCATGTCCTTTTATGTGGACTGCCACCAGAAGGTGTACTCAAGCTATAAGGTGGGTCTTCCCACCTCAAATGATCCAGTTAAATCAAACAAGCAAACCCTCATAGATATGTCTAGCTGTTTGGGTTTTAGTTCATTCCAGCTGTAGTCAAATTGGCACCAAGATTACCAGTCCCAAACCAGAAGTGAGATGAAGCTATAAGCCCTCAAAGCCCTGTGGTGTTCTTCCTCAAGGAAGGCTGTAATTCCAAAGGTTCCACTCCCTTTCCAAAAAGTACCACCAACTGACGACCCCAGGTGTTCAAGTAAAGGAACCTATCAGTCCATTTGATGTTTAATTCACCACAGAGTGAGAATGAAAGATAGTGACCAGAAGTCATTTGCAAACAATCCAAAACAAGAGCCGTGAGAAGTTAGAAAACCCCAAGTGAGATTTCTAGATACCACCCGCAAAAAAAATGCCAGATCTTGGGCTGGAGAGATGGCTCAGTAGTAAAGTGCACTGGCTGCTTTTCCAGAGGATCTAGGTTCGATTCCCAGAACCTGTATGTTAGCTTATGATACTTCAATGACTCCAGTGCAGTTCCAGGGGAACAAATGTTCTCTTCTGGTCTTCATGGGCACCATGCATAGACACTGTGCACAGCATACATTCAGGGAAAATACACATATACACAAAATAAGTATGTATATATATATATATATACTTATTATAAATATATATAAGTATATATGTGTGTGTGTGTGTGTGTGTGTGTGTGTGTGTTAGTCTCATTCAGGCCACACACCAGCCTGCCTTCTGTTACCAGGCGTAGAGACCTAGGTCTCTGTGTCAAGAGACCAGATACAGGAACAGAGATAGGCTGAGAGGTAGGACTAGGCTAAAGGGAACAGAATTTATCAGTGTATCTTTAGCTCTTTTGCAGCAAGTGTTAAAGGGAGAAAAATGAATATTAACATATGAATTTGAGAGCTTCTGGCTCCTAATTGTTGTCTGTTTATTCACCCTCTTCCTTCTTGATCTTTTGTTGTGTTTTGCTGACTGCAATGCTTGAAGGAAGTGGTTCTCAGTGAATCTAGCTGGAAGGAAATAATTAAGGAGATAGTGAGCTCCATTATCATTTCCCCAGTTGGGCTAACATCTTCTTCAGGGAGGTTCTGATGCCCATGGCTGTTGCTAACAACAACTAGATGTCACTACCCTCCTGTCTCTATGAGTTCCTATTTCTATAACACTTGTGTTGTTGGAGGCTGCTTGTTTGTTCCCGGCTGCCCAGGCTCGAAATAACCACTAAGAAACTATATTGTTTAAATCACTGCTTGACCAATCACTTAAGTGTATTGCTAGCTAGCTCTTATATCTTTGGTTAACCCATTTCTATTAATCTGTGTATCACCACATGGCTGTGGCTTATCTGCAAGGTTCCAGGGCATCTGTCCATGGCAGCAGCTACATGGCTTCTCCTGACTCCACCTTCTTTCTATTAGAATTCAGTTTACTTTTCCCAACCTAGTTCTTTGGTTAGTCCAAAGAACTAACCAAACTAACTAACTAACAAAAGTAACCTAGTTCAATGGTTAGTCCATTGGCCAAAACAGTTTTACTCATTAACCAATAAAAGCAATGCACATACAGAAGGACTTCCCACACCACACATGGATGGCAGTGAACTATTAATTCTCAAGTTTCCTGAGAGCAGATCTTTGAATTATCTATATTTTTTAAGAGTCTTGCATTGTGCCGGAGATTTAAAAGACATTCGAAATTACCTCACAACTATTAGACAAACAGCACAGCCGTATCTATGTCTACATCTTGAATAATAAAGCCAGATTAAGCTATATGGGGTGAAGTTTTCTGTAGTCAACCCACAGAATTAGAGGGTCGCCCCCCAAAAAAGCCATCTCTGCTGACCTATAGACCAATGAGTATAAGAATCACTTCTTAACTTTTAAGACTGCTTGTCACACAGCATCTATATGGCAGTAACTAAGACACAAACTGTTACACTTATTTAGCTTCTGTCTTTGAAATCTTCTTACTCTGCAGTGTTTTCTAACACAGGTCTGACCGCATGGTTGTCACCTCTAATCATCTAATGATTAGACTCAGAAATAATGACTCAGAAAGTTTCAAGCGAACATACTTTTCCTGCCTCTACCTCGTTGTTTTCGCTCTCCACCTTTCCTAGGCTGCCAGCACATCCTGAGTGCCCACCGTTTTTTTGTATGTGCTGCAACACTTTTATCTCTCTGCTATAGCTCATCCTCATTCTCTCTGCCAGAAATGTCTTCTCCCATCTGCCTGTTGAGAGTCTCCTTATCCTTTAGGGGTTTGCACAAGCACCACCTCAGTGTGATAGTTACCGTTTCCCTTTCGATTCAGTACAAAGCTTTGCACCTCTGCCTCCACAATGCAGAATCCAGAACTTCTACTGGAAAATACTTTCTAACTCTACAGTAGTTATTTAATTATAGATCTAGCTTTCCAAATTACGATGATGTATTATTGGATGCAGAACTTTCCTGTCTCCGTGTTCTCTAGATGATTTGTAAGTGTCTGCTTAATTAATTTGGGTTAAATCCTGAATGAATGATCAGAAATATCTGACTAATCATTTAAACTGGTCCTTCTGGCCAAAAGTTGAAATGATTTGCATCACTTTAATATAGAATGACTGTTCTGTTGCTCAGTTCCTTGGAGCCAGAGATACTAAGTTTTTTGCATTTCTGCTGACTAAAGAGTTGTCTTAGTTAGACATGCAGGCACAAACCATAATCCCAGCAAGTCTGAAGTCAGCCTAGACACTTCATCAAAAAACAAAACAAAGCAAGCCAACAAAGTAACCCAACATGCCTAAGATGTCAATAAGCTCTATCAGTCAATCCTTCTAAATCTATACTTTAAATTCCTTCTTCAGATATCAAAACCTTGAGAGACTTATACAATAGTCTTGCCATTTGTTGCTTAGTTAAAGTTGCAGTAATAATCGTTTTCCTCCCAGTATAGCTTTATGAAAAGTGATGGAAAGCATCCGAGACATTGAGCCACTGCATTGCAAACTCAGTTTCTCTTTTCCAGGTAGCACAGTTAGAACCCTTTTTATTTTCCAACCCCACTCATTTATTATATCGTTGTTAGTTGTGCTTAACCCCCACACCTTGGCAATCAGGGAGCTTGCCTAGTCTTCCCCCCTCTAGTTTCCCGTTCGTCCTATTTCCAGGCCATAGAGGGAAAATAATGTCAACAATAACATTTATCCTTTCCCATGATGGCTATCAAGAGATGTTCCAGTGCAGACGACAGACACAGCTTCTGACTGTCTATCCCTTCTAGGGGACTGGTGCCACCCAAGCAGCCCCAAGAGTGTGAGGGCAGAGCTTCACAGCTGACAAATGGGAGCGTGTTGAGCTCATCACAAAAATTGCCAACTATGCTTTACCTATGCTTCCAATGTTCTATTAAGTTAGGAGAAAACTGTATTATCCCCAGAATGGCATAATGCAGGGAACCCCACCTCCCCATAGGATGCAATTTGTGTATAAGCAGCGCTTAAGGCAGTAGGCCCTCTTGGCGGCTCTGGTCCCCATGTTCCTTATTTCTAGTTGACATACCCGTTGGTGTGGCATGGCTGGATCTGAAGTGGATGGCATATGGATTTTTGCTGCTTGAACTGCCACCGAAGGAAATGTCATTGGCATAGAATGCCAGATTTCCATTTCATGAATCACGGAGCATGGGATTCTGTCTGAAGACTTCCTAGCTGCAAAGTGTCCTTAAAGCAGAAGAGGGTAAAGGCTGTGGTTCTCCTGGGTGTGCCGTTTCCGTGTAGGTGATTTATCCTGATGAAAGGCCTGCTTGAATTGGCTATGCCAATGTCCGCAGGTATGGTAGAAAGTCTGCCTGGCTTGTTTTATTGTGGACACTGAGCAATCAGGATGTTTGCCCCCAAGCCTAAGCTGAGCAGACACCAGTGAGGTATGGCTGTTCTCTGGATGTTTCAGATAAATAGAAATTTATTTGTGCATGTATCAGAAAAAGACTGTGAGTAAAAGATATCTATGTTTAACAGTTTGCCACAACTTTGTAGTCCCTAGAATTTTCAAGCTATAAACCACATCACAGCAGAGTCAACTGGTGCAGGAGACCTGATGATGTCACCCACACACCTCAGCTTTTGTCCTTTCCCCATCTAGCTTCTTGCTGACAATTCCAAGGGTAATTTTAAGATTTCCCAAATAGAGGATTAGAAAGAACCTTATGAAATCACCTTAAACTTGATGATTTAAAAATTATTTCTTCCATTTTTGAGATTATAATTGTGGCATTTTCCCCTTTTTTCCTCCCTCGAACCTCTTCCCTTTATCTCCCCTTGCTCTCTTTCAAATTCATGCCCTCTCTTTTCGTCAGTGTCGTTTTACCCACGCAGACACACAGACACACACACGTGCCTACACGCAATCATACACACACATACATACACACATGCACACACACAATACATCTTAAAAGCCAGCCTGCCCAGGCTGTATACTGTTACTGTCTTTTTTCAGAACACAGCAATGTGAAATAGCTCACCTTTCTAACTGTGTGCCCTGTAGGTGCGCCGCTGGTTAACCATCAGAACTGACCACGGATGCCCAACAGTCTCCTGCTTTTTTCACAGTACTCTTTCCTCTTTTACATATCTTGTTCTGCGATCACTTTCCTGATTAAATAGTGTAATAAAGTCCAGCAGTACTGACTCTCAGCCCATGGAATGGAGTTCAGTCCCAGCTCCAGCATTTCCTTATTGGGTGATTAACCTGTCTTGTTATTTGTCTCTTTATCTGTCAAATACGAACCTTAATAGAACAGCTGTGACTGTTAAATGAGCTGATTGAGATGTAACCACCTGGAATGGCCAATATTAAACCATTTATGAGATGCAAAATTAGCTGTTCCCTCTGGTTCATCCTAATGTATGTAAAGCGCTGCCTTCTGAAAGTGGAAAGGTCCCAGAAGGGGCATAGGGAAGTATGGGTTCTACCTCAACTCTCTTCATATTTGACTAGCATCTGCACTCACCACCAGTCTCCCGGGCAGAGCTTGTATCCCTGGATACTTGCATGGCCAGCTCTGCTGTGCTTTCAATCGTATGCTCCTGGCCACCTCTGCAATGCTGCTCTGCCAGGTATCAGTTTTATCGTTGATTATTCATCTCTTCCTCTCAATGCCCTACAAATGCATGGAAGCCCCCACTTACACTTGCATCATGCCAAGGCAGGCATCTTCACAGAGCTACTTTGGTTGACCTTTTTACATATTAATCTACTGAAAACTCTATCCTCCCCTCACTAAGAGTATATGAGAGCAAAGGAAGAGAAGTCTGGTTATAAAATAATGGTTGACCCTTGAAAAATCTCTTTAGTCACAGAATCTGCCAGTTTTGACAAATGAATGCACAGAGACCTCTGAATTTCAGGTGTTTTTTTTTTGTTTTTTTTTGTTGTTGTTGTTGTTTTTTGCTTCATTACATCGCTTTGGCCCCAGTGGTCCCTTGTCCTCCCCCGTGAAGACTGTCTTATGGTGGCTTGCAAAGGGCACACATGTGCAAAGGATCCACACAGTACTCATATATATGTGGAAACCTATGTGGAGAAAAGGCATATGCAAGATACAAAATAATTATTGTTGATTTAATTACTAATATATTTTTTAGAAAAATCAAAGATAAGCGAGACTACAAACTATACTCAAAATGAGAATCATGACTCTAACCTTCAGTAGTGCATAGTTAACACTGAAATACCTCTTTAGCCTCAAAAGACATGCTGTGTTGTTGCCTAACTTTTCCTGGGGAGGTGTAAACTGACATTCATTCCTCCAGTATAGAGCCTCAACAACAGACCACAGAAATGATTCTACTCAAGTCTAGCTTTGTGAAGCACTAAGATGAATTGGAGTTTCTTGCAGGAATATAGCTGAGGCGTGCCTACAGAAGTATGAGCAACTTATATGTAAACCATCAAAGAACAGATTGCCACTCTCAGCAGTTGTTAACTACACAGATAGCCCCTGAAGGGGGGGGCGCTTGTGGCTCTTCTCCTCACTCTACTACAGAAAGGTCATAGGTCCAGTGGCCTACGAGTGGACTGTGAATAATCAATAGTGCTATGAACTCTAGAGGGCCACCCCGTGCCCGAAGCACAGAGGTCTACAACACATATTGTCTAGTACAAAAATGAGGTCAGAATTGTACAGCTGATGTGGATGTGAGGTTGGGATAAAGTTCTGATGAAAAAGACAGACACAGCAACTGACAAACTAAACCTCACCTTACCATGCTTATTTGCATCCTACTCTAATCTCTTCTCTTCATCCTGAACCAAACCATCCCTATCCTTATATGATATTTCCCAATGCTGTTCCTCTTCTGAGGTCTTATTCGATCCTTATTCTGTCTCTTCGGGCAAATACTCCAGGAAAGAAAGCTGTCCCTGCTGGAGGAGCAACCAGTTCCTGATTGCCAGGCTGGAGGATCTCTCCCCAAAGCTAGTCTCATCCCATATTCTTGCAGCGTGGCTATCCTGCCTCTGTGGTCCTGGGGTCCTTGACATGTTGGACTCAGGCAATGCTGCCTCTACCACTTTCTAACATCTTTAGCATAAACGTTTCCTCAAGTCTATCCTTTTTGTTGTTGCTCTTCTCTTGTATTACATCCTCCTGCCCACTCAAAGTCCCTTGAGTCTCCCGAACTCCATTTGCATGGCTAGTCCGCAGACCCTACCAACTGGTAAGTCAAACATGAGTCATGTCATTTTTGTTTTTGTCCCAACTGGCTTTTAGTGTTCTCTGACTCTAAGAGCCCCTTGGTGACCTACCCATTTCCTTGACTTCAAACTCTGGAATGGTCTCTGACTTTCTTACTTCTCCTTCCTAGCGGGTCCCCAATTCTTCCAACTGCCAGTATCTGAGAAAGGGCCGTCTGCTATCTGGTGCTGTGACTCGGCAGAAGCCTCCATGTCTTCTGCAGACTATGTTTGCCTTTTGTTGTTTCCTGAATCTGGATTTGGACCATCCCTAGCTATCTCTCCACACTCAAAACTCTGCAGGGGCTCCAGAGATAGCTCAGAGGTTAGGAGCACTTGGCTTTCTTGTAGAGGATCCAGGTTCTATTCCCAGTACCCACATGGCGATTCACAACCATCTCTAACCATAGTTCCAGGGGGTATGACACCCTGCTCTGACTTTCAGAGGCACCAGGCAACACATGGTACACACACACACTAAATCCTCAGATACTTCAGCTCCCTCTCTTTTCAACTTTTTAGTTTCTGCAGGCCCTTCCATTGAGGCAGGCAAAACTGTCTCCTCTGAAATACATGCAGATTTGGTTGTAATGTGCTAGGATTGGACCCAGGACCCTGCAAATGCTAGGCAAGGAATCTCCTACTAAACTACATCCATAGTCCATCTTTATTTTTCTAATAAATTATTTTTCTAATAAAAATAATATTTTTTTAATATTCTAATGTCTTGCTAAATTATCCAAACTTGCTTTCAATTCATTCTGTAGCCCAAGAGCTCTGAAATTTCAGTCCTTCTAGTCCAGTCTCCGTAGTAGCTACTGGTCTTCTGGACCCTTCTTTTTTTTTTTTTTTTTTTTTGTCTTGCTGCACTGTGCGACTGAGGATCAGGGCCACCGGCTGGCTAAGAGACTGGCTTCCTGGAACACCACAAGTTCCCGAAAAACGAGAAATGAACTGCATTTTTTTTTTGTCCTTGGCAAACCATCATGGACCATGGGTAACCCCTTGCTGTGTGTTGCCAGAAACCTTGACATTTCACTAAACTTTTAAAACATCTGTGGAGATAAAGTTCTTGTTAGGAAATACACCAGCACCTGATGGTCTCCATTATAAAGCCATTTCATACAAAGCAGGTCTCTAGAACTCAAGGGCCACATGGGTGGTGGGAGGGGCAGTAGTGAAACAAGGGTGTGTTCACAGTTGTTCATATCACTTTGATTTTCAGAGAAAAGCAGAAAATTGCCCCCCACTCAGCAGCAAGTATATGAAAGTAATCTATGAAGACATATATTTCTGTGTTAGGATTTTCCATCATTCAGAGTTTTTGTGACTATCTAAATGTCAGAAAACACTTTATATAAGAGGAATATAGGACACAGGATGCAAAATATATATCAACTAAGTCAAAACACAAAAGATTAAGCGATTTTAACAATGGTTTCTTCTACACTGTATTTACTTTTTAGTTTATTCCAAGATTACAATTGCATGAAATATGCATGCTATTTATTCCAGAAGGAGGAAACATGTGCTTCTGTGGATGCAGAATTGTTACCAGGCTACAGGTGTGGTCTAATCAGTGGTCCTGCAATTAATTGTCTTGATTTTTAATCTTATTAAAAATCAAGATTAATCTTGATTGTCTGTGTTAAAATTTGACTAAAGTTGTTGATTATTAATTATGTAAAATACAGCCTGGTCAGGGTAGCTCAGCCAGTGCTCGGCATCTTATCCTGAAACTGATTGATGCTAAAATCAGAAGTCGTCTGAGACTGGACTCAAAGTCTGTTCGCTCCCTGGAAGGAAACACTAAGCAGATGTGCGAGTTTGGGAGGAAAGGACCCCGCTGGGTTTCCATGGTGGGGGATGGGCAGGAGTGCTTCCCAGAACACCCTCCTCCTGCTCAGGCTGGAGAGGCTGGAGTGCGGTTGTGGAAGGAGGAGGCAAGGAAGACAAGCCATGAGTCACCAGGATGCTTTCGGAGATCCTCATCTCCTCAGTGTCCAGGACGATGAGGAGAACAATCCGTATCATGTCTGAAGCATCCTCCATCAGGCACGTAGAGGCCTTCCTGGGGTTTAGATGATAAATTGAGTTCTAAAGGGTACCTGAGGTAGCTCTGGGTGGGTGTAATCTCACAGTAAAATGCATGGGCAAAGCAATAGCATATACATTATACAGAAATGACCCAAAGATACAGAATGTACTCTTTTTAGGAGAACTTTGACCTATGACTCAGAGCTCATTGGGCAGAAAACAAGTCTATGAGAGGCTGGGGAAAAATGAAATACAATGGAATACATGAGGAAAAATTAACAAATAGAACTTCATTAATTTCCAGATACCAACTCTGAAGACTTGAAAGGAGCACATGCCAACACATGGAAGCATGTTATTAGTGCTTTCTAAATATTAGTTTAAGACCAGTTGCCTTACCCCAGACTGAAATTTTTGTTGAGATATATTTTTTCAGTGTACTTTCGGAAGAGATGTCTAGTATAAAATAGATTCCACAGCAGCCCAAGCAAGAACATTTATCCATGATTCAACACTGGTGATTATTTGAACTATTTGCTCCATAACTCTCGTGCCTGCCAGGGAGCTGGTAGAACTGTAGACAGGCTATTTGGAAACCACGCCTGATATTCTCTCTGGGAAGACCTGACAGAGCAGAAGAACATTTTTGTCCTGCATATTAATGGATTGCTTATTGCTCTTGGGACCAATTTTTTATGCGTATCATCAACCTAACCACCTTCTGAAGTTAGAAACTTAAATATGCAAACAAGCAGCAAAGTGATAAAAAGATTTTGTTTTATCTGAATTTAACTTCTGTACAAATGAGGCTGTAGGGCCTGTTCCCTGTGAAAGCTGGGAGTACCGAGTCAAGCGGATTTGTCCAGGGGTCATGGCTCACAGGTGCCTTTAGCTGAACGTAGATGGGGGACAGTTTGAAGACATATGGTCACTGGAAGCAGTTGCTAGAGAAGGATTGGGGCTGAGATCAATCAGCCCATCATTGTGAGGGCAACAGTGCTTAGCTGTGGCCAAGCACACTGTTGGGATGATGTTTCTAGTGTGCTGAGACTTCTTGCTGCTTCTCAGTGCAATTCCAGACACATGTTTGTGACAGTGCTAACTTCTGATAAAGCCACTTTCATTACCCGAGGTTAAAGTAAAAAGAACTGGCTTTTTAAATGTCCTTTTAGAATCCCATAGACGACATCTTTGCTCTGTGGAGCACCCCTGTGCACACACCCTGCTGTGTTTCTGTGAAGAACCGTTGGGTCTGTTGCAAACCCATCCACTTGTCTATCCTCGTCTCCATCCCACGCTTGGCTTCTGATTCTGGTTGTCTAACTCTTTCACGCATGATGTACTAGCCTTTATCTTCTGGGTGAAGTAGTCTACTCGCTTGATCCATTTTCTTGTTCCTCTTCTGTTCCGCTCTGGTCATCCTTCCCATAGGCCTACCGTACGTTACTCAGTTGCAGCAACAGGATCAGGATGTGTAGCTGTGTAGCATTTGGCCTATTGATGTGCCTTTCAAACCGAAACGGAAAAGTCTAAGGAAGCAATAGCCTCTAGTGCTTACAAATTTGAAGCAACAGGGTAGCCAAGATTTAATCTCTAACATTTTGGATGAAATTAGTCTTCAGGATGAGAATATCAAAAACTAGTGTTTTCTTCCTCCAGATGGAAGTGAAATACTTCCATGTAAAATTGACGTTTTAGGGTTAGGAAAGATGGACTCCAAAAGGCCTGAAAATTGATAAGAGTGTGGTTGGAGCCCCCAAGACCCCCATTTCACAATGGCACAAAGACTGATTCCATTTTGCATCTTAATAGAGTAGCCTGCTGTTGACCCAGTAGTTTTTTGCCACCATATTGCCAGGGACACGCTTGACAATATTGGACTGAGAATTTGGGCATTTTCATTTCTCCTTTTGGCACGATTCTCTTCAGCATTCAATTCTGGAACGTGTTTCCCTGTCATATTTGGAAAACTTGAATTGGCAAGATGCTGAGCTCTGAATTTTCCCAGCTTTCCTTTCCAAGACACTCAGGATTGTTAGAAATGTGTCACATCAGTCAGTCCTCCCCTCCGTTCTCCCATGTTCCTCAAGTCAGCCCATTCCATTCCGTCAAGTCTGTTTTGTCCCAAAGGTCCCATACCTGCCCTCTATCCCCCGAGTGGAAATCACCTGTCATTCGGGAGAGAAATAAAGGAAGGGGTGGGCTGTAAAATAGTTTTGTATTTTATGAATCTGGTTTTATTTCACAGCATTTGTAGAATTTGCCTACACTTGGGGCATTTTCGTGGGGAATAACATTATAGCAAAGTCTGAAGAAATACCGCCAGATTATTGCCTCATTTTGAGTAACTTGGTCTTCGATGCAGTGGGAGCGATCTGGCTCCGGTGACTTGCTTTGGGAGTTCTGTGACAATGTCATGCTATCTCCTCAGGCAGATTTCAGAGTCTTTGTTCTGAAAATTCCAAACACTAGATACAAGGTTGAAACAAGGTACTTAAATGTGTTGAACCTCACTGTCTCCGTTTGGAAACAGAGACCTTATGATGTTAGCTTGTGGGAAATGGCACATTCATTTGCTGGTGGTTTTGTGCCCCTCTGGATGTTTAGCCCTGTCACAAAGAACTTACCGGCCTGGGACCTAATGTTACAGTGGCAGAGTGTCAGGTTTTGTATGTTCTGTTTATGATTGTCTTTCCATGTCAGTGAGATGTCAAGCAGCTATCCATGTGTAGAATCATTCTGCAAGGAGTTATTGATCTTATCCCCCTGATGTAAAAATGTTATTGTGATGTGTTCAATTAAGATTTTGAATATGTTTTGTATTTCAAATATATTATGCAAAATAATCAGATTATTATACTACTCAGCCCAAATGACTGGACAGCTTTATTCCTCATGTCTCTGGAATGAGGTAAACTGAGTCAGTGGTAACTTTGCCTTTATTCATTTATGAAGAGTCTCCATTTTTGACCAGAGAGCTTTATACATATGGACTAGTCTAAGCTATAGACAGCATGGTTTGTTTTAGAAGTGAAGTGTGTGTGTCTGTGGTGTATGTGGTGTGTATGTGTATGTATGGGTATGGATATAGTATGTGTATGTGTGATATATATGGATTATGGTGTGTGTGTCGTGTATATACAAGAACGGTATCTTGAGAAGATGAAGATGAAGTTGCAGGTAAACTTGTTGAAATACACACTGTTTGAAATTTCACTGAAGCTCAACATGACCCTCAAGACAGACCTTATCGAGAGAACCAGCCAACTCTACTTACTCACCTTGCCTCAGACAAGATGCCACACTCCTTGCATAAGGCCTGTGTAGGTGTGTGTTCCTTATATCTGAAATACAGTTCCTCTCCCCTCTAGTTTACTGGTTTTAAAATTTTGGATTTGGCTAGATAGCACCACTTCCAAGACACACTTCCTGATCTCACTAGGTCAAACCTGCTGTCTGTGCTCATTGCGCATATAGCTCAGATCTCTCCTGTACACTACAGGTCCACTTCCCTGTGTGTTAGTCTGCTGTACTAATGTAAGTGACCAAGAGCTGTAGGGCAGAAGCCTTGTCACTTAGTGTATCACTAGCCTAGCTTCCTGACACAGTCAATAGCGGCTGGAAAACAATGGATTTTGTTTGGCGGAGGATCTGGGTGAAATCAAATATTTCCGCATGGCAAATGGATATTTGGATGTTTTCATCAAGGTTAGAGGGTAAGATGTAGACGGGTATCCTTAGAGTAGAGAAATCAGCAAGACTGATTACCAGAAAAGCTACACTCTCCACAGTACCAGAAATCTGAAAACAGTGGAGGAAATTGCCAGTATTGGAGCTGGGTGTCTGACAAGCAGAAGTTGGTGAGAATTCCTTCCTAAGTGCACAGTGACATAAAGAGACCGTGGGATTTCGGGCATATAGTCTTCAAGGAGCGAATCCAGGGTTGTGATTGGTGGGGCAGAGCTGAACACCAGGAAATGAATGGCGTGGCATTTGGGCCAGTTGTCACTCTCACAGTAGGAACTGAGGGAGCTCCAAGCTACTGTTCCTTGGGCACAGAGGATATGTGCTAAGTAGGTAAGTCACCTTGACTCACAAAGCCAGAGACATGCAGTGGGTTGTTTCAGTATCATCAGTAAGCATCAGAAACATGCTTTGTGTCATTAACCACAAAGGTCTCATACTTGCAAAGAACTTTATGGAATAGACAGTTTTTCTTAAGGGTGTAATGACGCTATTGACAGCAGATCTGCTTAGATCTTAACTTTTTTTCATGCTTGTCATTTTATATATATGTAGACATGCATGTCGTAGTATAGCTTTTATTTTTCATGTTAGTTATTTTCTGTATATACAGACATGTATATGAGAGATTGATATCTAAGATTCCACTCTCGAAGGAACCTGACAGGGCCATTCATGCAGCCATTCATTGCTCAGTGGCAGCCCCTGCTGGTAATGAAAAAGACAGCAGCACATGCAGAATCTGACATTAATTCTGATCATGCCTTGCATGCAACCAGGAGAATGTAAAGCAAGCAGAAGGGGAATAAATGGGAAGAATGAAAATGTGCTGAGAAAATTGGGGGAGGTCACTCCTGTCTGGGGTGCATTGGGGAAATGCTAATGCTAATAGAGTTTAGTCTAAGACTCCATGTGTACAAAATCCTCCTGGCTTTCTAGGCACCAAGGTAAGGCTTTGTGAGAGATACCATTGTACACTTTTATTTAAGGTCTTCCAGGACTATTAGGTAATAATTATTTCTTAAAGATATCTCACCCGTTTGTTAGGTCAGAAGTTCCTATGGATCTCAGTTAGGGTAGAGGCTGTTTCAATTCATCTGCATCTTGAGTAGGAATCAGAGTATGGATCCTCTCGTGGGACCCCTGCTGGGATGAACGCTTCTCTTTCTGTGTGCATTTCAAGATGTGTGAGCATCCCCGGTGCTCACGCTGTATTTTACAAAGCAAGGCAGTTGCGTAGCATTTCTGTCTAGAAACTGTATGTGAAGGGAAGGTGGAAGAATGCATTACAATCAAATAAAAGTAGAGGGGGAAAGAGATGAGATTGCAGTTGATTGTGGGTCTGGCAGCAGATGTTCTACACGAATCCAACTCGCTGCAGCCAGTCTGTTTCCATGGCAACAGAATCAGTAATTATTGAGCCCTGGCACTCCCCCCACCCTCCTTCCCACCAAGGTGGAGGCTGATGAATGTGAACTATCTCCAGCTCCTTCTTGTTCCTCTTCTTTCCCTCTCTTTCTTAAGTCCTTCATAGGAAAAAGCAGAGAGGCATTGAGAATGACTAAGAAAGGGAGCTATCTGTGTCTTGACAAAGATTGTAAGAAATTAAATTACAAGTGATCTTTTTCCTTGTTATAGTATCAGATCAGAGAAAAGCTCTTCCCAGAAAAGCCGATGATCTCTGAAGATGCTAAATAAATGAGCAGGAGTTTCCCTGAAATGGAAGCTCCCTTTGATTGGCTGATCTTTCCACAACTCCTGCCAATCGGAGCACCCCTGGGCTTCAGCTCCATAAACATAAGCAAAGCTACATGCTTATTCTTCTGGACTCGGAGCGTATTCCATTCGAAGGTGTGCAGCGGGTCTCTGTTCACATGGCTCAACTGGAAACCTGTTTCTTGAACAAGCTTACTGGGGAGCCATCTGGTCTTCCAGCACACTGTCCTTCTGGGGCACGACTCTAAGTCCTATTTGTGGCAGCAGCTTAGAAGCAGTGTGTGCTGTTGGGGAAGATGGACTTACGGACGCTTGGTGAGTAAACCTCTGTCTTACACATCTGTGCACTGGTATTAGCAGGCTGAAATAGAATATAGCTTTGTTCTATTGTCTGCCTAGAAAAGCCGGCTTGGAGGGAGCACATGGAAGGAAACCCATGCAAGGGTTCCCATGATGTGGGAGACTGTTTCAAAAGGCTGCATGCTTTGTTTGCTCCTGGTCGGATCTGTAGTTGATTGTAAATATATTTGGATGTTGGCGATCTAGTTAGGAATAGCGCGAGGAGTGGAGTTGTGGCCGGTCTCCCTGGGTATTGGTTCATTTAGAAGAAAATGTGTGGAAAAACTAAATTAGTAAGAATTAACCCTGCGTGATGCTGCAAGGGAGAGAACAGTGCGGGCATGGGGCTCGAGGCTGCCAGGTGGCATAGCTGGCATTTGCATTGGGAAGAGGGACGTTATTAGAAGAGGGTCTGTCACTCTTCAGACCCCTGGCTGCAGAAGGAAACATCTCCTCTCTGTGCAGCGCTGTTCTCAGTTTCTGAAATGTGCGACTGGGCTAGGTCGTGTCCTTACTCCCTTTCAGGAAATCAGTGTCCAAATGGAAATGTGCTTTTCCAAATCAATTTCAGAGATGAGTTGAGATGCAGTCAGGAAGATTTTAGCAGCCAAAAAGCATGTGTGAAGGGGCTCTGTGTTGCATCTCTCCAGCCCTCTGAAACCCAGGGGGTTTGCAAAGTTACGTTTAGACATTGGCTCCGGACCAGACATGGAGTGCTCTGAGCTAATACTCTGCTCCCTGGGGTTTAAATTTCTGACACTAGTGACAAAATTTTTAACGTTCAGTATCACAGACAAGCCAAGCCAACAATACTGTAAATAAGCGGCAAGGATCAGCACAGGGAGAGGAGAGGTCACTGCCCTTGCAGACCTCCTCGCTGCAAACTTAAAAAGATAGGTGTCAGGAGGACGCCCAGCCACAATGCAGAATTCCACAGGAGCTATGATCTTGGCAAGCGTGAGAGAGAAGGTGTTTCCTTCAGCTTGGATGCAGAGAGCGGAGGTTGAACTTGACTTTCCATCTCTGCCTCAGATCTGTTCTCTTGTCTCTGATGTTTGGGGCTTCATCACTGTCGCGTTTTATAAGAATGTGATTTCCTATCTTGTGAGAGCAAAGTGCTGTAGTGTCTTTGGAATCTTTTATGGGGATGGGGGTGGGAGGAGAGAGCATGATCGTTGATTTATAAAGAAAATCGTGTGATACAGGGATGCCTGGGAGTACATTGATTGGACCCTTATAAAGAGTGTCCTTTTGCTTGGAGAGGGTCGTGGCTCTTCAGATGGATCTGAAATGGAATCTGTTGTGTCCTGCATGGGAATCTGTGATGAACTGGTAAAGAAACAAAGAACTAGGCAGGCTCTGGCTGTCTGGGACTTGGGAGGGGCTCCCGGATGAGGCAGATCTGCTCTCTCCCTCAGAGAAGCAGGCTGGTGCTGGGGAGGAATTCTTGACTGTGGGTGACAGTGCACTGTGGACTTGGTCATCTACCAGAGCAGTGACCTGTTCCTTAGCTGGCATCCTCTCCAGACATGCAGGCTGGCCTCTGGTCCCAAGAGGCTCCAGGTGGTGAGATGCATTGAGTCTTCCACCTGATAGACGTGCTAGAAGTGTGTTTCTCTGTGAGTGGACTCTTCCCGAAGCTTCTCACTCTGCCGCCCACTCCAGTGCAGGCACAGTTTTGAGGAAGTCTGCTGGCTTGTGGATACCTATTCAGGAACAGTCATCTTAGAATGGTGCATCGTCCACTTTTCCCCTTCTCTTCCCCCAATAGTGTCACTTTGTGTGCAGAAAACGCCGGCACCTGTTGGCAAGAATGAGAGGAAAAAAAAAAAAAACAAGCAAAACCAGTCTTTTATGGATGAAGTAAAAATGCTTCAAACAATTCTAAAAGTGTAATTCACAGCCTATTTTTGGTCCCTGGAACTCTTTAAGAACATGAAAGCTATGAACCTCCTATCTGCCCCCGAGAAAATATATTATGCATAATTCTCGCAGGCTTTAATAACAAGCAGTTTCTGAGGAGGAGGAGAGCCCTTTCTTGGGGGCATAACAAACCATTTTTATGCACAAAGTCCCCATCAACTTGTTTGTTTTCCAGATGTGAGCACCAAATCCCACTGTATCTTCCTCAGCCTTACTGGTGTTGGCAGTACCACTGGCTTCTGAATGAGGTTCTCCATCCTGTCAGCCCGTATTAGAATTAAAAGTCTGGAGGCTAGCTAGGGCTTCAGCTCAGAGGCAGCTAGCTTGCTTAGTGTCCACGAGGCCCTGGATCTGATGCCCGTGATGGTTTTCTGTCTTCTGAGCTTTGTGAGCTTTGTTGTTGACAAACGAGATTCTTGGAGTTTGCACTGCAGTTGTTCCCTTGGTGTTAGTGTGAGGACCGTACCTTGTGAATAGTCTGCTCGTTCCTGAAGGAGAAAGCTGATTTTCATTGCCTCTTGCTGCCGTCCGTAGCCTATGAAATCCTGGAAGGATAAAGGTGAAGATGAAATACAATAAATTTGCTTACTGATTAGAAGAGAACAAAGTTGCACAGTAGGAGCCTCAGTGAATATGAATATATTGAATCTCATCCCTGAAATTACGTATTGAGAGTTTGAACAAGAATTTTCATATTTCCCAGCAATTGTTGTAAAATTATCCACAATGTGCTTCCCAACTTGTGACTGTCACTGTGTGCGCAGTACAGTTAGGTGCTTTAAAATTAAAAGAATAATGGGATCTACACAGTATCCCTGACTATTGTACTATCTTTTAATTTTTTTAAGAATTTCATACAATGTACTTGGATCATATTCAACCCACACTTTTCCCTCTAATTCCTCCCAGATCCACCCTTGACCTCTCTAATCTCTCCCAACTTCCTTTCCTCTCTTGATTTTTTAGTAACCCGCTGAGTCCACTTTGTGCTGCACACATGCTCATGAGTGTGGAGTCCTCTGCTGGAGTGTGGTCAACCTACTAGGTACCACATCCTTAAAGAAAATTGACTCCCTGACCCCAGAAGCCATCCACTGTGTATAGCTCCTCAGATAGGGATTTGGGCTCAGGAGCCTCTTCACCATCCATGCTAGAATGTTGACTGGCTTGCTATTCTGAAGGACTTCTGCAGGCAAGCACAGCTGCCTGTGTGAGCTCATGCATAGAGTGGGGTCTTGGGGTGTCTGGAAGATACTGTTTTTCTCTGATCTTTGGCTTTTACGATCGGTCTGCTCCCTTTTCAATGTACTTGAGCCTTGGTAGGGAAGTGATACAAAGGTAGAATGTTCTGTATGTGGATGAGAACGCCACTGACACTTATTCGCATCCTTTAGATCAGTTGTGAATTTCTGCAGGACTTGCCATCCGTTGCCTAAAGAAACTTCTCTGATAAGAACGGAGAGTTGCATTAACTCTAGGAATAGACAAAGTAAGAGGGCAGTGTAATATTATGTCCATTTAGCAAAATAATAATAGTAATCTCACTCCAGGGACCTAACTGGACTTTTTGGGGTATGGGGTATGTGAGAGCAGAGACAATGTCTCGCTTTCTCTGTAGCCCAGGGCTGACCCAGAAGTCACAGCAAGTCACCCACCTTTGACTTCAGAGTATTGGGATTCCCAGTGTATGCCACCATGCCCAGCCTGGACTATTTTTAATGCCTATTTCATAGATGAAGATATTGAGCCAGCAAGTTGTTACAAAACTGGACCAGCTTATTCTTCTAAAAACTGGCAAGTTCCTGGTTTAGCACACTGTTTTATTGGGTGCTGCATTCATTGATGGAAAGACAGTGAGTAGATGGTGAAGTGTTTGTCAGTTTGCCAGTCTGTCTGATTGAAGTCAGTTTGTTGATAACTGAGTTAAACAATCATTGCAATTATTTAAATCAAATGTGAGATGGCTGGGTGAATAATTCCATTAAGGAAGAAACATTCAAGCTAAACAAGAGTGGTCCCTGAGTGCCCCTTTGGTTAGCCCCTTGTATCATCGTCTAGTGCACAGCTGCTGCACACCCTTAACTGGACTCCGAGTAGGAATTGTGTTCTACCCGGCTGTTGGGGAGAAGCTGTAGGGCCTCAGTGTTGCCCGTCTCCTTTTAGTTTGTGTATTCCAGAGACGACTCACAGTGGTCAGAGCAGTTGTAAGGATGGAGCAGGAAGCCTCGGGCTGTGCTTGACCTATGCTTGAGAATCAGCTGAGCTCCCAAGCTCCCTAAAGACCTGTGAGTAGAAGTCACCGGCCCAACTTAAAACTCAGCTTCCTATGGTAATGGCACAGATCCACGGATGAAGCAACCAAGGTTCCATAGAAGATTAGCCTTGGAAATTATTTGACAAAATCATTTGATAAAACACATTCCACAGAGCTTTAGAGAGGGTTAGTGGCTGCTTGGTTATTGTGGAGCTGAGGGGGCAGATGGATCCTCCACTACCACACCCACAGAGCATCTCCACTGATTTATAAACTGACATTCACAGTGGAAATACATTAATAAAATATGAAAGAAAAGGGGTTTGTTTACCAGGAAGAAAAGCTGTTGGTCTTGTCAGAATTTTCCATTCAACATATAAAGCAATAGAAGAGCAGTACCCAGGAGGATGTCTGCAATGCCAAGTGCAGTGGGAGTCTATAGGGGTTTGTTTACCTTGGGCTAGCTGCTGTGCGTGCCTAGTATTGTACACATTCGACTGTGCATAGTAGGGTATGCGAGGACATTTTAATAATTATATGAAACTAGGTTGGCAGATCTCTTTATGGACCAGTATTCTCTGATACTAAGTATATGCAAGTTATACATGAATTACAAGTTTTTCATAGTCACCTTAAAAAGTAGGTCAGGTAGTTCCACTAAGATATTTCTGAACCCATTATTATGTCTGACTTGTCATTTTAGTGTAACTATAAAATTATTAGCAAAATATTTATATTGAATTTTTTCTTGTCAGGTCTTTGGATTTTTTTTGAAATCATACAGCCCAGCTCAATTTGAGCATTGGATTTTCACTTTTGTTTTTGGTTTTCACTTCATAAAATTTATAGCGGGGAAAGTGGATTTGTGTGTAAGTTACTCCACACACATTTCCTGGTAACTGAATTGTGTATCGGATGCTTGTTTATTTGCTTATTTTCTTGTTTTCTTTGGAACTAAGCAGAATCAAATGAAGTTGAAGTTTATATGCACAGTCACGGTAGCCCCTACACCACTGTGGCCAGAGGCAGACTATAATCTGGAGCTGCAGAGCACTCTGAGCAGACACCAGGCCATCCGCTGCTGTGAGACCATCATGTGCTATAGTATCTGTGGTCTCTCAATTCCGTGAGATGTCTGGAAGACTCCTCTGGTAACAGAGACTTGCATCTAGCATTCATAAACATGTATAAGTATTTCCGTTATCAGTTCCTATAGCAAACTTGTCATGTAGCTAAGCTACATCTTGATAGTATGCCCCTTCCTTTTGAGGAAAGTCAACATCACTCTTTCTATAGCATTTTTCAGTCCCAAAATTAAATTAAATTAAATTAACCTTGTACTTTAATGTCACCTCCCTTGTCTTAGTGCTTTTCTTGCTATTACGACAGAACACCCAAGACTGGGTAATTCATGATGAAAAGAAATACATTTCACAGCTGTGGAGAGTATGGAGTTCAGTGAGGTGGCAGCATTTGGTAAGGCCATCCGTGAAAGAGCGAACAAGGTCAGTTCTGCCTTGCCATCCTCCCACTTGCGTCCTTACCTAGCCTGAATTGCCTCCCCAGGGCCAGGAACATCACCATTTGCATTAGAGGATTAAGATTTTTAACAGGAACTTTACTACACACATTTAAACTGGTGCATTTCTCAGTTCAAGAAAGAATGTGTGGATTTCACTTCAATTCCGTGCAAACCATTGTTGAGGAAGTAACTGCGACAAACCAGTAATTCTTTACACAGGTGAACAGAAGTGAAAACCTGGCGCACTTTAGCTTCTCTCATCCTTTCCAGTCCTGCAGTTTGCTTAGCTGAAAAATAATGACTTGATTGAGTTGGTCTTAAAATTCTTGCCTTCAGCAGATAGTTTTTTTTTTTTATCTCTGTCTTCTCCCGAAAGACAGTTTAAATGTAAAACTAACATCTAGTCCTCAGACTCTCTCATAATAAGGTAAAAATCGTGCTGAGAAGCCTCCTTAGCTTATTCTCAGGGCCTGAAAAATGTCCCTCATCCGTCAACTGGAAGAAAGGAGCTCCCTCTAAGCTTCGTCCTCTCAGAGTTCACACTTGACTAAGGAGTTTCGTTCACCCTTACACACAAAGGACAACAATTTCATATAGTGCAACAACATTCCAAGTCCAGAGAATCCTTCTTCTCCAAAAATCCCCGTTCCCTGCCTGTGACAGAGTCCCCAAGGAGGATGTCTTGTGTGTTCCAACTCAACAGGTGTTTGTTGAAGAGAACTGTGTGTGTTCTTTCTGATCTCTGTGTCATTGTGGCTTGACTGGACCTTCTTTCCAGTGGCAGCAATGGCAGGCCACACAGAGAAAACCTTGGGTAGGGGTTAATCGAATTGCAGAATAAGTCACTTTACATTTCTGTTGTTATTTGACCAAGCCAAGGGCTTCAATGGTCATGAATGAAAGATAAATGGTGTGGGATTGAAGTGATTACAGAAGGCTCTACAAGACAGCGGTCTATCACAAACATAAGATTAGTGTTACAATACCTATCTTGGAACTACTACAAGGTCTTGAGGTCTACTAACTTCCAGGACTAGAGAAGCTCTTACAGACAGGAAAGTATAACCTAAGGGCTCAGGTTATGCCTCTAGGTTATTAGCTAACTTTAGCAAGGTCTTTGGGCTCTCTTCACCAGCATCTTCATGTGGATGAGGGAGAGTTTAGATCTCGTGAAGTGTATGCTAAATAGGTGTCAAATTTCTGAACATTCTAGACCTACGTTTCAGTGGTTCTAGCCATCTTTTCCAGCGAACCTAGATAGGACCTCAGAGTCCTTCTTCATGTAAAACCAAGCCAGCTACAGCCGAGGTCAATTGGCTTACGGCTAATGTAGACTTTTAATTTCTGTCCTCCTTTCTCCAGATCTGTGCCTTGGCCAAGACTTTGCAGTGGGGCCAGTGGGGAGTTCTCGTCAGTGCTGGCTTCAGAGATAAGGTGGTACCAGCTCTTTCTTCATCCTCTTGCTCAGCTGCTCTGGAGAGGTGCTGCCATCTGACAGGGAGGGCTGTAGCCTGGCACTTTTGGAGCTCACTTTTCTTTGCCTTTGAGCTGTAAGTGATGAGAGACCTGTCAAGGAGAACGGTTCACTGGCATCATTCCCAGACCTGGAAGCATAATGAAATAAAGTTTCATTCTGACTCAGTTGGAATTCTTGCCGCTAAACATTGAAGATATCATCTGGGGCGATTCTAACATCCACTTGCCTGGCTGGAAAGATGCACTCATTAGCTAATGGAACTTGGGTCTTCCTACTGGCAGCTCAAGTCAGAGGCCCTCAGAGCAACTCAGAGTCACCCAGGCCACATTCCAGCAAGTGTAGTAGAGCCTACCCTGTCTCGTGGACCAACCATCTGAAACATGTATTTCAGAAACTTTACCATGGGCAGAGAGAGTAGTGTCAAATTGGTTCCTAATCTGGTTACACTGCTCATGATCCCTGGACCAAGGCCACTTAGTGCCAGGGACTCCACATTAGAGAGTTGGGATCAAGGCATAAAAGCACGGTCTCTGATTCCTTGAACCTTGTTCAGACATCTCTGTGAAGGACAAACCAGCAAAGCTTAAAGAACATCTCCAGGGACATCTTCTGCCTTCTCTGAAATGTCCTGTGTAGGTAGGCTGTGTAAATTCCCTGAACCTTGGGTTCCTTGCCTGTAAAATGGAAGCAAAGGCTCATTTCTCATGGAGAGGAATAACAATAAAAATTACAGAGAAATTTTATCGGTGCGAGGGATTAGTAAGCAGTGTGTGTGCTGTGTTGGGTCAAGTCAGTGTGGTCAAAAATTGACACTCAGGGGTCAGAGCTGCTTATTTGTTCAAATCTTCCTGACTGCCTACAGAAAGCCCCCCAGTTCTCAGATCTTTCTACTACAGCCTCATAGAAGACCCCTGCTCAGAAGAGCACCAGAGGCTACCCAGAAATAGCAGGAACCACACTCACAGACAAGTCTAAATGTAGTCATCAGGTGAGGTGTAGGCTCCTCCACCGTTGCTTCTCTAATATGTAATGTGTTTCTCGTGCTGCTGCTGGGCTGATCCTGTAACCGACATACAGGAGTGTTTAGAGAGTGCCACATGCCCCATGTCTTGTGGACTGTAATATAAAAGATTAATAGTATTTCCCTCCAGATCTTTTGTCTTTCAACAACTGGGCCTGGTTCATTGCGGCCGCATTATTAGAAGTCTGTTTGGGGAGCCTAAATAGCAAAAGCTGTGGGCTGGTGATGTTTTCTTCTCTGACTTTGGAAGCCAGTCAAGATCAAACAGGCTTGTGCTCCCTGGGAGAGGCTATGCGGCGTTCCAGAAGCTATGACCTGTGGTAAATATCAGTGGTTTTTACATTTGTAAATCAACGTGTTCTTGGTGTCTGCAGAGAGCCCATAAATCTATCCTGATAGCACAGCCTTGCCCACCTTAATCTACCTGCACCTCCTTCTTGAAGGCAAAATAAGGTGCTGGAAATGTGCATGCTTTTAGTGTTCTTCATGCAGGTTCCCAGGCCTGGCCTTCATGTTTTTCTCCCCCTACTTCACCTGCCATAGACAGGCCACCCCTGATTTTTGCATCCTGTCAAGAGGGGAAAGGGGGAAAATTTCTAGCTCCTTCACATCGCCTCATCTCTTTAATATGAGTCCATAAAGTGCTAGACCTTGAAGAAGCCTGAACTGAGGGAAACCATGTAGATGTCCAGAACTCATGTGTTTTGGTGGTCTAAGGCCCACTAAGCTGGGCCCAGTGGGCTTCTAGGAAAGAATGGGAGGGTGTTATTACATAGGAAGGAAGAGTGCCCCAGAGAAACCAATGGCATGCCTCTGTAGACGCAAAGATGATGTTTTCTTGCTCTCAATTTATTCAACTACTGGTGTTTGCTTATCAACCACTTATCAGGTGACTAACCTTAATACCAACCACTTATCAACTAACCTCAGGATTGGAGGTTGTGAATGTCTGTGGATTATCTCACCTTGAGACTTAATTTTTTTTTTCCAGAAAATCAGCCTTACCATTCAAATTTCCCAGACTATGGAGGCTATGATGAGAAAAGGTCCAACAAATCACATCTGTTTATATAGTCACTAAGGCGTTTGCACATTTCATTTTTCACTCATTTCCATAACATTTAAATAGTAGAAAAAAGGTACCTACTTAAGTAAAATAGGGACCTGGTTATTCGAAACTAACTTAAAAGTGATGAACAAACAAGCTAGCCAATGGCTGTCCTTGCCTTCTGCCTTCCATTCTGAAAAACTAAGAAATCAAACTGTGAAAATGAACTTGAGCCATCTGCTAGCTTAGTTACACAGAGCAGCCTACAGGATGAAGCTTGGGTGAATCGAAGGCTTTCCCCTGTACCAAGTCTGCCGAGCTGTCCGACTGGTTAACTGGAAACTGTCTTGAGAGAAAACGCATAGCCATGGTCGTCTAGAACTGCTGCGATTCCACACCACCTGGAAAAACTGTAAACAGCAATGGGCTTCAACACCTCCTGGTCCAAGTCTGACCACTCCCAGGCTTTAACATGAAAGGCAGAGTTGAATAGCTACAAAAGTGATTACTGAGTCAATGCTTAGTAGTAAGGCTTTTACAAAAACAAAACCAAAAAAACCATTGTTGACTTTATTCAAGATGAGAAATACTGATGTAACATTTCCAGCTGTTTTGAAGGACTTATTTGTGCTTTTAAATAAGTACAGAGCTATGATCATTATGATCACATTTAAAAGGGCGACATGACATTTTCTTTATAAAATGCTAATATTAAAATATACTGAAAATTATATTATTTAAAATGTTTTAATTTCAACGAAAATGTTTACACTATTGTCTTAAATATGTATAAGGATGCAATGGTTAGTGTTAATTGTCAACTTGACAGAATCTAGAACCATCTGGGAGACAGGCCTCTGGGCATCCATGGTTGGAAATCAAGTCATTTAATTCATTAATTGGAGTATGAAGCCCTATTCACTGTGCATGGCGCCATTCCCTAGCTGGGGTTCATGACTGCGTACATGGAGAATGGGAGATGAGAGGCAATGTTTTTCCGTCACTCTCCGTTTCGTGTTTGCCCGTGCAATATGAGCAGTCATCTCAGCCCCTACCCCTTTGACTTCCCTGCCATGATGGACGGTGGCCTAAAATCGTGAGCCAGAACAAAACCTTTCTCCCTCAGTTGTTTTTGTTGGAGCATTTGTCACACCAACAAGAAACAAGATCAAGAAAAGGGGATGCATTGATTTCTAAGGGTAGGAAGCTGAGAGGCTACCACTCTAGAAGACAGTTAAATATATGGCTTCCAGAGTTCAAGACCATTCTAATGGAGAAGAGTTTGTTTCTTTCTCACATAGCAAAGCAAGGGTCACATGAGTCCCACGGCTCTCGGTGCAGCTGTTTTTCTGCAACTTGGAGAAGTAGCTGATGTAGACGTGGAGCCCTCACGGTGCATTGTCAAGGACCAGCCTCTTAGCTTCTGGGCTCGTCATACAGATTAGAGAAATTCTTCAATAACTGGCTCTTCTACAAGCCAGGCGGGCTCTGGGGTCTGGAGGTCAGGAGCAGCGTTCCAGGAAGAAGAAGGAGAGCCTGTTATTTTGTACATTTCCTGATTAGCGGGAACCTGCACTGACTGGGTTTCAGCCTCTGAGTGGGTATTTAAAGCCTGTTTTGCAATCTGAATTCATGCCACAGGTTGATATGTTGGAGTCCTAACCTTAGAATGATCTTATTGTGAGATTAAGTTAAATTGAAGTCAAAAGATGGCCTCTAGTTCAATATATTTGGTTGTACAGACTTGCACTCATAGACGGACGCTAATCTGAGGAGATGCAGGGAGAGCATAGCCATCCCCTACTCTGAGGAGAAAGACCTGGAGTTGCCCCATAGCCCTCAAGAAGCCAGCCTCGCTGACACCCTGAGAATGGTTTCTGTTGCTCAGGCCATGCGGTCTGCCGTCCGCATCATGCTGTCTTAGCACGCTACTACAGTGCTCCTGAAAGCTTGGCTTCTTTAATGAACTTCCCTAAGCCCAGTGATTTATTATAGCTATATTTCACACTTACTGCCCATCAGGACACATTGGTCTTGCCTCCCGGCCTCCCTGTGAGTAGGGCTCAGCAAAACAATCAAGCCTGAACTCTTGGGTTTAAGTGTGACTGGCTGTGCTACCTTGTACCTGGATGGCCTTATCTGTAAAATCAACGTTTGGAAGGTTCAGGTATGTGGTCAGTTGGCCCTGTTGCTGTGGGGTCTGCCATGAGGAAGAACATCACAGCAGGGAGTTCCCTTTTCATGCAGTCCAGGACCCACACCCAGGGAATGTTGCCATTCACCTTTGGGCATTTCCCTTTTGGGTCGTCCACACTACTAACAAAACAGATCCAATCTGCTCACCTCTTAAGATGCACAGTTTAATTGCGATTAAGAATCACCCAAGAAGAGAGTCTAATAAGGGGTTGTCTAAATCAGCTTGACTTGTGGGCATGTCTGTGAGGTATTGTTTTGATTGCATTTATTATTGCAGGAAGACCCAGCCTAAAAGGTAGATAGAACTATTCTTTGGGCTTGGGTCCAGGACAGTATAAAAGGCTTGCATGCATTAACTTATTCCTCTCTACTTCTTGAATGTAAATATAATGTGAACAGTTATCTCAGGCTCCTGCTGCCCTTGACTTGCCTGCAGTGATAGATTGTAATCCGGAACTTTGAACTAAAATAAACCTTTTATCTCCCAAGTTGCTTTTTGAGGGCATTTTATCACAGCCACAGAAATGAAACTGTAACACCTCATGACCAGGAAGGCAAAAGAGGGCGGATGTGGTAGGAGGGAGGAAGAGGCCAGAGTGCCAGCATCACTTTCAGGGGCATATCCCACACCCCTGTGACCTGAAGACCTCTTAGATCTCAACTCTTAGATGTTCCACCAAGACCCAATAGCAACACAGTCTGGGACCCATGCCTTGGTGGGGACACAAACTGTAACAATATTAGTCTGTATACAGTTTTACTTCCAATCTGTGCTAACATTTTAACATTTTTAATCATCAAAGTGAATTCTTGAAATATATTTTTAAAATATTAATATAAAACAAAAGCCCTTCAAGTATTGACACAAAGGGAAGTAAATACATTTTAAAAGTAGGTCTTTCAGTCATGACTTTAATTATTAGAGAAACATGGGCAGGGATTTACTTTGGTCTTGTTTAAAGCAGTGATTATCATCCTTTGCTGTACACAGTAATCACCTTGAGAAGAGCTTGAACTAATAAATGAAAATAATGAAAATTGGAAGAGTAATATGAATATCATAAAGCCAGATGCCTTAAGAGAAAGAAAGAGTCATTATATAGATTATGAGGTGCAAGCTTCAAGATAAAAATGAATCTTTACTTTTATCTTTATCAAAATGTCAGTGAAAATGGAATTATAAAGAGACAAACACATGGCTGTGATGACTTTATTAATGATTTCAGCATTGCAATACAAAAATATATTTGTGTAGTTAATAAGTGTCCACAAGGGGTTGGAGAGATTACTCAGTGGTTAAGGTCACTGGCTGCTCTTCCAGAAGACCTGGGTTCAATTTCCAACACCTACATGGCAGCTCACAACTGTCTGTAACTCCAGTTCCAATGGATCTGACACCCTCATACAGACATACATGCAGGCAAAACACCAATTCACATAAAGTAAAGATAAATAAATTATTAAAACTGCCTGCCTATTCCTTGACATGGCATCACATCAGCTGTCCTGGAGTCCTTGATGGCATCCAAGGATGGAGCAGAGAAGTGAGGCCCTCTGGGATTAGATTCTTAAAAAAAAAAAAGTAAAAATAAGTGTCCACAAATAGGTCCATAATGAGTAATGAGTTGATACCAAACATTGAGAGTATGCCTCAGTATTCACACAGCTTTTAAAAAATATGTGACTTACTTGGCTAAAGTTGATTTTGTGGTGTTGTCGTTGAGTCAAAGAAGTACCAACCACTACTAGAGACTATTTGAAAATGGTTACAGTGAAAACACCATGTGGTAAAACTTAACATGTGCGGCCAAGGTTGCCTTCAGCTCATGCACTGATTGCCCTAAAGCCATTGGCTTTTAAAATTATCTTTAGAAAGTTTGAAAAAATGAACTAAGAGTGAACTCATGTTAGGAAATAACAATGAAAGCGCTTCAAAGATGCAACAGGTAAGGTATAACAGTAACCTCTTAAAAGAAAATTAAAAAAGTAATTCAGTAAAACTCCAAGAACTGCACCTATTAAATAAGTCAATATAGATAAAAAACATTGGCAATTTATCTAATAAAAAAGAATGAGTAACTTACAATGGAAATTATGAAAATAAGAGATGATTAAAAGATTATTAATGAACATATTGGGTGCCACTATGCAAGGGTGCTTGCTAAATGCAGCCACTCTCACGCAGTGGCACACATATTGATATGGGATGATTCCCAGGAATTGGGTCTCTCCTGCTACCTTGTGGGTTCTGGAGATTAAACTTAGGTTGGCAGGCCTACATGCAAGTGTCTTTCCTCGTGGAACCATCTCACCAGCCCTGAATGATACACATTTTAGTAGAGTCGCCTCCTCCTTTGCTGGCTCACATCTAAATCGATACAGTCTTACAGAAAATGGTAGTAACTTCCAAATTTCTTGAGTTTCCTTTGGTCTTTGATGTTTAGTCAAAGAACTTGTCCCAAGAAATCCACAAATGTAGAATATGTATTCTGTTATTTAAGATGAGAATTTCAGAAAGCTGATGTTACTGGAGCATGCTATTATATTCAATCTGTGATTGGAAATAAAACAATACAAGCATTTCGTCTAGACACACAACCATGGAATTATAAACACAGAAGTAAATCTCAAGAATCCAAACCATAGTGCTTACATTTAATTTTAAGTGTAGGAATCATAAGTGACCTTTACCATCTTTCTTACATTTTTACATATTTCACGTTTTCATTAGTATTATAATTTTTATGAGATGTTATGTGTAGAGAGTTTTGCCTGCATGCATGTCTGTGCACCATATGCATATGATACTCATAGAGGCCGGAAAGCGCGTCAGATTCCCCAGAACTGAAGATGCGGACAGTAGTGAGCTGCCATGCGGGTGCTAGGAATTGAATCTGTGTCTTCTTGAAGAAGAGCCAGTGCCCTTTACCACTGCCATCTCTCCAACCCCCAAATTATAATGTTTTCAGTGGATGGTAAAGCAATTGAGGAAATTTAGTATAAAATAATAGGAGAGCTTTACTAGCAGGGAAGGAGCATAGAGAAGGCATTGTGCCCAGCATTTCAAGCTAAGGGTGTCACTAAATCTCTTTGTTCCCACAGTGGCTTGTGTGGTTCCCATTCCCTGCCAGAGTGTAGCAGAGAGCAGAGTTTGGGAAAGATGTGAGCTGAGACAGTCTCTATCCACAACCTCAGGGCTTTGGTAACCACCTCGTTTTCCTTATGACTCTTCTGTCATTAACTGAAGAAGACCATCAGCGTTTGTTATCAGGCCCGTGGATTTGTACTGGAAACATCGCTCGTTATTACCCACCCAGGAACAGGGGCTTCTTTTCATCTTTAGTCCGTCATAGTTTCTGTGAGTCTGAGGGGTTCAAAGCAGGAACACCCTTGTTTTTCCAGATGCGCAAAGTTTGGCCAATACTCCCCCTAGTGGTCATTTGGGAAAACTCCTGGCCTAGCCTACCCCAAAATCTGGACAGAAAAGTGAAGCCAGACAGGTAAATCGAGTCACTAGTGAACAATGCTTGATGGGATTCTGACTCACGATGGGGACCCAGAAATGTTTATTTTCTCTTCAGCAAATCATGCATGTGATGAAATATTCAAGTTGCCATCTAATGATCTGAATTGCTTATTCTGCTCTAGAAGAAAGATGATGATGAACTCCTATAAACCAACTTATTGTTGGCTCCTTACAGAGTGAAATCTCATGAAGAATCTTACCCTGCTGTGTATCAGTGAGGCTGTGTAGATCACAGGAAAGTCTGTCAGGCCGGGCCATTGCTTCATTAGTCTCCATGCACATTTCTTAGCCTTATCACCTTGGGTTTTCCAGTCGCCAGCCAGTCGCCCACTCGAAACAGCCTGCTGATTGAGTCAACATGCTGCTTATCATGTCTTCCAGATGGTTAATGGGTCCCTTAAATAAAACTGGCCCTAATTCTAACTGGTGTTTCTATTCTGGTCCCTTTCGTAGAATAATTTGCTTCATGGTCCAAGTTTTTCTTTTCATTATTACTCTGTAGTCTTTGGTGAGCTCTTGCCACCACGTCTTTGTTCAAAGCTGTCAAATGGCACATTAATTCAACTCGTTGATGTTAATCATCCATTCAGGGAGGAGGAGAAAACTCATATTAAATCAGTACATTGCCCTAGTCGTTTGCCATCTACTCGTAAAGTTGTAGAGACTGTTTGCCAGCATTATCGATGGAGGAAGGAAAGAACCTTTTTGCCGTGGAGTTGCAGACTGGCAGTTCCTTTCCATTGCAGATTCTGCCTCAGAAGAGTCCTTGTCATGTGAAGCAGTGTTGTTTGGAGATCAGTATATAGATTCAAATTTTTAGGAATGGCACATGAAAGTCTGTGATCTTAATGGTCCATATCCCAACAAAGGATTCAAAATCTACATAGTCGAGCCAACCGTAGATTCAGGGCTGATCCCCATTCCACAAATGGCTTCCCAGATCTATAGTCAGTTCGAGTTGAAGTGACATTAAAATTCAGGTTGGCAGAATGCCATGGTGCATGACTTCCACCGTAATGAATGGCTGAAAGGAGGCAAGGTAATGTCAGGTTTGAATGGTGGTGCACTCTGAAAGGAAGGCGGCCAGAGGTTCTGGGAATTAATGGCGGAGCTACAGGAAAAAAAATACAGCTCTATTATAGCACGCGCCTGCCTCTTTCCTTTCTATTGCCTGCCGGAGATGATTTGGCAGAGTTTAAAAATAAATGAGATGTATTCATTTTTTCCTTCAGAATTTTTCGATGAAGGAATTCTGTAAGGGGGGAAAATGAAGCCCTAACATAAGCAGAATGGGGCAATCAAGACATAAAAGCGTATGTGTTGTATCTAGCAGGTATTCCCGTACACGAGGAGATACACATGTCTCCAATTAAAGCCTGATCATATAGGCAGGTGTGCTGCTTCTGAGCATTGTGAACGATCTGATGGGTGATGTGGACGAAAAGACACGGGTTCTGCTCTCATACCTTCCTACTGTCATCTTTATGGACTGAACCGTACAGGGATTGGGATTTGGGTTTTTAATAGAAACTTAATGCCAATGTTTATCACTGAATAGCGATGTGATTCACTCCCCCAGACTATCATTTATGTTGCTCGTTGCTTTTCACGTTTTATTTTCGCTGTCAAACCTTTATTTCAAATAGAGTGGAACTCTATCCTGAAAGGCAAACCAGGATGGATATCTACCCCAGTGATTTCCCTGCTCGGCTGTTTTCCTAGTGCCTGTCTTTTTCCCTCCTTAGGCAAGCTAAAGAGAACAGTTTACTCTGTGAATTGGGAGAGAATTCCTTCCGTGTTCACTCCTTCCCAAATATTTATTCCGGCCCTCTGATAAGCCAGACCCCCTTCTGGGCATGGGGAATGAAGCAGTGAAGAGGAAAGACAATGCCTGTCCTGATCAGAGCACTGCAATTGGTGGAGATGCGGGTGGGCACTCCTGAAGAAGATGAAGGGTATGGAAAGGGACCCCACAGGACATCCCAGTTGGGGAGAATCGGCAGGAAAGACCTGACATAGAAACTCGAATGTAGAGAAGAGATCCTATGTAGAAAGCTTGGGGGAAAATGTTCCAGATAGAACGTTTTAGAAAGTTCCTTGGAGGAATGTTCTCATACTGCTACAGGGTTTAGGGTCATAACCTGTGCCCCAGCAGGCAGGTCGGGCCACCTGTCTCCTATAATCCAATTGAAAATGCCAAACACATAGTGAAACACATAAAGGGATTATTTTTTTAGTATGGCTACATTGGAAAGAGAGACAGAGAGATCCACAAAGGGGCAAGTCCATCTTTGGGATCCTGATATGAAGGTAAATCGAAGGCAAGACATGTAGAACTAAGCAGTCCTGTCAAGGTTTTCCCCCACCTATCATTGTTATAGCTCCTAGTCTGCCTACAAGGTCAGTCTCCCCAGCAAGGGCACCACCAAGTTGTAGCTCTTCCTCCGGCAGACAAGTTCTTCCAGCTGTTGCCTCCAGGATAGCAGCTCTTTTCCTCCCAGCTGGAGATTCCTGGGCAGACTCTAAGTTCTTGGATTTGTGGTTTCAGGAGTTTGAGAGCCAGAGAGAAAAGCTGTCACTTTAGATGATACCCAGTCCCATCAGGTAGACCAGGTAGCTAGATCCTATCCTTGGGTTTAAGGGTTGGCTCAGGCCAGGAAATGGAATACCTGGTATATGTGATGGAAATTCGCTGTGTCTTATTTGTTGTAAATCAGCTTTTAGTTTCTATTTGTTGTATTAAATTACATAGGACAGAGTTCGTTGCATTCTTATCCTATCAATGACTAAAAAGGTTTGCGGTAACTACTCTACAGGGCCTATGTTGAGGTCAAAGCCATGTAAAGGAGAAGGAAGGCAGTTGTATCTTTAAAACTGCTGCATGCTTTAGATGGTGCAAATTAAGGATTTCAAAAAGTAGTTCCTCACAGTCCAGGTAGAAAGAAAGAAAGGGGGCGGGGAGAAGGAAGCAAAACGATGCCTTACATAATTGTGATTCATCAAACAGGCAGGGTGTTCTTGGGGGAAGAAATGCCTAGTGCTAAATTCTAAATATAATGTATTACATTGGGTCTTATGTAAGAGATATCAATAATTCTCTTTATGAATATTGAATACTTAATATATGCAAACTGGGGAAAACAAATTCTAATCGGACATAAATTCTACCTTCTGGGAGCTTGCAGTTTAGCGGGACACACAATGAACATGCACCAAAACCACACAAGACAGGATGTATAAATATGTCAGGAGCAGAGCGTGAAGGTCCTTGCACCCACAGATCTCCAGAGAAACCAGGAATATTAAGCACACAGGATCGTCTTTCCAGTGAGAAAGATGGCAAACCTTTTCTTTTATTCAAAAAGCTGAGAATTGGAAATGATTAATAGCCTGGTGATCTGTTATCTGTTGGGTCAGGCCATATCAAGCTCTTACAACCAAGATCAGAGGTGGCTAGTAATATAGCCAGAGGCTCCCCCAAGCTCCACAACGAGGACCAGAGGTGACTAATAGTCCAAATGAACTCTACATTATCGGTATGACTGAGACCAGGTCAGACCCTTGGGCCCTTAAGCTGGTACAGGTAGCCTATCTTTAGAACCCATCCTCTTGGAAGAAATGTCATGTACCCTGAGTTGAGTCTCATGGTAATTACGCTTCCTTGTGCTGTGTAGATCGTATTATACCTCCAAACCTTTTCCAAACTATACTGGGCTCAAATACATTGGGAGTAAACTGCCTGTTTGTTATTAGACTACCTGAAGTCTGATTCAGGTTGGCAAAATCAGTCTGCACTGGGTTTTCATTCTTAACTCTTCTCGTGGTTCATGTCCCTGTATGACACCTGCAAGGAGTCCTTCACCTAAATACAAGATGACTTGTTGCTGTAGCTAGAAATGGGCTTTTTTGACACTTTCTATTAGTCATAGGTGTAACTTAAAAGCATGATTCTGGGGCATTGCAAGTTGAGAGGAAAGAAAGCAGCTAGCCAAGTTTGCGGGTATTTTATAGTCAGGACTAAGCACCTAGTTCCCAGGAGCATGTCTGTTAGGTTCCCCTGAGACATCATTTGGGGTAGATAAAGAAGTTGATACTAATTCAGTTCACACTTGACACTGTCAAGAGCCCAGGACAAATCAACCTTATCAAAACTGATTAGTGCTTTTTTAAAAAAAAAAAATTTAATAAAAAAACTACTTAAGTATGCATTTATATGGGAAAGTTCTGGGTAGAAATGACAAAATATAGACAGAACAAAAGAAAAATGCATAATATCCACCGTTCTGAGATGCTCTGGTTCATGCACTCTTGAGCACTGCATATGGGGCATGCCACCCTGTTTCAGTTTCTCTGAGATGCTGTTTATCCCAGCTATGCTGGTACGTCAGCAGGCATGGGAGCAGTCCTCACAGTGAACACAGAGATTGCCTGGCTTCTCACCTAAGTGCAGTGCTGTAACAAGCATGGTTTAAAGCTTTTCCTCCCACTTTTCTAGAAATTTCTATAGCACTTTTATGTTCTACGGAGGGCAGTGATTTTTAATTCCACCTCTTATGAGTCACAGTTCTTCCCAGGGCTTTTATTTAAAACCTTTGCTGATGGACTATAGATGTAGAAATGCAGAGCTATCTTTTTTCTAGAAGTGGTACCTCACAGCACTTAGCAAGTCAAGGAATTTTACATTTTCATTTGTTTTTCCTGTCTTCCCACCCAGGCCTCCATCAATTTCCTTAAATGAGCAGCCTAGGCCAGAGCATGGTAGCATTTCATTCTTCCTCTTAACTGAGTACATACCATGTCCAGGAGTCACCAAAGTCTTTGAGTTGTGTCTCCCAGAAAGCCCTGCATATGTACATGCCTGCCTTCTGCCAGCAATGCTTATCTGGCCTGGATAGCTTCTCCAGGTCACTACAGGATCTCTGAGTTCTCTCTTCTAAGTTTTAGCACCTACTGTATACTTCTACATCTCTCCATTCAACCCTACATCTTCAATATCTGATCTTAATGTTAATTTAATAATAGTGAACCCAGCCTCAAAGCTTTTAATGGCTCAAAAGCTTTCTTCTAGATAAATTTCAAATTCCTCAAAGTTGACACACAGGCCATTATTTCTGGGTCAAGCCAATGGGCTGAGGTCTGGGAATCTGGATTTTTCACACCGCTTCATTGGTTTTAGGGCAAGCATCTGGACCCCTTGTGGGTCCCCAAATGGGCACTGAGGACTTGCTGATCTGCTTGGAGTCCCCTCTAGGATGCAGGAGCCAGCTACAGCTGGGAAACTTCCTCCAGCCAAAGCTTAAAATTACCCAGAACAGTATAGCTATTTTAGGAAACCTTTCAAATACATTCTACCAAAAACCAGCCCGTTTGCAAGTATAGATTAGAGGGTCATTTCCATTTAGGAAGACTATTTTAATTAAGTGATACAATTTTTGAGGTAGTAAAGCTTTCCCTGCCAGGTTAGGGTCTTTTCTAAATTTTCATTTACTTGTGCATGTGCTTCCCTGCTAATGTAAAACAAGTAGTGGAAAAAGGAAGCTGATTCTAAGAGATTACTGCATGTCCACCTGGCTGCCACCATTGTCAGAGCAAGCATTCCTTATAGTATGGAGCAAGGGGCTATTTTGTATCAATTTTGTTAAATCATTAAGTTCTGAGTTTTCTTTGAGACATTTAAATGTCAGGTTCTTTAAAAAAAAGCCTAAAAACCATTAGTAATTCATTCAGAAAGAAAGCTAACATGTAATTCATAATTTCCTTCAGGAGTGAGGCTTAGTAGAATGAAAGGATCTCCAAGACTTTACGTTGTGGAGATCTAAACCTGAGGCTTCCCTTTAAAACCAGGAGAGAAGCTTTCTTAAGCCTGAGAATGAGAGGTTGGTTGAGTGACAGATAAGCTTAGCAGCAGGAGGTCAGAGGAGCCTCTTGGGGAGTGGGTGTTTCCGAGCCATCTCCTAAGCAGGTGCCCCCCATATACCTGCCCCCGCAACCAGGAACCAACAGACCAATCCCCCAAACAAAGGAAAGGTCTGATATTTTATTACCTGCTAGAGGTCATGAGACCTTTTGCATCTCATAATTTAGTTGAACATAGCAGTTATTACAAGGAACATGGAGGAGCCAGTGCCATAAGGTATCACGTCACAGCGAAGATCTGAGAGAACTTCCGGGAGGCTTAGCCTGAATCAGGCTGTGGAAGCTGGCCGAAAGGTGCAGGCGTGTGCTAACTCTTTGTAATCTTGGAAGAAAGGCGGTACATGCATATCATCAAACTCGTAAAAAAGGAAACCAAATGTGCACTATTATATGTTTCTTTGAGGTCTCACTGGGGAAACTTCTCTTTACTACAGAGGTCATTACAAAAGACCACAACCAATCAGAATGAAGACTTGTGAAACCCAGGCCCAACAGATGCATCTACAAAACTTCTCTGCACCTAAGTCTCAGGGAACATTGCAGAAAAGGGGCGAAAAGAGTGTCAGAGCCAGATGATTAGGAAATTTGCTGTAAGAGTGTGTCTCCTAGTAAAGCCAGAATTTAGGAAGTCTAACTGCACGGCTACCTAATCATGAACTGAACAAGGACAACAGCAGTAGGCATGCCGAAGTAGACAGGAAAGGCCCACAGTGCCTCAACCCTACGCAAACAGCTGCAGGTAACTGAGGGATGCTGAAGAAGGAGAAACCGTCTCCCATGGGGAAGAGCATGCCAATTGGTTATCCAGTACTAAATGATCAGCCCTGAAAATGTACATAAGAATAGCATTATACAAACTGAGCGGATCCTTTTTTTTTCTTTTCTTTCTTTCTTTTTTTTTGTGTCTGTGTGTGAGAGAGAGAGAGAGAAAGACAAGAACTAATGAAAAAAGAGGCCATGGATTTGAAAGACAGCAAGGAAGGGTATATGGGAGGGTTTAGAGGGAGGAAAGGGAAGAAAGAAATGATGTAATTATAATCTTAAAAATAAAAGAAATAATAATTCCATTTGGAGCAGGTGGCCTTCAGAGATGGGTGTGGGTAAATTTTTGTCACACAAGAATGAAGACCTGAGTTCTAATTCCCAGAACCCATATAACAGACATAGCACGAGTGTCTATAATCTTCAGGCCTCGTGGGGAGGTGGAGGCAAAGACGGGAGAATCCCCAGAAACTCACAGGCCTAGCCTGCCTGGTATATTCAGCAGCAAAATAGCAAAGAGAGTCCGTCTCAGACAAGGACAGCAAGGACCAAGGTCCTCTGGCCTCCGTACCTGCACTGTCGCGTGGATATGCTCACATCTGGATGCAGGAATGGTGTACGCATATTGTGCAGAGAGAGTGAGAGAGAGTGCAGGGAGGGAGGTAGATACGCTTGAGGGTAAATCAAGAAAAACACAGTAAAACTTTCATTTAATTTAACATTTAGCTAATATATAAAATAATCTTCCAAGCAAGCCGTCATTTGCCTGGGGGTACAATGGACAAAAAGTACTGTAGGGAATTGGATGAGAGAATTAACCAAGGGCCAGACTTTGCAGGGCCTCATAAGCTAAGGTAAAAAGATATTTGCTTTCATTTTTCCTGAGGTAGGGAGCCATGGGAGGTTTTGAAAGATGGAAGACACATCTTAAATCTCCTGTAGCCTAGTGTGGCCTCGAACTCCTCCCAATTTTCCAGCTTCTGCCTCCTAAGTGCTGGGACTGAAGGTGTGTACCACCACTGCCTGACCTCTATGGTTTATTAGTGACTAGCTCTGCCCTCTGATCTTCAGGCAAGCTTCATTTGTTAGAGCACAAACAACATATCACACACTCCAGTTGTTCTCGTTCAAATGCATGAACTCTTTTTCTTTAGCTGTTACAAATGTGTGTGTGAGAGAGAGAGCATGCACGTGTGCGTGCATGCATCTGTGTGTGTATATTCCTAAGCACAGTCTTACAATGTTACTTGTATGTTTATGTTTTCGGGACTGACCTTTTGGTATTGATTGTGCTCTTCCCCAGTTGGAGTGTTCTTCCCCAGGAAAGACTCTTTCTTCCACTTTCAACCCTCCTCATCTCCTGTAGTTCTTTATGTAGAGTTGAGGCCTCTGTGAATTTTGCCCCTTTCAAAATAGCATTTTTATTGGTGCCATCCGTGTCCAGGTCATATTTAGGCAGCCATGTTAGTGAGACTTCATGGGTATAGCTGTTCTGATGCTTTCTAAAAGCAGATATGACAAGACGTACTGTCTAGTGATGATCGATGAGGAGTTGGGTGGGAAAGAATGAATGAAGTCCAATAGCATACTAGGTTTAGTGATATTATTCATTGAGATGAGGAATAATGAAGGAAGAAAGAATTGAATTAGGAACTATTGGCTGTGAAATGTCTAATCGACATCTTAGAGCAGATATGGAGAAAGCAGAGGAATATGTGTACCAGAGTCCTAGGAAGAGGTGTCCACACATAGACTGCATTAGATCAAACCATCTAAAGATGACAGAGTAGAGCCCCAAAACAAAATGCAGGGTACTTCAATAGTTAGAGAACAGGAATCTGATTTAAAAAAGAAATAGAAAAGGGGAGACTGGGTGTGAGAATTATGCACACAACAACACAAATAGAAAATCTCTTCAGAGAAGAGAAGCTGTAGGACCAGACCTTAAGCACTCTGTGAAATGAAGATTATACAGCATCGGATTTTGTCTTAGGGAAGTCCTTGGTGACTATGATCAGAGCAGCTTCAACTCCAATACACTGCCTGATTAGAGGAGTTCTATTGTAATTGGTCTTAGTTTTTTCGTGAAAGTAGAATTAAAGTTGTCTTGTGAAAACTAAGGAGGAAGGCAGAGGCTTTAAAGTTCTGTAAATAGAAAAGCCATAGCATAGTAATCTAAAAAAACAAATCCACTTGGAAACACAATAGGACTTCTGGATAAACTAAGAATCCTCTTGGTAGTTAAGGCTATAAATTTAAAATGGAAATGTTATGCATTGTGTTGTCTTCCTAAGCATATTAAGCTGCTCAGGTAGGTAGAAACAGAAAACAGGATTTGAGCAAGATCAGTGTTTATCTAACTACGGTGGGAAGGGTGCTGGGGCTTCGGAAATGAATATGAAGGGGTGGTTATAAGACAGAGATATGGACAGATTGACAAGGAAGAAATGATAATATCAAAAATCTGTCGGATCAAAGGCATGTTTTCAATGGAGATGCAGAAAGAGTAGCTTAGGAAGGCCATGGGTATGGCCGTCGTTAAAGTTTTGGTGATGGCTCTCTTGGCAATGACAAGGTTTACGGTGAATGGCTACAAAGGAAATTATGAAGGGCAGAATCATTTGATTTAAGGAGGTCACAGAACAAGAAATTTGGAAGACTTACATCTTGAGTTCCTTATAATTACCAAGAACAAAAGTGAGGAAGAAAAAGGACAAGAACATCTCCAAAGAACTGTGGCATGGCTAGGAGAGGCTGACGAGCGTAGGAGGACCAAGGCAGTATTCTCTCTTGGAAAGTGCCCAAGAAACGAGCAGGAGGTCAGGGAATAGAAGACTACCATTGAGGAGTAGCCCTGAGGACCAGGAAAGACAAGCAGTAAGATGAGTAGTACTTAGACTATTGGAGGAAAACCAGAGAAGACAGTGAAATAATAGCCATGCCCCAGAGAGTCACCCAGGCTTGTATCAGGACCAGAAAGGGTGGCCGGTACACAGAGATGTAGAAGCTACTGATGGCAGATCCTCGTTCCCAGAGGACACCCTGGACACTCTGGGAGGAGAAATGGAGGAAAGATCTTAGATCAGGCAATCGGCAGAGCCCCTGGGATTGTGGGTGTGTAAGAGTCTGGTTGCTGTAGGAAGGACCATGTAGAGTCCTGCCTCCTGCTCCACTATTGAGTGCAAACAGGAGTGACAGGAGAGACAAGCTGATTGGGTTGGAGAGTTACATGTTCTATGCCAAACAGCTGCTTGGGAATTCCATCTCCAGCTTCTGGTAATGAGGTGGGAAGGGTTGCAGAAGGCTAGTGGTGGCTGCAGCCACAGCTAGGCAGCCTGCAGACTCTGGAGAGGACAATGGGAAGGGTTTTCCAGGAGATGCAGAGATGGCCTTTTGCTTCAATACTGTCCTTTTTGTTAAGGGCAGCCATAAGGTTTTCAGAAACCGCTCCTTCAGTGGCTGTTACCTCCCTTAGATTAGAAAATCATGTATGGAATAGGGTCTTTGCCCAAATGTCTTTAAGAATTATTAGGATGCTTGAAAGCTTCAACAAACACCGTTTTCATGGAGAACACGTCACACTAACATTATAAAAGAGCTGGTCTATCCTCTCCTCAGATCCAAGGCTGGCAGTCCTGAAATAGCTTTGGCTTGTCTCTTCGGGAGATCACAGTTGGAGCGAACTCTACACCATTACCATGAAACATAACTTGGAAATAATATTTTTCTTTGCTCACCATTGAACATTCTGAACTGGGAAGCTCACACTGCCAGCGGAGTATCTCTCCTGCAGGGCAATCCTAGTTTATTTGTGAAGCAGTACTTGCGAAGGACACGTGCTTCTAATAGTGATTCCACACTCTGTGTGTGTGTGTGTGTGTGTGTGTGTGTGTTATAACCGAAGCCATAGACACTTGCTGTTTACTCATTATTATTATAAATTCTGCTTTCTTGTTTTTCCCATTCCAAAGTATGCACTTTAAAACAAATTGGCTGACTGATATTTTTTTTATGTAGGAAGAGTATGATGTCTTAGTGACTTGCCCCGTAGCTATGATAAGATACCCTGCCTGAAACAGTTTAAGGGAAGAAGCATGTATTTTGACTCCCAGCTCAAGGGATGAATCCATCATGACAGAAATCACAGCAACCAGAACCTGAGAAACTGGCCATGTTCCGTCTGCAGGCAAGAAAGAAGGAGCATTGCAAGTTGGTACTCAGCCAGGTCTCCTGTTTTACAGTTCAGAAAGCAAATCCAGGGAATGATGTCACCTACCTTCAGGGGGGCTCAGAAGCCAACCTATTCTTGATAATCTCATGGAGGCGTGCCCAGGGGCTTGTCTCCGAGTGAATTCTAGGTCCTGTGAACTTGACAGCCAATGTAAATCACCACACATCATTTTGATTGTTGTCATGGTATTACTAAAACTTTCCTATTATAGACCATCATGAGGTAGCTTCGCTTGGTCATTGAAGACTTAATTAGTTTTCCTGAATGCCTGGGTGCCTTTTAGAGCTGTGAAATAAGATTTGTTGACCTTTTTTTTCCTAAACATAATCTCATATTTCAAAAATGTCCTTTACAAACATAGGAAACATTGATTGATTTGATGGCATTTGGGTCTAAAATTGCTTCTTAGATTTGCAAGAAAACAAGGCCTTGTTTTTGAAAGTTTCTGACCTAATGATCTTCCTTCAGAAAAGAAGGCAAATTCAAAATTTGAAAAGAAGTATAGATTGCATTCTGACCTGATCCAGAATGGATGTTTAGAGCCACCACCAGGATGTCGTAGATAAGGGTTTCATAAAAAGAACAGATATTGAGATGAATAAATATGACCTGAGTACCACTGTGCATGCAGCAGTGTACACATAGTCCAGCGGAGAAAAGTGTATGCTCAACCCCTGGTGAGTTAGCTTCGACTTCTATAATAGAAAATGTGGGGATGGCTCACTGAACAAGAGCTGAAACTTAAAGAGAATGGCAGTGTTGGAACTGCTGAACTTTGATAAATAATTAAGAATTCACCTATTTTTGATATAAATTAATATTTGTCATATGATTTTCGATAGAAATAAGATCAAGGACATAGGAAGAGGATTTACAAAGGGAAAGAGTCTGAGCATTAGATGGAGACACAAATAAGACATCTTTGGATCAGTAAGAGACCAAAAAGAAGTCTACCAGGGACCTGGGTCGTTACATATGGAAATGATTTTTGTAGTCATTTGTTGCAGTGTGAAGGACTGAACTGAAGGCCTTGTATATGCCTAGGAGGCTGTCTACCATTGTGCTACAATTCAGTCTTGAAAAAAAAATGCTAACTGAGATTCCTAGAACACTGCCTTTGATAGATTTCAAGAGAATAACAAGATGTCTGTGTTTCCAAAATGTTATGGAGAATATTCACTTTTTTTACTTATGTACTGAGAAACATTCACGGATCAGGTTGTTCTCATGAACTAATAAATGGAATTGGAGCTTTTCTCACGACGAGTCTAATTTATCTGGTGGGTGTTTCTGTAAAAGAAGACTTTACACCTGCTTAGTGTGGTGTTCTTCCAACTGTAATACAGTGACTATGAGTGTTTTCTAAGAAATGAATTTTCCATTCCTTGGTGAGTGTGGACCATGGAATATAGTAAAGAGAAAGAAAACAGTAAGGTAGTATAGTCATAGAAGCAGAAGGTTGAAGGAAAAACCTAAGAAGGGTTTATTTCCTAGTGGGACCAGTTAGAAACTTTTTTGGGGAGGCATTATTTGATTACCGTCCATCACCAAGGGAAGCCAAGACAGAAACAATGGGGTGGGACCCCGGAAGGGTATGGGGGCGGGAACTTTTAGGTCAATTTCTTTAAAATAATCCATCTATCGTGAACAAGGGATGTTTGCTAAACATGAACATTCCTAAACCCAATTGCAGTTCTACTGGGTCAAAAATCCTGGAGGTGGTTCCAGGGACTTGACATTTTCACAAGCATCACAGTTGACAGATGTTTCTGGATAACAAAGCTTTATCAAACCTTTCTCAATTTTGTCCCACAACTTGTTGCAGTGAAGCTGTGATAAAGGAGAATTTAGAGACTGCACCAAGAGATTAAAATCACTATGGGTTCCCAGTCCTGAGATGCCTGATGGTGTCTGTCTTAGGGTTTCTATTGCTGTGAAGAGACACCATGATCATGGCAACTCTTAAAAAGGAAAAACATTTAACTGAGGTGATGGCTTACATTTTTAGAGGTCCAGTCCATTGTCACCATGGTGTAGTGTGACGGTGTGCAGAAAGACAAGTGCTGATGACTTTGCTGACAAGTGTCCTATGTCTTGGCTTATAGGCAACAGAGAGTGGTTTGAGACACTGGGCAACATCTTAAGCATACATGGGACTTCAAAGCTCACCTCCACAGTGACACACCTTCTCCAACAAGACTAAAACAAGGCCACACCTCCTTATAGTGGCTCTCCTTATGAGATTATGGGGGCCAATTACATTAAAACTACCGCAATACCCAAAGGAGTACTGTTGTCTCACATATGACACATTATTAGCCTCAGAAAAATTTAAGACTCTCCTAGAGGGAGGAAGAAATGTTACTCTAGTCAGGTTCCCAGCTAGGAGCAAGCCACAGAGAACAACCCACTAATAAAACCTTGGATTCTCACCTGAGAGAAAGCTAAGATGCCCATTTTTAGCTCTTTAGGGTCTTTGAGACACACTACAGTTTGAATTTGGTTATATCATTTTGTTCCAAATGAAAATGGGATATATACCTTGAACTCACGTTGGGTGTGGTGTGAAGGATCAAAGCTATGGTCCTTCTGGCTTGAGAGCTTTTGCAGTAATAGCAGTCAGGTTCAGAGCCGCCACTCAGCTGCACTCTCATCGCTTCGACCTGTCACTTGGGAGCAATGTCCCTGGGTAAGAATCACTCCACCTTTCCAAACATCCCGTCCTCCCTCTGCTGTCTCCTTCCCCTGCCTCCAGGGACAGCTGTGATGCAGTAGAAGGTGCTTGAACCCTAATCATGATACTCAGTGGGACTGTGACCTCGGGCCAGTGCCTTGCTTTCCCAGTCTCCGTTTCTTCAACTATAAGTGGGGATGACGTTTGTAGCTTGTAGCATGGCTGTGATGATGAAGCAGTGTGGCAGGGTGCAGGGTGTGCTGTGTGATCTGCTGTGTGTTATCTGCTGCTCGGACCATGATGAACTCTGTTCTCCCGTGAAGTTGTGTATTAGTGATGCTCTTTTTGGAGTCAGAGTGAGAGGGTCAAATTTTAGGTAAGAGGTTGAAAGCACAAAGCAGATTTTGGATTTTGCTAAAAGACTGTTAGTTCTTGTGGTGGTTGCCCATCCCTGGTGGATGCCTGAAACCAAACCCTACCGGCTCTGTATTCTTTCTTATAATCTGCTACCTACATAACTGTGACAAAGTTGTGTTTGCAGAGTAAAGCACAGTAAGAGATGAACAACAAGAACTAGTAAATAGAACAGTTCTGATAGAATACTATAAGAGATGTTACATAAAGTCATTTACTTGAGAAATTTTTCACGTAATATGTTTGGGATATGGCTGACCATGGATCACTGAAACTCCAAAAGACAAAATGTTGGGGAAGAGGAAGCTATATACAGTATTAGCTTCTGAATAACAATGGTAATATTTAATTGTGCCATTTAGCTCTCTTTTGTTTTGAATTTCCATTTGAAATAACCAACACACATGCAAATGAGAACAGATAGACAGATACACACATGCACACACTGTTCACACGCATGCACCCATGATGTGTGCACTCATATTCTGCCAGGGCCGGAGCAGGAATTCTTCATTCAGAAGAATGCAAGACATATACACCTCTGAAATCTCAGGATCTCATTAAGTTCCTTTTACATAGTTGGAAGTAACTAGTGTTTTCAATAAAATGAAAATTGTGTTGTCTTTAAGCATGGTTGTATACGTGTCATTTATATAGAAAAAATATGTTGTTTCAAAACAATTTTTCTTTTTCTTTTCCTTTCTTTCTTTCTTTCTTCCTTTCTTTCTTTCTTCCTTCCTTCCTTCCTTCCTTCCTTCCTTCCTTCCTTTCTTTCTTTTTTTTCAAATGTACAATATAGGCTGGGAAGAAGGCTCAGAGGGTAAAGTGGCTGCTGTCCTAACATGAGGTCCTGAGTTCAGATCCCCATTACCCACTTCTTTTACTTTTATCAAAGCCAGACATAGTGGCACATATCTGTAGCCTAGCACTGGGAGGCAGAAGCAAAGATCCCGAGGGCTCGCCGGCCAGCCCGTCAGGCCAAAACAGTGAGCATTGGTTCTGCGAGAGACTCTGCCTTTAAAAAAAAAAGTGTAAGTCTATAGAGGAAGAAGACTTATAAAGTTGGCCTCTGAACCTTTCATAAATGCACGGGTAAATGAACATGAGCGCACACACACTGTATTATGTGCTAAGACTATGTTTAGAAAAACTCTTAGGTATGTGCCAAAAGCTTTTCGTGGGTGGTAGAATTAAAGATCATTTAAAACTATTGCTTATCTGTACTATAGTTTATCAGATTTAATGTGCTTTTATAATAATAAACAAATATGCCTTACAGCTTGTGTTAGGTGGGGCCCTTATTCTTTTTAAAAATAATTTTGGTGGGGCCTTAGATGCCATAGTATGTGTGTGGAGGCCAGAAGACAGCTGGTAGAATTCGGGTCTCACCTCAGCTCTGTAGCTCCCAGGTATTGAACTCACAGCATCAGGCGTGGCAGCAAGCACCCTTCTTTGTGGAGCCAGTTTTCCAGCTCAGGACCTTTATTCTTTAGCTGAAGGACTAAAAATAGTTTTCCTGGAGAACTGAGGCCTCTGTGGGCTGCCCTGCTCTATGTCTGCAGAGCTGCATTCTCTTGCATCCTGACTGCATATCTTTCAGATGTCCTCAGGCTTGATCTGTAGCCTGTAGGTACCCCAAGAAATACTTGAGGGGCAGTAAAGAGACGTGTCCCCTGTAAAGGCAGGCACTGTTCCTGTGCCCTCTGTGTGGGTTTTCCTCCCCTGCTGTTCCCAGGGCAGTAGTATTTCTCTTAAGGAAGCAGACCTTGAGACACTCTGGGATGGAAAAGAATGGGTTATATTTCCTTTTTTTTCTCAAGTTAGCACACTTGTCTTTCCCTTCATTTATTCCCCTAAGTGAGTCTAGAGTGATTTCTTTCTTGTGACCCTTGCTCAGAATGTCGTAGTCACCTTCACCTAGGAGCTTCGGATGGTTAAACTGATGACGTGGGGGCCACTGCTTACTAGTCAGGTGTTAACTCTGTGTGGAATTATCATACAGGCCACACAGCCGGGCTCGATTCATTAGTGTCATCTTCCATAGCACCCTCACCCCATCTTGAGCTGTCTGTGGCATTCGTTAAAGCGCCACCATCACTTTGGTCTCCGGCTCCCCTTCTCTCTGTCTCTCGCCTCCCTCCTCATGCTCTGTGTTCCCCTCCTGGGTGTAGGAAAAGATCACTAAGAGGTTATTAAGCAGAACATTTAATTATAGGGCCTCCAATGGCCTTTTTGACAGGTTTCTTTTTAGATCCTTGGACCGTCTGAAAGCTGCATCTCAGGATTTGTGTTCGGTGCCCAGCCAAATGGCAACCCCCAGGGGTGCAGACGACCTCAGCGTGTTGCTGAGCATCTGTGTACAGGGCGTTCCCAGTAGGACAGCTCTTCTCATCAGTCCCTGCTCCCCACCTAGCCAGGGATATCCTGCTGGTAACAGACCTCGCCCCCTGGTCCCCAGCCAGCTCCTTCTCAATGTGCTCACTACCCATTTTCCATAAAGACAGCTTCGGGCTCAGTGCACTTCAGTGTTCTGGTCTTTAAACCTTCGATTAGTCACTCTTCGGTGCATATTTATAGACTGCTATGTGCCAGAGTCTGAACTAGTCACCACGCCATAACCCTAATTCAAAGACACACCGTTCTAACCCATACATCTCACATTGTAGCAGAGAGGACGTTTAAAGGCAGAACAAACAAGCAGATGTGTCCTCAAGTTCAAGAAGGGCTCCGAGGGGACAAAGAAGGGTGGATACAAAAGTTATCAGATATGGGTGATCTTATTTCAAATAATGTGATCAGAGATTCCTATGGCCCCAGACCCAGCCTTATCAGCGTTCTCGGCAACTCTCAGACTCTGTCCCCATCAACTTTAGTCTTGACTCCTTAGCCTCTCCAGGAGATTCTGGGACCCACATGAGTCTGGAAATCACTGATTTGGGCTGTGCCTCTGGGATGGGAAGGAGGAAGTCATTTAAGTGCCTATGCACTATCCACAGAGGGTGAAGAAGACAAAGACCGCAAAAAGGCATGGCTCGTCTAAGAAACTGATCCGGATCATAGTAGGCCAGGTAACTCAAGGACCAGTTGCATGACTGTGCTGCAGGAAGAGCAGCTGTCTGCCTAGTGACAAGGGGTTGGGTGTCATCCGCCTCGCTTGAGGGCTGTTCTTCACCTTAGGAAGGAAAAGAGTAAAGAAGAGAGAGAAATCCTCTAAGGCATAGATTGCCCAGACATTCAGTAGGGGCTCAACCAAAGCCCCAAGCAGATGGAGAGGTGACAGCAAAGGAGGAAGCTAGAGGAATCTGCCCCATGGCAAGCTACCTTGTGACCTTCCACTGCTGTACAGAGGGAATTTCAGGAAGAAATAGCTGGGCGGACAAATTTTGAACTCCTCATCTCCCGCAGAGAAGGTAGAATGGCAACTCACAACGCTGCATGGGGACTATGCGGTTCCTCAGTCTCACACCTGAGGCTGTAGAAAACCCTCGTCTCTCGTGCCTGTCAGTCACGAGTATTTCAGTTTGGCCAGTCAGGCATCGGTCCTTCCCAGTTTCCCGTGCTCACTTACTGATGGTACTTCTTTGTTCATTGTTTACCACATCAGTTCCCAGATAAAGAGGTTGTGTTTTACAAATGTAATCCCCCCCCCCCGCAAAAAAAAAAAAAAAACCTGACAAAGATAATGGGTTGTCAGGGAGCCAGGCAAAGAAGGTAAAATTATCTGAGGAATTGATCATGCTCGACCAGAAAAAAACCTTGAGAATTTGCTCTAGAAAGATACTTATAACGTTCATGTAAGTGGCCTGAGGTTAGACCAACACTTTACAAATGACGGAAGCGGGTAGGAAATTTAGCAGTAGCTTCACGTGGTTTGTTCACTGCAGCTGGGTGAAAGGAAGTCACTGACCTCCAGTAGGTCGAGGCCAGGGCTGCTTTTAACATCCTCTCGGGCACTGGAAGCTCATAGCAGAGAGTTGTCTGGCATAACGTCTGCTGTGCCAATGCTGAGGTGTCCTGGGCTAGACCCTGTGAGAAAACAAGACCCACAGAGTGCAGCATAGTTTGCCACCCAGAGTGGATCCAGCTGTGCTTGATGACACACGTTAGCCCTATCTTCACAGGGAGCAGAAGAAGAAGTCAGGTCAAATGTACCAATGATTCTAGTGCTGTTTAGGTCTCACCGAAATCAATCATGGTTTACGACTCTCCTTTCTTGCTTGCAAGGCACTAGGCGAGGTGAGGCAGGGAGACATAAGGGAATAAATGGTGTTTTGAACTCTCACAGAGTTTATATGCACAGCAGCGTGAGTGAGCAGAGCCTTGTGTAGAGTATTTGTCTTAGAGGCACTGTAGTGTTGTGGAAACACGTCTACACCCCATCCGTGCGCATTTTCATCTTGAGGTGGTGTGAAGAAGAATATAGATTTGAGAAGAGTGAGTACTGCGTTTGCGTCTCCATTTCATTCTTTGAAGGAAAGAGATAATTGTAGGATTACATAGAGAACAAATAAAATCATTTAAAATCGTTCAAACAGCCCCCTGGCGCATAGTGCTCAATTAATGGTAGAAACTCTTTTTTTAGAGAAAGTCAGTCTTTTTAGGGAATGTATTAAGTTTTCAAAAATTTAGGTTTTTTTTTATCTTTAGAAGGAGGTAAAATGATAGACACTTTGGAAGATAAAATGATAATGTATGCAAAGTACCTAATAAGCGGCTGATGCACTCACATATGCTGTTTTCTTGTATCAGAATTTAGTCCACAGACTCTGGATTCTGTACACAGCTGTGTGAAGTCTGGACTTGAATGTTGACCTAGTATCCCTCATCTTCTCCATCAGTACAGGGAAACTAGGTCTCCTCCCATGGTTTTCTTACCATATGGTTTTAAGAAGAAAGTATATGTCCTTCACAGTGCTTATAACATGATTTGAGATGAGTAATTATTACATACAAAATCAAGTCCCTGTTGTCTATTCAGGCTGCACTTATTGAGCATCTACTGTATCATAGAAATTAGGCACAGCAAATGAAAATGCTTCACGGGGTTCATTTTGTAATAGACAGTGTTTTCTCATCCTCTGTAGTTTGGCATCCATCTTCATGAACTCTGCCATATTATTTCAGTAAATACACTTGGTATGCTCCCCCAAAAAGCCAGAGGTGGCCATGAGAAGATTTCCTAGAGAGGAGAAGGTGTGAGGTTTCTAGGCAGATAAAGCACAGTGAACTTGTGGAAGCCAAAGGAGAGGCCCACACCTAAGGTCGCTGGTCTGAGTATGAGTGAACTGAGCCAGAACTAGGGAAGGGCTTCGTAGAAGGTGCTGTGGACTTGAGACTTCAACCAAGGATTATAGAAATGTTTCTCTATGGGACCAAAGAAAAGCATTAAGCCTGGGAAAGATGTGCTCAGATTTATACTTCTGAAAGATGCCTCTCTAGATAAAAAACATGGATTGCTGAAAAGCGACCAATTTAGAAGTCTGTTGCCCAGTCTGAGCAGGAGATCAAAGGGTCTAAACCAGAGTAGTGGCCAAAAATGAGAGTGGATTAGAATATGGAGTCAACAACTGCTTGCATGTTATTGAGGGTGAGCCGGATAACTTAGAAATTGAAGGTGATTTCTTAGCAAATTTTGGAATAGAACTGAACATCCGTACTCTAAAACCACAAACTCAAAATGCTTCAAATTCCAACAGATTTCAGTACTAATATAGTGTTATAAATTGAAAACTTTACCCCAATCTCAGGTGGCAAGTACCAACCAAAAATGCTGATTATCTAAACATACTGTATAAAGTTATCTTCAGCACATGTGTGTAAGGTGCATATGTTTAGTCTTGGGTCCCATCCTTAAAATATCTTACTATGTACATGAAAATGGTCCAAGATGCAAATAACTTGACATCCCGGGAATTTCAGATAAAAAAAATTCTTACATCTGCGCCTCTAATAGAGATGGGTGGAACAAGAGCAAACCAGGGTTGGGAGGGCAGAAGATGAGGTCTCTGTTTGTATAAAGGAAGGACTTTAGGTGCATGCAAGTGGAGAATTTCTCTTTTGCAAACCTGGAGAGTCTAGAAAGTAAAATTGACTTAGAGATTCAGGAATTAGGTAAAATTAAGTCATTTGAATGAATTATAGCATTGAAACAGAAAGTGAAGAGAAGGGAAGGAAGGCCCAGGGCTCTGTACCTGCTCTTCAGGGCCATGCAGAAGAAAATGAACCCCGAAAGACACCTGAGATAATCAGAGAGGTATATGGGATGTCTGTTTGCAGGGAAAAATATTGGATTCTGATGGCTTCAGATGGTGGCTTTTTATGGAGACCACCCAGCCACTTGTTTGTTTGTTTTTTTCATAGTCTCCTTTTAGAAAATCTGGAAAACAAACGGTGTCTCGGAATTACCATTCTGGCTTACTCAAGGGTGGCTTTGACAATTTAGCCCAAGAAGTGACAGGGAGAATTCTACTTTTGTGTCACTGAGACCTTTTATCTTCACAGTCTGGTGGGAGGGTCCAGTGGCTGCAGGTGTGACAGATGCACTTAGCCTCCAGCCATTAATACCACTCATTCTCTCCCCTACTGGGAGGGCAGTGCAGTCCTCCCGGCTGCCCCTGGTCTCCCTTCCTGGTGATGGAAATTTCCATTATTGACAGGGAAACTGCAGGCTAATGGCACAGATGAATTGTAAATTTTGACAACCTCGACAGGTAAATATTGGCTTTGCACAAACAAGTTTCTATAAATAACCCGTCGGCCGTAGAAACTCCACAGATGGCAGCAGGACTGCCCAAGCGTTGATTTTTCCCAGGATGCTCAGTGCAGAAAAGCACAGCTGTCAGCTTAGCTGCTCTTGCTGGAGCCAAGGCCCCTCTGCTGTGATGCAGCCGACTGCCCATGCCCCCAGGGACATGGCGGGCAGACACAGGACAGGTAGAGATCAATCATTCTGAAACCTCCCTCCAGTGTCTTCCATTCCCCGGTTCCAAAGGGGTTTCTTAAAAATGTCACTTCTTCAGGTCTTACAGTCAAAGTGAGAAGTTGTCTGATCTGGGAATTTATTGGCCTCTTTTAATTAAAGTCAACCTTATTGAAAAGAAAACGAGGAGGAATGAGACACAGTCATTGTGGACTGTGCGCCATATGGCTGGACTGCTAAAAATAGTCTTTTCAAAGACTCTGAAAAGAATGTCAAGCTATTGTGTGTGGTGCCTGGTAGACTCTAACCCAAGGGATGCATTGGGGTATGAAGCCCTTCATGTCAGAGAGTCATTCCAGTGAGAATATTTGCCCAGTGGCCATGTCGCTCCATCTGGAAAGCTGGGGGAGGCGTGGCAAAATAGAGAAGCATTCTGCACTTCTCTATTAAGAGCCCCAAACTGGAATAATGCTGATTGAAATGGTCACTCTCTGAGTGAGCTTGCATTGAGACGCACAAGTTCTTGCTAAAGCAAATACTCTGTTCATTATTGAAGCCAGTCTCTGACTTGGGCTATATAATTCACCCCTCCTTACTGTTCATTTTCTGCTTCTGATTATTTCTTTGGCTCCTTGGTCTGGTGTACTTTATCATAAGCCCCTCCAAGCCCTTTAGAAAGTAGACAAGGTCCAAGGCAAGTGAGTTTTGAGACGTCATTGTAACAGTAATAACCAGAGAATGTCCTCTACCAGTGCTGTACAAAAATACATGGTGGCAGTAGACACTGAACATTCAGACACAGTGGACAGAATATTGAGAGCCAAGTGGTGCTAAGAACTGGCATAGGAAAGAACCATGGACAATAGGGTAATGGTGGTACCACAGACAATGGGGTAATAGTGGCACCACAGACAATGGAGTAATAGTAAACCATGTGGAAGGGAGCGGGGCCACTTGTTTTGTCCTGCCTGGCTAGTTTATACCCGAAATAATCACAGAGAAATTGTATTAATTAAATCACTGCCTGGCCATTAGCTCTAGCCTCCTATTTGGCAAACTCTCACATATTAGTTTAACCCATCTCCATTAATGTGAATCGCCACTTGACGCATGAGTCTAACCAGCGTCCATCTCGAGCAGGAGAACCATGGTGTCTGCCACACTGCCCTTCTTCCCAGCATTCATTTCGGTCTACTCCACCTACCTAAGTTCTGCCCTATCAAAAGGCCAAGGCAGTTTCTTTACTCAACCAATGAAAGCAACACATAAACAGAAGAACCTCCTACACCAGAACCACACTGAGAAGAGAAGAGGACGAGACTGGACATTTGAGAGTGTACCAAAAGAGCATTTCCTCACTCTTTGAGCTCACTCCGTTTCCACTCCTGGGAAACTGTATGCACAACAATGTATGCTTTCTTGCTTGTCTGCTGGGGGTTCACTTGCTGGTTGTAGCTCCATGTTCGGGGACTAGCGTCATTAGCCTTTGCTCCTCCTGTTTGAAAGACACATTTCTGTGCACGAGGGCCTATTCTTTCCAGAAAAGCTGTGGAAATGGCATACTATGTCCTTGTGCATCCTGACCATTTTCCACAGTGCTTGGCATCCAGCAAGTAACAGATGAATTTGTGTGGGAAAGAGGTAGCTTTCGTGAGTCCTGGATATCAGGGAATATACCTTAAATATTGAAGAATCAACTAGAGAAGTCTTCATGTTAAAACTCGAGCTTGATATCCAAAACTAGATTCAAGCAAGATGCTCGGCGTAGAAGAGCAGGAATCCCCATCCACTACACATGTGATAAAGAAGACACTAACAGGAAGCCCTGGTAGCAGGGTAAAACGTGTGTGGGACTTTAAGATCAAGCCATTTTCATTAGGAAGTGTGCATTCTTCATTGTGAACTGCTGGACTTTGGTCAAGTTTGACTCTCTTTGCCATCTTCATTTTTATAATATAGGTAGTGGTAACTGAAGTCTCCAGTTTGCCAGAGCCAAGAAGTGCTCTAACAAAAGAAATGCCAATTAGGAGGCAGGAACTGCAATGCCAGGTTCAGATTTCCACTCTGATGTGCACCCAGAGTAATTCATAGCAAATGATGTTATCTTTGTGTGCCCAACTTTAGATTGTGTAAAGGTAGTGTGTAGCTTAGAGGTAGAGTATTGCCCTGGGCTAAATCCCAAACACAAATAATTAAGTAAACACATAAATCAGCTGTAAATAGTTGTTAATGTGTGACATATTTTGAACACTATGAGTCCTGTTTCACATGTGCTGTGACTCTGTCAGGTGGCACTGAGAATGGCCAGCCCTCAGCCCCTTCTCCACGGCAGACTTTAACTCTCATTCTTCCTAAGCAGCTTCGGGATCATTTGAAAATTGTGGAACCACAACTATTATCATGTTCATAAAGTATTATGTGTGATATTACTTCCCTAAGAGGGAACCTTGTGCAGGCTCCACACAGAGCCAAACAGAAGCCCTTGAGGGCCCAGAAGAGAGGACAAGATGAATGACATTAGGCAGAATAGCGGTTAATGTTTGCAGGTGTAAAAATAAGTTCTTAAATTGCAGAAGGAAATGAGTGCATGATATTCTGAAAACCGAAGTATTATCTGTGTTTATTGAATAAGATGTGGTTGAGCTATTTAACTGAAGCTAATGTACTTCAGTTATTCAATATGGTAGACAAGTATTCCAGTCATTTGCTCATTCACTCTAAGTTTCATATAGAGTAATTGCACTCTAGTCATGTTCTGGGATCTACGGTAGAAATAGGATCCTAAATCCATTCAAATTGGTAAAATCAATAAATGAAAATTGGTTATACAAGCAATTAAGCAACAGTCTGTTTAGCATGAAGATCAAGGTACAGATGGGAAGAGGACACCCATTGGCCCTGTGCTACACCCAGTACCGTAGCTAAAACAGAACCTATGAGAAGAGATGGGGAAGGAAGACTGAGTTTATACAACACCTTCTGTATTTACAAATAGAAGAGAGGTTTGGTGACAACCTCAAAACCTCTCATGACAAAGAATGCACATGATGGGATAACTGGATTAGTTTCTGCTCCAAAAATAGAATCCCACAGTCTGGGTAGTTTATAAGAAATAGAAATGTATTTCTCAAAGTTCTAGAGGCTACAAAGTCCAACAGCAAGGCAACAGCAAGTCTGGTGTCTCCTCAAGATGTAGCTTTCCTTGTCCAATATGATGCCTCTTGCTACATACAGCCTCACATGGCAGAAGGGATGGCAGGACCAGTGGACTAGGGCACACCTCCGACTCCTTCTTGTAAATACAAATGTCCCTATAGTTACAGTGAGACTAAAAGCTCCCTTAATACTATGGGAATTAAGTTCTCACATAGGAATTTGGACAAACATAAATATTCAAAGCCTAGCAATAACTTTGGTAACTTTCTTCCATCTTCGTCGTATGCTTAGGTTCCTCTAGGCACTGCACATGTTATAGTGACCCTCTGATACAGATGAAGAAGTTAGAGCTCAAACACAGTGAGGGACAGTAGTGCCCAGGGGCTCCTGAGTTGGAAATCAAAGTCTCACAGGTCACATCTGTCTGGGTCCCGCTGCGCTGGGCTCCACGGCAGCTTGCTGCTACTCTGAAGGCAAGGTGGTTGGCCATGATGGTTGACTGTTGCAGGAACACTCAGGAGGCTCTTGTTTTTTATCCAGTATCCACTGTGGGCCAGGTACTGTCTGAGCAGGTTTCTCATTAGTCATCTTTAACCCTCATTAAATCAGCCCGAACTAAGCCGATTAGTGGCCTGCTGTAATGACCACCTTCTGACATTTTGGCCCCTGATGTCTTCTTGTCTCCTTCCTAAGATCACTGTAATGGCTGCTGGTTTTCCTGAATTCTGCCTTCCTTTTGTCACAAAGTGATCTGTGGGCCTGGAGAATTTTTCCACAAAAGCAAACATTTCCTGACAGGAGAATTATATCTCTTAATTAGCGTGTAAAGCCTCGTGTGATCTCAGGTTCCTATTCTTCTGGGCTGAAGCAATAGTGAGCCCATCATTGACGTGAGGGCTTCCCTCAGCCGGACACAATCATGCCATTTGTCTCAACGTGCTTCCTGTCAATGTAAAATCTACAGTCCTCAAAGTGGCAGCAGGCTGGCATGGGGCCCAGTGCACTGGTACCCAGATGCCACCTGTGGAACCTGGATTTCCATCTCAGGGGCTCCTAGGGAGTGCTGTCCCTCACTGTCCTTCGGGTGAGTAAGAGTACGGCACCTACCACCCACATGCTGTGTTGTAAGCTTCCTCAGAGGCCACAGCCTCCCCCACCTGTCTCCAGAGACAAAGAACACAGTTTTGCGTCTTTCCACATGTCAAGGGTTGTCACTTGTTATTATGTCACAGTGCTATTTTAAGCTTTGTTGACATGCTCCAGTAAAATCATTTTGTTTTCCTCCAGATAGAGTTGAGACGCTCTTAGAAGGAACACCCAGCTTCCCTGTGTGGTAGACGAGGATTTTCCTTCTAGCTATGGCAGAGAGGAGGGGGCTCCGTGGTGAGTCAGACTCGGTGGCCTCTGCAGCTCTTTGGTCAGTGTCCAGCAGGTCATGAGCCACTGTGTAGAATCTGACTTTCCAAGTGGGTGCTTTGAGATACTATGCCTTTACAATGGAAGAGAACAGCTTCATGTAGCTGTGGTTGCGATGGTGACTACTCATTGGTTTGTGATGTCAATTGCACATCCATGCTGACTCACCTTTGTGCCCAAGTTGTTGCCTTCTGGAACCAATCACGGTGATAACTGACTGATATGATTGTGTCCCAAGACAGCTGGGCTGGAGTGAGCAGGGAAGCTTAGCAAAAAGAATTCAATTCCTGCGTTGTGTGGTCTTAGGAAGGTTAGCTCATCTTGTTGAGCTTCAAAAGGACAATGAGAAGAGAGGCATGATGCCCTTCGTGGAGTGTTCTCACAGAACACAGAAGGATCTTTGGGGACAGTGGGTAGTTTCTTCTAAATGTAAAGTTGTAGTAATCCCGTGGAGGCTCAGTTTTGATCATTTACCCAGCAGTGGTCACTAGACATGCCAAGGGCAAATGAATTCCTCGGGATTTTATGATTGCTGGGAAGGTTTTGGGTTTGGCTTTATGTTTTGATCAGTGTGGTACTAGTTGTCAAGGCAGCAATCTTCAAGGTGAACTGGAAAGCGAATCATTTAACAGCTGTCAACCTGCTAAGGGACAAATGTTTCATAAGGCCACTGTGATGTGCTAAGTTTAAGAAGGTGAATGGATATGACTTACGCATGTTGAAGACATGCATAGTAAGCCTTTAGAAGAGGATGTCTCAGAAGTTCTCATCGTAGTGGTCTTTCCTTCCCAACCCGCTTTCTCAGCATATTCTAGCTTGGTATAGTGCAGAACTTTCTCTGAAAAATGTAGGTTAGGAATTCCGACACAACTGCTCTCAGCTCTGACGCCTGTGCTAATACAAACGTAGAAGTTATGCTCAGGAGGGGTGGGGGGTATCTAGTGAGAGAACTCTTGCCTAGAATATGCAAGGCCGTGAATCCAGTCCGCAGCACTGCTCCCCAGCACACACTCAGCAAAAGAAAAAGGGAATTGTTTTTTTTCCCCTTCTGACCACTTACTATATTTTAATGTACCTCTCTGCCCTTGTGCATTTATAATTTTCTACCATATAATTATGTGCATATGATAAAGAAACTCACGTTATGGGATTCACAGTGCCTAGCACAGAACTTGGCATGAGCTGGAAACTCAGATGGTGTCTGGCTACCCAGATGCATCCATCCCTTGTCAGTGAGCTTCTTGTATCTGATTTCCTATTATTATTGGTATTATTAACTCAGTATTTATTCACCACCATTGTGCTAGTCATTTTGAATTATTATTTCATTCACAACAATGCTTTGAAGTAGATATTCCTTCTCCTAGCTTTCTAAGGAAACAGAGACATTATCAAACTAAAATAATAGTTTGCTAAGTATCAAAACCAGTAGTCCAAACTGGCATTGATTCACCCAGCTGCTCATCCAATCAAGAAATTATGCTCCTCCAGATAAAGGAAAATAAATATAATCCCTAAGTGTGGCCTCAGAGGGACTCGAAGGTTCTCTGCTCTTCATAAGTCTCACTGTAGTCAATACTCTAAGCCACACGCCAATCACTTCTCCCAGGTGGTATGATTGTGGACCTTTTTCCTAGGCCTGTTTGTCTAAGGTTGTTTCACCAGATCTAACGACTGTGACTCTGAACCCTTGTTAAGCTTGGGTTAATTGCCAATTTAGGCAGTGTTCTTGTTTAGAAAGTTTCTCCGGGGAGCACAGCCTCCGAACTGGGAGATGGTTTTCTGTTTGCTCTCGACTTGCCCAGCTGCTGATGGGGTTGCAAGGATGCCAACAACATATGCCACTCCAGATTCTTCCCATTTACAAAGGCTTGATGGTCCACACTTGTGATTCCGTCTGTGACCACCCTAGAATCAAGAAGTGAAGCCAGCTAGTGTTATTGGGCACACGTCAGCTCTACGGATAGGGTGGGCGGTGAAGACATTTACTCATTTTGATTCTTGTTCCTAGTTTGCTCCTGGTTGGAAATGCAGTATAGTGGTGACGAAACACGAATTTTGAGCTATTGCTGTAAGTCAGATGCCACTGTTTGAGTACCACGGGCCAGCCATTTGGTTCTCCAGGCTCCAGGTCCCAGAAACAGCAAAGTTAGAAGAGTGAATTCTTGCTACTGTGTCTTTCTTGGCTGTGTTCTGAGAGTGGAGAGATCTCCCTTGAGGGATGGATTCCCTGCATTCTAAACACACACGGGGCTCTCTGCATGATGGTGTAGGGCTGCCAAGATGTTTCGCTTACCACCTCACCCCAAAATGTCCAGAAAATGGAGCTTTTCGCATGTGAGTGAAATCAAACCAGAATAGAAGTTGGAATAAGGGTCACGCCATAGAAGTTATCAACAGGAAGTCCTGCCTGAGGTGTGTCAAAATATACATTTATATTCCTAAGGAGATGATTTGCGGCTTTCCCATTTTTAATGACATAGATAAATAATTGCATGTTTGCATCTCTAAAATGTCTGTGATGTTTTGACTCAGAATTTTTATAAGGAACGTCACTGAACTAAACAATTAAACACTGTCCTAGCTTGCTGCTGTATGGTAAGCATCATGACTGAAGCAGCTGAACGAGGAAAGAATTTGTTTTACGTTACATCTTAGAGCTGAAGCAGAGACCTTGAACGAGAACATATTCCTGGCTTCCTCTCCATGGCTTACTCAACCTGTTTTCTTATGTGGACTAGGCTCAGCTATGACACCACCCACAATGGGTTGAGCCCTCCGACATCAGTTATTAATCAAAAATATGCCCCATCCACACTTGACCACAGGCCAGTCTGATGGAGGCATTTTTTTTTCCATTGAGGTTCTCTCTTCCCCAACGATTCCGGTTTGTGTCAAGATGACAGAAACTGATCAGCCCAGGAATCCTCTCTCTCATGGAACTTGCCACTCTTGACTGCAGGCATAAAATGTGGCACGTGCCTATTCAAGAACAGTACCTGAAATGAAGTAACTACGGGAGAGTCCATTCATCTTAATCTTGCAGCTCATTAGTCAGAAAGCTGACCAACATTCTTGGTCTGCTTTTTGTTGCTATAACACAACACCTAACACTGGGCAAGAAAGGATTTGGGGTCATCACACTCCTAGAGGCTGGGAAGCCCCAAGCAGATGCCACATTATCTTATAACATGGTAGGAGTCAGAAAGCGAGATAGCTCATTACAACCTACTCTCAAAGTAACTACTGCAGGACTTGAAGTGAGAAGGCACACACGGAAGGGATTAATTAATCCCTGGAAACCTAACTACCCCTCAAGGCACTCCTAGCAGCTACTAAAATCATTTGAATTTCAGCACAAGTTTTAGAGGGAACAAACAATATTCAACACAGAACAATGGTCATGGATTGTGATGCCTTTAGATAATTATTTTGAATGCCAAGATATAAGCATATACATTCAGTCACAAAGTTGTTTTTTTTTTTTTTTAGGGGGACCAAGGCATTTCTTAGGTTTCCTAATTATTGTCTGTAAGTTCTATCAAACTTTGCTTAAAATGGCATGTGTTATTTCCAGTTAAGGAGATTTTCTTTCTCTCTTTCCTTCCTTCTCTCTCTCTCTCTCTCTCTCTCCCTCCTTCACTCCCTCCTTCCCTTCCTTTCATGAATTACAATGTTTAGAACATTTCCAACACAATCTAGATACTGAATCTTCTAATTGTCTGTGATTGACCCACCTATTCCTGGTTCAGTCATGATTTTGGTTTTGGTTTCTGTAGCTTTGTTTCCCTCTCGCCATAACAGCATGCAAGCTCATTCAAGTGAGAGCTTTTCCTTTTCATGTTCATATTTCCTCATTGTATATAACATGCAATCAAAGTTACATAATTACAACAACAAGTGTAACTGTCAGAATCCCGTTTGACAACAGAGACTCCTAAGAATCACATCACAGCTGGCGGGAGCAGAAGTGTGGGACACTCCCCGAAGCTTGACATTTGCTTGGAGTGTCAGCTTGGGCATCAGGCGACAGACACATTGTACAGAAAGAACTGTGCCTGGTTCTCACTCAAGCAAGTCAGCTAAATTACGAGAATCCCTACTGTATTCTTGGATGTAGTGATAGGAACACATTATTTGTGTCCCGCAAGAAAGTATTTCCCAGCTTGGATTCCCTGGAACCCTAAGAGTGCCTCAGAGAACAACAGGTGTGCATCTGATCAGCTCCCTCAGCAGAAAGAGTAACACCATGATCGGTAGGAGCTGTGTTTATCTGCTGAAAGGATACTTAGACAATGAGTGTTTTAAACAATGCACACAGTGTGTATTGGAGAGGAAATCTTGGACCCCTTAGCAGCTTGGCACAAAGTTGCTGCTGGTAGGACACCTGGTAGCAGCTTTAAATATGTCTATAAAGACACACAGTTTAAATTGTCTGCTTGGCACCCGGCTTCATTCCATTGTTTCTGAGTTGGCACTTGGGGGTGGTTTTCTAGGACCTCTGTGACGGAGTACCGGGGGTGGGGGGTGTGTGGGAGGGGTGGGTGGGGGTGGAGGATAGGGAGGAGGGAGGTGGCTTAAAATAACAAGTGACTTACCATGTATCATTGCACGGTCTGGAAGCTAGAAGTGTAAAGTCACAGAGCCTGCAACGCCACAGAGCCTCTGCACCCTACCAGGAAGTCTTTCCTGGCCTCCTGGGAACTCTCGATGAATTGTTAGCAGCCTTTGGCAGTCCTTGATCTTGATCATGCTGGGGCCGAGGATCAGAACTACATTAAAAAACCCAAAATTTTAACATCTTGTATGAGTAGAGTAACATTCTGCAAAAGAGACTTATGACTCCTAGACCCCTGCACCTTGAATGTGACACTGTTTTTTAAACAGTCAGGAGACTTCATCTTAACCACTTAGATCTGCATTGACCAGTTCTGCTCCCTGGCCTCAGAACTTTCAAGTCCTTAAGACTTCTACTGAATGATGCTAACATTTGTAAAGTCAGAGTCTGAGTAGAACCTTAATACATTCCCTGAAGGATCCCGCAGCTGAGGTCAGGTCATGAAGCCCAGAAAAAGAAACTTTAGTGAGAAGAAGAAACTTCCTGTTGTTTGCTTTTTGCTCAGTCAGTCCTATGCTAAACAAACACAGCCTGCTATTCATTGTTAATTTTTTATTCACCAAAATCACAACAGGTGTAATTGTCATGTCATGTGTTTCTGTTTACAACTAACAGAAAATATGTGGTCTGTAACTAGAAAAAAATACATTGGCTAATTAAGCAGAAGCCAAAAATAGGATCGACTTGGGTGTTAATACAATCCTGGGTAGACTTCCGTACTGCTGTGATTCAGGGTCTGCAGCTAGCAGTGTGTTTCCCTGAGTTCTCACACCCTTGCTGCAGATTTATCACCCAGCTGCTCGTAAGCAGTGGTCGCAGTGTGGGGCATTTCCATACCACCCCACCCCTACCCGATGGGATGCTGCAGGATCCAGAAGGAGCAAGAACTTTCATAGCAACACTCAGTCAACCCTCACGTCGTCTTCGCCTAGATTTGTGCTCACTCACACATCAAACACAAATACCATCAACGGAAATGGAACCGGTAGACCAGTTCAGTCTACGTCGAGATGGCAGATGGGGGTTGAGGGTTAAGTGTTCTCCAAAAAAGGAAGAGTGTCAGTCACTAGCAGCAGCAGCAGCAGCACTCGGCATACAGATGAAATCCACAAGATTCTGGGAACCAGCCACATCTTTGCAAAAGCATGCAGCTCCTAAGGGTCTTCTGACATTCACAGAGATGGAGTCTGAGTTTTTTTTCTTCCGGGTGTCGCCCCCTCGTCCTGTAGTAGTGTCAAAACCCTTGGTTGTGTTTTCCAACAAGATCACAGTGCGAAATGCAGTATCACTGGGGGATGAGAAAGAATTTGGGGATGCCCCTGCCTGGAGGATCTCTCACTACTATAGACATTTCCCAGAGAACCATGGGTCTGTTTGATCAAGACATCAGATGGGCTGGGACTCCAGGGAAGAGGGCATGAAGAACGAGGGCCTCTCCTTCATGGGTCGTTTGGATCTGAGAGGAGGAGTAACTACCACTCCTGAGGCAGGCTATGCAGCAGCTGAGTGCTGTGTAAGGTCCTCCAGAGCAAGGCTGCGCTCCTCAGAATGGAGCCTGTGTGGCATGTCTGCCCTCCCACCTTCACACCCAACGTGGAGGAGGGGGCAGCTCCACCAGCTCGCACCTAGAGCACAGCTGGCTTTTGGCTCCAACAAGAGTTAAACTCCTTCCAGGTGTTTCCTTTAGAATTGCTTTGGCCCTTGGCTATCTGGGGCATTTTCTAGCATCACTGGAAAACCCACAGTGTCTAGAAGGACGTTTCCTTTTATGGGTTTCTACTCTGTCAAGAAGAGGAAGGAAAGGAGGGAGGGGAAGGGAGGGAAGTAGTATAAGAAGGAAAGAGGGAGGGAGGGAGGGAGAGAGGGAGGGAGGGAGGGAAGGAAAGAAGGAAGAAAGGAAGGAAAGAAGGAAGAAAGGAGGGAAGGATCAATCTTGCCTATTATTAGCCCTCCGACTAATTGTTTTTTTTTTCAATCTCCCAGTCATCAAAGGTTCATGTTTTCATTTCCATTCCAATCATTTCAGTTATTTACATCCTAAGCAGAAAGAAACCTAATTTTATCACCTTCCTAAGGGCCAGAAATAAACAGCTCTGGGCCCTCCCAGGCATGACTAACAGTTCCCACTTGCCTTGGGAGGCCGGATACGGTGTCAGATGAGCACAAGAGAGTGAAATCAAGGGTGGACACTATCAGCTCTAATGTCCTTTCTGATCTGCAGGGCTTCTGAATCCAAGACGAAGGTTTTCATTCTCCCTAAGCCCCTCCCCCGTCACTCCTGAGTCTCTTCAGAAAGTGCTCCCAGCCTCAGTCCAGCCTAGTTCTTGGTTTGCCCGGAAGGAAGCCTGCTGCTTTGGACTCCCCTTAGCCTTGACATTCTTGGGCTCCTTGGCCTGTTTGCCCAGTTTCTCTGAAATCTTGCTCACCCAGCCTTCTGCAGTGCTGTGCACAGCTTCGGGAACTGACCTAACTGAGGTGATGAGGGGATGAAGAAAGGATAGAGACCCATACAGAAAATCTGGGGTTCAGTGAATGGTGCTTCTTCTGATTGAGGGCACCAACTTCACAGCAGTGGCGTAGAACCTCGGTGTTTATTTTGTATGTCTGAGGAAAGGTGGATTTATTATATACAGCTGAACAAGAAGGCTGGTTTAGCTAATCCCTGTAGGATGTCTCTGTAAGGGGACAGTCTCAGGCTACAGTCTTCCTGGAGGAGGAGGAAGCTGAGGTTGATAGTTTCTACATACACTGTTAACATTTGTACTAAGGTCACAGTAAGGCTATGAGCTATCTGGGCCACTCCCATGGGTCTGAGACATTGGGGTCCTGGACACGGCTATGCTCAAACACACACCCACTCAGGACTTCATCAGTTCTGTACATTCTAGACTTGGGCTTGTGCTCAGCCTAGTACAGTTTCCAATTAGGCTAAACTTCATTTACAGAAGGTTCTTTTCAACCTTCAACCCACCCAAAGCCACTGGGATCCTGCCAGCACCGCTATCATCCAATTCATTTCAAACCTTTCCACTGCCAAACCCTATCTTTAAAGAAAAAGGGGAAACTTAGTAAATATCAGAGATCAAAGCATCGAAAGTGAGGTGTTGCCATTCTGATGGAAGGGACAAAGAAGTCCTGCCCTTTGGTCCTCTGCGATCTCAGCTCACATCACCTCTTTGGAGTCCTTCTCCCTCTTTCTAATGCCGTGACAAGGCACAGACTTGAAATCCTGTGGATGGGCCCGTAGGACTAGAATGCCGAGCTGCTCCTGCCTTCTGTTCTCTGACCCCTGCTGCTCTGCTGAAGACCCCCAAGCCTCTGGGTTTTGCCACGTGTTCCCACAGAGCCTTCTTCCCCTTTGCCAGAGACTGTTGTCTTTTATCTCTTTTCTCTGGCCCCTGACACATGTTCGCCAGAGGCCTCTAATTAGAGCACCCCAACACAAAGGGATTTTACACCTCACCTGTAAAATCATTCTCATATAATTGAGATTTCGTAGCTCATTTCTCACTAGGAGACTTGGCCAAGACCCCCACACTCAAGTACCAAGAGAAGAGAGTAGGCCTAGAGCCTCCGCAAAGCTTCACCGAGGAAATATCACCGACTTTCTAAGAGAAAGTGACCTGTCCTTCCTATCCATATATGGGCCAAAGGCTTTGTTGTCTGCAATGAGTATTAATTATCAATTTGACATTAAAAATCCACATGGAGACAAAACCTCTGGATGTGTCTTTAAAGAACTTTCTAGATTGAGCTAACTGAGGTGGGGAGATCTTCCTAAGTATGGGTGTTGCCATTTTATGAGTTAGAATGCTGGAATGGAACTAACCACTCCCAATGACCATTTTGCTTCCTACTGAAGGTGCAGTGTGACTGTCTCAGGCTCCCTCTCCCACGATTTCCCCTTGAGGCGTGCTCTCCCCACACACTGAGGGAAAAATAACTTTTCTTTCATTAAGTTGTTTCTGTCATGCCAGGCAGTGATGGCGCACATTTTTATTTTAATCCCAGCACTTGGGAGGCAGAGGCAGGCGGATCTCTGTGAGTTCAATGCCAACTTGGTCTGCAAGAGCTAGTTCCAGGACAGGCTCCAAAGCTACAGAGAAGCCCTGTCTCAAAAAAGCCAAAAAAAAGAAAAAAAAAGGTGCTTTTGTCTGTGTTTTGTTTTGTGGTTGAGAAAAGTAGCTAATGATAATAGGGTGTCTTTTTAAGGCCCTTGTCATGCTATTGAAAGCTGTGAAACCAAAGATGAAAGAGCTGGTGATGCCTCTGCTTGGGAGGCAGAGGCAGGCAGATCAGGAATTCAAGGTCCTCTGTTGTTAAGTAATAAATTTGAAGTCCACCTTAGCTACTGTGTCTTGAAGGTGGTTACTGTAGAGAACAGCTCTTCCTGGTTCTTAGCCTGGTGTTCAGAGTGGCAGAAACAGAAGCAGGGAAGTAAAGCACAAAGAAGTTTTGCTAGGAGTGAAGAAGAGAAAGCACAAGTTTTGGACACACGGCCAGGTGAGGCCACAGACGACATGAATGAAAGAACACACAAAGGCCCCAGTTATTGTTTGAGGGTCTCCTTTTGTGGGGTTCAAGAGAAGGGGAACTGGTTGCTGACTGGCTCTTTGGTTGACAGGTTTGGGTTATATAACCTGCCCTCTACTGCAAATGTCCTTTCCCATGATGCATCTGATTTAATCAAATGTATAACCAATTATGCATAGGCATAAGATTGTAGATGAGATTGTACCTAAAAATTCACTCAGGACATGTACCCTAGAACAGTCCTGACTTGATCAGCCTATCTCCCTTGGTGTCAGGATGTGTTCCAGAACATCTCTGAGTAGAAACAGGGCTTTAAAAAGCCTTAAAGAAAGTAACTTAACCCCATTGTTTAAAGCTGGGATATATGCAGCCTAATGCGGGTCCCAGGATGCCAGGTGTTGTTAGGGAAGCTGTGTGTTAATACTCAAGCCAAAGGAAGCCTTATGTTTGCTTGTGTTGTCAGCAGGGTTGGAATACAGTCATTCCTAGTTCAAACCCTGGAGTCCTGTAATCTTCCCAGGTAGGGATCAGTGAGTAACAGATCTATTCTATCTTCATATGTTCTGGCGCTGTTTGAGGCAGGAGTTAACTGAGGAAAAGGATAGCTCGACATCTCAAACACTGTAGTACTGATGTGTGCAAAGAACTGGGTAGAACTGCTTCTTTGGGACAATTGAGCCTTGAGAGGACAGCAGTCTGGGGAGGCTTTTCTCTAGCTACTGTCTCAGGGGCTGACGCAGACGTTTCTTTCTCGTTCATTGTCACAGATGAGCGGAGCAGGTATTTCCCGCTCGTCTGCTGCGCCGACAGCCTTCTGTAAACCCTCGTCTGTGGTGCGTCCTGAGCACAAGCTCTTGGTGTCGAAGGGGACACTGAGGGTGTTTCTAGCCTGACACACGAGGCTGAAGATTTCCAAGGGTCCCTCCCCTCAGAGACACCCAAGAGACCATAAGATGTAAGAGCAGAGAAGATTGCTTGGCTCTCTGTGCCTCTTCTCACATGGCTCCCAGTCTGCCCTTTCCACCTAACAGAAACAGCCTTGGGGTTGGGGTGATGGCTCAGTTCACAAAGTGCCTGTTCTGTAAGCATGGGGGCTTGAGTTCACATCCTCAGAAACCACATAAAAAGCTAGCCTTAGCAGTGTATGCATTTATTCCCAGAGATGGGTAGGGAAAAACAGGCAGATCCTGAAGTTCTTTTTCTGTTTCCCTCACTGAAAAACATGGAAATTTCATACCTGACCTGGTTGATTTGATAAACTTGCTCATTGAGGGGGAAGAATCCAGTTAAGTTTCTTTTTTTAAAAATCAGTGAGGTGTTTCTAAATACAGAGCATTAAAAATGCTTTGCCTGAGCCTGCTCTGTGGAGGGCTTTCTCCTGTCTTCTGGGATATGTCAGTGCCTTCTCTATGGGCTGTGAGGAGCAATGCCCCGGAGCACAGGAGCAAGCACAGCACAGCATGTGACTGGGAGACTTCCTGCTAAATGCAGCTCAGCGAATTATGGGCATAGATGATTTTAATGACAGCCTAAGAGAAATAAACCTTCAAAGGTTGGGAAATCTCAGCTTTCACTTGGGGGAAATTACATGAAGCCAGACACTGTACTCTTTTCATCTTAAAATGACAACTCCTAAAATATGACAATATATGCATGTGGGATAAAATTCACCAAATCTGTAATTCTAAAAAAAAATATAGATTTTGAATTATTCTCACATTGGTCCGTTACTGATTTTATTAACATAACTGCCTTCAGCCTCAAAGAGCTACCTTAGAGTTTCTAGACATACCCAGTGGGCATTGCTATTCTCCAGTCAATGGTAGGTGGCCCTGGGGCTGGACAATTCTGAACAGTAAGTTAGTTCAGTTGTACTATATGTAAAGAGAACTTATGACTGCTCAGCAGTGGCTGCTTCCCACATCTCTTTGCTGTGGGATGCTCAGATCTCCTCACAGCAGGGATGCTACCTAAATGAGCAATATAATAACATGATTCGGGCCCTTGTGGGGATGCATTATTTCATTAGGCCACTTGTATCTCTTAGAGCAGCAAACTGTTCATTTTCTCAATCACTCCCAAAGGGTGCACAAGGCTGATGAACCTCCTTATTTACACTTTGGGCACAAATCATTGGCCAGGAAAGCTCTGACCCAAATCCAGAGAACTAACCCAGGAGCTTCATTGCCTAGGACCTGTGAAAACCATCACAACTGATCTGAGCAGCACACACTTTAATATTTCATGTTCCTGTACATGTTGCCAGCAATGTTTATATTATTCTTGTATAACAACTCTCAAGACTTAAAAAAAACAGTCACCTGTTGCTTGAACAGTAATTGTTCATTTATTCAACAAGTGTTTTGAGAGATGAATATCTCTGGAAGGGGTCATGCTGAACATGAAGAGGTAGGACCTTTATAGTGCTTAGAGGATTTTCCATATGATGCTGAGAGTCCTGGTATATTTGTCATTAGTAAGTTATAGGAACATTTTAATTCTACCATAGAGTTTATGCTCAGTGTCTTGTCATGCAGGCATCTGCTCAGACCCAGGAAAGCAGAAGGAGTGGCTCCAGGAGTAGGTCCGGGTACCTAGGAAGAGGTGGCAACACCACACCATCCCTTTCATTCACACAGGAAAGGGTGTGAAGCTAGGCCCTAACCCTGCATGGATGAGGGGTACAGGACTCGTGGTGTGACCAGCCACAAGATACTGGGAATGAACTGAGCTTGCAGGAGTCCTCACCCCAGTCTGCAGTTTCCCAGTGAGACGGTGGCAAAGCTTTAACACCTCCCGTCTCTTCTCTGGGCTCCCTGTCTGCTCCTAGCCCACCTTGAGTGAAACTCTTAACCTTTCTGCTTTTTTTTCAAATACCCCACTTGGTATATACAGCCTTAAACTCAGTGGCTGGCTAAAGCAAGTGTTTGTAGATGTCAGCTGCCCACGGCTGACATGCTTATGCTGTTCTCGGTTGCCCCTATTCTGATTCAGCTCGATCATCCCTGTGTGTACATAAGTGTGTGCATGCTTTGAAGCATTCAGAAAAGTTCCTTTTCACACTCCATCTGGAAGAGAGAGGTTCCTCCTTTCCCTGCGGCCTGGCTGATTCCCCGGGGCATTTCCAAGCAGACTCCATAGGTGGAATCTCTAGCTTCATTTCAAACTATAGTTAGTATTTCCAGTCTGGACTGTGAAGGCTGGAGCCTGCCTGACTGCTTGAAGGTGACTGTTAGTCACCCAGCAGCACTAGATCAACAGGACTGGGTATAGATGTCAACTTTCACTGTTGGTGGCAGAATGTTGTTGCCTCTGGCTTCTCTTGTCAGTGCTTCCTGGATGGCTGGTAAGAGAAGATGGCATATTATACCATCCTTATCAGATGCTGGCTTTTCAGCCATCCAGTGCCATCCTCGCATTGCTGATGTTACTGTAATTGCCTTCTACACCTGACGGTTCCTGTTGACTTAAAGTCTTATCATAGATTGAATGGGGGAAGGAAAAGCCTTGCTGTCAGAGCCCTGCCCTGTCCGCAGGCAAGGAGTTGGGAGGAAATTCAGAAGGTCGTGCACTGAGGCTGTTCTTGGGTAGCAGTGAAGCTGTTATAGTCAGCCAGCTCCCAATTAATAGGTATGGCATATCGAAGTATTCTGTGGCCCAACACATCTGACATATGCATGTGAATCAAGAATCCTAACTTGGTAGTTGGTGACTCTCCAGTGCTCCCTTGACGTCCTCTCTTGCTCACTGAGCCTCCTGAGCTCCTCTTGAGTGAGCTCCGCACCAGCATTAAAGAGCTGCAGTTCCCACTCTGCTGTTCACCTGCTGCTTTGTCCTCAGTTTCCCCGCCTCTGTGGTGGGGGGAGTAGTGACAGTGACTAGGGTTTTGAGATGGTTGGATGAACTGAGCTCTAGAAACCTGAGAACACACAGTGTGTGCTCTCAGTAGCAGCATCCTGCTGGCTTGTGTTATACTCTAGGGCTGCTCATCTTTTTCAATGATGCTAGGTATCTGTCCACAGCTCCTGTACAATCTAGACTTTTCAGGGGTGATTGATGTTCATTTTAAAGTAAGTTATGGGATTTTATTTTTCCTGTAGCACATATGGAAAGAAGTCATAATTTGTTGTAAAAACAAGAAGCATACACTAAATGATGAGACTCCATTGCATTGTGAATTACTGCGCTAATTTCATTATAAATACAGAAATAAAAATTATAAGAGAAAATAGGAAATTTAGCCTTATTCTTGAGAGCCACAAGGGCAGGCCTTGGTTGTTGGCAGTGAGTGGGTGGGCTGGTAGCCCTGGTGTCAGGCCATGGAGAGCTAGCATGAAGGTGTCCTGGGGTGTCCAGAAAGTAACACATAACTGCCACCCTGCTCTGTGGAGGAGAAGGGGAAAGACTCAGCAACCAAAAGCTCAGGTACAGTCTAAGCAAGTTCTGCAGGTAAGAATGGTAAAACCTGGGACTCCGACCATAGTGTGAGTGCTTGCCTTCCCTGTGACGCGCAGCATCTGTGTAGAAGGCTGCTCAACCCTAATGCTAACCCTGCCGCTCACTGCACATACGCAGGTGTGCTCTGTAGAGAAATGGGAGTCCAGAAAGGCCTGTGCCCTAGTCCTGTCACCTTTTGTGACCTTGTGTGAGTCAGACAGATTCAGTTCTGTTCTTCGTGTCATTTGTCCTGAGCACAGGGGCTTGTATAGAGAAGGGAATGGGCTCTGTATCCAGAAGCTGGAGTTCTTCCCTCCCTTTTTCCCTCCCTCCACCTCTTTTCCTTGGGCAGCTGGGATCTCTCTTATGTAACATATTCAGGAAAAGGAGGACGGGAAGGTAAAAATATTACCCCACAGTCGGGTTCTGGAAAGGGAAGACAGAAGATGAAGGGGACCCAAGAAGAAGCTGAAAGGAATGTGTCAACCCTACAGTGGAGATGGGTTCCCCTGGCGTTTGTCTGTGCTGAGCCTTCCTGGTCACTGCTTGGACTGCACTCAGACAAAGAGACTTAGGAAGGGTCTGAAGGGGGGACACCTCCATCACTGTTGCTCAGTGTTTAATTTTCCAGAGACTGTCATTAAATACATCTGGTTGCATCCTAGCAGCCTTCATAGACGTTTGTTAGAAGGAAATTACCAGTAGGTGATTTGTCAGAAGTAATCACCAGGCAAGGTCTGGGTTCTTAATGCCATTCGAACTTTTTGCGTTAAAAAAAAAATGCTTGTTAGAAAATTCATTTTCTAGCCTATCTTTAGCAATCACCTGGAAGGGTCAGAGAAAAAAAAAAGGAAAGAAAAGAAAGGATCAAACTCTGAGCTTTCAAGTCCAGCACTGGGTCCCCAAAGGATTGAAATGAAGTGGGGGTAACCTTGGAACCAAATGTGAGAGATGGAAAGTTGAGCTGGAAGCCACCGCTCATGAGGAAGAGAGCCTTCGCTGGAAGTTTCTGCCATCTCATGCTGAGAATAGCCTCCTTTCATAAATTAAAGTTTTATCTTTTGTGCAGCAGCTAGCCTCGGGGGCGGGGACAGGCGCAGGGGTGGTGGAGCTGAGGCTGAGCTATGTATAGATTGCAGGGCTTTGGTTTCCCAGACTCTGGAAACCTTCAAGCACTCCGAGAGTCACGAAGAAATGATCGCTCTGTTTGTTCCTTGAAGTATAAAAATGGTTTTATTTTTAGACATGACTGTGTTTTTATAATCTACTGACAGTTGTCTTCAGAGGCAGCCAGGGGAGGTAGACTAGTGCAGCCAGGGGTGGGCACAGGCTGGAACTTCCTAAGATGTCAGGGTTCTCCGCCTCATCACCCTTGACATGGGGGGTTGACACTCCTGGGTGGGGGGCTTCTTGTACATCTTGTGATGTGAAACAGCCTTTCTTATCTCTGCCATCTAGATTCTAGTAGCACCCCACTTTCAGCTAAGAGGACCACATACTGTCAAGTGTCCCCTGGGGGCAGAATTGTCCCTAGGTGAAACCCCTGTCCTAAATTTAAAGTCACTTGGTCTCTGATGTTCTACCCTCGGCACAGCACAGTGGACCTCCCTGCAGTTCCTGCCTTGCTTTCCTTCCAGTGTCAGCTGTGCCTTCATGCTCTGGTGTGTCCCTTGTCCTCTTTCCTTCCAGTCCCCTGTGCCCCCTCCCTCGGGGGTACTGTTCCCTGCCTTTTGCTGGCCTCCAGCACAGGGAAAGAATTCTCCCTTTCTCCCGCCCCCATGCAAGCGTTGTGTGCACTGATCTGTCAGGAAGTGTTTGCATTGTATTTACTAACTGTATTCCCCTTAAATGAAAGTTGGCCAAATGTGCTGCTTCAGCTGTAGAAACACATTTCTGCTCAATGTGTTCTGTTGGCTTTGTTTATGTGTGTGTTCAAAGATGGGGCCCAGAGGATGTGTTCTTCAGGCCACTGTGGTTCTAGTCTGTGGTTTGTTATTATTGTTAATTTATTCTTTGAGAGTTTCATATGTGGATGTAATGCGTTCTGGTCACAGTCACCCCCACATACACATGAGCACACACACCTTCTCTTCTCCTCTCTCCCTCTCCCCTTTCAACAGGTCCCTGCCAATTTTGTGCCCTTTAGTTTTGTTTTTGTGTTTGTGTGGCCCACCGGGTTTAATCAGGCCTTTTGAGTGGGCATGGGTATAGATCCATTCATCCACATCTGACCACGGGTCTGCTGTTTCAGATACTCCCCTTCCCAACATCTGGACTCCTAGGAGAACAGAGAGACACGGCTTGCTGGAGGGAGTACCCTTGTCGCATGGTGTGCCTAATGGGCAGCTCCCAGACTATGGCTGTGCAAGTCTACCCCCACTTCCCGTCAATATTTCTACAAAGAGAGACTATTTTCCTAGGAAAGGCAGAATAAGCCATGAAGTCAAGGCCAGGACTGGGATCTAAATTTAGAATTTGGAAGTAGTATCCTCCGGAAATATTTAGCAGAGCAATATCCTAATGCACAGCTCCGGGGATGACAGCGTAACTCCTTGCTGAGAGCCACTGAGTGTTCCTCCGTGCCTGGGTGGCAAGGCCCCGGCCTGATTCATAGGCTTGTCGTCTGCTTCCCTTGAGGACCTGCTTCCTCACAGCCAGAGAGATGTGGTGGGCAACCACTTGGATTTCCAGACTTACCAGGCTCTTTCTCACCTTCAGCTGGAGAGTCCTACTCTTCCCTTCTGCCTGGCAAATTCCTACTTACTCTTAGCCTGCTTTACACATCCTTTTTGGGTGCTGCCTCTGGGCCCAGTGCTGATGCTATCCTACTGCGGCTCATGTCGTGCTGGAATTGCTTGCTGCTGCTCTTCTAGAACTTCTCATATGGGCACAAACTAGCTGTTCTCTGCATAGAGAAGTGGACCGGGGCATGATCCCAGAGTCACAGAAGTAACTCAGATTTGCTATTTACAAAAGACTTTCCCTAATTTTCATAGATCTGTCCAGTCCCAAGTCCCTATGAGGCTCTCTGCTCCAGGTCCCAGCCTCCAGGGGTTGTTTGTCACGATTGCCTGTTTTGCGAGTCTCCCGGTGACCTTGGCATCTTGGAACCGTTTTCTCTCAGCTTGAGCTGTAGTTCCTCTTATCCTTTACTCTCTTCTATGAAAATGGAACATTGGCAAACATGGTATCCCCACAGGACACAGGCCCGTTTTCTGAAAGAATTTCGCTCATTGCTAAATTAACAAACTCATTAGTTTTATAAAGGCATCTTTTATCCTAGGAATTTGAATCTCATTGAATTAATGTATATCTTTTCATTCTTTATTTAATGGGCTCTTGGAGATGTAGAAACATCACAGTTCCACCCCAAGAGAGCTCACAGTGCAATGGAAACTTCTAATACTCATATTTCATCTAGCATTGCTTGTGCACAAATCCTGCTCTGGGGACCCCTGTGCTGGGAACTGATCAACCTGCTGAAGGAGATGACACACTGAAAGGAGTGACAGAGGAGACACTGTACTGGGACAGGACATATGTGGATGACAAAGAACAATTGAAAGCAAGAGGGGTTTATGTGGGCTCACAGTCCGAGGTCACTGCCCGTCATCGTAGGGACTTCATAGCATCAGGAGCTCGAGGCAGCTGGTCACATTGGATCCACAATCAGGAAGTAGAGATGAATACTACTGTTCACTTTGCTTTCTCCTAATTATTCAGCCTGGGTCCCCAGCTCATGGGATGATGCTGACTACATTTGAGAAGTACTTTCCCCCCTCAATTGACCTAGTGTATGCAATCCTCCATAAGCATGCCCAGATAGTCTTCTTTTAGGTAATTACAGATCTTGCCAAATTGACAATCTTAACCACTGTACCCTGGTACATACACCTTGAATTCATCCTTGCTATTCATCCTGCCTTACTGTGTTGATAGTGGTCATTTCTTGTCATTATCATCTTTAACAATGACATACGGTATAATGAGAAGTGACAGAAGAACCTTCCATAGGAAGTGTGTCATTAGATTAAAGCTTTAGAGTCAAACCTGCCTTTCGTTTAAAAGCAATTGTGGAAGATGGATGGGAAGGAAATTCTTAGACTTGGTTGATGCTGGCAGCCAAGTATAGCATCCAAGCAGAAACATTTATGCCTCTGTGAAACCTAGCCCCTTTCCTGTAGAGACACACCACCCCAACTACAGTAGATTCGTGGTTAAGACAAATTGACTTATAAAGCGGAGATATTCATTCTTTTCTTTATCTTAGTTTTTTCCCTTCTCTGTAAAGTCATTTTGAGAATGATTTTTTAATTTTCATAAGCAAAAAGAGTCCCCTATCCAAGAATAAAACTGATTATAATGACAAATTGACCAAAATGAGAAAAATAATCTGTGGGCTGAAATTTTCCCCAAAGCCATAAAATAAGCAAAACGTATCTTTAAATGCCTGTTGGAGGAGCTGATAAAAGAAATTTAATTGTCTATTGAATTTTTAAAATAAGTAATATATATGAATTTTAAAATGAAAAAAGATACCAAAATATTTAAAGATATAACATAAAATAACAGAATTTCATGAGCTTCGTGGATTTTCAGGTTGCTAGAAAATGCATTTGTAGTAAGATAAGATATTGAATCTTTAAGTTTGCTTTGAAAAACAGCACCCTTCACGAAGTCTCTGTGATGAATTGCTTTAAATAAGACAATTGGACTCCTGTTAATTATTATTTGAACTTTTTAACTGGTTTATTTTACTATTTTACTTTTGGGTCTTCCTTCCTTCCTTCCTTCCTTCCTTCCTTCCTTTCTTTCTTTCTTTCTTTCTTTCTTTTTTTTGAGACAGGGTTTCTCTGTGTAGCTATCAGTTTCCTGAAATTCACTCTGTAAACCAGGATGTCCTCTAACTCAGAGATCCACCTGCCTCTGCCTCCCAAGTTCTGGGATTAAAGGCGTGCACCACCACCATCTGGCCTTTATTGTACTTTTGTTTTCATAAAAATTTCCTCATAAGAGGATTAACCTAAATTAGAAGATAGCGTATAGTTGGCATTTCAGTTGTCTGGGAAAGTTCCACAAGCAGGGAAGCGTTCTGGACACTGGCGATGAGGCCAGTGAAGAGCGGGCTGCTACTCTATGTGATCTGGCTCCACCCATCAGCACAGCCCAATAGTAGAAGCCTAGCACATGCCTCAGTTGCAGTCCTTTCTCTGGACACCATCTCTGTTGGACAATCTCAAAGGTTTGTACTGCATAATAATGGGACTTAGGTAGTGAATTCTGCCCCAAGCCAGTTCTCTGAAGAACATTATGGGCATATAGGTTTCCTGTTTGTACACTGGTGGGCTTTGTATTTAGTGGCTGAGTGCTTGTAGAACATCAACACCACCACTTGACTTTTGAATCAGCCGCAAGAAAGACAGAAGTAACAATAATAAAATCATTGCCATTGTATTTGCTGCTGTTTCTACTGCCAAGGCACCAGTGCCTACACATTGGATCATACCATTTTCACATTCTTTTAAAATAGGGTACTGTTATTATCTCTGTTTTATGGCTGAGACAAGAGGTAAATTATTTGCAGAGTCAAGTTGTAACAAAAAAGGAAAAAAAAAGTCCAATCCAGTGAGCCTATTATTGGCCTGTTCTTGGCTACAGGTTTCCTGCCTCTCAGCGAGTCAGCAAGTTCAGAGTCTGGCAACGCTCACTCTCTGTTCTTTAAATGTCACCTTCTTTGTTCTTCTCCACATTGCAGACGCAGTTTTCAAGTTCCCTTGGGTCTCTCGATGACAGCACTAGTTCTCTTCCAAAGACCGCATGTCTTCACACTATTACATTGGGGGTAGATTTCAGCATATTACTTGGGGAAGATAGTAACATTCGGACCATAGAGAGCCCCACACTGATGGGCTGAATGTGCTTGTAGAAGCCTAGAGGTCTATAAAACAGAGAGAGGCTAGAGGGATGGTCAAGCAAAAGGGCATCCCACAGGAGAAAGGTAGTCAGACAGCAGAAAATAAAGTGGGCAATTGTGAAAAACATGGATAATTCTGTTGTTACCCATTTTGAAAAGTGATTTAGTATGAATGCTTTATGCCAAGGTTTTAAATAGATAAAACTATAATGATCAATTGAGATTCATTAAAATCTGCATATATACATGAATTTTATTACATACATATATAAACTAGTGTATTTGGTGAGGTATGCTATTTTACAACATAACCAGAGACAATGTTCTGGTTAAATTTTAAAGACCTTATTATTTGGGACATTGTAGAAGTTCTTCTTATTGTCCACAAAACAGCTAATGGGAAACACTGAATCCTTTGGAACTCCATGGGTTCAACCTGTCACTCCAGAGGCAGTGCCAGGTGATGGCTGCTGCACTGGGCAATAATCCCACATCCAGTCAACCTAGATCTCATTTAGAGATGAAAAATTACTCACTTCATTTCCACAGTCACTCATTTTTATTGATGAATTTACTTAACAAAGAACTGTATTAGGTCCCAATTCCTATGGGTTGGCCATTGAGCACATTAGCCAAGGCAGAAGAGGCAGGAGCTAGGTGTCACTGGTCAGGCTAGAGGACTGAAGTCTAGGTCTGGTCCTTGGAATAGAAAGTTCTTGGAAGTCTGAAATAGAAGGTCCAGGGGAAGAGTCAGAGCATACATTCTAGGACTGTTGATGTCAATGGACAAATTTTTGACTCCCTAATAGAATTTAAGAGACTTTGTACATCAGTTGGGGATTTATTGGCATGGGCTCTGACTTCCTGGGCAGAGGCTGGATATGATCCGATAAGCTGATGGTGGGTTTTAAGAAGGTCTCTGGTTCTGATGAGAACCTCTGGTTGCAAACACCTTCCTTCTGGACACAGCATCCATCATTGAGTAGAGATGTGAACCACAGCTCCGTGAGCACTGAGTGTCAGAGTTTCCCATGGAATGCCAACACTGGCTTTGTAGTAACACACTTGAACCAGCCACAGTTTTGTGTCCAATTTCCAGGCCCTCTCTTTCCTTGGCACGATACAGAGAGTGTATGATTCTCACAGCAACCCAGCAATCGTGATTTCACCATCCCATTTTACAGAAGAAGAAACTGAAACTTAGCCAGTAGGTGGCAGAGCCAAGATACATGTCTTGCATGTTCCCAAAGTGTACAATTTCCTTTACTGCTTCCTCTAGAGACAATCCAAGCTTGAATCACTGTCCAGAGACATTGCCTGAGGAACTTACCCAGTTGTCTCTCGGCATCCATACAGCACAACAGTGACAAGGACTGGCATGTGCTGAATACTGCGGGACCTGCGGCTGGAAGGAATAGCCTAGCTGATTTTCCCTGCATGGCAGATACCATAGAGCAGAGTGACAGCCAACAGGAAGCATCCCGCCCTTAGGCCTCTCTGTCTTCCAACTGAGGGTGCACGTTTGCTTGTTAGAAATTTGCTATTACCAGGAAAATTGCTGAGTTTGTGCAACTTGTCATTATTGTGAAAGACAAGTGCAAACTCAGAATAAAGCCCTTTCTGTTAGCCTGGGTGTTGGCTGACTGGAAGAACAGAGACATGCTTGCTCACCGCTGTAGATTAGCTCTCTTAATAAAAGGCAAGCCAAAGGAAAAACAATTCCCCTCACCCCTCTAAAGCATGTCTGCTTTATTTGGTGGGAGGTAGCCAGTTATAGCCCTATCTACAACATTATTTTCTAAAAATCCAAGTATTTGGGGAGAGCAGACGGAACATCGTGTTGTATACACTCGTCATGTGCTTTAAAATACATTTCTTTTTGAGACACTCAAATTTAGCCAAAGCTTGAAGGTTCTGACAGCATCAATTGAGAGAGCATGAGTGGCTGATATCCGAATGCACAAGCCCCCAGACTTAGCCATGGCCCTCGTACTCCTGTCCCACCCCGCTTCCCCCACTCCCTCATAGACAGTCTGCTTTTTCCTGTGCTGAGGGGAGTAGAAGGACTGAGCCCGGCTATCCATGTCCTTTTTAGAAACCACTGACTGCTGCAAATGAACACCCTGGTTTGAAAAAAAAAACAAAAAACAAAAAACAACCAAAAGAAAAAAACCAGTCCTCTATGTACACAACGGAATGTGGCCTAAGCTCCTCATTTTCCTGAGCTAATATTTTCATCTACAAAACAGAGAAAAGGAACCTTGATCCTTTTGTATTGCCTAAGAACTGTAAGGAAGCAATACATGTTGAGTAGGCCTGATATTGCCAGGGAATGACTTCCATGGCATTTAATCTTCACAGGAAATCACAGTGTCTAAAGAACCACCTGGTTCTCAGAGAAGGAGTGAGTACATCTCAGCTTAGAGCTTGCACAAGTCCACACAGACCCCCCCCCTTTTATTTTGTTGTTGTTTTCCTTACTCAACAGCCAGGAGTACTTCTTACTATATTTTTGGGAATGGCTGTGTTTCTGGGTAGACTTTCAGTACTGCCTTAGTGTCCCGTTGTCTACACACATCCCATTTTAGTTTACATTTTCCCTGGTTGATAAACATTCATGCTCGCTTCTGCCACAAAGAATTCCACAACTGATATCCTTGTCTTGTGACCTTTGGGGATCTATGTGAAATTATTTCTTCAATGTGCCCAGGAGTTAGATCTTTGGGTCACATGATATAAGCCTATTTAATTTCAGGTTGGCTTCCAGAATGGAAGCAGTAGATGAGAGGCCCCATCTCCTTACCTTCCTCCCAGTACTTGATATGAAATATCGTTGGTCATTCTGTTAGCTGAGAGTGGTATTTTATTACTTAAGTTTCCATTCCTTGGCTTGCTAGTTGGGACATCTTTTCACATTTTTCTTATCTAACATTCCCTTTGTAAGTTGGTGCTTTGTGTCCTTTAGCTACTTTTAATTCTTAATGGTCTCAGGATAAATCCCTTGTTAGTTTCAAATGCTGCAATAATTAGTTCCTAATTTGTAATTTGATAATTTATCAATGATATCTTCTTTCTGTCAAGTATTCTTTCTATGTCAAGCAGATAGATCTGGCATTCTTATATTTTGTGGTTAGTGGCTCGAGGATCACTTTTAGGAAATATTTTCTATTCCAAATAAGGATTGGGTTCTTCATTGCAAATGAAGAAATTATTATTTCATGCCACTCAGTAGTATGACTTGAAACTTAATAATTAACTATTTACAACTTAGACCATGATGCTCACAACATTTTTAAAGCTGTCATGTTTCATGTGCACTGAAAATATTTCCTGAGTTTTACTCAGAGTTCTCTCGAAACTTTCCTGTAGCTTCTCATTCAGTACCACTGAGTTTTCCATTCTGCCCCTAAATTCTTGCAAAGTGTCTTAAATTGCATTACAGCCAAGCTAGTTGAAATTATAGCTTTGGCTTTCATTATACTACATTATACTAATTACTATTTGTACCCAAATGGAGCCGTTTTGTGCAAGAAGCACCAACGCCCATACTCTGTTGTATTTCTGCTTTGTCCAGGAAAGTGGAGGTAGTGTATGAATGGCATGTCTACTAGGTAGGGGCATCATGCCATGTTTCTCCAGGGAGTGCTCTGTGCTCCTCAAAGATACAAGAGAAATGGGAAGGCTGGGGGACCAGAAAGGAGGCTGGACATAAGCCCCCTTCCTGAAACTCATCCACACAAATGCTACTTCATTGGCTTTAGGCATTAGATGTGTTAACTATTAACTATTGTATGAATCTATTTGAGAGAAAGTCTTACTACCTTGGGGACTGGGGGAGGTTGAGAAGTAGTATATGAGAGAACTAAGCTACTTAATAGCACACACACACACACACACACACACACACAGACACTTATATAGTATTTTACTATAGAAAAAACAGTTACATCACTTAAGTTTATAAAATCTCATAACAGCTGTGGCAAAATTGGCTTACAATTAAAGCTGAATAGTCCAGACTCCATCCCAGCAGGAGGCTGAAGGCTAGCCCTCAGGAACATGGTGGAAGATGGACCTCTAATGCCTCTGCTTGCTCAAAGACATTATGGCTGGAAGTGACTGGAAAGGAAAAATATCATGAAAAGATTTGGGTAAAATGGGTCTTGGGAGGAAAAACTCCACCCATTTATCATACAGCTGTTCTGGTGCAGCCACCATGTCAGGTGCTTCATTTCATTGCTTCCTTAGGGCTTCGCAGGAAGGGGTTGTCACAGTGAGGGAATAAAGCCTCAAAAATGAAGCAGGAAAACATCACTGTGCCCCACCCCCAATATCTCCAGCCTCAACCCCGGTGCTGTTTCAGCTGCTGGCTCCTGACTCTGCACAAGCCTCATGTGAAGTCGCCTCCTGAGAACTGTATTGAAGTACTTGCCGCTGAGGAAGGAAGCCCTTTGTCGGCCCTTCAGGCTCTCACTAGGCATCTGCTCGACTCTTCCATCCCTTCCAACCATGCGGTCCTCACCTCCGGCCTCATCATCTGTCACCACAGCTCCATCCATCCTCCTTATCGCTGAGGTCACTTGCCATGACTCAGCTGGCGGCATCTTTCCTGCTTTGATTTCTTGAGTTGGCAACACAGGGCAGTGCTATTTTTAGCTTGTCTCAGATGGGAAGATTGGGAGATGGCCCTGCGGCCCTCTGCTCTGCTTTGCTGCGGCGCTGCTGTTGCTGCTGCTGTTTGGCCTCCTCGCTTCATTCATGAATTCTTTTTGTACTTCTAGTTGGAGTTATCTTTGTTTTACTCCTCAACCAGAAAGTAGCAAGGTCTGAAGTCCTTTTCTCCTGTCTTAAATGAGTGAGATACTGAAGTACAGGGCCGAGAAGCTTTCATGTGTGAATGGATGACATCATTCATTCACATCCCAAGGCAAACACAATAGTTACCAGAACAGGAACTTTGTTAGGACTGGTGCTCAGAAACTACTCTATTAAATAAAAACTGGCTGTTTTCCCCTGCTTTGAACTGAGAGGATCTTGTATTTTATGCCACAAGGCAGTTTACTCAAATGTTTCTGATCATTCTAATACAATGGAGGATAAAATGCGCATTCCTTTAGCTCATGCCAGCTTATGAAGTTTTTATATGCACTGTCTCTTTCGCCTTGATAACTCGGAGGTAGATTTTATCATTTGTATTCGAAGTAAACAAAGTCAGAAGCAAAAGTCCCCAACTTACAAATGCATATAGGTTATTGCATCAATGCATCCACCCAGGCCCAGCCTGGGCATGTGATCTGTTCCTTGGGTATCAGAGGATTTATGTGCTCTCCTCTGCACACACTTCTCTGTGTGAACTGGTTTTCCCCATCCTTTCCTTCAGAAGAGCCTCTGGTAGCCAGCTTTCACACCTGCTCCCTCTAGACCCCTGGAAGCTCCTGGTGGAGGAAGAACATGTATGTGCCTATTGAGAGAATGTGGCACAGTTGCAAGTTCTTTGGAGATCTCCTCATTATTAATCCTTGTTTAAAAACATGACATGGTGTTTTCATGTTCCAAACAGTCTCTGAGCTGCCGAGATCTAGGTCGGAAGGCTGTGAAGGGCACTCCTCAGCTGCTCCTTCTGGGGGCGGGGTTGTATCTCACTACAGTCCCATGATTAGAAGTCTGCAGCGGAGGTGACAATTGTGTATCTGTAAGCTGTAGCATACAAATTCATTTTCCCTCATGGGTACACTACTCAAAGCCTTGTCCTCACACTCCACTCTCTGCCCAATTCAAAGTGCTCTGAGACTTTCCTCCGAGGGAGGGAGGGGAGAGCACATTTTCAGGCTCTCTGGGTTTTCAGTAACTTATATATGCTCTCGCCAGTTCATTGAACAAGGAAGAGATCCAGGAATTCGGCCATAAAGGCAGCACCACCAGTGTGCACCCTCTTAATCTCCCACTGCCTTCTCTGCTCATAAGTTGGTCAAACTTTATCAAGATTCAATCCAGTATTGTTGTCCTAAGAATATAAACATTCTGCAATTTTCACATGTAAGTTTCAACTCGCTTTCCCACAGGCCCTGTTTAAGTCTTCCCCAAATAAATTCTATCCGATTCTTCAAGCACATGCCTTATTGGCATTCTTCTCTGATGCAGCCGCTGCCTTTGAATCAAAGGTCTCCCCGTGCATACATAGCAGTATTATTCTGTCATCTACTGTCTCCTGAGTGCTTGTGTATACTCGCTGTCCCTTAATGAGTTCAGGCTAATGAAGGAGACTAGTGATCCAGTAGCAGAGAAGCAAACTTCAAGCCCCATGATGTGCTTGCCATGCTGTCCCTTACTAAAGCACTTTAGTCTTTTTCCAAGGCTGTACCTCTTCTGAGCAGTGGCTGAGTGTTTCAGAGATAAACTTTGAAGTTTGGATGCTTCCCCAGCTTAATTAAAATATGTAAAACGAGCTCTATGTATGGTAAATGTTACAAAGGCCATAAATAGAAAAACAAAGGCAAAAAAAAAATTCCTAATGTTTATCAAGCACATACTGTATGCCAGGAAACACTTGGGTTCTTTCACTTGCACCGTCTAATTTAACTCTTCGCTGGTCTGTGAGGTAGAGATCACCTCAGTTTTTGCAGAGGTTCAGAAATTTGAAGTTGCTAAAGATCTCCTTGCTTTTAAAGTCATGCTGTTTCTACTACTGCCCATCCCCGAACGTGCCTCAGGAGAGATAGGAGAAATAAAGGAAGAAAGAGGACGGGCATCTAGTTCCTCCTGGCACGCCCTCTCCTCCTTTTACCCTCTGTTTTCTTCTGTCCATCACAGATAAGCATATGCCCTGCAGCATCCATCAGACTTATCTGTGAACAGCTCTGACTGTGGGGAATATTCTATGAATTTCAAAATAAATCCATTTGTATGTGACTTCATGACTGTCTCCTGCTTTCCTCTACACAGCCAGCCCCTGGTGGCGTTCAGGCCATTGCATGGCTGAGCCTCATGTCTCTGCAGTAGGATGTTCCATGCTTTCTAAACCTAAGCGCTTCCTCTGAAGACATAGAGAGCAAAGAGCCCCCTCTTACAGTTCAGGATCTCTCTTGTCCCCTTTTAACCACACTTGTAACAAACTCCCTGGCAGCTCCGTTGCCGGAAGATGATTACTATAGCACCAGTACCTGGATTCAGCAGCCCAGAAGTTGCTGGTTTTACTGCTAAATGACCCAAATTTCATCCCTCTCACAGCTTAACACTCTAAGTAAATGCCAGCGAGTTCAGCACATTGGAAAATTACTGTATGTCTAAAACAGCTTGGATACCAACATTTATCATCCAGTCTTCCTCCGTGTCACATCTAAGGCAATACTCATTTAGCCGACTCGAACTCTCTGGGAGGTGCTTACCCAACAGTCATCACTCATGTTTGTTCACGAGGTGTGGGGGTGATGAGCCAAGCTGCCTGTATTCTCAGCTGGGCCTGGAGCCTGCTAAGCTTGGCACTGATTAATGGTGTGCAATGAGCAAGCAGTGTGCAAAGCTATCTTAGAAACCCACTTAAGCAAAGACAAATCACTGAAAGTTGGCTGAGGAGCATGGGAGAGGCGGGCTTTGCACTAGAGGGGGTCATTCTCAGATGCCAGTATAACTTCCCGTTATATAGCTAGGGAAGAGCCTGGCCCATGGTTGATTGGGTTTTGATGTAATTTTGTGGTAGGGACTCAGTATATTGTTGATGTACAGGTGTTCATTGACTTACGATGAGGTCATCTTTTGAGATACCCATGGTAAGTTAAAAACATCACAGGTCAAAAGTAAATTCTGCTGGGCACAGTGGTGCATGCCGGTAATCCTAGTTACTCAGGAGGAAAAAGAATTACTTAAGACAAGAATTTAAGTCTACCCTGGTAACATAATAAGGCCCCATTAAAAACATACATTAAATGCACTTAATCTTCACAAATAGTTTATCTTGCTGGTATAATGGCCTGTGTGGTATCTCTTGGCCCCATAATTGATTGGCAGCTGTGGCAGACTTGGCACTCCCCAGTAGCAAGACAGGGTGCCATGCCACACAGAGTGAGCACTGGAAAACATGGAAATTCTGCTTGAGACACTTGGAAAGATCGTCTGTCCCAGCACGAAGGCTTATAGCTGTACTTTTCTCTACACTTGTTTTCCGCACCTCCAACTGCCTTGACACGGTCTGGTTGTACCAACAGCGCCTCTCTCATCTCTCCCTTTTCCTTCTGCTTTCATCTTCCCTTGTACCAGGTTGTTTGGGCATCCATTTCTTTACTCTAATATTCTCCCTTTTGTCTCTTTCTATTATTTAGGTAGGCCATCAGAAAGAGATGTGATGACTTTTAAATTGTAGAGAAAATGTTGTTACTCTTTTCATCATGAGAACGAGCCCAAATTAAGCACAAAGCTTCTAAAAATTATTTTACTTTATAGACTAGACATCTTTTCTCTGTACCACCATGTCGATATTTGTCTCTGGAAGAAACATCTTCCTCTGTTTAGTATAAGAATCCAGTGACAAAGCCAGACAAAGGGCTTTAAGAATATTTACTTCCCGACGACAATTGTGCTCTCGCCTGCAGGTGGGGTTACTCACAGACATGTCAATGGTACTCAGATCAAAAGCCAAATGGAAACCAAGCTCATGTGGGGAAAGTACAGAAATAACGTAAAGATATGTAAGGATATGCCTTGTGGAGCAAAAGGGCAGAACAAAGAAAACTGAAACGTGGTACCCGGGGCACCATGCCTGGCCTTCACTGGTGATCTTTGACTTTTATCATTCATCCCTCTCCATGGATATTTTACCTTTCCACCACCATCCGCAAGATTCAGATCAAGTCATGCAGTGGTGTTGCGAGCCTTTAATCACGGCATTCGGGAGACAGAGGCAGGCGGATCTCTGTGAATTTGAGGCCAGCCTGGTCTACAAGAGATAGTTCCAGGACAGGCTCCAAAGCTACAAAGAAACCCTGTCTCAAAAAACCACCAAAAATAAAAAAAAAAAGATTCAGATCAAACTGTATCTTTGCATGTAGCTAGTCTAAGGGTCCACGGTTTCAATCGCCTGCTTCTTCCTAAATGAAAAACAAGCAACAACCATTTGTGCCCAAGACTCTCAAAGCTTCTTGACAAGATTCTTTCTTTTAATTTTGGAGTAGGGGGGACATGGCAAGGTCCATACCCTACCATCCAGCTTACTGTGAACTTGGAGAGAAACAGATATTTTCCCAAGAACAGACAGACGGTAAGTGAGGGAGCCAGGAATCTAGTTTACCCAACTCTGGCTCTCAACACTTCCCGGGACGCTCTTCTAAAGTCAGACGGATCAAGTAGTAGCCTTTTGTCAGCAGAAGCCCTAGCCACCTCTCTTCCTTTTAGAAGTAAGTCTGACCCAGCTTCGCGAGCCTAATCAGCTCACAGGGCTCTTCTGGACAGTCCAGCTGGGCGGGGCTCCTCCTTTGGCCCACAGAGCACATGATCTTTTTGCATCCGTGCCTGCACAGCAGAGAGTAAGAACCATGCAGGTGTAAACTTTAGGTTCACATCATTGCTTTTCCACTTTCCAGGATGTGATTTTGAGCAAGTAACTGAATTCTGTCTCTCAATTGCTGCAGCCTGACTCCTGATGCTAAATTAGCTTCTGCCCCAATTTCCAGGATTCTCAACTTATTAGAGATACACATACATCTATGCACATGACACAGTTGTCTGTGGCTTGTGTCCTTCCCCGTGTCTGGAATGTTTGTGCAGAAAAGCAATTAAATAGATTGAGACACCCATCCGCTCTTCAACTCTCCATCCCTCTCCCATTCACTCCTCCACTTGTTGGCTTCCTCGCTTTCACTTATTACTAATATTGAATATTCATGGTGCTTTCCAGTACGTTTCCTGAACATTCTGGAGGCTCTCACTCTGCTTTGGGGAAGCATAGTTACTCATTTAGATTAAGTCCTTGGGGGATAAAGATATTGTATATACAACAAACAAATGAAGAAAACTTCCTTTTAATAGAATGAGATTTCAAATACCACAAGCACTTTGAAACATTCCCCCCCAACATCAGTAGAGAAATGGGATGCTACTAACTAGCAGCTCTCCAGCACAATGGTAGTCCCAGAGCATCCTCTGTGCTTGGCATCCTTTTCCCTCCTGTGGGTACTCAGGCATGCACTTTGTGGGGGGGGTAGTTCTGCACATTGGAACAGCAGACACCATTTTGCAAAGTAGGAATCATGTTTGCCCATACACCCCCAAACAAAAACCTTGAATTGTAATTTTTTTTCTTGTCAAATACTCATGCTTATCCCAAGAGTCTGCCTTTACAATAATGGCAAAAGTAAAATACTCTGTTGTGTGGCTTTTATTTATGATGGCTACTTTTCTTGGTTGGTGTGTTGTTGTTTTGGGCCAGGGTTTCTCTGTGTAGTTCTGGCAGCCCTGGAACTCACCAGGACCTTGAACTCAGAGGCCATCACCACCAGCTTGTTTGATGTGTATGATATAGTGATATTATATTTATGTTTTAGTACATAAAACTTGCCTGAAGATCAGAGGGTAAAACTAAGCCACTAGAAGTCAGGCAGTGGTGTCACACCATTAATCCCAGGATTTGAGGGGCAGAGGCAGATCTCTGTGGGTTCAAGGCCACCCTGGGCTACACAGGATCAGTGCAGAAACAGATTTGGTAGTGGTAGCTCACACCTTTAATCCCAGTACTAGGGAGTCACACACCTTTAATCCCAGTACTAGGGAGTCACACGCCTTTGATCCCAGTACTAGGGAGTCACACACCTTTAATCCCAGTACTAGGGAGTCACACACCTTTAATCCCAGTACTAGGGAGTCACACGCCTTTGATCCCAGTACTAGGGAGTCACACGCCTTTGATCCCAGCAATGGAGGGGAATATACCACAGGAGGAGACAGAACTCAGGGCTCAGTCTGCAGTCGCCCAGCCTTGGTGGAGGTAAGACTTCTCTAATGGCTTGGCTGATTTGCTTTTCTGGTCTTCAGCTTGAACCCCAATGTCTGTCTCTGGGTTTTTGTTATTTGTGCTACAGTATTGCTCTCTAACCTTGTCAACTACTTAGTAAAGAGGCATCTGTTAACTGTACATTAAAGTGAAACAGATTTTTCTTTCAACTCTAGTATTCCAATATCAACTGAAGCTCAAAATTTATACCATAACAGTTTAATACATGGGCTTCACAGGATTCACTTGAGTTCTCTGCTACCTACTCAAGCTTTGTTTCTGGAACTGAGGAAAAATCCTCCTACTTGAGAGGATTATAATAAGATATGCGCTTACATTTACATATTATGTGTACGCGTATGTTGAGTCGGTGCCTGTAAATGTTCGCAGTCACTGTGCTGTTACCAATGACCAAGAAGGTTTTTGTTTGTTTGTTTAGTTGGTTTTGTTTTGTCTTGCTTGTGAGCTGGGAAGTTGGCTTGGTAGATAAGATCTCTTGGTGTGTACACATGAGGACTTGAGTTCAATCCCAGTCACCTACTGCAAAAATCTAGGTGAGGCTGCTTGCACACCTGTAACCCCAGTGCTGGGGAATGGGCAGAGACAGGGAGACTTGTGGGGCTTACTGACTGTCATCCTTAGTCCAGGTTCAATGAGAGAACCCAAGGGAATAAAGTGGAGGGTGACAGAGCAAGACACCCATGTTCTCCTCTCACTGTGCGCAAACCCTGGCATCTACACTTTCAGCGTGTATGTACATCTGCACATATGCAATCCCCCACACAAAACACAAAGTGCTTTGCAAATACATAAATCAAATTACATAGAAGAGAAGTGTAGATATTGAATTTGTTCAATAGTTTAAAAGTATATTTTCTAGTTAAGAATGAGATACATAACAAAGTCCAAAAAGATACATACTTGGCTTGGCTTAGGTTTGTATTGGGGAAGAGGGGGGAGTAGTTGACAGAGATGTGACCAAGATACATTATAGCATGTGCAAATTACCAAAGCACAAATACAAAGAAGGAAAAGAATTTAGAGCTGCCACAGTGTAGCTTGACATGTATTTATTCCTGAAGCTTCTTCCAGTTGTCACTTTACACGATGTGTGCCTTTTTACAAAAACATCTTTCTTTGATACTGTCCTTCTTTAAAACATACCAAAATTTAACACGACGTGGATTCTTGAGTAACGTGTTGATGAACAGTAAAACTGACTCCTGAGAAAGCAGTTAGGTGATCCTGTTATTTTGTGAACATCATCAAATGTACTTACACTAAGGCGGCTGTGGTACCACTGGCAGACCCAGGTACCCAAGACCCTGTCACACGCACAGTCCTTCTCAAGCACCATAGGAGTAGCTAGACTCTATGGGTTCTATAATTTTGGATATAATCATTTTATTTGGTGGTTTTCATTTCTGTTATTCATTCATTTATTAATTTTTCTTTTGTAGAGGATGTTGGAATTTTCCTCTTTTTCTTTACTTTCTTTTTATTTTCTGAAACCTCAAATTCCAGCTGTCTTTTAGTGAACAGTGAACAAGACCATCCTTGTTATATAAATATACATATGTTAAAAACTTAATTTCACTCTAATTATAATCTTAAGACCGTTTCTTAGAATTTCAATATTCTCTACTTTTTCTAGCATTATAAAATGTTGAGCTTTTAAATGTAAAGATAGTTGTTCTAGGTTTCAGAAGATCTATAACTTGACCTAATGTCTGCTCATGGTTTCGTTCATTCAGGGGTATTCCTCAGCCCCTCCTGAGTGCTTGGCTATGTGACTCATGAGTGTGTTCTTACCCCAAATATTATACCATTTCCAGAGATATGTATGTTAACTTTAGTGACCAAGATTATGCTAATGCAATATGCTAATAACTGTTTAGTTATTAGACCAAACAACCAATATTCATGAGCATATAAAATGCATACAAGCTCATGTTCTAATAATTTTTAAATAATCAATAAGATATTTCAGTTAGTAGACATTGGAACTTTAAGAAAATCTGGTCTGAAGTTATTGATCAGTCCTGTTCATTATGATTAACCAGTGTTTTGACTTTGTGCATGAGATTCAGTTGATGAATACAGCAGACAGCATCTTAGTTCAACAGGAAAAAGTGTAGACATCAATGACTGACTACCACTGGCATGGTAAAGAAGAATGCTGGTGTACGTGTCACATAATTGGCATCAGGGCTGTTCCTTGATTTGGATGCACCACCAAAGGGAGCATGAGGGGAAACCATGGCAGACCCAGTGGCTTTTTGGAAGTCACAGAGACAGTGTGCTTCCTAGCTGTGAGTGGTATAGACAAAGAACAGAAAGGAAAGCGATACCGAGCCAAGAAAACGCAGAGCCATTTCAGCTCTCCGTGTGCTCCCTGAGTTCAGACACCAAGTGACAGCACGTTTTCCATAGTCACTTCCGCCGCTTTAATTGTCTGCGCACTGTGGCTGCAATGGATGGCAGGCTCTCCTTTAAACATAATAAATGGCTCACCATTACTTTACTTTGCAGAATGTTCTTCTGCCCTGGGACACTGTAATAACTTGCAAAAGCAAAGAAAAGGCCTAGGGATTTATGAGATGTCTCCATTCCAACCATCTGGGAGAAATACAGCAAGATGCCGGTGTGGCCGTGTGCTTACCAGAGTTAATCTATCATTGCTCCTGCTATAAACCCTCTTCCCTCCTGCTTAAGACTATCACAGGGATTTGTCCGTGGCCTTCACAAAGACTGGCCAGAAATCATTTTTTTTTTCAAGTAACTCTAGAAAAATCGTCCAGTTGACCTTCAATTTACTGGACTTAGGGGGAATTTTTCTAGGTAGGAGGGTGCGGGGCGCCATCCTGTCCAGCAGGAATGAACCCCACCAAAAACGAGAATTCCTTCTCTGGTCACATCTTTATTTGGAGCATTCCCTTGAGGAAAATTGGGGGAAGGGACGATAGAGCAGGGACGAGAGAAAGCTTAGAGAGAGGAAGTAGGGTCCCGAGGCATCTGCTTTTAAACGGTGGAGCGGCTTGAACGCTGTCCTGATTGGTTAATGCCATTCTGCTGGTCTGAGCATGTGCAGGCAAGGGTGCAGGCAGGGTTGCTCAGCCCCACGTGGCTACCTCCAAACTGCAGGACCACCTGTGCCTCCAGGTGGCTCCCAACATCTCCCCCTAATTATTGTCTTTAAGAGCAATAAGGCAAAACTATTTTCCAATCTGGTCCCCACCTAGACGCAGCATGCCAAGGATATCTCTGCTCCCACCCATCTCCAAGGAGGGAGAAAGGCAGAATAGAGTCAGTCAGAAAATTGTTAAGAGATAAGAGGTTGCACAGGGTGTTGCTCAAGTCGATGGTGTGAAACAGCTGCTCTTGGCACCGCCCAGAAGGTCATCTCTGCTGTCTCCGCATGAATCTTCCACAGCAGGACACTCAGCATCCACTGGGTCGTCTTCTTTATCTCTCTGGTCGGTCTCGCTGGCATCCAGATGTATGTCAGCATTCCTAGAAAAACATAAACAAAACTCTCCTCCCAAATTAACATTTAAGAGTACTAAAAACTCTCAGTGTAAAAATTCAGCACAATCAGTACTGGAAGTAGGCTGGTTTTGAACTTAGAGATCTGCAGGTCTCTGTTTCAAAAAGCAAATCTTGTTTGCCTGTACCAGCAAAATTTTGAATTAAAAATTAAGTGTAAAGAGAATGCAAGAGAAATCCTTTCTCTGGGGGAAGCTGTCACTGGTAGTGTAGTCCCCCTCTATTGTTTAAAAACCAAAGCAGTTGTCATTGGGAATTGAACTCATAACCTTTGGAAGAGCAATCAGTGCTCTTAACCTCTGAGCCATCTCTCCAGCTCCCCTATTCAGATGGAAAAACCTCTAGGTAACATTGTTTATTTCACCCGTTGCCAGGGGCAATAGGTAATGATAACCAGGTTGACGCGCCTTTATTATGATAATTAGGACCAGTTCTTTGAGGGAGAATGGACGTCGATCATCTGGCTACTTCCTGCTGACAAGGGGGCGATGTTTGGGGGGATAAATGTTTTTATCTGACTGAATTTTTGGCGACAAATGTTTTTATCTGACTAAATTCTTGGTGACCTTGGCTGAGGGCTGCAGCAGCGGAGGGCGGCGGCTCCGTCTCTGAGGCGCGGCCCACCGTGGCGCGCTCCGCATGGCCCAAAGGCATGGCTCCGCCCCGGGCCGTGCGCGGGCTTGCCGGTTCCCGTAACTGCGAACTGTACCTCAGCCTCACCTCAGGCATTGAATTCGCACCGCCAAGCTCCGGCGAGGGGGGCATCCGCCCACCCGTGGGGCCCGCCCACCCGTGGAGGGCCCGGTCTGCCCGCGCACGGAGCCCCGTTCTCTGGGAACTCATCTCCCCGCTCAGGGAGGGCCCGGCCATGTTGCTATGGAAACACGGCTTTTCGCAGAGCCTGTGCTGGGATCACAGGTGTGCACCACCGTGCCTGGCCCACTTCCGTGTTTCTAATCAGGCATTACCGCTCAAAGGCGGGCCGGCTGCCGCCAGCACTCTCAGCACGATCAAGCAGCTTGTCTTTCTCAGTCAAAAAATTAAAGTTTTTTGTACGTGAGAGCCAGAGACTGAGCTCTCTTATCAAAATTAGGCGAAAATCACCTCCAAAAGCTCTGTGGCTCTTTAAGAACAGGGAAGGCAGTGATCAAGTTTGCCTCCCTACGAGACTGTTGCCTCCAGTCTCTATCAGCGAGTACGCAGGTGGACGGAGAGGGAGCGGAAGCCGCGGTCTCCCGTACCCCTTCGTCCTCATAGTCCCGCCTTAGTTACCTCGCCTTTTTGCTGCTGTTCACATTCCTCCTGCACTGAACTTAAGGGATTTTTCTTCCCCGTTGCTTTCTGTACCTTCTTTCAGATACCTTAACTTTGATTTTTTTTTGTATTTTCTTTTCTATTTTAGGCCTATCCTTTGAAATTCCTTTTTACATTTCTTTTCCTCCCCTTTCTGGGGATTTCAACCGACGTCACTCACCGCTCCATGTTCTCAGAGTTCTGAAATTCAAGGCTCTCTGTGCTGGTGTCTGATCTTGGCTTTTTCTCCCGGGCTTTCTCAGGGTCCCCCGGCGTAGTTGTCAGGGTCCCTCAGCGTCCCGGAGTTTCGAGCACCAGTTGCGGGGCGCCATCCTGTCCAGCAGGAATGAACCCCACCAAAAACGAGAATTCCTTCTCTGGTCACATCTTTATTTGGAGCATTCCCTTGAGGAAAATTGGGGGAAGGGACGATAGAGCAGGGACGAGAGAAAGCTTAGAGAGAGAGCGTTGGGCCCCGAGGCATCTGCTTTTAAACGGTGGAGCGGCTTGAACGCTGTCCTGATTGGTTAATGCCATTCTGCTGGTCTGAGCATGTGCAGGCAAGGGTGCAGGCAGGGTTGCTCAGCCCCACGTGGCTACCTCCAAACTGCAGGACCACCTGTGCCTCCAGGTGGCTCCCAACAGGAGGGATTTTAAAATTCAGTGGTGATAAAAAGGGCTAATGAGTTATCGTCTCTGCCTGTGAAGCTGTCAAGGTCCTCCTGGAGAGACAAGCAGTGAATAAATCGTCTCAGGGTCCTCTGAGAAGTGCGGTTGGTAAAACCTGGGGTAAGAATGGAACTCTGCTTGGTGAGGAAGTCAATGTTATGCTTAATTCACTTTGATTTCCCTTCCCTTAAATTATGTGAAGAATCCATATCTGCAATAGCACTTTCTGAAGTCCCTGCACCTTGTTGATGCACCAATTCTCCACTCAGGTTTCTCTGGCTGAGTGGGCACTAGGTTCAGTTCTTGACACGGCCAGTACCTCACCCGGTGCTGAGTGTGTGTTTAGTACATAAGAAATATTAGCGGAGCAGAGGAAGAATTGATTGTATTTCCAAAATTTCTTTTTAAAAGGTTTGTTTTTGAGAACTTCATACATAAGTATCACATATGAGTATTACATCTACATAATTCTCCTCCAGCTCCTCCTCTTGGTTGCTCTAACTGCATGGCCCAGGCTCACCTCACACATGTGCTCTCTTGCCTTGCCTCTTCCCAGCAGGCACCACCAGACAACCACCTAACAGACAAATCACGTAACACCAATACCAGGAAGCAAGACTTATTAGATACACTTAGAAAACCAAAGTATATTTATTCTTAGGGTGAATCAGCTGGATTTGTAAATTGAATCACACATCATGATGTTCTCAATGTTCCAACTAAGACTAGAGCATTTACTATTTTGCAACCAGCCTCAGCCTCATGTTTTCTGAAGGGGTGTGTGTGGAGTATTTAGAGATGGATGGTGAGGACAACCAGCTTTCCGCGTCCACTATGTGTCATCCCCAAAGGAATCAAAAATATTTGAGGTTGGGGTTGTCTCTGTGCAGAGTACATGCAGCGTCCTTGTTTTCATCCCATAAACAGTTTGTCAGGGCAGCTACTGAACAGCACTGATGTTGTATTAGGTACTCATTTGCAAGTGAGTTACAGTATAGGGGAAGATGTAGGTAGGCGTTTGCAAAAACTCTGCCATCTTATGTAAGAGATGCAGATTTTCAGATCTGAGTATCCACAAGGGGCCTGGAAACAATCGTTCACAGACACTGAGGGTAAATATATGTGTAGCTGATTACTGACCAGTGGGCCCCTCACCCACCATCCATCTGTCTGCAGAGGAGCATCCTCATGTTGGACGCCAACTCCTTCTGAAGGATGCTGGGGCAGCCATGCGGTGTCCTCTGCTCTGCAGCCTTGCCTGGGCCTCTTTGTGAAGCCAGACATTTTCTTTCCCACTCCATTTCCCCCGTGTTCGTGTCTAAGCAGACTGCTTTTAAAGTTTATTAAATCTCCCTTCCAGTGGGGCCGGTTGTCCCATTTCATTTGTCACTGTTTAATAGTGAATTCAAAGCAGGCCGAGAGATTTAAACTAGCACAGTTTCAGGTTTAGCCCTCAAAATGAGACCAGAGACACTTCATTTACTTCTTAATGGTGACGAATCCCAGCGTCATGGGAGGCTGTTTTAGCTGCGCCCACTGTGTTCTACTTCTCCTCCATCCACTCCACAAATGTTTATAAAGTTGACAACAAGATGTCAGGAGCCTAAAGATGAATTGAGTGAAGCCCCAACCTTCAGCTGTGGAGACATACAAAAGGAGCGAGCGAATAGCGCCGGCGCCCTTAGCTCCCTTTCCAGGCCTTGAGAAGGAAGTGAAGAAGGCAGCGGTGGTTCTTGAGTGTTCTGCCAGCAGCTATAATGTTGAGAGGGGCATCATGCATACAATGTATTCCCCAACCAAGGCGGGGAAAATGACTTCTTCGTTGTTTCTAAACATCTTGTATTTTGAGCCCACAACTGTGTACTGAGGAGATGATGGTGAGGCAGGATGAAAACGCCTCCTGAGCAAGCGTGAGATCCTGAATCCCCAACACCCATCGAAAAGAAGCTGGATGTAACAGCCCTTGTCGGTAGCTCCAAGGCTGGGGGTAGGGACAGACACAAGCGGATTCCTGGAAATGACTGGCCAGCCAGGCTAGGCTAGTCTTCAATGCTGGGTTCAGGGAGAAACAGGTTTCGACAAATAACATGGAGAGAGACTGAGAACACCTAACAGTGACCTCTGGTCTACACACACACACACACACACACACACACACACACACACACACCATGCACATAAAAATCAAAAAGGAAAATCCACTTCAGTTAATTTCCTCTGCTAACTTGAGGGATCTCAGCAAATCCAGCTCAATGTTTCTCCTCCCCCATCATCAGGCAGCCTTAGTTGAAAGAGAACAGCCAACAGCCCTCAGCCCCCAGCCTCCAGCCCCCAGTCCCCAGCAGCTCTCTTTCAGCAGACTTTCCAGCTGGGAGTGTGTTTTGTAAATTCGGAAAGCTTTGTGAAGACTCTGCTTTGGCCCCATGCTGGCCGTGTGTGGATGAGAGTTGTGAGCAGGCATTAGAGGACCTAAATGTAGTGTGCTTACTAAAAATATTCTACCCTTTTACCCCAATCCCAGTAGTGGAAAATCTACAAGAACTCCCTACCCCCTCCACATACACTCATAGGTTTTGACTGGTGTGCTTTACCTGTTAGTTTATTTAAAGCTGTGGTCTAAAAGGCACCCTCTAATGTGATTGGTACAGATCCCTCTTTGCCTGAGGCCGATTCAGCTGGTGAAAATTGCTTTCTGTTGTCCACTGGGGCCTTCAATTAGCTAACCAGCAAATTTAGCCTGATTGCCCATGTTAATTTGGCTCCCTGTTTTGGTGGGGCAGAGAGCTTTGTCACACAGCTACTTGCCCCCTGCTCTCACTGGGCTCAAAGACAAGCTGCAACAAGAAGGCTGTGGTTCCGACCTCCCCTGTCCTGCTGTCCTCTGTGGATGGGCTTCCTGCAGAGGCTGAGGGCAGGGAGGAGCTGTGCTTCCCTGTTGGCTGCTCTTCTGTGAACCTAGTGCTGATTGATTTTTGCATGAATCACTGGTTGAAAGGTTTACTATTTTTACCGGCCATAAAAATGCCTTAAACCTCAAATTAAAAGGCTTTCTCAGGAAGAGCGGAGCAGCTGTTAATGTTACCCACCTTGGTCTCGGAACTCTGTATCACCAGCTGCATGGTACTGCAGGGTCAGCCATTATATAACAAGCTATTTTGGGGGCTAACACCAAGGTCTTCTGAAATCTCTGTCCAGACAATGATTGTATGGGCAGGATGCTTGAAGCTGCCCTGCTTTATAAGAAGCACAAAAGCAGAGTCAGGGGAAGAGCTGAATAGCTTCTCCCTTTCTCAGTGGAGACACCATCTGTTTTGTTCTCGGGGGACACTTGAAAAATCACCTTTAGTACTCCCACACTTGCCCTCCCCGAGCCCTGCCTGGACTCTGCCAGTCACAAGCGTCCCTGCTCAGGGTTACCAAGCACACAGTGGCTCCCTGCTCTAATCAAGAATTTGGGGGTGCTAACCCTGATTGCTGCCCAAGGAACTGTGAACTTCTTGGGAAAGTGTTGGCTGCCCTTATTTAAAACACTCTTGATTGAAATAGCAGATGACTTCTGTAACATGAGGGGGCCGGCTTGTTGGGGTTTCCGTCCCGCCCGGTACCCCACAGCCGGCAAATCCCAAGGAAAATCACACACAGGACTCCATAAGATAAAATTATAAAGCTGATTGGCCCATTAGGTCAGGCTTTTTATTAGTCCTTGTAACTTATATTAATCCATTATCATTATCTATGTTAGCCACATGGGCTCAGTACCTTTCTCAGTGTGACAGCTTACATGTTGCCTTTTCGGTGGCCTGCGCAGGAATGGCGGGGAACCTTCCTGCTTCCCAGAATTCTTCTGTCCTCATTGCTCCATCCCTACTTCCTGTCTGGTCTATACTTCCTGCCTGGTCAATCAGCATTTTATTAAAATACATGATTGACAGAATACAGATAATTCTCCCGCACCAGAGTTCAACATGGTCTCTATAGCTACCGTTGAGAGAGACATCGCAGGAAACAAGAAATGATCCTACTGAAAGTGGCATCTGAGAAACCTGCCTAAAGAGGCTAGGGCAGCCGGTTCCCTGACTATAGCTGATTGTTCCTGGTACCTGACTACCCTTGGCAAGAACACTGATGCCATCCACATCTTAGGGGACTGGTAGGGTAAGTCCTCAGATGGCATCCACAAGTCCCAGTAGACAGGCATGCTGAGGGTGGGAGCAGCCCTGCCAGCCTTCCCTGAAATGGCAGGCCTCGCGCCTATCTCTTTGCACCCTCTTTTTTCAAGGCTGCCCTCCTCAGCCCTGACTGGACACTGACATCCTCGAAGGAACTGGAGAAATAGAATCCACTTCTGGGATACATTCTAGAAGCAAAGTTGAGGGCAGAGTCAAGCAAAAATCACCCTAAACTCCATTTTTCAGTGAAGGTTAGAAAATCCTGACTTTAGAGGCTGATTCGTTCTTTTGACCACATGATGAGCCTTTGAGACATAAATAAAAATAGATGTCTTCCCCAGTTGCGACTGCAGGACTGGGCTGCACAGGTTCTGGAAGGTAGTAAGCCAAGGAGACAAGGGCTCTCTGGTGTGCCACAAGCAGTACTGGCGCGATGGGGAAATGTAGGCATGGAACTCAGTTTGTGGGAGGAGGGCAGGCCTATCAGACATGCTGTCTTCGAAGGCAGAACCTAAAAGAAGAGCAGATATTAAAAGGAAGTTCCCCATGGCAAGAGGAAAGAGAGCAGTCAGGAAAGCAAAAGAGTAGAAGTCAAGGTGCTGAGAGGTGCTTGGCGTGGTGATGTCATGGAGTTCAAGAGCTGGGCTCAGGGAAAAGAGTGCGCTGTAGGGGATGGTGGAAAGTGTCTTAGTGTCTTTCTGTACAGTTCTGTAACCAGAGAGATTTAGGGTAGAAGGGCTTATTTTGGCTCCCAGAGCCAGGCTATAGCCCATCAGACCCCGAGAGTCACAGGTACACAAGGACACGGGCACATCACACCCATATTCAGAGCCAGGCTATAGCCCATCAGACCCCGAGAGTCACAGGTACACGAGGACACGGGCACATCACACCCATATTCAGAAACGGAGAGCAACAGTGTCTGCATGCAAGAGCTCAGCTCGTTTTCTCCGCTCTTACCCAGTCCAGAATATTCTGCCTAGATATTTAGTTGCCACCCTCATGGATAGGTCATCCCACCTTCATTAATATAATCAAGATAATCCCCCAAAGACAGTCCCGAAAGGCCATCTCCCCGGTGAATCTAGACTTCCGTGCACTTGACAATTAACACTAGCTATCACAGCCGGTAATACATTAGACTGTCAGGTCTGTACCCCAGACGCAGTGCTCAGTCACTCTAGTTTTTAGATTGGCCTGGCTTTACCTCCTTTTTTTGAAAGGAGGTGGCAGTTAAGAGGAGAGGCTGGGAAGGACAGAGTTGAAGCTCAAAGTCTACTGGACAAACCAGGACAGGTGTGGGGGCAGTGGTCCTAGGAGGGGCTGGTACAAGTGATGTGACGATAGCAGGAGGCAGAGTCCGCAACCCGCCACACCACACTTGACAGTTTTGGTCCCAGAGCAAACGTCCAGCATTAATGAGCCTGGAGTCTCCTAAGCCCTAATGGTTCCATGTTTCGTGACCCTCAGTTCAGAATTCACCATCGTGGGGTTACTTGACGGTCGTGAGTACAGGTGTCTGGTTCCTAAAGAACAGGCCTCTGCTTGTGGATGGATGAGATCTTGGAACTCTAACTGAAAAATAGTAAAGCCATTGGGAAGATTTAGTCTCCAGAAAACTGTTCATTTTCTCAGCTCACGACCTCTTAGCTCCTTGATAGAATGTGCCACCTACATAGATGCCAATTATTTATTAGACTATGGAGTGATGGAAAAAGAGAAAGAGGTACAAGGCCCTCACTGCACACATCAAACCCAGACTGGTTTTTGGTTGCAGATTAGATGGTGTTGCTCCCTCAGACAGGTATGGTAAAGGCAGGGGTTTCAGAGCACCGTGAGGACCACACTGGAGAAACACAGACAGAGAACAGTCAATGCTGCCAAAGGAAATCATATCCTTCATGAGATGGAGAAGAATATTTTTGCATTTACCAGTGGAGGAAATGTTTCTGATAGATCTGCTGTAATTGCAGGGACAATGAAATTGTGAGAGGCCCCCGTGACTTCAGAGCGGCCCTCTTTATCTACAGTAAGCCTGTAGGCCTACACAGCCAGGCCTCACGCCAGAGGAATATGGGACTCACGCCAGGGCAGAATGGATAGCAGAAGAGTGTAAAAAAATCCCTAAAACCCTGAAAGCCCCGAAGACGAGAGTGGGTACACTGTTGAATGAAAATACGCCCGTGGAATCCGTCAGAACCAGTTCTGTGCAGCGCAGCCTGAACATAATCATGAGCTGCCCTCTAAGTGCTGGGAATGCGTACAGTCATCACGTGAGGTGTGCATGCCTGGAGGCTGGAAGGGAGATTAGATTTTCTAGGCAAGCTATCTTTCACATTTTAACAAAGAGGGAGCCTCATAAGATACTGCCCTCGGTATTCAGCATCTCCTAAATCTGACCACAGATGATGTACTGCCTAGCTTTATGTCAACTTAACACAAGCTAGAGTCATTGGGGAGGAGGGAACCGCAATAGAGAAAATTCCTCTATAACATTGGGCTATAGGCACACCTCCAGCGCCTTTTCTTAATTAGTGGTTGATGGGGGAGGACCCAGTCTAGTCCAGGTGGGGCTGGTGCTCCTGAGTTCTATAAGAAAGCAGGGTGAGCAAGTCAGGGAGAGCAAGCCAGTAAGCAGCACCCTCCATGGCCTCTGCATCAGCTCCTCCTCCAGCTCCCTGCCCTGTTTGAGTTCCTGTCCTGACTTCATTCAGTGATGAACAGGGATGTGGAAGTGTAAGTCAGAAAAAGCGTTTCCTCGGCAAGTTGCTTTGGTCATGGTGTTTCATCACAGCAATGATAGCTAGGACAAGTGATATCTCCGCTGAAGAGATAAGGAGACAGATTCAGAAAGGCTAAGCCTTTTGTCCAGCCCAGCTGCTGCTGGTGGTGGTGGGGCCAGACTCTGCAGTGAACACTTCTGGCTCTGAACCACTCTTAGGACTGCTTAGCAAACTGCTAAGGAGACTTCTGCACCCACTTCTCCACCCCCAGCAGTGCTGTGCTGCCTTTGACTCCAAAGCTTCGCTCATGCTCTTCCTCTCAGGAATGGCCTCCCTTTGCCATAGCGTGTCTGCACGTGGCCTCCTCTCAGTCCACAGCTGGAGTCCTCATGCCATGTCCTTGTGCTGACCTCACTTGAGATTGGCTGAGTGTTCGTGGAATGAATGTGTGGGCCCTCGCTCTGCTGTGACATCACTCTTTCTCTTCCATCAGGCCAGTGCAGACTGAGAGTTCATTTAGCACAAGGCTCCCATCGTCCCTCGACACCTTGCCCTGAGAAGGTGCTTAAGAAATATTTGATGGGCGAAAGAGTGACTGATGATGTATGAAGGTTGTAGACAGAAAGACAAGGCCTGAGGATACTAGGCTAGAACACAGGGAGGCTGGGTAGATCTTGGGGTAGACCCAGGAACATATTTAAATGAACAGTAGTTAGACTGACTTACCCAAGGCCTGTCTGGTTCAGCGTTTTAAACAGTCTTCCAAGGAGCCAACGCTTCTATCCATGGGAAGTACAGAAGTCATATGGGAACCCCCCACTTTTATTCCATAAGGCCTTACAGAGCACAGCATGTGCTAGGAAAACTTCCCATATACTCTACTACCTGCGTGCTGCAAGTATTGTGTGAATGCTGGACCAAGGCCAACAGCAAATGTAGATTCCAAGAGTGCGTTCTCTTTAGTGTTTGTGGCAGTGTGGGCACCCTAGGTAAAACATTTCACCATTCATGTGCTCAAACCTCTGTCGTATCATCTGAAGGTTTTTCAAACAAGTGCCAAGTCGTGCCATGTTTTCCAAAGGAGACACAGTCAACAATGGTGGCTGAAAATACCTTACTTTAAGTTTTATACATGACACGTCGAGAATTCACATCATTAATTATTAAAAACGACAGAAGCTATAAACTAATGTACAAAGACCCAGAGAGGTGTTTGCTTGTTATTTGTCATCTTACAGAAAACAAATGAAAAGCTACCCATGGCCTCTTCTTTTCTTGGCATCAAGAGGAAGAGTAGAACTCACTAAGGCCAGCACAAAGCAACAGTGGGCATGCTCGTATTGGACTCCGCCAGCTGCTGGTCTGAGCTTCCTACCTGCTGCTCTTCTCCCTCCTGGCTGCAGGTGCCAGTCAACCCGCCTCCTTTTAGGACAAGCTTTATGCTTTCTTTTTTTTTTTTTCCAAATTGAAAGGAGCATTTAAGGGGCTTTTCTGCTAGATACTCTTCCATCCAGTGGGGACAGTAGTCTTGCACCAGGGCATTACTGATACTTTAAGCATCAGATATGACTAGGAGTGTGTCCATGCATTTGGTAAGAAACATTATTACAAAACAAACATTATTGTTTCCGAGCAAGAATTCAACAATTGGAAGTTGAATGTAAGAGTCATTTTCTTTTTTGAATTTTAATTTTATTTCACGCATGTGGGGGTTTTGCATAAAAGTTATGTTCATGTACCACTTGTATGGCTGGTGCCCACTGAGTCCAGAGAGCATTAGGTTCCTTAGAGCTGGAGTCACAGATGGTTGTGTATCACCATGTGGGTGCTGGGAACCAAATCCAATCCTATGGAAGAGCAGCCATTGTTCTTAATCACCGAGCCACTAATTTCTCCAGCCTATCTTCCTATTAAAGTAGTATCATCAACTCTCTTCATCTTCTCTTTCTCCTGCTGTCTGGGCTATCTCAGACCCACAGGATGGTATTCCTTTTAGACTTCTCTAGGTATTTTTGGGGAGTCTTGATGCAAATGGCAAGAATCCCATTCATATCAGCTTAAGAAAACAGAATTTGATTCATGTACCCAAACACCAAAATGTACAGAAAGAGTGTCTTTCTGGTTGAAGAAAGATAACCACCATTGATCCCGCCCTCACATTTCTATCTTTGGCTGATTCTGTTGCATTCTCTCTATCTCCCATCATCCTCTAAATTGAGGCTTTGGCTGTATTTCAGGTTAAATTGGAACAATCTGAACAAGGATGCTGATTGGACAGTTTGGACCACATGATCTAGGCAGCTATAATATGGAAATTGCCATCACTTGGGATACCTCCTTAAATACATGCAGGGGGCAACTCACCTCACTCTCTGAACTTCTAGTTTTTCGTTTATAAAATAAGAGGAATGGAGCCAGCTCCACGCTCTGAGTTTTGTTCTGGTACTATTTAAAATATCACTTCTTTATTTTAATCCTTGTATCTTTTTCTCTCTTGCACATCCAACCATCCACCAGAAGAGCAAATAACATGGGTAAACTGTTACCTCCCTGGATGCACTCCAAGGCTCTGAAATGGAGAAAGGATAACCCCCGGGAACAAGGCATAATAATTCAGTCTTGACCAAATTTAGCCACTGATCATGTTTTATGGCATGGAATGTTTAGAATTTCAAAACTTGTTAAGCATCCCAAATTAACAATTTTTCCTGTGTAGAAAAGCAAATGCAGTTAAAGGTCATCTGGAACGTGTCCTATCTCACCATCCTTGGAGCACGAAGTGATGCTTAGATAGTTGGTTCTGATTTAGTTGTAGCCCAGGTTCAGAGCTGCTGATGTGTGGAGCTGTTCTGGGTCCTTGGTCTGAGTGTACACCAGGAGACCACCCATTCTTCCTCTAAAGATGATATCGATGGTGTCTGGAATAAAATGTCTCCTCCTGCCAACACTGTCCATCCTTTCCACAATTCTTCCTTGATGGTCTTGTGCCTGGTCCCTATCTCTCATTAGACTGTTAGTTCCCAGAAGGCAGAGTCTATATCTGAGTCCTATTTGTACAACATCAAGTCTGTTGTATAGCCACCATGCTTGTTCCCTCGGGATGCTTCTAGATGTGTATGTCTTACAAGTCATCAATTTTCCCTGTTCCTTTGTGTGTCCAGTACTCATATCCTATTATTTTCTATTGGAGGGCGGAATAAATGAGATGGTGCATAACAAAGTACTTAGTACCATATTCATCATAAAGTAGACACACATATTTAGTTTTTTAAAAATATTTTTTAAATTCCTAAGCAGCTCTAAGGAAGGAAGGGTGGCCTCTGAAGTGGTAAAGTGTTTACAAACTTGAGACCAAATTTCAGCTCTTCTACATACCAAGCTTCTGTGATTGGTATGTGATTAATGTGAAACTCGTTTCTTAATGTTCTGCAGCTTAAGTGTCTTTGCAGAGTTGAAGTGCTGGTAATATTTGCTTGTAGATTTAAGTGGGTAAAGGAAGAGATGTGGCGCACACCCATATAAAGTGTCTCTCAGGGCATCAGAGACTCGGTACATACTCGGTATAGAGTAGCATTTGTTCTCTTTCGTAACAAATGAAGATGAAGGGCAGCAGTAAGATTACAAGCCCTTTGGATCTCTTTGGATCCTCTGACCTGGTTTTTTTTTTTTTTTTGCTTTATGTATTTTTGTATTTTGTTGAAGATGAATCTGTATTAATAGAGGCAATGGTTAATGGCCTCTTGTGAACTAGACCTGTCCAGAGGGATAAATTACCATGATCTTGTTTTTTCTTGACGTTTCCAACGTTGTATGTCTGCTTTAATATAATGAACCTTCTCTGTCTAGTTGCAGACTCAAAGAGAAAGAGTACATGCCCACTTCCAATTGCATAACCTGTGTGAGCACTCGGGCCCTAACAACACAGGGAAGAGGTCTGGGAGGTGTAGGTATCTAAACACATCCGTTTGCATCGGTGCCAAGCAAACCTCACAGTTAATTGTATCACAGTCATTTCCTCCTGGAAGGTGCGATTAGCATGCACACTTCTAGCTGTGGGTTGGCCTTTGTTCCTTTCTGACTCTTGTGTTTGTACTGTTTCTCGTGTTCTGTCAGTCCTGTCACATAACATAGAGAGCAAATAGGCACGCTCCCCTGCCTGTCCCTCCAACCTAGGCCATTTTCTTCCTTGTGGTTCCCACAGCGTAAGAGAAAATAGCACTTTATATAAAGGAAGTTTATCATTTAGGAAAGCGCACTCATGATTGGGTCCAGAAGGTCACACTGGGCACCTGGGGGAATAAGGAGCTTTTGACTCGGGCGTTCTTTTCTGAGCAGGAAAGCATAGCCCTGGGAGTATAATGGCCTTCCTTTGTTTGACAGGTAATGCAGGTGGTGAAGGAGCAGGTTATGAGAGCGCTGACAACCAAGCCTAGCTCCCTGGACCAGTTCAAGAGCAAACTGCAGAACCTGAGCTACACTGAGATCCTGAAAATCCGCCAGTCTGAGAGGATGAACCAAGAAGATTTCCAGTCTCGCCCGATTTTGTGAGTTACCCACATTGGTCCCCCGTCACTGCTACTGTCCCCTAGTGATCCTGTGATGTAACTGCAGGACTAGTAGCGAGCTCATTGAGTTCGCCAAAGACCTTCCAAAATGATAGCCTGTAAGGGAGGCCTTTTGGTAACTACTTGGAGTGGGACTTGTGGAGGGGGGGGGGCGCTGTTCCAGACGATCCCTCGGGGATCTGTAGCTAAAATACACTTGACTTCTTCCACATGTTGAATCTAAACAATGGTGTGTGTAGGGGTGTCCGCTGTTTTCTCGTATGAAACTGTATGTCACACAGTTGAGTTGCAAGTGTGCTATCCAGAGAGAGGTGCACCAATCATTAAAGCCTTGAGAGTCCTGAGATAGCATAAGTTCGAGTGAGAGCTGTAGAGGTCAGGGACGAGCCTCCTGTGTCCCCAGGGGATGGCCAGTGATTGGCATCCAAGCATCTGTCACCTTTATGACTGTGAGCCAATGGGCTCCAGGTGGGGAAACAGCAGGGCCACTTTACAGGGCTTGGCATGAAATGTCACGTGCAACCCTTTCAAAGCCTCACGCATCTCCGTCCCTAAAATGCTCTGAATCTGGAAAACAAGAATTCCTTGGCTCGCATCATCTCTTCTGAGACCTGACCTGTTTTTCTCTGCTAAGAACCAGATTAGATTCATTGCCTTTATATTTTATAGAAAAGGACATAGGAGTGAGGTGGGAAGCAGGGAAGAGACTTGCAAGTTATTCCTACTCTGTAATCAAAAGACCAGCAGTGACTTCTGGGATTTTATATTCATTATCTTCTACTATTTGTTCTCTCTCTCTCTCTCTCTCTCTCTCCTCTCTTTCTGCTTTCTGTGTGTGTGTCTCTCTCTCTCTCTGTGTGTTTTTTGATTCCATATACATGATACTTTTAATGGATGACAGCTCACAAAATATCCCTTATTCTAGTTCATTTCCTCACATCCCTTGAGGTAGGCACACGTGTTATCCCCAAAGAGGTGGAAGTAGCCTAGGAAAGAACCTGGCCTTGCAACTACTTAACTCCCAGCTACTGCTTCGTCAGACTGGTTCTGCACGTGCAAGGCTGAAAGTAAGTGAAGCAAGTACGCAGGTTAGAAAAGCCAGGTGGTGACACGGACGATTTACTTTCCGATCTTAAGCACCACACCACCGGGAACTGCATTAAAGCTATAGACTTCAGTGGGCATGAAGTTCATCCGCAGGGGACAGAGAAAACTTCTAGGGGATTTGGTTCACATCACTCTAAACCCGAAGGTGTACTGTAATACATCTAATACAGACCCAGCTGGGATTTTTTTTCCTCAGTCAAGAGATAGTCATAGTCAGAAATACCAACACAGAGGTGTTAGAGTAACCAGCTAGCTCCTGGAAGATGCCGTTTCTCATCTGTGAGGAGGAAGTGCGGCGCCTCACCCTTTTCGGACCTCCCTTCACAAAATGCTGGATTTTAAGTCATCAGTTCTAACAAATGTGCCAACAGAAGGACGCTTTATTATGCTTTCGACAATTCTTAAAACCCAAATGGGGGATTGGAGAGTCGATTAAGTGAAGGCCAAGTGGTTCTAAATTGCTGCCACTCCAGCAAAGCAAGTGACTCTAAATCAGTGCTTGGCCATGACTGTCCCAGGGGAGTATGTCATCCTCAGCCCTGCCCAGGGCGGACGCTTCCCTACTCTGCCTTTCTTTCTTTATTTGCAAGGCTCTGCCACTATGTGCTGGAGTTTCCTTTTCTTTTATTACAAGAAGCCCTCACCTTGATGTTTCTTGAGTAGGGAGACACAATGCCACTGGAAAGACTATGCCCTGCATGGGTGTGACTTTGACAACACTCTTGTCCAGGAGACTAGAAAGCACCAGGTCTCACGGGAACTTTTGGTATAGATAACTGTGAAAACGAGATGTGAGGAATCTTAGGTTTCAATAAGGAGGTCACACGTGACGGGCCAGCCTGTAGCCACAGCCGCTGAAACCAGCAGGCAGGAAGCAGGATACGGTCTGTGCGCTGGGGATCTGCTTTGTCTGTTACTGTGATCTTCTAGACGGGAGCTCATTGTGGGATTGGTTGAAGTGTTAAGTGTTGCCAACGTGACTCACGATAAAGTCACCCAAGAGGAGGATCATGCATGCTTATTTTTTCTTTGTTTTATTAGTTTAACAAATATTAGGCAATCCCTCCATGGTAGGCTCAGCCCAAGGTGCTGAGAAGCATTAGGTGCCTCAGTATCCAATCTTAAAAAGTTTGGAGGTGGGGAGGACTCATTTCAGACTGCTCGGTATTCAGTTACAGGAAGCACATCTAGATTTTGAAAAAGACCCCAGGAACTGCATCTGTTCAAGCTTAGTGATTAGGATGCCGGAGTGGGAGAGCTAAAAGCCACTATTAAGGCTGCCTAGTTCAAACCTTTTACTCCGCAAACACGATCAGCAGCCTGGCTGCAGCTGGTCACATGGCCTTCCACTGGCTCTCTAGCTTCTCCAGCTCTGTAGCACTCTCTCCCTCCCACGACTGCCTGCACATCACACATCGCACAGTGGCAAACCTTAGCTGGCCAAACTCCATCTGCTACATCTTGATAAAAATGGTGATGTATCCCAAGAAGGGAAAAGTTTGCTCCACGTGAAGAAATGTTTGGGGAACAGAAGCCCTGGCTTACGTCCTGGTTCCTGATGAGCGATTTCAAAGAGGACATGCTTTTGATTTGCCACTTGACAGAGAAGATAAGTCCATTCTCGTTACTGGTGCAGGCTAACAGAGATAAACAGCTGAAACAGTCCAGAAATGGGTCCTTTCGTTGGAAGAGGAGAAGAGACAACAGCAACGCAGTAAACCAGGCAGGGAGAATGTGCTGCAGCTGGAGTTCAGAGACCAGTTCTAATTTCAGTGCCGCCCTTTGCAAATGTGCCTTCTGCGGAAGTCTCATCGTCCCTTCTAAGCCCGCCTTTCCCTGCTCTGGGGGATGAAAACAGCAAAAGCCCTCACAACATTAAACTGCTACAAGGATTCAAAACAATAGTATAGGAAACGGATCAGCGCATACTCAGTTTATGATATGCACTGAATAAATGATCACTCTTACTACAAAACACAGAACGTAACAAGTTGTACCCTTAGTTGTATGTGAAAGGAGAAACCTGATACTGGTGTATTTGTATGTTTCTCACATTGTCTAAGAATAAACAAGAGAAAGAAATGAGAAAGAAAACGTTTTCTTAAAGAGTGAGAAATAAAGCTGATGCATACATATTACCTGCTGCAGCTTTCCTAAAGACCAGCCTGCCAGCCTACTGTTTCACTCAAAGCCTATTCCAGTAGGTTTGTCTATATAGGTATACCATGTTCAGTGTTCAACACATCTGACAAATATTTATCAGTGTCTGATACAAGCTGGTCATTGTTCTTTATGATTCAGCAATGAATAGAACATATATAACCCTAACCCTTGTGGTATTAAATCTTAGAGGGGGGAAATAGATAATATACATGCATGAATAGATAATGTATGTAAGGTGATGGAAAGCTAAGTGGTGATAGAATGTCTCCATAGGGCACGATAAAAGAAATAAAGTATATTTTAAAAGATGGTAAAAGTAGATACCTTTAGTTACAATGATGACATTTGGAGGAAGCTTGTATTAGGGATTCAGAGAGCGTGCCGTGTAGATATTTGGATAAAGGGCACTCCAAACAGAAAGAATTACTTGTGAAAGCACCCTGAGGTCACAGGAGATCTGAGTTTTCAGGGAACCACGAGGTAAAGTGGCAGTATCAGAAAAAGTGAGGACAGCAGTAACAGGAAGTGACCCCAGGACAATATCTAGAACATGGGGCTTTGGTGGAAGCCATTTAAGGTTTGAGGGATGACTAGCATGGAGTTTGGTGTTGGAAACACTCTAAGGAGGCACATTTGGAAGCAAGAAGGCCAGTTAGGCTGTTTTAATAGTTTAAGAAAGAGAAAATAAGATTAGTTTTTGCTCTACATTAATTATATTTTGGAGAGAAGGGAAGATGATATTTCCTGTTGGATTGGATGTAGTTGTACTTGTATAAAGAGAAGAATCGAGGATGGGCTCCAGATGTGGGACCTAAGCAGCTAAAGGGCAGCACTTTAGGGGTGCAGTGATGTGAGCAAGGCCCAGGAGTTCAGCTCTGAATATGCCAGGCTATGGGATGTCCAGGGAGGCGGTAGGCAGATGAGTTTGGAGGTCAGCAGGTGGGTCATCAGGAAATCCAAACTTGAGAGCTGTCAGAATGAAAGTGTAATTAAAGCCATGGTCTGTTTAATTAAGGAACAGAAGTAGTTCAGGCCCTGAAGTTCTCCAGATCTGAGAGAGCAAAAGATCCGTTTCCATGAAAGCGCCATTGTCACTCAGTCTGAAGCGGAGTGGCCCTTCTAGTTTAGAAGTTCTTGAACCAAATCTTCCCACACCTAATTTCTTTAAATGAATTTTATTAAAATTAAGCCACATTCATTGAGTTTTCTGTCAGCCTAGTAGCCCACAAAGCCTAAAACATTTATTATCTGATGCTTTATAGAAAATATTTGCCAAACCAGTGGGGAGTGGTAGCTCAGCTGGGCAGACTCCGGGCTAAGAGCTGACTTCAGTCTAGAGGTTCTGAATGTCTTCTGTGTACTGCACTGGCCTTGCTGAGCCTGGATTAGAATTGTTTTCCAGAGTAGGTACTAGACCAGCAGTTCTCAACCTGTGGGTTACTACCCCTCTCACAGGGGTCATGTAAATCAGCTATTTATCATTCATAACAGTCGCAAAATTACAGTTAGGAAGTAGCAATGAAAGTAATTTTATGATTGTGGGTTACTGTCACAGGAGGAACTGTGGTAAGGGAACCATTGTACTAGACTGAACTGCTTTGCACAAACTCATTTACCATCCTTCCTTTGATCTTTCTCCTTCATTTACATGTCAGCCAGTGAACCCATGACCCCAGCCTCAGCGACTACAAGCCAAATATTTCAGAGTGGGGTTACAGCTAGAGTCTTCTTACCTGGCATCTAAGAGGTCATGTCTCAGTCACAGAAACACATTGTAAGGGTGTCTGGGCTTTCTTGGTGCCACGAATACATGGCAGCTGAGTCTATTTGCAAGGAAACAGAAGAAGTCAAAAAATAATGTCGAAAAGGCTTTTTAATTTCCCTTTGTCCAATCATGTTTGGAGTCTTCAGAATTTCATTAAGAAGGGAGACAGACTCATGTATAAATTCTCATGGAGAAATATAGATTCACTTCTTTTAGTACATCTAATGGATTTGGTCAAAATATGTGTGATGATAAGTATATCCAAATTTCATCCAAGACATCATGAAACATCCATTAGAATTTCTCAAAGTTTCCTCTTCGTGATTCTCATCTCTGCATTTGAATACCTTAAGCATAACCTATCAAAACTCTCCTCAAAGTTGCTGAGTTCCAAACCTCTTCCTCCCTTTCTTTCTTCATCCCCAGGGGATATCTTTCCTTCTTTGCCCGATTGCCCAGACGTAGAAATCAGAAGCAATGATTTATTGCCGGGAGCAGCTGCCCATGCAGTGCTCAGCCTCTTCTCCATTTCAGGGTTCATCAAAACTTGATTTGCTGAGTCTATTTTATGGAAGATGAGCCCTGGTATAGGTGTAGTGATCTGAAATCCTGAGCTGAGACCTCAGTCCTGTGCTCGGAAGGAAGGCCTTACAGATTCTCCATGTGTCACTAGTGCAGCATTGCCACATTGCACAGGACCTCGAGGCCATCTCAGCCACAGATGTGCATCAGTGACCCTGTGGCCTCTCCTGTGACTTTGACAGGATATTCTGACAGAAGCAACTTAAGGGGAAAAAGGCTTTTTTTGCTCATGGTTCAAGGATAATGTACACCGTGTCCGTGAAGTTACAGCAATGGAAGCTTGGCAGAGAATGAAGAACGCTGGTGCAGAGATCACATTTTATTTTTTTTATTTATTTTTTTGTTTTCTTCAAAATTGTTTTAATATAAAACTATTCATTAAGATTGGACTATATATAAATAAATAGATAGAGGTATTTGCTGAAGATCTTTACAATAAGTTTAGTTTTTGCAATGAGGCTTATAGAAAATATAATTTAAACAATGATGTTCAAAATCTTGCTTTATTAAATTTTTTTTTTTTGCTAATGGAATTATCCTTTATTCGGTGTTTTGTGGCATTGTCAGTTGAACTTTTGTTAACCCCCAGAGATCACATTTTAATAGACAGTCTAGAATCTCACCCCAGAGGATGGTACTGGCCACAGTAAGCAGGTCTGCCCACCTCAACTAACCTAATCAGACTGTCTCCTACAACACTATCTAGTGATTGCATCAAATTGAAATTTAAGTTTGACTGTCCTTTTAGAACACTACAAGAGCATCTTGTTAGATGCCCAAATTCTTTTTATGTGACTTTTTTCTTTTTTTAAAAAAAAGTTTTCATTTAGTTATTTTATATATAAATTGGTCTACCTGCCTGTACATGTATGCACCATATGCATACCTGTTGCCCATAGTGGCCAGAAGAGGGCACCAGATCTCCTGGAAGTGGAGTTGTGAGTCACAGGTGGGTGCTGGGAACCAAACCTGGGTCCTCTGCAAGAGCAACAAGTGTTCACAACTGCTGAGCCATCTGCCCTGCCCTACTCACTTTCCTTTTTTGCTCACATTAGCACAAGAAAGATTGGAGTCTATACTCTAAACTTAACCTTACTGAGGAGTTTCCTCATCTGTAGGGTGGAAAAGCTGACATTAATACTCGTCCTCCGAATGTATTTAAGTCTGGGAGACGTGAAATCAAGTGAGGTGCAATTACACAATGCACGACTAGTCTTATGGCTGCTTGCCAATCACAAGTGCCTTGCCCACCTGAAAACCAGAGCAGCTGAGAACAAGTGTCCTGTCCAGGGCCAGAGCAAGGGCAGACTCGAGATCAAAGCTGTTGACCATATGAGCCTTAAGTGAGGTCATAGTGATCATTTGGAGTGTTTAGCTGGGCCAAAGAAAGTGATCACCAAGGTAAATTCAGTCATGCCTCCATCGCCAGCCTTCTCTTCTACTAGCCTTGTCTCCTTTGGGAGCCATAGCATGTCCTCGGGCAGAGTTGTAATCCTTTCCCAGTTAGGAAACTGGGACTCAGCTGAGTGATGTGAAACAAGAATCACAGACACAGCCTCGACTGGACCCAAGTTTCCTGACTTCCGGATCCATGTTATAGACAGTACCCTCAACAGGTCTCTGAGGGCTCAGCTCTGCGGCTCCCCGTACAACTTTGACTAGAATATTCTAGACTTTACTAGCCTCAGATGCCAGGGTGCTAATAACACTTCATAGTGCTGTAAAAATTCTGTGGATGTTTAGAAAACCGTCGCACTCTATCATGGAGTCTTTGCAGCATAGTTCATCTGAAACTGAATGACAGCCTATTGGCCTGAGACGAGTTCCAAATAATACTAATCTATCCCATTATTACCCCAATCTCTGTGGGCTGGAATCTAGGACAGTGTTATGGTTCTCATTTGTGAGAGATGGAATAGAAAATAGAAGGTGCTCCTTGCTTAGGATGTAGATAGGTATGGGATGTAGCAATTGCATGATCACTCAGTATTCATACTTGATCAGTTTCCAACATTGATGGGGGGTTTTTTGTTCATTTTGTTTTGCTTTTTGCTACAGGGGAGAAACTAAGGAATTGACTTCCTTGGACTTTTGCCTAAGCTGTGACTTTGTAAAAGAAGGGATTTCTCAGATGGCTTTGTTCTGGAGGAAAAAAAAAAAATCACAAAAGTGGCTGGTACTTTTGTGGATAGTCTGTAAACGTCAGAGTCTCGATAGTGTTGTTTCTACGGGGAACCCTGGCCTCGATTTTTCCCCAAACCACTTGGAAAAATCTCTAAATTATTCTCTAAAGTGCCAGTTGGTGAGGTCCTAGGGTGTTCCTGAAAGCAGACACTCAGGCTCCCTGCTCATCAGCCCACAGTGCTACCCACCGGGTACCGTTTCTCCAGGTGCAGTGTGGAATGTGATGTGTTTGTCCTCCAATAGGGAACTAAAGGAGAAGATCCAGCCAGAAATCTTAGAGCTGATCAAACAGCAGCGCCTGAACCGCCTCGTGGAAGGAACCTGCTTTAGGAAACTCAACGCTCGTCGGAGACAAGGTACTGTTTAGGAGCTCTATACAGAGGCTGAGACAATAGTAGCTTGTTTCTGGGTAATCAAAAGGCACGGTGTCATTTAAGGTCAGCATTGTGCTTGAGACAAGATGGCAATCTAGGTAAGACCATGTTTCATGTGTAGGGAGAACCGAAGTGCAAAATGACCAAAAGAGCCGTGGATCTAAAAAGCTGTTCTTTGCCATTTGGTGCTACAAGGCTACCGGTGGTGGTGCTGACAATTGCTAAAGCATGCTGTGATTCACGCATGCGCAAGCCTCTTCACTCAGTGTGGTACTTACATAGCCATGGGCTACATATCAGTCAACAGGGGACCACACATACAATGGTGGCCACTAGGAGCTTTGTACCACCTTAGTTTGTGTGTAAATGCACTGTATGACAGTCACATGGCAGAATCACATAAGGATGCATTTCTTAGAACCTAGCCCCATTGTTGAATCACTCGTAACTAGATAAATGCAATTCATCCTCAAAGTAGCCCTGTGAAGTACATGTGTGACGGTGCACCTTTGCATACAGCGAAACACGGATCCTGTAGATTGAGTAGCTTGTAAAGTTACAGAAGAGCTAGGGTTTGTCCTCTAAACCTACAGGCCCTTCCTTCTAGATTTTACTTTAAAGTGTCTGTTTTGTTTATCCTTATTGTACTTGTGTCTATATGATTTATATGTGGGTGAAGGTATACATGCTCCATGGTGCACAAATGGAGGTCTGAGGACAACTTTTGTGAGTCTTTTCGGCCTCTGTAAATACGAGAAATTAAGCTCAAGTCATTAGGCCTGCACAACAAGTGCCTTTACCCACCTTACCCGCATCCTCCCTTTGCATGATGCTCTTGCACCATCAGGCAAACTGTCACTGTCTGGGTGGGCCATACTCTCAAACTTTCCGTATCAATGCTGTTCCCACTGGGGGTATAAGCAGCGGCAATTTAAAATGAGATAGAATCCATTTTCAGAATCTTTCAAGGTGGATTTCGGGATTGTCTCTGATTTCTGACCTCAAAATGTCAAATCAGAAAAGGTACCGGTAGACCAGGCACACTAGACAGGAAACAGCCCCAGCTGTTTCTCTGCTTTGATTGTTTCTTGCTCTCTTGACACGATTCTCATTGCACCAAGTATTCATGTCATACTGTCCTAGAGGAAAACAGCTGGGAAGCAGAACTGAGAAACAAGGTTTGGGTAAAGAAATTGAGAAAGAGCTGGGCAAAAACAACTGTGCTAAGAACAGGTATTAGTTATGAGCTGGGGCAACTCTGGCAGGTAGTTCTGAAACCCAGTGGATGCCGCGCTCAGCTCAGATGCAAAGCTCACCCACTGATGATAGCAATCAATTTGTGTTTGTGCCCATCTCCTGCCATTTGCTTTAACTGCTCTGTGCTGAGTGTTCAGTAATTGAACTATGTTGATGCTATCACTGAAAATTACACTGAAGGATTTCAAAAAGCAGAACTTCCTGGAGTAAGTGTGGGGGTTTTGGAGAGGATGTGAAGCCCCGACAACGAGCTTTGGACAGGTCTGGGAAGAGCATGGGGACAGACCAGTGAAAGGCTAAGCTGGATGTGCAACTTAGAAAGGTTTGCATTGTAAAAGAAGAGAGAACTCATCCCCTAAATCCAGCCATTGAAGAAGGAGCCCAGGCCCATTACTCTTTGCTTTCCCTGTGCTGGGCATCAGATCCAAATGAGACATTGTACCAAAGTGCTAAGGGTTGACTGCCCTTGTCCAGGTATATAGACTTGAGCAGTTTTAAATCAGTATTAATAACTGTTTTCTAAGATTTTTTTCAAGAAATAAAGGCAGTTGAAAATGTAACTCCTAGAAACAGTGCCAATAGGAGCACTGTTCATCTGAAAAATTGTGTTAAAAAAGAAAATAAAAACGGGTACAGGAGAGAGAAGACTTGGTCATGGACTTCTTGACTCTGCAACTTAGTGTCTTCAGGCAGACATCTGATGCCTGAAAACCCTACAATATGGGAGTCTAGCACTCCTGGATCTGAGAACTCTTAGCCAGAGTTAGCTGTATGACCTCATTTCCTTATTGTCTCTGGAAGATCAATATCCAGGATATATGGACCCATAAACATAACTTAAAACATTTTCTTCTTGTACTTGAGACTGGGCAAGAGGCACAGAAGTATTTAGAATGGGGAAAGCACATAAAGACACTGAAGAGCTGACTCCTAGTGCTTACAATTACGCTGAACCTTCCAGTCCACTACACTATTTGTTATCCCTTCCTAGGCTGAAATGGATTGACTCTACCAGAATCTTTGTATCTAGATAAGGTAATTACAGATTCTTGTTTTAAAAAATATTTAGCCTTCATTGTTAATGAACTTCATAATGAACAAAAGCATTAGTATCTAACTGATGAGCTAGTAAAGATCTGGACAGAGTGGGGTCACTTTAATACAAGACTCTCTTTCTGCAAGCAGAAAAGCCTGTTGGTTAACTCTGGTTACCAGCCCTCTGCCTGCACTGCTTGAGTTTCCCATTGCTTCATCAAAAATTGCATTTAGTTTTGTACAGCCTAGCAATAGCTTGGGGCTTGAAATTGATCACTACTACTATAAGTATATGCATGTTCAAAGAGACTACATCACATATGAGGTCTGGTACGCCCCGTGTAGGAACCACGGCCTTCCAACCACTGCTCTTCACAGTGAATTGGACACAGATGAGCAGATTGAGCCGTTAAGTTTACAGGAGAAAATGTAAGAGCTTCAAGGCTCACAGAACTGGAAGAGGAGGGAGTTTGAAAAACATCTTTCCTTTGCTACATTTTGTCAGAATGCCTTGCAGTTGCATCCTGTCTCATTCTGTCTCATCCACAAGTGATACATGGGCAATCTGATGCAAACAAGACAAGCCTGGGCTTCTGGAATGCCTTGCCACAGTAGCCCTGAGAGGCAGAAAATTATGTGACACATATTAACCTGTCTTAAGGCTCAGCCTCCCCATTCCAGACTGGGAAGCCTTGGCAACCTATTCATCAACCTGGACTCTTTTCCGCTTCTGTCACATAAGGATGGTACAATTTCCTACATCAAGTAGGTAGTTGCAAGGATTAAATAAACTACCGTTAGCGCTTAGTTTGATGGTTATCAAATATTCAAGCCTACTCTTATGACTATTTGGGGTTATAGTTACTTGACATATAATTTTTAAACCCAAGAAGCACACTATTGGATGTCTCATGCCTGCTTCTTGCTTTCTGTTCTGACTACATGTAAGGCTCCACCATGCTTCTCGTCCCACATACTCCTGATGAGGACTGCAAATTTTCGTTCTTAAAGGTTGTCTATGGTATAGCTATTATTGCTTCACGACACTGCAATCTTCAACATTTCCCTCTACCTTCTACATTTTAGAAATTCAGTTTTCTCAGAATTGCTTGCCTTGAGTAGTCTTGATAACCCCAGGGCTAAACACTATAGAATCATTTCAAGAAACGGTACATAAAGCTTGCTTCTCACGAAAGATGCTTTGTAGCTTCCTGTCTCAAAGTGCCAACATGACTGAATTATCACAGAATTCTGTGCTAGATATAACATGTCTTCCCACTTCAGTCAGCAAGGCCTTTGTACCTCACATAAGTCTTGTGACCCTGTCAGAATCCCGGAGCCAAATGGCTGAGTCAGGTGCAGCATCTTTTATCAACCCTTCCGGGCAACAAGCTGCTTCTGCCTTTGGTTTTAATTACATTTCTCTTTTGGTGTTTCACGAAACCTAATTAGCTCATTTTAACAAAAAGTCAGGTATTTCCATTTGGAGCTGTTTATTTCCGAATAAGAGAAAACAGTTGAACTTTGAGAAAGGCATTCAGTGGATCAAAATAATTTCAAACAGGTGGAAGGGTAAATAGGGGATAGAAAGGGTCATGTTCTCTGACTGAACGAGTGCTGGTAACCAGCCCTGTGGAGAATGCAGGATGGATCCTTCCTGTATGCTTTACTCATGAAGTTAAGGCTATCGCTTTGTAGGTGAAGAACAGAGAGCTTCCCATTTATTATTTTGCTCAAGGCTATCACAGAGTGCCAGGACCAGGTGTGTAGCCAAGGTCTGTGTGATCACTCGACATCCATTTGGACCAGCAATCTTGCTGAGTATGTGAGAGTTCTGGACTCACAAACTAGGAAAGGACACACTGTCTCTAAGGAGGCAGCATTCAAAATCCATGCACAAGTCTCTGGTTTTGAAGACCATCCAGTGGGTTGGGAAGTGTTTGAAAGGGAGAACGGCCTTCACGGTCACCCACAGATGCCATCCCCCTCCCTCAACCAACAGAGAAGCTTGTGGATCTCATCGCTGGGAAAGTGATTTTTCCCTTTCAAGGGAAAATCTGTCCAGATCTGTCCGTTGATTCAGAAAGGCTGGATCTCAGGCAAGATGTGGACTTTCTGAACACAATGATGATTTTGTTTAGTTTAGGGCATCGTAGTAAGACCAAACATTCTACTATAAGTTCTAACAGCATAGGTTAGGAAATGCTACCCCACTTCAGTGACAAGGGATTCCCAGAGCCTGCTACCAGACACAACTCTGCACCCAACACCAGGAAGTTCCCTGCTTCCAAAGCAGAGTTGATCAGACTCAATTCCTGCGCCTCATGTAAATCCAGCATGTCACACCAGTAGTAGTAACGATTACCTGATGATGACCTGGTCTCCTCTAAAGACCAAGAGGCATGATTCTCGTACCTGGGGCTAAGCTGGCAAATGAAGGAAAAATTTTCATTTGTTTTCTTATTGGATAAAACAGATACCCATCACTTTGGCTGTTGGACAGTGTTATAATAATTTCACTTCTCAGTGATTTTTAGCTTATAACAATCCATGTAGCATCATAAATAGCTTTAATCAGACCTTCTTCCCAGGTTTATGGGCTGTCCTAGTTAACATTAACTGCCTGCCTGACACAGCCTACAAGACATTTGAGAGTAAAGCCTCACCCAGAGAACTACCTAGATCAAACTGACCGATGGGCATCTCTGTTGTCTGTGGAGGACTGTCCTGATTGATGGAGGAGAGCTCAGCCCACTATAAGCAGCACCGTCCTGAGACAAGTAGGTAGTCTCATGCTGTGTAAGCACGGTAGCTAAGTATGAGCCTGTGAGCAAGCCAGAGAACAAGCCATTGCAGCGGTCCCTCCGTGATTCCTCAATGACGGATTGTGACTTGGAAATGTAAGGCAAATAACGCTCTCCCACCCACCACAGGTTGCTTTCGTTAGGGTGTTTTATTACAGTACAGAAAAGAAACAGAAATATGGGCTCTGAAACCAGCTACTCCCTCTCATCCTTAACAGGGGTAAGGAGGATGGAGGAAGGAAAGAAAAGGAACCTATGACAAAGGGAAGGAGAAAAGAAAGACAAAAGGACAGTATGAAAAGAACAAAGGAAAAGCTTGAAGCAGAAAATTGCCTCCATATTTTTTAGTTTGGAGTTGGAAAGACAACTGTTAATATATTCTAATTTGTATTGACTACCAGGCCCCCACATTAGCTCTCACATCCTCTGTAGATGCTAGTAAACAATCTTTGATAATGTTCTCATTGCTTCTTGCTAATTGCTTTTAATGACGAGATCCACTCTTCTATTGCCCAAAGGGATTGAGGAACTCATAGCATCATGCTGAGTCTTAAAAGGAAAATGCACATTTTTTTCACACAAAACAAAACTACAAATCAGGCTGCTGCTGTTGACTGACACAGATGCCTCTACCACTGTGTCGGTGTGCTGTGCTGGTGGGTGTGGGCAGCTTCACTCCTCTCCAAAGCCCAACCTTTGAGACAGAATTATGCAAGTCATGATGCCTATCAACCAAAGGGCTATAGCTTACATCTCAGAAGAAAGATGCTGTCTTAGCATCCTCCCATTTGATCACAAATCAAGACAAGCTTCTCAGCCTCTTCAGCCCCTCCTTCATTGTTCTGTACTCCATCCAAACTTCTTACTTGCCAAGAATCACAGTAGCACATTGCTACCATCAGGCATGCACACACCTTTTTGCTCATGACCATTGTAGCAATGGACAGAGTAAGGGGAATTTGTGTAGAATAAAAGAACTAGCTAGGGGTAGGAAGAAAACCAGGGAAAGGTGATATCCTGTAACTCAAGGTAATTTAATTCTCTGAAAGGAAGAAGCACTCTTTAATTGTGAAGCAGACAGTTAAGCCAGAGTTCCAGCTAAGACTTTTGTGTTTCTTTTAAATAAGCTTCCATCCAACTTTCCAAAGTAAGTGGTCATTTTTGTCAAGGGATAAGTAAGAGATAGTTTCTGCTCTGTATTGGTTTATTGATTAAGAATGCATTATGTAAACAAGAGAAATTCCCCATTCCTATCTAGATTGTGTTTGTCCCTACTTCCCAGCCCTGGACACAAGTATTTATGTGGTCCTCCTCTCTACTGCCACCAAGAATTGAGGGTCCAAGTTCGGTCTCATGTCTACATCTACCCTTACTTAATGACTTTTTGTTATTCCTGAGGAGTACTAGATGCATTGCCAAGTTATTGAAAATACTTTTAGGTAACTAATTTATCCTGAAAATGTAAGCATCAATTTAAAAATTAATCTATTTTATAGATGACTATACATTGTATAGTGTTAAACTAGTTCACTTTCTTAATTCTTCCCATCAGACCTTATTGAATATAAATATCACTGTACCATGCTGACTTATTGGCTTCACATAGTACCACTGAGTCATGGGATAGCTCCAGGATGCAAATATATTATTCCTCTAAAGAACAGACAAATCTTAATCAACAGAAAAGCTGAAGATCCCAGGGTCACACCTCACTGGCCTCCTTCCCCTCACCCTTCAGTCATTCACTTAGCCCCCAAATCCACTCAGGGAGCATACCTTACAGCAAATTGTGCTCATCATAGTCCGTGTAGACCAGGCCGTAGGCCATGTGTTCCTTGTGTGCAGAGTGCACCACCATGTCTTCTTATGTCAGGTCGCTAACAGTTCTGTGATGCTCACAACACTTGATGTCCTCCAGACTCCATAACTCTTATTGTAAATTCCATCTCAGTTCCCCCACATGCACTCTTCTCATGGAAAATCAGTAATTTTCCATTAGCAGATTGGAATGGCTGTGAATTAGTAAGGGAATGACTTGCTTTGCTCTCTTTAAAGTCTGCTCCACAACCACCTGTGCTTGCTGTATGTGTAAAATGACTTTTGAAAAGTTGGCAGGCCCTAATAATTGAATGATCTTCTTCTGCAAGCCCTAATAATCTTCTTCCTTTTCAATAGTTTGTTTTTGCTTTCAGTTCAGAGTCCTTTAAGTTTTTGGTTGGTCTGTTCTGATACAATCAGGGATTTTTAAACAATGTTAAGTTATTTTATACATGAGTGGGACAAGAATCGCAGAGACCATTTTATCAGAGTCGTTTCAAAGTAATTTGGAACTGCAGGGACAGTATTGAAGGAATTTGACCAAGACCATAGGGTGAGCCAGGGGCACAAATGTGCCAAGAGGCTGGTAGGGCACAGATGCTGTGCACCTAATGTGCTTCAACCAAATCTCCTTAAGTTTTCATTTTCTAGTTCTTCCAACATCAAGGGAGCATTCCATTGGATTTCTTATCTTGGGTCTTACTGTAGGGAACATTAAGATGACTAACATATATATATACTGAAATGTCAGCCCATGATGTTAATGGTGCAAATAATTTCTAGAGAAGCTCAGTTCATAATGGTAAGCAAAGAAGCCTTTCTGGAGGACCCACCATCTAACTGAGCCTTCGCATCTGTACACACACCGCAGTCAGGGTTCCAGTTCCCAATCTGTAAATCTATAGGTCTGTAAAAGTGTTATTTGCCTCCTTCCCCCTGCCATGGTCTCGCTCACATTTTCTCATTACATTTGAGAGGGTAAAATTTTGGGAGTTCAGTGTAAGAGCCACACTAAAGCTTCCGCCATTCCCATCTTGCCACTACACTGAAGTGGTTAGGAAGGAGACTGCTTGTGAATACCTTCATTCTTTCCGTAAATTCTGAATCATTCAGATGATTTGTCACGAATCCCACCCCCGTGTGTATCACTCGTGTCCTGATAATTCATGCACAGATCGTGGATGTGCTCTGTTAGCACCAAAGAACAGGTGTATGCACCAACGGAAGATGGCTGTGTGTGTACAGCCGACTCAGCAGGCTGGAAATCAAATTGGAAGCAAGTTGAGGCCCCAAAAGCTGTTCTTCACTGCCCTCCCCACTTTGCCCAGCTTTCGTGGCTAAGGACTAGCCCCGTTGGTGGTCACAGGCACTGATGAAATGCCCCTGTAAGCTACCCTCTTGGAAAATACCTTGTCATTGAATTAGGCTTGGTGATATATCCTGTGGTCACCAATGTTTGCGGAGCAGGGTGGGTGATACTGAAATGCAGTGGGGGCTTACCATTCAGGTCACCAAAACCCATGATTTCCTAAGGTCTTAAGGTCCCAAATCAAACGAGTCATTTTACTCCTCCAGGTAGTACTGACAGCACGGGCAGTACTTTTGAAAGCGAGAATCATTAACACTGTGCACGTCTGTTTTTCTCCTTAGACAAATTTTGGTATTGTCGGCTTTCACCAAATCACAAGGTCTTACATTATGGTGACTTGGAAGAGAGCCCCCAAGGAGAAGTGCCCCATGATTCCCTGCAGGACAAATGTAAGTGGCTCCCACCCTGGTACAGCACACCTGAACTTTGACTGGTTGGTTATGTTTCATTCATGGCGTACCATGCAGAAAACTCTTAGCTTCAGTGAACCTTGTGAACTTGAATCATCCCTGAATTTCAGCCTGAGCATTCAGATCCAGTGCGTGGCCTGGAAGGATTTGAGGCTCGGGATGATGAGGACAAATGTCAGAGGAATTCTCACACACCTTTTCTGTCTACTTGGATAGTGTGAATCTAGGGCTGTTTCAAGGAGCTAGACACATATAAACCTGAATTTGTCAATTGTATTTTGAAATAGTTTTTTACAACAACTTCCGTGAAATAGTTTTTTTACAACTTCTACCGCCTATAATTTAATGTGTCCTGTAATTACAAAGTGAGTTAGTGAAAGACTCAAGTACTACTTTTGAGCACTCAGATATTTTGGGAACTTATAATAAATGACTTTCCAGAAACACAGTCATCCTCCAAGATATGTATTATTTCTGTTCATTAGCCTTTGCCATCTGCTTTGTTTTAACACATGATTTTGAAGAGATAGTAACACGTGAGATCCTTTTAACCCAATACTAAGCCAGGTACCAAGAACCAAAGTTCAGAGCTCAGTGCAGAGACTACAAATTATTAAAACTGCATTGAAAAATGCCAGGCTGGTGAATTAATTTGGAAGAGAAATGAGACAGAAGTAATACATCCTTGGAGGACCCTCTAGTCAGAGAAATCAACCAAGGGCCAGCTATCGTGACATGTTTAAATAACCTTCTGAAGTACTATCGATCCTGCTGTGTTTAGATAGGCATATTCCAGGCAGTGCCTTTGACCTCTGACCACCTGCTGTCTCACATCTGCCCTCCCGTCACCCCAGGGCCCTTGAAAGTCAAATCTGGACTGCCTGCTGTACAGCTCTAGACCACAGGAAGCAAAAATAAACCATGAATGGGAAACTTCCTGACACTTTCAGACTGTGCTGACATCTCCGGCAGAAAGCCTAGAACATTTTCTCTCCCTCCAGTTTAAAAATGGGACGGTCTGGCCTTTGTAGTGTCATACGGTTCATTCCCATCTATACAAGAACTGCTTTCACAGCATGTATTATTGATACCCACAGCAGGAAAAAGTAATCTGAAACCCACAGCTGCAGGCTGTGCCCCGACAATACAGGCTATGCCCCCCAGTTCAGGCTGTACCCCCAAAACAGGCTGTTCCCCCAACACAGACTGTGCTCCCCAACACAGGCTGTGCCCCCCAACACAGACTGCACCTCCCCCCAGGCTGTGCCTCCCCCAACACAGGCTGTTGTTCCATCCACACCCCAAATACTGTCTCTTAGGCTTCTGCATGAAGCTAAGAGCCCTCTGGTCAGAGTTGACAAGGCTGAATCAGCCTGTCACCTGATGCTGGGCCTGTGTTTCTCCAACTGTGGACCTTAGATAGTGGAACCCGGGTGGTCTCACTCAGAGCTCACAAAACAGAAACACTGCTGTGAGAACTGGGGCCTCCAAGTCCCTCTGGTGCACTCTCAAGTTTTACAGATGTTAGTGTAGATCTTGCCGAATATGGCTCCATGATACATGACTTTCACCAAAAAGTCCTTTAAAACAAGATGGAAATATGTTGTCAGCTTGTGATTTTTGAAAGAAAGAATGTTAAAAAACTAAACCTTAACTAAGATTTTAGTATCACTGTGTTTTTTTATCTCACCCTCTCTCTCTCTCTCTCTCTCTCTCTCTCTCACACACACACACACACACACACACACACACACAAACACACACACTCTCACACAGTAAGAAAGGCTTAATCTTAGAATTAAAGACAGGCCTTTCTGCTCATTGAATTAGCTGTGTGAAGAACACACTTTGGTGTCCTTGTTTTCTCTACTCTCTGTTAATTGGTAAAAACCTTCTCATGAGCTAGGAAGTGTTCATGGCCAGTGATCTGGAAGAACATTAAAAGTTTCTGGTGGCCAAAGTAAGTCCAGCAGTCTAGGATGTCTCCCAGGCTCTTCTTTACCTGGCCAAGAAATGGAGAAAGTACTCCGGGCTGAAGAATCACCATATACCTGACCCCACCCGTAGAATCTATTCTCCGCTTACTGAATGTATAATTTGTCCTCATACCCACAGATGTATAATCCGCTTCTCAACTTGAACATGGGCATGTAACTGGCAATTTGTCAGTGTTAGGCACAGTGCACCCAGTTCCTTAGAACACCAGCATCCCTACACCTAGAGAAAATTCAAGCGGTTGACCAGCACCTGAACCCCATGAAAGGGCAGTTACTGGGCTTTCCCACAGAACAAGGCCCCTCACCTCTACAGCCTCAGAGTTGAGCAAACAGCTGGGTATGCAAGGAGATCACCTGGTTTGGGTGGTCGCAGATGAGCGCAGCCAGAGCTGTGAATCTCCACTCTCCACACAGGATTTGGTAATGGTCATGGGCTGACATTGGTTCTGGGAGAAGATAGCAGTCTTCCTCCCGAGGACGCCTCTGACAGTCTTGTCCCTCCTTTTCCTCTGTGACCTTTAAAGTCCAGTGTTGCAGAATTCCAAAGACTGTACCACACCTTATCCCTTGCTAGATAGGTAGAAATTATATTAATTTTAAGGATGCATGTTTGTCTGGGAGGAGTGGGTTGGTGAGATTGTATATATCGGTGTAGGGGTCAGAGAATGGGGTATATTCATATAATAAAGTGAAATAAAGTTTTGTGTCTAGAAAAGCCCTGCCCTGCCCTGCCCTGCTCTGCCCTGCCTTGCCCTAGGGAACGAATTTTGCAACTTCAAGCACACACCACTCCTGTGTTTCCTTTTGTGCCAATTCTACATTCTACCTGGGCTGTTAAAAGCAGAAAAGGTATTCCACTAGGAAAAAATGAGTGAGAGACATTGAAACACTCAGGCCTAAATGGGATGTCTCCATCAAATCCCTCCCCTCAAAGCTCGGGGAATCCAGCAGAAGAGATGAAAAGGATGTAGGAGCCAGAGGACACAGAGGAAATAAGGCCTCTAAACACTCCAGGACCAAGCACATATGAACTCACAGAGACGGAGGCAGCTTGTCGAGGACATGTATGGCTCCACACCAGACAAGATCCTAGAGATGAAAGGAAAAATGGACACACGCCCCACCCCTTACACAGATGCTTTCTCCAACTGATAAACACTTGCAAATAAAAATTTAGTTTTCTTCAGGGAAGTCTCATTAGGGAAACAAACTACTCTTAAGGGTAGGCTGCGTGCCCAGCCATAGATGCCAACAGGAAATGACCTCACTGGCATCTTTGAAGGTTCCTTGTCTCATAATGCTGTAGCAGGACCTTTCCCTTTCTCTTCTTTTTCAATTTCATCCCCCCCCCAATCTTTTTCAGTCTCTTTTATTCACACTATAGGCCCTTTGCATATCTATCGTGGCTTCTGGGGTTGTGTTTTGATGGGTTTCTTGAGTATGTGGATGAGTGGATCTGTGTCTACATCCGTTTCTTATATCTTCTTCCGGGTGCTTTTGCTTCTGTTTGCTTTTTCCTATTATGTGTTTGTTTTACTTTGTGTTATTTCATTATTATTCCTTTGATGCCTGTTTGTTTTCCAATGAGAGACAGAATGAGGATAGATCAAGATGGGAGGGGAGAGAGGAGGAAATGGGGGATGTAGAGGGAGGGGAAACTGTAATCAAGATAATACTTATAAAAAATCCATTTTCAATAAAAGAAAAAAGGAAAAGGATCATTTCCCTTTATTAATGGTAAGAGTCATTACCTTACCATGTATTTTTGTCTTCTCCTGAGGCAGGGGGAATTATCCTCCACCCTTGAGTTAACCAGGGCTAAATAGTAAGATATTGATGAATCAAATGGTTCAACTGGACCTTTTACTACAGCTAGTATTAGCGAGGACTGAAGGATTCTTCTTAGCTGTCCTCTCTCTTAAGCCTTGAGCCAATGCTCTCCATATTCATCCCAATTGCTAGGAAACAGGGCCCTTGAAAAATCCACATTTCCCCACATCTCCTCTCACTCTGCTTCCCTCTCAGGGCTTTTAGGCTGTCGTCACCATCACTCCCATTAACCATGAGATTCATTTGCTTCCTAGCCACGCGTGGTGCCCCTCAAGGCCTCAGTTTGAAAGAATCTAGGCCAGTGTTCTTCACCCCCACCTCAGGGGAAAGCACAGGCCAATGCCCTCCTCAAAGATTAAGCCTATTATAGGGGATGAGGCTCGCAGCTGACAGCCAGGGAAAGTGGGGGGATTTGGGTCATGAAATCACAGTGAAGAATTTTGGTCCTTCCATCTACTGAGAGAATTAATGCAGATTATTGGTAATAGGAATAAGGGCAGGTGGCATTTGCTAAGTGCATAATGTGTGCTAGGCACTGTGCTCAGAGCTTACATCAGTTATCTACTGTACATCCTGAAGGGGCATTTCATCCATATTTTATAGATAAGGAAAGCGAGGTAGAGAAGCATTATGTATAGCTAGTTGACAGTCATGGGTTAGTAAACAGTGAGATAAAGAGGTTTGCAGGCGGCCAAACTGCTCCACGGCCAATTTTACTTTACTATTTTCCTGCCTGAACTAAAAATAGTCTGGAACTCTGAGAGCTTAAATCTAAAATGGTAGAACAAGAAGCTGAATGAGCCCCCAAAGCCCTGGTTTCTGGTTACAAAGGCACAATATGGACCCACACTCAGTGCTTTGAGACTGATCTGCTAGGTTAGGGAGAGCAGACTCTGTAGTAACTATCGGTGCGACCTGCCTCCACCCTGTCTCCTGCCCCAGAAGCGTCTACTGAGGATACCTGCACACAGCAGTGTCTGCACACAGCATGCACCAAAGCCATAGAGTTGCTTCCTGGAGAAGTTTTACCCTGACTTGGCCCCGGGAAAACAGAGCTAAAAGTGTTCTCATCGCTGTGGCCACATTGGTTTTCAGTATTATTTTTCATTTAAATCATAATTAAAGTCTCTTCTAAGATACCAGCAAGGAGTTTCCTGATTGTGCTTGGAGTGAAGCCCACATTTGTGGCTGTTTTCATTATGATACTGGCACCTTACAAACCCAAGTGTGGCCTCAGAAGGGAGCATGGAGCACTAAGACCAGATCTGTTCCTGGCTGGCTGTGTGTTATCATGTAAGGGGTTCTTCTCGAATGCAAAATGGTAGTGAATGATGGTTCACCCCAATCCTCCCTAATCTGAGTAATTATGAGACGTGAAGGTGTACCCCAGAGTAAGGGTGCTTGCTGCTCCTTTCTCTGATGGTCTCCTGCTTCTCCCAGTTCTGTGCCCTACTTCTTTAACTTTCTCCCATGTCAAAAGACCAAATCAAAACTCTAGCTTGGCTTTGAAGCCCTTGTGAGCTCCCCCTGGTGTGAATATGAGCCCTTGGTTTCTGCCCCTGGACCAGAAGACACTGGTTATGGCTCTCCCCGTGTCTAATCCTCCAGTGCAGCTAGAGAAAAGCTATGAAAAGAAAGAACGAAAGAAAGAAAAACCCAGCTTTTCAAAGGGATTGTATTTTTAGAATTTTGTGTTTTCTTTTTAGTCATAATCCCATGAGCGGCACGGCAGCTTATCTCCCTGATAGAGGACAATGGATATTTAAATATAAAATATGTACAGCCGCAATATCCATTGAAAAGAGATTCCCTTCTGTGAAGCCTTTGCATTGAGGATTCGAAAGACTGATCCATGGCAGTTTTTTGTATTTTCCTGGTCCCATTCTACATGTTTTCAAAGCCAAGGGGTAATTTCCTTTTGTAGAAGATAGACACTGTGGAGTTCATTAAGCATTTCATATCTTATGACAAAGGATTTTCTACAATATACTTGTGATTCAAACTCCTGATGAAGCTTTAGGAGGATTTTTGAATTGCTTTGCTAATTAGATTTAAAATTCCCTTCAGTGTCTCCATTGCAAATGCAACCAGCTTCTCCTAGTGTTCAGATACTCCCGGCAGACAAATCAGTCAGGTAGGCAGCAAGGCCAGTCCTTGGTTATGAAATTGGACTTGTGAGACCTGAAGCCAGTGTTCAAGGTAGGCTCAGGAATCTTAGCACCCACCTACAAGATTTCTAATCAGAGGAGGTCAGAAGAGGGCCAGAAAGAAAAGGCATCTGAGATATAGGGCTGAATCAGTCAGGAGAGGCCACACTGCTTCACTGTGGTATAGGAGCAGGCAGCCCTTCACCCCTGAGTCTTAGCACAGAAAAAGATTTCTAACTGGTGATGGTGATGAAGGACTCCAGTCACTTGGGGCCACAAGCTCATTTACATATATACCTGTATCAGCTAGCTGGGACGTTTTAGTACCTCGGTCTAGCTAAGTACTTCCTCTTACATTTCATTGGCCAGAGCTAGTCACAAGATCCCAGCTATCTGCAAAGTTGCTGGGAAGCATTGTCTTCCTTGTGCCCTGAAGGGAGAAGGAGAAGCCAGGAATTGATATTGAAATTGAACACACCTATGGACTGACTACATGACAGAGGAGCTGATGTTGTGAAGTAGATGGCGGAGAAGCCTCCAGAGACTCTGGAGGAGCTCCTCACTTCCCCGCTTCTCTGGGTTGACAGCTCTGGGCACATTACCACACTTAGGCAGACGACCACTCAGTAGTCTTCATTATTCTGGGACATTAGTTTTTAAGAGACTGCCCTAATCTACTGTTTTAATATTTTGTAAATTTGTAGTTTTATCATTTACTATCAACCTTACAATCAGTTTATTCAGTGCAGATGTACAAGCTTTAACTATGAAATCTACTGGTATGTCACCTTTAAGGAAGTGTAGGGAACCGATTGCTTCCAGCCCTCCTTCGGCAAAGCCAAGCCTGTCAGCATCTGCAGCTGGCTTCGCAGTCATTTGTGGGGCTGGCAGATGTGGGATTGGAGAAGGATGGATAACTTAGTGTTGTTTTTCAAATCAAGGTGCTGAACCATCCAACTCGTCCGTGTCCCTCTCGTTTGATCTTAAAGAGTATTTTGAATGCGGTGCTTTTTCTGCTTCTTATCTTCCTCCTACTCCTGAGCAAGACTGAAGATAGCATCGTTCTATCTAACTGCATTATTTTCCAAAGGCTCTATCGGAAAGGGAAGGCTCCTTTATTGTGTTGAGTTTATTTCCACTGCCTGTTGAACAAGGGCAGCTAAACCTACCTTATGGAATTGTTATGAGAATTAACGATTTGGGGAAGGGAGAGATTTTGGAGGCGAGTTCCGAACTGTGGAGTCAGACAGGTGATTTGGGCTAGATATGCTTGCTCTGCTTATCCACCACTCAGAAACAAACAACATAGATGCAAATGCTAGCCAGAGGTATCAGTCCATGTGAAGCCTTTGGCATTGATCCTAGCACACAGAAAGCCTTCCAGTGTCGGTATTAGTGCCATAACCACGATTGCCTACTGCCACATCCGTTATAATACCATCACTAACAGCATCACTATGGTAGGTGTTATTTTAATTTTTAGTGAACCAAATTATATTTATGGAACTAGCATGCTAGAGATACTTTTTGCCAGAACATCGCATGCTTGAGTGTCTAGTCTCTGAACGCTGCCTGACCTCTCCCTCTCATCACTTCTCTTCCTTTTTGTTTTGTAGTGGCTTCGGGCTGTGCCAACCATGGTAGCAGACTCAATGAGTACCTTTGCTCCTTTATTGACGTTGAAGCTTTCAATGGTGTCCTAACCTTCATTATTTTTATGAATTGCAGTGCCGGTGGCAGATATCAAAGCCGTGGTGACGGGAAAGGACTGCCCTCACATGAAAGAGAAAGGTGCCCTTAAACAAAACAAGGTATGATGTCCAGATCGTTGTAAATGGCTGTCTGTACAAAGCAGTGAGCCATCATAATGATGCCAGCCTTCACTCACAGAAATGTACATGCATGTATTGGAGGGTTCACCCTGGGACCAAGGGCATTGTATGTCGAGCTGTACATCTCAGCTCTCCCTTTTTCTTCCCTGATCCATTTCTCTCCTGTCTTAACGTGCTCACTGTCTCTGCCTGATCACCTTTGTAATGTCTCTTCTCTCTTGTTCCCCTACTTCCTGTCTACTTCCAGCCCTAGAAATTGCAATGGCTGTTCTCACTCTGCCTTTGTATGAGCCTCTTCTGCTCACCACCACCCATTCTTTAGGCCTTTTCTTACCTCCGGTTCATGGTATTCCCGCTCCCTACACTGCTTCACTAGAGTCTCAGTGAAGCCCAAGACAGGCTGACACCAGCTGACTCAAAGAATGTCATGAAATACTAAGTGCCTTATACCCTTCGGTATCATAGAAAGTCAACTATTAAGTATCCAAATGCAGCTTAAAGGAGAGCAGTACTCAGGAGTACATGCTTAGGTGTCTGTTAACAGTGCGGCCTTTCTCTCCATCCCTTTCTAGTTTACTGCAAGCTTTCACCATGGTGGTCCACATTTTTTTTTATGAGGAAACAGGGAGGGAACACAATCTTGAAAGACAGAAAATGTCCTTTGTTTCTAGGTCAGAGGGTGCATTAAGGAGCCAATTCTTTGTTTATACCCATTGGCATCTTATATACCATCCATTAAAAAGAAAAAAACAAGATTTGACTGAGTGTGGTGATATACACCTTATATCCTAGCCCAAAGTAGGATGAAAGAAAATCATAGCCAGTTTGGACTGCTTAGCAAGATCGTCTCTCTAAAACAAAACAAAACAAATCTAGATTTACCTGGCTGCGCTAGACATCTGTGTGCCAAATGCCACATGAATCAATAGTTTATTTCTTTGATCCTAAAAACAGTGTCTGAAAGGAATTTTAAAAACTCATATATTCTGCTTATCAGTCAGGATTAACATAAGTGGTCCCTTTTTTTCTGATTCCAAATGAGGATAAAAGGTCATTACCCAATGACTATACTCAAAGAAAACCAAAAGTCCTGTGAGAGTATTGTTCAGGATGGCAGAAGGGAAAGATACAGGCAAGGATGCTGATTACAAGATCCTTGCTCCTTGTGACATATAGATACAATTCAACTCAAGGCCATGTGCATATCTTCATTGCTAAGCCTATCCCAGCACCAGCCAAAAAGGTACTCCAGTGACAAGTGTAATAATATGGAGGGTTGCTGGAGGCACTAGAGTCTGAGGGATCTCTTGTATAGCACCTGTGGGGGTTTCCATGTCAGAGAGATGCGGATGGTGTTGTCCTTAGACTCCAAAGAGCACTATAAACTGTGGCAACAAGTCCTAGGTTTCATGGTTTGCCTCTCGTGAGGCTGCCTTCCTTCAACACCAGCAGGGAGTGCCATATGTTCCACATGTCAGGTGTTCCCTCTTCAGTCTCAGAGAGCACGGGCTCCGCTCAGCTCCAGAGAGGTTCCTGGTTGTGTAGCACTTGAACTGAGCAGGAAGTCATGTGAAGAAACTGACAACACAAGACTCTAACTCAGAAGCCTGGGAGGGCTGCCTGGCAGTAGAGCAGTCTACCAGGGTTTGAACGTGCTGACTAGGAACCGGGAATTCTGTAAAATACTTTCAGAGACGTTTCCTACATTCATCCCGGTCTGTGAGGGTCTTGAGGGCTGTTGCTCTCCTCCGTATATTAAGAAGCTGAACGAAGGGACAAGTTTCGTGAGAGAGCCTGCAGTAGTAAGTCAAGTGGGAAGTGATCTATGAAGACAGCTCATGTCAACTTTGAGCATGCAGATGCTTATGCACACACGTGCATGCACACCAGAAAGCACATACAATAGATCTCAAATATGTGAACACTCATGCATACACAGATACTCATACATGCCAGACACATATTCATGCAAAAAAAGCCCAATTGTCTTGCTCTATTAACATAAATTATCAGTCTAAAGACCTGCCTCTTGTTTCCTGTTACCTAATATGTCCCAAAAAAAGAAATTTGAAGTATGCTTCCTCTTACCCTTAAATGTGGGTGGGCGAGACAGAGAAACAAAGCAATCTTCCTAGTCAGAGCTTGCTTTCTCATTAGGTTGTGTAAATCATTTGCCTCTTGCAGAATGACACAGATGTAGAGCTTGTCGGATTGGAAAGTTATAACTATGATTTAAACTAGAAAGAGTCGACATTCTACAAGTGGTGTTTAAATGAATTGGTTCTGTCAGAATGGAAATGATAAGGACTAGGAACTTAGATCGAGGTAAAAGCAGTTGTATCAGAGAAAGAGGAGATGAAAATAAAATAAAAACATTAGCTTTTCGTTACCTATGCAAAAAGACTGCTGTGTGTTACTGAAGATCGTAGTAGAGAGTCCATTGCATGGTAAAGCAACTGGATAAGCGGAACGAACGGGAGCTAGATTAAAGAGGCAGAGAGAAACAATTGCCCTGCTCACATTAAAAAAGAAGGCAAAAGAGGAGGGGGAGAGAGGAAGCGGAAAGGGACAGAACAGACAGCTGGTGTCACCAACGTGCTCATGTTTATCAAGTACATTGCTGATAACTGCCAGCTCAGTCCAAGTGCATCAATGAAGAGACAGCAGTTTTCAAACTGACTTTTAAACAAAACTGATCAAAGCGTACTTATTTCATATACATTGTAAAGGCTCAAGCAGACTTATAATGAAAAAAAAAAAGAAAACAGGCATAACACCACAGCTCAAGAAGCAAAGACCTATATAGAGATAAGGGAATGGATCGGCCTTATTTTCTTTTTCCTAAGGACAAACAGCGATGCCATGGGAGGGAGGCTGACCTGCTGGGGTCTGGGACCTTAGCTTTGGGGAGTTTCCAGGGCTTGGCAGCGTGTGTGTCCAGAGGGCTGTGTTGGGTTCTTCTAGCAGGTTCTGGATAGAGAACAAAATGTCCTGATCTCATACAGGGCAAACCATGTATCCTTATGGGTGTCCAGGCAGATGTTGCGCTGGATGGTAGCAGGGTGTGAGGAGCACTGTGGGAGGTTATAAAGCTAACAACTGGAACTCCATGGTGATTCTACCTCGGGTCTTCACAGCTGACACAGTGCTTCACGGATGGTCCCTCTCCATCCGGAAAGGTCGCTTGATTCAGAGAACACAGAAGTTGCTTTGTCACCAGACAGTCTGTGAGTCATTAGCTCCTGCTGTGGCCTCTTGCCTACAGGGCCTCAGGTGGCACCCCATTTGTGGACACTGTCAGTGGTGGGGTACTGATTTGGGGAGGCAATCTCTGAGCTGCTGTCATGGCAACAGGAACATGGAGGATGCACAGCCACTACAAGTGAATTTTATGTTAAATTGGGAACTATATGTTATCTGTAAGAACCCTACTTTCAGCGTAAGTCTAAAGTGATGCGGTGGAGAAAGACATACCGATTCGATTCGAAAGAAAGCTGGGGTGTCTCTATTAACCTTATAGAGATCAGATTTTAGTCAAGAGGATATTACCAAGGAGCTGTTTCTCCTAGAAGACACAGCAGTCTTACCTTACGCACACGTGAACTTAACAAGAAGTATCAAAATACATGAATCTGGAAACTCAGAGCAAAAAGGGGACCTCAATGTTGAGGATGCCTGGCCTCAATAACCAGTAGAGATCAAGCAAGATGGCAATCAAATCGATACCAGTAGATGGGGCTCTTATCGGCACCATCAATCAACTTGATCTAATTGTTGTCAATAGAATAATCCGGCCAGAAGCACAATGCATGTTCTCCTTGAGCTCACAAAAATATTCACGAAGATCCACATTGGGCCATAAAATCTTTTGTTTGGTTTTCACCATGACAAAAATGAAGCGCTTTATTTTCTCAGAACAATAATCTCACAAAGCACATTCTTGGGTCACAGAACATTTAAAGTGGGAATCAATAGCAGAATGAGAGTGGAAATGCAAATGCTTGGAAATTTAACAACATGCTTCTAAACAACCAATAATTTAAAGTCATAAGAGAAATTATGTGTATCAAGCTATATACAATTCAAAATACGAATTCTATGGGATGCAGTGAAAGCGGCATTTATGAGGATAATTATATTAAGTATTTCGGAGAAAAGCAAACTCTGAAATCATTAATGTCCCTATCGTAAAACACTAGAAAAGCGGAGAAATTTAATTAGAAATAATTGGATAGAAATTAGAGAAGAGATAATGAAACTGAAAACAGGAGAAAACGCAACAAAACCCAAATTGAAAAGATAAAGAAAATTGGTTATACCGTAGCCTGATGGAAAGAGAAGTAGAGGAAGGAGAAAACCCAAGTCACCACATGGACACAGATGTGGAGATGGGATCTCAGGAATACAGAAGGTTTGAGAGGTCCACCTTTGCGAAGAGGGAAGTCTCTGTGCTGCACAGATAAAAGACAGCTTTTCTTGCTTTTAAACTAGAAAGTCAAGTGCATGGGTGTGCAAATGACCCGCTGGGAAATTCACTACTATGTCTCTGGTTGCTCTTAACAGCTGCACATATGCCAGACAATATCACGTATCTTCCATGAAAACACTTCGCCCTTAATGTGACTGGGTAGATGGAGAACCCACATGGTTATGTAAGCTCTGGAAGAAATGGCCAGTGTTAAGTTACCCCAAGCAATTTTAAAATGGAAGCCAACAGGGTACACTGAAGATACATTGTAGCAATCACTGTCTCATACTGCCAGCCCATCATTTACCCAGGGAAAATGCATATTCAGATGCCTCCTTATGCTAAGGCTCCGTTTCTCTGAGTGTCTCCTGACTCTGCATGTCTTGTTCCAGAGTCAGAGTACCAAGAGAGAGGTGCTGAGTTCAGAGGCCTCAGCAGGTGGGGGAATGTTTAGCAATCTCCTGTTCCCTCTCTCCCCACAGCTAGGCCCACTCAAAGCCTTCCTAGTCAAGGCAAAGAGGCAGTGTGCCTCAGCAGAGCTGAGTGGAGATGAGCTGCTATGACCTCTAGTTTTTCACTTAATTAAGTCTGGAAGGAACAGAAGACCTTCAGTGGTGAATAGCAAAACCCCAATGCATTAGGTATCTTTGAGTGATGTGTGTGTGTGTGTGGGGGGGGGGGGTCCAGAGCAGGACACTGTCCCAGATCTGTGACAGCCTGTTCAACTGCTACCTGGAGCCTATCTTCCTTAAGGGCAGTTTGGACAGGTGGCAGTTTCTCGAGAGTTGGCCTAAGAAGTGCCATTGTTCCCAGTTTTGCATTCTCCCTTTTTGAAGTGCCAGAGAGCTGACCTTCACCAATGACTCACTGACAGCAAGCCCGAGATGTCAATAAAACCCATTAAAAATGATAGCACCCTTTCATGCAGGCACGCAGTTCAGAGAATTAATTCCTCCCACCCCTCCCAGGCAGCCCTGGTGAGATTAGAGTGGGAATTGACATCCTCACGAATTTCCCATTTCCTGCCTGTATTTATCAGGAATCTAGGTCATGACAGCTCAGATCCTTCACGTCCTGACAAGTATATGCATGCCAAAGGAGGGCAAAGCCCAAGGTCACTGTGCTCCTTCCTGTGTGTCATCTTGATCTCTGCACATCTCAGCTCCAACTCCCTGGGTGCCAGTGGCTTCAGCACCTGGGCAAGGGCATGTGTGTTGGCTGTGTGCTGCGCACATCAGCTGTTGTCACAGTTGCTACACACGGTTGAGCAGGGAGACCTTGGTGCAACTCACGTTGTCCTGTTATTTGCGAAGGGACGTCCTTGTAGCTAAAGTTTCAAAGCAAAGGCACCCTTCTTTCCATCCTCACATTCACGTATGAGTCAGAGCCCTCCTAATAAATGACTCTCCGTTACCACAACTGTGATCAATAGAGACATTTCTCCTGCCTTTGTTCATGTAACATCAGATCCTCCTTCATAATTATCTTACTATTTGTGGTTTCCTTAATACCCAAAGGAGCAGGAGAGATTTAATTTCTCATACCTTTCTTACAAGAAATAACATGTAACTTTGGCTTGCTTGGGTAATTTTAAAAGTACTCCCAGGAGTGGGATTCATGGTTGCTGATATGTGTTGTTTCATTGATTTTTTTTTTTTAAAGATGACATCAACTTACGGTACCACTAGTTATAACTACTGCCATTTTGATTATAAATTTAAAGGCCTAGAAATTGTTATGGAAACAGGTGCCAAGCTCGATGGAAAATGTGCTTGCTTACTTGCTTGATTGTTGCATAACTCCGCTGAAGCCTGAATGGAGGGCTGAGGAAGAAAGTGAATAAGTAATGAAGAGAGGAGTTTATGTAGATGTGCATCCATGATTCAGCGTCCTTTCCCTCCAGGGTTTCTATTTCTGGCAGAGTGAGGGGACCCTTTGAATGTGAGATGCATGGCAGTCTGGGCTCAAAGCAGAGCTGTCCCCTCCTCGTGAGAGGACAACTGAAGGTGAGCCAGACGGAGGATTCCAGGAGAGCCAGAAGAGCTTGACAGGAGGCTGTGTTCAGAGTGGGTCCAGCTAACACAAGGTCTTTGGGGGTTTTCTTTTGGAAGAATTCTTTAATTCATCTGAAATATTCTTTCTGGGGCATTTTGATATGAGTCACTTGCCAAAGGCAAATCCTCTCACACATAATCAAGGTGGAGAATGATGTAGAGAGGTCTGGTTCCCTAAAGAAAACAAATGCTTTATGCTCAGTTTCTCAGCAGAGCTGTTCCCAGATCATAAAAGGGCAAAGGTCATAACCAGTGGTGCCAGCAAATGTGCAAAGAAAATATGCAAGAGCATGCATTACCACAGTGCAGGGTGCTGGTATAGATACACTTGACCCTTCCCATGCAGGTTAGGATCTGAGGTCTTCTGATGTGGGCTATTGACTGGTACCTTCCAGAGGCTCCACTCTGCCAACTGCTCAAACTACTGGAGTGACTGTGCTCCCTTATATGTTTATGGGTTAAGAAACATTTTGTATAACATACGCATTTGATAGGATACTAGGTGTTTTGACCAAATTTTTCCAGCCACGAAAGAAAGAAAGAAAGAAAGAAAGAAAGAAAGAAAGAAAGAAAGAAAGAAAGAAAGAAAGAAAGAAAGAAAGAGTCCTTTAATCCTTGGCACCATTGGTCTGGCTCATTGAGTAAGTGCACATCGGTGATTGAGTCTGTCTTCCAATGCTGGCCTCTATGTTCCTCTTTTATATCCTACAGCCTCTAGTGGATACATCTTGGATTCATGTACCCTTTGCTTATGGTGGTACAAAGATCCAAGGATAGGTATCAAGAGAGGAATTTACCCAGAAGTCTCATTGCCTCTGAAATAGCATCTATATTTCGTCCGATAGAGGTGTCTGGTAGGAGTGGCTAAGATTGGTCAACTCTCAATGCTGCTAATTAAAGAGTTTACTGCCTCTCTGTCTTTTGGGAGGGAGATACACAGCGCTGGCCATGTGCCAGCCATCTCTCAAAACCCTGCCCCACCAAAAGACAATGATAAGGCTTGATGTCTTCTTATGAGAGTGAGATGATTCATGCAGGCCTGTGCTGAATCCAGAGAAGGATTCATACTGGAAATCTGGAGAAACGCATCCTCTTCTCCCACCAGCCTCATGGATGCGCTTCTTCTCCAGACAAGACAAGCCATGTTCCATGTTTGTAGGATTAAGACCTCGTGTTTTGTTTACTATGCTGTTTTCTCTGTTCTCTCACAGGAGGTGCTTGAGCTTGCTTTCTCCATATTGTATGACTCAAATTGCCAACTGAATTTTATTGCGCCTGACAAGCATGAGGTAAGGAGTCTTGGTAAGGGTTAACTTATGAGAGAAAAATAGGAAGGAAAGGTTCTAGCAAGGAAGAAGTGCCACTTCTCGTTGAATACTGCTTGAGGAAATCATGAATAAAAGGGTGTCTGTTGACGTGAAGCGGAAACCTAAAGAACCACCAGCTCAGAATTCTTAGCAGCTGGATCAGTAGCCTTGTATCTTATCCAGCTTTGCTGAAACAAAATGCCTGAGGTCACTTGGAATAACAGATTACATTTGACCTCTGTTTCTTGAGGTTTGAGTCTGTGGTCAGTTGCATTTAGATGAGTGCACATGGAGGGGGAATCTGCTTGCTTTATGGTGACAAGGTGGCAGAGAGAGAGGAAAGGGCCAGTGTCCCTGGACCCCCTACGTGGATATGCCCTCCAAATGCCAAACTCTATACAATGGGGCCACCTCCTGAAAGTGCCAGCCTTTCCTAATAGTTCTCCTTTAACACAGTTCAGAGTCTAAACTGTAGGATGGTCATAAAGAAAATTGATGTACAAATGACTCAGGCTCAGCAAGGGCTTAACTAATCTGGAGGAAGAGGCGGCCCCAGCTAGGGCTTTGATGCACATTGAATATTTAATCTTTGCTCTAGAGCTTCCCCAGATAAAATGGTGTCTCTATTCGTGGACCATCTGATGAAGTAGTTTCTCTACCAAGTCTCTTCAAGCTATTTTAAGAGGTTCAGGACTGTCTCTGCTGTTGGAATTTTATTTCCAAGATGCTTTTATTCCTTTTTGACATCTTGTTATATGTATAATTTTTCCTCTTCTTGAAGCACACTGTCAGCTATATTTAAAATATTTAGCATAAGTCTAGGAAACTGCATTTGTAAAATAAAGTAGCAGTTATGGTTGATTTAACTTTTTCTCTTGTAAATTAGACCCCAGCATCACGCTCGAAACTTTATTTTTAGGTAATACCATTCAAATTTTTGTTTTGCATGTAACTGCACAAATAGCTCTTAGAAGGAAAGGAACATTTTAATAGAATCTGACTTTTGTTCTCATTTCCCTGAGGAGAGTCAGTTCATTTAAAAGGTATTTAGTGTCTGGTTTTCAATGGTTTGAAGGTTTTGAATAAAATTATCCACCCCAAAGAAAGAGGAAAGATTAGACACAAATCCTGCATTTAGAATGGTGCTTAAATATAATTCTGTGTCACTTGACATTTCGTTTGCAGAAGGGTAAGACTTTGTCTTCATCTGTCTGAAAATAGATACATAGCCTCCCATTTCTGTTTTTAAATAAAGTTGCAGTTATGAACAGGCCAACATAGCCAAGATATAGAAGAGATATAGAAGGCGACCAAAGATAGAAGAAGCTGAGCTGTTACTTAAGTCAGTTCCAAGCTGTTTTCCCCAGTATGTGTATTAATTCCAGATACGGAGAAATGCTTGGGATTGCCAAAAGTATGTGTGTGTGTTTTAACATAGCTACCACTTCTTGTAGATTCTATATGCTCGTGAGCACTTTCAATTTCTTCAAAATCATTTTCTTCTCATAATTGCTACATAAAATAGAAGAACGTTCTGTTACATATGCATCATTTCTCAAGGAGAGGGGAAAAAGGCCTCCCCAAACCGAATACTTGACAATGAATGGATGATGACAGGGGTCTGAAAGGATAGCTTGGTGGGCAAAATCTTTGCTGTGCAAGTGTTAGGACTCATGCAAAAGTCAGGCACCGTAGCACACGTCTCTAATCCCAGGGCTTCTGTGGTATGATGGAAAATCCCCAGAAGTTCATGGGCTACCAGCCTGGTGTGAACCACAAAATAGTGACCCTGTCTCTAACAAAGAACTAGATGAGGACTGACACTTCCATCCTGTGGTACACACACACACACACACACACACACACACACACAGGCTTTCTCTCTTCCTCTTTAACTGCTACACATATGCACACACATGCATGCACACACACATGTATGTGTACATTTGCATTTACACACACAGGATAATTATAGATAACCTGCACATCTTCGTACCTGTCCCCATTAAATACAGTACAGATTTATAGTCATTCTGCAGGTCAGCCAACTAATGCGTGTCTCCCTGGGCTGATATCAAGGAGGCAGCAGGCTGCATTCTCTCTTAGAGACTCTCAGAGGGAGACTTGTATCCTTACCTTTTTCTACTTCAGAGACCACCTACATCCTTGGCCCCTATCAGTTTCATCAATGACAACTTGAGTTCTCTCCTCAAATCATTCTTACTTCCTGTTCCTTAGTGAAATCCATTATCTTACCCTCTTCTGACTCTTCCTTCTCTCTGACAGTAAGGGCCCTTGGAATTACATTGGATCACCTAGATAATCTAAAATAATCTCTCTGTTATGGTCAACTGGCAGCAGCCTTTATTTTTCCACATAGCCTAACATTGCCCAGAGTCCTGGGAGTAGGATGTCGACATCTGTGAAAGATGCGTGTTCCATCTACCCCACGCAACATCATCATTAGATTATCACTCTTCCCCAAGTGTCTTCTTGATACGTCTAGTCAGAAGGCTAACACATTTTAAACTCAGCTTTTAAATAATATCAGTGGGGCTTTCTTTTTGGTTGTCTTGCCTCTGTTTTCAAATTTAGCATCCACAGATGATTGATTGGTGCCTAATTCTTGGATCCACTAGAGTTTGCAAAAGGCTATGTCTCAATTCTATCACCCCGTTTTGATTTATTAGTGAGATATATAAAGAGAATCAGGTCTCAATAACTGTTCTGTATTCTAAAATTGGAATACATAATGGCAAGACAAATACTTGATTCCTTTGTAAATTTTTGAGATAATAAGTTTGTCCAAAAGAAGATCAAGAGGGTTTGTTTGATGTTTGAGTATCATTTTAAAGTCAAAATTTAAACATCTTTTGTGTCTTTTGATGTTATTGTGGTCTGTATTAGTATCTTGATTACCCTAAGTTGTCTTATGACTCCATTTCTTTGATGACTTTCTAGCTTTCTGGTAGGACAAAATGTTCCAGGTTCACCTTGCATGTTTCCTGCCTTTTCTCTGTCAAGCCTAGTTACTTTTAATAGGAATTAGTAATTAGCACCACAATCTTGGTAAAAAGATAAAATTGTTATAATTTGGTTATAAATTTTAGGCTTTTTGGAAAATAGAGCTAAAGGTGAGGGTTTTTTTTTTTTACCATAAAACATACCATGAAATAGTGCTGGGAATTCCAACTCAAATTCAGTAGTGCCAGATTTTTCTTTATCGGTCAATGCAATTTTTGATGAAAAGGTCATTGCCTGCTGCTTCTCAAAAAGCAATGTTACTCTGGGTTAATCTGTACCAGGAAGGAGGCCAAGGCTGGGAAAGCTTTGTTCAAGGGACAATAGTCCCAGGACTTAAGGATCACTGTGACATGCTGCCAGAGCCGTGAAGGCCTTCTGGGGCGCAGCACTCAGTGACACCCACACCCGGGTGTTTGTCAGAATGGCCTGAGAAGCTCTTATAAATAAAGTCTCTTCACCCTGACCGACAGAATTGGTTCTCTCCAGGCTGGGAAGTAGGTCCCTATTTCTCTCCTTTTTATGTGAGCAGATAGCTGGTTAGATATGGTCAGAAAATGACTGAGCTAGTCATGAGCACACTGCTGCTTCCGGAAGTGTCTTAGCACCACACCGGGGTCTGAGATCACACAGCCGAGGTAGAAAGAAGCCTTCACAGCCTACTGCTGCTCCTTTCAGGCGTGGCTCACCCCGTCGTCATTGACACGCATATTGGCAGAATTTTCATCACATCACACACAGTGCTTGTAGCCATCTTTTGCTTCTGTTGAAATGCTGCATCACATAGTGCTAGCATTTTGTCTCATTACTATCTGGAATTTTAGCTTGACCAAGTGAATACAGGAAAGGATGGAATCTATAGCAAATCAATGTTAGGAAGAAGTCCAAGCCGGCAAGAAGCAGAATAATTATAGGCATAGACTCCTATGTAGGACCAGGGACCACCTATCAGGTGAATGAGCAGCAACCAATACATAGGCAGTTTTGGTTTTTGTTTTGTTTTGCTTTGTTTTGAAATCGTGGCTCTTTCTCCAAGCACCTATGGTTCTCTTTTGAAGTTAGAGCAGAACTCTACCCTCTGAAGGGGAATCTGCCAAGATTAATGTAGGTCTTCAGATAAATGAGACATGGTTCCTTCTCCCCAGAATTTTATAGTCTACTGAAGAGGCAAAGACTGGCATTCATTTTATAAAGAGAAAGAAGAAAACCTTAATAATGTACTCGGGAGTGTTTTCCAAGCAAGATGATGTCCACAGGGATCAACCACTTGAAGCCCTGGGCACTAGATATCCAGACACAGGAGGTCCAGACAGGCAGTCAACCTGTATCTTCCCCAGATAACCGATGATGTTAGCCATTTTGGTTATCAAACAGTGGGCAACTAAAGGCTAATTTCTAGTTCTGTTTTGCTAAGAAGTACAAAGGCTACCTTGGCTCCACAGTGAAACTGAGTTGTCAGTGTCTATGCTTAACTATTACATACAGTAGGAAGGCATTAGATACTAAACAGGGAACTGTAATGAGTATCAAGAATGATGTGCTGCTAAGTGCAGACGTATTGGTATACTTTCTACCTGTGTCTTACAGAGAGCTATCCTACTGCACAGTCAAGAGAATTCAAATTTTTGTGTCCATGAGGAAACATTATTGTAAGATCAAGCTTTGGGAGTTGGGTTGCCTGAGTTACAATCCTACTCATCCCATTCCCTCCTACATCACTTCATTCCTCTGTGCTTTTGTTCTCTTAGCTTTCAAAACATACGAGACTAGAAGTTTCTGCTTCATAGAGAGGATATTGGTATGAGATGAACATGTAAGACAGTCTGGCATATGCTGTGTACTTAGTTCCGGTAACTGCTGGTCCTGTAATTGTCCTCGGTGATGTTCATTGCCACCTTCTTTCCCACCAGTATTGCATCTGGACAGATGGGCTGAACGCGCTGCTTGGGAAGGACATGATGAGTGACCTGACACGGAATGACCTCGACACCCTGCTGAGCATGGAGATCAAGCTCCGCCTATTGGACCTGGAAAACATCCAGATCCCGGATGCTCCTCCACCAATCCCCAAGGAGCCCAGTAACTATGACTTCGTCTATGACTGTAATTGAAGTGGCTGGGCCCGGACACATTCCTCCCAAACTGGAAGATCTAGCTATGAGAAGAGAGGAGCGCAAACACACCCACATGTTGGGACCATCCTTTGGTGGTGGGAAGCTGCCGGTCAACCCTTCCTTTGGCCTCTTTTTTTAGCCCTAGCTTTTTTATTTTTATTTTTTTTTTGACTGTTTTTTTGGCTTCTTACCAGCTCCTTGAATCTACTTCCTGACTCAGTATTTCAGATCACTAGACTGCTGCCGCTCACTGGTGGGTCATGAGCAAAAGCCACCACTAGTAAGAAAGTCAAATAATCTTCTCATTCTAATCTGATGCAGGCATGTCCTTCTGCCCTTCTTCCTTCTTGCCTGGAGTAGGAAATCCAGTTAGCCCCACGCTGTCCCAAAATTGCTTACTAAACCATGAAAAATGTCTAAGGCCGGGGTTGGGTAAAATAACTGTTACTGGACAAGAAGACCAAAGGCCGCCACCTTCTACCCCTTCTTTCTAGGGTCAACTCACATCATCAGCTCTCTGTGAGTTGAGATCGCTTTCTCATCTCCTCTCTCTCCCTTCCTGGCCTTGACCTTGCTCTGGTCCACTCTGGTTCCGTGTGTAGCAGCAGCAGCAGCCTCATTCCAGTCCTCTGCAGCACCAGGTCTCCCAGACAGTCCACAGAGCCCATGCCTGCTCCTTGTCTGCACTGTGACCATGACCGTGACCAACCTCTCTGTCACACTATCTAGTCTTGGGCCTCCTCTCCTTACCCCAGCCCAGACCTGCCTTCTTCATTTCTTCATGCTCCCAGCAGCCCCTTAGCAGAAAGCACAAACGAAGTTAGTAGTCCTGCTCCATCTCAAATAGACTAAACCTAACAGCCTCTAAGGCGGCTGGCTGTTGCTATCCAACGGTTCCATGTCACCTTCTCCTTGGGGCTCCTGCTACGACCCAGGTTCTCCAGGGTGGTCAAGCTGTCAGACATCCAAGTTTACATCGTTGTAATTATTATAGGTCTTTACAATTTACAAGGGTTTGGGATTATTTTGTTTTGTTTTGTTTTTGGCTTTGTTTTTGTATAAAAGAGTCTAACATTTTTTTTTGCCAAACAGATATATATTTAATGAAAAGAAGAGATACATAAATGTGTGTACTTTCCAGTTTGTTTTTAATTATTTTAATCCCAAACATCTTCCTGAGAATAACATTCCCTTAAACATGCTGTGGAATAAAATTAAATGTGACGAGTTGGGGAGCTGGTGTTTTGATTTAGTAATGTGAGTGCTTGCTACTCAGTCTTTAGCATCACCAGGGAGCTTGTTAGAGATGCGAAACCAATCAGCCCCTCCAGACTTCTGAACTGGGCGGTGTGAGTGGGTGTTCGTTTGGGAAGGCGCATTGATCATCAGCGCTAAGCATAACCCATGTCCTTTCTAGGAAGCACATCCCAACTCACCAAGGAAATGAGACTCACTCTACAAAAGTAGGATCTGTTCACTTTGCATTGCTGCCGCCTCATCACATTTTCCCATTATTTCCTCCTTACCAGTACATGGTTTATAGTCAGTCCAATTAAAGATGCTACTGACACTGAGGGGAACACGTTTAGCAACGGAAAAAGAATGCAAGCCCACACTCCTGAAATCAGTTAAACCAAAACCAAGTGAGTCTAACAGTGAGCTAATAAGTTAATGGTCAAGGCACAATAGAAAATTCTTCATAGGTCAGCTAGCTCCCCTGCAAGGATCCTACGGATCACAAACTCTAAAGGCTGGGAAAGATAGCCAAGAATTCAGCGCAGTGCAGCGAAGCCACCCTGAGCTGGCAGCCAAGCTGTAGACACAGGCAGGCGACTGCTCTTTATGGCTGTCAAAATGGTCAATTACAGATTGGCCTGGGCTCAAATGACATGGTCCAGAGCATGCCATAAATTACAAAATCTATAGTCATTCACAGGGGTCATTCTTTCCACCAGAGTGCCCACACCTGAGTGTCAGGTTGGCATTTCTTTCATCTTTAGGTTCGGATGTTATTAATACACACGTCCTTCCTGACAGAATCGTGTTGTTCTCCCTGCCGTGTAATGTTAGGTAAAAGAAAGTCAATAGAGGCATACCACTTTTTACTTGGAGGTTTAAGAGATCCATCTGTCCTGTGGCCTGGCTGAGAAGAATTTATCCCCTCATGGTATTCCTACTTTGCTCTATTAATAGAATTTTTTTTCTTTTCCATTGACACTAATAATTTTACACATTTGTGGTACAATACAGTGTTTTGATCCACGTGTACACTGGATAAAGTCTCTCCCTTGCTGTGACCTTTTATCCCCATATTGAATACACTAAAAAGTGAAATCCCTTCTAGAGAGCTCAAGATGTGCAACCCCTTGTGAACTGCATCCACACTCCTGTGCTGAAGAACCCCAGAATTTATCCCTCCCTTCTAACCATTGTGCCCACTGGCCAATGCATTCTCTGCGCTATGTTCTGCTCTCTCCAGCCCGCAGTGCCTAGTCACCATTCTACTCTCAGAAGCTATGGATCTCATGGGGGCTTTCATTTTCTGTACTTGACCTGATTTCATTTACTGTCTTCCAGTCACACCCGTGATGTTGAAAGTGGCTATATTTTGTCTTTTCGTGAATGCATAATATTCCATTGCCTACACATACCACACTCATCTGTTGGCGGACACTGAAGCTCACTCTGCATCGCCTAGTCTTTGTGAATCCTGCTGCAATAAATGGGAGTGCAGGTTTCCCCGACAAGCTGTCATTTCTTTTTTGAATATGCTAAGGACACACCTCTTCACACATTGACAACATCCTGAGATTAAGCTGTCATTGCTCTGGATTTATTTTGTGGCAAGGTGGGAAATGGCTGTCGCTCATATTCACCCACATCACCTCTCTTGAGGCTGCTCAAGGCATTTCTCACACATAGTGAGCCCAGTACCTCAAGTTGGGTTCTTCTAGCCTTAGTTCTCCTAGCCCAAGCAAGCGTGGTCCCTTTAATGCAGAAGAAAAGAAAAAAAAAAAACCTGTTTGGTGTGAAGTCCAATTAATCTAAATTTGCTGATATTTAAGAGCAGAGAAAACCAATGGTTACTTAAACCAAAAATGTGCAGTGCTAAATGTTCTGTGAACTCATGTGCAAGTCTTCCAGTTAGCAATGAAACATTTTTGTAAGTCATTTTGTCACATAAAACCAGAAAGCCCCAGCTCAGTGCAGCAAGTGAGATTTTTGTCTATTTCAAGGTGAAGCCGTAGTAAAGAATCTCCTCAGGTGAGACATGGTGGCACACGTTTCTAATCCCAGCGCTGGGGCAGTCAGGCCGATCTCTGTGAGATCAAACCCAGTTTGGTCTACATAGCGAGTTCCAGACCAGCCAGGGCTACAGAGATGAGGAGCGCACACCTATAATTCCAGCAGAAGAATCTCACCTTCAACGTCAGCTTGGACTGCACAGTGAAACCTTTCCTCAAAAATTACAAAAGATAAAATATCAAAGCAAACACTGTGGTAATGGAAAGTGAGTGGCAGAAAATCTAGTAGGGTCTTACTAGAGATACTCACCATGGAAGAAATGAACCATCCAGGTAGAACAAAGAGTGCAGGGGCAGGAGGCAGGAACACCTGTGACCACTGGGGAATCCTCAAGCCTCTCTGACTGGCGGATAGGGTACACACAGAGGTGAAAACCTCTAACACTGAAGAGCCGTGGCTCTCACCCATCCTAAGGCTGAAGTCCTTTAATACAGTTCCTCATGCTGAGATGACCCCCAGTCATAAAATTATTTCATTGTTACTTCATAACTATAGTTTTGGTACTTTTATGAATCATAATATAAATATCTGACATGCAGGTTTTCTGATAGTTGACCACTGAAAGGGCCGCGGCCCCTAGGTTTAGAACTGCTGCTGTAGCAGAATAAAGTCATGGATGGAGAATTCATGGAGAGAGGTGGCCAGGGACTTTTACTTGAGGACAAAAGAAAATAAGAGTGTTGTCTATTTTGGCATTCGGAAATACCACAAAACAGCTACATCCAGGAAAGATTGGAGTCGAAGAAATTGGAAGCAAACATAACAGCAAAGATGCTATTGAAGAAGCCCCAAGCAAGAACCTTCGGGGCCCAGACTTTCAAATCTACAATTGGAAAATAGAGGGGGATGAAGTCATCAAAGAGGCAGTGTGATCTGGAAACAGAGACTAATTAAGCAGCGGGCGAGGGAGGGAAAGTACAGATGACTCCTGGGCCTCAGAAATAACACACGAGTAAGCAGATAACAGGACTGGGCCAATAGCTAAAAGCAAGAGGAAGGCAGAATGGGAGATTTTAGGAAAGGATAATGAAGTAAGATAATGAGATTGTTGTATTTGTTGGACTTCTGCAAAAGGAAAAATAAAATTTGGGTTAAGCTACTTAACCACTGTGAGTCTCTTACTAGTTTCTAAAATGGAATTCTCATCACTTGGGAGTATAAATGAGATGTCTGCAAATTGTCCATGCTCAAAAAGTAGGTTCCCCCTATCTCCCTTCCCACCCTTTCCCCCCATTCTTCCTCTTTTGTACTTCCAACCTTCTGCGTCTAGGACCTTTATCATTATTGATTTGTTTGAGCAATCCAGTCTGTTTGAGAAGAATTAGAGGGAGAGAGAGAAAAAACTGGAAAATTAAAACTCTATATATTTAATAAAAGATCTGTGATAAAGCAATAAAACCACAATTTAAAATAAGTTCAGGAGAAAAGGATGGATGGCTTAATCCTATATGCAAACAAATATAATTAGATCTAAATTTTTAAATGTAATTTCATTTCTTCTCAGTAGAACTGTGTAAGTAAAATGATCACTTCAAGCACAATGCTTATTTTTAATTCAGAAAAAAAAATCAGAATACACTCAGAGGAGAGAAAGGAGTACAATTTTTTTTTAAAAAAAAGTACTAAACCTAAATCTAGTCTTCTTGGAAGCCAGAATAAATGAGGAAGCAGATTGCAGTATATTGCTCTCCTGTTTTTAAACAGCATTATACTCATAAGGAAATACCTTTCCCAAGTACCAACGTTGAGAGAAGGCATTCTATTAAAATACCCAATCAATAGTGTTTGCTGCTCAACTTCTCAGAGTAAAGGATGTTTCCATTGGCCGTTTGAGAAAGAAAGCAAGTAGGTTCTCCACAAGGGACCACATGAGCCCTTGAATGAGTTCAGTGACAATGTGATCCATAAGAGATTGAGGAAAGGAATCTCAAAAGTAGAACCGGCAGGAAAGGTCGGCCCTAAAAAGGTTCACAAATGCATGTGCTGTTGTCAAGGCTGGAAGACAGGTTCTTGGCATGGAATAAGGTCAAGGGACAAATAGTGCAGAACTCCATGGGATTTTCATGGGCGGTCACTGTCCATAGTGCCCAGAACATGAGGCTATTGTTCAAGTTGCCTGTACTAGAGATCTGGAAATAGAGACAAGTCTGTGCAGTGCATGCCTAAAATGACCACAATGTGCACCTGCTGAGCTGGTACAATGAGCACGAGGGGACTGCCTCCGTCTGGGAGAAGGCTGGCCTGAAAGAATACTAATGACAAACAGGAATTGCCTGTCAGATGACAAGGAAAAAAAAAAACAACGCTGTTGATTGCTTTTTGTTGTAGTGGTAAAGGTAAATTGTGGAAGAGTTTATTTGGCTTATTGTTACAGCAGAAGAATCTTTAATGGTGGGCAAGTCCAGCTGGGTACCCACTAGTGAAGCCAGCAGAGCAGTGGATAGTTTCAACTCATAGTCACACAGATGGTGTGTGTTAAGTTCAGTGAGCAAAAACAAGGCAAAAATAATGAATATAGGAAAAGATTTGTGGGGAAGAAAGTGGCGTAGGAGGTCCTTCTGTTTGTGTGTTGCTTTCATTGGTTAATTAATAAAGAAACTGCTTTGCCTGATAGGGCAGAACTTAGATAGGTGGAGAAGACAGAACTGAATTCTGGGAGGAAGAAAGAAGAGCAAGAGAACCGCCATGGAGCTTCCAGAATCAGACATGCAGAATCTTTCGACCTCGTGATGATATATACATTTTAATAGAAATGGGTTAAATCAAGATGTGACAGTTAGCTAATAAGAGGCTAGAGATAATGAGTCAGGCAGTAATTTAATTAATCCAGTTTCTGTGTGGTTATTTCAGCTGTAAGGTAGCTGGGCAGCCAGGACAAACAAGGGACCCACTCCCATCAACAAGAAAGGGCACTAGTAAGGGTAGGGAAAATAAAGGGTACGGCGGAGAGTAATCAGAATGCATCACACACACACACACACACACACACACACACACACAGAGGAAATTGTCAAAGAACAAAATTTATCTTTTAAAAAAGGTAGATAAAGAACTAACTTCTAAAAGTTGTCCTCTGAGCACATGTATACCATGGCACATATGCACCCATCCACACACAGACACACACAAGACACATGCACACAATAATCATAACAATAGCAAACTTAATTTTTAAACGTGTCTATGTTTGTAGAGACCAGAGAAGGATATTGAAAGCCCTGCTCCATCACTCTCTATCTTTTTTCCTTTGAGACAGAGTCTCTCATTGAATTTGGAGCTTGGCTGTTGATGGAGAGTAAACCCTAGAGAGCCTCATTTCTCCCCTGCAGTTTTGGGGTTACAGGCCTGCATAGATAGCCTTGCCCAGGTAGTTTCTTTTAAGTGGGAACTGGGATCTGAACTCGGGTCCTCATGACTGTGCAGCAAGCACTCTTATCACCAAGCCAACTCTCCAGATCTTCTGGAGAGTCGCATTTTAAACCCCTCTGTCAGAAAGGGTGTGGATCCAGATAGGAAGGGAGATGCTTGCAGAAGTATCTTTACTAGGCAAAGTTATTGAGGTGTTAAATAGGCAAAGATGTGTTACATTTGGTTAGGCTGTGGAATATTACTTTAACTATGTAAAGGTGTATTACTTTTGTTTATGCTATAATTGTTTAAAGATATAAGGATGTGTGTTTCAATAATGTAAAGATACGTTGCATCTGATTCACCTTGCATGCCTAAGGTACTTGAATGGTCTGATAAAGAGCTGAATGCCCAATAGCTAGGCAGAAAATGATAGGTGGGACTAACAGGCAGAGAGACTAAATAGGAGGAGAACTCTGGGTTCAAAAAATGGAAAGAAAAGGGAAGAAGGATGAGAGAATGAGGCAGATCCCCAGAGTCAGAAGCAGGAAGCTGCCAACCAGCCAGACATAAAAATAAAGCAGCGAAAGCAAGCTATACAGAAGTAAGTAAGGTAATAAGCCCTGGGGCAAAAGTTAGATCAAGAGAAACAGGTTAATTTAAGTTAAAAGAGCTAGCCACAAGTGTGCCTAAGCTAAGTTGAGCATTCAAAACTAATACGTCTCCGTGTCATGACTTGGGATCTAGTTGGTGGTCCAAAAGAAAGGGTCTGGTACAAGGAAGTGAGGAGGAACTGAGAGAAATCGGGGGACAAGCACCAAATAAGAATATTGGATATAAAAAACTATTTTCAATAAAAGAAAAAACACAACAAAACAAAAAACCTAAAATCCTCTTCCACACCTCACCATTCCTCTGCATTCACTCATCCTGCTTCATGCTACTTCATTGGGAAGTCCTGAGGATCTTCCCAATCCTCAGGACTCTTGACTACGGCCTACGGTTGGCACTCACTTAGGTCCCCTTAAGTTTAGCTGACCTCAGTTCTGTCATTTTTTACTCATTTCACCTCTCTGATCAGTCCCTCCTGTAGCCTGTGGGCAGCTGCATCCCTCTTTGCATCCTTCATTCGTCTGTCCCAGATTTCTCAAAGTTTTCATTAGCAAAGAGAACTCCTGCCAATATGGATAATGATGTTTAATAAACTCTTAGTCATCATTAATTTAAACTAGCATCCACCTACAAAAAAATCATTCTCAAGTCAGTCTTTGCTAGAACCATTGAAGAGTCCAGAAATAAACATGTAAAAACGTAGATTCCAAAAATAAAAATGTAAAACTAAAAAATATAAAGTTGTAAGCCTAGGAGAATGAGAGCCAACTGTCAACAACTTTCTCAACAGCTTAAGGATTAACTATTAACAGTGGGTTACTCCGCTTTACAACCCATAGCTCTATTTGTGAGGTTGAAGTGGCTCTCTGCAAACTTAGGGTGGCTCTACAAACTGAGAATCAGCTTTTGGATACCCCACCCCTGGTCACTCATGACCAGCAATTGATGTGAGCTGAGTTAACTTTTTAATGATGGGATGTATGTGATTTTTGACTTTTTGGTTTTACATTGTCCCATACCCTTCCCTGCTGTGTGAAACTGGCAGTGTCAGGGGAGGTGCAGAGCCTTGGTAAACACTGTCAGGGAAGGCCAGGGGAAGACAATGGACTAAATACAAACACTAGCTTAACTGAAAAACTCTGCTAATGTAAATTACAAAGAAGGGCAATTTGTATCTGAGTTTTACCTTGAGATTGTAAAAGTCTTTTTGTTATTGCCTAATGCTTGCTATAAAAGGAGGAGTTCAAAAACCAGCCTTTGCCACAACCATACAAGTCCATCTCTGGCTGTGGGCTCAGCTAGCTGATAAGATTTTGTGCTCCATGGAGATTTATTTATTTTTTATTATTTTTTCCTGGGATAAAGTTTGCTTCCGGTTTATTAGACATTGGTGGTCAGTCCCCATCTTTGCGCAACCCCCGTGGATCTAACACCATGGCACCCAAAACTCAAATACTCACTAAAATGTTCCCTTTATTATAGACTAATCCAAATATAAACAAGGACATAAGCACATTCATTACATCTGTAACTTTCATTGAACAAAGTCCTTAAGGGCACATGTGAACCTTTAAGTTGATGGTTTTATGATTGGGGAAAGCTGATTTTCTTAAAGAGTATGTGGTCCTTGGTAGGTCAACCATGGATACCATACATTGTACTTGATAGGTTACTTCAAAGAAAAAGAGGACATGAGGTTAAGGTCAAGGTAGGAGGTGTGAGTGGAAGGAGTGGGGAGGTAAATATGATCAAAATAAATACCATGAAATTCTCAACTAACAAATAAAATATTACATTAAAATTTTGTGTAATCCTTTAAAAACAAAATGTTTAATGACTACATTATTCCATACTTATTCATTTCAGTGGATTATGTTTGACATATAGTATTTAGTAAATAATGCATATTAAATACTTTCAGTTAGACCTTTCTAATGCCCGAAGTCAAGTACATGTCCACTTTGAGGTGCCTATGAATTTGAGAATAAGATCAAATTCTGTTCCCGCTTTCCACCATGAATTCCCTATCCAAACCTTATATCGACTTCCTGTACACAGTGTCATGGTGCCATGTGTAGAACAGGTGGGTCAGGCTTGGGATGTGACCTGGAAAACCGGGATCAGTGGTTCAACCTGCAGAGATAAAACTAAATACGTAGACGGAGTAAATGTGCATGTGCTGAACAGAACCAGCAAAGACAACATAGATAGTGACTACAAGGAACTCCTTCTGCTTCAGAAAATAGTTGTTAGATCTACACAGCTCACCTTTGCTGGACCTGGGACTGTGGTGGCTGTTGCTCTGTCTGCATGAGTACAAGTAGCTACCATTCACCGGCAGTCTGGTAGAAGGCACTGTGCTCTATGCTTGTCTTTGATGGAAACAGTGGCTCCCTCTCCACAATTTACATTGTGTGGCTCTGGTTACCTGGGGCCAGTAGTAGTAAATCTAAAACTGCATATGTAAATATTCATGAATTTAATGTTGCAATTTCTTCTGTGTAGCATGATAAAACCTCAGATCATTCCTCCACGCCAACCGGAAATGTGATTGTCCCTATGTTTAGCACAGCTATGCTGTAAACACCAACCCCTTTGTCAGGCAGTAAACATCTGAAAGATCAGAGTCAATAACCTAGGGCTTGTATTCAAGTAACACTTATTTTACTTAATTATGGCCACAAAATGCAAGACTAGTGATGCTGGCAATTTCATTTTGGTATGTTGTTATAATCATTGTATTTTATTATTGTGGCTGTTTCAGTGGACATAATTTATAAATTGAGTTTATATGTATAGGAAACAATATAACACATAGAATTTGTTGTTATCCATGGTTTAAGGCATCCACTGGGGGTGGGGAGGTCTGAGATCATGTCTCCAGCACCCCAGCAGAAAAAGGGAGAATATTATATTTCATTCTCTGACCGGTCCTGGAAGCTGGTATTGTTACCTACTCCATAGATGAAAGGTCAAAAGGTCATTCATTCTCCACGGCATCCCTAGAAGAAAGGAATTGACTCAGGAGTTGTCAGGGTCCCTCTGTCTCTATGGGCTCTACTGTCTTAGCAAGAGTTTGTGGAAGAACTAGCCTTTGATCACCATGCTAGTCAGTCCTTAACATTCTCACTCTGGAGCCTTGTATTTCTCTCTAGGCAGGAGAAACAGAGCACTTCACTTTGCTAGTGGAATCCCTTCTCTTTAGACATATTAGCCTCTTTGTAAAAAGCCTCTAAGCCATGCTTTGAACTCCAGTGTGCCTGGGTTCATTTAGTCCTTATTAGAGTCCCTTCAAGGACTAGGAGTTAGAGCCTCTGATAGCCAGCAGATAGGAAGAGAGGCTATGGTTAGGTAATAAAGATGGTGAACTGCCCCCTTCTTCCTTTCCTCCAGATCTGAGACCCCCTGGTGGGTTTTTCTCCTGCCAGTAGGCTCCCTGCTGATGGCCTGGCTCAACGTGTTACAGAGCAATTGTCAGTCAGTTAGTCATTCTCTCTGTCTTCAAACTAACCAACCCTAAATTAGGGGAGGAAGACACTTCAAAAACTTAAAAAACCCAGCCCTCAAGAAGAGACTGGGTTCTTCAGCTTCCTGGATCCTTGCTCTGCTTTGCAGAGGGTCTTTTTCGCTGCGTATCTATGTCACATGTAAGTTTCACCATCCCCAGTAATAGCTGTTTTTTTTTTTTTTTTAGTTTGTTGTTGTTGTTTTGTTTTAAGCTGCTGAGTCTATCTGCTCCTGTTTGCAGTCATTTTAATTTCTCCACTGCTCCTCATGACACTCAATATTTTCCCTAATTCTTTAATGGGAAGAGAAAGGGAACCCAATGAAGACTCCTTGGCTCTGTGCCTCACCTGCTCACCCTCTGACCTGGGATATGTCCAGTTGTATCAGTCCTCCAAACATTTTCACCCATTGTTATGTTTCATAACGTCTTCTACTGGTCAGGAATCTTAATAGAATTTTCTCATTGTTCTCACTATCTCCTGTAAATCTTTATATATCCTATTCTCCCAACTCTTCCTGGTTCTTCTGTGAGTTCTGTCAATCCTGAGGAACTTCTTTAGATACCTCTCTATTGTCTTTGGGATCACTGTAGCCTATGAAAACTTCAGGGAATGCTTTCTGAGTGGGTTAGATTCAAAACTATATGCCTGTTTACATACTGGTTCAGGCACTTGCTGCTCTTGCAGAGTAAATACATGTGCCAGGTAGTTGACATTGCCTGGGACTCGAACTCCAAGGGTCTCTGATGCCTCTGGCATCCTTGTGCACCTGAATTCATCCTCATCTGCACATATTCACACACACACATACACACATAGTTTAAAGTAAAATACTTATAGGTGATTGATAGGGAGATGGATAGATTAGATTGATAGAGGATAGACAGATAGACAAATAATAGACAGACAGATAGATAGATAGATAGATAGATAGATAGATAGATAGATAGATAGATATAGGTAATATAGACATTATAATATCAAAATAGAGAAAATGTTGTTCTAATTACTCCCCTGTGACAAAGAATGTGCAGGGTTCTTAACTACTTCCCTGTATTTCCTCCATTGCAAACCAGCAGCTCTGTTCCAGGTGAGAACGGTCTTTCTCCGGACTAGATTTTCATGTTGCCATGACAAAACACAAAGTAAAAAGGCCCAAGGGGTGGGAGCAGGCCTCACACTCAGCCACACGTGCTGCTGGGTGTGTTGCTGCTGTGGGTTGGTCATCCATGCAGCGGGCTCTCCAGGAACCCATGGCTGACTGACGTTGCCAGCAAGAAGAGGAACCCTCCCTTGTCCCACAGCCACCTATGCTGGAACCTGCTGTGAGAGGAGAAAGGAGACATAAACAGTCAAACATGCAGTCTCATTTGGACCAAGTTATTTCAGCATCTGTAAAGCAAGAATCCATCTATCACAAATAAAGTCATTATCGAAGCAACTGCTACCCAGATGTGGCTCCCAGCTGGGGAGGCAGGAGAGCAATTTATCTCTTAGCAGCAGCTTGCCAACACTTAACTTGTCACTTTTGAGGAGAAATCTTCAGAATGTAAGATCCAAGAAGTTATGGGAAAGATGACTCTTTAATTCTTTTCAAAATAATCCCCATTGCATCTTAATATATATTTAAAAAACTCAAAAAATTGGAGAATCTAAAAACATATACCTAGAGAAGAATTACTTGTAATCAGGATAATAACCATCACTGATATTTTCATATATTCCCCACACTGGCATGTAAGATTGAGAATACAGTCTATATTTGCACATTTTTGTATCGCCAACTTAAATAAATCCCTCAGAGAGTGTAAGTCACACAACTGCCCTGTTTAACTAAATGTTCTGGGGTCATAGTAATGACCCAGTGATCTCCCTCCAGATCTCTTTCACAAGACCATGGCACCAGGCTCTTCTGAAAACTTCTTTACAGGTCACACCTTCACATGCAACATGTCTCGTGTTTCAATGCTGAGTACTAACACATGAAAAGAATAGCCCATGTATTCCATGAGGGGAAGCTGACTGAAATGCTTCGAACCAAAAGGAGCTGAGATGCTGCAGGCTGTACCTCCATTTGAGGTAGAAAGGGAAGAGAGAGTGGGTCTAGAAACCTGAATGGAGACTGCATTCATATCTGTCTCCTTTATGCTTCCTTCATGGTTCATCCTGATTTTCCACTCGACACACATACAATTACCTGGGGTGGGAGTCTCAATGAGGAATTGCTCAGGTTAGGCCAGTCTGTGGGCATAGTTGTGAGGGATTTTTCTTAATCAGGTTAATTAGGCAAGAAGACTCACCTAGAATACAGGCCACACCATTTCATGGGCTGGACTCTGGAGCGAATGAGAAGAAAGAGCTGAGCACTGGTGTGCATGTGTTAATCCCTTTCTCATGACCATGGATAGAATGTCACAGTTCTCTCAAGTCCCTGTTACCATGGCCTCCCTGCCATGATGGATTGTAATATGACTGTCAATCAAATAACCCATCTCTTCCTCCAGCTGCTTTGTCAGAGTATTGTACAACAACAGAAAAGAGGATAAGACACTTGATTAGGTGTGCTCACTGCAATCCCATTAATTTCTCCGCAATCTTTTTTAAAAAGAAAGAAAGAGAGAGAGAGAGAAAGAAAGAAAGAAAGAAAGAAAGAAAGAAAGAAAGAAAGAAAGAAGGATCCTTCTTATAGAATGGAAAATAAATTGAACAGGGCGGTGCATTTCTTCAATCCCATCAGTTGAGGAAGTGGAGACATTAAAATGGTGATGTTGAGACTATTTTGTGCTGTCTCAAAAACAACAATAAAAACAAAACTAACTAACTAAAAAACAAGAAAGGGGACTATAGAAAGCATGTGCCTTAATTCAGGGAACATGGGGATTACAGTATTCGTCCTCTTCAGGACAAGTTTCTCAGCTTCAGCACTGATGCTCGTTGTGACCAGGTAACACTGGTTGGAGGATGGCCAGTACTTTGAGGGTGTGGCAGCATTCAGGCTCTCTACCCACCATGCCAATAGTATTTCCTCCTTTTCCCTAGTTGTGAAAAAGTAGCTCCCCACGTTTCTACTTGTCCCTGTGGAGACAAAAATCACCTCAAGTTGAGAGACACTAAACTAGAAAGGCAAGTCACGCAAATCATAGGCGTTTCAGCAACATGTTTGTGAATGTTACAGCTCACAGACACAGCTGTCTCTGGGTCTGGAAAGACAGGGAGGACAGATGGAGCTTAACGTCTAACTTAGGGCTTTTGACAACCTCTGAAGGTCAGCCTTATATTCTTTCATTAAAAGTGGGGAATCTGACGCTCGGAGAAGGTGAGTGCTTGTCCAGGTATTCTAAGACACAGCAGGTAAGCACCAGAGCCCCTTCTGCTACAATGGTATGTCCACCCAGAAAGACACTGCCGGGAGGTAGAAATAGCTCATGACTTCTAGGCATAACACCTATAAAGCAGAACCTAGAGCAGGAGGAGATGGGTTTAAATGGAGGCAGGCTTATGTGACACCAAAAACTCAATGCTGCCACAGACAAGATTTTACCCATGTGTTGAAATCCTCCAGTTTGTTTAGAATTACACTGTCAGCAAAATTGTCATTGGAGTATTTTGCGTACTGATTGGGCTCGGCAATTAAGTCTTCCTTGATGAAGGCGCATTAGGGCTAATTTTAAATCTGATTACTGTCAGTGAGGCATCCACTTGAAGCTGCTTTCACACAAGCACCAGTGATTTCCCCAGGAATGCCAGACTCGGAGCTTGCTGCCAGAAGTCTCTGCAGACGCGTCTTCCTTCCCACCTTGGTAAACCCCTCCAGAACTGTCAGTTTTCAGCAAAATGCCTCGAAGCAAGGAAAGCCCCACTGTGTCTCTCAAGAGCCCCGAAATCCCATGCATCTCAGTGTTGGCCAGCATCAAGATAGCAACAGAAGATTGAGCATCTCATCAGATTAGTGAGAGAAAAGGTTCCCAGGCCATGGCCTGCGGTCCCTTGACTGGAATTCTCCTGTATTAATAAAAATAATGTATGGCTTGCTCTGTTCCATTGCGGCAGTATAGAGGCAAGGAGGGATTGACATGGATTATTAAATAGCCTCTTGGCCTAAAGCCTTTCACTCTGTCTCAGTCTTTCTTTGAATAAAACATGTGTTAACCAAGACAGGAATTGTCAAGCCTGGTCGCTGCAGACTCACATCAACCAGTGGAGGGGTTGGACTGTCCCCTTCTACTGTGTAAAATGAGGTTGTGGTCCATGACTGTGTAAAATGATTTAGATCAAGTGGGAAAGTACAGGGTAGGCCCAGGGTCACAGGTCCCACCTGTTAACGTTTCCATCACCCAGAGCTTTGGCAAAATGTCTAGTCACCCCAAGCACTAGCAATTCCGTGTCCCAGAGCTGCCCATGCGCCATCAAGCGCTCAGGCAATTTACATAGCCATCCAGGGCCCTCAAGCCCCACATGACCTGCGTGCAGCGAGGTCATGTAATCTACGCATGGCACAGCTACGTAAGCCCCTATGTGCATGCACTAGGTAGCCTTTAAAGGCTGGACACACCCTCTCTAAGCTGTCTTCCAGAATCAACTTCCTCGGGCTTGCACGCATGTCTTTCTCCCAATAAACTCTTAAAGTGGGTTTCGTTGTGTGTTTCGTGATCTGCACTCGCTCATGCCCAGCAATCTCACCACCTCTTAAAGGTGCTTCCTTTCTGCAGCACCACAGAGAGCAAGCTCTCAGCCTACAGACCTTTGCGGACAAACCAAACCCTAGCCATAGAACGGCCTAAGAGGAAATAGTAAGCCAGTCATAGGATAAGCTGTTTGGCAATGAAAGGAGTAGAGAGCGTGGGAAACTACTGGTTTGGACTCTTTACTGGCAGGACCACCTTTAAGTTCTGGTAAAGCGTCTGTGCTGTAGCCTTGACCTCAGCACTCAGTGTGGAGGACCTCAGTTGTGATCCACAAAGAACCATTCATGCTCAGAAGTGTTCCATGGCAAACAGTAGCTTGTTTTCTTGGGACTTTTGTCATCGTCATGATTGTTTTTACTATTTCAAATTTAAAATGCTTTTTGTTATATGTCATTTAAATGAATTTTATCTTTCTGATTTAATTCTTGGTTAATTGGGGTTTCTTTTTGACAATTTTTCCTGCTCGAGGGATTAGTCTTATTAATTTATGTCCACATTCACTCTTCAACCTTCTATATTTTCAGCTTTATTTATTCTTTGAGAATATCATACCTTTTTGTTATATTAGTTCATGCTCCCCAACTCTTTCCAGATTCCTCCTTCACCTGAGTCCATGTTCTTTCTCTCTTAAGAAAAGACAAAAAAGAAAAAAGCCATTAAAATATGGAGTCCTGTTTCTTGGTTACTGCCTTTGCACTTCAATGTTACGTGACAAACTATTAAAAACTAATCTTTGTGCTTTGCAGAAGCACTGTCCATGTTCACTGCCCCACCAAAATCTTCCCAGAGTTCATCACTGTGCCTGATACCCAGCAGGTATTCGAAACTGACCTTCATCCATGTGTTTGCTGTATGCATAGAAAGTATTCCAGTGGAGAGCGACCTATGCCAACTCCCAGTGAGGTCTGTGGACACAGTAGTAAATCAAAACCAATAACAAAAGCTGTATCTAAAAAAATACAAGTGTCTCTGAACCCCAGTCCTCTCATATATGAGACAGAGATCAGGTTGGAGATGCAGTGTGTAGTGAATTACTTATGTAAATGTATTTGCCCTGTTGTTGACTTAAAAACAAACTTGCACAAGGGGTATAGCCCAGTGGAACAGAACTTGCCGAGCATGTAGGAGGCCCTGGGTGCATCCCGAGAATAAGAAACAATTTTATTTTCATAAAATGTTTTAAGAAAACTATTGAGGGTTATGAGGAGACCTATGTCTAACTATAGCATGTATAGTAGAAGCAAGAAGTCATCTCTCTAGAGTGTTAATGTTTAGTACGCTTAACATTTGCAAGTGAAGCTTCAGCCTTTTATAGTATTGGATGCTGCCTTACACCATCTGCAGTGTCAATCTGTGTTCCAGTGTGAGGCACTGGACTGTTTAGAAAGAGCAGCCTGCGGGACCACTGATATGTTTCCGAATAATATTTTCATGGGTTATAATATTACCCTCCTACAAATGACCACACTTGCTATTTCACAGTTTCTATGGGTCAGCAATGTAGGGGGAGCTGACGATCACTCCTAAGATAACCACATTTGTGTTCAGTGAGCACCTGTCTCCATTCTTCCTATCCTGTCCTTTGCACACCTGCGTTTCACTGGTTTTGCCTTCAACCATGGATTGTCTGGGGCCCAGGACAGCCTCCTACGTGGCTCATTCACAAGACTGACAACCTGTGCTTACTGTTGGTGGGAGATCTCAGTTTCTTTCAATAGGGATCTATAAAATTCCCGAGTGTCCCCAGGGCATGACAGCTGACTTTGTTTGTCCAGAGAGAGGTCCAATGGCGCACAACATAGAAGCTTCAATAACTTTTATGATCTAGAAGTTATTGATTAGAAGTGACACTCACTGCATCTGCCCTATTCTGCTGATTATGAAAACCAACCCTGTTCATTATGGGAAAGGAACCACAAAACATATATTCCAGGAAATAAGAAACAGGGACAGCTACTTCGACAGCTGGGAAACTGATCTGCAAACCATCTCATCATTATGTCTGTCAAACCTCAAAACTAGTGCTCCGTGCTCCATCTGCACTTTAGACAAGCCTTTCAGGACTGAATGATCTAAAGTTTGAGAACAATCGCTCTATTGTACTTAAGCATGTCTACCTAGTCTTCTATACAAGTGTAAAAGTATTGACATTATCATGAATGATTGCTCTGGGGAACAAGATTTAGGGTTAGGAGTGACAAGTCTCTGCTACTTTTTTTTTTAATAGGAAATCATTTTAAGTGTTATTATGCAATCCTTATAGAAGTTTCCTGTAATGTCTGAACCTCTTTGGACTCTAAGACAGAAAGAACAGGTTATAGAATACAGATTCTAAACACGGAAGCCGTCTTCTGCTACATTAAGACAGTAGCTAATTCTGTGGAGTACCACTAAAGGAAAAACACCTGTTCTGGCTTGCCATGTTCCTCTTCAAAGAACTGGAAGCTAATCAAGAAGAGGCAAGGTGGCCCAGTTTTACTTCCCCACCCCTCCTTTCTGTACGCTTACATGCCTACAGGATAAAGTAGGCATTTTGGAGAGAACTTGGTGGGGCAAGTTAGTGAGGGTGGCCTTGTTTTAACAACCCAATAGCTTCCATTGTCCTACTTTCAACACCTTTTAATACAGCCCCACACCATTTAGAGAGAGGTTTCCAGATCAAAACTCCCCAGTTGATTTCCATTGGTCAAGGCCATACGCGGATCAGAATTCTGTCTAAGGATTTTATCCAAAGTTAGGCCCTGACAACAAGGAGAAGTAAAGAAAGACGAGGAGAGGTGAGAGAAGAAAAGGAATGAGACAGAGAAAGTTCCTTAAGATGAGCAACAGAGCAACAATCTAGTCTTTGCTAGATTGACTGAGTTTTATAATGTCCCATTATCGGTACTTCTCTGTTCTCCAGGAAGGTTTTGAGAAAGAGGGAAGCTGACACCCCAGATTCTGTGCCTACAGTCATATTTGTGTTCATTGAGTACCTGTCTCCATATTTCCTCCCTTGTCCTTTGCACACTTTTGTTTCACAGGGAATAAAGCACCCACTTTGAATTTACCTGGCTAAACAGTGCAAATGAATTACTAGGTGCAAGGCCACGAACAACCTTAAGATCCTTGATTCATGCCCGTTAATAAGACACGTATTAGCATTTTCCTGATGAACGGCCTATTGTAGACAAGTATTCTGAAATAGACATGAATTTGTAGACACTATTAAAAACATCAGAGCTTTAATATTATATAATGTATATAAAAATTGGCTTACCCAAAATGTACTGGCTTAGTAGGCTTAAAAGTGTTTACTCACTGCTGGTCTACAAAGACTTAGGTGACAAAGCCATGCTCAGTGAAAAGGTGATGATTATTGACATAAGATATGCAATAAGTCTTTAATATCTAGTTCATATGATCTAGGTAGCCTAACCAATGATATTAGTGTCTTGGTATTGTGGAAAGGAAAGCCCTTGAATGCAAATACTGCAGTGCCAGGAAACACTTTTACTGTTGTGGAATATTAGTTAAAGATATGTTACATTTGTTTATACTGTGGAACATTTGTGTCACTATACAAAGATGTGTTACATTCTTTTATGTTGCATTTGATTAACTCTATGAAGCTGTACTTTGCTGTCTAAAACACCTGATTGGTCTAATAAAGGGTTGAATGGCAAATACTTAGATAAGAGAGGTATAGGTGGGACTGGCAGGCAGAGAGAATAAATAGGAGAAAAAAAAAAGAAGAGGAAAGAGCAAGAGAAGGAGAGAGGACACCAGGGGCCAGTCACCTAGCTACACAGTAAATCACAGAGTAAGAAGTAAAGAAAAGTATGTAGACTATAGAAGGATAAAGCCCAGAGGCAAGGGGTAGGTGGGATAGATTAAGAAAATCTGGCCAGAAACAAGTCAAGCTAAGACTGGGCATTCATAAGAAGTAAAAAGTTTCCATGTATTTATTTGAGAGCTGGACGGTGACCCCCAAAGATCTAAGAGTAAAGAGCAACAGAAAAAACCAATATTTTATAAATTAAGTTACAATTTAGGTATCATATGAATCACATCTTTTATAAGTACAATTCAATGGTTTTTAGAATATCAACAGTGCACACCACCACCGTTATCTAAGTCTAGAGTTCTCATCACTCCAAAAGGAAACCTTATTGCCATTACCCTCACTCTAATTTTCCTACTCTGCCATTTGTGGCAACCACTAATATGTTTTCCATCCAGATCTGCTCTTTCTGGACACTTCATAGAAATGGAGTCATATAATCTGCTAGCCTAATGTTTTCAAGGTTCATGTATTATGATAGTAATAGTCCTATATTACATAATATATAATATTTTGGCCATCCTTTTATTTATTTACTTTTGTTGTTGTTGTTATTGTTGTTGCTTGTTTGTATTTTTTGAGACAGGGTCTCTTGTAGCCAGACTGGCTTCAAACTTCCTAGGAAGCTAAGAATGGTCTTGAAATTTTGATCCTCCTGCTCCACTTCAAGGGTGCAAGGACGATAATCAGTGCTGCCATGTCCAGCTCATGTTGTTCTGGGGGGCAAGCCAGGGGCTGCAGGCATGCTAGACAAGCTCTCCACCTGCTGAGATATGTCCCTAGCCCTCATGAGAAATTAAAAAAAAATATTTGCTTCCCTTGTGTATGTGTGTGTGTGTTTGTATTTATTTGCTTATGAGTATGTAGACATATCACACACAGAGGCCAGAGAAGAACATTAAGAGTCCCTGGAACTGAGTTATAAATAGCTGCCGTGTGGATGTTGGGAACAGAACCCGGGTCCTCTTCAGGAGAAGCAAGTGCTCTTAAGCACTGAGTCATCTCTCCAGCAATGAGTATTTTTAGTATAAGTTTCAAAGTATAGAATTCATGCAGAAAAGGATGCCAATCATAAATTCATCTCTTGAAGAACCCTTGCCAAGAGAGCCACCAGCACCCAAATCAAGCAACAGGATATTACCAGAATACTCAGAGACTTGGAATCCTCTTACTCTCTCGTTTCTCTTCAACTACAACCTCGTCTACGCTATCAGTCAGTCTTGCCCTTTTCAACATCTTTTACAGATGGAGCCACAGAATTTGTCATCTTTTGTACTAAGTTTCTCTACTCTGTTCAATGTCTGTGAGGTTATTATTAGTTTCTTATGGTTGCTTCTGTTTCGGTGTTCTCTGGTTTTCCATTGTGCACACCAGAGTTTCATCATTAACTCTTGATGAATATTTGGGTTTCCAATTTTAGCTATTGTTAATGATGTCACTCTGAATTCTTCTATAGGTTTCTCCGTGACTATATCCACATTTTTCGTGTTTGTTTGGGAGTAAAATTGTTGGGCCTTAATGTATTCACGTGCTCAGTTCAGTAGATACTAATAGATAGTTTTCAAAAGGAGAAGGACTTTCTTCCCAGCAGTGCATACTTGCTACAGTTCCTTCCCTCTTCACCAGCACAATAGAGCGTCTGGCTATTTCATGTTAGCCATTCTAGGGTAAGTCTCCTACTCTCAGAATACAGTTAGCGAGTATTTACCTAGTGACTACTTAAAGTTTAGCACATTTTCACAGAACTATTGGCCATTTGGGAGCCCATCATTTCTGGGATGTCCATTTAATCTTTTCTTTCACATTTCTACAAGTCTGTTTATTCTAATTTAATTTTTAGAATTTCTTATGTCCCAGATCTGATTCTTTGGGGGAGTATATATACTTCCCCCTTTATTCCCTTAAGAGTATCTTTTGAAATGTCCTCAATTTGAATGTAATACAGTTCACCAGTTTTCCTATTATGATTAATGATTTAAAAAGTATTGCATTTAAGAAAACTCTTCAGATCATGAGATTATTGTTTTGATATTGAACTGTTGATTATTTTTTAATCACTCTATAAGTAAATATAGCTCTGTTGTGGTCAGATCAAGAGGGGCACACAATGAACTAAAGATGTCCTGAGGGAAACTGAAAGAAAATACCTATCTCATTTCACACAGGATGTCAGCACCCCTCAGATCTTTGCAGAATCCTCTCCGAGAGTCATTATGTTTAAGACAATGTGATTTAGAATCAGTGCAACTAGCATCCTCGTTATGTCTCGACTTCCTTTCCAGCTGGAAAGCGTCCTCTTTGTGGTAACAATTAGTTTTGACTCATTAATCTCTGTCTTTTCATAGAAGGAGAAATCACACTTCATGACGCAGTTTGTAACTGGGCCAGACGGGAGCAAGGAGCTTTCTGGGAAGGGCAGTTCAGCAGTGTTCGGCTAGATTTATCTCCCCATCGGAAGATGCCAAGTGTTTCAATTACCAATCTGGTGACACATACAGCATCATAATTTATGTTGTAGGGAGTCCAGGGGACTGGAAATAGAAATTAACCAGCTCTTCAATGGCTTTATAGTGTCGTATGAAACAGGACTTGCATGCATGTCATCGCCTATTCAAGGGTCACAATGCTTTCCATCGCTCACCCCAGTACACACAGTTCTGACATCAAATTGACAGCAGTGATTGACTCTGCTATTGTGCTGCAACGTGAAATGTAAAGCATGGTCGTCCTCTAACTTAATTGCTGCGAGACATAAGCTAAGCAGTACAAAGGCATGACTTTCTTAAGATTGGGGAGAAACTGGTAGATAAAGTACAGAGATGATAAGGAATGCTTATTAAAAACTGTCACTTATGAAGAATTAAGAATTTCTCAAATATTACCCAACGCATTTTTGCTAGACCATGCAACATGTCAACAAATGAATTTGCAAGAGTGTTTTCTATTACTTTTCAAAAAGGGTGAGCAATGTTGAAAGCAGCAGGAGAGAAGTGGCAAGACCGAAATGAGTGCCATGCGGAGGGGAACAGCTGCTCACCTGACCACAGTGTCCTCAGTGGAATGGGTGCCACATGGAGGGGAGAGCTGCTCACCTGACCACAGTGTCCTCAGTGGAATGGGTGACACGTCATGTGGAGGGGATAGTTGCTCACCTGACCCCCCCCCAGGATCTTGAGTGAATTGGGTGCCACATGGAAGGGACAGCTGCTCACCTGACCACCAGTGTCCTGAGTGGAATGGGTGCCACGTGGAGGAAATAGCTGTTCACCAGACTACCAGGTCCTCGGAGTACTGGGAAGGAGTCACAGAGTTGCCATGGTAGCTACTTGGAACAGCCCCCTTCTGGTCCGCTTTGCCAACTGAGGGCCTCGCCCTGATATTTACTGTATGGAGTTCTCATGGCAAACTCTTCTGCCTCAGATCTTAACTCCAGTGCCATTCCTCACAGCGGCCTTCTGACCCATGTAGGAGAGATGTTACCTTATGTTAGTCTCACAGCTAGTTACCTCCATGCAGACCAACCACTCATTTATTCTCTGGACTTTGTCACTAAGTCCGTGCCATCCCTGAGCACGCAGTCTGGCTGAGTCCTGTGTGAAGTGTGGACTTGGTCACTTGTTTGCCACTCTGCTCTCGAAGCCCGAAGCAGGGGCAGAGACTGTTGGTGATTAGACATTTGCGGAAATAAGGAGGAAATAAGAATATGGTTGAAAAATAATGACCTATATTTTAGAATATAAGTAATACACTTTTAATTGATTAATGCATTGCTATTGTTCTGAAGACAGACGTTTCTACAGTGGAACTGGAATGACTTATGAGTTGTCTAATAGCATGTGATAAATTACCCTAAAACTTAGCAGGTGGAAATAATCATTTCTTTTTTTTTTTAGTTTTTGAGGGTTTGGTATTTAGGGTGTCTAGCTCCCTGCTCCTCTGAGTCTCACGGGAGATTCTGGTCAGAGGAACTGGCATCTCTGAAGAATCTATGGTGACTTCGGGACTCAACTGAGGGCTCACTTGTGTTATTATGCAGGAAATGTCATTTATCTCAGGGTTGGCCTCTCTAAGGCACGGCCGTAAATGCAGCTTCTTCTGGAGCAAGAGATCCAAGAGATCCACAGAACAATAGGGACTATCAGAGCCTCTGAAAGCTACCTTTACAAATATCATATGTTCGTATGTGCAGACCCATGAGTCTCGCCACTGTGATTGCCTAAACATGACCTGACAAAGAATGACACCAACAGACGTGCTGATATGGATAGGGAAATGCTCACTAGGCCTCAACTCGAGACAAAGAACTAAGGACAACTCAGGAATGCTGAGAGTGAAAAAATAGTTTTTTTTTTCCCCACGGAAACATCCACAAATGGATTTTTCAATACCACTTGGTAGAAGAGGTCCATTGTATTGGCTTGTTTATGATGAGTCCCTACTAACTAGAGTAGTCTGGGAGGAGGCAACTTTACTTAGAAATTTGCTCCATAATATCAGGATGTAGGCGAGCATGTGGAGCATTTTCTCAATTAGTGAGCCATGCGAAAGGGCACAACACATTGTGGGTGATGCCACCAGTAGGATGGTGATACTGGGTTCTACAAAAGCAGAATGAATAAGCCATGAGGAAGTAGCCAGTAGGCACCAATCCTCTATGGCCTCTGCATCCAAGTTCCTGTGCTTGACTTCCTTCAGCAATGAATGTCGCAGCATAAGCCGGACAAACCCTTTTTGTCCCCAGTTCCTTTCGTTCATAGTGTTTCATCACAGCAAAACTTGAACATTCAGAACTACTGATAACAGGAAGAATGAGAGGGGGGATATGTGGTTTTTTTGAGAATGAAATGTTTCCGTTCTAGTGGATTCTTAAGCATGTTCTCCACATATTCAGCAGGTGAACTGGTTATCTTTTGGCATAATTGTTGCAGGGGTTAGTACACAGGTTGGTAGTGCTTGAGACGGGCTTTTGTAACCAGTTGTTTTCCTAGCCACTTTCTCCACTATGGATTTGCAGGAAGCAGGTTCTGAACCAGTCACGGTGTGTACTCCTCCTTACTTCACTGCTTCTCTCTGGGCTAGACCTCTGCAAGGGAGAGGTGGCGCTGGCATTAGAAAACAGCAGCCGCTTTTTGCTTTGTAAATTATCCCATCCATCATGAAATTATACTGTGTGTGTGTGTGGTTCAGACAGGATATTAAGAAGTTATTTCAATTTCCTTTTGTTTGTTGAGACTTGCTTTCTCTCCTATTATATAATCTCCTTTAGAGAAAGCACTAAGGCTGCTGAGAAGAATGCATATTCTACAGTGTGTGAATAGAACATTGTGTGGTTGTAAGGGCAGTTGATATTATGCCTCTTGACTCCAATGTCTTGCTATTTTTTGTCATGATGATGTGTCTATGAGTTAGAATCAGACATTAAAATTACCCATTACTGTGTTGGATCAATCTGACTTTGCATCTAGAAGAGTTGGTTGTATCAAATTGAGTGCACCTGTGGTAGGTGAGCATATATTTATAATTATACTGTCTTTTTGGTGGCTGTTCCCTTAGTCAATACAAAGTGAGTTTCTTTATTTCTTCTAAATAACTTTTTAAAAATCTGTTTTGTCAGATATTGTGGTGATGCCCACTTTGCTTTTTTAATCCCATTTGTTCAAAATACATTTTTCTTTCTTTTACTATCAGGTATTCTCTTTAATGGTGAAATGTGTTTCTCAAAGGTAGCAAATAGGTGGAATCTGTTTTTTGATTCAGTTGGCTGGTTGGTGTGGGACAATTGTCTATATTCTGTCAATTATGTTTTAAGTAAACGATGATTGGTCAGTAGCCAGGCAGAAAGTATAGGTAGGACAACCAGACAGGAAGTAGAGGCGGGTCAATGAGAACAAGAGAATTCTGGGAAGAGGGAAACTTCCTCTGCAAGCTGTGACTATGCCACTGAAAAAGGTACTGAGCCATGTGGCTAACACAGACAAGAATAATGGGCTAATGTACGTTATAAGAGTTAATAAGAAGCCTGAGCTAATGGGCCAATCACTTTATGATTAATGTAGACGTCTGTGTGATTTCTTTGGGACTTAACAACTGCAGGAACCAGGCAGGACAGAAAACCTCAGTCAACAGCTGGTCTGTATCTCTTTATTGGTGAATTAAGACAACTAATATTCAGAGTTATTATTGCAAGTCATTTTGTTGATATAGTGTCTGGTGTTTTCCTAATCCTTATTTGTCCTTCTAGACTCTCTTGTTGTTATTTTTTTCCTCTGTAGCCTTTTGGGTGTGTTTATTTTTATTTTTCAATCTGAATAATTCTTTGAGTGTTCACTGTAGAGCAGGCTTCATGGTCATAAATTACTTGAGTCTGCTTTTATTGAGCAAAGTTCTTTCTTTTTCCTTTAGTCATGGCAGACAGTTGCACAAAATAGCCTGGGTTGGTAGTTGGAGTCTTTTAAAACTTAAAGTACATTTTTTTAAGCTCTTCTGGCTTTTAAAGTTTCTGCTGAGAAGTCATTGTTTATTTTGATGGGTCTGTCTTGATATACGACTCCGTGTCTTTTTTCTTACAACTTTCAATACACTGCTTTGGTTGCTTTTTCTTCTTCAATATTTAGTGTCTTAATTATAAAGTAGTATGGGAATGTCTTTTCTGGTCCTATATATTTGGTGTTCTAGTCAATGTTCATCAGTTTTAGACTGTACCTTTTCAAGACATGTCAAACATCTCGCATATTCCATCCATATGTACTTAATAATTTATTTTGTCTTGGGCTGAATGCTCCAGTTCCCCTATCTTGTCTTTAAACCCTCATATTCTGTTTTTTTTAAATCTGATTTATTATATTGGTGAGTTTTCACTGAGGTTTGTGCTTAATATGTGGGGGATGGGACTACAAAAAGAAAATATCCATTGGAGATGGCAGGATTCTTCATTTCTCTGTAGACACTTTTGTAACCCATTAAGATTTTATTTCCAGATTTCAGTTTGTATCTTCTTCCCTATATGTTTCTTAATTAAACTCTTTTTTCATATCAGGCATTGACTTTTTTATTTCCTTAAGCTCTTTGATTGTGTCTTTAGGACTTTTTTCTCTTTGATTGCTTTTAATATCTTCATGATTCTTTGGAACTTTCTGTCTGGAATTTCATCTAAGACATTCATTTTGCACTGTTAATGTGAGATTGGTCATTTTGGGATGCTATGTGTTATCTTGGCTTTTTGTGGTACAGACGCTTTCACTTTGGGATGTGCATATCTGGAGCTGGACCATGAGTTGGCTTCCTTTGCATTTGTCAGTATTTCCAGTGGAAATGTTTGCAACGTGCAGGAGGGACTAGGATGTAGTGGGCTCAGCAAATCATTTTTCGTTGACTATTTACCAGGGTACCAGGCTCTAGCTCCATCTTTCTTCCTAAGAGTAGAAGATAACTCTTAAAAACTCTGATAAGGATGCTGATGTTAGCTCTCCACAGTTGAGGCCTTCTGGCGTGGGTGCAGGAGGGGAATGACTCGGTTCTGTTTAAGGGGAAAGCCACTGAGAGTTTGATCATAATCCAGTGCATATATAGATATCACAAACTGGACTTAATTTATTTTTATTAATTTTTCTTTTTTCTTTTGTGTGTAGGGGGTCACAGAGGTGGGGGACAGACATGGAAAGACTGGGAAAAGAGTGTGAACCTGGTGCATTATATGAAATTCCCTAAGAATCAATCAAAATTAAAAAAGAATAGAATGCTATCTGAAATAACAATCACTATCAAGAAGTATACTAACTATGAAAATAGAGTAATACTCAGCTGCAAAATTCCTTATGTTCCAAATACCTTATTACTCAAATCACTTGTTATGTACCTAGTCATGTTAGGGAGTAAATGAGCAACAATAGTTTTATGTGTACTAGTGTATTAATTATTAAGGGTATGAGTATGAAGAAAGAGAATAAAAAGCACAATAAAGCAGTAGTAGTGTTAATTTTGTAGAAAGTGAAAATGGTGAACATAAATAGAAGGATGAAGTGTAGGGATAAAGTAGTGTGAAAGATGGGGCAACTGTGCTCTCAGTCCATCTTCACCCCTAACAAGTCCTGCCCCCTTGCTGTCCTTGCTACTGTTTGTTTTTGACAAAGCCAGGATAGCAGGCCCATGGCTTTACAGGATTCTCTAGTTTCTGGTCTCATTAGAAGTGCCCAGGATTTCAGATATGTACAGGTGAATCTGGCTTCATGTGGGTTCTGGGCATTTGAAATCAGGTTGCCACACTCATGTGGCAAGTGCTCTACCCACTGAGAAATCATTCCATTACCTTCAATTTGTTATTATTATTGCCCCTTTAGAGCTTTCTTTATATGAAATCATGTCGTCTAAAATGAGAATTTGCTCCTCTATTTCTAATTTGTTTAGTGTTTTTTTTTTCTTTTTTAATGCTAGGAGTCTGTATTTTTTTTAATTCTTTCTCTATATACGGATTTTTATATTCTACTAATATAGTGTATCACATTGGTCTTTTTATGTTCAATTATCCTTGTGTCATTGGAAGAATTAGCATTTTGTCATAAGCCAAAGATCTTGTTAATACACTACCAAACTTGATTTACTCATATTTTGTTGATGTTTTTGCATTTAAATGCATAAAGGATACTAGATTGCCATTTTATTTTCTTCTTATAGCACCTGTGTTGGGTACCGGTGCAATTCTAGATAAATGGAATGAGTTGGGAAGTGCTTTTGTCTTGTCTTTGGAGCAGTGCTAGAACTGGAGTCACCTTTTCTTTGATTATGTATCAGGACGTAATAGAGAGATCCTGCACACCCTGCCTTTTCTTTGATTATGTGTCAGGACATATGAGAGTTCCTGCACAGCCTGCCTTTGCTTTGTGGGAAGTCTTCAATAACAAATAGAATTGCATTTTCTTTTGAATGTTTGCTAGGACTGGATCATTTAGATACACCCACAGTTTTCGCTGTCTTCTTGAGTCAGCTTTGGAAGTCTGTGCATTATCCATTTCCCCACAGTAGTTTTACTCTTCGGCATAGACTTGTTCACAACCTTCTATAATCCTTAAAAGTGTTCATGATATTCTCTTTTAATCCTTTTTATTCATATTATTTTAAATAGCATCACTGCTTTCTTTTATACTCTTAGTAACTTTTGTATTGGCTCTGCTTTTTGCTCAATTTTGATAATGATTTGCCAATTTAGCTGATCAAAGGAACCCATTATTTGTCCTTATTAGAATTTTAAGAATAAATTATATGTACTTTTCGAGTTCATTTCTGGGTAATAATAGAGTTAAAAAATAAATGTTGTGTTTCTCCTTGGTTCATTTCTAATTATTAATTAGTTGTAAAGATTACTTTTCTCTATTCCCTTCCTTTGTTGTTTCTTTGCTTAAAAAATGTGTACAACATGCTATTTTGAGATATATGTATATATTGTAGCATGGACAAATTCAGGTACTTAAAATAGACATTGCTTTATATTATACTTTTATCACTTGTTTTGTAGTAAAAACACCAGAAATCCCTTCTCTCAGCAGTTTTCTAAGTATGAGTGCTATAATTAATTAAATTATAAGGAAGAAAACTAAAGAGTACAATAGAGTGTTACTAAACATAGTCACTGTTGTTCAACAGATCGCAAGAGCTTACTCCTGTCTGATACTTTGTACTCATTGACCAACATCTCTCCAATTCTCCATTACACAAAACCCTTGGTACATTCCAACATCTATGAGCTTTGTTGCTTATGGTGCTATTGGGCATTTGACCCTAGTTCACTTAGGCACGCTAGCACTGAGATACATCCCCAGCCTTATTTCATGTTTAATTTTGAGATAGGATGTCATTAAATTGTCCAGATTGACCTTGAACTCACTAGTAGCACCGGCAAGCCTTAAATTTTAAATTTTCGAGGACTGAGCCAGCGACCTCGGCTGGAGCAGGCCTGGGACAGTGAACTCCATGTGAGCAGGAATGCATCCAGACCAGGAATATTTGCGGAATCAGGACTGGAGCTGGTCTTAGACAGCAAACTCAGCGTGAGTGAGAATGGATCCAGACCAGGTACATTTATGGAAACAGGACTGAGCCAGTGACCGAGGTCAGGGAAGACCTGAGACAGCAAACTCCACAGAAACTGGTACAGGGGAACAACCACTGGCGGAGTGGGCAGCAACCAGAGACCTCTGGGGGTCCAGCCATTAGTCTGGGACCTATGAAGGTGTAGGCAGGATACAGACACCTCTGTGTGTTGGGGTGCGAGTCTGGGACCTTCGAGGGAGCAGGTCCAGGCATCAGTCTGGGACCTCTGAGAAACTAGGCTTGAGCCAGGACATGTGTGGGTCAGAGCATGAGTATGGGACCTCCAAGAGAATAGGAAGGAACCAGAAAGGAACCAGAAACCTCAGATCCAGGCATAAGTCTGGGACCTCTGAGGGAGTAGGCCTGAGCCAGATCTTCTGCAATCCAGGCACACCGGAGTCTGGGACCTCCAAGGGTGTAAGTTGGAGCCAGAGACCTTTGTGGGAACAACCCCAAGCCAGGAACCTCTGTGGAAGAGGATCCAGACCACATTTACAGAAATGGGCCCAAGTCGGCAACCTAGGCCAGAGCAGGCCTGAGAAAGCAAACTCCACGGGAATGGAACAAACCCTGAAAGCGCTAAGTGACCTTCAGAACACAGAGTGACCAACAGAGTGACTGGAACCCTGACACTGACTGCACCACGAGGAGCAGCCATCTGATCCTTGGATCTACTGGCACCTGGAAGATTGACCACTAGAGTCACAGACAGCCCCAACTACACCAATTAGAGGAAAAGGTGGGTAGACAAGGTAAGAACACACACAACACCACAAAGAGCAACACGACACCCGTAAAAATCTAGTGACCCTACAACATCAAGGCTTGAACAACCAACTATAGATGAGGCAGAAGAAAATGACCTAAAAATAAGTTCAGGAGAATGTTTGAGGCTCTTACAGAGGAAATGAAAAATTCCCTCAAAGAAATGGAGGAAAAGACAAACCAAAATATTGGAAGACATCAACAAATTCCTTAAAGAAAAGCAAGAAAAAAAAAAACCAATCAAACATATGAAGGAAACTATTCCGGACTTGAAAACTGAAACAGAGACAATAAAGAAAATACAAGCCAAGGGAATCCTAGAAACAGAAATCATGAGAAAATGATAAGGAACCACAAATGCAGGCATAAACGCAGAATACAAGTTATGGAGGGGAGAATTTCAAGCACTGAAGATATAATAGAGGAAATAAACTCATCAGTTAATGAAAACATTAAATCTAACAAAAGCTTAACCCAAAATATCTAGGAAATATGGGACACCATGAAAAGACCAAACCTAAGAATAATAGGTATAGAAAAAGGGGAAGTTCAACTCAAAAGCACAGAAAATATATTTAACAAAATCACAGAAGAAAACTTTCCCAACCTAAAGAAAGATAAGCCTATGAAGATACAAGAAGCTTACAGAACACCAAATAAACTGGATTTAAAAAAAAAGTCCCCTCGTCACATAATAATCAAAACTTTAAATACAAAATAAAGAAAGACTATTAAGAGTTGCAAAGGAAAAAGGCCAAGTAACATATAAAGGCAGACCTATCAGAATTACCCCTGACTTCTCAATGGAGACAATAAAAGCCAGAAGGTCCCAGTCAAGTGTTATGCACACATTAAGAGACCATGGATGCCAGTCCAGATTACTATACCCAGCAAAACTTTCAATCACCATAGAAGGACAAAACAAGATATTCTACGACAACACCAATTTAACCAATACCTAGCCACAAACCTAGCCCTACACAAAATACTAGAAGAAAAACTCCATCCCAAGAAAGGTGGCTACACCAACAAAAACACACACAATTGGTGATCTCATAGCAGCAAATCCCGAAGAAGAAAAAAATGCACAAATTAATATCACCAAAAATGAAAATTAAATTGGCAGGAGATAGCAACCACTGGTCATTAATATTTCTTAATATAAATGGACTCAACTCACCTATAAAAAGATACAGGCTAACAAATTGGATACAAAAACAGAATTCATCCATCTGCTGCATACAAGAAAAATACCTCAACCTCAAAGACAGACATGGCTCAAAGTAAAGGGTTGGGAAAAAATTTCAAATCAAATAGACCTAAGAAACAATCTGGTGTAGCTATCCTAATATCTAACAAAATAGACTTCAAGCTAAAACCAATCAAAAGAGACAAAGAAGGACATTTTATATTAGTCACAGGAAAAATCCATCAAGAGGAAATATCAATACTGAACATCTATGCCCCAAATACAACTAGGCACCCTCCTATGTAAAAGATACCCTTTAAATCTTAAATCATACCTCAAACCCCACACACTAATAGTGGGAGACTTCAACACTCTACTCTCATCACTAGACAGGTCAGTCAGACAAAAAAATTAACAAAGAAATAAGAAAATTAATAGGTTTTATGACTCAAATGGACTTAACAGACATCTATAGAATATTCCATCCAAACATAAAAGAATATACCTTTTTCTCAGCACCTCATGGAACCTTCTCAAAAATTGACCACATACTCGGCAACAAAACAAACATCAACAGATACAAAAAAAATTGAATTAACCCCGTGAATCTTAGAGGATCACCATGGCTTAAAACTAGAATTCAACAACAACACTAATTCCAGAAAGCTCACAAACACATGAAAATTAAACAATGCTAACCTCAATCATCAATGGGCCAAGGAAGAAATAAAGGAAGAAATTAAAGACTTCCTAAAATTCCATGAAAACGGCCACACGACATATCCAGATTTATGGGACACAGTGAAATCAGTGTTAAGAGAAAAGTTCATAACACTAAATGCCTACATAAAGAAGCCGAAAAACATCTCACACGAGTGAATTAATAGGACATTTGAAAATATTAGAACAAAAATAGCAAACTCATCCAAGAGAACTAGACAGCAGTAAATAACCAAATTGAGAGCTGAAATCAACAAAATAGAAACAAAGAAAACAATAGAAAGAACCAATGAGACAAAGAGTTGGTTCTTAAGAAAATCAACAAAATAGACAAACCTTTATCCAAAATAACCAAAAGGCAGACAGAGGATATCCAAATTAATCAATTTAGAAATGAAAAGGGGGACATAACAACAGACATGGAGGAAATCCAGAGAATCACCAGGTCATATTTCAAAAACCTGTACTCAACAAAATTGTAAAACTTAAAGGAAATGGACAACTTTCTGGATAATTATCACTTACCAAAATTAAATCAAGGCCAGATAAGCAAATTAAACAGACCTATAACTTCTGAAGAAATATAAACAGTCATCAAAAGTCTCCCAACTAAAATAAGCCCAGGACCAGATGGTTTTAGCTCAGAATTCTACAAGATTTTCAAAGAGGAACTAATACCAATCCTCCTAAAATTGTTCCACATAATAGAAACAGAAGAAACATTGACAAATTCTTTTTATCAGACTACTATTACCCTGATACCTAAACCACAGAAAGACATTACAAAGAAAGAGAATTACAGACCAATCTTACTTATGAACATAGATGCAAAAATACTAAATAAAATACTTGCAAATTGAATCCAAGAACACATCAGAACCATCATCCACCATGATCAACTCAGCTTCATCCCAGAGATGTAGAGATGGTTCAACATACAAAACTTTGTATGTTGTAATCCACCATATAAACAAACTGAAAAATAAAAACAACATGATCATCTTATTAGATGCCAAAAAAACCTTTAGACAAAATACATCCCTCATGATAAAGGTCTTGAAAAGAGTAGGTATACAAGGAACATACCTAAACATAATAAAGGCAATATCCAGCAAGCTAACAGCCAATATCAAACTAATTGGAGAGAAACTCCAAGCGATTCCACTGAAATCAGGAACAAGACAAGTTTGTCCAATCTCTCCATATCTATTTAATATAGTTCTTAAGGTCTTACCTAGAGCAATAAGACAACAAAAGATCAAAGGGATACAAATCTGAAAAGAAGAAGTCAAACTCTCAGTATTTGCGGATGATATGAAAGTTTACATAAGCAATCCCAAAAATTCTACCAAGGAAATTCTACAACTAATAAACACTTTCAGTAATGTAGCAGGATACAAGATTAACTCAAAACAAATCCATAAGCTTCCTTTACACAAATGATAAATGGGATGAGAAAGAAATCAGAGAAACATCACCCTTCACATTAGCCACAAATAGAATAAACTATCTCGGAGTAATTCTAACCAAACAAGTGGAAGACTTGTATGACAAGAACTTTAAATCTCTGAAGAAAGAAACTGAAGAAGACAGCAGATAGTGGAAAGATCTCCCATGATCTTGGGTAGGTAGAATTAACATAGTAAAAATGGCAATCTTTCCAAAAGCAATCTACAGATTCAATGCAATGCCCATCAAAATCCCAGCAAAATTCTTCACAGATATCAAAAAACAGTACTCAACTTCATATGGAAGAGCAAAAAACCCAGAGTAGCCAAAACAATCCTGTACAATAAAAGAACTTCTGGAGGCATCACAATCCTTGACTTCAAACTCTACTATAGAGCTAGCTACAGTACTGAAAACAGTGTGGTATTAGCATAAAAACAGACAGAAGAAACAATGGAACCAAATCAAAGATCCAGATATTAATCCACACACCTTCGGACACCTGACTTTTGTTAAAGAAGCAAAAAAATATCAAGTGGAAAAAAGAAAGCATCTTCAACAAATGGCTCTGGCATAACTGGATATCAACATGTAGAAGAACGAAAATAGATCCATATCTATCACCATGCACAAAACTCAAGTCCAAATGGATCAGAGACCTCAACATAAAGCTAGCCACACTCAACCTCATAGAAGAATAAGTGGGAAGTACACTTGAACTCATTGGCACAGGGAACCACTTCCTAACTACAACCCCAGCAGCACAGACACTGAGAGAAACAATTAATAAATGGGACCTCCTGAAACTGAAAAGCTTCTGTAAAGCAATGGACACAGTCAACAAGACAAAATGACAGTCTACAGAATGGGAAAAGATCTTCACTAACCCCACATCAGAGAGATGTCTGATTTCTAAAATATACAAAAAAACTCAAGAAATTGGTCATCAAAAGAATAAATAATCCAATAAAAAAATGGAGTAAAGACTTAAACAGAGAATTCTCAACAGAGGAATCTAAAGTGGCTGAAAGACACTTAAGGAAATGCTCAACATCCTTAGTCATCAGAGAAATGCAAATCAAAATAACTCTGAGATTCTCTCTTACACTGCAAGAATAGCCAAGATCAAAAACACTGATGACAGCTTATGCTGGAGAGGATGTGGGGTAAAGGGGACACTCCTGCATTGTTGGTGAGGGTGCAAGCTGATACAGCCCCTTTTGATATCATTATGGTGATTTCTCAGAAATTTAGGAAACAACTTTCCTCAAGACCCAGCAATACCACTTTTGGGTATATATCCAAAAAATGTTCAATTGTGCCACAAAGACGTGTGCTCAACTATGTTCATAGCAGCATTATTTGTCATAACCAGAATCTGGAAACAACCTAAATGCCCCTCAACCAAAGAATGGATAAGGAAAATGTGGTACCTTTACATAATAGATGGCTAAACAGTAGACAAAAATAATAATATCTTGAAATTTGCAGGCAAATGGATAGAGCTAGAAAACATCATATTGTGTGAGGTAACTCACACCCAGAAAAATAATTATTATATTTACTCACTTGTAAGTGAATTTTAAACACAAAGCAAAGAAAACAACCCTACAAATCACAATCCCAGAGAACCCAGACAGCAATGGGAGATATACATGGATCTACATAGGAAGTAGAAAAAGACAAGATCTGCTGAGTAAATTGGGAGCATGGAGACCATGGGAGAGGATTGAAGGGGAGGGGTGAAGTTGGGAGGGGAGCAGAGAAAAATGTAGAGCTCAATAAAATAAAATAAAATAAAGAGCTAGTTTCAGGACACACTCCAAAGAAACAGCAAAACCCCGACTACAGGGGAAAAAAGAAAAAGAACAAGGAAGAAAGAAAGAAAGAAAAAAAGATGACCCTAGGGATTGTGGTTCAGTTGGTAGAGAACTTGCCTAGCATACTGAAGCCCTGGTTGATTCCAGAACTGCATAAACTGAACATAGTGGTGTATAACTTTATTCCTACATGTCAGCGATAAAGTAAAAAGATCAGAAGCTCATGGTCATCCTTGGCTACATCATAAATTCATGGGTAGCCTGGGCTTAAGACCCAATCTCAAAAGCAAAAAGAGCCTTAAACCAGGCAGCAAGGATATATGTAAATAGCATTGCTGACCAGAGTTTGGGGATTCAGAACACAACAGGCCCTGTGATGTCAGATGGTCAGACATATGCGGTGCCAGAGACCATGTGAGACCTTGTAGAGTAGGAGGGAAGCAGGACGTGGGAAGGGGAGATAAGGACAAGGATATTTCAGGGGACCATCTGAGGCACAGAGGCCTGGTGTAGGAGTTCCTTCTGTTTGTGTGTTGCTTTCATTGATTAATGAATAAAGAGACTGCCTTGCCCTAGTTGATAGGGCAGAACTTAGGTAGGCGGAGAAAACAGAACTGAATGCTGGGAGAAAGAAGGGCAGAGTCAAAGAAGCCATGGATCCTCTGCTTGAGATGGACACCAGTTAGAATCTCTGGTAAGCCACTGCTACGTGGCGATACACAGATTAATGGAGATGGGTTAAACTAATATGTAAGAGTTAGCCAATAAGAAGATAGAGGTAATGGCCAAGCAGTGTTTTAATTAATACAGTTTCTTTGTGGTTATTTCATGTGTAAGCTAGCCGAGTGTCCAGGTGTCCGGGACAAACAAGCGGGCCCTCCTTGCAACAGAGGCCAGGTGTGTCTGCTGGCATGGGGAGAGCTCAGGAGTGCAGCAGGGAGAAGGTGAGGAGGCTGTTGCCTCCTGCTGAGGCCTTTCCACAGCTGCCTGAGGTGTGCTGGAGATGATCATATCCCTAGTAGAGTGTGTGCTTGTTCCTCATCTGACTTGGCATGCTGTCACAAGCCTGGCTCTTCTGGGTTCTGTACCTGAGGCACTTTACAGCATGGGACTATACCCCTGAGGCTGCAGCAGCAGGCAAATGGATCTTAAGGTCTCCATGTGTCCGTCTTTCCTGGTTAGTTTTTATTGACAGGAGAGAAGGGAACCCTAATTAAGAAAATGTCTTCTTAATATCAGGTTGTAGGCAAGTTGTTAGGGCATGTACTTAATTAGTGCTTGATGTAGGAAGGGACAGATTATTGTGGGTGGGACCGTCCCTGGGCTGAAATTCCTGGGTGCTGTAAGAAAGTGGGCTGAGCAAGCCATGAGAAGCAAGACAGTAAGCAGCACCCTCCATGGCTTCTGCACCAGCTCCTGCCTCCAGGTTCCTGCCCTGTGTGAGTTCCTGTCCTTAATGCCTTTGATGACGAACAGTGATCAAGCATAGTCAAATAAACCCTTCCTTGCCAAGTTAAAAAAAATAAAATTCTCCTCCTTCAGCCTCCCAAGTAACTGGGATTGAAGGACTGAAGGCTTTTGTCACCAGACCATGCTCAACTTTTTTGTTTTAAATGTTCATTTTTTAAAAATAGATCCTCATGCTCTGTGTCAAAAATGAAAACAAACATTTAAATAATGCAACAGCAGTTTATAAAACTGCTAAAAATAGTTTTCAAATAGTGAATCAATAAATATAGTGGTTCCACAAAAACAATTTCTTTTGTCAATTACAAATGGGAAGTACTGCACCATATCAACTGTGCAGAGCATGGAAAATGCCCCCCGAGACCTCGTCTAGATAAAGAAACCTGTGTCATTTGGTTCAGTCCAAATTTCTCTAGATGTAGATATTCATGATATTCACTTTTAATTTTTTGGAAAATTTTTTTTATTGTATTTGCATTTGTGTATGTCTGTGTATGTCATGCGTGTTCAGGAGTCTGTGGAGGTCAGAAGAAAGAAGGCTTTGGATCCCCTGGGTCTGAAGCTGCAGGTGTTACCTGCTGTAGGTGCCGGGACCCACACTTGAGTCCTCTGGCACTCTAAGTATAAATGGTATGTGTCAATTAAAATTATAGGAAGAAAATTAAAGAGTTCAATAGAGTGTTACTAACCACTCTTAAAAGCCAAACTATCTCTCCAGCCCTGAAGTCTGTCTCTAAAGGAGCAGCTATCAGGCACATTTTCTTACTGAATATTGTTTGGAAAATACTAAACAGTGACAAATGACTTACATGGGAAAGCTGAGGTTTTGTGGCTGGCATGACATCACACAACTTGTGTGCAAACTGGGTTTTGGATTTAGGTCTGATGCAGAAATTTGTTCTTTCTAGTGTTTTATATGGACTCCCAAAGATACATTTTCTAATCCATCTGAGATCTAAAGTTGTACTTGCAAAAAACAAAACAAACAAAGAAAAAAAATCAGGCAAAAATAACCTCAAAAACAAAAACAAAAACAAAAAAACAAACAAAAAAACCCCACTGAATTTGCAAGGTGCAAATAAAAAGGGAAATTACAATTTCCCAAACTCCAAAATGTGATCCAAATATCCAGAAACGGACTCAGCCATGATTATCAGAGGATTTCTGGCTGATAGATAAAAATCTGCATTCCTCAGGAAATTGTGAAGTCAGTTCCTCTCTGCCAAAATGAGTCATTTCCCTTATCACTGGCAGAAGGGACACATGGGTATCCGTGGTAGCTATTAGTATACCAGAGCACATGCTGGTCTCCACACTCCCTTAGTATCCTGAGTACCTGCTACACATTTCAGAGTCCATGCTCTTCTCACCTCCTCTTCTACCCGAAACGTCTATAACTCACTGAATTTCCCTCCCCAACAGCTTCTTGTTCTTAAACTTCTATTATTTTCATGATTCTCTCTCTCTCTCTCTCTCTCTCTCTCTCTCTCTCTCTCTGTCTCTCTCTCTCCCCCACTGCTATGACTCTGCTTCTCTGCTATGTTGTCTCTATTCATCCCCTGCTGTTCTTCCCTCTCTCACAGACAGTCCTGGCCATGTCCAGTCTGATGGCCATGTTCAGTCTACTTCTTTCCCTTTATATTCTGGATTCTTCCAGATGCCATTAACTATTCTCTCTCTCTCTCTCTCTCTCTCTCTCTCTCTCTCTCTCTCTCTCTCTCTCATAAAAACCTTCCCCTTAAGCATACTATGGAGTGGTAATGTCAGTTTATACATCTGGGGCTGAACACCAGGCACAAATGGACCCCTTCCCAAGGGTCCAACCTCTCCTAACTGAACCAAGATGGCAGTCATGTGGTCAGTTTATACAAAATTCACAGGCTACTTTTCATGTTTTCAAGCTACCTGTCCTCTAATCAAATTTTGTGAGTGAGGAATCTCCTGGCTACATGTCATGGCTTATGTCAGTAACAAGATATAACTTGAGAGTAATCCCAAAGGCTGTGCCAATGTATTTACTCAATCAATTCATTAAATATTGGAGCATCTACTATGTGTCAGGTACTGTTTGGGGTACACAAAGTATGTAAAGTAAGCAAACAGATTAAAATCCCTTCCTTTGGGTTTTTTTTTTTTGTTTAATGAAAGAGAGAATGATAATCTGTTAGCATAACAATAAGAATTTTTGCTTTAGAAGGTACCATAGAAAATAATAAAATAATTTAAAATAATATAAACCATTGTGTGTGTAGAGTGGGAGAGGTGTGATCAGGAGGTCAAGAAAGCCATCTGTGATACTATATTTGGGTATAGCCAATGGGCAAAGAAATTATGTGGAAGGCAACTTTTAGGACTGGTGAGTGGCTCAGCAGGTTAAAAGGCTTGTCGAAAAGCTCAATTTCCAGTACTCATGTAGTAAAGGGAAGAAATGACTCCTGCAAGTTGTCTCCTGACCTCCACATTCACACTACATCACAATGCATACTTACACACTTGCATCCGTACTCATGGACATGAGTGTACACACACACACCATGAAAATAAGTAAATTAAAACATTTTAAAAATCAAGGCAAGGTTTAAAAGTATATTTAAAGAAAATAAAGGAATACGCCATGTGGATCTGTAGAGAGACATTTACATGAAGGAAAAGGCCGCTCTAAAGTCCTATTAGTAGTTGTTTATGTCATGTCCAAGGTCAAGGTTTGGAGTTGGGAGGTGGGACTGTAAGACCAATATCTTGGAGGTTAAGAGCTCTATTTGCAGTGAAGAGTAAGTTCCTGTTTGTCTTATATATGTTTGACCCATTTGCTTAGGAGAGAAAAAGAGTATAGAGAGTTATAAAAAGAAGTAAATGGTTTATAAAAAAATAAAACAGTCTTTAAAGAAACAGAGTACAGATTAGTCATAGATTAAAAGGAGTAAAGAAAAATAAGCCATGTAGAGATGGAAAATTCCCAGAGTCAGGATTATGTATATTATTGTGTTTTCTTTGGATTTTTTGACTGCAGAAGAACATTTGATTCTGGGGATTGCTAATTTAAACCAATATATATACTTTTAAGGTATCTTGATTTCAAAATATGGATCTAGGGATATGTTGCTTTAGAAAAGAACTTCTTTTGTTTTCACAGAGGATGAGAACCTGTGGAATCTTCCCAGATTAATGTGGTTTGATGGACCAAGACCTCCTGAAAGGTCACTGTGAACACCCCTGAAAATTATTTCATCCAACAAAAAGCAGGAATCAGATTGGAGAGAACTATGCCCATATTCCCAAATATTGTTTCTAAATATTTGTTTACATTTAAAGGGTATATGCTATAGAGTTGGATACTTTGCATTAGTATGAATCTTGGTTTATTGATACAAATTTAAGGTCAATTTTATTATATATTTCTTCTCTTGATTAAGGTATTGTGCTTGTGCAGTTCATCTAAAAATGAAATGTGTAATTAAGAAATATAGATTAATAGATAATCATCTATAGTAGTCCAGTTTGTAGTCATGTTAGTTAGATTTTCTAGATGTTCAGAGATATATTTCAGTTACATAGGTATTCTTCATATCTTTCAGAGACCTTCAGAATATGGCATTTAAAATGTTTTAAGAACTTAGGACTTTTCATGACAATGAGACACATCTGCTCCTGGCAGCACCAAGCTACTTCAAGAGGAAGATGGGCACCAAAGAGGCTCCTCATGGCGTCTGATAGCCATTTGGGCAAGAAACTGCTCTTGCCTGGACTGCTTAATGAACTGGACATGCAGGACCCGCAGAAAAACGACTGCTGAACTTGCCTAAAGGTAAGATGATCCTTCAGGGTGACTGCTTCATGATTTAGTCTGCTTGATATTCTACAGTACACAGAAGAAAGTAACTGGCAAACTGCCAATATTGGCAGAATGGTCTTTCAAATTTCCTGCTTTGTGAAAAAGTCTGCTGGATACTATGGGCCTGTAGGCTGACGATGAATGCCCCAAAGGTATAGAAGACTGTCTAGGCAGTAAGCTGTCTCTGTCAATTCTAAAGTTTTGGAAGTTGCTTACAGTGCACTTCCTGTTTACTTAGCTAATATTACATCCTTCTGGAGTCTTTGATGGAGTTGAAGAATTTATAGTTATAATTTTCCTTAGTTATGATAAAATATAAAGTAGATATAACTATTGTAACAGTAATTGTTGCTTGATATCTCTTTTATTATTATGTAATTTTATTATGTGAAAGTTAAAACCTTCCTTTTTATTTAAAATGGGAGGTGATGTGAGATTCCCCTCTGTATGCTTTAAGTATCATGGGTAATAAAGGAACTGCTTTGGGCGTACAGCAGAGCTATAGGGGAACAGAGCTAGGTGGGGGGAAACTAAAGAGAATGCTGGGAGAAAGAAGGACAGAGTCAGAGAGAAGCCATGTAGCCCCTCTGGAGACAGACGCCATCACTTTCGCCGGTGAGCCACAGCCACATGGAGATACAAAGGCTAATAGAGATGGGTTAAATTAATATGTAAGAATTAACTGATAAGAAGCTAGAGCTAATGATCCAAGTAGTGATTTAAATAATACAGTTTCTGTATGATTATTTCAGGGCTGAGCAGCCAGAAACAAACAAGTAGTCTCCTTACAACAAAGCATTCGAATTTTTACATCAAAAACTTGTTATGGTATAAAAATTCTTTGCTCTGACTTTAGCCAAGAGTTTAAGTGATTTGACTTTGTTTGATTTTGAGCAGACTGAGTATCTCCTTTCAGACTCCTCAGTTCCATGTGACATAGTTAAGAGATGTAGTTGCTTTGGAAACAAATAGGTCTGGTTTTAAATCCTGCCATTTGATTGCTGAATGACTGAGTAGAGCTAATTTTGGGTTGTGGTGAGAATTAGAGAACACAAAAGAGAAAACACATTATTTCCATTCCTGATTGTTGGTCAGTTCAATCCCTCAAGGCTAGCGTGCCACCACCCACAGGCTTAGAGAGCTGTTCACAGTTAAACCTAGGCGATTCCCTGCCTCTAAATCCCGCAGACTGTGATAAATGAGATGATTAAAAAACTGTTGAATAGCCTCAGGTGCACAGCCAGGCACAACTCAAAGTCCCCTCCCGACTCAGCATCCTGCCCTGCCCCCTTAAGGGTGGAGATGACAAGGTATGGGAGGACATCCGAACTCCGCACTCAGCATCCCTCCCGGTCACCTTAAGGACAGAGAGGACAAGATGTTGAGGAACATCTGAATTGAAGAGACTGAGGCTCAGAGGCTTGACAATAACCTCAGTTAAATCTTTGCCCTGAGCTCTGATGAATTACAACTGTGGAGGCATTACACTGGTTGGTTGGATGCTTATTAGCAAAAAAGCATTCTGCTCTTGAGATGGCTGGAGTTGTACCAGCACGCCTTGTATTGGTTATTCCTTTAAAACAGTGTACAACCGGTGACTGAACAATGTCCTCTCCAAGGTTGCAGCCCACCCACAGTGTGCATGGCAGGCGTGCACAGTGCCAGAAGCAGGTCTCTGTTCTGAACAACATGCTGGGTTTCAGCCCTCGTTCCCCAGATGGCTTTAACCTTCCGAGCTAGTGCTACTTCAAAGGCACCTTCATTCCAACTCTTCCTTCGGTCTATGCTTCTTCAAAATTGGGTTTGGGTCATTCACTCCCCAACATAATTTAGGAAGCCACATCTCACCAGGAATGCCATCAGGCACGGTATCAGCTTCTGAATGGGCCTGAAATACCCCAACTGTGAAGGCCAAATGGTTTAATTTGGGGGACATGAGCTGAATATAAAAAACTTTGCTTACTGTTGTGTTCAAGGATGGGAGGGAGAGAGTCTATCCTTCTATGGCAATTTCTGATTAATCAGACCAGCTAACACTCTGTGGGCTTGGCTCTGTAAATAGAAGGCAGATGCCACTGCAGGGGCTGCCAGGAGAAGGAAAACAGCAGAAAGGACTTGAAGCTGTAGCAATCTCATTGAAAATGATTTGGAGAAATAATGCTCAAGGCTTCAGACACTTTCCTATAATTAGTAGGGAGTAGATCTAGCCAAGCTCCGTACTCAAAGGAGAGCTGCCTAGAAGACGTTCCAGGCAAATATCTCCAATCTCTTTGTTAAAAGCAAACGGCAACAACAAGATATGGGACACAAATTATCAACTACATGTCCAAGCACACGTCCTGGACTTTCATATGTAGCTTTTCTTTACAAAGTGTATGTTTGTTCTCTCAAAAAAAGAACCATAAAATCCATATTCAATATGTCTTGTCTATGCCAGACACTTTACAACTTTTCTCTCCTTGGTTCCTGTAAAGGCTCTGTCAGAGAATTGGCTTTTGTTTTGTTGTTGCTGTTTTCCTAATTGCGTTCTTCAAGAGGAGATGGAAGGCTGAGGGGGAAAAGCCACTTGATGTGGCTCCTATATTCAGCAGGGAAAGGCAGTGGAGGACCAGGTCAGTCAGGAACAGCTGCTGTCCTCTGGTTGGGACGCTAGGTCTGATATCATTGTTGGCATAGTCTGCCATCCTTACTATTACAGCACAGGGAACTGAGGCACAAACAGCCCAAGACATTACAGTGAGTGAGAGACAAAATGTGTGTGGCCAGACTAAACATGAAAGGGGAGTGCTGTGTTCTCCCGCTCCCTGACTACCAACCCAGGAAGTCAAACCTCAGCCTTTGTAGTTAATGCACATGACAGGCCATGCACAGTAAGTGCCAGCTGCCTCAGTTGCCTCCCACCCCAGAAGAGCCAGAGAAGACCAAACATGCTCCCCAGACAAATCACATCAGATTCCCAATTCTATGTAGATCACCGCCTCTTCCTCCAGACCAGCATGGCACCAGAAGCTGCTTTGTCTACAGCCTCCCCTCCTTGCATGTCACTGTGCATCTGTCCAACAAAAGAAACGAACCCCTTTGCTGGAGTGACCCCTGAAGAGGTTGTGTGTGGAGGGTCTCCATTCAGTTGCATAGCAATAATAAAATACCCACCTCACAGGCTAGTCACAGCATCAACACAGTAATGTAGGGTCCTTAATGTACGGCTTCATCCGTTCTTATGTAGGGACTCTTGTGAGCCAGTTTCACAGTGGGAAATGAGACTCAAACAAATGATTTGCAAATGAGAAATTTGAAAGCTACTACACCGTGGAGATTTGGGTGAGCCTTTACTTGTGGCTCTTCTGTAACACCCAGAGCAATACTGTTATTATCACTCTATAAATGAGAAGGCAGAGACTCAGCAAAGCTGGAATCAGAGAAGGAAGATTGATGCCAAGACCATGCAGTTTCCACTTCTCAAGTTCACCCTCCAGCAGGAGTTCTAAATGGCTTCCTTGCAGATATCTCCTCCTTGGGGCTTTGTGCATGCCCAGATTTGATTGAGCACAGGGTGGGCAGACCACACAACTTCTTGATTTGTGTGCCCACCCATCACATTTATATCATGAAGTCATATAATGATGGAAGTTTTTGAAGTCGGTGTCAGAGTTGAAATTTATAGGATGGGTCCCCATGAGAGCAAAGACCCAAAGCAGAATATTTTCCAGGCAATGTTCTGACAGACAGAGGGGAGTAGGAAGTCAATTTACCCTGGTGAGATCTGTGTTTCACTCGCATGAATGGTTCAAAGATGTCTTATGACATAGGTAGATAAAAAATTGTCTCTTAGCTCACAGAATGTATTGATTATTAATATGAAAAAAGAATCCACATATTGAATTCTTTGGAAATAGACAATTCAGTTTCTCTTTCTTTCTTTCTTGCTTGCTTGCTTGCTTGCTTGCTTGCTTTCTTTCTTGCTTTTTTTTTCGAGACAGGGTTTCTCTGTGGCTCTGGAGCCTGTCCTGGAACTAGTTCTTGTAGACTAGGCCAGCCTTGAACTCACAGAAATCCGCCTACCTCTACCTCCCGAGTGCTGGGATTAAAGGCACTCCCCACCACTGCCTGGAGACAATTCATACTATATAAGAGGATGTTTGGGGCTATAGTTTTACATAAATTGTAGAATATTTCCTGGCAAACTTTAGTTTTGAGATTTGTTCTCCAGTGCCAAAAAACAAGCTAGTGAAAAGGGAATTACTTACCAGGTGCTTAGACACCACAGAGAAAGAGACAGGGAGGAACCAAGAAGTGAGCCTCCTGGTCCCTCTCAGAGGATGCTGTCTTTTGGAAAGAATAATAGAACTGCTAAAGATTTTGGAGCTTGGTGAGAAATGGAAATACATAAAGCAATTAAGAAGACTCTGTTGCACAGTGTAAGTTCATTTTGCTGGAATGGAGACAGAATCTGAAATAGTCCAGCAGAGCCCGGAATGGGAAAAAGATGGGAAAAATGAAGAGGTACATGTTTTAGAAGACGTTTAAATGGCTAAGTAAGCCACAGAACTTACTGTACCCCAAATGCTTTTGTTCTTTTGACACATATTCTAACTGCAGCACTTCATGGCCTTGTAGTCATAGACACAGCTCACAGATCACCCCATATTTGCACACATAATATTTTCTTGTCTAAACTGAAGGACTTAAAAAGGTATAAGAAGAACCTTGTGTTTAAGTCCCTTTCTTCCCTAATTTTGACGACAAAGAAATAAATATTAGGAAATAGTTTGGCTAGTGGATAGGGTGACCTCACACCCAACTCTATCCCACCCTAACCCTCCTCCAACCCCTGTAACTCTCATAGTCTCAGTGGTGAGGAGTCATAAGCCAGGGCTGTTCCCACAGTCTGTCTGTGGAAACAGACAGCCTGCAAATATTTTGAGTCTACTGTACTCACTTTCAAATGATAACTCTTGTCCCTGCCACATTTGTCCATCCATTATGTAAGACTGGAGCCAAAACCTGAGAAGAAAGGTGTATCTTTGACTAGGTAAGCAAATGAAAAAAACCACAGTTATCATTCAATACATTTCCTTAGTTAAAAAGGAACTTTATAGAAGGAATTGATGAAAATCACTCCCAGTACAAGAAGCTAACAAAGAGCAAATACAAATAACATATTTAAAAAACATATCCAGCATCTTAGTGGACTGAAGAGACTTCTGTAACTTGGAAACGTGATCCAGATAATAAGCAAAAGGATTACTTGACCACGAAAACTTGGTTAGTGGACTTCTGCGTATATGAGCTGATTTGAGTGATGGTGGGCAATGACTGTCATCATTAGAGAAAAGAGACTCTGTGAAGGGCAAGCTAGGATTGGCAAGAGCTTCAGCAGTGAAGCCATTTTGTTAGCCAGTGCAGGAACATCTCCAAAGTGGCATTCAAAACAAAACCACCCATCCAGATGCTCTGCTTCTTGATGTGGCCCAGTGGGAGGCATACAGCTCCACCTCTGATGGATTCACTCAACGTGGTAAATTGAAATCTGTGTGATCCTTTAAAGCTAACGGTTTATAGAAGGTACAGGTGAGGAGGGTGACAAAAGCTCGTCTACGAAAGGCTGCAAAGCTGAGTTCAGACATTTCTGAGATATCATAAAACAAAAGACTGGAGGAATGTGTGACCACCCTGGCCTAGAGAAAGAAAAACAACATGGGAGGTCAGCAAACCAAGGCAAAAGACACTTTTAGAAATACTCAGAGAAGCCAGATCAGAACTTGGAATATTTTCTGATACCAACAATCTTTGGTCAAGTTTGCTAGGTGTGATGGTGGCATGGTGATAATGTAAGAAACTCCCTTCTTATTTAAGACACACAGACTTCAATGTTTAGGGTAATAGCGACAGAAAGTCTGAGATGGCTTCAAAATATATCAAACAAAAACAAAGGGAAAGCTTTTTTAAGTGTTGAAAAAGTCTTGATTATTGTCGTTCTTTTCCTCTATCTTTGCCATCTTTTTATTCCCAATGATGCTACTGATAGTTATGGGTATTTACAGTATATTCTTTGTTTTATAGTATATTCTTGATGGGGTTCTCTTTATCATAGTGGATAACTGAGTGTCTGAGTGTTCAACCATGACTGCGTTCCCTCTGAGAAGCTTGTTATACAGGCAGATGTTACTACAGCTCTTGTCTTCAACATCCTGTTTTTTTCTACCACGATGGCCATTATCTATATGAGGTCTAAGGGTGAAAAATTTAGGTTCAGGTGTGTCAGCCAGGTAAGAGTAGGGGTCATTAATAAAATAAGGGAATAGCAAAAGTAGCACATCACCTATGGATTGGTGAGAAGGCAGTAATGTGCCTTGAAAGCAAAAGAAGGTAAGCTGTCTGAGATATGTCTGTCCAGCCACCCAGCAGGGATCAAAGAAGAAAGAAAAGGCAAGGGACTGTAGGTCTACAGCCTTTCCTAGTGAATAAAGCAAAGTTGCAAAGGTCTACTGAGTCACACTGACTGACAGGTGACCCCGCTAGCAACCTTACAGTCTGTGTAGAGCATGTTGATCAGTGGGGTGAGTCAAGCTTTCACAGACAGAAATCATGCCAGGAGATATGGTAGAGGGCAGATACCTGAACTGATCACTTTGCGGAACTGAAAGGAGGTAGAACTACAGAATCAAAGTGACTAAGATTGGCTTCTAGAATGAGTAAGTCTTGGTTGTATTCAAAATAGTGGCTGAATCAATACATAATTGTAGGACTTTATCCTGATAGTCTACTGTAACACACAACAAAATCTTTTGATACATTTGAAAATATTCATATAATATTTTTCTTATTGTATTATGGCACCCAAGAGAACACAAGTGTCATGTTCACTGATACTCTGTTCCACACAGGCAGCTAAAATGACACAGTCTTCATTTATGAATAGTCAACCATAAAAATTATCATGTCTGAATCCTGTACCATGAGATCTGTGGGTGTTGGGGTGCTCTTCTTTATGTGTCCCTTCAGGAAAGAGAGATCTCCCCAGCTTTATAGGAGGCTTTCTATTGAGGTCTCAAAACAGACTTCGGCTAAGGGGTTGTCTTGTCGAAGTCATGGCCCTTCCCCACCAGTAGTTCGCAATCACCCTAAATTCCAAATAGGAGTAAAGAACTACTGTGGCTCAAGGCCTTTGGGTGGCGGCATTGCAATTGGTCTTGTCTTTCTGATAGAGCATGTTTCCTTTACCTTCCCCAGATGTTATTCCAAATAGCAGGGGCCAATGAGTTACACACCCACAAATCTCCCTCTCAGCTGCTGTTTCCCAGGAAACCTAAGCTAGCAGGGAAAGACCTTCATGATCTATTGCTGAATAAAGAAAGCCAAAATTGCACAAATAGTAGGAGCAGTAAGTTTACTTACAAATAATGGAAATACAAAAGCATATATTTATTTTATGTGTGTGAATGCTCAGATAAAAGAATAGAATGACATGCCTCTACCCTCCAAGTGTGTGTGTGGGGGGGGTTGTGCATGTATATATGTGGAGACAGAAGAATGGGCAAGTGGGCGTACATCTGTTTGCATATGTATAGAGAGACCAGACACCAATCTTGTGTGTCATTTTTATTCATCTTATTTTTCAGGCAAGGTCTCTCACTGACCTGGAGTTCTCCAAGTAAATTAGACTGACCAGAGAGCAAGCCCCAAGGACCTGCCTCTCTCTGTTTCCTAACACTGGAATAACAAATAATATACCCACATTTTAAAATATAGTTTCTGGAGATTGAATTCCAGTCCCTACATTTGCAAGGCAAGCATAAAAGACATGAAAGAAAATCTTATAGCTATCCATAGATCAAAATTAAGACTTTTATAAATATAAATTAGTTCATTTGACAGAGGAATTTTTTTAAAAAAAAAGATACCCAGCGCCAAAATTTAAAGGGATAACATCACATTTGAGGAAAAAAAAAATACCTTGATGGAAGGATCACAGAAGAATACCAGGAAAGTCTGATACATATAAGAACTAAACATTTCCCACACACATACTACATACTTTGGCTTAATAAAAACTGTTTAAAGCATTGATAAAATGATGTTCTCAATCTGAAACTAAGTCTGCCTTCTGTTGTGGCAAAACAAAAGCAAAAAATAAAATTTAAAAAAAATGGTGTATAAAGCTGGTACTTTATAAAGAAGGCTTGCTTAGATCAGATGGGGTAGGATGGCTCCAAATCAGATGTTCTCATTAGTATGGCTCCTGGGAAGTCTGTTTGGCTATAACATGGTAAACTAACATGAAGGAAAACGACTGCAGAAAAAGCTGAATGCATGCAATGGTCCTGTTTGCTAACAGCGTGCTTTTCTGAGGACTCGTTCATCCACAGAACTGTAGTAAAGATTTATGCCAATGTGTTTAAACATTTTATCTACATATATATCTGTACACCACATGTGTGCAGTGCCCTTGAAGGCCAGGAGAAGGCATCAGATTCTCTGGGGCTGGAGTTAGAAAGGCCTTTGAGCTGCAATGTAGGTGCTGAGAAGACCCCGGCCCCCTGGAAGACTAGAAAAAACTCCTCTTGAAAGCAGAACTCCTAATGACCTCATTCTTTTCCATTAGACTCACTTGTTTTTTGTTATTTATTCATTATAAATCAAGTTTCACAGTATAATATGTCATTGTGGTCCTTTTGAACAAATTGTTTTTTAGTAGAGTTCTCTTCTTCCCCACCTTTCTACTAACCCTAACTCCTCTTCTATCCCCCAACTCTTATTTCCTCTCTCATTCCTCTCTCATGTCCTGTGTGTCTTCCTGCATACTCCCTTCTTCCTCCTCACCTTTTTGTTACCCTCTTGGTCTCCTTTCTAGTTTTTTTAGGTTTTACACACATTCACACACACACACACACACACACACACACACACACAACATGCATATGAAAGGGGGCATGGGGGTTTTATCTTTCTGAGTTAGTAGACCCTTGCTGTGGGACAATGGTCTGTACCCTATCACTTGTATTTTAATAAAATGCTGATTGGCCAGTAGCCAGGCAGGAAGTATAGGTGGGTCAACCAGGCAGGAAGTAGAGGCAGGACAATGAGAATTCTGGAAAGAGGGAAGACACAGTCTGTAGTTGTCACCCAGACACAGAAGGAGCAAGATTAGAATGCCTCGCTGAAAAAGGTACCAAGCCACATGGATAGCCCAGAAAAGAATAATGGGCTAATTTAAGATGTAAGAAAGAGTCAATAAGAAGCCCGAGCGAATAGGCAAACCAGTTTATGATGAATATAGACCTCTGTGTGTTTCTTTGAGACTGAACAGCTACAGGACCAGGGAGGGACAGAAACCTCTGTCAACAGAATGGAGCCAATGTGAACAGCTACATTCTGAGTTAAGATTTAAGATATAAAAGTTAATAAGAAGCCTGAACTACTAATAGGCCAACCAGTTTATAATTAATGTAGTAGACCTTTGTGTATTTCTTTGGGATAAATGCCTGTGGGACTGGGCAGGACATAAACCTCAGTTAATAAACCCTACATCTTAAAGGTTCCCTACTTGAGGACCCCCACACTGGGCATTGATCTTTGAGCATGAATGCAGTACAATGGGGAGAAAACACATCCAAACCACAGCTGATGCTAAATTAATAGCAATACTGATGGAGCAAGCACATTAGTATAAGCAACTGCTGTTAAAGGGAAGTGAAATTTGATTGAATAATTAATTCATTAGCTTTAAAGTAAAGTTAATGTTCACAGCATAAAATGAATCACTACTATTACTGAACCAAATGGAATGTCCAGAGTTTATTAGTAAAACATGCAGAGAACTGAAATGTAGGAAGAAGAGAGGAAGGTAGAAGTATGGGTTTATTAAACTCCCTGTACTTTTTAAGACATTTAAAAGACACAAGAAATTTCCCCAGCTTTAATACAATCATTGACAAATGAAAACTTAATTTCTAAAAATAAGGGGGAAAGCATCAGAATAATTTGTCAATATTATAAAAAGAAAAAAAAAGTCAGGGACCATCAAGGACCCCAAGGTGTCAGTGCCAAACACCACTACACAGAACAAAGACGTGAAGGAGAGGTGGGAAAGTTAGGAAAATGGAATGGTGGGCTCTACTGAGAGAGATAGAACTGGAGGCTGTGACGGGTGTTGACCTGTGTTAAGAAACGTGACAGGTGCAGTTTCCCGCTTTCATGAAGTTTGGAGTCAGCTGGGGGAGACAAACTCCAGAGAGGCAACACTAATAAGTAGAATTGATTCAGTGCCAACAAAAGGAGGCCTGGTACTTTATAAAGAAGTTGCCGTGGAGACCAACTTAAATTCAGATTCGTCATCCACTTCATATTCAGGAGTGAGAGAAACCGGAGAGTGGTGTGGGAGAATTGTCTGTATTCTGTCAATCATATTTTAATAAAACGCTGATTGGCCAGGCAGGCAGTATAGGCAGGAAAGCCAGACAGGAAGTAGGGGTGGAGCAAAGAGACTGGGAGTATTCTGGAAGCAGAAGCTCCTTCTGCCACTCCTGTGCAGACCACCAAAGAGGCAGCATGTAACCTGCCCAGCTGAAAAAGGTACTGAGTCATGTGGCTAATATAGATAAGGATAATGGGGTAACATAAGTTATAAGAGCTAATAAGTAGCCTGACCTAATGGGCCAATCAGCTTATAATCTTATGGAGTCCTGTGTGTGATTTTTCTTTGGGCTTGCCAGCTGCGGGGTACCGGGTGGGACAGAAACCCCAACAAGCCAGCCCCCATGTTACAGAAGAGGATCACGATCCACAGCCACTCGGAGCAGATGGACCTGGTGCCACTAAGAAGAGCAAGGACGTCGTGGAGAGAAGGAATAGAAAGACAAGTAGAATGGTTTGAACATTATGAAAAGAGGTGGAAGGGAAGACGCCAGGGTGGTGAGGAGCAGCCTGATGTGAGTAGCCAGCTGACACCTGAGGGCACAGAGATGTCCTGACCTGTGCTGCCACCAAGGGCTATATTTGGGTCCACGGCCCTGCAGCAGAAGGGATCTGGGTTGATGTCTGTGACCCATGTTACCACCAAATGCCCCTGGTGTGGGCTACCCTGTCCCTTGCCTGTGACGTGTAGAATAGTTGGCTCTGAAGGCATGGGAACAAATGAGCTGGCCAGCCCCTCACCTAGGCAATGTGGGAGAGCTGGCTCTGGTGTAATGGGCATGAGAAAGTCAACCCCGAGGACATGATGGTTGGAGAGAGGAACCCGTCCCTTGTCTTTGGCACTCGGGGGACCCGGCACTGCTTTTCTTAGGGCAATGCTGAAAAGCTGGCCTTGGTGGTGTGGGTGCAAGAGCGTTGCTCCCCAGGATGTGAGCGATGAAGAGCTGGTCCCACCCCTTGCCGAAGGTCACAGACAGGAAACTGGTTCCACTCCTCAGCTGGATAAAGCTGGAGAGCTGACCCTGGTGGCGTGGGAGCAGGAGAACAGGTGGACTGACCAACTCACCTACCTCCCAGGCCCAGGGCTTTGAGTTGGCTCACCCCAACATCTACCCTCTCTAAAAACTGCTGGAGCATGTGAAGGAGTCAGGCCTGCTAAAACAAAGCTGCAAGATCTTCATGACACAGGGTGACAACAAAATACCAGAGGAGAGTCCCTGTGGGGATCCAGTATTGATGGTGTAGCAGAAGTCAGAGGTTTCGAACCAGACCAATGACCCAATGAACATTTGCAATGAAAGTTGTGTAGGCAAAAGGATGTGTTGTGTGACAAGTACAAGACTGTTTTCATTTATTTGCTTTTTAAGATTTTATTTATTTATTGGGTATAGTGCTCTTCCTGCATGACAGAAGAGGGCGCCAGATTTCATTATAGGTGGTTGTGAGCCACCACGTGGTTGCTGGGAATTGAACTCGGGACCACTGGAAGAGCAGTCAGTGCTTTTAAACTCTGAACCATCTCTCCAGCTCCATTATTTTTATTTTTTGTTATCTTTGTTGGGGGAGGTTGCAAAGGCAGAGAGTGAATATAGAAGGATGGGGAGATGCATGAGATAAAGGTGCATGATGTGAAATTAACAAGTGTGATATTTTGATTGCATTCTGATGCTCCTGAGACTGTCAATAAGTTTGTTTTGAATCAGAGGACTGTTAGCTGACCAAAATTAACCATAGAGGTTTTGTAGGACTGCGGGCAGACAGACGTGGGAAAGTAGTAGGGAAGGGCTGAGAGAGGGCCTTTGCCCTTTTTGATCTGGGAATGAGAGAGAGAGAGATGAGGCCACTGGTGGCTTCTCTGCTGCTTCTCTGATCACTCAGGTTCTCACCCTGATATCTGACTCCTGAGTTTTTACTGATAAAGAATAATTAGATAAATGATTCACACAAAGAAACAATAAAAAGTTAAAAAGGAAAATAAAATAAACAAGATAATGGAAATATTTAAAAGTATAAAATGAAATGACAAGATCAGAATGAGATCAATGAAATGAATACGAATAAATGAACTTGAAGCATTAGAAATAAAAAATGCATCTTAGTTAAGTAAACCACAATTATATGTGATTATTTTTTAGAAACTCAAAATTGAGAAAAATTAAAAATAATGAAATGGAAGGAAACGGAAATATAAAACAGGCAAACAAAACAATGAGGTTAATGAAGGTTCACTAAACACAAAAGGAAAATAGGAATGGCAATAATAATAAAATAATAATATCATCAAATAAAACTGAAAGAAAAGTGCCAAATGGGATAGAGTTGCTCAATAATATAAAATAGTCTTCAGTGATGTTGAATCTATCCAAGATCATATAATATTAAAATATTGAAGAACCTATTAGAAACAGGAGTTGATTTAAAGTAAAGCATCTAATAGAATACTTTGATATAGAAAAATAAATTACAATGGATTTTAAAAATTAATGTCCCTAATAACCTCATATCTCAAGCTAGCTAGCTGTTGTGAGTTACAATTATTAAAATCATCCATAATATATTTTCAAAAACCATTTTCTTGGGCTATAAAACAGAATTCAATAATTTCAAAAGAATCATTATATCAACCAAATTTCTCAAAAATGGCACATTATCAACACAGTAGCTTTTAGAAACAATTATTTGCAAACTGAAAAAAATTACTAATCAATAGACTAAAGGAAGGAATTCAAAACGCAGATGAGGATAATAGAGAGACTGACAATAACCAGGAGCATGAATCCACTTCTAAAGAAGAAATAGTTAAGTTATAGTCAAGATGTTTCACAGCTTGGTCCTTGTTGCACTGGCTCACAGTCCTCTGGAATTTTGTAGCTCAGTGGCCTGAGTGTGAGTGCACAGGTGTGGCTTCAAACAAATAAACCCAGTAGCTAAAAGTTATGCATCCTGTCCTATACAGCCTGGGCAGGGCTATTCCCAAGAGAGCAGTCACCCCTGTAGCCAGTAGAGTTGTAATGGTTATTGCCAATCAGAGCAGCTATGGTTCTTCTTATGGACAAACAGAACACGGGCTGTGATAGTCAGCCTCTTGGGACATGGTTTCACTGAAGGCTATAGCAGCAGCCAGAGTTCCTCAATCTTCTTATGGGCAGCAGTCCCCCTACCCTGCGTATGGCCACAGCCAGCTCCTAGCAACACCTTGGGAAAGTTCCAGTGGCAGTTCTCAGAGCAAAGGCTATGGGCAGTCCCGGAGTGGAGGCTATGTGGACAACAATCTGCCTATGGCTGACAGCAACAGGGCTGTGAATGGCAGCAAAGCTCCTCTAACCTCCGTTGGGGTTGTGGATAGCAGAGCCAAGTATCACAGTTACAGTGGAAGGAAGTGGTGGCGGCAACTGTGACCAAGATCAGTCCTCTGTCTCTGGTGGCAGTGGTAGTTATGGCAACGAGGACCAGAGTAATAGCGTGTGTTGGCTACAAGGGAGCCCCCGGCAGTACAGTGGGGGTCGTGATAGGGATTAGGGAGGTGGTTACAACCGCAGCAGTGGCGGTCATGAACGCAAAGACTGGAAGTGGAGGTGGCATGGGCAGAAGTAACCGGAATGGTTTCAATACATTTGGTGGGACTCCGGATCAAATCACAATTGCAAACAGGATAATTCAGACAACAACACCATCTTTGTGCAAGGTTTGGGTAAGATGTTAAAACTGAATGTGTGGTTGATTATGTCTGACAGGTAGGACAAATAAGACAAATAAGCAAACTGGACAGCCTGTGATTAATTTGCATACAGACAGGAAACTGTCAGGCTGAAGGGTGAGGCAACAATCCCATTTGATGACCCACCTTCCGCTAACGGTGCTATCAAGTACTTTGATAGTAAAGAATTCTCTGGGAATCCTATCAAGGTTTCATCTGCTACCTGCAGGACTAACTTCAGTCGGGGTGGTGGAAATGGTTGTGGAAGCTGAGGGAGAGGAGGACTCATGGCTGTGGAGGTTGTGGAGAAGGTAGCACGGCGGTGGTGGTGGCTGGGGAAGATTCTCTAGTGGAGGTGGCAGACAGCCATGCACCGAGTCCTGGAAATGTCCTATTCCTCCGTGTCAGAACATGAACTGCTCTTGTAAAAATAAATTCAACCCCTTGAAAAGCTTCTAAACTAGATGGCCAAGGAAGGGGACCAGAAGGATCTCACATGTGGGGTAACTATGGAGACGATTGATGTAGGAAAGGAGGACATGATCAGGGTAGCTGCCAGGGCTGAAGTGGGGACTGAGAGTCTTCTGTGTGGAGCAGGGTGGTGGTGGTGGGGGGTAGAGACTTCTGTGCCTTGGCAATATGAGCCTTGGGGTGAGCACAGGTGGGAGGGCAGGAAGAAGTAATCTGGCTCCTGCGGTTCTAAAACAGCCTCTACTTTGTTATTTGGTAACTTCCCAATTCAGGATTGCCCATAAATGTGTGTGTGTGTGTGTGTGTGTGTGTGTGTGTGTGTGTGTACTGTGATTCTAATCATATCCAGTTCCCATTTTTAAAAAAACACATCATTTTAGTTAAAACAAAAACAATACTTCATGAAGCAGAAAAATGCATGGTTCATACTTTTTAACTAGAAAATGAGTAATAGACAGAAGTTGAACTTCAGAAGCCAGAAATAGAACATTCAATTTGCAGAAGAAAGAGTTTTAACTTTTGACAAGGCTAAAATAAAAAAGATGGAATAAAACATATTAATATGTATCAAGACTGAGAAAGCATCTATTGCTGTGGAAAAGAAAAGGTTCCATTCACTGGAGAGGACATGAACGCGGGCACACGCTGAGCACAGACTACATTCTCTACTACAGACGAAGGTCATTAGATCATATAAGATTTTTTTTGGCAAGAAACACATCTAGTAGCAAATAACCAGGAAGTTTTGTATAGAAGAGTGAGTCAGAGATCGACTAAAGAGGCACAAATATGTAGAATCTGATGCAAAAGCTTGAAATAAAGAAGTTTAGTTTTAAAATGAATAAAAGTATAATTTACAGTAGAAACATAGCAGGCACCCACTTTACATGTAAAATAATAGTCACAGAAATAAGGTTAAAGAGAACATGACAAGCAAACACCCACGATTGTGATGGCTGTGGGAAAACACTGGTAAACCTTTTTTTGTTGGCTAGGCTCCTTAGCATTGCCATGAAAAAAAAAAAAACCGACAAAATAAAACCCCACCATTCTCCTTGAAAACAAATGGAATTAATAAACTGTAGCAGCTTTTCCAAGTCTCATACTGCTTCCCAGGGAGACCATGAAATGCATACAAAACTCCTTTGAGTACTTTCTCTGTGTCTGGAAATGATGCTTGCTTGCTGTTTAATGTTTCTTCTGGAGACAAAGAACAAACAAACAAATCAAGGTTGTCCCTAAGTATTTCAAATGTAAGAGCATGTGACTTGGGGGTATCCTTGGGCACTCTAGCTCCATGTCAGGAGGAACAGTAAAAAGGAGCATGAGACACTCCCTCAGAGACAGCCACCTGGTAGAGGTCACCGACCCCAGAATCCTTCTGCCAAGACAAACCCCTTGCCACCAATCCTCCTTGAATTCAAGGAAACCAGAATAACATGAAACTGTAAAACTACACGGTAGCAGCAAGAAGACAAATAAAAATCCACAGACTGACTCCTTCTCTTTCTCTCTTTTCCTTCGCAGAGGGATGAAACCACTTTTGATAGCATCTAAATGTTGATTACGCTTGTACTGTTTGCAGTGTTTTGAGGCTGCTGGACGCTCATATTACTGCTTTTAGAAGACTCAAGGTAGATTCTAGCTCAGAGAAATAATGTCTCACTTTTATTTAGCAAGATTTAAAACATAAATGAAGATTTTTAAATGGTTTTCTTCATAAACTTAAAGATCAAAAAGGCAACAACACATACCACTTTTAGAGGTTCTGAATCAAGAAAATAAAGATGGGGCTGTTTGTCATACCAAAATTGGCTCTTTTAAAATGACTTCTAAAACATTTACAAAAGTGAGCCAAAGTGGGCCACTAATACAACATTAACAAGCTTAAAAGTTGAAATTCTGTGAAATCCTACGAGATCCATTCTGTCTGATTCATGCACTCATCCAATACTTAAGAGAAGCTCCTGTTTGCCAAGCAGTGTGCTAAGCACTGATAATGGAGCCAGGAGAAAAAAAAACTCTGAGGAAAATTAATTTTAACAAGTCCTCTTTTGAGGTTGGGGAACTAAAAATTATTTCTACAAAATATCTAGAATTAAAGAATAAATCAATTGTAGCTACAAACTACCTTAAAAATATTAATTATAATACTTTCTAGTGAAAAGTGTCCTTGGAGGGAAATTCATACCATTTCATGTTTTCTTTATTAAAGAAGCAAGGTGTAAATAAGTAACTGTTTCCCTTAACTGCACCTAACTAGTTAACAAAAATGCTGATCTGGAAATACATCCATAGGTTGCCACAATTCCACATGAGTCATCCATTGAGAGCCTCCAATGTTCCCACAAGAATATGTGAAAAAAATCATGAAAGTATAGTTGGGGCTCAGCCTTGAGAGCTTGTCAGCCTTTTCTCTAGGATTCTGGAAGTGGTGTTCTCAGTTACAGCCACGTTCATCTCTGTTTCCTGAGTACCAGATCTCGAGTGAGCTGCTTCAGGCCTGAATCCCACTTATCTGAGGATCAGCGGCATCCTTGGTAGTAGGGAGAAGAACAATTTTTTAAGAAAGGAACCCTGGGAAGTAAGAGAGATGCTTACTCTATTAATCATTCTGGTGGGGATTTAAGACAAAGAATACAGCAACAATATTAACAATACAAAATAAGTCCCAAGACCAGAAGGCCACATGTGGTCTAGCACAGTAAGAAGAGTGCAGGCTTCAACACCCTACTCTCACATCTAGGTAGATCCAGCAAAGAAATCAGCAGAGAAATTTGAGAGCTAAATTATACTTTAGAGCAACTGATCATCACATCAACAGATAGGGAAGAGATGATCTTCTCAGGGTCGCATGGAGCCTTCTCTAAAATCAATCACATTGCAGGCACGAAGCAAACGTTAACAGGAAAATCTGAAAGATTTCCCCGCATCCTGTCAGATTGCAGTCTCTAAGGAATTTGACTGCCCTATTCATCTTTTCACTATTGTGAAGTGTTTGATTTAGTAACTATACCAAAAAACAATTCAATGGTATTTCAAATAAGGAACCATAATAATGTGTTCCACCCAATTCTGCGAGTCCCTTTTCCCCAATACAGTTGCACACCTACCGTATCGAACCGCGAGCTTGGAACAATGTCCTAGGAGTTAAAAACAGACACACATACAGAGAGACCTGGATCATTTGCCCAAAAGGTAAATGTCAACTTTATTCAGCGAAATTCCAAGTTTATATACTTAGGGGCCAAAGGAGGAGAACCCCCTCCTAGTCAGGAGTGAGATCATGGTGTAGAGCGCCTGGTGCCGAGTGGCAGGAGCTTCCAGGTAGGGGATGCTGAGCTAGCTGCAGTGACAGACAGGGCAGGCACTGCCGGGAGAACCCTTCTTTGCAGGTGAAATTACCATGCCAATAGAGGATAAGGCTCTCTATGCTAACCCCCCTAGCCGGTGGAGTTAGCAGAGGAGATGACAGGAAGCTAGACTGGTTGGGTAAACAGTCCTGCATAGCACCTCGAGGAGCCAGGGAAGGCCTGGGATCCAACAAAAATGGTTCTCAACACCTTGGTAATGTTTTTCTTCCAATTACCTCTTCTTCTACGGCCAATATTCCGCAGGGATGGCCCTTCTCCATCTGTGATTCCATCCCCATTTCCATTCTGATTCCATATCAGATATCCACCGCCACACTACTCTGCAGTATATGTTAAAAGTATTTTCTAATTAAAACATTAATGCAATTTTATTATAAAATTATAAACAGATCATGGCAGGGGCATATAATGATCCCAATTAGATCTCCAATGACATTTGGAGAAAGTTCAGCATTTATTCTTTTATAGTTATTTACTTAACTGCTTTGTGTGTGTGTCTACTTGTGAGTATGACCTTGAGCAGGACATCTTATAGAGTTTGTTATCTTCTCCCAGCATGCATCTTAGGTCCCGTGGGTCAAAGTCAGGTCATCCGCACTTGGACAAGAGCACTTACCTGCTGTGCCGTGTGCCAGCCTGTCAAAATTCTGTGGGCATGTGTGATGTGTGCGGGGGTGCAGGTGCTTGCTTGCTGACGTGCACGTGTGGAAGCCAGAGGATGACCTCCAGCATCCTTCTTCACCCCCCCCCCATTCTTTAAAACAGGGTCTCTCTGATTTACTACTGCAGTACAGGTTAGCTGACCTGTGAGTTTTTGAAGTTTTGTTTTTTCTTTGCCTTCCCTCTTGCTATAGGAACACTGGGGTTCCAGTTCAGGTGTGTGCTACCACACCTAGATTTACATGGGGTTCTGAGGATTTAAACATGGGTCCCATGCTTGCCCAGAAAGGACTTTACCCTATTGAGCTCTCTCCAGATGTCAATATTCATTCTTTATGTAAATTTTTGATAAATTGAAAAAATACAAAATAATTATCTATTCAGGTCATATGATTAAAAAGAAATACTGGATATTGTATTTAACACCAAAATAACAGGGGCACCTTACCAAAGTTAATCATGGGCCATAAACACCCCCACCCCCACAATGACCTCTGATAGCAAACCTTGTTCTACAAGTGCAGGATAATGTGACTTGATAGAAAAAAATAAGTATAAGTTCATTATTGGGGTGAAATAATCATTATTTTTATAAACTACAATGGCCCACACACTTTGGGAGACCCATAGTCATCAACAGAAATAGGAGCATTTGGTATGGCAGTTGTGAATAATAATAAAAATACGTAACCTCTCTGCAAATAGATAATACCATCACAGCCTGTTGGAAAATATAACAAAGGCATAAAATTCTGAACCCAAGATTTAATCAGAAATATATTAAACTTGTCTAAAGAAACTATATTCTGGAGGGCAAAAAAAAATATCCCTTTTTGTAACAAGCTTGTAAGAGTAGATTCAGACAGTTGCTCACACAAACCTGAAGCTACCATCATCAGATCTCGGAAACGATGAAGAAAAGTGGCACCTTTAAAAAAAAAATCATGGGCCAGCAAGATGGTTCAGCAGGTCAGGGAACTTGATGACAAGCTGCATGACCTTAGTTCAATTCCTAGCACCCTATGGTGGAGGGGTAACGGACTCCTTTAAGCTGACTTCTGACTCACATGCATGCACGCGTGCATAAGTGCACACACCCATACACACGTTATGACATACACACAAAATAAAACCCCAAACAAATAGTATAAAAAAGTTTTGAATCTCCCATGTGTTTTTGTTTTAGGTTTTTAGGACTAAACTCTAGTTTGTTAATGAAAAAATGATATATACACATTGGACTCACTGTGCTGTTCAGAATTTTGTGTCCTCACTGAAAACTGACTAACTCAGGAAGTTGTAAGTAAAGAGAGACCAGCAACCTTCTTTTTTATATTTTAAGGTCTGTAATACACAATTGTTGGTTTGTTCATCATTTCTGAATTGTTGAGCTTACTTATACCTTTCCACATGTATTTCTGACTTGTGTGATAATAGTAGTTGTAACACACAGATATGTGCTGAGACACAGGATCTCTGCTTCAGCAAGGCTGCTTACCCCAATCTCATACATGGAACCAGCAGGTAAGGACTGCAAGGAAGTTGGAGCTGAGACTTAACCATCAATGTCTTATACTTGGTGGTACAGAACCATCGCAATCTGGTTGAAATGTGTATGTTAAATAAAAGAGGCAGGTAGACAGAAGTACAAGCCATGGCTGCACTTCTGAGACTTTCTGTTTCCTCCCACAATCAGCCATCATCTCTTCTTGCAGACTCACACAGAATCACATGCACAGAACTGCAGTGAGTGAAGCCACTGTGTCATAGAATCATCCCCTCCTACTTTAGCCCCCGCCCACTGCAATGTAGATGCTTGTGATTGTTCAGTGTCCAGTTACCCTGCTGACATTTGCTATGTGTTTATTTAACAAAGGGCTTTGCACTTCAGACAGACCTGGCATTCTTGCTCAAATCTATTGTTCGTTCTACCACTGTGTCAAATCATTTAACACTCCTCCAGCTCCCAGTCAGATGTGTGTGTGTGTGTGTGTGTGTGTGTGTGTGTGTGTGTGTGAATATAGTGATTGTGGTGGTTTGAATGGAAACCCCCTCCCCCCATAGGTTCACATAGTGGAACACTTGGTCTCCAGTTGGCAGGGCTATTTTGAATGTTTTGGAATCTTTTGATGGAGTAAAAATGCCACTGAGAATGGACTTTAAGAGTGTATAGCCTCAGCAGTTCTGCTCAGGAAGGGGTTGGATGGGCACAGGGTAGCTAGGGCCCTCAAGGACTGACTAGCAGGAAGACATCTAGCAGGTGGGTCCCTTTATGAGGAGCAAATACCTGGTGCAGAAGTGTGAGAGAAAGAGAAGCAGAATGGTTTGTATTCTATGGGAAGAGGCAAAAAGAAAGAAATGAGGACTGAGGTGTAGGTTGATGGGGGAGGTCTGCTTGCCACCTGGGGCTGTGGTAATATCCAGGCTGGGCTGCTGGCAAGGGGCATGTCTGGGTCCCTGGTCCTACCACAGTCAGGATCTGTGTGGCTGTCCATAGCCCGTGTTGCCACCAATGTTCACAAGGATGCCAGTGGCCACACATGTGTCCAGGGCCCATTGTTGTAGACCAGGCTGGCCTTGAACTCACGGAGATCTGCCTGCCTCTGCCTCCCAAGTGCTGGGATTAAAAGTGTGTGCCACCACCACCTGACTTTTGTCCTTGTTTTTGTTTATTTTCTTGTATTGTTTTTTTAAAAAATTTATTTTGGAGGATACTGCAGGGATGAGGAGAGAATATGGGGGAACTAGAAGGTGAGTACAATTAGGGTGCATGATGTGAAATTCCCAAAGAACCAATAGAGAAATTATGTTTTTTAAAAATAGAATTTATAGCCTCATTCTACTCCCAGTTCACTCTGCTTCCTGAGTGTGGTTGAAGATGCAATCATCCCAGCTTCCTGCTTCAGCCGCTTGCCTTGCCTCCCCTGTGTTTATGGAACTTCCCTCTGGAACTTTAAGTCAAAACAAACCCTCTTGTCCACTAGTCCTTGGGGACATGATATATGGCCACGGCAACATCAAATAACTAATACAGTCATGAACACAATCATCCTACGGGTTAAAGACCACATCTTCCTTTCTGTGTGTTATGGCTTGACTCTGAAATGATCCCCACAGGTTCATGGGCTTTCATACCTGGTCTCTGTCTGACGTCGCTGTTTGGGGATGCTGAAAGTGGGTTACAAAGAGCAGCATTAAGCCCAGACCTGTATCTGGTCCCATTTCTAATTCACCAAGGTGTGAGGAACCCTTACCACATATTCCCACCACTATGAACTGATTTCACAACGCTTTCTCTGTTATGATGGACAAAAATAAGGAGTCAAAATCCCGTCTTTCTCTCTTACATTATTTTGGTAACTTATGCTGTCACAGCAAAGCAATTGACAGACTGCTCCACTAAGAAAGAGCTTCCAATGCTAACATTTTCCAAGCGTGAACAGAGCATAGTTACCCTTCCTGCCCAATTCTCCTTCCCATTTCCCTCATTGCTTTGTTTTCTTGTTTCCTTTGGTCTTTTTCTTGTTTCCATGACACCTACCTCCAAATAAGACTGGGACAGATCATCAGAAAAGATGCAAAGCCTAGATTGATCAGTGATTTCTATGACTCTATCAGAAGACAAACAAACAGGTGGAATGGGAGCTGACCACACCACTAAACATTCAGTTAAGGGCTTTTGTGAGCTTTATCATAATATGAATGCCTCAGGCCATCAAAGCCATGTCCAAAGGTTGGCACATGGTGTATGACTCTACAGTATGTGTAGAGTCAGGAATTTGTTTTTAAAACATCACATACTTCGCAAACTGTGATGTAATAGTTCTTTCAAGATGTTTGTCTGTTTTCTGTTAGCATTGACTTTGACAAAGACTTTTAATCTCAGAAGTCATATTAAGACAAGACACTGTAAGTGTATTTCAAGTACATGATTGGTAAACTGGCTAATGGAATCTAGCTTATTTCCCTGTACACATATTTCAGTTTCTGTGGAGCAATGGTAACTATAATAATGTGGTCTATTATTATTCAACTTTCAAAATATCTCTCACTGAAATTAAGACTTTGTGCTCATCTCCTATTATATGAGTTTTGTTGCATGTCATATGCAAAACTCTAAGCTTTCTTAAGAGACAAATGACATATTTTAACCAGTAAAATGATCACAGAAGAAAAATTATTAAGAATCACTTTTCATTCCATGAGTTACAAGTTTATATGATTATCCATTCATGTGTTGAAGTTGAAGTCATGTTACAGGCATGCAGTCATAATTCTGCATGCTAGTATCTGAGAAGGAAGTAAGTATTGATGTCTCTTTTTCCTTGGTCATTGTAAACATGGGCTTGAGGAGGTATCCAGAGCAACAGATTAGAGCTCTCTGGTAAATTAACAATCTCCCATTGTATGAGCCCAGAACCCACCCTCATGTACCACAACAATGTGCCTCAATCTAATTATCGTGGTGGGTGCTCACAATCCAAAGTTTAGATTTGATATGTCTAAAAATAAAGCTTAAAAATCAGTATGGGAGTTTCTCAGAAAGCTTTCTCTCTTTGAGGTGGTGCATGTCTGTAACCCCGGCACTGGAGGCCAGACTAAGATACATAGATACATAGGCCAGGGTTACATAGTGAGATATTTTTTTCAAACAAACAAGTGAGCAAACAGAATACGACTGTAGAACCACCATATGATGCAGCTGTCCCATTCCTGACTGTGTACCTGAAGGAATCTAAGTCAGTTCACACAGAGGTACTTGCATAGACTTGTCTACTGCAGAGTTATTATAAAACGGAAGCTATGGACTCAACATAGATATCCATCAACACATGAATGAGTAAAGAAGATGGGAAAGATAATTGTAGTTTTTAACACCCTCATCAGGGAGACTTCTCTTTGCAACTGACAGAAACCGTTACAGAAAACTACATTCAATCAAACTGCTGAGTTGCAGAGCCAAGTCCTAGCTACATCTACAACACAGCTCCTACATCTATGGCACAGGAGTTATTGCATTAAGGGTCAGGGCATCGAGAGCAAGAGAAACAGTGAGTTTGCTGTAAGATTGTGTCTCCTAGAAATGTCCAAAGATAAATTTAAACTGACATAGCTGCCCAGACATGACCTGAACCAAGATGACACCAAAAGCCATACTAACATGGAAAACTCATGAGACCTTAACTCTAAACTAGATATTACAGACAGCTAAGGAGAGCCAAGAGCAGGAGAATAGCCTTTCCCAGAGATGAGCACACCAATTTTTCTGAAAACATGTGCATACAGGTAACATTATATGGCCAGAACAGATTGTATTTATGTATATATGATCTGTATCATATCATATGCAGTATTATATGCATATTCCATACCATACACATAATATATACAGTTAGGATATGTGTAGAGTCAAGAATTTTTATATATGTCATGTATAAAAATATTATATGTATTATGTATATGTGTTTTATACATAATATAACAATACAATATATAAATATACATGATATGCTATGTGCATGTATATTTGCATATACATACAAAAATATATATTTTTTTATACCCATCCCACATTAGATACACTGAGTCCTGTGTCAAAGGTGCGTGGTATCTTCAGTGACCATCAACTTACCTTCAACTTCTGAGAGGCCACAAAGGGCACCATCAACATCTTATATTGTATGAAAATCTCCTAACAAAATTCACTGTTTTATATAATACATATATGCTAATTTAATAAGAGGAACAATTTCTTCATTATGATGAGCTACATTTTTACATAATGGTCTCCATTTATTTTCAATAGAAACTTCTTAGATGTGGGGTGGGAACCACTGTAATCCTGACAAAGGGTGAGTCTGCAAAGTCATAACTATGCCTGAGAAATACTGTACCCAGTAGAGTGGACCCTCCAGACAGATGCTGGCTGGAAAGAAAAATTATCTTCTCATGTACCTTCTCAATTACCTGACATGAAGCATACATTATCAGTCCCTCCAAAGAATCTGCCTGTTTCTCCCCTCATGTCATATGTATTCAATGCATGTATTATGGAACTTTACACCAGAAATATTATCTCCATATTGATTCTTCAAAGTTATCTCATTGCCCCAAGATATAGCCATGTGAAGTTTTGATCTCTTTGAAGTAGGGCTTCTGAGGTTGAAAATGGGGAGCAAGAACAAGAACTCTCTTAGATGTGCCCACTTTGCTGGTTTATATTTTGTCAATTTGACACAATCTAGAGTAATCTGAGATGGGAGTGTTTTAATTGAGGAACCGTGCCCATCAGATTGACCTGCAGGCAACTCTGTAGGACATTTTCTTGATTAATGATTGATGTGGGAGGGCCCAGCCCACTGTGAGTGCTGCTGCCCCTGAGTAGGTATTCCTATATTGTTCAAGAAAGCAAACTGAGCAAATTATGGAGAGTTAGTCAGTAGAAAATGTTTCTGCATGGCCCATGCTTTAGTTCCTGACTCTGGATTTCTGATTTGAGTTCTTTCTTGTCATGATGGCTTCTACGACTGTAAGGTAAAATTAACCATTTCTTTCTCAAATTGCTTTTGGTCAAGGTGTTCATCACAGCAACAAAGGCAGACAAACGTTGGTTCTAGAAGTGAACTATTGCAATGACAGAACTGACCATGTTCTTCATTGGGAGGATTTTGGAAGAACTTTGAAACTCTGGGCTGGAAAAGTCATTGAGTATTTTGAGCTTAATGGGCTGTTGGGCTGTTCTGTGGGAGCTTGTGAGATAAAATTGTTGGGAACCAAGAAGACAGTTGGGGTATGACTTGTGAACTTTCAGAGGGAAGCAAACACTCTCGTAGGGTTGTTCATATGACGTATGATGAGGAATCTGGAGTTTCTGGGTAGCTGGGACTGAAGAATCAGCGGTGACACTGGAGTAAAATGTTTGCTTTACAGGGACAATTGGTGCTAGTTAGCCGGGGCTGGGTCACCTGTGTTTAAGAAGAGACCAGCATCATTGAAATGAAATCTTACGTGAAATATTTCCTCAGCTGAATCCTCACACTGAATCTGTGACCCTCAACGGGCCAAGGCAATATCTTGTGCTGAAAGCTGAACTTGGTGATGTGTAAGCACCACCCAAGTAGTACTGGTTTTGAAGGTTTGATGAGATCACGGGGAGAAGCTGAAGTTTGGTATCATGAGAGGCCAGGAGATGATGTTGCTGGTGAAGGTACAATCTCAGTTGCTGTGGAAACCCCAAGAGTGAAACAGCCATGGAGAGTGGTTGAGGCTTGCTCGGCACCTTGTGTCCGGGTATCAGGAGCCCATTGGTGAAGGAATACTGCATGCAGCCCTGTCTTCGTTAGCGTTACTATTGCTGTGATGGAACACCATGACCAAAAGCAAACTGAGGAGGAAAGGGTTTACACTTTCACATCATTGTTCACCATTGGAGGAAGTGAGGACAGGAACTCAAGCGGGGCAGGAACTTAGAAGCAAGAGCTAATGCAGAGGCCATGGAGGAATGTCGCTTACTGGCTTGCTCCTCATGAATTGCTCGGTCTACTTTCTTATAAAACCTGGATCACTAGCCTAGGTATGGTACCTCCCACAATATTCTGTATAAGAATTATAGAAAAAAATACTCTACAGGCTTGTCTACAGCCCAATCTTATGGAGACATCTTCCTAATTGAAGTTCCCTCCCCTCAGATGATTTTAGCTTGTGTCAAGTTAACATAAAAAACTATCTAGCATAATTGATTGCTTGTCAGCTTGATACACAAACACATCACTGTTAAAGCCACAACCTGACTTTCCTTATTTATCCTCAAGATGCCACATTAAAACCATAAATATCTTTAAGAGTCCCACGGTTATTACATATTATAAAAACTCAAGCACACTAAATGGCCAGTCCCTTTAAAGTATCCAGTCTCTTTAAAAATCTAAAATCTCTTTTTAAAAGCTCAAAATTTTTCAACTGTGTACTCCTGTAAAAATAAAAGGTTAAAAATACTTTCGTACTTTAAGAAAGAAGAACCAGGGCACAGTCACAATCAGATCAAAGCAAAACCAAATTTCCAATAGTGTAAATAATTCAATGTGCAATATCAATAAGTCATAATATTCAGGGCTTCTCCAAAGGACTTAGGTCATTTCTCTAGGGTTCTTCCCTCTGCAGCACACACAACTTGTCTTCTAGGCTCTGGCTGGATGCACTCCACTGCTGCTGCTGTTCTTGGTGGTCATCTCATGGCACTGGCATCTCTAAAATGCTGGGCTCTTCTGCTGCAACTTGGTTGTATTTTGTCAATAGCCTCTCCTAGGCTCTCTTCATGGTACCAAGCCTCAACTTCCCTGCATGACCCCTTCAATCCTAGACTTTCAACTACTACTGAGGCTGCACATTCACCAATGGACTCTCCTGGACTTTCACAGTGCCAAAACTTAGCTGTTCTTCATGACTCTTTCATGCCTTCAAAGCCAGTACCACCTGTGTGACTCTTAGACTATCATGTTCAGCTGCCAATGTGGGCGACAATCTTGGCAACCTCTGGAACACAGCCTCCATGTACTGACTCTCAGGAACTCTTCTCAGAAGATTTAGTCTAAATGGTGCTGGTCTCTTCATAATCATTGCTAATTTCTCATTTCCAGCTAACCAGCATCAATTGTCTTAGTAAAGCAAAGGTTTTACTTTAGTAGTTCTTATCTCTTGTTAATCACAGCTAATTCTTCAGCCCCAGATGGCCAGAATAATGAATTCTTCATACAAATGACCTGGTAGAGTCTTTGCTTCCCTCTGAAATTTCACAAACCTGGTCTCCATCAACTGCTCTCAACATTTTTGTCTTCAACAAAATAGCCCTCTGTACTCTTAACACTTTATGGCTCTTCTCACCCAAAGTTCCAAAGTCCCTCCACAACATCCCCCCCAAACATGCTCAGGTCTGTCACTGCAACACCTGGTACCAACTTGTCTTAATGAGGATTACTAATGCAGCGATGAAATACTACAACCAAAAACAAACTGGGGAGGATAAATTTTATTTAAGACATATTTCCATATCACTGTTTATCACCAGAAGAAGTCAGAATAGGAATTCAAACACTGCAGGAACTTTGAGGCAGAAGCTGATACAGAGGCCACGGAAGAAGGTTGTTTACTGGCTTGCTCTTCAAGGCTTGCTTAGCCTACTTTCTTATAAAACCGAGGACCATCAACCCAGTGTTGGCACCACCCAAAATGGGATGCTATTCACATCAATTACTAATTCAGAAAATTCTCTACAGGCTTGCCTACAGTCCAGTCTTATGGAGGCTTTTTCTAAATTGAGGTTCTCTCATCTCAGATGACCTTAGCTTGTGTCGAGTTAACATAAAAACTATTTTGCATAAGACCCTAGTACATTGGAGATCCTAAGACTGTTAGATGACCACCAAACACAGAAAAAAAATTGTTGAGTGGAGGGAGCATGAACCCATAGTTGACTGATCATTATTTTTCTTCAACATACATGCAATATATTTTCAGCCTCCAGAAATAAAGTTGTGATAGAATTATTCCTCCTACCACAGAATAATTACAAATTTAGAGCTAGTAAGTAGATTTTTTTTCTGGATTTGAATACTGATCTCTTTGATTGAAAACCCCTAGTGCAAAATGTCAGCAGTAACATTCTACTAACAATATCACTTTCTAAGTGGCATGCACTGTCTTGAATAATAGGAGTCTAGACAGTCTATACATAAGTATAAGAGTTAACCCTGCCCCAGTAGGGCTCACAAGTTTGTTGAGAGGCTTGCAAATGTCAATAAATAACCATAATGATAAGAGAGAAAGCATTTTATGCAAAATGTCATGGGTGCACAGAGGAGGAGTGATTAATTCTACATGAGTGGAAGGCAGTGAGAGATGAGGTTGGAGAGTATATTTGAAGTAGATCTGAAGGATAATTAATTCACTAGTCAGTGGAGGAGGAGAATGCTTCATGCATAGAGAATGATGTGAGAAAGGAAGAGCTATGGGAGAGGCTGGGTGTTTGTGGGAAAAATAATTCATTCAGGTGAGATCAGGCTGACCGCCGGAGGTAAGAAGATGGGAGCTGCAGTTTGAGTTCTGATGGTGAAGTGCATCATTCCAGAAACTCCACAGAAGATGAATTATTTGATAGAGTTGGAGTGAGACAGTAGAAATGATGTCAACATCCAGGTGTGCGATGGTGAGAGGCCAGGAATGGCCATTGACCAAAAGCAATTTAGCGAAAGCATGTCTAAGAAGTTTTGTTGTGCTCTCAATGGATATTGGTAGATGTGTAATGATCACGAGGTAAGGGACAGTAAAGAAAGCAAAGTCAAGAATCACTTTGAGATACCATCTTACACCTGTCAGAATAGCTAAAGTCAAAAACACCAATGATAGCCTATGCTGGAGAGGATGTGGAGTGAGGGGAACACTCATCCATTGTTGGTGGGAATGCAAACTTGTGCAGCCACTGTGGAAATCAGTGTGGCGGTTTCTCAGGAAACTGGGAGTCAACCTCCCTCAGGACCCAGCAATTCCACTCTTGGGAATATACCCAAGAGATGCCCTATCATACTACAAAAGTATTTGTTCAACTATGTTCATAGCTGCACTATTTGTAATAGCCAGAACATGGAAACAATCTAGGTGTCCCTCAATAGAAGAATGGTTAAAGAAGGTGTGGAACATATATACATTAGAGTTTTACTCAACGGTAAAAAACAATGACATCTTGAATTTTGCATGCAAATGGATGGAAATAGAAAATGCTTTAGTGAGTGAGGTAACCCAGACCCAAAAAGAGGAATATGGTATGTACTCACTCATAAGTGGATTCTAGCCATAGTTAAAGGTCTTTGAGTCTATAATTTGTGATCCTAGAGAAGCTAAATAAGAAGGTGAACCTGAAGAAAATCATATAGTTATCCTCCTGGATAGTGGAACTAGGCAAGATTGCCAGGCAAACTCGGGTGCATGGGGGGGTGGGTGGGGTGGAAGTAAGGGAAGATGGCCAGGGAGAGGGAAGAGGGGGAGGATTGGGGAAGGCTTGGGGGAATGGGAGGGGGGAGGGAGGAAGGATGGTTGGGGGAGCAGGGAGGTTTATATCTCAGCTAAGGGAGCCACATTTTAGGGTTTGCAAGAGACTTGATTCTGGAGGGGTTCCCAGTAAAAATTAAATAAAAAAATTAAAAAAATAAAAAAATAATTAAAAAAAAGAAAAGAAAACGCTTTACTGAGTCAGGTAAGCCAGACCCAAAAAGAGGAATATGGTATGTATTCACTCATAAATGGATTCTAGCCATAATTAAAGGTCTTTGAGCCTATTATTCGTGATCCTAGAGAAGCTGGATAGGAGGGTGAACCTGAAGAAAATTCAGGTAGTTTTCCTCCTGGAGATTGGAAATAGACAAGAGTCCCAGGTAACCTCGGGTGCATGGGGGGGGTAGGAGGGTTGTTGGATGGGGAGAGGGTTAGAGAGAAGGGAGCAGGGGAGGAATGGGGAATGCTCGGGGGACTGGGAGGGGGGGGAGGGAGGAAGGATAGATATGGGATCAGGGAAGAATATATCTCAACTAAGGGAATCAGTTTAGGGTTTACTAGAGACTTGATTATAAATGGGATTCCAGGTCCAAGGAGAGATCCCCAGATTGTTCTCTGGACAGAGGAGAGGGTGCCTGAACTGGCCTTGGCCCATAACCATACTGATGAATATTTTGCTTATCACCATAGATCCTTCATCTGGCGAGGGATGGAGATGGAGACGGAAACCCACATTGGAACACTGGACTTAACTCCCTAGGTCCAAACGAGAAGCGGAAGGAAAGAGAATGTGAGCAAGGAAGGCAAGATCAGAGGGAACCTTCATCCGACGATGGATGGCGATACAGACGGAGACCCACATTGGAGCACCGGACTGAGTCCCCCAAGGTCCAAATGAGGAGCAGAAGGATGAAGAAAATGAAAAAGGAAATAAGGACTGCGAGGGATGCGATCACCCACTGATACAAGGGGACGGATCTAATGAGAGTTTACCAAGGCCAGTTGGACTGGGACTGAACAAGGACGTGATCCAACCAGATTCTCTGAATGTGGCTGGATTCTCTGAATGTGGCTGGCCCGGAGTCTTTCTGAAAAGCCATTGACAATGACACTGGGACTTGTTTCCTCTGCATATACTGGATTTCTGGGATCCAGTCTGTTTGGATGCTCACCTTCCTGGACCTGGAGGGAGGGGGGAGGAGCTTGAACTACCCACTGGGTGGGAGACCCTGACTGCTTTTGGGGATGGAGAGGGAAGAGGGGAGAGAGTGGGGGGAGTGGGAGGGAGTTGGGAGGAGGGGCGGAAATGGAGACTTTTGTATTTTAATAAACTTTGAGAAAAAAATATATATTCTAGAAATTAAGCTAATATTTTCTGTTAATAGCACATGCCAATGTAAAAAAAAAAAAAGAATCCACAGATTTCTAAGTTAGGAGTTGGTGGCCCCATAAAGAGAAGTAGAATGTCAAACACATTCCATTTATTATGGTTGGTTTTAATGCCAGCTCACTATTGTTGGGATCATTTGGAGTCCTGGCCTCCAGCTGCTCTTCCCTGCTAGTGGCCTGTACTTGGCCTTCTGATTTGAGCTACTGAAAGCTGTGTCAAAGTTGTTTACCAGCTCTGCTTCCTGAGCACGTGTTGCCTTGCCTTGAGGATCAGGGGATAAGGTTTTCAACTGTTGGCCCACTTGACTGTGTTGGGTATATAAGCCTCTGTGGTGCTATTCAATAAAGGGGCTTCTTTACCAGTGACTAGAGGTCCGTGTCTCTGACTGTGAGTCTTTGTGTCTTTCAATCTCCAGCCCTTGCCTGAGGCTCACCAACTGAATTGTAGCGCATAGAGCACAGACAGGCATTGTGCGCTACACACTACGAATTAGAATCATGTGAGTAGGGAGTCTCAACAGAAACACTATCCTTATTGTCTCAATTGATTGGGAAGACCCACCTTGCCTCTGGGTTGCACCTTCTGGTAGCAGCCCAGATAAAAGAATACGGGAGAAAGAAGATAGGACAATACCCTCTCTGCTCATTTAATCTTCTCTCTTGCTTCCGAGTTGGTTTAGCTGTTGCTGCTGCTTCCTTTGGTGATGGAACCAGTGCTTCCAGGTTTCCAACCCAGGGTAAGGGTTATCAGTTTTCCAGGGACCTTCCAGGTTTTCAGTGCCACAATGGGACTAATGAGGTACCTAGCCTTGTGGATGGAGCAACTACCGGTTTTCCAACCTTGCAGATATGATCAAACTGTTGTTTCTGTTTTAACATAAACAGACATAATGAATTCATATAGAATATGTGCTATATTCTTCACACACACACACACACACACACACATTCATCCATTGGTTCTGGTCCTCTAGAAAACACTGACTAATAAACCATCGTTTACTACCAAGGGTAGTTGTAAACATCTCCTTGCTGGATGGAATCTGAATCTCTTTACAAAACCATGTGGAGGAAATGGGGTTCCTATTAATGCTTGTGATTGCAGGTGTTGTGATGTGCATGCGAGCATGTGTGTGTGTGTTGGGGAAAGTATTTTTGTTAGAGCAACTATTCATGTTACTGCAGAACTGGGCTCTTTCCCTCTACCACTCAGGGACACTGTGAACAGAGGGTTTTGCATCACTGTCAACGCACATTATGCCCTACATCCCTCATTCCACCCAGGAATCTCCCCGGCTCTCTGAGATGAAGAAGGAACTGATACTCTAATGACTACTTTGGTCATGGCAGAATCTGTTAGACAAATCTACACTTTGATTTTGTATGTATGTTTACATTGAAGTTCATAAATTAATTTTGTGCTGATCTTTGGATGTGTGTTTATATAAAAGTTGGCAAATTTAGCAAAGAAAAATGCAGATGCCTGGCTAGACTGAAACTTCATGTAACAATCACCCAATAATGCTATGTGTGTTCATGTGGGCTGTATGTACATGGGTGCATGTGTGTTCCTGTATGTGTGTGCAGGTAAGTACGTGTGGAGGCTAGAGTTTGTCACCAGGTGTCTTCCTTAATTGCTTCTCTACCTTATGATTTTTGGATACAGCTCTCTCTGAACCTGGAGCTCACTGATCAACGAGACTGGTTGGCTAACAAATCCTGGGGCCCTTTTGCCTATACCACCTAAGTGCTGGAATTATAGGCATGTACCTAGCTTTTTATGTCAGTGCTGGAGATTTGAACTCAGGTCCTCATCTTTGTGCAACAATCATTTGACAGACTGAGACCTCTCCTCATCCCAAACAATCCTTAGTATAAATATATGCCATCTGTTTATGCAAACCATATTCAGGACTGCTTTAAATTTCAAACAATTACTCATCAGCCACATGGAATTTTAATATGAAACATTATGTTTGTGTGTGTTGTGTACATAGATTATATAAGTTCTGTATTTCCTTATGTGTTTTTCTATATCTAAGCATGTGTTTCCTGCATATATTTATGTGTTTTATGTCTGTGTGTTTGTGTGTTTATGTAGATCTGGGTTACAAGGCTCCTAATACACAGTTTGCTTTACTATCTGGGGCCTAGGAAAAATAAACCTTTCATCTTGCAAGACAAACAAGCAGTAGCATTTTCCCTACTATTAATTAATTCTGACTTTGAACGATTCACTACAAAGTGAAGAGGCTGGACTAGGTTCATTTAAATATTTATTGGCTATCCTAAGAGCAGAAAGTACAAAGACAAATAATTCATCGTGTCTCGCAGTCCACAGAAAGGACGTCTATACAACTGATGAGTTTGTGATGCTGCCAACACTGCAATCAGCATGCATGCTGGGACCCTCACAACGGGGGCAGTACCTTCGAGTTCCTTGTGTCTGTGAAGCCAGCCCTGCACTGAAGGCAGAACGATATTTCAGTGTGATGCTTTTATAGCTTAGGATCTTTAAATTATGATTATCGATGAAAGCACACGTGCAGGTCTGCTAAACACAAATGATCACCCCGGCATCGGCTCTGGGAATTATTACTGCATCCGTCACCTTTGTTTGCCTTTAATACTAGCAGTGCCCATGAAAGCCAAGAAATGTCACTACCTCCTGCATCTGAAGCATTTCTCATCAGCCCTCCTGCTTCTCTACGGGGATACCTGCTTTCCCAGGGGAATATCTCAGCTGCTGCCTGACACTCAGGCCTCTCCCCACCCTTACCCTTGTTGGGCTCACCCACCACTTCCAAGTCCTGTCTTTCAGACTAAAATTAGCCAGCTGTATGTGATCCTGGACTTTCTGACTTGAAATCTGCCTCAAGCTCACTTTCACACCCCTCCAAGAAGATGCCTTAATAGCATAATTGGGGAATTATGTAGGAGGTTCTGAATGCAATGGCACAAATTAGAAGGCAAGCCAAGCTGCTGTGCAGCAAAATAGATGTGGGGGAAGGGTGCCAGCAGATACAGCTTATTTCTCTTTGCCTCGTGGTGTGAGCCCATGTAATCCTGACTGAAGCTTCGGTCCAGTGGGAAGAGGTGCCCAGTTCTGCCAGATGTTTTCCTTAATAGGCTTTCATCATAGCTGTCCATCTGTGATCTAAAACAGTTCTCAGCAACATGTCCCATTCCAGTCATCAGGAAGGAGACAGTGGAAGAGAGACACATACCTGTGTCATATAACAGGTGAGACTGGACATGTAGGCATCTTCTCTCCACTCAGAGCTAGAAGAGATCACCATGCCCAGGCTCAAAAGGGCAGAAATGTCTTCACTTGGGCCATCATAAGACATCAAGAAATTTCAGTTCTACCAAAGCCATTTGCATGAAAACATTCAATAGCTTGCTAAGCAGATAGCCCTCAAACATAAATCTGTCTGTACTGAACTATATATATATATATATATATATATATATATATATAATGTACATATATGGAAACTTTACATGTATTGAAACATAACATATTTCCTATAAATATGTCCAGTTATTATACAATTATAAATGTCAGTAATTGTTCCCTGTTTATAACTGGAAGTGCATTTGTTGCAAAAAGGAGCAGTGGACTGCGTTCCTGCCGGGATACTGGCTCCCCAGCTAGCTTTACCTGAAATAATTACATGGAAACTGCATTCTTTTAAACACTGCCTGGCCTGTTATCTCCAGCCTCTTATTGGCTAACTCTCACATCTTGACTAACCCATATCTGATAATCTGTATGCCACCACGAAGTCGTGGCTTATTGGGAGGATTCTAACCCACCTCCATCTTGGGCAGGAGAAGCATAGAGTCTGCTTGCCTTTGTTTTCTTTCCCCCAGCATCTTGTTCTGTCTACTCTGCCTATCTAAGCTGCTGTCCTACCAAAAGCCAAAGCAGTTTCTTTATTAACCAATGAAAGTAACACATAGACAGATGATCCTCCTACATCATGCATTGACAACATTAACTAAGCATTCACTGTGCTTCTGATGACGTGAGAAACATTTAATGACTGTTACTTTGTTCAATACTGACAGACAAAGAACCCAAGAGGTAAAAAAAAAAAAAACTTGTCATCTGGGAATGACAGGTATTGAAGGATGCATTTGTGCTAGGGCCTTTCACACTCACCATCTTCCCACCTACAGTCTGGTGGCTGGATGACTTTCTCCTATGTGTACTTGACATCTCTACCTGTTCCACCTAGGTAGCATTGAAAAGGAACAGAGGTTGTATCCTGCTGAGGAGGCTTTGTATCTAGGTACCAGAGCAAATGGGACTTCAGAAGTTGCGTGGGTCTCCTTAGGAACTCCTGGATTTAGCATTTCAGGCCCAGATCTTGGATGATGGCTTCTCTGCATTTCCTACCTCTCCTTTAGCTATCTCTTTATGGTTGTGTAAATTCCTGATTATTGTATAAAATCCCCCATGTAGCTTAGGGTTTTTATTGCTGTGATAAAACACCATGACCCAAAGAAAGTTTGGGAACAAGGGTTTATTTCATATTATCTATGTACAGCACAGTCATCACTGAGAGAAGTCTGCACAGGAACTCAAACATGAACCTGGAGTGAGGAGCTGATTCAGAAACTAGAGAGAAACACAGCTTCCTGGCTTGCTCCCACGGCCTGCTCAACCTACTTTCTTATAGCCACCAGAACCACCAGCCCAGGGGTCACACTACCCTTAATGAGTTTGCCTTTCCCACATCAATAATCAAGAAATGGCACCACAGTCTTGCCTACAGGCCAACCTGGTGGGGACATTTTCTCAGCTTAAGTACCATCTTCCCAATTTATTCTGGTTTGCATCAAGTTGATGTAAAACTATGCAGCACAATTGACCCTTTGTCCACTTGACACACAAAGCATCACTATTAAACCATAACCTTTCCTTTCTTATTATTCCCAAGAAGACATTCCAACTTTTAAAAGTCCCACAGTCTTTACAAAATCAAACACTTTAAACATTCAGTCTCTCCAAAATGTTCAAAGTTCAAGACCGTTTAAAATATCCAAAGTGTCTAAAATAGTGTCTAAAATATTATTGTTTTTCTAAAATCTCCAAATCTCTGTAAAACTTCAGTATCAAAAATTCCAAAGTTTCTTAACTATGGGTTTTGGTAATATAAAAATGAGCTAAATACCCTCTTACTCCAAGAAAGAAGAACCAGGGTACAGTCACAATCAAGTCAAAGCAAAACCAAACTCCATCAGACATCTGAGCATCACTCACGACCCTCTAGGCACCAAAGGACTCGACAAATCCCCTTCTCTGTTTCTACCACTTACAACACATGCAGCGTCTTCTAGGTTCAGTAGCCACCTAATGGCTACTGCTGTCTTTCATGATTGTCTCATGGCACTGGCTTCTCCAAAATTCTGGAACCTCTGCAACTGGGCTTCTCTCTCATCAACAGCCTCTCCTGAGCTTTCTTCAGGGACTCCTGTACTGCCAGACGGTACTAAGTCTCAACTTTTCTCCACGACCCTTTCAATCATGAACCTTCTACTGCAGTTATGGCTGTTTCTTCAATGGTGGCCTCTCCCAACCTCTTTTCAGGACTCCACAGTGTCAAGTCTCACCTGCTTTCTATAACCTCTCCCTTCCTTCAAAACAAACACCACTTAGGTGACTCTCACACATCACCAAGTTCAGCTGTTAGCATTAGATGCAGACCTGACCCCCTCTGGATCAAAGATTTGGTTTGCTGACCCTGAGAAAATACTCCCAGAATATTTCACCTCAGTGATACAAGTTTCTTCTTAACTACTGCTAAGTTCTCTGAAATAGACAACCATTAATTGTCCCAGCAAAGCAAAGAGTTTACTTTAGTGGGTTCTTAACTCAAAATATGACAGGAATTACTTTTCTGCACGTATTTAAAAGACTCTCAAACAGTTCTCTGAAACATCACAAACCAGGCCTCCCTCATCTGAATTGCTCTCAGCATCTCATCTTAAAAGTTTCTTCAATAGTCCATTAATCTCTAAACACTCAATGGTTTTTATAGCCCAAAATTCCAAAGTCCTCCTGCAATCTTCCCAAACATAGTCAGGTCTGTCACAGCAATATCCATTTCTGTCATCAATTTGAATCTTAGTTGGTTGGGGTTTTTATTGATGTGATAAAATACCACAACCAACAGCAACTTGGAAAGGGAAGGGTTTATGTCATCTTACAACTCTGAGGTCACACTCCATCACTGAGGACAGTTAGGGCAGGAATTTAATAGAGAGGCCATAGAAGAGTGAGGCTTACTGGCTTTCTCCCCATGGCTGTTCAGCTTGCTTTCTTATAACACCTAGGTCTACCAGTCCAGGGGTGTTACCGCCCATAGTGAGCTGGACCCTCCCACATCAATCATCAATTAAGAAAATGTACCACAGGCATTCCCACAAGCCAATCTAGTGGAAGTGTTTTCTCAATTGAGCTTTTCTCTTACAAAACGACTAAAGCCTGTATCCAGTTGACATAAAACTAGACAGCACAATGTGCTTGGGGTCTCAGGACACATGGTAAAAGCATGGAATTATTTGTGTGGGACTCTTTCTCTGTATACAGTTCTCTCCTCTCACTCACCAAGACTGCCTCAGGCACAAGTTACTGTCTATGTGAGCATCACCATATTTTACTTATCAAATCAAATTATCAAAAATCATATTTAATAATTAAGATAATGAAAAGTAGTGTGTTGTTGTTATTATCATTATTGTCATTGCTATAAAGGCAAGCATTTTTAGATGTTGTCATATTTAATCCCAAACATCTCTTTACTGTAATCACTCCTGTTACAGGTGGGAAACCTGAGAAACAGCACTAATCAACTTGCAAATCCTCACAGCTAGTTTTTGACAAAGTTGGGAAATGAACCCCATTTCTCTCATTTCAAAACTCAGAACCCTTTCACCAGACTAGGTTAGTTCCACCTAGTTCTGTAGCAAATAGTTTGCCAGTGTTATTACAAGCAAAAACAAGGGGCCAGGAGGCAGAGAGCTCCTTAGTGAAGACAGAGAATCAGGCTCTGGGTGGGTTAGTGTTTTCTTCACTTACACAACTAAAATGGTCAACTCTGTGCTTTTCCCTCACAAAACAAAGGCTTGGTGGGCTTTTCCCATGAAGAAACTGTTTGATGAGACTTTCAAATCTCCCCCATAGAGGACTCCTGTGGTGGGAGCTGACAGACAGACTCCCTTGGAGGCAGACAGATAAGAAAGGTGATGAGTCTCCAAGATGGCTGACTTCTTCCTCACTCTCCTGACATGAGTTAACAGCCTGACAGAGGCTTTGTAGGCTTCCTGTTGATGGGCTGGTTCAATAAGTTCAAGGTCTGCTCTGGACATGCCACAGAACAGCTGTGGGTTAATCAGCCATTTTGACTAGCCCTAACTTAGGAGATAAAAATTCATTAGAGGTTTTAAAAGCTCTAGAGAAGAGACTGAATTTTTTGACTTCTCAAGTCAAGTACCCCTCTGCTTAATGGAGGATCTTTTCTCTGTGTGTCTGTTGTACGTGTGTTTCCCCACCCCCAGTAAATGTCCTTCTTAACTGCTAATTCTCTCTCTCTCTCTCTCTCTCTCTCTCTCTCTCTCTCTCTCTCTGTGTGTGTGTGTGTGTGTGTGTGTGTGTGTGTGTTCGTGTGTATTGTTCAGTCCCCTGTGACTGTCAAACCATCAGCTCTAGGAGAATTCTCCAAACCATAAGTTCTAGGGTAAAGAGAATTATTTCATCACCAAGTATAAAAAAGTTTTGGCTTTGCCAGACAAACTTGAAATTTGAGGTCCATAACCCCTTCCCAATTTGGAAGACTGTCTTGGTGTGTTTTGCTCTCTCCCTCTCTCTCTCTCTCTTTCTCTCTCTCTCTCTCTCTCTCTCTCTCTCTCTCTCTCTCTCTCTCATTGTGTATGTATGTCTGTGTTATATTTATTCATTCTTACTTTCAATAAAACTAAGAAACTAAGTTTAGTTCTGAGACCTTCCTTTTCCTGCTTTCTTATTCTTTAAATCTACAGAGAATAAGAACCCATTCCTGCAACCCTCAGTGACCTAACCAAACTTACCACAAAGACTGGCAAGGGAGTCATAAAATGCATGGATACTGTATCTAAGCTCAATGGGTCTCCTTTTAATGAGCAAAAAGCCAATAAGTACAACCAGAATATAAAGAATGGAGAAAGATTTCTTACCTACAGCAGACAAGGAGAACGCAGGAGTTATTTTTAAAGCAGTGTCCTCCTGGGACAAAATAAGTTTGGAAATTTTAATTCAAAAGCCAGGTATATTCATATTAGAAAGCACATTGTAGCTCAGTATGCATTCCTAAGATTGCTCACTCTATGATATGATATATATTGCTGAATATTCTCAGTTTAGGGTTATAGTTCAAGAAGAGAAGACTGTGAATGCACTGTGTTGGAGGGAATGGACCTTGCTTATCTTAATGTCGTGGAGAAGATGTTCAAAAGCAAAAGGAACACTTTCAGTCACATGACTTAGGAGGAGAAGTGTAAGGTGGAGGAGGAGGGAAAAGGAAGAGGAGAAGGAGAAGAATTTAGATTTAGTACAAACCAAAAGACATGGCACTTTGAAGATATGTTAATATGAGAATTTGCCCTGACTCGCATCTACCTTACTTGGCTGCTGACAACAAATTCCTAATAATTTCGTATAATGGATACACTTGGTAAGGAACCTGGTCTCTGGCTAATTACTAGAAAAATACTGTAAAGACTGAAGAGAAGTTATTATAAACCTGGGGCAATATATCCTCCAGAAGATATGTGGCAATGTTTGGATGCATTGGTTCAACTAGGGTAAAGAGGCTGATAATTGCCATTCATTAGGGAGAGGCCAGGAATGCTTCTAAAGCTCAGGACCTCATCAAATGTCAATAGTGCCAGTCTTGAAAAAATTCCCCCAAACAATAAACTATCACCACTTCTCTTGGTTACCTATCAGAACTAACAGGCAAATTCTTATTACTAAAGTGTTAATCCTGAGATTTGCAAGAGAAAAACAAAGTTTTATAATTTTGAGTCAAATTTGAAGCAAGCTTTTGTGAACAGAGGCAGCGCCTTTGTTCCCTAGCTACCCAGTCCCAAAGAATCACACAGAAATATATACTAATTACAAATTACTTGATCTATAGCTCAGGCTTATTACTAACTAGTTCTTAAAACCTAAATGAACCCTTTTCTATTGATCTGTATTTTGCCATGTGGCTTCGTGTTCTCTAGTACATCTTGTTGTTCCAATGGCTTGACATCTCCTCTTACTCTGCACTTCTTCTCCCTGTATCTCTGCTTGGATTTCCACCTGGTTTTATTCTGCCTTGCTATAGGCCAAAGCGGTTTCTTTATTAACCAATGGTAATAAAACATTTTTACAGCATACGGAAGGGTTATCCCACAAGCTTTAATTAAATACTGACCTGGATGGACTTTGGTCAGGACCACTCCCTGGAATTCCCAGTGAGTTGCCCCAAGACGTGTGTTATGGGGACTTTTAAGGACAAAATCACATGGCTGCCATAGCACTACAATACCCAGCATTCCAGTTTCCTGATCCTTCAGCAGGTAGAACTTGCAGGTTAACTGTGGGTCTGACAAAAAATATCGCAGATTTTGATTGTAGGACATAGAGAAGATTCTGGGACTTTGGACTAGGAAAGTGGTTGAGCATTGTAAGTGGGGCTTAATGGGGAGTCCTAGAAGAAGCCTGGAAGGCAGTACTGTGGAGAGCAATATGGCCACTCAGCTCAAAAGGTTTCGGAGGGGAGGAATACTAGAGAACATTCTTGTGATACTTTGGCAGAAAATGTGGCTGCTTTCTGCTCTTGACAAAAAAAAAATCTACTAGAGGTTAAATCAAAAACAATAATGGACTGATGTCATTAGCAGAGGGAATTTCCAGAGAGCATAATGATGACTCTGCTTTGTGGCTATTGGTGAGCACTGTTGTGCAGATCTGTAATGAAAAGGAGCAAGCTGAGCAAAGAGAAATACGAAATACAGTTTGAGGAGGAAAGGAGAACCAAGAAATGTATTGTTGGAGTCAACTCCTTTGCTCAAGAAAATAAAATGTTTAAAGAAAGGTCTGTTTCAAAATGGAATAAAGGAAATGGAGCCCTCAGGGCAAGTCCCTAACCCAGCTAATTCAATAACGGAAACCATCAGCAAGTCAAAGATACATCAGCGTAAGTCATGAGTGAACCAGTGTACCAACCTTTTTCTTCTGAGCCACCAACCAGCTCCTGAATCATAATGCAGAAACTTATTAGTTATGAATGCTTGGCCTGGCTTAGGCTCATTTCTGGCTAGCTCTGTTAACTGAAATTAACCTATTTCTCTTGATCTACCTTTTGTCTTGGGGCTTTTTACCTTTCTTTCTGTACGTTAGTTTCCTGCTTTTTCCGATGTCTGGCTGAGTGGCAGTTGCTTGGCTTCTAGCCTTAGGCATGTCTCTCTCTTTCTCCCACATTCTCTTCTCCTTCTTCTCTCTTGAGCCTAGATTTTTCCTTCTACTTATTCTCTCTGCCTGCCATCCCTACCTATCCCTCTCCCACCCAGCTACTGACTGTTCAGCATTTTATTAGACCAATCAGGTGCCTTAGGCAGGCAAGGTGAAACAAAAGCAATACATCTTTACATAATTAAACAAATGCAGCATAAACAAATGTAACACACCTTTATACAGTTAAAGTAATAGTCCAAAGCATAAACAAATGTAAGACATCTTTACATAGTTAAAGTAATATTCCACAACTGACCAGGTTCCAGGTCAAGTAAGCAGAAGAGCTAGGGAGCTTCAGCCACATGGTTCTAGTTTTAAAGTCAAGAATACTGGAATAAATGGGTTGTCGAACATTCCTACATGGTTAAGAAAAGTCGTGAAGGCCAGGCATGTGACAGGGGAATCCCTGCATGGAGGTCTTAAGGGGCCAATATGTGAAACTGTGAAGGTGAAGCCTGGATTGTATTGGAGACCCCAAAATGCTGGAGATGCCAGAGTCGTGGGATACCTGTCAAGGAGAAATGCAGACAGGATGTAGAACTAGCAGAAGAGAGAAGTGTGTTAGTGTGTTGCAATCAATAAAACTGGATGGGCTAAGAGACCCAAGGAGCCAATTAAGTCAGGATTTAGAGTTTGCCCTGCTGAGTTTTAGTCTTGCTTTGATACTGTATTTCCTTACTGTGTCCCCTCTCTTCCCTTTTAGAATAGTTACGTACAGTTTGTTCCATTGCATATTGGAGGTATGTGATTTGATTTTGATTTTTATAATAGATTATAGTTAAGGATTGCCTTGAGTCTCAAAAGAGACTTTGAAGGACTGTGGTTTTTTGTTTGTTTTATGTTGGGTTAAATGCACTTTGCATTATGATGTGTCTGCCAAGCCTAAGGGGGCCAGGGAGTAGAATTTGGTGGTGTGAATGAGAATATGTCCCATCAGCTCATATACTGGGATGTTTGGTTTCCAGTTGTTGGAACTGTTCAGGAAAGATTAGATGGGATGAGCTTGTTGGAGGAGTTACGTCATTGGGGTAGGCTTTGAAGTTTCCAAACCCCATGCCAGGCCCAGTCTCTCTCTCTCTCTCTCTCTCTCTCTCTCTCTCTCTCTCTCTCTCTCTCTCTCTCTTTCTCTCTCTGTTTCCTGCATATGGTTCAGATGTAAGTTCTCAGCTATAAACCCTAGCACTGTGCCTTTCTGTCAACTGCCATGCTCCCTGACACAATGATCACGGACTAACTCTATGAAATTGTAAGAAATCCCCCAGTTAAGTGGTTTCTTTTATAAGCTGTCTTGGTCATGGAATCTTCCTAGCAATAGAACAGTAACTAAGACAGAGTAGAACTTGCTGAGAAAGGGTTTCAGCAGGACAGAGACGGGATAAGGGAGGCTAACAGGGGATGAGAATGTCTGAAATTCTTCATATACATGGATGAAATTATCAAATAAATATTTTAAAAAATTTTTAAAAGTGGACTGGATTCTCTGCTCCTAATGGGAATACTGAAGACTCTGTAAGGCTGTGCTGTCCAAACTTAATTTAAATTAAAATTAGTCCAAATAAATTGAAACTTGAAACTTAATTCCTTAGTTGCATTCGCCACATTACAAATGATCAATGGTTAGATGTGGAACGAAGATAATGTATTTTCATCATCTAGAAGTTCTTTGGAAAAGTAAGTCAAGGAGAGGTCTTCTCCCAGCGACTTCTTAATATCATCCTGCTGTCGCTCTTTATCATGTCACAAGAAACCAAATGTTTAATAAATAGCTTTAAAAAAGATTAATAAGACATATTTAATTTATTCACATTGTAAAAGCGATTTTCTAAACTTGAATGCTTCTGAAATATCTGCTGGCATTTCTCTTCATTAAGTTGTGCTTTATTTGTTTATAGATCATCACAGCTGGGGAGAGAGCAAGACCTTAAGCCTGGGATTAGCAATGCAATATCATTGTGATGGGCAACTCAAGGACACAGGGCAGTTCTGAAACTCAGTCGCAGGGAAAGTTACAGAAGCACTGAGTTCAAACTGAACTTGTCTAATCTTGTGGGAATTTGATTTGTGCCATCTGTTCGTCATCATAGAGGGGACAAGACAGAGAAAACAGGCAGATACCGAGACAGGAGAAAAGGATACTCTCATCTGGGAGTCTGGCACCATTTGTTGTAAGGCTACCAGCGTAGAGTTCATATTCCTTCCACATACACTTATGTTAGAAGAAGAGTGAACCAGGTTCAAGGTCTGAAATCACACAACCTGGGGAAGGGTTATGTCTCCCCCTAATACACACATACCTGTGGATTATAAGCAGCAGCATTAATGTTTACAGTGAAAACAGCTTGCCTTCACACATCTTGGGAGTCTTATCAGTTATAGTTTTGTCTAGGACTCTCATTTAGGTTTCTTAGCAACCTGTAAAGACAATAACATCAAACCCCACCCAAATCCTGCATCTGACGATTGTTAAAAGCAATCAGCCTGCACCCACATGTGAATATGTCTTGCTTTCTGTGCCCCTTGCTAATGAAGTCACACACCTACACTCTGCTCTGTTTCTCTCTCTCTCTCTCTCTCTCTCTCTCTCTCTCTCTCTCTCTCTTTCTCTCTCTCTCTCTCTCATCACTGAACCCTTTCTTTGACCTTGAACTTAAGCCTATATTAAAATGTCTTTATTAAACCCCACCTCTGCTTCATCAACAGGGTAGTCCTGAAAGTCTCCTGTGTTTGCTCTGAATCCAGGTCCCTAAGTTTCTAGGGGAACTCCTCAGGCAGCTGAGTGTGACAGAGGGGAGCTGTGCCTCCTTCCTTTGCCACCCCCCAGAATGCTGACAAAAGGTCTTGGGGAACCTAGAGGAACGGACTGATGCATCCTATGCCACACACAGAGGTGCACTTTTACCTCATTTCACACAGTGGCTTCCTGAGTCCTGCTCTGTTCCTATCGGATCTTCCCACTACTTCCACATCACGGATGAGAAAATTGAGGTTCAGAGACATGAAGTGGCTTTGCTCAGTTTACACAGAAGCAGAATCCAAACTGGAAAACAAATGTCCCAGTTTCCAAGCTTTCTGCGTTGGATTAGAAATGCTCAGCCCTTCAAAGCCCTGAAGATGCAGTCTGCTGTGTGCAGAAGGACACACCGCTGCTGTTCAAAAGTCTGTGCTTGACCACTAAAGAGTGACAGCTCTGAGAAAGGAAATGACCTTCACTGTGGCCAGAGAAGAGAAGAGGAAATACACACAAACTTAACCCGGACTCCACAGACCGGCAGGGCCAGGATACTCTCCCAGAATTACGAAGTGTATTCTATAATCCTTGACCCCGAGTGGTTCTGTCTTTAGTAATCCATTGCCTTCGTCTACAGCCTCGTCCCAGAAATTTCTCACTCTCCCCTTGCCTGATTGTCTCCATCTTTCCAGTCCGGCTTCAGGAAGCAGTTTGTAAATTTCCGCCGGCAGAGCTCAGTAAGCGCTTTGATTTTGCTCCCGCCTCCTGCCGCCTCTCCTGGGTTGCGCCTTTTTTTGTCCTTTTCCTTTAAAGCCAACCGAGAAAACTCCCTTACGTCACATTCTAAAACACAGGTGTGTTTTTACCCCAGGTTTAATTACCAAAAGTGCTGCCCTTCTATAGGTCAGGCTTTCCAGAGAATTCCATTATGCAGAACAGCAAGCAAACGTCGAGATGTAGTCAACCTCACCGGCAGTCTGACCCGCAGGAGCTGCCACTATTGAAACCTGTAATAGAATAGTCTCCAGGAAGGAAGCTGCCTTGAGGGTTGTGCCTGACTGATCTACAAAGCCCAAGCAGAGCTTCCTGAGTCAAGCCTATCACTGCTTAGTGTCTGGGACAGAGCCGTCTCTTGAAAAAGATCCACGCGTGAATAAGCTGAACATGCTTTCTTTTCACTCTTTGTTCCGCGTTCAGCACTGCTGTCTGTTCTGTTTACCCCTCCACTGTCCTAGTCCTGGGACTTTGCACGCCCCCCACCCCCGCAGCACTTCCTGGGGCTTTTCAACTGGATTTAAACCCGAGAAGCTGGAGGGTGGGAAGACAGATCCATCAACTACCTACCTGCTTCTGTTCCCTGAGCTCTTGGACTTTACTTTAGACTGCCTGTGACCTTGGGTGACCCTTCTCCTTGGCGTCACCTTTCCATCAGTTCGGGGATGTTCTCTTCAGTCCTTTGGAATTCCTTGAACTCTGTTCAAGGCTCAGCACACCATCTTTGATTAAAATCTTTAGCTGGACCAAATGAGTTTTGTTTGAACCTTTGCCACTGAGACCCACTGAGTCATGAACAGCGATTTACCTCAAGGAAAACTAGCTTTGAAGTAACTCTGAATATGCTGTTTATCTATTAAAGTAGTAAACACACAAGCAAGCTCTCAAACAGCAAAGTCTCAGTTATGGAAGTTTTACTTGGAAATATTATATGGACACAGCTACCTTTATGTAATATGCCAAGGGACAGGGCAGCTAGCATAGTTAAAAACATATCTAGTATCAAAAAACTACCAAGATTATTAATAAATGACAATTAACTCATAGCTTGTACATGTATTATAGGGAAGTGTGTTACAGGTGCGCACGCGCACACACACATTATATAGTAAAATAGTGCCAGTCAACCATTTATAAAATTGGTAGGTTCAAATTAGTAAATTAGTACATCATCTGTGGCCCCACTCATCTGGAGGAACAACATTCTTTTTGTATTGTGGCTGCTTGAATTTAGAAGGTGGGGATCTGAGCAGGGCTCAGACATAGACATGCTTTGGTTTAGATTGTGGGCCAGCTTAAAGACAACTAATAGCCAAACACCTGTTAAGACAGGTGTCTTAACACTTGAACTACTGTAGCTTTGTGAAATCACTTTGAGGGTGACTCTGGGGGTCAGAACAGAAGTTCTTCCCCTAGGCCATTGGCCTTGTCTTTTTCCACCTAACATTAGCTCTTAATATTCATCCTGTTTTTTTCTTTCTCTAAAAGTAAGACACACCCAACAGCAAAAATATCAAAAACTTGAAGAAAAGAAAAAAAGAGAAAATAAACCTAAAATGACTCATAACCTTTGCACAGTGAGCTGACCAGGCTGTGCAGTTCGCTGTGCAGCCCTAACTGATGAGTGACTGATAAGCTAGCAGAAGAGGAGATGAACAGTGGGTATTTTCTAGGGAAGAGCTACTCAAATACACATTTATAATTCATTGTTTTCATCTAACAATGTGTTTTAATATCTTTCCAGGTAATTGCCCATCTCTACATAGCATTTATTATTTCTGAAAAGCTTTTGATTGTATGAATTTTTCATAGCTTGTCTATCCAACTCCCTGTTATTAGGGACATAGATTCTTTCTAGAATTTCTCATTTAAAATGATATTTTAGAAGATATCTTTATAGCTACTCTCAATTTCATCAGCAGAATCCTTGCCATGCCCGAATCCCCTCAGTGCAATGGCCGCAAGCTTTCCTTGCCTTCCTATGTCTGAGAGTTAGTCGTGACGGCATCAAAATACTGGGATTTCAGTAGTTACTGAATCTTAATGGATGGGAGCATCTCTCCAACCCAGTGCCTCTGTTGAAGCTGCATTGCTCTAGCAGAAAGAATCCATTCCCCACATTCTGCAGCATTAATCATGGAATCCTTAGTTATAAGTTAACACTGTCTGTGATGATCCTCTTTCCTCAGGAACACTAGCAACTAGCAAGAAGGGAGATACGAACTCTTCTGACTCCTTCACACTAGCCTATGAACCACACGCCTTTGAAAGCATGTGACCGTTTGTAATTAGGACTGAGAGTGAATATGCATTTGGCTGCTGTCCCCACTGCATTATTCATGCCACCATGAGGTTCTGCCCAAGAAATTCGTCAGTCATTGTAAGTTTTGTAGTCTTGCCACATTAATGTGATCACAGCTCAGCGATCTAGAGAGTCTCTGAAGAAAATATCATCTCCACTCCTGACCTGAGAGTCACAGAGTGGCTATATTGAAAGCTCAGCTATTAATAACTGTTGCGTTTTGAGTGACAATCAGGACAACGAAAAATTCTGGAAATTTCAGTGCAAAACACACCGCAGACACACGTATTTCAAAAATATGTATTTATTCAGTGCCTTCTATGTATTTGAAGCTGTGGGAAGTGTTCAGGCTACAGTGTAAAGAGTAACGGATCCCTGCCCTCAGGCTCGTATCCAAACTAGACTAATTAAATGAGTTTTTCATGCTGCAGCTCTGGAACAGAAAGTGGCATGTAATAGATATCTAGCTTGAATCTTTTCAAGACAAGGGCTGCAAGCTTTGCCTGCCGTCCTTATGTCTGAGAGTTAGTTGTGACTGCATTGAAATACTGGGATTGCAGTAGTTACTGACTCTTAAGAGGTTGACCCATCTCTCCAATCTAGTGCCTCTACTGAAGCTGGATTGTTCTAATAGCAAGGAGCCGTTCCATGTATTCTGCAGCATTAAGTGGCATCTAGTAATAGCATCATTTCTCTTATTTGTGGAATAAATGTGGAAAGGCAAGAATCCTAAAGGCTCAGCTCTCAGCGGAATCTCTAGTTGCCACAAAACATAAAGAGCTACAGAGAAATACGTGAAAATAGAAAAAACGAAGTTGCACCAGGCAGTTTTGTGCAGTTGTAAGCATGTGAGGCTATTGCCTCACAAGGAGAAAAGGTTTGATAACCTCTTCAGAGGTTCAGTTCAAGACAGAGTGGCTCCATTGCTTTGGACCACTTATAAACATGGGGAATCATGGCAGGAGCATATGCTGGAGTGAAACAGCGACATCATGAACCAGGAAGCAGGAAGAGACAAGGATCCCACATCATTTTGGAGAGCATGCTTTTAATGACGTAAAAACCTCTCACTAGATTCCACCTCGTAAACGTTCCGCCACATTTTAAAATGGTATAATCCTGTCAACCAAGCCTTTAGCTCGTGGGACTCTGGGAGACACTGTCTGTATCCAAACCACATTAGTGGGCAGAGAAGCAAAAGTGACCGAAGTTAAGCTGAAGCTAGTAGAGGTGACAATGTCTTGCAGGTTGCTCCATTCCTCCTGAAGAGGAGGAAAGCAGCTTGTTGCTAACTTCCCTGGATGTTCCTTGATCGCCATGATCCATGGTGTATTCTTTACAAAACAAGAGACTTGACTAGGAGTTCAGAACAACTTTGAGTTGTCGTTGTCTCAATGCCACAAGAGACATTCTATCCTCTTTAATGTTTCCCATCTACATGAGATACAGTGCTCTCTTGATTTCTTTTCAGAGGCCCAGAGAGAAAGGCAAAGTGCACATAGATTTTAAGAGAATCATGATAAAGTCTGGAACCATTGTCATTGTGCGTGCTGGTGAGCACACCCAAGGAGGGGAGCCATACAGTGTTTCCGTGGGAAGGGAATGTGTGAGGTGGTACTTGAAAAAAAATTCGTAGTCTTGCTCCTCCCTCTGTGTTTCAGTTTTATTTCCATAATGAAGAAATGCAAATTTCATTTCCCATATTTTTCTGGTTCCCTGCTTTCTTGGCTTAATTAAATCTTACATGTATAGGATTTTAACTATTTCTTCCTAGTGCAACAGGAAAACTTACAATAGGAAGTTTTAAAGATTTGGCCAAAGGAGTTTGACTACTCTTCAGGATATAATTTTCATTGGAAAAGTTTCAGATCTATATTTTAAGAAAAAAATAAACCATTCCAATTTAGCCTGATGCTTTTCTGGATTTGTAAAGAGTGGCATGAAGCGTGGTGCCAAGGAAGCAAAGTAAATTTGGAGAGCGGTACTCTTCCATCTGAGTACTCCATACATCCTATATGTGAAACTTACCAAATTAATCTTCTGTGCAGCTCAGTGGTCTCCACTGTGAGAGAAAAAAGTCCGAGCCTGCTCATAGAAACTGTGAGAGGAGAAATTCCAAGCCTACTGTTATGGAACTGCGAGAGGAAGGCTAGAAGATGCTAAGCTTAGGTAATGCTGGGTCCCTTACTTGCTCTGCCCCATCTTTCATTATGCTGAGTCCTGGTTCAAATAAATTCTATATTAATGTCCATTTTTTCCTGCTGATAAAGACTCCATTGATTCTGTTTTTTTAATTAACTGTGATTATTTTTTTTTAATTTCCACTTCCTCCCATTTCTCTCCCTCTTTCCCCACTCCCCCTTCCTCTCCAGTCCAAAGAGCAGTCAGGGTTCCCTGCCCTGTGGGAAGTCCAAGGTCCTCCTCCCTCCATACAGGTCTAGGAAGGTGAGCTTCCAAACAGACTAGGCTCCCACAAAGTCAGTACATGCAGTAGAATCAAAACCCAGTGCCATTGTCCTTGGCTTCTCAGTCAGCCCTCATTGTCAGCCAGGTTCAGAGAGTCCTATTTGATCACATGTCTAGCTGGTTTTGGTGAGCTCCCATTAGATCAGCCCTGCCGTCTCATTGTGTGGGTGCACGCCTCGCATCCTGACTTCCTTGCTCATGTTTTCCCTCCTTCCGCTCCACATTTGGACCTTGGGAACTCAGTTCAGTGCTCCAATGTGGGTCTCTGTCTCTATCACCATTCATTGTCAGATGAAGGTTCTATGGTGATATGCAAGATATTCATCAGTGTGGCTATAGGATAGGGCCAGTTCAGACGCCCTCTCCTCAGCTGCCTAAGGAAGAAGCTTTCTGGGGACATAGCCTTGGACACCTGGGAACCCCTCTAGAGGCAAGTCTCTTGCCAATCCTAAAATAGCTCCCTTAATTAAGGTATATATATATATATATATATATATATATATATATATATATATATATTTCCCTGCTCCCATATCCACTCTTCCTCTATCCCAACCATCCCATCCCCCCAAGCTCTTCCCATCCTCCCCTTTTCACTTCTCTCTCCCCCTCTCCCCTTACCCCCAACTTTGCAACAAAGAAAGATCTGATCTCCAAAATATATAAAGAACTCAAGAAACTAGACTTTAAAATGCTAATTAACCCAATTAAAAAATGGGGCACTGAACTGAACAGAGAATTCTCAACAGAAGAAGTTCAAATGGCCAAAAGACACTTAAGGTCATGCTCAACCTCCTTAGTGATCAGGGAAATGCAAATCAAAACAACTTTGAGATACCATCTTACACCTGTCAGAATGGCTAAAATCAAAAACACCAATGATAGCCTATGCTGGAGAGGATGTGGAGTGAGGGGAACACTCATCCATTGCTGGTGGGAATGCAAACTTGTGCAACCACTTTGGAAATCAGTGTGGCAGTTTCTCAGGAAATTCAGGATCAACCTATCCCAGGATCCAGCAATACCACTCTTGGGAATATACCCAAGAGATGCCCTATTATACTACAAAAGCATTTGTTCAACTATGTTCATAGCAGCTTTATTTGTAATAACCAGAACCTGGAAACAACCTAGATGCCCCTCAATGGAAGAATGGATAAAGAAAGTGTGGAATATATATGCATTAAAGTACTACTCAGAGGTAAAAAACAACGACATCTTGAATTTTGCATGCAAATGGATGGAAATAGAAAACACTATCCTGAGTGAGGTAACCCAGACCCCAAAAGAGAAATATGGTATGTACTCACTCATAAGTGGATTCTAGCCATAATTGAAGGACATTGAGCTTATAATTTGTGATCCTACAGAAGCTAAATAAGAAGTGAACCCAAAGAAAAACATATAGTTATCCTCCTGGATATTGAAAGTAGACAAGATTGCCAGGGAAAAATTGGGAGATTGGTGGTGGGAGTGGGGTGGGACTCCATTGATTCTTTCTGAGCATAGTAAGGATACGTTTTGGACCAAATACCAAAAGCAGCCCCTTTAAGTCATTTAGAAGGAGCAAAATGAACAGATTTGGGAGGGCAGAGAAAGAGAAATTGTATTTCACAGTCTAATATGTTCAATGTGGTCCACAGGGTGGCAGAACACTAGTAGAAAGAAATCACAATCCGGCTGGTCTGAGGAACAAGAAACTAGACCTAGATAAATCAAAGCTCCTGGGAAGAGCTAGGATGCTCGAAGGATCAGAAAGCATCCTGAATTCAGAGCCCTTGGCTCTGGCTGACCCGTGAGCCACATATGCACAATGTCAATGAGAAGGAACTCAGGTGCAGAGAAAAGATGGCTAGATGGGAAACAGCAGTCACCCCAAAGAAGTAGGAATTTTAGTTAATGATTTCCAGTAGAAACTACTCCAAAGTGTCTCCATAATTTTATAGTCACAGTGTCTAGTATGCAATGCAAAGTTATTAAAATCATGCAAATAACCAAAGGAAAGGATATACTCTCAAGAAAAAAGCAATATCAGTGGAGACCGACCCTCAAATTATCCATACACAGGAGTTAGTCAAGGGTTGGAGCAGAAGCTGATAACTTTATTAGTGAAGAAAAAGGGAATGCGTAAGCAATGTGCCTCAAATTAACAAACCTAGGTTAAAAAAATTAAAAAAAAATATTTCAACTAAGGGAGTCATTTTAGGGTTTACAGGAGACTTGATTATAAATGGGATCCCAGGTCCAAGGAGAGATCCCCAGATTGTTCTCTGGACAGAAGAGAGGGTGCCTGAAACGGCCTAGGCCCATAACCATACTGATGAATATTTTGCTTATCACTATAGAACCTTCATCGGGTGATGGATGGAGATAGAGACAGAGACCCACACTGGAACACTGGACTTAACTCCCTAGGTCCAAACGAGAAGCAGAAGGAAAGAGAACGTGAGCAAAGAAGGCAAGACCAGAGGGAACCTTCATTCGACGATGGATGGCGATACAGACGGAGACCCAAATTGGAGCACCGGACTGAGCCCCCCAAGGTCCAAATGAGGAGCAGAAGGATGAAGAAAATGAAAAAGGAAATAAGGACTGCGAGGGATGCGTTCACCCACTGATACAAGGGGACGGATCTAATGAGAGTTTACCAAGGCCAGTTGGACTGGGACTGAACGAGGACGCGATCCAACCAGATTCTCTGAATGTGGCTGGCCCGGAGTCTTTCTGAAAAGCCATTGACAATGACACTGGGACTTGTTTCCTCTGCATATACTGGATTTTTGGGATCCAGTCTGTCTGGATGCTCACCTTCCTGGACCTGGAGGGAGGGGGTAGGAACTTGAACTTCCCACAGGGCAGGAAACCCTGACTGCTCTTAGGGATGGAGAGGGAGGAGGAGAGGGAGTGGGGGGAGTGGGAAGGTGGGGGGAGGAGGGGCGGAAGTGGAAACTTTTATAATTTAATAAAATTACTTTCAAAAAATAATAAATCTAGAAATTAGAAGCATAATACCTAAAATTGAAAAACAAACAACAAAAACCTAGAGCATATAAACACATCAAAAGGGATGACAGAGGATAGACGAACAGAAAGAAAGTGGGTCTCCTCTTGTCAAATCTGTCAGCCCATATTCTTAAATTGCAATCTTAAGACAAAAAACAAACAAAAATTAACAAACAAAGAACAAAACAACCCACTAAAAATGACTCAGCAAAATCTAAAGGTGCTCTATAGTGCAGGGCTGGAGCCCATGGTGGCTGGGCTTCTGCCTGTTCTTCTTGCTGCTGCGTCTCTGCCAGACTCTGCCCCTTCTCATGTGGTGCCCCATTCCCTCCTAAGTCCCCTTCCTTTCTTTGGTCCTAGTTTATTATGCCTGTTTCTCTCACTTGCTAGTAATAGCTGTGTGGGAGCACAAAGAAAGCCAGATAGCCTCGGAATACCGATACTGAATCAAGTTTTGTGCTGAGGGACACTTCCATACATCCCTTGGCCTATGGGAGCCAGTGCTAATTCATCTTTACAGGTTCCGTGTCGAGCATACTGATGGACCTGCAGCTTTTAGGCAGATAAAATCTGCAGCTCCTTTCTAATGCACTTTGCTATGCGTATTTATATTTACACTTTCAGAATCATACATTAGTTAGCTGGGAGCCATAAGGCACAGTCTGAGATGCACAGACTATTGATATAAGGAAAGAGCATAATGAAGCCGGGATGCAGATGCCCAAAAGCTCCCCAGGGAAATGCTTTAACAGCTGAGGTGAATCTCAGAGAATTAGAAAATCAAGGTGCACGGACAGGGAACAGACCCTAGTCAGAGAGGACCGTGATTTACTACAGAACACACCTGAGAGGGCACAGACACGGGAACAGACCCTAGTCAGAGAGCGCCATGATTTACTACAGAACACACCTGAGGGGGCACAGACACGGGAACAGACCCTAGTCAGAGAGGACCATGATTTACTGCAGAATATACCTGAGGGGGCACAGACATGGGAACAGACCCTAGTCAGAGAGGACCACGATTTACTACAGAACACACCTGAGGGGGCACTGAGGGATGAGAGAATGCAAATGATTCTCTTTCAGTTCATCCTTTTAAAAGCAGTTTTGAGTCTTTTTTTATTTTAGTTTTTTTCATATAATATATCTTGAGCATGCTCCTTCCCTGCCTCCAACTCCTCCTAGGTCCTTCCTACCTCCCTACCCACCTAACTTCATGTGGTCAAGAATTTAGGACTAGCTAAGACATGAGCCTAGGAGAAAGCATATTGTTTTCCTACTAAAGGAACATGACAGTATAAAATGATTCCCGATAATATATTACTATAACAATAGATTATCTTATCACTCACCCCTCATAAGAGAAGCTTCTTATTGCAGTAGATAGGGGTTAACACAGAGACCCACACGGACAACAGATAGACTAAAAGACTTTGGAGTGCGTAGTCCTAAATGGGATGTCTATATCAGATTCTTCTCTTCAAGGCTCAGGGATTTATGTTGAAGAGGAGCAGAAAGATTGTGAGAGCCAAAGGTGGTAGATAATTTCAAGGAAACAGTGTCTTCCAGACCCAGCAGGACTGATGTACACAGGACCTCATAGAGACTGTGGCAGCAGGCATAGGACCTGAATAAATTTCAAGTCAGATGGAATCAGCACCGCTCATTGTCTCTAACTCAACTCATATTGTCTTATTTTCTTATGATTAAATTTTCTGATTCCACAAGTTCTCCAGACCTTCTAAGTGTTAGTTTGTGTCTTACACCAGATTCTAGCTTTGCCTTCCTGCCTTTGGTTGGCTGAGTCTAATCTTTGGGATGATTTTCCTGCTCTTCTCTGGCATTGTTTCTACATCTCCCAAAGAGAAAAGTCAATGAGACTGTCTCTGCCACTGAATTAGTTCCTTTCCATGGACCCAGGGTCTCATTCAATTCTTCTTTCTGCTTGTTTCCTTCAGTAATTGTTCCCTGCTGTCATTTATCTCTAATTCTTTCCTGTTGAAATAAATAAAGGAACCCGTGGCCAGATGCCTGGAGCACTCTGTGCATTCCTTGCCTCCATTTATCCAGGTCTAACACTCTGTTGGGACCCCGCTCACCATGCCAACTCTTGTGCCCTGAACACGGAGCTTCACATCAGAGTCTACAGTGCTTGTCTAGTTTGCCTTTGCATCATCATTTGACAGTGTAGCACAAATGGGTTTAAAACTCTTTCCTAACGTTGCTTCCCTGGACGACTCTATCTTTTTTTTCCTATTGCTGGAAGTGACTCTGTGTTTTCTGCCTGGATTATTTCTTTATTCCACAGTACCACTGTAATTCTCTGTTTCGCAGAGCTCTCTTGCCTCTCACTGTTGCAAGGACAACTACCAACAGCGGGCACTTTCCTGTCCGTATCTCAAGAAGAGGCTTCTCTAGAGCTCAAACGGGTAGAACAGACCGACTCCGTAGATTTCCCCTTTGTACAACACTTCTGTTCCCATTTGCATTTGATGGCCTGGTGAATGCCACTTCTGTTCACTCTTGCTCAGGAATATTAGAATCCCCCCACAACTGTTCTTCCTACCACCCACCCCACAGAAAGGCAAACACGAAGCCACTTGGACTTCCCAAAGGGTTTTCAATTTCATTGAATTTTTCTTTCTCTTCAATTTTCTAAGAGCCAGCATTATAACAAAACGTATCTTCTTACATGGGCCCCCACTTCTCAGTCTAGCATTGCTCTAACGTATTATTCTTTCTGGGGCTAGATTTTGTATCTTTTAAATTAGTCACCTTGTGTGAGTGAGTGGTGTGTGTGGGTGTGTAATGTATGTGTGTGAGTGCGGTCACATAGAGTGCATGCATGTGAAGGTCAAAGGACAAACTAAAGTGTCAGTCCTTGCCTTGCTTGAGACAGGCTCTCTTTTCTGTTCTAAACCAGTATGTTTTCCAGGCTATCCAGCGATTCTCCTGTTTCCACCTCTCGTCTTGCCTAGGAAGAATGGGACTTTAGCCTGGAACTTCTGTGCCCAGCTTTATGTGGTTTCTGAGGACTTGAACCCAGGTCCTCACATGCATGCAGTATTTTATACTCACTGGGTCACTCCCCCAGTTCTAAGTCTGTCACTTATTAATGACATCACATTGATTTAAGGGTAATGTTTAATAATGTTACACGATGCCCAATAAAAACCTAATTGGCTCTTCCTCTCACACTGTGTCAGAGTGTCCCCTGCGTCCAGTTCACTCTGTTTTCTATTGGTTCTTTCAGGTAGGTGACACTAGCAAGGTAGAGTCTGCACTTTATTTGCCTAATCAGAAATGGTGTGGTGCATCTCTTTCTATTTTCTGTTTCCTTAAGCTGAAAGTCTGAAACGGCTATAACCTGTCCTCATGGAACAGAGGGAGGGCACAAGAGTCCTGACGTACATCGTCTGAGCGTTTGGCACTGTGTCTTCTCAACTCACACAGGATTCTCCATTTCCTTCCACTTCCCTTTCTTGCTGTAGATATTAAGATTTATTTTAAATTTAGTCATTTCAGAGTCTCCTTGGCATCATATAAATGTTTCACCATTAAAATATATATTAAATTAAATATATATTCATGAGTGCTCAAGGAGGCTGACTTCCCTGCCATGAGCCCTGTAGGTGGGCAGGTGGAAGGATGACAGACACCCAGCTGCCTGTGGCCTGCTGTCTTTCCCTATGACAAGGACCACATTTTCTGAGCTCTAAATCAGGATGTGTGGTCTGACAAACACTTTCTCTCACAAGTTCTAACTTATTTTTATATTAAAGCTTTTAGGGATATTAAATCACATGACTTTTAGGGAATAATTTCTTTACTGTGAAGAATAAAATTTTGCGAAATTCAGAAAAAAATTTCTCAGTCTTTAAATTGAAACTTGGCTTATTCTAATTATTGTGACAATTAGAATAGCAGGGCAGTTGACAAGTGTCTGGACTCTTCTTCTGCTGTTTTGCTGTCAGGAGTCCCTTCTTATTCTTCTCCTTTGACATAGGCACCCCCCCCAACTCCAATCACATTATCTTGAGGGGGGCCAGACATAGAGTCACTCCTTCTGTTAAAGAAATATATCAGTGAGTGGCCACTGATTAGTGTTTGGTCCCTTGAATGGACAAACATATCTACTTTCATACACTGAGATGTAGACTATGATGCCCTATCTTTGCTCTGAAACAGGGTGCTGTGAGCATGTGTGTAGAAGACCGCAACCACACTCTCCACCATAGATGGCACTGCACCGCCAGGTGAGCTAGAAAGCTCACACGTGTTGGTAACTTTCCACTACTCCCAAGGTTTCACCTGGGACTGGGAGCAGTTGACCAATCCAAGAGTGACACGTCCGAAGCAGGGTCTGTTTCCTATATAAGGGATGGTTTCCATCTTATCTGGGTCTCCGCCATGTGGCTTATGCTCTAGCTCCCAAGAGGATTAAAGCCTTTCTGCAGAAGTATCCTATGTGTCCCGCGTGGTTCTTGCAGGCGAGACGGTAGCGCGGGACATCTGGTGCCATACCAGGGGAGAAGAAGAACTTTGCACCGCCGGAGACCAGGAGGATTTCAGAACTGCAGGCATGCATGCTTAGAGAGGTACGCTCTAAAGTCCAGAGAGCATATCAGAAACTGAGCAGCAGTGGGAGGTTGTGCGCGCGCACTCAGATAAGTTAAAAAGGACCCCCCAGTGATTCTAAGAAAGTAAAAATGGGGGAGAAGGCTGATTTACAAGGTCAAAAGCTTTATGTTATGTTATGTATGTTGTCTTTTGTGTACTGGACAGGAGAAAGATATTTAAATTTAGAAACTGCTAAGGATATGATGTTTTGGAAAAGAGGTTCTGTTTTCGTCTCCACAGAAAAGGAGAGCCTAAGGGTGTACTTGGGATTTATGTGGTTTGAATCACCGAGACCTCCTGAAATGTTGTAGTGTTTACCCCTAAAATGCAGTGGCCCAATAACAGCAGGAAGCAGCCAGAGAGACTAACGACGCCCAAATTCCCTAAAAGATTAAATGAGGTCCTTTCAATGGTTGCAGAGCAGCAAACCTGCTTCTCTGAGTTCTGCTTTGCTCTGTACACCGGTTTGGGCTCGGAGTGGGTGCAGCTGCGGCTGGAGCTGAGCTTTGCTCGGTGGCTATGGTGGGGGGCACGTTGCGCCGGCTCGGTTGGTGCCTGGCCTGGAGGATGTCACGGCGGTGCTGGGAGTGAGAGCGGTGCCACAGGCAGCCGGGCCAGAGGGCTTACAGTGTACCTGGGACTGTGAGGGTCTCTGAGGCTAAAATGGCTCTGTTTCCATTTGGCTATGCTAAACGATGCTAACTTCAGGCAGGACTGGTCGTATTTATCATAATAAAAGCGCAGTTAAGGTTTAGACGCAATAAACAGGCAGTACCGTATTACATCTACATAGTGCGACTTAAGTTTTTAAGAACTGCTTAGCATTTTAAGAACTCAAGTCCTCCTGAAAGATTGCTGTGTATACACTTGGCTTGTCTGGTGTTTCGGGATCCGCAGGGAGGTGGATGCGAAGGGCCCTTGGATTTTGGGGTGATTGGGTCGTTGGCTGGATCTGTGAGAGTTTACAACCGCTTTTGCTGTGGCACAGATGTTGAGAGTTTGCTAGTAGGGAAGTGGCCCTGTTCGCCGCCTCTCCCATCGGCCCCTTGAGCTGCAGCGGCTCTGGCGCGGACCTTGAGATGTTGCCGGCCTATGTCACCTCAGTTACCGGTCTGGGTGTCGGCTCCCGCCACACTCCCCCACCAACACAGCCTCGGAGGACTGGGCTGGCCCCGCGGGAAAGGCGGCGGCACCTGGGGGTGGAGCCGCCACTTCCTGGCCTGGGACACGCGGAGCCATGCAGCCTCACACAGCCCTTGGATGGCGGGCTGGCTCTGGAACCCAAGGCCACCTTACCGGCAAGGAATACAGGAGCCAATAAATCCTAAACCTTATATCAACAAACAGGGCCTGGGTTTTTCCTAGGCGCCACTGGGGCAACACGGCCCATACCGTAAAAAACAGAGACCCCCGTATGGGTTCCCCAGTGGCCACGTCATCTTAGGACTCCAGGCTGAAAACAAAAAAAACGGTTTTCTCATATTTTTAAAACAATAATCTCATCTGTGCCAGATTTAAAATGGTTTAATTCTAAGGCCTGCTGTAATGGCACAGGCAAACAAGATTGCTCTTTAAAACAGAGACCTATAGGTCTCTAAGTTCAAGACCAGCCTACTTCCAGTACTGACTGTGCTAAATTTTTATACTGAGTTTTTTAATACTCTTAAATGTTATTTTGGGAGAAGAGTTTGTTTATGTTTTTTTTCTAGGAATGCTACTATTCATGCTGTGGATTCATCTGTCCAGAGGCCTGAGGACAAAGCCTCTACTATGGAGCTGTCTGGCCTGATTGCTGCAGAGCTGGCGGGTTCCTGAGGGATGGTCCAGCTCCTGCCCTTGGTCTGTCAGTTATTGCTGTGCTGTTGTTGCTGTACATTGCAATGTTATTGTTGCTGTGCCATTGCTATGCTGCTGGATTTCCCCTTGTTTTGTCAGTTATTGCTTGCTATCAGTTTCCCTTATCCTGTCAGTTATTTCTACTAAACACTATGGGTATCTTCAAGACAGGTTACAAAATGCCATGGTTATTCAAATTAAAAATTGGATACTACAGACTTCTTGATGCAGCTGGAGAGTTGTGCCCCTGCGATCCCAGATTATTAAGCAATTGTCTAGTTATCTTCTAGGTAATTGGACTGGAGGACTTACCAGTTCTTGTTAAAATTGAAAAAAAGGGGAATAATAAAGGAACTGCCCCCGATGCTCTGTTCATTATACATTTTTTAAATGGCAGCACAGCCTATACCATGGAAAACAGAGACCCTCAATCAGTTATCTACCACAGTGGATACAGCCCTGGATCAACAGGCTACCATAGATACATCTATTAGAGGTAGAATAAAGAACAGGTGGATATCTTATGGCAGCTTGCCCAATTGGACTGTAAATGGAAAACTCCAGCCTTATGTGTGACCAGTGTACCATATGAGAACTTTATAAAAGTGGCTAACTTGTCCCGAGAATTGTCTTTGTATCTTGCAGGAGAATTTTGATGATTTGCTGTCCTCCTTGAGACGGTCCATCGTGACAATCACTCCACGCGAGTGGACATAAGCCTGGCCAAAGGATTCCAGTCCTGGATCGTGTCCTTCATCCCCTACTTCAAAGAATGGGTGGGGGTGGAAGTGTTTTGGAACGGTCCTATGCTATGGAATAGTGTTTCTCCTCTGGATGATCTGCTGACTCAAATCCCAGAGTCTTAGGGACAAAATGGTTTTTGCACAGCGCTGGCTGCCCTGGAACAGGGAGCCTCTTCTGATGTGTGGTTATCTATGTTAAAGCAGTAAGGTTTAAGCCAACCAGCTCCTGCACCCCTAGGACTGTGGTCCATGGCACAGGGTGGAGTGCTTGGCTTTGCTAGTCCTGAAGGTTGTCGAGCTAAAGAGCATCGCACAGAGAATGGCCCTCTCTGAGAGATATGTCGTCCTGCATAAGGGTTTCCTGCCGTATATTCCCCTTTCCCAGAAAAATGGCAGAGGGCAGGCCGGATAGGTTCCAGGTGTCATGAACCTAGGGGCAGATTCCGTGTAAGCCCATTTTAATGTTTCTATTTTGGGAAGTGCGACCTCTATCTTTACCTGCTGAGGGAGTTGCCTTTCTGCAAAGAAGTAAAATTAGGGGGAGATGTAGAAGGCCGCAACCACACTCTCCACCATAGATGGCGCTGCACCGCCAGGTGAGCTAGAAAGCTCACACGTGTTGGTAACTTTCCACTACTCCCAAGGTATCACCTGGGACTGGGAGCAGTTGACCAATCCAAGAGTGACACGTTCCGAAGCAGGGTCTGTTTCCTATATAAGGGATGGGTTCCATCTTATCTGGGTCTCCGCCATGTGGCTTATGCTCTAGCTCCCAAGAGACATTAAAGCTATTTCTGCAGAAGTATCCTATGTGTCCCACGTGGTTCTTGCAGGCGAGACGGTAGCGCGGGACACATGTGGATGGAATCTGCTGCTCCACAGTGAGAAGCACATCTGCCAGAACTGAAAGAGTTCAGAGGCCAGAAAGAGGAAGTGAATATGGATGCTATGAAGCAATCCCACACTAGCTCAGAACCGAGTTTAATAAAGGATTATTTATTTAGGGTTAAACTCACCGATCACAGTCCTCTGCACAAACGAGGAAGAGGAACTGAATCAAGCAGCTGGGAAAGAGAGAGCATGTGCATGGCTGCATTTATAGTAAAAGAGACCATGCCCAAGTGGGCTAGTATCTTAAACGCTATTGGCTGAAGGAGTTACCACAGCACCTCCCCCTTTTGTCCAAATAAGAGAGTTCTAAGCCTATATACAAAGCTATATACAATAAGAACAAATATCAAGTATAAAAAATGAGAATTACAATCAGCATAAACAATATCAAGCAAGAAACATATGCTAAATGTTTCAATAATTATCCTATTCTAAGGAGTCTAAGTCTTGTATTAGAAATAGCTTGGCCAAGTCATGAGAGGACAGTAACTATGACTATCTAGTCTTCAACCCCATCAAAGACCTGAGGAAGGAAATAATATTACTTGAGTAAACAGAAAGTGCAATCAAGCAACTTACAAAATGTGCAATAAATGGCAGAAACAACTGGCTACCTGGGCAATCACCCAAAGTCTTATTTGCCATGTTGGAGTAACCAACTTTGGTTAAGGCCTAGAATAACTGACATTATTTTCAGAGGCAAGAAAATTTTCAAAACCAGCTTACTCTGTCTTGGCAAGGTTTGACAGTCTTTATTCTTGTATCCTGCTTGTCCTGTCTGGACACCATGCATTTTGTCAAGGCCAAGGCATGGGCAGCTACTCGCCCAAAGGCCAGTTTCCCCAAAATGAAAGCAAGCTCCAAGTCAAGTGTATTTAGTCCTTAACATTTTCTCAGGAATAGATTGGTGTTACCAAGAGCAATTGTGTCTCACATCAAAAGAACCCTAAGTTATTTAAATGCCATATTCTACAATTCTTTGAAATAGTTAAAGATTACCTATTTATGCAGAATACAATCTCTATGTATCTAAAGAACCTGAGTAGTCTAACTATAAGTATGACTAACATGGATGTTATTGACCTGTAATTCTTAATACCTATATAGCTTAAAAACAAAGACTTCATATTAGAATATTAAAAAGTCTTTAAACAACTGAGCAGCAAATGAGAACAATGGCCTCAAAATGCCTTGATCAGAGGTAGAAATGTATAGTGCAATCTGATAAATATATTCTCAGATTGTATCAATATAGAAAATGTCTTAAGTAGAGGTAGAAGCATCCATGCATACAATATGACAAAATAAATTTACCTAGGTGTACAAATATTGTAAACAGAAATAGGAGCATATTCAATAAAATTAGAATTTGTATCAATATACAAGAATCTATACAAATATAAATTGTCTATAAATAATAGCTCACAAATATTCACTGTATTGCTCACTATTATTATTAGTGTGAATAAACTCAAACTAATCTACCTGTTATCACATCCAATTTTTCTTTCTCTTTTCAAAGAAGTCCTTGAGCCTATATAATTTTCACCCCAACCCTCAAGTCTATAATAATTATAATCAACCCCTAATTGATGTCCCTAACCCTAGGACAAACTTAATTGGGAGAGGGGATGTTGTCTTCTAGAATTGCTTACAGCTGTCATGGGGCAATGTTTTTTCTATGGGATCCTGTAAAAGTAAAATGATGCATAAGTTTCAAGATTGCTATCTGGTATAATTGCAAATAGTCTCTGAGTAGTCAATAGAGTTTTTCTGAGGTTCCTATTTGAAGTTCTGGTCAGAATGTTATAAAAAAGTGCACCGTTTCAGCTAACCAAGTTGGAACCATTTTGAGCAACTCATCTTAAAGTCGCACTATCAACATCATGATATCATGACAACCTGGTAGAGTCATTGTTGTGGGGCCCCATCTTCTTCCTAGAAACATCAAAGATTACTGCAGGAAAATTCATTCTTCATTGTGAAAAACTTAAACATTATTTATATAAGCATATATTCAATGAAAAGTTTAATAGAGACAAAAATAGGTATGGAGAAAAGTAAAATTTTTCTCAAATTCTTTCTTTCTGTTTCATACCAAATGGCTCTTGACATGAGACAGAAACTCTGAATTTTTATTTTAACAACATGCTTGGATTTAGAGAAGACTAGCCATTGTCCAACTACAAAGTCTGCTTTGATTTTTAAGTGAGTCATGACTATTCTACTGAGCAGCAAATATATATGTTTGTATATATACATTTTTGCCCTGTAGATGACTTGCCCTCTTAAGTCCTAATTTTCTTTGGTTGGTGATCCTTTCTCAATAGTTATCTTTTCCACGTTAGACATCCAAACATCCAAGGTCTCTTGAGTTTTTGAAGATGAGTATTTTCCTACAAAGACAAGAACAGAACCCTGCCCCAACCCTTATGAAGTTTCCTTACCACCTCTATGGCTGTCATCTCTGTAGATGAGCTGTCATTTCCCTTTCTCAAGAGGTTCCCCTCAAACCAAATCTTTATTAATTTTGATGTTATCCATAATTTTTCTTCTCCTATGGAAACAAGAGTGAAACCCCTTTCCCAATGTAGCACATCTTCTGGTTTCCATTGTGAGGTCAATACATCCTTGAAATAAACTGGCTGATTTAGTTCAGAAGGTTTTTCTATTATTCATTGTCTCTCTGCTGCTGTTGTTTCTTTCTCATTAGCGTTAAGAAAATTTAAGGTCAATAAAGGATTATGTAAACTATATCTGGGGGTATTTTCTATCCCTTTCCGTTTGTTTAACATATCCTTTATAGTTTGATTTGATCTTTCTATAACTGCCTGACCTGTAGGATTGTTTGCTATACCTGTGATATGCTTTATATTATAATAAGCAACAAACTGTTTCATTTTCTTGGAGACATATGCTGGCCATTATCTGTCTGTATTTGTGCAGGTATAGCTATGATGGCCATAACTTCTAATAAATGCGTGATTACTGAATCAGCCTTTTCTGAGCTCAATGCAGTTGCTCATTGAAAACCTGAATAAGTGTCAATGGTATGGTATACATATTTTAATTTTCCAAAATCTGAAAGTGGAACACATCCAACTACCAGATTACATTCCTTTGAGTACCCTTTGGGTTACTCCCTGCAGGTAGTGGTGTTTGGTTATAAAAAGAGCAAGTAGAAAATCTTTTTATAATCTCCTTAGCTTGTCTCCATGTAATAGAAAACTCTTTTTTCAAACCTTTTCTATTGACATGATGTTTCTTATGAAATTCTGAGGTCGTCAGCACATTTCCAATCAATAATTGATCAATTTCTGCATTAGTTTGTGCTAGAGGACCTAGCAGACCTGTATAGGATTGGATGTATGTTATGTATATGATACAAATTTATTCCTGATTATATCTTGAACCTGAATGAATAATGAAGTCAATTTTGTATCATCTGGTATAAATTCAGTGGTTTCAATATGCAAAACAACTCTTTCTGCACATTGCAAATCAGTAACTATATTGAGAGGTTCTTTAAAATCACTTAGTACCATGAGAATAGCATATAATTCTGACTTTTGAACAGAATTATAAAGACTTTGTTCCACCTTGCTGAAATCTTCTGATTTATGACTTGCCTTTCCTGATTCATTTGCATCAGTATAGAATGTATGGGCTCCAGTTATTGGTATGTCATGTACAATGTGGGGAATGTATCTAAGTAGTTCTCTTTATAAGGATAATTCCTATTATCCTTATAGGATAATTGCTATTAATCTCTCCTAAAAAAATTAGCACAAACTCTTTGCCATGGTTCATTGTCTTCCCATAATTTTTTAAATTTCATCAGTAGTAAAAGGCACTGCAATCTCTGCTGGTTGTGTTCCTGCTGGTTGACGAAGTCTCAATTTTCTTTTTATAATTAATTCAGAGACATTTTTTACTTGGCTTATGTGATTAAAGAAGGATCCATTTTAATATAATATCTTCCCTCTGCATTAAAATTCCTGTAGGGGATATTCTAGAAGGCAATATGACTAGAATGTAATTAAGATTTGGATACAATTGATTCACATGTTCCTCCTCTAATTTCTTTTCAATGACACATAATTCTTTCTCAGCTTTAGCTATTAATAGTCCTTGGTACTATTTAAGTCTTTGTTACCATCTATTAATAGTCTTTGGTACTATTTAAGTCTTTGTCAACATCTAAGGTTTTGTTTAAATGAATTATTAGATCAGGTGTTATCCCAACAGCCAGTTGTAGACTTGAAATGTGTCCTAACAATCTTTGAAAGTCATTAAGATTCTACAATTGGTATTTCCTAATTTGTGCCTTTTATGTTATAATTCTGTAAACTTATTTTGTAACCTAGGTAATTGATAGAATCTCCTCTTTGTATTTTTTCAGGAGTAATTTGTAATTCCCATTTAGGTAAAACTTTCCTTACTTCTTCAAACATTCTTTCTAAAGTATCTATGTTTGAAACAGATTGTTGGGAGATATAGATCCCTAACCCCTTAACCTGATCATAAGATCCTGATGGCAGACTGATGGGTCTGCAGCTGAAAGATCCTGAGAGCTGGACATGGCTAAAAATTCCTATATAAGCTGCCCCTAAGCACAATAACGTGGAGCATTTGAATTTCTTGTATCCAGGATGAGCCCCCCCGTGTGTGTGTATGTGTGTGTGTGTGTGTGTGTGTGTTGATTTTAAATATCTAGGCTTAGTTTCTGGCTTTGTGAATGATCTTATAGTGACACAGGAGCTATATGACCATTGGAATTTTACAGGACTGGTCAGATTTTTACAAGTAGTGGCCCATACAGGGATATTGGGAATTGGGGAGACATTGGGAGAGCACCCTTGGAAGGCTGGTCAGCTGCAAGCAAGCAAGCCAGGGATTAATGGTGAGGAAAGATTAAAAATGGGAGCCAGTAATTTTGTGCAAGTATTAACTTGTCAATTGGTAGGTCTTTTAGAAGCAGGGCACTGGAATTAAACAAAGTTTTTAAAAATAGTAATATGTACAAAAAGTAATATGTACACAAAAGAGACATTTTATTGTATGGGCTGTGAAGGAATGCCTTGTCTACAATCCCTTCTCAGATGTCCTGTTCTACCACAATTAAAACATTTGGCATTTTGATGTCTTCTCATACCTTTGGAAATTATTTCTCCTACCCAAGTTGCAGTATTATATATAGTCAAATGGCTGTGTTCATTGTATGCAGAATCCATTCATCCATTGGTGCTGATATAATCCTTAAAGGCTCAAGTATCTTTTGGCATTCTAAGTTGGCATTTCCAAAAGCCAGAGATTCAATAAATACTCATCTAACTTCTGGTTCTGTTACTCCTATTCATACAGCCTTAGTTATTCTTTGTAAAAAGTCACTGAAGGGTTCTCTTTGGCCCTTGGCCCTTTTTAACCCTAATATATGATTCAGTGCTTTTTCTTGAATCCTGTCCCAAGCATTTAAGGCTGCTATATGGCACAAGTACAAGGCGTGTTCATCATAAAGAACTTGATCATGTGGACCAGCATAAGTGCCCTTGCCAAGAATTTGATCTTGGGAAGTCTCAAATCCTTTTGCTTTTCTCTGTTGCTCTAAAATTTTTGCCTATTCTCACAAATAGCATTTCCACAGTAGTTGTGGTTCATCTTTCAGGACCACTGAAACTAATTGAAGCCAGTTGTGTGGGGTAGCTTTATTGCTGGAAGCCCATATCTTTAATAGCTCTCTAACAAATGTTGAATGCTAGCCATAAGATACTACTGCTTGCCCAATTTCTTTTAGACCATTAATACCTATAGATTTCCATCTACATTCTTTGGGTCCATTTGGGCATTTAGAATTTGATGCTTTTTCAGAGGTGATTACAGAGTAGGAAGCTAAAACCCTGGGTAAGTCATCTCTGACTCTGGCACATACTGGCGATGTTAAATCCTGTACTTGTACCTTCTCTCCCTGTTCATCAGCTCTGATAATTTCCTCAATTATTTCAAATCTTTGTATTATTGTCTTTTGTAAATCCTGAATCTATTGGCATGTATATATTTCTAATGATCTCATTGACACACCTAGCCTCTATTCCTCATTCTGCCCATGGGATTCCAAGATAGGAAGTTTTTCATTTAAAGAGAACATCTCATCCTTAGACATTATTTGGATACTGTGCAGATTGTCTTCCTAGAGAGATACTCTATCTGCTAACCTATCATAGTTTTTTTTAACAGGTTTTGATTGTCAAACTCAACAGTATGAATTGTTTCAGATAATTTCTCAGTACCCTATGACATGGATTGAATTTTGCCAATCAAATTAATGCTATTATTTTTTTTCACCTAACTTTTGATTTTCAATGGTATTAATCCTGTAAGTTAGCTGTTCATTATTAGTCTGTAAAGACTATATTACTTCTAAAAGTGCCTCATTCTTTGCTCTGTTATCAAACCATTTTCTTGAGGATACAATATGAAAAACAAAGTTAAGTTCCAATATCCAATAAGTGGATATATCAGAAAAACCTTATAGACCTTGCAGAATATCATCCATAGTATAAGCAAAAGTTTATTAAATTCCTGAATTTAACTGGAGAAATTGCCTTCATCTTCAACATCATCAGCTACCATTATTGTAGCTGTCACCTCCATTTACTGAATTGTGGTAGGTATTAGATACTATTTAATGTGCTTTACAAGAATGATCTCTTTTAATCCATATAACATACTTATGAAGTAGATATGGATCCCATTTTCATGAGAAAACTATAAATTTGGGAATGAGTATGCAATTAGTCTTTGATGATTTTGCTTATTTTGTCAACTTGTCACGAGCTATAGTTATCTGGGAAGAGGAACCTCAACTGAGAAGATGCATCCATTAGATTGCCTGTAGGAAAGTCTGTAGGGCATTTTTGTTGATTAATGATTGATGTTGGAGGGCGGATAGTTCTGAGTTGTTAAAGAAAACAGGCAGAGTAAGCCAGGGGGACCAAATAGGTAACAACACTCCTTCATGACCTTTGTTTGAGTTTCCGCCTTCAAGTTCCTGCCCTCCTTGAGTTCCTGCCTTAGCTTGCTGAAATGGACTGGGATACATAAGCCAATAAACTTTCCTTCCCAGGTTGCTTCTGGTCTTTGTGTTTATTGAAGCAATAGAAATCTAAAACAGTCCCACAGCTCACTGTAGATGCCGGAGAGGCATTCTACTCTTTATTAAAGCTATAACCAATCAGCAACACTGCTTTTGTAGGAAGAGAAGAACCAGTGAAGACCATTTGATTTCCATAGCGGTTTCACCTAGATTCGACCAAACAGAGCAAAGCTGAGCAGGGATATCCGCATCTTAAAACTGACACTAGCCCTCCTGCAGCTAGAGCCTGCAGTTGAAGGTCAGTTTCAGCTGTTGCAATGATAGATCTCTTCTGCCCTTGGTTTCTAGCATGGCTTTGTGGGTTTCCTGGATGCCATTCTTTACTCTCAGAAAAAGGACAACTGGATTTCCCTCTTGCCAAGCCCCTCTGGCTCTGGCAGTGGAAAAAAAAACACAACAATCTAATCACATCGTTGCTTTGATACTACAGCTTTACCACTCCTGACCCTATGATTTTGACATTATTGAACTGCAACCATAGCATAACTGAGAGACACAGTGGGACAGAGAATTTCATGGTAATTTTTGTTAATGTCAAGTCAACATTGTGTTCGTGCAGAATCATGGTCTTTAAAGAATCCTGAAATAGATCACAGTAGAAAAGTGTGGCAAATGGGGAAAAAATGCCTGCTTTCTTAAGCAAAATGCTTTGGCAATTATTTTAGTCTTGACTAAAGCATATATGATTTTTGGCTTGTGTTTGCTTTATGGGACAATCATCAAACCCTGATGTGACTATGAATAAAGATTATGTAGAATATGAGAAACAAATTACAGAGATGACTATGGAAGCCTTACAGAGTCCAAATACTGAGTGCCAGGATGGAAGGGCATCTTGGCAGAAGCTGTTCTTGAAAGAGATGGGGTAGAGTAATTTCTGTTTCTAACTCTTCAGATGTTTGCCCTCTGCTTCTTTTAAGGAGAAATCACCGATGATGAAATGTACCTTTATCACCAGCAACCTCTTTTTCTGGTACATTGATGACCCTGGTTTCTCTAAACAAGTATTTTTGTTGACTACTGACTTACAGCATTATTCAAAAGTTAATTTAACAACTTCACTGTATCAACCAGCTTAGGCAGGATAGAGACTATAGACTGCTTGTTAGTTTAGATGTGAGGAGCATCAAAATGACCTAAATGTAGGCTTAACTCTTAGCAAACCAAACATGAACACAGCCACTCTTATTTCCCTTGGATTATAGACCTGGTACTCCATTTTCAAGGGAGATGGGATCAGATGTTGGCTGCCCATACAGTTTATAAGGTTTATGGGAGCCAGAAAAGAACAGTTAGTGATAAAAGCAAAAAAAACACATTGTCCCCACCTGCCCCACTACATCAGAGGCTTAGATGATCATTACATCCTGCAATAGATGTCAAAGGATAACACATTTGCAGGCTCACAAGCAGAAATACTTGTCTAAGAATTCTGACATAGGCCTGGAGAAGCGGCTCAAAGGTAAACAGTGCCTGTGACCCTTGCAGAATACCAGACTTCTTTAGTTGCCAGTACCCTCATGACAGCTCACAACTAATGGTAATTCCAGGTTCAGGAGACCAAACACCCTCCTCTGGTTTTATGGGCACCCTCATGCAACACACACACACACACACACACACACACACACACACACACAAAGAATTTTAAGGATGGAAGACACATGTATATTTATGTTACTATTTCCATGAACACGGATTGCCCCACTTCAGGGAACAGTATTTTATTAGGGACCTGCAGTTGTCCTCAACTATTGGAATGCTGGGCAGTCAGCAGCAGCTCTAGCCAAATGACTGTGAGGAGAAAAAGTTCATGGCCAACCTGCTTTTTTTTTTTTTTTTTTTGTATATTTGGCCACTGTGATTGTTGTTTGTTGAACAAACACCAGTGGGACTGAGAGCCACATTTCCTGCCTGTTTTTTGAGACTGTTCCCAAACCAATAGCAAAAGACCAGGTGACAAAAGTGGGTTTTAATTTGCTCCAATGACGATATTATATGCAAAACCTCAGCTGTGATTGCTGTAATCACCTAGTTAAGCCTGTGAGAATCCACAATTACTCTGAGACCCATCTGCCTTTTGTAGCAGCCAAACAGTGGAGTTGGGCTGTGGTTGGAATATTCGTCCTTGCCTCTCTCTGGTCTCTGATTGTGGACTAATCCTTCCAGTGTTTCTAGAGACTCCACACAGCTTTGGGTTTTTCATCTCAGAACTTCTGTTTGGGTCTTTGTGCAGTTACAATGCTCATTCCTCAGCATAGGGAACTGTCTCTAGAAGGGCGGTTGAACCTGGGAGAACGGAGCCTAGAAATGAGAAACACTGAAGTCTCAAGCAACAGTCAGCGTTACTTAGAGCATCAGACAGTTTACACCCTGAGGTTTAAGAAAGGTCACCTGAGTGTCTATAACCACGAGGACAAAATGCATGTGGCATAAATGTTTTCTGCATAGAGGCATAGAAGCCAACGGCAGTAGCCAGCTGCTGTGAACAATGCAAGGAAAACTCACATTTCCCATTGCTGATGAATCATCGTCTCACATTCTGCTGCCTGTGTCTATCCGTTGGAGATTGTAAAAGTGAATAGAGCACAAGGGCGGAGTAAAACAAAGCACCTTTCATGCTATCGGGTTCGAGTAGGAAACACCCCTTAGAAGCCCTGTTTGGAACACTGTATCCCTGCTAACACTGTCCTGGGGGATATTTGAGGACACAGGTCTTGCTGTAGGAAATAGTGGCAGGTGGCATACTGTTGAAGGTTAGACCAGGTTGCAGCAAGCTTCCTTGTCACACTGTCTTTGATGTGGAGAGTTATCAGTAACTATGAAAGCTTGGCCTTTAGCTTAGGCCTGTCCTCCCAGTTCTTTAACTTAAGCTAACATGCTTTTATTAGTCTACATGCTGTCACGTGGCTTGGTTTCCTCTACTCTGTACCACGTGTGGGATCTCTTCAGTGTCTCCCTGGCATCTCCCTGGCTCTGTTTCCCAGGGTTCTCTCTCTCTCCAGAGAAATCCCACCCTTTCTCTCCCACCTAGCTACTGGCCATTTATCTCTTTATTACTGCAGTCACAGTGACACATCTTTACACAGCAAAAGCAAATCATCGGCAATACCAGGTCCCCAGATTCATGTCTTCTCTGCTTCCATGCTAAAATTATTCCATGCTATAATTTTTTCTGTGATGGCGTGCCTTCCCCATCTCGATGACACCTTTGATTATGTGAGTCCAAGAAATATTTCCTTTACTTAAGCTGTTTAAGTTATTTTTATCAGAGCAAAGTAACACAGAAATACAACATGTGCATCACACAGAGAGAAAGCATGCTACTTCCATGTCTTCTCTCCTCCCCAGATAGGAACCCCAGTAAAGAGGGGGCAGTTCTAGCCTATGGCCATTCTACATAGGACTATCAACTCATACTTGATGAGTCCATAGGAAGCAGGTACCATGTTCAAATGGTATTCTGAGTGTTTAATAAAAGGAAATTTTACAAGTGATGGTAGACTTGAAGAAAATGGATAAAAGTTAGAGAACTACCACAGGGGTCAACATCAATGGGGTGAGGAGAAAAATTAATGGAGCCCAGAAGACTTTGTAGCCCTCAGTGGGGATTGTATCCATTGTCCTGCCTATGGCCTAGCAAGGAAAGGACTTAGTGACAGGAATTAATACTGTGACTCCAGTATGCTACTAGCATTCATTGGAGGCAGAGCTCAGTCTTTGATATTTATCAGGCACTGCCCAACTTGTTTTCTGAGACAAGGTCTCTCACTGGACTGGAACTCACCAGGTGGGCTACGCTGTCTGGCTGGTAACTGGCAGGGACCCACCTATCTCTGCCTCTCCAGTGCTTGGATTACAAGTGCTCACCACCATGCCCAGCTCTTTCAAACATGGGTTCTGGGAATCAAATTCAGGTTATCATTGTTGTGTGGTAAATACTTCCCCAAGTGAGCTAACTACTCAACCCCAACTTTGTTTTTGCTTTTCTAGTGTCATCCTTTTAACTAACCCAGTGAGAGAGTGACCCAAGAAGGCCTATTGTATAGTCCATATAGAACACAAAGTAGGGCAAAGACAGCAGAAAGGTCTGGAGGTGCTAAAGGAAGTGATCCATGCATCTCTCCCCGAAAGGTTGTACTCCCCATCCTCCCCACAGGCCCGACCTTCCTATGGCACCCATCATTATCTGCATATGTAATCAGCCTGAGTTTATTTATTCCATGCTGCATCATCTCCCTGGCTCTCAGATGGAACGTATGCTCTCCAAGTACAGACCCACTTACTCATTTTTGTTCCCAGATACTTCCAAATGGCCTAGTTCAGTGGCTAGCACATAGTAAGTAGTCCATAAATACGTAGTGATGAGTGAAAATGGTGATGGGGGTAAGCAAAGAGAAGCCTGCACAACTACTTTATTAAGTGCCAATGATATATCTCTTGTTATCCAGCTATCTTAGGAGTTGGGACTGAGGACAAAGAGCCGAAAGTGAAGGAAGTACCAGTAGACATTTGTTTCCTTTGTAAACAGGAGACAGAGGGAGGACTTTGGCTTATTTCTAGATAACTGCATAGGACGTAAGCTGAGGACTGATTTACGGAAGGAAACTGGCCAGCATCAAAATGGGCCAAACAGCCCCGTGAAACGAAGCTGAGTCTTCTTTTCAAGGGTCCTTTTGTTCCCGTTTTGCTCAGTGTCTCCTTCCCCTTTGCTCAGCTGGCAGAGTGGGGAGGGGCGCACATGGGGAACAAATGGAAAAGAAGCTCCTGTAGTTTGCTCTCACAACCTGAATATACATACGCCACCAAAACCAAAGGATGCCAGGAACGGAAGGACACGGGTGAGCTAAGCACCTTTGTGTCCGTCATGGCAACTCTGGGGATAAGATAAAAGGCACCTACTGCTCTGGCCTGCCTGGCAAATCTTTCCCTTCATTTTGAGATAATGACATACCTTACCTAGGAAGCATTATGGATTGGATTGTGCCCCCTCCCGATTCATAGGTTACCGCATCTCTTCCCAATGCGATTGCATGTGGAGGTGGAGCCTTTAAACGAGCTAGTGAGAGTGGAACTCTGATTCGTTATAGGTGATGCCCTTATAAAGGAGACAGCAGGGACAGGCATAGAGAACAGGCCATGCCAGACGAGTGAGAAGGCAGCTGGTTGCCTGTGTGGAGGAAAAGCAAACTGCCAACTCTGATGCTGAGCAAAGCAATAGTTGTTCTTGAAGCAGCTCAGAGTTTGCTGTCTCATTATAGCAGTCTAGCGGAAAACAAGGGCCTTAGATGGGGTCCCAGTCCTGAGAGGGAAGCAGACACAAGGCCCATCCCTAACCCAGAAGCTATCTCCAAGGACTGTTCACAAAGGAAAAAATCCTTTTCTGCAATGGAGTCTCAGTGGATATATAAACCACACTAAAGAGAAGGCCCCACGCTGAGCAGTAGAGGGTCAACACCACACAAAGGCAATGGTATTTTTGGAGGATTTTGCCTCACAATGCTTTGAGCAGCTTCTTTCTTTAACTTACTAAATCCTTTGCTTAGATATAATAGTTTCTGATTTTATTTTTACAGTTTTTCTGTATGGGCAAATGAATGAGCCTCAATCTCCATACTGCTTCTTCTGCTTTTCTTTGGTTTTTTTTCTATTTATTTTGTCCTATTCTTATTTGTTTGTATTTTTTCTTAATTTGTTTTAATATATATGTATGTATATATTATTTGTATTCTAAGAGAGAGAAAGGGCGTGGATTGAGGTGAATGGGGAAGTGGGGAGAAAGTTGGGAGAGGGGAAACTGTAATCTAAGTATATTGTATGAAAAAATCTACTTTTAATTTAAGAAAGAGTGTCAAACTTTATCCATTAAGTGTGGCATCACTAAATCAACCAGCAGCCACTTCCACTCCATGACATCCCCAAGTTAAACCTATGGCTCAACTCATTGTTATGATTTATAGGGTGGGTTACTGGAGGCCAAGGCAGGTTGGAGACAGACAGATGCTCCATGTGGAGAGAGCTTGGGTATAGAGTTTGTTTAGTGGGTATTGGGAAGAGTATAAAGGTAGGGGAGTTATGGAGGGGAGAGAGAAAGAGAGAAGGAGGGATTGAGGGAAAGAGAAAGAGAGGAAAGGGGAGAAGGGAGAGGAGGAGAAAGCAGAAGCTGCCTGTTCAGAAGAACAGATAGAATGAGGAAGAGGAAGAGAGGAGGCATGAGGTCAGATTGCCTCCTGAAAAGGGGGAGATTGGGAGTGGGCAGAGCTTGTCTCTTAAAGAGACAGGGTATTTAGGTGACAGGGCAGGCCAGCAGAATTATAATTATAATACTCATATTCTCTCTCTCTCTCTCTCTCTCTCTCTCTCTCTCTCTCTCTCTCTGTCTCTCTCTCATACACACTCACTTATGCACACACTTTACACACTTTAGCGAACATTGGAGGGGCACTACCAAATAATTAACGGTACCTAGACATTTTAAAGTCTGTTTGGTAGTTCTTTTATTCAATTTATTGAGCTACCCACCTCCTAAAACATTTCCTTTTTCTTGAGATAATCAGAATCATGTTGATTCTGATTATCTATCTCAATATTATCACAATAATATTTTATATGTGATTCTCTATTAGCCTGAAAGTTTCCCCTCCATCAACTCCTGCCCAAGAATTAATTCTACTTTATGGTCTCATAAAATCTTAGCTCCCATAAGCAAAGTATGTTTAACTATTGGGTCCTGGAAAATGAACCAATACACAAGAGGAAGGGGGGGGTGGAATGAGTAGTCTTAATTAAAGGATGGTTAGTCTGCCAGTGACTGTGAAACGGGAACAAAATTTGACCTTAGAGACCAAAGACTGTTTGGAACAGACTACATCATTCACTGGTAATGCCAGATTAGGGAATTTCACCAGGTCTTCAATGAAATTAATATCAAAATCATGTGAATGATCTTCTAAAAATATGAGCATAATGATATTTGAGTTAGCAGTGTCATAACTATAGGCTATATTCCTTCCTTATATTTTATTGTATCTACAAGATCCAACAATATGGCAATGCATTGTGATAAAAAATATATCACTTACATTCAAAGGGAATGGAACTTTTGCTGGACCTCACAGCCAGAGGTAACAATACATCGTGATGACACTTCAAACTTAAGACCACCATCTTATTGGGAATTCAGGCTTTTTGTTTAACCTGATTTTGAAGGGAACAGTGTAACAGTCAATGTTACTTATCTTGTATGTCCCATATATGAGCTTTTACAAACTAAGGTAATACATAGCTGTAATCTCATAACATATACTCTTCAGTGCCCTGACCCATAACAATGCATGTGTATCATTTGCTGAAAGCAGCAAATACAGAGCTTGAAAATAATCTTTTAAAATAAATATCTGCCATAAATGTTGTGTTCATAGATGTTGATAAGCATGATGTTTGTAGTACTGTTTGTCATCTGGGTCACTTGGAGTCAATGACTTAATCCCTTGTAAAACTGTTAAATATTTCTGTAAAGTATCCCTCATTCCTTCCTTATATAATTCTGTGCTGTTCAGTGAAGGCAGAACAAAGTCCTTTGATAGGGACAGACACAGACAGCCATACACACAGGTACAAACATGAGAACAGATTCACAAGCCAGGCACCAATTCAGGCTCAGACAATTGATACATGGATGACAGAAGACATAGGGAGTATGAAGTGGAGAGTTCAAATCTTGATTCTCTCTTGATTAGGTCACCCCAAGGGTGAAGTACTGCTATTTCTCTCTTCAGTGCAACACAGATGCATTATTGATGACTCAGACTTAATCACTAATGCATTTAATGTATGCAGAAGAGTTTGAGAATGAGCTCAGGTAATGTAAGATATATTGTCACCGTAACTACAGCTCCCAATATTTGTGGTAGGAAAACCAATCTGACAGGAATGACTCTGCATGACGCCTCTTTCTATCCGGGCATACTCCACCAGCAAAGCTGACTTCACAGGCAGACAGCCAAGAGCCAAGCTCAGGAAGACCACACTGCATCATGCTCTGCTATAGCTATCCTGAAAAATTTAGAATTTTTCTCCGAACTTGTGCTTTTGCAAACCGAGTGGTACACTGGAACATGGACAATCAACAGAGTGTACTGTTTTCCAAGTCAGCATAAAGCCTTTGAGATGTATGTACCATGGGCAGAGACACCTAGAGGACCCACAGCCTGGGAGCTCAGCAGACACAAGTGAATGTTGTGTCTCCAGCTGAGTAGATGAGGTGTAAACTACTCAGCTGAGTAGATGAGTCTCAGGGGAGCATGCTCCCTCTTCCACTCCGAGCTTGCTGTGAAGAAGAAAGAAGGCAACGGACCTCCAAGAAATATGAGCAGTCAAGGGATTGTACCAAACACTTTTTTCACCTGCCTTATTTTTCTGCAGTAGATGATCATATACTAAAAAATAATGACCTCAAAATGAAGGGAACAAGACAAGAGTTCTCTTTTCAGTCTTGCCTTCCTTGTCAGTAACTGGGTTTTTGGTGCTGGTGGAGCATATGCTTTTTAAGAAGTAAAATAAGATCAGAGGTTTTACTTTGTTTCTGTTGTGCAGTGCATCAGAGAAAAAGGAATCTGTGCAGGCATAAGCTCGGGAACTTGAATTATGATTTTGGATATTCCATTCTTAATCATGTTTTCATCTTTGCATTTACATATTATAATTACATTTAAAGATTTATTACACAAAACAAATACAAATAGTAAGAACTCAAATAACAGTGGAAAAGTTTAATTTTTCTTTACCGTTGAATAATATTAAACAAACAAAATTTTCAAAAGCATTAACAAGACCCAACATAAATTATAGAAGAAAAAAATATTTCTATTGTGGAATTTTAATGATACATTTTTTTCCTCCTTTGGAACAAAGGGCCCCACATTTTTTCTTTATGTTGAGAACTATTAGACAGGAAGCCAGTGCCCGCGAAGGTACAGACTGTCAGTTCACTGGGCGTTAGGACACTTGGTCTGTGGTATGAGAAGGGCAGGGATAGAAGTTCAGAAACATAGAGTTTGCAGACAGTTTGGATGGTGGCATTAGCTAGTGTCCACTTGCAATGCACTACAAGGAACAGCAAGGGCAGAAGACAAGGCAGGGCAAGCTAGTGTAAAGCTTAGTTCCTCCCTGTAGCTTGAGTTACAGCTGATTCATCTGCTAGGTAATGCTGGAGAAAAGCTCCTCCTCTTCTGTCAGCTGATAACCTCCAGTCAATTGCTCAAGTTCAATATGGGAATACATTTCTGCAGAAAACTGACACCCTTGCTTTCAGGGAAGCCAAGGAATGGTGCAATAGCTCAATTGACTTGTCAAGCCCGGGCAGACAGAAACCATTTCCTTGGCTAGACTTAGTTAATGCGGATGGCTGTTTCCTTTACCCTTTAATCCACCTAACACTAGCCATGAGTTACACTCCCAGGAGGATGCCACTGTTTCAGTAAAAGGCTCTGTGCTCTTTCTTTAGGCATCGTAAAGAGATTAAGCAGTACAGTGGAATCCATTGACAGGATGAGTGTGCCTGGGCGAGCAGTTAGGTTATTAACATGCCTGCCGGGCATTAGTTAAAGTGCGAATCCTGCTGCCATTTTCTGTACAGTCACAAAAGCCACATCTGCCTGTGCATATAGAGATGATCATAATGAACATGTTATTGCCTGCTAATTCTTAACAACTAGAGTGCCATCTCCAAGACGGAGTGTCTGCAGGGCTGAGCTGTTAGAATGTGTGTGGATACAGGGTACTGCGGCTTGACTGCAGTCTGCCCTCTGTGCCAGGGCTCCTCTTCCCTGCTCCCACTCCCTTTCTTTGAAGGCAGAAAGGGAAGAGGGAAACTCTCCACCTCCACAACTATAAAATTCATAAGTATATCCAACTGTCTTTTAAGATGAAGCTGCATTCTGAGAATTGTGTTAGATAGTTTTAGTGTGTGGGCATAATAGCACTGAAACTAACGGGAATGGCTTACTTAGGTCAGTCACTCAATGGGAACCTTTGAGATAATCAAGAGGTATGGCAAGCATTAGATACGTGAGGCTGCCAGCAGTATAGAACAAAAGAGTGTTTTTATCATCAACCTTTTAATAAGTAGGAGTATATTCTAAAATAACGACAGAAAATACAGCAGAGACGCATAAACACAGTTGCTTATAATCATTACCCACTGTTAGGTACTATGCAACACTTCCTTGCAACTGGTAGCTTGGTGAGTTTGTTTCCACAATTATCCCCGACACTCGGATGGGATGTTGTGCTGGGACAGCTATAGTATCACTGGGTGACAGGAATTCCCAGCTCTGTTATAATTCCATTGAACCCCCTCCTATATGTGGTCAGTTGCTGAGTAAGACGTCCTTATCAGCTTGTGAATGTTCTTAGTTTACTCTTTTTCATGAAATGCTCAGACATTGCTGGCCCCCATACTAGAGATGGGTGCTGAGCTGATATGGAATTCCCCTCTGTATGCTGCGAGTATATTTTATTACCATTGGTTACTAAAGAAGCTGCTTTGGCCTGTAGCATGGCAGAATATAGCCAGGCTGGAAGATATATATAGAGAGGGAGAAGGTGGAGTCAGAGAGATGTCATGTAGCTGCCAAAGGAGAAAGATGCCGGAAAAACCTTACCAGAAGGTCACAGCCTTGTGGCAATACATAAATTAATAGAAATGGGTTAATTTAAGATATGAGTTAGTCAAGAATATACCCAAGCCAGTGTAAAAGCAGTGCTGTAATTAATAGAGTTTCTGTGTGATTATTTTGGGTCTGAGTGGCTGGGAAACGAACGAGCAGTCTCTGTCTACACTGAGCACTATATGGTTGACATTCATTTGCAACCCCTCTTTCCTACAGTATTCTCACAAACACAAGTAACACGTAGCTCCCTGCCTACACCATAAAATCCTTCACTTCATATACTTTCCCACACTGCTCTCTCCAGTGGAACTGCTTAAATGCTCTCCTCCTCTTCAGTGACTGGTGTTTATCTAACCTATTTCATTTTCTAGTACGCACAGAAAAGACTATGTTTCAAGACCCCTTAGCTGTTGGTGTGGCCATGTGACTGAGTTCTAGTCCACATAATGTGAGCAGCAGTACTGTATGACCCACATGGACCTCCCATCCCAGATCCTCCAAAATCTTCTCCTAGATTACAAGAACCAGGAAGTCCTAAAACTTACCAGAATACCCATAGAGTAAAGACCTAGGGAAGGAAGCCATCTAGAGTCTTCTATCACCATATATAAAAGAGAGCCACCACTGTAGATAATAAGGATTATTGTTGGTAGACTCTGCCTCAAGAATAACTGAAGTTATATTATGTTCAGGAACTAATTTCTAACAACACACTTCTGGGAGTTATGATACACTTGTAATTCAGGTTTCCTTCAGCAAGATGGAGCCTTCCTTGGTATTTGATTTCAAAGACTGAAATACAAATAAAGGGCTCTCTTCTGCTCATTAACCTCTGGTATCTAGAAAGACTTACAAGGATGTTGGCCACTAGTGTTTCTTAGAGCACTGCTGACTTTCTTCTGTGTTAAACCCAAGTTCAGATGTGAATGAAAAATGGAACTATGGGTGCTTTGCTTATTCAGTAGTCACTATAACGTTCTTCCTTTGCCGCACTTTGAGTCTTGCTAAACAGAATGAGCCCCTGGCAGTGTATGCTCATGATGTATTACATTGCTCTTTGAGGATAAGAAGAAAAAGAAAACATACTCATATCACATGTGTTTTCCATGCTGCACATTCTTCAGCATCCCACGAGCCTCACTAACAAAACAATACTCAAAATCAAAATTATTCATACTTTTAAGAGAGTAGAGTTGCATCACTATAACTCATGTAGTGCTTCTTGAGTGAGGGTCTCTGTGAGACTGCACAGGTAATAGAAGGTACAATTATTATGGGGAAGGACGTCTCTCTACTATGTTGTGTAGCAACTTCCCATGAATTGAACTGAGCCATCTATCTTTTAAGTGATCTGATGAAAATTTCGGAAGTGTCCTACTTTTCTTTCTTTTGCAATGATAAAACACTGGCCAAAAGCACTTTGGAAGGGAAAGGGTTGATTTCATCTCACAACTCCCAGGATACAGTCCATCACTGAGAGAAGTTGGCGCAGAAACTTGGAGGCAGGAATTGTAGCAGAGACCATGGAGAAATACTCTTTATTGGCTTGAGACCCTGGTTTTCTCAGCTACATTTCTTGTACAGCTCAGGTCAACTTGCCCAAAAATTGGGCATCACTTACAGTGTTCTGTACCTTCACACAACAAACCCTAACCAAGAAAATGCCCCACAAGCCAGTATGATGGAGACAATTTCTCAAGAGTTTGCTGAAGAAAAAACAAAAATAAAAACTAGTCAGCACAGAAAGTAAACAATCCACAAGTCTTAAGAAGTCCTGAAACTTACCAGATTTACAAGGATTCTCCTTTACTATGGTCACATAAGAAGTAAGACTGCTGTGGAGAGGAGACTCTCGAACTTTTGGAGATTCCTGAAAGCCATCAGAGAGCTTTACGGTTGCAACTTTTATAAGTCATCACCAGTTCTGGAATGGGCTTTTCAGTGACGCAGTTATGTTTGAGTCACCCATGCTCCACTAAGAAACCCATCACCCAATACTACTGCAAATAGCTCCAATAAGCTAACTGAGTCACCACATTGGAGTTTGATAAAATTGTTCTTTTTATCTGTAATTTGTGCCCTGTCTGAGATGAGTGGATGCTTGTTTATGTATGGCCAGGAAAAGTCTACACAACTTTGTTAACAAAAGGTCCAGCATGTAAGCGAGGTCTATAAAGAGGGAGTTGCTGAGGAGGGATTAAAAAAGACTGTTTAATACCAAGTCATTTTTACCATCTTCCACTGAAACTGAAGGTGATTTGTGAGGCAAATTTCCTTTGAGGGGATGTGACTCAGTGCTGAGTCATGTCTCTGGCCTCATGTGGTACAAAAACTATATCCAAAAGCAGGGATGCTGGCAGACAGGTTACAACTCTTAGATTTGGGGTGAGGATTCAAAGCTCACGGTAGTGAGCTTCAAACTGAGTGATTGATCTCTGCTATTTAGTGTCCTTGGTCCAATCTGTCACTTGGTACTTTTTCCCAACCTTCTGCCCTCTTTCAAGCCTCATTGCCTGCTTCTTCTTGTGGATTCAGTCTGTTTCCATTTACCTCATATCCCTTTTGGATAGCCTTTGAAAACAGAAACCATTTCCCACTTACTAGTAGAAGAATTACTTCCTCCTGGAATAACTACTAATTGATTATTTTCCTAAAAACAAGTTGGCTTATTTCCTTAAAGAATTTAATTATCATCATTTGTATATTTCTTCTCCCTAGTTCTTGGTAACCTGACATCTTTCACATGGCACCCCCATAAGTCTTTTTACATCCCCCTAGGTGGGTGTTGGCTCTCTTCTCTGATCTTCATTAAAGTCAAGTGTATACCACACATATTCAAATACAAATGTGCATGCCTATTGTCTAAGACAATATTATCTAACACAACTGGACACTGGTTAAAATGGGGAAACATTTTATTCAGGAACTACTAATGTAGTGAAAAAGCTGAGCTCCACATGGATTTTCATGGGATGCCTGGCCTCATTAAAGGGAAGAGTGAATGAATAGAGACAGGACAAGCAGAGGCTCAGTGTAGAGGGAAGTGAGGCATCACAATAGGTTGGTGATTGGAAATGCTCTTAGGAAGCTGTGTTCCTGAGCTGGTAATTGTGGAAGTTAGAACCCTAACCTCCTATTAAGGCTGCAGAGAGGCCATTCCTGTCCTTCCTTATGAGCACTTTTCAAAGAAATGGTTCTCATTCCTGAGATTTTCCAGCATTGCAGGGAGTTCAAAGCCACAATGTGAGCATTTTAGTTTTTATTTCTGTCAGTTCTTATCCTTTCAATAAATTTGTTGTGCATATTTAATACAGACATGATTCTATAAGATACATATGTATATTTCTGTATACAAATATTAATACAGTGAAATGAATTGACAGATCATCTCAAATATTACCTATTTTAATTTTGGCAAGATCATTCTTCTCATAAAGCAGAAAACCTGAGTGTATCACTCTATTATTAACCATGGTCCTCATGTTGAACACGCAGAGAAACCATACCTAAACCCTTTCCACAAAATGTTCTAAGAAGGGAAGGATCACACATGAAGATTTCACCAGAACAAGAAGCAAATTTTCTCAGTGACTCTAAACTTCCTCTAGAAGGAATTTAAGAGAAATTCGGGGTCCTATTGGACACATGGATACTATGGCAGGGCAAGACAGTGCAGAGGTACCTCCATTCTTGCTGTATTCTTGCTGAGGCCATTTTAGGTTTGACTAGAATTTGATCGCCATGATGGAAAGCCCCATGGAAAACTACCCAACCTTTCTCTAAGAATTTGAGGTCAAGATTCTCCAACTAGTTATCTTGGCTTCTGCTCAATTGCCTGCTTATGCAACTCCCAAGTCCAGCTAACAGCTTATCTTGGCTTCTATTAAGGTGCTTGCTTGCACAAAACCTCCCACTCCAGCTGTTGAGTAAGATAACAGGATGTTATTTTTTGCCATTAAAAATTCCTTTCTCTAAATTATTGGTGCTACACTTAAGTCCTGACTTCCTGAGTGTAGTCCCAGCCAACTGGATTAAAGATGTTCATTTGGCTGTAAACCGTGTCTGAGTAGTTTCCTCTGGAGAGCTCTCAATAATAATAATAGAAACCAAACTATTATTTATTATTTATTATGTAGATATTGAGTCTGAATCATTGTATGCCAAGAGTTCTGTAGTTCTCAAAACATTCCACATTGACATAAACATATATGTCTCCATATGGGTGTTTTCAGTGAACTTTTAAGCATCATCAAACCACAGGCATGTGTTAACATATGAAAGAGAAGTGTCATGCTTCATAGGTAAAAAGAGTTAAATTATCTTGGAACCTTATAAAAACTTTATTTTGATCCATGTACAGGCCAAAATATTGGTGGGGGCAGGCATCAGCCTCTTTTGAACCTTAATGATGCAGGTCTCCCCTTAATCAGAGCTGATGATTCTCCATCCCTCAAAAATCAGAATCAATGTTTCCAGCAATATAATGACTTCAGTAGTGCTGGTCTCTTGTTAATTGTAGCCAATTCTTCAGCCCCAGCTGACCAGACCCACAACTTCTTAATTCAGAGTCTTACACAAATGGCCACAGTAGTGTACTTGCTTATCTCTGAAACTTCACAAGTCCAACCTCTGTCATGAACATTGCTCTTGGCATTGCCTTCCAAGCCCCCATAGACCAACTCATTAAGATTTGTGCTCTTAGTAGATTTTCCATCCCAAATTTCAAATGCTACCATGATACTTCCCCAAACAGATGATGGTCAAGTCTGTCACAGCAATACTCTGTTACTTGGTACCAATTTTTAGTCTAGGTATGGTTCCTATTACAATGATAAAACACCTCTAAAAACAACTTGGAAAGTAATAATATTATTTTGTTCTACAGTTTATAATTCATCATCTAGAGAAGCCAGGTCAGGAACTCAAAGCAGAAACAGTTGCAGAGGCTATAGAGGAGTGCTGCTTATTTGTTTGCTCCCCAGTGGCTTGTTCAGCCTGGCTACTTATAACACCCAGAACCACCATCCCAGGAGTACCACTGTCTACAATAAACTAGGCCTTTTAAATCATTAATAAAATAAAAATGTCCTTACCTATGGGTCATTCTGTGGAGGTATTTTCTAAATTAAGATTCCTTCTTCTTGATGATCCTAGCTTTTGCCAAGTTGACATAAAACCTAGTCAACACACTTATCAAAGATAAGTTGAGATAAACTAAATGACTTAAATAGACTCATAGCACCCAATGACACAGAAGAAGTAACTTTTAATTTCCAAGCTTAAAAACCCAAAGGCCAGATTTTTCAGATTATAGAATTCTACCAGATCTTCAAAGAAAATGTAGACCAAAATTCCTCAAATTATTTCACAAAATAAAAAAATGAAGGAACATTTCAAATTCTTTTTGCAAAGCCAAAAATCATCTTGATACCATAACCAAACAAAGACCCAACAAAAAATTAAAAATATAGGCCAATGTCTATGATGAATATATTTGCAAAAATTCTCAACGAAATATTTTCAAGCTGAATTCAAGAACACATCAAAAAGATTATCCAATATGAGAAAGTTGTCTTCATCCCAGAAATGCAGGAATGGTTCAACATATGTGAATCAATAAATATAACCCACCACATAAAAATACTCAAGAACAGAAATCAATGAACATCTTATCAAATGCAGAAAAGACCTTTGACAAAATTCAACATCCCTTAACAGAAAAAGAAATTACTATAAAATCTAAGAAAAAGAGACAGATCCCAGTGTAATAAGGGCAATAAAGCAAGCCCACAGTCAACATCTTGTTAAAGAATGAAAAACTCAAAGCATTTCCACCAAAATCAAGAACAAAACAAGGATATCCACCCTCCAACCACCCATGTAGTGCTGGAACTCTTCATTCAGCAGGGCAATAAAAATAAGTGAAGAAGATAAAGGACATATATATATATATATATATATATATATTGAATTCTTCATTATATATATATATAATTTATATATAAATTAAATATAAATATAAATTATATATATATAATGAAGAATTCAAAATATTCTTATTTACACGTGATATCATTTTGTACTTTAAAGATGCTAAAATTTCCTATAGATCTTAAACATACTCTGTAAAGAGGCAGGATACAAAATTAACACACAAAGTCAGCAGCCTTTCTATATAGAAATGAAAATATAGCAAGTAAGACATCAGAGAAACAATACCATTCACAAGTGCCACAAATATCTTGGAATAATTCTAACCAAATAAATGAAAGACTTGTACAATGAAAACGTTAAGATATCAAAAAAAGAAATTTAAGGAGATACCAGAAACAAAAGACTTTCCATGATCATGGATTAGAAAGATTACTATTGTGAAAATAGTCATCTTTCCTAAAACAATCTACAGATTCAATGCAATCCACACCAAAATTTCAACACAATTCTTTATAGAAATTGAAAAAACAATCTCGAATTTCAACTGGAAACATAAAAGACTCAGAATAACTGAAACAATCTTGAATAATAACAGAACAGCTGGAGATATCATCATCCCAAATATCAAACTTATGCTATAGAACGGTAGTAATAAAAACAACCTGGTACTGACACAAAAACACATACACTGATCAATGAAATAAAATTGAGGATGCACATATAAGCCCATAGAAATGCAGTCATTTCATCTTTTACTAAGAGAGCAACAATGCATGTAGAAAAAAGACAGTATCTTCAACAAATGGTGCCAGTCAAGAAAAAGTTCCATGTAAGACAATGCAAATAGATTTATATTTATCAACTTTCACCAAACTCACTTCCAATTGATCAAAACCTTAACCTAAGACCTGATATCCTGAATCAGACAGAAGAGAAAGTAAGGAATATATTTAAACCCATTGCCACAGGAAAGGACTTTCTGAATAGGACCCTAAAAACACAGTCATGAAAGACCAACAGTTAATAGATGGGAATGTATAAAACTAAAAATCTATATAGCAAAGTAAAGAGACAGCTTACAAAATTAGAAGATGTCTTTACCATATATACATCTGACACGGGGTTAGTATCTAGGATATACAAATTTTAAAAATTGAACATCAATAAACAACCTAATTTTAAAATATGGCATAGAATAAAATAGTTTTCAAAATGTAAAATACAAATGACTAAGAATCATTTTTGTTTTCTGTTTGTTTGTTTTTTGATGTGGGATTCTCCTCTGTATGCTGTGAATACCACTGGTTAATAAAGAAGCTGCTTGGAGCCTGTGATAAAGTAGAGCAGAGCTAGGTGGGGAAAACTAAAACTGAATGCTGGGAGAAAGAAGGCAGTCACAGAGAAGCCATGTAGCCCTGCCAGAGACAGATGCCATAACTTTACCCAGCAACAGCCTTGTGGCAATACACAGATTAATGGAGATGAGTTAGTTTAAGATATGAGTTAGTCAGAAATAAGCTTAAGCTATTGGCCAAACAGTTTCTGTGTGATTATTATGGGACTGGGTGGGACAGAAACCTCCTACAACAGTTTTTGTTTTATTTTAGTTTAGTTTTTGAGACAGTGTTTCTCTGTGCACCAGCCCTGACTGTTCTGAAACTGCTCTTGTAGACCAGGCTGGCCTCGAACTCACAGAGATCTGCCTGTGTCTGCCTCCTGAGTGTTGGTATTAAAGGTGTATGCCACCACCACCCGGCAAGAACCATTTTTGAAAATGTCGAGCATCTCTGCTTCTCAGGGAAATGCAAATTAAAAGTACCTTGAGATATCACCTTGCTCCAACCATTATATAACACCAAAAACAATATAACACCAAAAATACAAGTGACAAATTTAATCATGGATTTAAGGAAACAGGGATGCTTTTTTTTTTTACTGTTCATGGGAATTCAAACTAGTGTAAAAACTACAGAAATCAGTGGGAAAGTTTCTTGAAAAGTTACTAGTAGATCTACTACATGACCCTATACAATTCTTGAGTGTCTAAGAAACAACTTAATATCCTATTATATGCGAGATGAGATAGATTCATGCTCATCCATGTTCATTGCTAATTTAGTCACAATTGATATGAAATGGAAAAAACTAATATCCATCAACTGGTAAATGGACAATGAAAATGTGGTACATTTGCACAGTGGAGTGTTATTCAGCAATTAGTAAAGTGAAATTTTCTGGAGATGGATGGAGCCAGAAACAGTCATCTGAGTGAACAGCCCAGTCCCAGGATGACAAGTGTTGTAAACTGTCTCTCATTTGTGTATGTTAGTTTCGAATCTTCAGATATGTGTCTTCCATTTAAAATAACCGCAGAGATAAAGACCATGGTGAAGGAGCTTGAAGGGAGGGGCTAAAACACAAAGACGTATAGTAGCAAGGGAAAATGGTACAGGAAGGCTTTAATCAGGAAGGGTATGGAGGGGCAGGGTAGAGCAGGAATTATACAGAGGCATAGTTAACACTAAAGACCTTTGGAGAAAGTCATCTGGAGACTTACTGCTGCAGAAATCGCTTTTTTTTCTCTTTAAATATTTTTTGATGAAGAGTACACCTGTTTATTAAAATAAAGAAAAAGAAATGTACATTTTTTTGTTCTTTGTTTGCTTTAAGAAATTTGATTAAGTTACAAGGAGATGTCTGGCATGGCCTTATACATCCTTGATGGAACTGCCAGGCAGTGAACATGGCTGGGCAGCATGTGGCTCCTCCAGGAGGTGTCTGGCTGGCTCCTGGGCATTGCTACTTAAACCCATTGCCAGGTTTCAGTTCAATGGCAGCATCCCTGAACTCCAGAGTAGGGCACCCCCTACATTAAACCTACCCTAGAGCTCAACAGCCTGATGCCTGGGAGCCCAGGCACCGCAGGATGAAGGTGGACTCTGGGGCCACTTGACCCTGCAGGCAAACTGGGCTGTGGTAAGAGATTGGGAACCAGAGTCACTGTTGCCCTGGTTTCTTCACCTTCTGGAAGCTGAAGCTTGTCTGTTCAGCTTTCTTTGTTTTTGAGCAAAAGTCATACAGTTTTCTGTCTGCATGTTTGCCTGCAGGCCAGAAGAGGGCATCAGATCTCATTATAGATGGTTTTGAGCCATCATGTGGTTTCTAGGAATTGAACTCAGGACCTCTGGAAGAGTAGTCAATGCTCTTAACCTCTGAACCACCTCTCCAGCCTCCAGAATAGTCTTAAAATATATTCATATAAATATATATAAAAAATTTTAAATGGAGTTACCCTGTAACAAGGCAACAATGCCCCTACTAGATAACATGACTAACAAATATAAACTCTAGTGCCAAGAATTGATTACCTCATTTGAAATCGTTAGCCAATAAAGTCCCATAGGTTCACAAACAGTACTGTCTTTTGTCAGTTCTTTCAATTGCCTTCCAGAACTTGACAGTAAGACCCTATATCTGAACACAGCACACCTTTGACTCATAGAACATGGGGAAATCAAGCTGGTGCTCACACAGGAGGTACAGCACTATTAGTGAGCTTCCACGAGGCAGGAAAGTGCTATGCATGCTACAGTCTTATCTAGCTGTGAAATCTGTGACTTACAACAGTGACAGGTCCAGCAAGGTATGTCCAATGGTGCGACACTGGCATAAACGTCATGGGAGTAACAAACCACTTTTTGATTGGACTTGAGACCCATTCTACAGAGGGCACAGGCGACTGTATTAACTAGTTTTATGTCAACTTGACAGAAGCTAGAATCAACAGAGAAGAGGGAGCCTCATTTGAGAAAACACCTCCATGAGATCTGGATGTGGGAAGGTCTGTAGGGCATTTTCTTAATTAGTAATTCATGAGGTAGGGCCGCGCTAATTATGGGTGAGGACATCCTTGGACTGGCAGTCCTGGGTTCTATAAGAAAACAGACTGAGTAAGTCATGGGGAGCAAGCCAGAAAGAAGCACCCCTCCATGGCCTCTGCATCAGCTCCTGAATCCAGGTTTTTGCCTTGCTTGAGTTCTTATTCTGACTTCCTTTGATAATGGATGGTGACATAGAAGGGTAAGGCAAATAAACCCTCCCCCCACCCTACCCCAAGTTGCTTTGGTCATGATATTTCTTTGCAGCAATAATAACCCTAATTAAGACAGCTATATACTGAGTTCCAGGCTACTTAGACTTATTTTATTACTCAACAATTTTAAGGAGCATTTATTATTATTTCAAAATCTTTCATGTAACAGTTTCATCAATACTGTTTTATACTTTTACTAGACATCAGTTTTTTTTTAATTTAGGGCAAAATATGTCCCTTTCTTAGTGATGTCCTCTTGCTCCTTTTGTCTCTCTGTGATTACAATAGTTTTCTGTGGGTCACACTGCCCTCCCCCGCAGGCACATCCACCATCTCCCCCTGCTATAATCTCATGCTTTCAGCAGCGTCTTCCCCTCAACTACATGGAAGGGAAGAACTTTTAATCCAACATGGGGCATGAAATCAATTTAGGAGGACCAGTGACTAGCAATTTTAGATAACTAAAATATAATGGGATATCATAGTGTAACTGTAGTTCTCAGTGGAATTACTATATGGGGTCTGGATTAGACATAGAGTGTGTTTCTTAGTATGAATTATGGCCAAAAAGGTTTCAAAATTCGATGCAGTTTTTATGCCAATACCAAGCTGTTTTTATTACTATAGCTCTATAGTATAGCTTGAAGTCAGGAATGGTGATGTTTGTTATTGGTTTAAAAACAGACACATGGATCGATGGAATTGAGTAGAAGACCTGACATTAATCCACACACACATGAACACCTGATTTTTGACAAAGAAGTCAAAATTGTACAATGGAAAATAGAAAGCATCTTCAACAGATGGTGCTGGCATAACTGGATGTCAACATGTAGAAGAAGGTAAATAGATACATGTCTATCACCAAGCACAAAACTCAAGTCCAAGTAGATCAGAGATTTCAACATAAATCCAGTTATAATGAACCTGATGGAAGAGAAAGTGGAATGTAGCCTTGAACACATTAGTGCAGGAGACCATAACACCAGTAGCAGACACTGAGAACAGGACTTAATAAATGGGACCTCCTGAAGCTGCGAAGCTTCTGTAAGACAAAGGACACAGTAAATAAGACAAAATGGCAACCTACAGAATGGGAAAAGATCTTCATCAACCCCACATCTGACAGAGGACTGATTTCCAGAATATAAAAAGAACTCAAGAAACTAGACATCAAAATACCAAATAGTTTCATTAAAAATGGAGTACAGATCTAAACAGAATTCTCAACAAAAGAATATTAAATGGCTGAAGTACACTTAAAGAATTGTTCAACATCCTTAGTCATCAGGGAAATGCAAAACAAAAGGACTCTGAGATGCCATCTTACACCTGTCATAATAGCTAATATCAAAACCACTAGTGACAGCTTATGATGGAGAAGATGTGGAGTAAGGGAATGCTGGTAAAAGTTTAAACTTACACAGTCACTTTTGAAATAAGTATGACGGTTTCTCAGAAAATTGGGAGTCAGTCTACCTCAAGACCTAGCAATACCATTCTTGGGAATATACCCAAAGGATGCACTATCATATCACAAGGACTATATTCATAGCAGCATTAATCATATCAACCAGAATCTGGAACTAACCTAGATGCCCCTCAACTGAAGAATAGATAAAGAAAATGTGGTACATTTACACAATGGGGTATTACTCAGAGGTAAAAAATCAATGACATTTTGAAATGTGCAGGCAAATGGATGGAACTAGAAAAAACCAGTGAGGTAACCCAGACCCAGAAAGACAAGCATGGTATGTACTCACTTGTAAGTGGATATTAGAGGTAAAGCAAAGGATAACCAGGCTACTATTCATAATCCCTGAGAAGCTAGGTAACAAGGAGGACCCTAAGAGAGACATGCATGGATATGCCCAGAAAAGGGAAATAGATAAGATCTCCAGAGTAAATTGGGAGCATGGGAGGAGGGAGTGAAGGGGATAGAGAAGAGAACATGAGAGAATGGGATGGTTGGGGGAGGGACAGAGAAGGAGAGCAAGGAAAGAGATAGCTTGATAGAGGAAGCCATTATGGGGTTAGGGGGAAACCTGGTTCTAGGGAAATTCCCAGGAATCCACAAGGATGACCCCAGATAAAACTCAAAGCAATAGTGGAGAAGGTGCCTGAACTGACCTTCCCCAGTAATCAGATTGATGACCACCCTAATTATCATCATTCCAGAAGTCCAGTCAAAAAGAAGGAGGAGGGGTTATATGAGCAAAGGTGTCAAGATCATGATAGGAAACCCACAGAGACAGCTGACCCAAGCTAGTGGGAGCTCAATGACTCTGGACTGACAGCTGGGGACCTGCATAGGACCTAACTAGGCCCTCTGAATGTGAGTGACAGTTCTGTGGTTTGGGCAGTCTGTAGGGCCACTGTAAAGGGACCAGAATTTACCCCTAGTTTATGAACTGGCTTTTTTGGAGCCTATTCCTATAGAGGAAAACCTTGCTCAGCCTCCATAAAGTGAGGAGGATCTTGGTTCTGCCTCAACTTGATATGCCAGACTTTGTTGACTCCTCATGGGAAGCCTTACCCTTTCTGAGGTGTGTATGGGGGAGTTGGGTGGGGAAGTGGGGACAGAAAGAGAGGAAGAAGGGAAGAAAAACTGTGGTTGATATGTAAAATGAAAAAAACTTTTAGATAAAAAATAGCTTTTAAAAAGCCAATGCAGTAAGATGTCAACAAAATAAAAAAGCATCACGAAGCCTTGTAGATCATAATTAAAAGTGTGAGATCTGCCCCACTATTATTTCTCATGAGTGTCCACCCTGTGTGTCTAAGTGCAAACAAAGTCCCCAGAGCTGTGCCCTGGTTGGCTATAGAACCCACTTCCTTAAAGAGGCTGCAGAATTATCTGATGTTAATAACGAAATGGAATTTAAGGCTGAGAACCGAAGTTCCCCAGCAAAAGTTCCCTATCCCATGCCCTACCCATGTCCTCCATCTCGGTAGAATCCCAAAAGCCCTGCTTTTCTGTACAAGAAAACACACACACGTGTCATGGCCTCTTCTCAACCCACTACTTTCATCACAGCCAGCCTCACCTCTGTTCTTTCTTGCCAGGAATCTTCAGCTCCAGCCGCTACCTCAGGATCCCGCTGTGCCTCTGTACACATTGTTGTTCTCCATTTCCCAGCATCCCTACAGTCTTGACTACTGCTGCAAGACCTATGGGCAGTTCTGCAAAATTCCATGTGATGCTCTAGTGCACTTATGGGCATCTTTCATTGTGGCCTCGCAGAAGATGCTCAGTGGATGCACTTGTGTAGCAACAATGGTATCAATTCATACCATTATGAAAGACCTGCCATTGGCTTCTCCTGGGCAAGGGTTCGGTTCATTCATCTTGGAATTAACTATCTAAGTTTGGTAAGGTAAAGGCCTAAATAAGGTCTCTGATAATGTTTAAATATAAATAAAATGAAGGGACTTCGTGCCTGCTTCCACAGGACCCAGGACAGTTTGGTTAAAACATGTAGGACCTTCAGCTTTTTTGCAGAGTGAGAAGGGAAAATTGAGATGCAACACATGCATGCATCTCAGGCATTTCAGATAGAGGCCCGATGCAGCAGCTTAGCCTACATAGACCAGCCCCTTCAGATTTCTAGCCATGTTGACAGGCCTTGCTACATGGGAGGGAGGAATTTTAATTGCTTGGGGGGCTCTAATGTGGCCACAAGCTCTATAGAGTCCATAGTGACTGATTACTGATTTGCGAAATTAGTCAAACGTGAACTTTTTAATAGCTCCGAGGATTGGGAGCAATAGAATCGAGAGGTGAATTTTGCTCTGAATTTTCCGCAAGGCTTTCTGCTCAGGACCTTCCCTGGCGTCACTCCAGTCACTGCCGCACCATGGCAGCCCTGCCTTTGTTTGCTTCACACCTAGCAGGTTCTCTCGCCCACTAACCCTAAGCTGGATGCTGTGGAGTACCTACCATGCCTGTGTGGCCACAGGTCTAACGCCAATGTCAATCAGAGTGTTTCCTCTCTAGTGTCTGCACCATTCACCCAAGGCTCAAAGCTCCTCATCCATTGTTGACAACTGCAAAGGCACAAATGCCACTTGTTGAAATTACTAGGAACTCAACCAACTACAAACCCCTCAGTCAGGAGGTCGCACAAACCTCAAAAGAGGGAAGGTGAAAGAACAAGAGGCACAGGAAAGTCCCAACTCTTTACCAGACACAGAGAGCGGCCCAATAGTGACCTTCATGCTTTTGGGGTTCTGTGGGTTCTTGAGAAACAGAACAATTAAAGTCATTAGAATTTACTGTGCAATCAGGCACAGATGTTCAAAGGGCATTGAAAAGAGCATTCGAATGGGGTCTGGCTGTGAATTCATTTTGATTTTTTAAAATTTGTTTTGGTTTTCACTGGACAGTCCCCCCAGTATCAGGAACTGTGGCCAGCAGTTTTAGCTTGGAGATTCATGCTTATTGTGAGGCACCAGGAGTCAACACACTGCTTAAGCCAGGCTTCTGGACATGATCCACGTATATCACATGTTTCTCTCACATACCTCCTATCAGCCAGCCAGCAGAACCTGAAGGCTCCACCTCCTGTGGGTTTCAAAATCTTTTTTGTTTGTTTGTCTGTTTGTTTTTCTAGACAGGGTTTCTCTGTGAAACAGTTCTGATGTCCTGGAATAAAAATCTTTTCTGTTCATAAGAAGTTCCCCAGTCCTCCGTGTAAGTAGCCAGTCCATAAGTGGCCTGGCCTGAGACTTAACTCTTCAGCTTCAGTCTCCGAAGACCCTTTAACCTGTTACAGCTTGAGGTCCGGAGCTGCAACCCCAAGTATTCCCAGAAAACAAAGAACAGTCAGGAGACGGCATCCTCAGTGAGCATGGACTTTAATAGAGAAAGCTTTGACAAATCAACACCACGAACATCCAAAGTGCACGGAAGGTGTGAGCAGGTATTCAAACCTTTAGACAAGTGTATATCTACGTACATATGTAGCAAAAAGGAGAAAAAGACCCAGCCTCAACAGTAAAGACAGAAATCATAGAATACTTTCTAAGTGTGTTGATGAAATGAGGCAGAAAATAAAATCTTTTCTACAGGCTAAAAAGTACAAACTGGTGAAGATTTCTCATAAGAAGCTTCACATGTAAAAATAAAAAGTCCTTAGAATTTTTTGTGATTATTATACTCAGATAAAACAAGCTCACAAAAAGAGAAAAAAACCCACACAGACTCAATATCACTCAAGGTTACAGATATACAACTCATTAAATTCTTATCAAATTATATTCAACAGTATGTAAAGAGGATCCTATAGCATAGCCAGATCTAGTTTATTATGTGGAAACAAGCCTATTTAAAAGTTTTTAAAAATCAATCAGATGATTGACCATCTGAACAGGTTGAGGAGATAACACATGATTATATGAATTTATACTTCAAATTTTTAACAAAGTACAACATTAATTATTTAAAAGATAAGTATTCATAACTCTAGCTAAGCTGTCCACAGACATATATCTTAAGAAACAGTAGAAGCAGGTTTTTTAATTTTGTTTTGTTTTGTTTTGTTTTTCAGTTTGGGAATGTACAACCAAATTACTGGAAACAATCCACATTTTTAAAACTAGAGTACTATTAAAGAAAAGATCCTTGATGTAAGATCTTTATGCTTAAATTTTCATTTAAAAAAGAGATGTAGATAAGAGGAAAATTATTACTAAAAATTTTTAAGAGAAAATAGTTTATTCACATTTATGAATGGTATTTTTATTTTAAAAATGATATGTATAAAGTATCAGGAAGCATATATTGAGCTGTAACTATTGTTTATATTCAGAATAGACTTGTTGAGACTAGACTTAGTGGAGGACATTCTGACTAGTTTTATTTTTAATCTTTTAACAATAAAATGATTTACTATGTGATGAAAAAGCAGTTTAAAAATAAGCAAAATTTCCAGATTGAGAGTTATTTATTACTGAAAGTAGCGATTTGAGAAACTTAATTTAAAAACAAAGTCAGAAACTGGCTTAAATTTAGAAAACGTTTAATCTCCTCCCAAAAGCTAGGTTTGGAAATGTATATTAAAATGGTAATTCACAGTTGCTTAAGTAAACAGTGTAAAATCCAATGTATGAAAACTGCTTTTGATTTATGAGTTTTGACTATGATGTCAAAACTGTTTAGTTTTGATTAGGTTAATTAATACAAAGAAAATGCCTTTAAAATTAAAATGGCATATTTACATAAGTATACATATCTGTCAAAGCTTATCAAACTGTAAATCTAAGGTCTGCACATTTTGCTATATACAGCATAACTCAGAAATTTAAAGGCAGACAAAAGCATGCATACAAATGACATAAAATATTGTTCATTTTTAAAAAAATTCTTGCATTTTTAAGTCTAATATATTGATTCAATTACAAAATAAGTACGTGGTAGGACTTCCACTGCTGCCTCTGACAGAGTGGCTGGTACCTGATGAGCTTCCACTGAAAATGACTACAAAGGCGAAGCAGAAGACAGCAGCAGGTCACCAGAAGACATCGGAGAGACACCAAAGAAGCTGAGTTTCCTTGACTCTGGGTGAGGAAAAGCCTTTCTGAACAAAAACATTCCTCAGGACACTGACTGTCCTTAGATTGTGAGACTATGTAAGAAGAAAGTGAGTGCTGGGAGAACAAATATTCAGCAGAAGTTTCCGTTTGAAATGCTCCAGGGAGAAAAAAAGATGTGTTAAAGACACAAATGCTGGGAGGTGCCTTGATGAAGTTCTTGGCTTCTCTTCAAAGCTCACAAAGGATACAGCCAGCAAGTGAGAACCAACCCCAGCAGTCCCAACCAACCTGCAGAGGTCATCTCATCAACTGACCAAAGCAGCATACAGATACCCACTATTTTCTATTTTAATACAGTTCAATGTTAGTGCAACACCTAGCAAATATGTCAAGAAACAGGAAGAAATTGGTGCAATTTAAGAGATTAAAAAGTCCAGCAAACAGAATAACAACAGAATACTCTAAGTATATAAATTACTAAGTATAACCTTTAAGGTAACTTTTACTGTAAAAAGAAAACAAAGCAAATTAAGTACGGAGAATTTCATTACAATACCAGAATGTACAGGCAAAATCAAGTGGAAATTCTAGGACTAAGAAATGGAGACTCTTTCATCTCTTTATGCTTGCATCTGTAGTTCCTGTTCTTTATGCTTGCATCTGTAGTTCCTGTTCTTTATGCTTGCATCTGTAGTTCCTGTTCATTTACCCAGCCTGTAATCAGATTGGTGAATACCCCAGCTATCATCAGAGAGTCTTCATCCAGCAACTGACGGAACCAGATGCAGAGATCCGCAACCAAGCCCCAGGCCGAGCTCTGGGAATCCAAACAAAGATAGGGAGGAGGGAATATATGAGCAAGGGAGCTCAAGATCATGATGGAGAAATCTACAGAGACAGCTGAACCAAGCTCGGGGAAACTCATAAACTCTAGACCGACAGCTGTGGAGTCTCCATGGGACCGAACAAGGCCTTTCATATGTGGGAGACAGTGGTGAAGCTTAGACTATCTGAGGGGCCCCTGTCAGTAGGACCAAGATCTATTTCTGGTGCTTGAACTAGCTTATTGGAGCCCATTCCCTTTGGTGGGATGCCATGCTCAGTCTTAATGCAGAGGAGAGGGGCTTGGTCCTGCACCAATTTAATGTGCCAGACTTCCCATGGGAGCCCTTACTCTTTAGGAGGAGTAGATGGGGGATGGGCTGGAGGGGAAGAAGGGGGCGTAAGGGGGGGTAAGAGGGAGAACCATGGCTGGAATGTAAAATAAAGGAAAAAAAGGTAAAAGAAAATAATAAAAATTGGAAATTGTAATTAGGAGTTCAGCAGATAAATTTATTCACATAGCAGACACCAGAAAAGGAAGCAGATACCAGGAAGTTGGTCAGCAGAACGTATCTATATGGAAAAGGAAGCAGTAGGGGGATAGAAATAAAAATTAGGGGAAAAAAGAACATGGAGTGTGCAATTGATGTCTAAAACTAAAGAATAAGAATGGGAAGATACAATATTTGAGGACACCGTCAAAACCATTTCTCAAAGCTAATAATAATAAAAAAATCTAAAACAGGTTCACAAAGTCCAGGAACCACTGAGTAGGATTGATTACATAAAAGAAAACAAAACAAAACAGGTCCCGTACATGGACAAATAAACTGTGGGTGAGAGAAACCATAGGCACAGAAAACAAAAAACAAAAAACAATTTCAAAGTTTTCAGAGAATAAAATGGGCATTGCATCCAAATAAATTATAACTAGTCTGCAGTTGTATTTCAATAGAATCTGGAATTCAGAACACAGTGGGACAATATCATTAAAGGGCTCAAAGAAAATAACTGATAACAGGATAGTTCCTCCAACACAGACATGAAAATAGTGCTGGTGAATATGCAAAACCTGGTAAGATTCAACATAAGCAAGTTCACATACATCGAAACAAAAAACCTCCAGGGAGAGTAAAATCAATATATTACACATGATGTATAGCAGTTACATGTCGAGCGTCTGATATAATGTAAAATTTAATGGATGCCCTTGGGAGACTAGAACAAGAGGAAAGAGGAGCTAAATTGGGTTAGTAATGAAAAATGTCCTTATATCAAATGAAAAGTGACATAATTAGGAATTAATGCACATCACAATCTGTAGATCAATACTTCACCATCAAGGGCATGTGTAACATGAGGGCTGGCTTGTTGGGGAATCTGTTCCCGCCCGGTACCCCACAACCGGCAAGTCACAAAGAAAATCAACCACACAGAGAACTCTATAAGTTATAAAGCTGATTGGCCCATTAGGTCAGGCTACTTATTAGCTCTTATAACTTATGTTATCCCATTATCCTTATCTATGTTAGCACATGGCTCAGTACCTTTTCCAACTGGGCAGCTTACATCTTTCCTCTCCGGTGGTCTGGGCAGAACTGCGGAGGGAGCTTCCTGCTTTCAAGAATACTCCCAGTCTCTTTGCTCCACCTCTACTTCCTGTTTGGCTTTCCCGCCTATACTGCCTGCCTGGCCAATCAGCGTTTTATTAAAATATGATTGACAGAATACAGACAATTCTCCCACAGCATTAAATTACTTGACTTTAGCACTAGCCAGCTTCTGGCTTCAGCTTTGGCAATGTCCCTTGACCTGGCAAGAAAATATGACTTCCTTAGCCCGCAGTGCTCATCATCTGCTGATAATTGCAGTTCTTCAGCGTGACTTTGGGTTTTCTTGGTTTTGTTTTGTTCCAGTGCTGGAAGTTGGACCCAGGTCCTCATGCATGCAGGAAAGGCATCTCCAAGGAGCTCTGTTCCCAGAACACGTCATTTTTTGTTTTAAGATAGACTCTCACTAAACTACCCCGATTAGCCTTGAATTTGCTCTAGCTCAGGTAGGGGTTGAAGTTGTAATTCCTGCAGCTCAGTGAGTTGGTAGAATTGCAGGTATGTACCACTGCTTGCAGTTTTACGCTGGTTAAGCTTTATTTATGGTGAAATGTATATAACATAAAAGTTACCATTTTAACCATTATTAAGACTCTGGCCTGTTGTCATGAAAGTATTGCTCATTTATTGTACAACCATCACCAGCATTGATCCCAAGGACATCTTTTTCCCCAAATGAAATTCTGCACCTGTTCCTAACTCTCCTGTCTCCCCTCACTTGGCCCTGGCAACCACCATTGCATCTGCCTAGGAATTTCCTGGTCATGTGAGACTCCTGGTGTGTGAATGCATACATTTGTCCATTGTGACTGGCTTATATCACTTGGCACTCTGTTTTTGAGGTGCGTATATGCTGTAAGATGCCCGTTCTCTTGTTAAAGTGACTGGGATTCCCCCATGTGATTATTCCACACTTCATCTAGTCAAGATCAGTGGGCACTTGTTTTGTCTACTGTATCCATTGAATAGTGGAACTATTATTAATTATTACTGTGAATGTGTATCTCTTCAAGATTCCACCTCAGTGCTTCTGGGTATATGCGGAATGGTGCTGTTTGGCCCTGTGCCAATTTTTCTCATAATTTTGAAGAGCAGCCACAGTTTCCAGTAGCAGCCGCACCACAATGCTTCCCCTCCCAAACAGTCTGTAGTGGCTCCAATTTCTTCACATCCTTCCCAATAGCTGTTATTTTTGTCTTTTTAGAGTATCGATCCTGTTAATGGGTGTATGGTAGTATCTTGCTGTTGTTCTCCTAATCTCTTATGTGGCTCCCCTCCACAGGACACACAACTGCGAAGCAGCCTGCCATTCTGGTGTCCTGTTCAGACTTCCAGAAGAGTCTAAATGGAAGGATAGAGGGAATAATCCTTTGAACTCACTGTATGTTCCAGATTCTGCCATCTGTTGAGCTGAATTGTTTGTTGGAGCAAAGAGCATCTGCCATACACAGCTCCAGTATAGATCTTCTAAGGCAATAATAAGATGACTTATTGAGGGCTAGGAGTTTTTGAATGAGCAAACTCCAGAAGGAGGATGTTTGAATGTAGGTCTATTTGTGCTTCACATGTGTGATTTTAGCAAAATGACCATAGCTACACAGAACTGGAAAAGGTAACTAAATAAAAAAAAAAAAGACTTTCAGCAGCAAGCCTGGAGGAGAGGGACAGTGGGCGCTGAGAGTAAGGGCTTGATGAAGCAGACGCTACAGTTTGGAAAATATGAGTGCCACTCACTCACAAAACAAAAAAATGTGCAGACCAAACCAAGGTGGGCCCTACAGGCAATCTAAATCCCCAAGTCCTTAAATGTCAGCCTTTTAAACACAGATGTGTCCCACAATAAGACCTCAGAGCAGTTAACTTCAGACCCGTGTGTCCCACAGTAAGGCCTCAGAGCAGTTGATTCAGAGGTGACTGCACATGCCTCATTGTCTCAAAGACAAGGTCCCCTGTTTTCCAGAAACTCCCCAGTTTACAAAAATCTGACCAAACCGCACCGACAAACACCAAACCACCAAACCTTATTGTATACCACTTGCCTAATCCTCCTTTAGGATGCCTGGAGCTCCCTCAGCATGCAGCATGCCTTGCAGCTATATACATAGGCCTAACTTTGTGGACCACAGGAATGTTCTAGATGGTCTAGGCTGAAGGATGTGGAAGAGTGTCAAACTGCCTAGGACACCTGAGGCCGGCTCTCTGCAATTTCGTAATCCCGGAAATGATCAAAGCCACTTTTTTCTAGCCACTTATCCCTTTTCCTTTATTCTCACCTCCTTTCCCTTCCCCTAAAGTCTTTAAAGGCTACACTGGACACTTCAGTTCTATTTACATGTGTTTCTTATAGCAATGAGAAACATAACAAACTTCTCAAGCTGACCTGAGAATAAAGCAATCAAAACTACATTAAAATAATATAACTTTCTCCCTAAGACTCATTAAGATGAGGAGAAATCAGTACCATCACCTGTTGTGAAATGATCAACCAATTTTCGGCTTTTGAGTAATCTCTTCACTATTTGTTGCCTTTTCCTTGCCATTTTCCCTTAGTCTCTTTACTGTAATATAGTGAAGAGTGACAGAAATGTGCCCAGTGAGTCAAGCTACTCACTGCAGCTCTGTTTCTTAACTAAGCATTCATGAGACTGCTGACTCGACTCTCCCAAGTTCAAGTACAAGATGAAGAAGGTCCCGGTTTTCTTCCACTTCTCCTTTCTCTCTAGAATTTGTTTAATGCTCTGGGGAGAACCCCAGCCCTTTCGAGCAGCCTCGGGGAGGAGGCCAGACTGCCTTACTCACAGCCCAGATGGCCTCCCTCCATCCTACAGTGTTTCTGTTGAGAGCCTTGTAGTCTTGACTCCCTCTTCTCCTGTCTAGAGTTGGCCAGCGTAGCAGAGACTAACCCGTCTCTTCAGGAGAAATTTAAAACGAGATGAGAAACGCTGACTCTGAGACGTGCAAGCTTAGGAGCTGCTGTGGCCCCCAGCACCAGAGACCTGCAGGTTGTTCCAAAGCTCAGCAGGACAAACAACAGAAGCTCTGGGGAAACACACAGGACTTGCTTTGAACTGCTTGTTTTGCTCACTGTTGTGGCAAAACTTCTAGAAAAATCAAGTTAGGGAAGGAAGAGTCTGTTCTCAATCATGCTGCACAGGGCCTGGAGACAGCAGCACGAGGCAGCTACTCACATTGTGCCCACTATCAAGAAGCAGAAAGGTGAATCTTTGTGCTCAGCTCACTTTTCTCTTCTTCCCTGAAGTCCAGAACCCCTGGTGTCCCCCACATTTGCACTTAATCTTCTCAATTAAGCCTCTCTGGCAATATTCACGCGGGCATGCCCAGAGGTGTGTCTCCTAGGTGTTTCTAAAATTCAGTTAGGTTGACAATGAAGACCAACTCTCACAGGTATATCCAATAGCAGTCAAATATATCATCTTTAAACCTTCATGTCTCACTCTGCTCCCATGCTCTCAAGGCCGTCTCATGACGCAAAATGCTTTTAGTCTGATTTCAAAAGCACCCACAGCCTAACAGTTTCAACACTGCTCAAAAGTCCCAAGTCTCTCCTGAGAGCCGCTAACTGTGAGCCCATTCACAAAAGGGAAGGGCAGAATGAGGAATAAAAGATCAGACTAGACTGATACTGAACCAAGCAGAGAAAATACCATACTCTAGACTTGGATATCCGTGCCTCTTCAGTCCTGCTGCCTGCAGTAGGTATGGTATTCTCTCGAGCCAACTGCACCCTGTGACTACAGCTTTTCTCAGCAGACCTCTTTCGGTCCTGACAGCTCCAATATCCTTGGGGTCGCCATTGCAATTAAGGCTTCACTTTCACACATTTGGACAGTGAGCTCTCAGGGACTCCCTGCAGGGAGTACGACTCTGCTGCACATTTCCTGGCCTCAGTGGCTTCCTGAAACCTTCGTCCAGGCCTCTGTGAGCCTCTGTCTCCTACATGAACCCCGTACATTTTGCATGCCTGCAAAACCACAAGGCTAAGGTTTTCTGCTATCTTAGAATGCTTTTTGGTTCCCTTCTACTGTAGTCGTGTTGACCTCTGAATACAGAATAATATTTCCCACGCTCTTGTTTTTGGTGAGGGAACCCCTTCAGCAGCATTTTTCTCTGCTGTCAAGTAGATTTGTATTTTCACAAGTAAGAGCCTTTGAAGGGTGCTATGCTTGCCCTTAAGGAATCTTTATTATTGTCCCAGTGCAGACAACAAAGTGTCCCTTTTAATGATGTTCTTGTGGGATTTTTCCCCCAAGGAAACCTGAACAAATGTTTGTTTACCCAGATATAACACTAATAATAGACCAAAGTCATGATTCTACCAAAGTCTAAATTGGCAAACCAGTGTGTTTATTGGACTCACATTCCGAGCACGGGTGAGGGATTACCTACAGATGACTCAGAGAAAGTTGTAGCACATAAAAACTCACCCAGACATAGGTGATAACTCATGAGAGCCAAATCCCTGCATCTCCCAGCAGGACATGCAGACAGCTGATAGCTTGTCTGAGTACCTTCTATCCTCAGCAACTGGTAAATGATTGTATAACCTTAGAAAAGGACTTTGTGGATTTTGTGGGTTTCACTGAATTCCTGGACCTTGTGAACTTTGTGAACTCCCTGGGTCTTATCTGCCTCCCTTTCTCCCAGGCAGGACTGGATGTTTTAATTCAGAGGATGTACCACGGCTAGTAAAAACCCAGGGACAAAACTGGGTTTCAAGCTGCAAGATCAGAGAAGCAAAGCAGCCAATCACTAGAGAGCTCTTACCTCTGTGAAATCTTCAGAAGGAAAAGAGAGCGAGTTCCTGTCTCATCCCACCTTATAGTCTTCTCCAGTGCTAGCATTAATGGCATGCACCACTACCACCCAGCCTCTATGGCTACCTAGTTTGGCTGCTGGGGTTAAAGGTGTGTGCCACCATTCCCTGACCTCTAGGGGTAAGCTTTATTTATTAAAACACAAACAAACATCACTGTAAGAGGAAATCATTACCCAGTGGATGCTAACCTTTTCAGTAATTACATCAGCTTTCTCTGCACTCACCTTGTCTGCAGCTTTAAAATTGCTCAAGCACCTTTAAAAAATTAAACTGTACATTTTCATATATTTTTGCTTCTTCTCATTGTAACGTTGACCAAGAAGAGTGAGCAATAACCATACCACCAGCCTGAATGTTATTTTTCTTGACACTTCCACCGCCAATAACTTAGTCCATTACTTTTGAATTTAGCTTCAATCAAATCTTGAAGACATCGTCAAAGTCCAACCAGCTGTCTCACTAGAATGTAACCTAAACAGTCTCTAGTTCAGTCCTAAAAGAGTCCTTGTTCCCCTCTAAAACCACATCAGTCAGGGCCTCCATTGTCTGCCTTTTGCTTACAATTCTGGTGTTTCAGATTCCTGCCAGAATGGCCATTACAATCTGTTTACAGTATTCAAGGCTTCTCTAGTCCACAGCTTCAAATTTTTCAAAATTCCTTTTTCAAAGGAGCCCCGAAGGTTTATGAGCCACACAGTGAGGTTTATCACAAAGGAGTTCCACTCCATGGTACTGATTTCCTGTATTAGTTACTTTTCCATGGCTATGATAAAATACCTGACAAAAGAAACTTCAGAAAGAAGGCATCATTTGGGCTCACAGTTTGAGGGTGTGGTCTGTCATCATGGAAGAGAAGATGTGCTTGCAAGAGAGGCTCTAACTGCCAGAGCAGCAGAAACAAAAAACAGATGATTGCATTGTGTACGCAATCAGGAAGAGAACACTGTTGCTCTGTTTCTCATTTTTATTCAGTCCAGGACCCAGTCCATAAGCTGCTGCTGTCCGCATTCATGATATATTAAACACCATACTGTTCTTCAATGATTTTAGTCTTGTGCCTCCATTTAGACCTAATGGTCTCTCTGTTCTTAGAATCCATGAGTTCGTGTATCATTCTTCCATTGAGATTTAAGTTTTCCTAAATCAATGGTTCTATAACTTGCAAGCAGCATGCCTGGGAGAGGTTCCAGGCTTTCCTGCAGCTTGATCTTATGTTTTAGGAGACCCTCACATCCATGCTCCCCACTGAGTAACTGAGCCATTCTCTTTGGGTCTCTTTGTGATTACCAACCCGTGAGCAGAGCCTTTCCTGGCTTTATGTTCCTGTCTGTCTTGTAGATTTCTGTCAGGAATCTCCTCCTCCTCCATTACTCATGAGTTTGATCAGGAGATGTCACTTGAGGACAGGGTTTTATTCATTCTAACACCTTGTTTTTGTCTCCATGTGTACTGGGATCAGAAATTCTACAAACTACTCAACTGCTTAGGATAATGAGATGTGACTTCCTTATTGCCCACTAATGATAGAAGTCTCTCATCAGTAGACAGCTCACATGAAGGAAACACTTATATTGGGATTTAATAATATGTATTATCAAAAGTCACCATGAAAGCTTTGTTGGACTCTGCCATTGGTTGGGCATAGATTAAGGTCAATGTAGCTTTTTGATAGCAATTTCTTCACTCTTTCTCTCTGCATTCACTTACTAGTTAATACTAATTGATAATTGACATTACCCATGTAGCAGTCAGGCTAGGGTGAGGAAACCCAATGCCCAGTGAGTAATGAACAGGTTTGAGAATCATATATATGTGGGTCTGAATCCTGCCTCTGTGCTCTCGCAGGTTAATCAGGCTGATCCTAGTCTCTTCATCCATGAAATGAGGTAATGATGCTGATCAGTTAGCCTGCACATTTAATCTCACTTCTAATTTAACCTTTCATTCTTTCAAAATTAGATCATTACTGGCCATATTAATGTTCTGTTTTTATTATAATAAATTACAAAATTATGCTAAAATGCAAACTTGCTACCTTATATATCTTGATGTCTGAAATACAAAAGGGTCTTGTTCTTGTGGACCAAAATCAAGATACTGGCAGATCTGTGTCCTCCTGGAAGGTTCAGAGAAGGACCACTCTGCTTTTCCAGCTTTCAGAGGCTACCCATGCTCTTGACCCACAACATCTCCCTCTCCATGCTTCTCCAAACTCTGTTTTCCTGGTAACATCTCATACTCATACTGTGGTTCTTCTGCCTCTCTTCCATAATACAGCTATATGGTAGAGCTCCTACCTAGAATGTATGAGATCCTGTGTTTGATTCCCATAACTTCTGAAGTAATACAACTGAATTTGAAAGTTCCAGGATAGTCTCCTGAGTTCAAGACAAAAAGTAATCTAAAATTAATAAACAAATGTTTTTGGCCTCCTAAGTGAGTTTTTTTTTCAGATTCCAGGTTAGTATATGAATATCTTTGGGGAGCCATTGCACAGCATTCCCACATTGACCAATAACTTCCATAGCCAATTCTTTATCAGTTTCACCATTCCACTCTCAGAAAGCATCCCACTGGCATCCATGAGAACTGAGACAACCTACAGTGGTGGGCAGATACCTGCTTTTATCAGATTTTCTCAAAACAAAAAGAAGAATACAAACTTGCACAAAAGAGCATGTCAAATATATGAAATAAATATGCAAAGGAACATGGGTTTATTCCCACAAATTGGAAGGAAGAAATGAAGTGAACACAACTGCCAGGCATCTAACTTGCTAAAACAAAAAACAAAAAACAAAAAACCCAAAAAATAAAAACAAAAAAACCGTACACACACAAAAGACAGCACTTGGGCTGCAGTTTCCCACACACCAAATCATCTCATCAATACAGCTGTCACCAAGAGCTGCTTTCTAGCCCACTAGGAAAACAGTTAAGCTAATGAAGTTAGGCCTGACTTTGAATTTGTTTTTCCATTAGTGAGATAGATATTATATATGCTATATATAATATATGATATTGAAAAATATATAGCGACATTGAAAACAAAATTATAAGTGTAAATGGATGTTTCCTATCCCAACTGTCTGGTCCCAAATACCCAGTAGCTGTTTCCCAAATTATCACACAGAGGCTTATATTAATTATAAATGCTCATCTGATAGCTCAGACTTACTACTGTCCCGCGCTTCCGTCTCGCCAGCAAGAACCGCGGTACACATAGGATACTTCTGCAGTAAAGCTTTAATGCCCCTTGGGAGAGCGGGCATCAGCCAACATGGCGGAGACCCAGATAAGATGGAACCCATCCCTTACAAAGGAAACAGACCCTGCTTCGGACGTGTCACTCTTGGATTGGTCAATTGTCCATAATCCCAGGTGAATGCCTCGGGAGTAGTGGAAAAATACCAACACGTGTGAGCTTTCTAGCTCACCTGGCGGTGCAGCGCCATCTATGGTGGAGAGTGTGGTTGCGGCCTTCTACATACTACTACCTAACTCTTACACTTAAATTAAGCCATATTTCTATTTACGTTTTTCCACATGATTTGTGGCTTGTTACCTAATCTTTTACATGTCCTGCTTGCTTGGCAGCTGGCTGGTGTCTTTCCTTACCCTGCCCCCTTTCTTCTCATCATTCTCAGTCTGGTTTTCCCACCTAACTTCCTGCCCAGCTACTGGCCTGTCAACTTTTTATTAACTAATGAGACTCATACATATTCAGAGTGTAGAAAAGGATAGTTCCAGCACACATACGTTTCACTCATAATAGTTTTAATACCGAATGTCTAAAAGCTGTTCACTGAAACATTTTGACTGTTTCAATGTAAAATTCTTTAGAATTTACATGAAAAAACAATCTCATATGGAAGAAACTGAGGAAGAAAGGCCAGTATCTGGCTCTTTTTATTCCTAACTTAACAATGCAGGACCTGGCAGGAACAAAACGTCTATGTTTTGAGTTGTCAATGACAGGGTGAAAAGTCTGTTGCTAGTGGTTGAGACTATCCCAGTTCACTACACTGGGGCCTGCAAGCACATTGTTCACAGGTGTCTGATCTCTCGAACACTGAACTCTGAAGGCTGTTCAGAATTAGCCTTTGGGGTAGCTGGTATAAGCTGGTGTGGATTGCTTCTACACATGTATCTTCTGGTAACCCACCTCCAAAAAGCAGTCTCCCAATCTTCAGCGTGTTTCCTTTTTTTTTTTTTTTAAATCTAAGCAATGACTCATATCAAAGAGTGTCAGTAAAATTTTTAAACCCCGAATAAGACTTCCTACTTTAAGGATGAAGCCACAGGCATTCTTTAACTGTTCCAGGAGAGAAGTCTCCTCAGATATCTGAAGTGAAGTTCCGGTTGATGTTTTACTCACACTGCTTAGCTTGCAGAAAGGTGTCTTCCTAGGAGGCACTTTCTGGAACATTAGATAAGATGAACCATTTTCTTCAGGTATGCACAATGAAGAGCGAAGTCACAAAGGCACAGATCGTGGAGCAGAGAATGGCTTCGGCAGGGAACGGCACTCTGACAGTCCTGAGCAAAGCACTGAGGGCAGTGCCAGGTGCTTTAGGGAACAGTTCATCAAGAGTCCAGTTGCTGAAGATGGACGGATGAGGGTCTGAAGACAGTCATTCTTAATCAGAGAAAACATGGCAGCTGTTGTTGGTGTAAGGATTAGTTATCTGGCTATGAGCAAAACAGCGGACTTCTCAGGCTTTACAACAAAATGCAAATTAGTCTCTCTTTTGAGGTGATGCCAGCATTTGGGAGTTCTAATTCAGATGGTTTCAGCTGCAAAAACACCCGGACTTCAGATGTGCAGACAAGTGGGCTGGAAAAGATCAGAAGCCCATGTGCACAAAGTTCTATCATGGTGGGACTTTATTGGGTGTGACATGAAGGGGCCTGCTTGTTGGGGTATCTGTCCCACCCAGTACCCCACAACCAGCAAGCCCCAAAGAAAATCACACAGAGGCCGGGCGGTGGTGGTGCACGCCTTTAATCCCAGCACTCGGGAGGCAGAGGCAGGCGGATCTAGGTGAGTTCGAGGCCAGCCTGGTCTACAAGAGCTAGTTCCAGGACAGGCTCCAAAACCACAGAGAAACCCTGTCTCGAAAAAACCAAAAAAAAAAAAAAAAGAAAAAGAAAATCACACAGAGGACTCCATAAGATTATAAACTGATTGGCCCATTAGCTCAGGCTACTTATTAGCTCTTATAACTTATGTTAACTCATTATTTTTATCTATGTTAGCCACAGGGCTCAGTACCTTTCACAACAGGGCAGGTTACATTTTGCTTCTCGGTGGTCTGGGCAGTAATGTGGAGGGAGCTTCCTGCTTCCCAGAATACTCCTGTTTTCTTTGCTCCACCTCTACTTCCTATCTGGTTTTCCCACTTATACTTCCTGCCTGGCCAATCAGCATTTATTTAAAATATGATTGACAGAATACAGACAATTCTCCTGCACCAATTGGGCAAAATAATCAGTCCAAATCCTAAGGGTACAGAAAGTCATGGATTATTTCACAAGACATCAATAATGTGGAAGGTCTAGCCTAAGAGATAAGTTTAACTGAGTTGCAGGCAATAAATAACATGTTCTGCTACTTAGGATCAGCTGTCGACTTCACACAGCCCAGCATTATCCGAAGGAGTCTCAGTAAAGAATTACTTCGATCAGACTTCCTTGTGATCATATCTGTGGGGCATTTTTTTAAATTGCTAACTGGTGATCTCCCGACAACCTCAGTGGAACTCTGAAACACAACTTGCTACTATACAGAGATCAAGAAATGAATGACCAGCCACCCGGTGGGACAAACTAGTCTCTAGGCCCTCTATACCAGGGCAAAACTCTGGGCCTCTCTTCCACCTGCCTTGGCTTCTCTAGCCAGCCATCAGGAGAGTTTCTTGTAGGTAGACTTCTCCATTACGCCCATCCCAACCATCAGACCCTGCAAGGTACAAGTCCCGTCCTGCCCCCAAACCCTCCTATCTCCCTGTAACCTTAGTGGAGCTCTGAAACACAGACTGCTACTACACAGAGTGGACCAAGAGGTTAGTGACAAGCCATTCAGAGGGATACACCACTTTCTATGCCCTCCATACTGGTGCAAAACCCCAGGCCCCTCCCCCACTTGTCTTAGCTTCTATAGCCAGCCAGCAGGTTAAGTTTCCTGCAGGAAGACTGCTCTAAAACCCCTGAGACACGACAATGACAGTACAGAGCAGACCAAGAGCAGTTCCCAAGACACAGACAGCCACTGCAAGATTGGACCAAGACACAAGGCACTGCCAACATAAAATGAAAGAAGAGATGGGTAGGTATCAATGCAAGAATTCATCCAACAACCTAAAATGTAGCATGGTAACACCAGAGCACAGTGGTCATATATCAGGATGACTTGATCATCCTAATCTAGAAGAAGCAGAAGAAAACAATTTTAAGTGTAACTTTATGAAGATGATGGAGACATTTAAAGAGGAAATGAAAAATTCCCTTAAAGAAATGGAGGATAAGACAAATAAAATTGGAAGAAATTAATATATCTCTCAAAGAAACCCAAGGAAACCAAGAATAAATAATAAAACAGGTGAAGCAAACAGTTAAAGACTTGAAGTCTGAAATAGAGACAATAAGGAAAACACAAACTGAGAGAAGTCTGGATATGGAAAATCTGGGTAAAAAAAACAGGAACTACAGAGGTAAGCCTAACCAACAGAATATAAGAAATGGAAGAAAGAATCTCAGGGATTGAAGATACTATAGAGAAAATAGGTTCATTGATCAAAGAAAACATCAAATCCAACAAATTCTTATCACAAAACATCCAGAAAATCTGGGACACTATGAAAAAAACCAAATCTAAGAATAATAGGAATAGAAGAAGGAGAAGAACTCCAGCTCAAAGGCACAGAAAATATAGTCAACAAAATCATAGAAGAAAACTTTCCCAACCTAAAGACGGATATCCCTATGAAGGTACAAGAATCTTACAGAACACCAAATAGACTGGATCAAAAAAGTCCCCTCACCATATAATAATCAAAACACAAAGCATACAAAGTAAAGAAAAAATATTAAGAGCATAGCAAGAAGGTCAAGTAACATATAAAGGTAGACCTATCAGAATTACACCCGACTTCTCAATGGAAACCATGAAAGCAAGAAGGTCTTGGATAGATATGCTGCAGACACTAAGAGTCTTGGATGCAAGCCAAGACTACTATACCCAGCAAAGCTTTCAATCATCATCGATGGAGTAAACAAGACATTCCATGACAAAACCAGATTTAAACAATGTCTATCCATAAATCTGGCCCGACAGAAAGTTCTTAAAGGAAAACCCCAACCCAAGGAAGCTAATGGCACCCACAAAAACACAGGCAACAAGTAACTTCACACCAACAAGACTCAAAGAAGGGAAACACACACACTACCACCAAAAAATAACAGGAATTAGCAATCACTGGTCATTAATATCTCTTAATATCAATAGAATCAATTCACCTAAAAGAGACACAGACTAACAGAATGGATACAAAAGCAGGATCCAGCCTTCTGCTGTATATATGAAACATACCTCAACCTCAAAGATAGACATTACCTCAGAGTTAAAGTTTGGAGAAAGATTTTCAAATCAAATTGACCTAAGAAACAAGTGGGTGTAGCTATCCTAATATCTAACAAAATAGACTTCAAACTAAAATCAATTTAAAGAGGTGAGGAGGACACTTTATACTCATAACAGGAACAATCCATCAAGATGAAGTCTTAATCATGAACATCTATATCCCTATTACAAAAGCACCCACATAAGTAAAAGAAACATTACTAATGTTTAAATTGCACATCAAACCCCCATACAGTAATAGTAAAAGACTTCAGTACCCCACTCTCCCTGATGGAGAGGTCAACCAGACAGAAACTTTAGAGAGAAATAAGAGAGCTAACAGATATAATGACTCAAATGCAATTAACAGACATCTACAGAACATTCCACTGAAACACAAAAGAATACACCTTCTTCTCAGCACCTCATGGAACCTTCTCTAAAACTGACAACATACTCAGTAACAAAGCAAACCTCAACAGATACAAAAAAAAATTGAAGTAACCTCCTTTATCTTGCTGGATCACCATGGTTTAAAATTAGAATTCAACAGCAGCACTTATTTCAGAAAACCTACAAACACATGGAAATTAAACAGTGCTCTATTGAACCACCTTTGGGTAAAGAAAGAAGTAAAAAAAGAAGTTAAAGACTTCCCAGAATTTAACGAAAATGAAGGCACAACATATCCAAATCTATGGGATAGTATAAAAGCAGTGCTAAGAGGAAAGTTCATACCAGTAAGTGCCCACATAAAGAAAGTGGAGAAAGTTCACACTAGTGACCTAACAGCACATCCAAAAGCTCTAGAACAAAAAGAAGTAGACTCACCCAGGAGGAGTAAAAGACAGGAAGTAATCAAATTGAAGGCTGAAATCAACAAAATAGAAACAACAACAACAAAAATACAAAGAATCAATGAAACAAAGAGCTGGTTCTTTGAGAAAATCAACAAGATAGACAAACCCTTATCCAAACCAATCAAAAGGCAGAGAGAGAGCATCCAAATTAACAAAATCAGAAATGAAAAGGGGGACATAACACTGAGGAAATCCAGAGAATCATTAGGTCATACTACAAAAACTTGTACTCCACAAAATTAAAAAATATAGAAGAAATGGACAATTTTCTGGATAGGTACCACAAAATTAAATCAAGACCAGGCAGACAATTTAAATAGACCTATAGCCTGCAAAGACATAGAAGCTGTCATCAAAAGCCTCACAACCAAAAAAAGTCCAGGGCTAGATGGTTTCAGTGCCAAATTCTACCAGAACTTCAAAGACAAGCCAATACCTATAGTTCTCAAAGTGTTCTTCATAATAGAAACAGGCTACAGTTACCCTGATACCAAAACTACACAAAGACTTAACCAGGAAAGATAATTACAGACCAATATCACCATGAACATAGATGCAAAAATACTAAATAAAATACTGGCAAACTGAACCCAAGAACACATCAAAAACAAAAACTTAAAACAAAAACAAAAACCATGATCAAGTTGGCTTCATCCCAGAGATGAAGGGATGGTTCAACACATGAAATGTTATCAATGTAATCTACCATGTGAATAAACTGAAAGAAATAACCATATGATCATTTCATTAGATGCTGAAAAAGCATTTGACAAAATCAAACACCCCTTCATGAGAAAGGACTTGGAGAGATCAGGGATACAAGGAATATATCTAAACATAATAAAAGCAATATACAGCAAACTGACAGCCAACATCAAATTAAATGAAGAGAAATTCAAAGTGATCCCACTAAAATCAGGAACAAGACAAGGAATAAGACACTCTCTCCATACCTATTTAACGTAGTTCTTGAAGTTCTGACTAGAGCTATAAGACAACAAAAGGAGATCAAGGGGATTCAAATTGGAAAGGAAGATTTGTAGATGACATGGCAGCATACATAAATGACCCCAAAAACTCTACTGGGGAACTTTGATAGCTGATAAATACCTTTAGTGATGTGGCAGGATACAAGATCAACTCAAAAAAATCAGTAGCACTCCCACATACAAATGATATAGAAGCTGAGAAAAAAATCACAGAAACATCATCCTTCACAATGGCCACAAATACCAAAAATAACACTACCGAACAAGTGAAAGACTTTTTTGATAAGAACTTTAAGTCTTTGAAAAAAGAAATTGAAGAAGATACCAGAAAATGGGAATATCTCCCATGCTCTTGGATAGGTCCAAATTAGTTCCTCTGAGTTGGTTGACAGTTGCATGCCTGGGGCAGACTGCATGGCCATTGGCAGTGGCACCAGGATTTATTCCTACTGCTTGTACTGGATTTTTTGGAACCCATTCTCTTTGGATGTATACCTTGCTCAACCTAGATATAGTAGGGAGGGCTTTGGATCTTCCCCAAAGTAATGTGCCTTACCCTCTCTGAGGAGTAGATAGGGGATGAGGAGGGAGGGGTGAGGTGGAGGGGCTAGGTGAAGGGAAGGGGAGGAGGGGAGGAAGTGGGAACTGGGATTGGTATGTAAAATTAAAAAAGATTGTTTGTTTTCTTTTTAAATAAATAGATAAGTAAATAAATAAATAAATAAATAAATTGTTAATTGGTGTAGGAAGGTCCAGCCCACTGAGGGCAGTACCATCCCTATGCAGGACTTTCTGAGTTGTATAAGAAAACTAGAGAGGAAGCTAGTAAGCAAAATTCCTCTACAGTTTCAGCTTTAAGCTCTTACCTTGAATTCTGACCTTGGCTTCTCTCAATGAAGGACTGGCACCTATAGGCTAAATAAACCTTTTCCTCCAAATTGCTTTCAGAAATTTACATGTGATGCTTGTCACATTAACAGAAAGCAAAGTAGAACACATTCAAAGACAGGTGTGCAGGAAGATGTATTTTGAGAAGTCAGGCTCCTCCAGTGAAATTTCAACAACACAAGGTAGAGGGTCGTCCTTCTAGCTTCATAGGAAAGGAGAAGAGATGGTAACAGAGACTTAACAGGAGAATTGGACCTGTTTGGCAGGAGCTTAAGCAGCCATACCCAGATGCTGAACCAGCAGGCAGGAGCTACCTGCAAAGAGACTGATCAATTCAGACCTCTGTAGCATGAATAGGTGACATGCCTTCCTGCTCTGGGGAAAATCAGACGAGGGCCTGGGGCTGCTCTTTTTCTACTTCTGACTAACTGGTGAGGCTAGCCAAAACCTTGACCTTTGCCTAGTGGCAAAAATCCCAGAATAATGCATATATATATATATATATATATATATATATATATATATATGTAAAAGAGAGGAAACAATTTGATAATTTTTTTAGCAAGGCATGTCACCAAGAATGATTTTCCAAATTGTGAAATCTAATAGCCCTGTAGAAAGAAAAGGTTTATTTCATTTTGATTCTAATTTGGCATGTGATTTCCATTCATCCAACAATTTTATCTGACTTTTACTTCCTCTTGCAAAATACTTATTCCAGCGAAATGTGAATGACTAATGCCATAACGGTCCTTTGGAAAGAGCGGGAAGAGAGCAGTGAAGGAACATGAAAGGGCACTGATGCAAGGAGAGCAGGAGAATTCTGGGGAGGAGGAAGTTGATTCCTCCCACTCCTGGCCAGATCACCGAAGCAGCAGGATGTGAGCTGCCCCACTGAAAAAGGTACTGAGCCACATGGCTAACATAGATCAGAAAAATGGATTAATCAAGATGTGAGTTAGCCAGTAAGAAGCCTGACCTAACTGGCCAATCAGCATTATAATTTATAGAGTCCTTTGTATGATTTTTCTCTGGGACTAAACAGCTGGGGGACTGGGCAGGACAGAAATAAAAACAAGCAGGCTCCCCTCATGTTACAGGGCACAGCAGAGTGCCTCCAGTTGGTGAAGCAGGAAGAGGGCCTCTGTCCTCTGGCCCCAGACAGTCACCTCAAACTCTCTGCCATCTCTTTCTGCAGCAGTCTGTACATGCTTCAAACTACCAACTTGATTCTGGAGTCACGACCACCCTGAGCTCTGGAGAGAATGGAGTCAAGGCAAACGCTTCACTTGCCAACTTAGGGTGGGATGTTAACCCCATTGTGCATTCACAAGTGATGGTCAGTTTCCTCTTTAGCTACAATGCATTTAACAGCCATGGTGATTTGAATGAAAATGGCCTCTATAGGCCTTAGGGAGCTGCACTATTATAAGGAGTAGACTTGTTGGAGGAAGTATGTCATTGGTGGTGGGCGTTGAGGTTCAAGCCAGGCCCAGTATCTCTCTCTTCTGCACTGCCTGCAAGTCCAGATGTAGAACTCTCAGCTACCTCTCCAGTGCCATGTCTACCTGCATGTTGTCATGCTTCTCACCATGATGACCATGGACTGAGCCTCTGAACTATAAGCCTGCCCCAATTAAATGCTTTCCTTTATGAAAGTTACCAGGGTCATGATGTCTCTTCCCAGCAATAGAAACCCTAAGGCAACGGGCCTGGTCAGGTGACTGTGTGAGCTTCCTCGCTCCCGTCCTGGTCCTACTGAAGTAATGACAAGCAGTAACAGATCTATGAAGAGACCTGTTTGACAATGCTTGTCTTTGGAGATCTTATACACACAGTTCTTACTGAGTCTGGCTTATCTCTTTAGGACATACAAGGTCACCTCTGGTTACTAGACGTGGCCTGTGTTTTGGGATTGGTTTAATTTAAATGAATAAAGTTAATGCTCCCCTTAGCACAGAGTTAAAGAAACAGGCCCCACAGCGTTAAGGAAACACCCAACTGAGTAAAACCCTTAATGACCTGGATGTGGCATAGACTGGCAGACCATACCCAATCCCAAGGTCACACACCATTTTCATTGTCTGTTACACACAAAAGCTCCCAAACACAAGGACATAAAACAATCCCTAGTTTTACATTGTGTTGTGTTATCTGAGTTCAACTGTGTGATCCTTCATTTTATTAAAATTAACTAGGGACCTGAATGGTATGTCCTAGAAACTGGATTCCCTCTGGTCTGCGAGGCCCAAAGTGGGATTCATTCACACATCTGGTTTCCCTGCAGGCTTAGCTGGGAGACCAGGCCAGCAGGACCTTCTTTTTTCTGTCTCCTCAGAGTCGGAGTGGTCTCCGGAATAGACAGTCTTCATACACAACAGTCTGTACACCAAGGAACTTCTCTTAAAGATGGGGCCTTGCACAAACCCAGGGATGCAGCCAGAGATCTTTCCAGAGCCGGGGGAAGGGCAAGTCCTTAATAGAGCATACACGGTCAGACAGTTTCCTTCCTTTACCAAAGCTAACCTGCCTCCTCTGAGACCTCATCTTGCCCCTCCACCTTGGCTTAAAGGCTTTAGCCAATGGTAGCATAGTTTCTGACAGCTCAAGGCTACACCCGCAGGGTGACCTTAACTAACTACTACTAACTCCCTTAAGTAAGTATCTGCCTAGGAAGAATAAAGGCTGCCTGGAGAATTTATTTTGTTTTTGCCATACCCTCAGTCATGTCTCCTGTCTCCCAGTGTCTGCAGGAGCGGGAGACTTTGAAAGTGCCAGTTAGCATAGCCCATGGCTCCACTCCATTTGGACTCCTGTCCCTTTGCTGATTTTTCACTTCTTGGTTCTGTCAGCCTTCATCTTCATCCCGAGTTCCCTTACTCTCTTTTTAAGTGCCCTCGCACAAGCCTAGAGATGTAGTGGTAGCAGAGCACAAGGCACTCGGTTCCATCCTGAGCAAACAATAATAATAGTGATTAAATGTCTCAAGACAAACACAAATCTTTGATATATATCTTGAATTTGGATTCAGTTTACATCAAACCCTTTTCACTTTGGAAACAGTATTCTTCTGATCAAATGCTAATCCCACCGGTTGAGAATAAGACCACTACCACAATTTAAAGCCAAATTTGAAGCAAACTTTAATGAAATACCAGTCAGGTAGATGGCCCCTGGCCAGGTAGGTGCCTCTCTGGGTTTCCAGAAAAGAGCCCTGAATCACGATTTACAGTGGCTTAAGTACTTCCCATCTGGTCCAATCAGGGGCAAGCAAACATCCTGATGTATTTCCTGCCTACATCCAATCAGGGACAAGCATACATCCTGACATATTTCCTGCCTGTGAACCTCTCACCCACATGTGATCAAGCTCATCCACTGCAGATGGGTCAAACGTGTTAAGGGGAGTGAAAAACATGTGGCTTATTATCTCCCATAAGCAACAGCCTCCAGCATTTCACGAACTGTCTGTTCATGGGAAATGGACTTACAGATCAGAGATATTTTTGTTTCAGGAACTATCTGTCCTTGGGCAAAGGGATCACAGATCAGAGGCATTTTTGTTTCATGGATCTCTCGGGCATAGTAATTAAGACTTAAAATGTAACTTTGGCTCTCACACAGAACCTCCTGCCTTTTTTTTATTTTCTTTACCAGGCATGTTTGAAAACCATAGTAAACAATGGTCACTTCTTCAAGTTCTCTTTTGAGAGTGGCTGGAAAAGTAGATCACAGCCCACTCAGACCGACTTCCTTCCCTTCCAGCAGGGTGCAGGTCACAGCCTCTCCCTGGCAGCTCGGTAGTCCATCCAGGTCCAGCTTTGCTGTTCTCCTCAGCACGCGTGACTCTCACGTCAAGGCATGATGCAGCCCAAACCCAGCAGGTGCAATAGAGACATGCCCTTGCTGAAGAGGCCCTGCGGCTGGAGGGGCACACACCGAGACCACCCTTTCTTCTCTCCTGACTAGCAGGCTGTGGGCAGCCTTGCCGCTCCAGAAGCAGCTGGTTCGGAGGATCTGGGCTCAGCAAGTGTCACCGGGGTGTCCTCCACCTGCCCTGGATGGGGCAGGCACAAGTCTTTAAAGGAATAAACTTTGCCATCTTGATACAAAACATTCGACAGAACTGGAGGAAATTGTGTAACTTGGGACATTACAACCTTGAGGCGCTGCCCTCTGGCTTCCTCTTTTCTTTCTGCACTGTTCTGGGACTGCCCCCCGAGTCCCCTCTTCAGCTTTAGCCCTTACTCTCTCCAGTGCTGACCTCTCTTCTCAGCATGGACACCAACCTTTAGTACTGAGGCCCACACGGCCACCTCAAATGCGGCAATATGTTCTACACATTCTTTTATTTTATTCTGTTTCACCCATTTTTTCCCACTAATATTCCCTGGGTGTCTGCCAGGAGTAGAGTACATACTCTGTTGATGGAGACCCGCAGCCCAGGAACCCACGGCCTCTGGAAGACACAGACGGACGCTGATGCCGAAGGCTCTGTGGAATACCAGCACTGGAGCAAAGTATGTCCGGCAAAAGACAGGGAGCCCCTCTAAGAAGGGTGGCTTTGAAGGGAAAGGAGCAGGCTGCAGACCAGCAGAGGGCTACTACAAGCAAATGGTAGTACATGCAAAGGGAGCAGGGCACGGCTACTTGGTCATGGGGCATCAAACATAATTCAGCATGATCAGAATGCAATGCACAAGAGAACTGTGACCAGAAGCATGAGTGAAGGCACAAACCGGCTCCAGATGACACGGATCTGCAAGACTGTGTAAAACCTTTACTCCTGCTAGGATGGGCACCCGAGAGCTTAGAGGTCTTAAATAACAGACGGCTGTGACATGTCCTTTAGGCTAAGACGCCCATTTCTCCTTCCACTCTTTTTCATCTTTAGTTGCACTCCTGTGGCTTTCCTTCTTTAAGCCTGTGTTTATCTCAGCAGGAGGTCATGTGGCGAGATCTTTGTACTAGATATTGACTTCCCCAAATCTATGAATGTATCACCCCTACCCCACTTCCTTCAACTTTTCCTCCCAGTGGAAACACTGGTGAAATGCTCAGATGAAGGTTTGATTTCTGCACTTTTTGTTTGTTTGTTTGTTTTTCGAGACAGGGTTTCTCTGTGGCTTTGGAGCCTGTCCTGGAGCTAGCTCTTGTAGGCCAGACCTCGAACTCACAGAGATCCGCCTGCCTCTGCCTCCCGGAGTGCTGGGATTAAAGGCGTGGGCCACCACCACCCGGCTTGGTTTTTTCTTTTGCCCACCTGTTCTCTGCTACCTACCGTGCACACGCACAGTAGTATTGTGCCCCTCTTGCCATGTCTCTTCTCTTACTCACATCACAAGGACTTGGAATGCTGGGATGCAAGCTGTAACCCACTGTCCCAGCTCACATGAACATTTAGTCAGGTGGAGTGAAATGGTCACTGTTCAGCGGCGCACAGACATGTCTCCATTATCTAGATGCTGGATGGCAAAGACCTCTTGTCCATCACCACCTTGGCCAAATAATTTAAGGATCCCACACAACTTCCTGGTTTTGTGTTGTCTACCTGAAACACAAAGCAGTTTGTAGCATTCTGGGCGTCCTTAATTTCCAGCTTCCTCTGTGATCATAGCATCAGGATGGATGTAGCTAATCTGTAGTTTTAGCTTTTGAAATGTAGTTGCAAACTCCCAGTATGGCAGGAGCCTACTTACACACATGGCCCCACCCTCGTGAGCCTCAACTGAGGTTTTCGTCTGGGCTTTTGACAGCTTCATTTCTGTGAACAACCCAGGATGTGGGTTAAAATGCTTCCAGGGAGCATTTCTAACTGCCCATCAAAAAAAAAAAAAAAAGTCAGTATAAAAATAGGCAAAATTATGTTTCTATTCACCTTCCTAAAAGTTGTAATAAAAGATAATACACTTACATATGGTTTATATGATACAGTTAAGTACCAATACCACATTTTTTCAAAGCTTGATTGTAGTGACATTTCGTTTGTATTTTAATAAATAAAGCTTGTCTGAAGATCAGAGAGTAAAACAATCCCACTGGTCAGCCTTACAGACCAGGTAGTGATGACACATACCTTTAGTCCCAGCAGTCACACTAGTTGCCATAGAAACCAGGCGGTGCATGCCTTTAATCCCAGTGGTGCACGCCTTTAATCCCAGAACAAGAGAGGATTATAAAACAGGAGGAGACAGCACTCAGGCTCAGTCTCACTCTGAGATTCCTGGAGACAGGATTGCCATTTTTCAGACTGAGATCGAAGTAAGAGCCAGAGGCTGTCTGTTTTGCTTTTCTGGTCTTCAGGTTGAACCCCAATATCTGTCTCTGAGTTTTTATTGTGTATTTTGTTGATCACATGGCCCACAGTCTAGAGACTACTCATGCCTATTTCCCTGGCAGGTGTGAGAGAACATTTAACTCCATTTCCCAGCATGCATTGTAACTAGGTATTACTAATGAATTGCAAGCAGAAATATTAAAGGAGATTTTTCTCCAAAGGGAATGTGATGCTTGCCTTTTACTCTGCTTCCTTCTGGTAGCCTAACCCTGGTGGCTGAGGTGCTAGCAGTCATTTAAACCTGTGGGCTACTCCTGAAGGTAAAAGCTAGTCTTAGGATAGTAGGATGACCTTTGGATCTCCTTCATCTAAAGGGAATTGAATAAACTCCATTCTTAGTGAAACTGTATTTGTTTTATTTAGTTATGAGCATTCACACTAGCCTTTATAGCTTGAAAAGCCAGGAGAAGATGGTTTAAACCCACCTAGCCTTGCTCTGTTACATATGAGAATCTCAAGTCCTCCTCTGATAACCTGTGAGTCTGTGAAGCCTGTGTCTGCACGCCTTGCCCACCTCTATACTTGCTTCTGCCAGTCTCTCTTAGCCTTGTCTCGCTCTGTTCCAAATAGGAAACTCAGGTACTCATGGATGTCCTTCCACAAAGCCTGGGCACTTCGTCCTCTCTTTAACATGTGCACAGGAACATCACGAATCCATCAGATTCCTGTTAGCACGGGCCTTTTGCCACTCAACCTCCCAGGACCACCCCATGTCTGTCTAGCCAATAGTACCCCAGTGTATTCTCCTCCATCCTTGCTCTCATCTCCTCTACCTCAGCTCCTTCCCTTAAATTGATGCCCAGAAAACTTCTACATAGGTGTCTTCTCTGCACCTCAACTTTTGAGGTACATCTCTCACTGAAGCTGAACCTCCGTGTCCCCCGCTTTTAGCTAGGTAAGCCTGTCATCAAGCTCCCAGGGTTAGCTGGTTACCTTCATCTGTGTCCCACTGCTAGGGATCAAGGAATGTATAATTATACCCAGTTTTCATGTACGTGCTGAGGATTTGAACTCAGGTCCTCTTGCTTTCATAAACACTTTTACCCACTGAACCGTGCCTCCAGTTCCCTTGGATGTATATATTTCTAAAAGTTGATCAAAAGTATCACAAAACCTCCATTATTAGTAGAAGCATCTCCTTTTCTAAAACTCTAGAATCTCAAAGTGAATGAGCATGTGAGCAATGAGTTGGAGGGTGGGGCGGGAGTATCAGGAGCACAAATCCCACGGGCTGGTTTACAGAGGCTGCAGTCTGCTGCTCATTCACAAGTAAGGTATTAAAAGTAAAGTAAAATATTACATTCAGCATATCACTGGACATCGACAATGTTGATTCATTGTCAGCTCTACATTTTATAAATGATGAATTGATACATAGCAATTGCACATTTTTATGGAGTACCATGCGACATTTCAGTATGTGTATACAGCGTGTGGTGACCACACCTAGAAGCTGGCATGTATATCATTTCCGATCTTTGTCAATCTTTGTTGGTAGCTTTATATTTATCTAGCATTAAAATTTCGGCTTTTTAAAAATACAGTCTCTTAATCCTCATAATCTTGCTATAATGTAAGCATAAGTGGCATTTAATAGTTAAACAAAGGGCTGGAAAGACGACCCTGAGATTAAGAGCATTTGCTGCCCCAGCAGAGGACCAAGTTTGGTTCCCAGCACACACATCTGCTGGATAATGGCTCTCTGAAATTCCAGGGGATTCAACACCCTTTTCTGGCCTACATGTGGTATACACACATACACTCAGGCACACACTCTTATGCATAAAATATGATTAACTAAATCTCTATAGTTAAATAGATTGATGTTTTCAGGGTGCATCATTACTAAATGGTGAAGCCATGATAATGATGTGAGTTTCTCTATCCGACCTCTGGAGATCTTTTAGAAAGGCCACGTGTTTCATTGTCAGAAATAATTAACCCGTTCCTGAGCAGAGCATACGTGGTATATTGAATGGGGCTCTGACTAGGGCAAGAGCTCTCTACAGGGGGCCTGGGTCTAGCCAGTCATCATGGACAAGCCTGGAGCCAGACCAAGGAGAGCATGGTATGAACCTGGGCACAGAGAGAGAAAACGGAGATGAAGAGCGTCTTATAGCAACCCAGCTTCTATGCCAACTTTTCTTATTTACATCTTTTTCTACTTCTGTTTTTTCCTAGTGAAGAACTTGCTGGGAATGAGAGGTGGAGGCCAATGCAGGTCAGAAGTAATCAGAAAGGGATTCATAACCAACAAGCCTGAACCACGGGTGCAGATTTCAGGATCACAAATCCCCAGCTTGCCGCTGCAAAGAGAAAGGGCGATGTTTGCATCTGCACTCTAGGAGCAGAGAAACCAAGTACTGCCAGGAAGAAATCTCATTCTCAAGAACAGATTTGGATAAAATCAAAATTGGAGCATCGGATAGCAGGGCTCCTCGAGGACATCACATGGGGCCACCAGCTCTTATAAACTGCAGATGGCTTCTCGCCCGGCTAATTAGAGATATAGGTCATTTGTATTCAGTACCTGATGGACAAAGTGAGCCCTGATGGGAAACGATGCTGCCAGTCTGAGACCTCACACTACTGTGCTGGGGACCACTGTGGTTTTGTTAGTGGTGGTGTGTGCATGGATGTGCCACTTCCAGAGTCAGCTGGCAGCATCGCCTGCCCTTTACAGGGTTCCTTTGGCACTGCCCAGTAAGAAGTCAGCTGTCAAGTGTGAAAGGCACTGCCATTTATTGACTACCTGCTTTTTAGTGGGTACTACCCTCCCATATGCCTCTGAAGAAAAACACCCTAGCTCCTTTTCTAGCAGAGGCATGTCACCAGTGAGAGGGCCAAGGACTTGCTCACTGCTGTAGAATTAAGTCAAGCTCACTTACTGGGTCAACCCAAAGCCTGAGTGTACCCGATGTTTTCAAAGCTCTCAGCCCCTGGGCTGGTTGTGGGTGGAGTGGACTGGATCACATATAGATGATGAAGCACATGCCACTTGCACAGATCATGACCCCGAGGTTTTTCATGCTTGCTTGCAGCTGTGCAGTGAGACCACCTCGAGACTATTCCAGATGCTTTTCTGAGACATTTCTTCAGTCTCTGGGTCAGACAGAATTGATCGTGTACTCTTGACGTTTGACTGGCCCAGTCCCCCTCCCCCCCAAAAAAATTCAATAAATTTTGCCCTTCAAATTTCCCCAAACGTTACACAATGCCCTGCAACTACCATGCAGCCTTACAATTCTCTCTAAGCTGGGCCTGGTCCACAGATGCGGTTGCATCATCACCGGGGTAATAGCCAGAGTTTTAATTTACTATGCTCTTACTTCTTGCCTGGCATGGTGTCTTGGATTCAACATCACCTGATTCCGTGTTATAACCTTGTAAGGCAATACCACCATTAACCCTGGTAGCTGAAGAAGCTGGAGGAAGAAGGTTGCCTCACTTGCCTAATCCACTCCTCATGTAAAGGTCGACGTGACAGTCAAGCGTGAGCCTTTATTTTTTAGTCACCCCACCGTTCTATCTAAAGCTTCTCTTGACCACAAGGTCAGGGACCAAACACAGCAGCACCTTGGCCAAGTGACAGACCTGCACAAGGTCAAGTCAGCATTCAGCAGGCAGCTCTATTTGTCCTAAGCAGAGGCCTTGAGGCTGAGAAGGGGACGAGTTTGTGTGTCCAGGCAGAGTGTGTGACGAGTGGGGGAGTGAGAATAGGTATAATCAAATGTTATTAGATAAACAGTGCTAACTGATTTAACTAATTCCCATGATTCTAAGTCTGTCATAAGTTTTTTTCTCAGACCCAAAGCAGGAAGGGACAGTCTATATGACCTTCCACTCTTGTCTGAACTTGGGTAATTTAACATCTGAGCTTGTCTGAGTGTTGCATATAATTTTGAGGTAACCTATTTAAGGAAACAAATACCAAGGCATTCAGATTAGGTATCTTTTATTTTAAAGCCCCCCTCCCCTTTTCAGATTGCTTTTCCCAGAATAATGGTGCCAAATTCTCAACGTCAAAGCAGAAAAAAATCAGTATCTCAAAAGTGAACCAGTCCCCCATAGGTGGGAAACAAACACATCTTGAAACTCTGAGGGAAAATGATGCCGCCTGCCCAGGCAAGTAAATAAAACCTCACACCTTTTTCTTATTATATTTAAGATCTAGGCCTGCTGACAGCCCATTGTTTTCTGCATACCAAATGGAAGGCTTTAAGAAAGCTGGGTCCGGGAAGCAATAGTCTCTTTTTGTCAGAGGAGAGTCACCACTCAACCAGAAAGTTCTCTGAGAAAGCAAGGAGTCCACCCTCAAACATGCCATCAGTTAAAGGAAAGTGAAATAAGTTTAAATATAATTCTGCATTGCATATTGTAGCCATAATTATTCTATGCTACAACTGTAGCTTCACTATGTGGGTGCTGCCAATCAGGTTGCTAAAGGACTATGTGCTGGTGGTGAGATATTTTCTTCATTGGTTTTAGTTTTCATTTGGCTTTGTTTTGCAAGAATGAAAGGGGAAGGGCCTCTCTCTTCCAACTGAACAGAGTACTTCGGGCAAACCTCAAGGTCCATGTGGTTTATGGTCACTGACTTCAGCCGGAGGCCGGAAGGGCTGTTGTTGTCACTGTGCAACTTGGGTATTTCTCTTTCCTGAAGTCTTTGCTCAGAGGGACTGCCCACCAAGGACTTCTTCAGCTCTTGCCAGACTGGGACATCTGAGTCTCTCTCAGAGGTCTCAAAATATCCAGCTGTGTGTGTGTGTGTATGTGTGTGCACATACACACACACGTGTTACATCACACTTGCTGCAAAGTGTGTTTATGGTAGTGTGCATTTTGGGAGTGGTAACTCTAGAGAGGTTGAGGAGGGTTGAGAAGAAGAGTGATCCTGTGGACAAGACAACGACTCCAGGTAGACATCTCAGGATGACGTCTTCTTGGAAAGTTCCCAAGGCCATCCCTCTGTTTCTTCTCCTGCTCTCTCAATCATTGGCCTCTGTACCCTATGAGAACCAGCCAGGTGCCAGCTACTCTGACAGTCACAACTGTGTAGGTATGTACATTTTAATTTTTTTCTATGTGTTCATAACCATGAAGTCTGATACTTTGCTTGCATGATAATCCCTCACCCTCAAAGTTAGATGTGGTGGCATGTACTTATATGTATTCCTAGCACTCAACTGAAAGAGGCAGGAGGCTCACTGGATGGAGGCTAGCCTGGGCTACACATTTAGACACTGTCTCAAAAGTAAACAAGCAAAAGTTTTTTTTTTCTGTTATTGGACAGGTTTTCTTTTGGATTGGCTTTTCTAATAGTCTTAAATTCTCAGTTCTTTTCATGGCTCTGACCTCAGACATCTGAATTAGATTTCCATCCCCTTCCTCCTTCTCTTGCTATCTATCACTGGTTCTTACCAAGCCCTCTCCCTACCCCTGTGTCCTTCTTAGTGGACAGGGCTAATGATATGTACTTTACAGGGGAACTGTCATGCATACATGTATGTGACAACTGTGTACAAGGAGGACTCAGCCCCCTCAGCTTCCTTCATTCTTTCGGAAATCTAGCTATAGTGGCCCAGGAGAAACTCTGAACACTGGCTGAGATATAACCTAGTGACTTCTCCTTCATAGGAACATTTTATTTTCAATTTTTCTTTCTATTTGCTTTATGTCTTCTGAGTATAGTAAGGAATAAGGTGAGAACTTCGGTACTGGCTAGTTTTATGTCACCTTGTTACAAACTGAAACCATCTGAGAGGAGGGAACCTCAATTAAAAAAAAATGCTGCTATAAGATTGGAAAGCCTGTAGGGCATTTTATTAATTGGGGATTGATGGGGGAGGACCCAACCTACTATGGGTAATTCCTTTCCTGGACTGGTGGTCCTGGGTTCCATAATAAAGCAAGCTGAGCAAGGAATGAGGAGCAAGCCAGTAAGCAGCACTCCTCCATGTCCACGGCCTCTGCATCAGCTCCTGACTCCAGGTTCCTGATGGGTTCTTACCAAGATTTCACTCGGGGATGGGCTGTTAACCTGGAAGTATAAGCTGAAATAAACCGTTTCCTCTCCAGGTTGCTTTTGGTCACTGTGTTTCATCACAGCAATAGAAAGCCTAACTATGACACCTTCCCAATCCATAGTACACGTGGAGCTTGTAACAGTAGAGGGGACCGAGAGGGCAGGGGCGATGGAGCCATATAGATTCAATTAGAAACAATTATTCAGCAAACAGACCTCAGTATGAAATCCTAAACAAAAAGAATCCTAGGGATAAGTGTGATAGCCAAGTACTACATACAGGCGACCCGGGCACAAATCCTGACACAGGAATTCTGTGAAAAGGCAATATCAAAAGGTCTGACTTAGTCATGTTTTGCCAAAGCCATGATCGTATTATGCACTTTAGGGAACTCATCTCTAGATCCAAATAGTCCTTTAAAAATAAAACTCAAAAAACAAGGTTCATTGGTTCCTTTGGAACCAGGTCCAGGGCGGGGGGCGGGGAGCAGGGGGTCATCTCCATGCAGTCTTTGCCTTCCTGAAATCACAAAGTGCTGCCAATTCCTTTTCCTCCCAGCAAATTCGCAAGCCTGTCAAACAGAATAACTGGGGAAAAGCTCCTGAGAGTCAGTTCCATTTTCAGGGTAGCTACAAATTGACTTTCTGGATTTGGTTCGGCAATCTACCCTGAGATTCTCAGGTCATCACATCAGTAGAATGGACATAAGGTTTCTGTTTCTTTCCCTGTGTGGTACCCAGGAAGTCTATGGGGAGTTGGAAGCTGTGTTAAGAGAATTCCAGGAATTTCCTCTGCATCTCTACTGTTGCAGAGCAATTGAAAATAATAATAATTTGCTGCAGCATGATTTTTTGGGTAAGGAATTTGGGCAGAGTCTGGATGGTAATTTCCTGTGCCATGTAGGGGTAATGGAGTTGATGGGAGATATGAAAATGGTGGATGGATGGGTCTGAAACCAAGATAGCTTCATTCACGCATTTAGTGCCCTGAGGGTGAAGGATAGTTAGAAGTGTGGTTCATCTGGGAACATCCCTCAGAGCATCGACTCTCAGGGGTCCCAGGAGGGGATGACTGCAATCCCAGAGAGAGGATTCCAAATGATGAGAGCTTGAAGCTTTTCCATTCTTCCTGATTCCATTCTGGAAACTCCTGTCATTCAATTATCTGGTGTAACTCAGAACTTCTGGCAAAGTCCTCTGGGTGACTTACTCACCTATTGTCATGATAACAAAGAACGTAGGTGTAAGGTATTTGTTTATGTGATTAGTATTTACTGAGGCCTATATACTCAGTCAAGTGTGAAAGTGGTCCATTTTGGCTGGTGTCTTGCTGCTTGAAGCTACTTCCTTGAAGGAAATCGACACAGACAATTTTGTGCAGAAGTTGATTGTAGAATATTCTTGGGGAGAAAAAGTGAGGGAGCACGAGTTCCCACAAAACAGCCCCTAGGTGTGATCTTCTCCCAAAAGAGGGGGTGCTTATTTTCACTGAGGTGTTTTCATATGATGTAGGCAAGAAACTTGGGATCACTGTGATGCCTCAGATCAATAGTCAAAGAAGCAAGGAAGAGACTGCACATTCCCAAAAGTCGATCCCGGGCTCCTTTTGCTTATAGGACAACATCTGAGAAATGTCTTTAGAAGTAGTGAGGCAAACTCACTTCAGCTCATGGTTGGAGGGAGAGCTTCCTGGAGGAGGTGATTATGCTGGTAGCATCCCGCTGGTCTGCACTTGCTGCTGACACCCTAACAACTTTCCCATAAAAACAAATGCATCTCTTTAAACCCTCATGGAGAAAGCGTCCCTTCAAGCTGCTCAACACACTAGTTCCTTACATGGTCCCTGAATGGCTAACAAATGGCAGGCTCTGGGATCTGAACCAAGAATACAAAGGTAAGTAACAAGAATTTTTAAAGCGTCTGTCTTCAGGGAAGTTACTACCCATTGTAGAGAAAAATCTAGAGATTGGTAAAGATTAAAATCCCTGTAACTGAAGATATGCTTGGCACTGAGTGTGACTTAAACACACCCTGCCTGCACACTGCAATGCTGGAGGAAGATCCACAGAGGGTCAGGAGAGCAGGCAGAACAACAGCAGGCAACAAAAGGCCATCTATTTGCAAAGTACCCAGAAGGTGGCAGACATGATGGTGTTTGGGTGCTAGAGAAATGACTCAGCATTTAAGAGCATTGACCACCCTTCCAGAGGACCTGGAATCCATTCCCAGTCCCCACATGGTGGCTTAAAATTGCCTGTGATTTCAGTTCTAAGGGACCAAGCACTCCCACACAGACATACATGCAGGCAAAACACCAATGCACATAAAATCAAAAGAAATAAATTAAAGAAATAATTTCATAATTTCAGAAATTTTCGTATTGAAAGATGACCAGTGCAAGGGGGTAATTTCATATCTCAAAGACTCTGCGGCAGATCCCTCACCTCTCAGGAACCCAGGGCAGTGAAACCGTGTGGAGCAAGCGAGTAAGCAGGTGGATGTCCGCAGTCCAACACAGCAAAGATGACATCTTTATAGTCGTCATCTACAGTCTCAGTACAAAACCCTTCCTGGCCAGGGAAGTGTGTCCTTGCTTGAACTAAAATCAAATAAGTAACAAGCTTCCCAGGGACTCAAACATTCATAGATGCCTCCCCCTCAGTGGAAGTTCTTGTTTCCTGTGTATAATAGTGCTCAGTGGCCGGAGTGCCTCCATTTTTATGAATGTGAGCATTTAAACATCACAGTTGTCCTGACAGAGCTCCTGTTCTGTAGCCATTTTTCTGCAGTTCCCCAACACTTAAAAATTACATGTATTCTGCATATATATTTGTAACATATGTAATTTTAGGTAAATATAAAATAATGACACTATGTCTTTTTCGAGAATCCTTAGTGTTTTTATCCATTCTTTCTCTCACCTCCTCCTGTATTACCCTCCATCCCCTCCATGATAAAAGCCCTCCCGCCATTTCCCCATTTCTGCCTTCATAATATCTCTGTCCTGCTGTTCCCCCACTCTACAGCTCCTCCCTTCTTGGTCTCTTTTTATTTTCTAGTTCCAATGACAGTTCTGTACTTCATATTCACATCTACAGATCTGGAGCTTAAAACCACAAATAAGAAATGCAGTGTTTTTCTTTCTGGGTTTGAGTTACTGCACTCAGCGCTCAGTATAATATGTTCTAGCTCTTCCATTTGCCTCCAATTTTCATAATTTCATTAGCGTTTTCTTTTTCAGTTTTTAATACACACACACACACACACACACACACACACACACACACACACACACACACACACACATATATATATATATTCCCAGATGCAGGTACCATGTCAAATCTATACTAGTTAATATTTTTTCCTATTCTGTGAGTTTTTCTTCACTTTTATATTACCATTTCCCCTCTAGAATAAATTCTTTGTAGTGAGTCCCTTTTTTAAAATTTTGTCTCTTGTGCTGCTGAGGTAATAGAGTAATAACCATACTTCCAAGTTGCCATTGTCAGTGTATCTCTCTAGTTTCTATATGTGTATCCCTTTACCTAATTTCCCAGACACTGAATCCCTAAGCAGCATATGGCAATCAGCCATGTAATGCCCACTTAGATTGCAAGTTAGAGGAATTGAATTGGGCCTAAGACAGGCTCAGGAACAGCATGCATGGTTGGAAGGTGTGGAGCCCTAGATTCAGTTCCCATGGCCCCTAAATGAACAAAGGAATCTAATTGGGTTAAGATGGGCATGAAAAGGAGGAAACTTTCTTAGGATAACCCAAGAATTGAAGTTTAGAATCATAAGTCAGAGAAAACAGTGGATCCTAAAAATCAAGCCAGGTGTCAGGAAATGGTGAATGCCAGTCACCTGGACATCTTCTCGGTGATTGTGTCCTGCAGATGAGCTGGTTTGGTTGCTCTCTGTCCTTTGGTTAAGCACGCCATCTGGTTGCCAATCCCAGTTTCATGCTCTGGAAAGAACCTGGGCTGTCATCACACCACTGAATAAAGAAGCAAGTGAGAGAAAGCCCTAGGCACAGATACAGTTTCCTGAGGAGTGACTTTGATACAACTGAGCAGATTCCCCAAAAGGAGCTGCCACAGAAGGTGTCAGGCTATGGAACAACACCCCCCCCCCCCAACACACACCAAAAGCAAGCAACCTTAGCTTCCAACCAGGAGCCTTGCACTGGGGAAACTGAACACTAGTCCTGAGAACACGGGTCCTGACTTCACTCTGAGTCAGAGCTAGCTGCAGGAATTTCCTGTCATTCACACTTCCCACCTGCCCTCTGGACAAGTGCACACTGAACTGTGCCTCAACCTTCCAGAGGTTATAGAATCAGTAATAAGCCAGGTTCCATTCCCTAAAACATCAGTTTCAGTACAAGATGATTTACAGGCCAAGACTGTCTATATTCTTTTTATTGACACTTAAATTAATTTATTGAATTGTTAGTTCTTTAGTCTCTGTTTCTCTGTAACTGGGCAATAGTTTGTAGACACCTCTTCTGTGGGCAGCAGAAAGTGTTTCAGCTTGCCACCTATGCTCCCTTTGGGTATCATGGGTTCTTTTCTTCCCAAGGCCCGAGGCTCTAGAGTTCACAGGGCCATCTCGCAGGGCTATCTCACAGCAGTCCTGTGCCCGCTCCCCCCACTGCTGTTCTGCCCCTCACCTGCTGTCCAAGGACTCACAGACCCTCAGGGTTTAGCCAGAACACACCTGGTTCCAGGGGTACCACTCTGCATTCATCCCTCACTTTAGTAATCTTGTGTATTCGTCTCTCCATCGTGTTCCGTCTTCACTTTGAAATTATCATGGAATTTAGTCCAGTCTTTATGCAAATGTCAGCTTACTGATCATTTGAGCGGTCCACATCCTGTCTACTTTCTTTTTCTGTAGTATCCGGGGTTCAAAGTCTTGAAAACAAAACCCAGAGAGACACAACAGAGGGAGGAAGTGTCTGTGACTTTGGGGCAAGGTCATGGAGTGAGCAGAGCTTTAGAAAATGGCGGCAGCATCTTATTCTTTAGGGAAAAGTTAATAATACCTTCTTTTCCTTTTTGTGAGTGTTCTGTGGGAAAGAGGAAGGAATGAAAACGTTGCACAGTATTAAATGAAATCCCCTGAAGCTATAATGTGCCAGGCTGGCTCAATAGACCTTCCCAGACAGACAGAACACAGGAATGCCAGTTTACAGGGATCGCACCGCTCTCTCTGAATTGTGAAGTCACTTGTGGTCTGTGTTTTCTGTCCAGCACTTTACTGATTTTTCTAGCTGTGCACATGCGTGCAATAGGAAGAGCAAAGGGTAGAAAGTTGAGACTCTTAGATGGATTAACCTCAGCTCTGCCACTCTACATATGTGGCGTCAGGGCATTGCTTAACCCTCTGTACCTTCCTACCCAACAAGATGAGAATGATATAGGGTAAGGTATTGATCGAGTCAAGCATGTAGATACCATGGTAGAGGTAGTACTCCAAAGGGTTGTGATTATCCAAACTTGAATATCAAGAAAGAAATATACTGAAATTGTGTTCCAAAAGTTGTGAGATTAAACTTATTGCAATGCAGAGTCCAGGGAAACAGGATAATGACATGTAAAAGCACAGCTTGTGGAAATCTGAGAGGGTCTGAAGGAAAGATGCTCTCCAAAGACAGTTCACAGCTGTTTCCCGAAGATGTGAATGACACGCAGATACACAATCCTGAGTTCCTAGGAAATAAAGCAGACAATTGGAGTAACAGCTGCCTGCAGAGGTGAGTGGTGGTTAACCATGTAGTTTTGTACTAAGCAAATCTAGAGTAACAAACTAACTTTGCAAACCTAGAGTCTACCCTGGAGGGATTGTCGCAGTCTATGGAGCTTCCCCATCCCAGTGAAAGGAAGTGAAGAGAGCCACGCTTAAGACAGAGTCTCAGAAAGTCCTTAATGGACTCTCAGTAGCAACGCTTTAAAGAGCAAAGGAACCAAGGTGAAGGGAACACGGAAACCATACGTGGCAGCAGCAAAGAGAACATAGATACTGGCAATCTCCCCATGGCACTGTGCAGAAATAGTGGGGAGAAGATGTTTCAAAAAGACTCCCTGCCCCGGGGCAGGCAGCCTGCAGTTTGAGCCTCAGGCCCCACATGCTGCAAAAAGATTTATCCAATTTTCCCCTGACCTCTGTAGACAGGCTGGGATAGGAAAACGTACTGACACAGCACAGTACTGTGTCCAGTGGATATACAAGAAGAAACTTTAAAAATAGATAATGTGACTTCATGGCGCATGGCTTTCTACAGATGTGCAGTGTAATCAATTGTTCTCTGCTAACAAGCTCAATGTAGCACATGCTCGCTGTCTCACAGTTTCTGCACATCAGACGTCTGGACCTAATGTAATTAGGTTCTTTTCTATGGATTGTAAAGGTTGAAACTGAGGTGTCAGAGGGGTCATGTCTTAGAACCCATTCTATTGCTGTGCAGAGCCACTGTGGCCATAGCAACTTATAAAAGACAGCATTTAATTGGAGACCTGTTTACAGTTTCACGGGGCGAGTCGTGACCATCAGGGCAGGGAACATGACAGCAGGCAGGGAGGCATGGAGCCGGAGCTGGAGCAGTGGCTGACAGCTTGCATTCTGATCTGCAAGCAGAAGGCAGAGAGAAACGGAGCTACTGGGTCTGGTATGGGCTTTTGACACATCAAAGGCCACCTGTGACATACCTCCTCTAATGAAGCTACACTTCCTAATCCTTGTTACTAATCTCTCTCTCTCTCTCTCTCTCTCTCTATATATATATATATAGATAGATAGATAGATAGATAGATAGATAGATATAGATATAGATATTGATATAGATATAGATATAGATCCAGGAGGAGAGGGAGCATTTTCATTTAAACCACTGCAGGACTGAGCTCCCACTTAGGACCCAGCTTTCAGTGGCTTTTGACAGTATTCAGCCCTCCCATTAGCAGAATCAGGGCCCCTTGCTTACTAGCTACCATCTGTCAGTGACTAGAGGCTGCTGCTTGGCATAAGAAGTCAACCACATACTGATTTATTTTCTGTCCAGCACCACCTAGAGAAAACTCGACATTTAAAAGGATTTGTTGATTATTTCAGGCCCACTCCAGAAAATAGAGCTACCCAAAGTAAATTGGTCAGCATCCCAATTCCATACACAAATCCGTTTGTTATCGTGATAAAACAGGGCAAAGTGACATCAAATATACCAACCCTCCCTCAGAGGACTACACTAGGAACAAAAGCCTTATAATTCTGCCGATAAAGCATTAACACGCTGAAAAGGGGAAAGGCCACCAAACTGAATACTGTGATAATATCATAAGAGGATCTGTAGCGCATGCCCAAAGTCTTTCTCGGAATAGCTATGCATACATGACCAATCGGTGATTAGAGAATGGTTTCTGTCTCGGTGAGTTTTACTGATGGAATTCTTGTATGTTTTATGGGAGTTTTTCCAGTTTTGGAAACTTTTATATTTAAGATTTTACTCAAAAATTTCACCCTGCAAATTTGAAAAGAAAAACAAATTGCTCCAATGCCATAGCCTTTTGCTGATAAGCTGTTTCCAGTTACCAAAGCTTGAACAAAATCTCCTGGAAAGAGGCTGTGTCTGCAGAGACTGATTGATTAGAAGTGCAGTATAATGGAGAGACAGGAGGCTACAGGTCTGGAGCTAATTACCTTATCTTCGACTTGTTTTGGCAACGACTTCAAATGCAATCACACTGAAAGTATTTTGCCAATGTTCAGCAAATAGACTTTGAACGGACACATACGATGATAATAAGGGGCCAAATGAGAAGTCTAGACTTGAAAGTCAGTAATAATTCATTAGATAGGCTGGGCAGATTAGAATTCACAGAAGAAAGGTCCATACGCTAGAACACGAAACAATGTACATGATCCAAAACAAAGCTAGAGGTACGCTTGAATTGAAGAAAATGATCCAAGCCTTGGAAACATGTGCTACAATGTCCAGTATCTCAGTATTTATGAAATGGGTATCTAAGAGGAGAGGAAGAAAGAAGTTTGTAAAACTGCCTAAAAAAAAAAAGTAAATTTTAATACTGCTTCAAAACTGAGAGAAAATATTAACCTACTGATCGAAGACTCTTAAACTTCAAGCAGAATAAATACAGAGCATATCTTGGCACTTCATAGCCAGTATCCTGAAAACAAATACCGTTTGAAGCCCTTGAACACAACAACGTAAATATGACATATCCCCTACAGGAAAGCAGTCTAAGTAATTTATACTGTTTAATTTATAGAGTGTGGATAGAGGCAGAAGGCCGTAGAATGACAGAAGGTGCTGAGAGGGGACAAAATGTTATTAACCCAGAATTCTATGCCATTTTAAACTGTAACTTAAAAGTGAACATAAAATATAAACACATTTCCTGATTAATAAAACTGAGACGCATTGCTAGGAAATTTGTAGCATAAGAAGTACAAACAGAGCTGAAGAGATGACTCAGTGGTTAAGAGTACTCATTGCTCCTGCAGAGGGCCCAAGTTCAATTTCTAGCACCCACATGGTGGCTCACAACCGTGGAGACACCAGACATGCATACAGTGCACATACACACATGCAGGCAAAACATTTACACACATAAAATGAAAATAGAGCTCTTAAAAAGTAAGTGCTGTAAGGGCTGGAAAGATGAACTAGTGAGCAAAGCCCTTGCTGCATAAGTGTGAGGCCCATAGTTCAGTCTTTCCTGCCCTTGGAAATATTGGGCATGTGTGGCGGCCTGCCTGTAGTCTCCACTTGAAAGGCAGAGACAAGGGATCCTCAGGACAAAGCAACTGTCTTTACTAGCCAAATTCTTAAGTTTTAGGTTCATGTGAGAGATCCTACCTCAATATATTAGGTGGCACATCATCAGAGTAAACATCAGAAGTCAACCTTTAGCCTCTGCATGTGTGGGCATTCACACATGCATACACACATTCACCTTCATACATATGTTTGTTCACATCCATTAAAACATTCATACACACATCCACGCTGTATACACTGTACATACACATACATGTACATGCGCGCACACACATATTAAAATTAAAAAGAACTAAAAGAGAAGTTCTTTAAGCCGAAAGAAAACACAGTACATGGTAAGTTGGAGTCTTAGGAAGAGAGACAGAGAGCTCAGGTTATGGTACATATAAAAAAATATATTTTTCATACAAATACTTTACTGAGTGTTTTGAGCGAAAATGCTTAAAACAGTAATTAAAACACTGTATTGTTTGGTCTACAATATGAGAGAATTAGCCCAAAGGAGAGAGGAAGAAATAGAATAGCACAGAAGCAAAGCTGTAAACTTTTGTGGCAATTAAATTGCTATTAGTGTAATATAAATTTTAATAGTTTGGGGCTGCACATTATAAATCAGGACCCACTGAGATTAGAAATATTTGAGTATAACACTACCAAAAACGTCACTAGGGAGAAAGTAATACTGAAAGACACTTGTTTACACACATGCACACATACACATGCACACACACATGCAGTTAGAAATCTCAGAGTGGCATTCTCTGTGGGGATCACACCTGCCATTAAAAAGTCAAGATAATCAGAAGTTTTTTTCTAATGTAACATCCAACTAATTTCTGTATACTAGAAACATGCCTAGATTTAAAGGCATAAATAGGTTGAAAGTAAAAGGATGAAAAAAGATCTGACACAGAAAGAGAAACTACAAGACTTCTTAATTGATGATACAGAATATGCCTTAAGCTATAGAAAAATATAAAACCAGAGGCATCTTTTGTAATGGTAAGGGCACTATCATACCAACCAAAGGTAAGTTGCTACATATTATTATTGCATATTGTATTGTTCCTATGTACATTAAATTAATAAGATCCTTAAAATATAACAAATAGTGACAGAATTATAAAGAAAGTTATGCAATTCAGAAATAAAACTTAAGATTTTAACATTTCTTACACCTTAATATATGGAACTAGACAAAAGAAATGAGGATATAAGTATCTGGACAGCACAAAAGACCTAGCAAAAATCTCAGAGTACTTCACTTAATGACAACGAAATTGAAACATTGTAGGACACTTTTGCATATCCTTATTTATTTATTTATTTATTTATTTAGTGTTAATATGGATTCTAGGAATCAAATTCAGATCCCCATGCTTACACAGCAAGCACTTTACCAACCAACGAAGTCATCTCCTCAGTTCCAATTTTAATTTTTAAAACTTTTACTAGCTCTTTGAGAATTTAATAAAATCTATTTTGATTGTATTCATGCTTCCTTCCTTAACTCTTCCTAAATCCATTTCCTTTCCAATCCACCTTTGAACCCTTTTCTTCTCTTTTTTTTTTCAGCCCATATTTGTGCTGCCCAAATATTCTTGGGTGTGTGGTCTTCCACTGGTCAGTGTACCAGGGGTTACACTTTTAGAGAAAACTTTCATTCCCTCCGCAGCTAACACTGTCAACAGCTCCACTACAAGGAGTGGTATGTTGTTCCAATATCCTTCTCCATGCTGGGGTTTGGTCTCTGGGGACTTATTAAGGGGTTGTGAATGCTTTTCAAATCATGTGTGCATTGCCCTCCTGTGTGTGCCATCTACTACAAACAAAAATTTTTCTGCTGAGGATTCAAAGATTTACTGGTGTAATGATAAGTCATTAGAAGTCAGTTTAATAGTCTATTCATTTACCAGCATAATAATAGTAGTTTCTTCCCTATAGCTTATGACCTATCTAGCCTTAGGGTCTTGGCCTGATAAAGGTCCAAGGTACAGGTTTTATTTTGTGGATCAAGAATTAAGTTTAATCAGAAAGTTCTTAAGTACTCCATGGCATTCATGCCAAGCTAGGACATGTCAGGCTTGTCAATGCTGTAGGCCACAGGCTTCACAGTGTGTAAAATTGGTGATTATTTTCCTCTTCTTGCTTGCTCAGCACCTTTTCATATGAAAGCTAGCAAGTAGGGATGACGCGTCCGGGTCTGAAACAGCTTGATTTCTCCATGTTGTATGACTCTAGTAGGCAATATCTTTAGTAACGGGGTCTTACCATTAAATTCTACAGGATAACCAAGAACACTGGCAATAGCCTGTAAGGTTTTGGGGGGAAATCTATGGAACCTCACCAGCCAAAAACTCTATCAAAAGAAGTAGCCCATTTTCAGCATTGAGCTTTTGATTTGTTAGTCTCTTGGTGTCTTATAGCAGCATTGCTGCCTGGTATCTGAAAATATATGATATAATTAATATGATAGAATATAATATATGGGGTGTACATGTCTATATATGGAATCTTCTAGAGTAGTACATTTTCATATGACTTTTTAAAGGGTCTTTACAGTTATTTATCCCTCTCTAGATTCCCTCTTCTACTTTGCTCTACTCCCCAACCAAATTTAACCCTTTTCATTCCACTATTTAACATTTTATGCCAATGTGTTCTACATCCTCTCCCTTGAAAGCCCTTTTCTGTAATCTGTTAGTGATTTTCTTACCTACATGAGTATTTCAAATGAACCATACTTATCTGAAGAACATCCACAATGAGAGAATACATGCAATGTTAGTCTTTCTGAACCTGGGTTACTTCACACATAACGATGTTTCCAGCTCCATCCATTTACCTGAGAATTCTACAATTTCATTTTTATTAAAAGATGAATAATGTTGCATTGTGTAAATATACCACGCTTTCACAGTTCATTCATCAACTGGTGAACATCTAGGCTGTTTCAATTTCCTAGCTAATGAGGTGACTATAGTATTGTGGGCTTATACACACATCCTCAATTCTATTCAATAGATCACAGTGTCTTTTTTCACACCAGTACCATGAAGGTTTCATCTCTGCGATTCTAGTACAACTTGAAATCTAGAATGGTGATACCTCCTATAGTTTTTGTTTGCTCAGTATGTGGCTGTTCGGATAGTTTCCATTATCCTAGGTCTTTTCTATTTCTACATTAAGTTTAATATAATATTTTCAATTTCTGTGAAGACCTGCACTGAAATTTTGAAGAGGATTCCACTGACTCTGTAGATTAGTTTTGGATGAGCGTTTATATATTTGTCCTATCAGTCCATGAGTATGGGAGGTTTCTTCATCTTTTCAATTTCTTCTCTCGGTGGCTTAAAAGTTTTTATTGTACTCCCTTGATTAGATTTATTCTAAAATATAGTTTTGAGGCTATTTCAAATGGTATTGTTTTGGACATTCCCATGATAAATGACATATTATTCAGCAAAGCAAGCATAAATTTATTTTAAAAGACTGAATTTATATAGTTATCTATCAAGTTAAGATTCAAGAATGAGAAAATGTGAAAGTGAAAGCAAAGTAACACATTTTTTCCAAAACATAATGGAATAAGTCATATATATACATATATAGTCTTTTATTTGATGTAGTATGATATTATTGGCATATATATTATGCCAATTATATCATGTTTAGAGAGAAATGTATAAATTTATTTAGAAGAAAAATCTAAAGTCATTAACCTGCATTCAACTTCGAGAACTTAGAGAAGCAATATTTCAAACACAAACTAAGTAGAAGGAAAATAAACATCAAAATAAAAATTAATAAAATAAAAACAAGTACACTAATGAAAATCAAATGCTGTTCTTGGAGAAGATAAACAAAACCAATGAACTTTTAAGGGCGCTTACCTGTTAAAATGAATAAGCATGATTTTAAAAAGCTTAACAGAGCAGAAAGCATCATTATATATTCAAAGAAAATTAAAATGATTGTAATAGAACATTATGGACAATTTTATGTCATGAAAATCAAGAATTAAGACATGATGAGAAAATTGTAAAAAAAAATAATAATTAGAAGTTGTATTAATGTTCTTGGACTGCAAACACAATAAAGCAACCGTGATTGTGTGTGCTACAAGTACAGAAATGGGTTCTCCAACAGTTTTGGAGGTTGGAGGATCTGAAGTCATCTATTCTTGTCTCCTGGCTTCTGGGGTTGCAACATGTCATCTTGTTCTTTATCTTATAGACGTGTAACTCCTGCATTCATAGTCACATGGCCTTCCATTCTTTTTGTGTGGTTGCCTCTTTTTGTGAGAACACTTGCTATATTGATTATGGGCCTACTCTATTCTAGCATGACCTCATCTCTACTAATTACAATAGCAATATCCTATTTTCAAACAAGGCATATGATCAAATTCCATGAAGAGCATACATTTGGGGGACATCAGTCAAGTTTATACAATCTCAAGGAGAGCTGTTTTCACTAGTGAGTCCCATAAAATATTAAGAAGAAAACAACTTCAGTGAAATGCAATTCCTTTCATAAAATAAGAGGAAGGACTATATTCCAATTTGTGTTATATTTTGCCCTAGTGTTAAATCCAGACAGATACCACAAAGAAAGATTTTAACAGAACATTACTACATAAACATAGACTTTAAAAACTCTTAAAATATCCACCATTAAAAATTCAGCAACATATAAAATTAAATAAATAGTACCTTATGACCAAATGATGTCTTTGCTAGAAATGCATGGCTGACTTTTGATCTGAATGTTGATTCATGGAGCATACCAAATTAGTAAAATAAAGGGTATAATTGCATTATCAACCCAGCAGAAATGTAAATTATTTGACAAACTCTGCTAAGATATCTCAACAAATTATAAAAGAAAGGAAATGGCTTCGCCCAACCTGATAAAGAAACCTATGAGGACCCCCCGTCCATTGCAGATTTAACATGGTTTCCTTCTAAGATCAAGAGTCAGGCAGGATTTCCACCCTTGCCAGCCCCATCACACGCACAAAAACATTGGTTAAAGTCATAGAGACAAAAATGAATTAAAAAATATGAATGTTCACTTTCCTATTTTTTTTTAGTTTTAACAGATGTAAGTAAAATATAGCAAGCATAATTAAAAGGTAAATGTTAATTAATTTAAAGGTATATTTATCAAAAACCAAAAAAGTGAAAGACTCCATTGATTAGCAACAGTTTTTCAAGTCAATTAGTTTTTGGTTACTTCATGAAAACTAGAGGAAACAATAAGGCTGTCAGGTTATAGATAATTTCAAGTAATTTTTGATTAGAGCTTATTCTAGATTTTTGATATTTAACACTGTGTAAGTTTAAAGAACTGAGTGATGTTTCAATATGAAAATATCACTATTCTCATCTACTTATGGAAATATCTTTCTTGGCACTTGCGTGTGTAAAAAAACCACACCAACAAAAGTTATGCTGAATTTTGTCTTTACATAGATATGTTATATTCATTAACAGATATTGGTATTAATTTAGGATACCTAACAATTTCATTAAGATATACAATTATAAAAAATTGCCTTATTATTCAATAATTTCTTTTGTATTGGGAATACATTCTGTTTATATGCTAGCTTCATTAATATAGAAACCCTACCTAGAATTTACTAGAGTCATACTTATTAAATTTTCATTTTTATTTAAATTTTTAGAAAATTTTAGTGTGAAAATTACAACAATATGATCAATTAAGTTTTTGCCATTAAATATATTACATTGGTATAAAATATATGGTGGAAGAAGAACTGAATGAAATGGAGCTGTCATTGAAAAAGATTCCAGGTAAAGAATTATCAGCACCAAGCCAAAAGGAGAGCTTGGTTGTGTACTTTTTGAGTGAACGTGCATAGGCACAGATCACTGGTGTTCATGTTTATTTATATCCACACGAGGAATTAGCTTCACAGTTCTACTGTTGTATTTACAATCTGTCCCAAATCACATACTTTGCAACTAATTAAATTGACATCTACACAATAATTTTTAATACCCAATAAAATGTAGTCAGTCTACCCTAGGACTGAAGCGCCTCAGTCTGCCTGCCAAGCTCTCTCACTTCTGTCTCCCAGTGTGAATTCTCACCTGGGACCACACTCCTTTTTCTCACCCCTAGGCTTTAAAACATTCTACTGATCCCTTGGAAGAGCACGCATTGTGGGGACAGTAGTCAACCACACACAGGAAATCTCAAAGGCTGGGTGGTTTCACTAGTGCATTCCATAAAATACTAAGATGAAAATAATTCCAATAAATGCAATTTTGTGAAAGAGGAAAAAATACATCATTTGTGTTGTATTTTGCCCCAAAGTCAAATCCAGCAGACATCACCAAGAAAGAAGTTAACAGAATATGATTTTACAAATGTAGAATCATAATCTTCTCCCATTCACCTATTCTTGAGCCTCTGAACACAACCTGGAGGTGCTAACATGTATGTGTTGCATAAGTAAGGGGGTTGATGGTGTGGACAGGGAGTTGATGGCATGGAGAGAGGTTGATGTTGAGGGCTATCTTTACGTCAATTTCTCATGAATCACCATTTTTTTAAAAAATATCTTTTATTTATTTTTATTTCATGTGCATTGGTGTTTTGCCTTAATGTATGTCTATGTGGGGTGTCAGATCCCTTGGAACTAGAGTTATAGATAGCTGTGAGCTGCCATGTGGGTGCTGGGAATTGAATCTGGTCCTCTGGAGAGAAACCAGTGCTCTTTATGGCTCATCCAGCTCTTCAGCCCCACGGCTCACTTTGAACATAGGGTGACTTGGGTACAGCATTACTTTATGTCCCACAACAGCTTAGCCTCTTCTCGTTGCCTTGCTTGACCTCTGTTTGCCCCCAAGCTTACATTTTCACTAGCAACTACCTAATACAGTGCTCTCTTGTTTCCAATGTACTTGGCACAGTTGGCAGTTTGGGACTTGTTGAGTATTTTCTCATCAAAAGCACCACTTCAAGTGGCAGCTAGGTTAGGACAAAGAGCCTTAAAATCTACCAAATGTAGAAAAGCAGTAGATACCTGCAACAAAGGTGAATTCCGCCCTAGTAAAGTAAAAGCATTGGTAATGCTACACGTTTTTCACAGAAAAAATTCTGAGCTTTGGTCTCAGAAGTGTTCATGAAAAGTATGTCTGTCTGTCTGTCCATCCCCTGTGGCTGCTTCAGCAGAGCGGAAGTAACATTTGTTAAATGTGTTCCTGCGGCAGGCGCCATGTTCGTGGTATTAGCTGTATCACTGTATCCCTGCAGCTCTGTTATAAACACCCCCACTCACACAGGGTCATTTGCTTGCTCAGGATTCTGTGGGCCAGGTCCTATTGAATGATTGCTACTGAAAAACCGTGGGCCCACTTGAGCACACCTGGCAGATGGGGAAATGGCGGGAATAAATGATCCAGAATGGCCCCATTCATAAACTGGTTGTTGGCAGGCTTAAGGCTGAGGTGCCTTAATTTCCCTCGAGCACGTTAGCTCACATTCCTGGCTGCAACCTAAAAAGATCAAATGTCGCTGAGCGGCACAAAGCCTCTTGAGGCACTGGTTTCATCCCAAGCCACTGTCACTTCTTGAACATTCTATTTGCCAAAGCAAGTCACAAGGACAGACTTAACGGGCTGGAAACTAAGTTCTACCCCTCATGAGAAAAAGAAAGGCTGACCTGGTTGGCATTTTTAATGTACCACATAGACGGAATTCCAGGTCACAGTGCACGGTCTACTTGAGGTGCGTGGCTAGAAGTGGGGGCCTGTGGCAGACTGTCCTCAGGCCCATTTGCTTCTCTCCCCACTAGATCAGGGGTGCCTGCTTCGATGACAGTCACTGTGTTCAGACTCCAGATAAGAAGAGATTTTCCATATATGAGGTCTTAGATGGGACCACAGAGTAAAACGCACAGCTTTGCCCTGTCCTCATTTCTTAATTCAACAACGGGTTGGACAAACTCTTCAGAAAAACTGGGCTTCTTATCAGAGACCAGAAAGTAATCTGTAATGGAAGGAATTACTCAGCCCCCATCTCTCCCAGGAAAACAATTGTTAGCTTGTCAAGGCAGGGAAAGCTCTCATTAGACTATAGGATCCCTCCATTACTGCTGCTGAAGAATACCAATACACATTTCACTGCAGACCCTAAATTAGCAATTCAACTGCTAGGGAGTGCAGCCTGCTGGAGGGAGGTGAAGATGGACCCCTATTTCAAAGCTGTTCTTAGCCAGGGTGTTCAGTGTTCCACACCCCATTACCTGCACATCTGTGGGGTCCTTTTGATCATAACTCTTCACTAGGCAAAGCGGTGAGAGTGGGAGGGTTCACCTGGTCTTCAGAGACAGCTGGCTTTTCTCATTCTTTCTCTTTCCTCTCCCCATCCCTGGGGCCTGGCTGCTTTGTGTCTACCTAATGATCTTTCCAATTTTAGCTAGCAGTGCTAAGGGACTGGAACCATAACAAGTCTTTGATGGGGTTTCTTTGAGTCAAAGTCAAAAGGAAAGCCTGTACCTATACTACAAAGAAGTTGGCTGCTTTCCGCAGAGCCCAGGACACTTTGTAAGCAGCCTTTTAAGCTATGTTTTAAAACAAATGCAAAGAAGTGTTGGCGTGGATTTCCCAACCCATGGATCCCCTGAAATGGACATCCAAGAAGCATCCCTTTACGTCCCATGTTCTCCCAGCATTCCTGCTGATCTGAATGAATGTTTGGTTTCCACACCTTGCATTCTAGCCTGTCTATTAGGCCATTAATTTATAACAAACTATGATTTTTAAGTAGGAAGGAGAAAGGAAATCTGCCCCTCACTAAATTACGGGAAATGTGGAGAAATCCACCATACTCTTTCAGGTTGTATGTCTTGTGTCTATGCTGAAAAGGTTTTTCCCCCTTCTGTTCTGCATAGCCTCTGCAAAGTTGCCTCTCAGGGATCCTTGGCTGCTAATTGGCATCAGGTTGTTAGGAATTTAGGAAGCATATTGGGAATGCCCCATAGACGACGATAACACTATTTTATCTGGGGTCCCCATCAAGTTCTAGCATTTTCTTGCCTAGAACAAGTTTCTTTGGTTGGATGCATGCTTCCTTTATTAAAGCCAATGTCACAAGTCTCCTCTGATTTCGGAGAAACTATTTGAAGATTTTTGTCATATTCCCTCCCATGCTTGCCCAATACTTGGAGAAAAGAGAGACCCCATGAGCAAGTTTCTCTAGTCACCAATACCCCCCGACATAGTTTACTGAGGCACATCTTCTTGGAGAAGACAGTCCCTCCCCCTAAGACTGTTTTCTTCACTCTCTCTTGGTAAACAAATGTGGTGCTCTCCAGGGCACTGTCCCCGGAGTAGAAGAAAGACATGATTGACTCTGCTCTTATCAACTCTGGAAGCTGATATATCAGAGCAGTATGCAGTGCCAGTCCATGGTTCTTAATACAGTGGGTCCTTTATATCAATGGCTCCCAGAACTATATATTCAACCAACCTCTGAGCAAAATGTGTTGTAGGTGTACATTTTGAACATGTACTGATTTTATTCTCTTTTCATTATTCCCTGAGCAACAGAGTATAACAACTATTTGCAACCTATACATATCATATTAGCTGTTATAAATAATAAGAGGTGACTTAGAGGATCTAGGAGAGTGTACATAGGTTGAGGGTCTTGAGTATCTGCAGATTTTGGTACCTACGTGGGTGCCAGAATTCATCGGTCACAGATAAGGGAGATGTCTGTATGGAGCTCTGAGACAAGGGAAGACAGTGATAAGGATGCTGATTGGATAGAGAAGATAAACTTTCAAAAGGATTTTGCAGGAGATTTTGGGTGGGTAAAGAGTGACCATTGACGGGGGACTAAAATGAGCTTACAACTCACAAAATTTTTTATGCTCCTTTATCATCTTATTTTTAACAAGAAAATCCTGTCGAATCAAGATGGTTTTAGCCTTATTCCTTTGATAAATATAAACCGACTCTCACGGTGGGTCTAGAACTAAGTTCTAAATACCCCTAGGCTACTTCAGTCATGAAAATCACCCATGCTTCTTTGTGTTTACTTGGGGATTCAGAAGGAAAATGATTTTCATGAAGACTATAGCAAATTATATGTGGGGTAATAATGGGATTCCTTTGGATTTAAGGTATCTAGAATCATAATAGTTAATAGGCTGAATATTGAACTTAATTCCCGAAGGAATCTCTGCTTGATGACAGTACCAAGCCTTCTAACGTCACTTCCAAATCCCCATCTTCACTACACTTTGAGTCATTTCTGGACATCAATCAGGACAGCTCACTGATGATCTGCCACAGGAAGTGACGTCAGAGCCTCCCTGGCTGCTCCTCACCACATTCTGGTTTGATTAGGAGCTACATGGAAATTTGGAAATTCTGCACATTTCCAAAAGAATCTGCCGTTTGACTCAAGGGAAGCTACCTGCTGTCCAGAAGTGGGTACTGAAATAGTCTGTAAGATAGTGGAGCTAGGGAACAGCTGAAGAAGCAGCCATTAACCTTTCCCAGGAAAACCCCCAATAACTGGTGGCCAAATTGTTCCTGAAAGACTCTTGAATAGGTTCATTTCAAGCCAGTAAACAATCCTTACCCCTATTTTATGAACCAAGCATAGTCATTCAAAGACAGAAGGAGACCTTCTCCACTATTAAGGGAGGTAGAGTTCACTCTAAATTCAAGAATGAAGTTTCAAAAGGTAGACATTCCATTCAAGGTCTCAGCATTTATCAATGGCTCCGTTATTTGAACACTGTGTTTCATTTTATCTAAAGCCTTTTCCATTTCAACTGCACTGCGACCTCTTACTACACTGCAGCAAAACTACTTGCAATTTTATGTTTACAGTTTAAATTTTTTATAATAAACTTGATATACTCAAAATGAAGTGCAGTTGATCCTATCAGAGAAGCTGAGTGGCCTCTCATCTTGCTATCCTGTTTCAAGTCTTCATTGTTCTCTAAACTGAGATTGCATTGGGTTTGTATTTTAAAAACAGAACGAATACACATGAAAATGCTTTTGAGGCCATAGAACGTGAATTGGCATCAGCTACTAAATTCATGGCAATGTAAGAAAACCCTCAAAGGCTGTCACTTCATTTAAAAGATACAGTCAGTCAGTCTTGATGGTTGATGTTACTAAACACACCAGGAAGCAGGTGCTGTCAGCCCAGGAAGATGACGGCTGCAAAGGTCTCAGTACTCATGTCTAGTGAGCACCACCTCCCCCGTCAAAGGAAGCAGAGGGCTACCAGGCACTTAAGCATCTAAATAGGTGGCTGTCTTTCATTTCTTCATGGCATTCTCTAGTTTTATAGAAGGTTTTGTTTCTTTATGTCTAGAAATGCTCACTTTCTTGCAGGGTCCTTGGTGAGAATTTGGTTTTAATGACACTAGTATATAAATTGAGGGCTCCTGCTTGCTGATTTTCTCAGTCTCCCTTCTAGTTAGCTTCTTCAGGTGGAACTCTACAGCAAAAAATCTGCTAAGTAGTGCCCACTTTTCCTAAGAGACTGAAGTCTGCATTTTCTCACCACTTACAGATTTTGGGCCAGGACAATACTTTTCTATGAAGAAGGAGTCTCTTCCTTACAGGAAAATAATGTTTGAACTCCTCCAGCAGCTTGGTAGATTGAGGCAAGAAATAGAACCTTCAAGAAATGTGAGCTTAGCAACCTTGGGGCGTCATACTTATCCTATACCAAAGTAAGGGAAAAAATATATTCCTAACATGCTCAAGATTTCTTCTGGACACCCACATTAGGTTCATACTTTTCGCTGTGAGCTTTCTGCCTTGAGATGTTTCACAGGGAGTTGTATTCTGAAGGCACACTCAGTTGCATTGTCATCCCAATTAATCGTCACACTTGCACTGTAGAAAGCATCTTACTTCCTGCTTTTTAAGAAAACCAAAGCCTAAAAAGGGAGGATGTTGAGTCCAAGGCTATAAAGTCAGGACTCAATCCTAGGTCTCCTGGGAAATTTCCACTACTATTTCAAATTTAGAAATCTGGCTTTAGGTCACAGGCCACAGTTATGTGGGACAGGAATGATCTACCAATAACAAAGACACCTCCTGCAGAGAATAAACTGGAGATTTGAGAAGCTAGTACCTATGTATTATGTACAACTTTCTGATGGGAAATCTTTGCCAACCAATTATCTTTAAGAGGTGAGGCCAAGTTAAGGTGTGGTTTTCTGGGACCCAGAGAAAAACAATACACGGCCCAGGTGCCCTCTCTCTGTGGCTCCCTCACAGCACAGCTGAGCTTGGACTTCTCATTCCTGTTTCATGAGTTTTCTCCTTATAATAAATAAAAATATGATTTTTTTATCTTTTAGCTAGCCTGGTTATTTCCCAAATTGAGCTAACTTCTACAGCTTTCCTCGTCCCATCTTATTTAAATATCATCTCTTTCTCTTAATTTCTCTGGGGTTTAAGACAGATTAATTACTTCCCCCAAGTCACATAGCTCACAAATGATGAAGCTACTCTGACAACCGTGGTTTTCTGAGCCCCGAGCCCACAGTCTTCTCATTGTACATCTAATTTGACTGTAAATCCCAGTGCATTTATGTATGTTATAGATGTTTAAGGACAAAAGCCAGGGAAGTTTTCTGCCTCCGCTGATGTCTTTTCGGACCCAATCTTTCTACTTTCCTTCCCTAGCCCCTCCAGCCCCTTGGAACCTGCTAATACGCTCTTCTCCTCCCTGCAGGGTGTGTGCTGGTGGTATCTGTGATTGAACAGCTGGCTGAAGTTCACAACTCTTCGGTCCAGGTGGCAATGGAGAGACTGTGCAGCTACCTGCCTGGTAAATCCGCAAGGGCCCTGATCCCTGATGTTCTGTGTCTTGCTTGTTTTCTCCTCCGTCAATCACCAAGATGGAGATTGCACCCTGCTAAGACTTATGGGATGGGGGAGGTTTGCTTGTGCTGTCCTTAGATTCATATTCTCATGGTGTATAAACATATAAACATGGTGTATAAAGAGACTGAAATGAGATGTCAATTCCAGGTAGTTTCTGTATGACGTTCTCTACCATGGCAGACATCACTGAGGCCATATAGGGAGAAAATGTTGACAGGCCAGTTACCACTAGCATGTCACAATAACAGTGACTTTTTCCACCTGGTGATAATCATCTTAGATATTAAGAAGTCAATGAATAAATCTTCTTTATCGTGCACACATTCACAGACACACAGAGTCCTACTAATACAGACGTTAGGTTGGGAGGATTTCTGATCTCAACACCCCAAATAGGAAGATATCAGAGACACCCCTTCTTTTTCACCTGGATCTCAGTTAACTTTCTCACACATTCTGCAATCCAAGGAGCTGATGGGTGTTTGAGAAAGCTGTGTATTTGTTTTTCGGATTTGACAGAAAGAAAATATTTGCTCTGTTTTCTGTATACATAGTTATGTATTTGAGAGTCAAATTTTCCTTCTCTTGGTAGAAACTAATTCACCAGGAAGGCTGACATTATTAAGCATGTTATCCAGCCTGAGAGTGATTGTGTCTTTGATTTATATGCTACCCCATGTCAGTAGCAAAAAAAAATCATTTTCTGAAAATTGCATTGTTTAATATATGAATTTACAAGATAAAATATTTAGAACTCAAAAAGAAAGACTGCAAAAGAATAATACACACACACCTGTTTATAATGTCTCAGATGGATCATTGTTAAGATCTCAATGTATTTATATTAAGTCTTTAGTGAAATTAAATCATAGCAGATAAACTAGAAACACCTTCTGGCTTTGTCTGCCCCAGTTCCATTTTCCACCAACTCCCTAGAAGGAGAACTGAGCTTCGTGAATATTGTTTTTGCAGGATTTCACACTTACATATTCGCACAACTGGATCTGTAAGTAAGTTGTAGTTATTTTGTTAGCAATTTTTAAAACAATTTCTGGTAAAAACAAAAACAGTTGTCAAAATCACAAAAAGTGAGTGTATAGTTTTCCATTTTGAAAGGTAAACTCCTCTGTACAGAACCCAGGTAAGAAACAGCAGAAAATTAGCTTTCCCAAAGGTCCTAGTCACATGTCCACTTCCACCCCCCTGCAAAGGAAAACATCTAAACTTTGCAGTAAATGTTTCTTTATGGTTTTTTTTTCAGTTTTAGCATAACTATCTTATTGCCCTTGCTTTACATTTCTGATGTGTCTCCCAGGCCTATTACTATCTACAACTTCACTTTTCATTGTTTCCTTTTCCATATAATTTAGCTATGAATTTTGTCCTGTAACTCTTCCCACAGCCTGGGATTTTCTGACTTCTTGTATACCTGTGGTGTAACTGAACATGTTTCTTCTGAACTCTGTGATTTCTCAGAATTGGAACCTAAGTCTAGAGCTTGGACACTTCCAATTTGTCAATTTGATTCCTTTGGCAAAATGAGACATGGTATTCTCTCTCTCTCTCTCTCTCTCTCTCTCTCTCTCCCTTATTCCCTCCCTCCCTCCCTCCCTCCCTCTCTGTGCCCTTTATGTAATTCTAACAACTATTGATGCTTCATGTAGGGTGAGAAGTATCAATTTATTGGGAGGAATACCATTGGTATCATTCATTAATTGAAGTATATTTAACCTATTTACCTATTTCCTCATTATCTTATTTGAATATTTTCCTATAGTACCTAGTTCAATTTGAAAAACCAAGACACATGCTTTATTCTTAGCAGCTTTTAAGAGACTGAAAAAGCAATCATTTTCTTTAAAATGCTACAAAGTCATGATTTAAACATAACTGAGAGATTTCAGTCAATTGCAACCATTATCCTATTGAAGCTCAAATAACCCCTTTGGTGACCAGAAGGTCAGAACCTCCTTTTCATTTTGATGATGAGCTCAAATAACCCCAACAACTTTCTCAGTAGCTGGACTAGCCAGGTATTCCAGCCATACCTTGTTCACTCCTGGGGCTTGAAATCAATCATCTTTCTTAGAAATCTAGGAGGGCCTTTTTAGTGACAATTCCTACATTATGACTAAAGTCTGGGTACTTCGTAATCCTGATTATATTAATGGTCAGTTTTTATCAGTCTCATCTGTAGACAGGGATTAAAAAAAACACATGCATATACACTTACATGTACAATGTTTAATATAAATCCAATGAGTTCATGGTGCCACTTTCAATTCAAATCCAAAACTGCAGGTATTTTTCTTAATCTTGTTTCTTAGTTGGTGTCTCCTTCTTTTCTGTAAAGTCCTTATTGTCAAAGTGATGGATAGAACTAACTAGCCCATAACTTCCCATTCACTGCCCCTTACCACACACTCACAGTCTACAGTAACAGTTCCAGTATATTTCCCATTTCTTATTTCATGCAGTTCACGTTTGTTGAGAGCAATTAAGATTGGTTTTTCATATAGTTTTCCCATTTCTCCACCTTTTAAAAGCATTGACCTATATGATCTGAACATAATGCCATTGTTTGAAATACTTCTTCAGTCATCATCTCTGTGACTCATCCTCTCCTATGGATGTCTCTCTAGCAGAACTGATGCCTGAATCTCATTCCTCAGGAAGCATCCTTAGAGAAATGAATTCTTGCATGTTCATAACAGGCTGTCTGCAAACTTTAGACTTGAAAGCCATAAGTTTTGTGGATATAAATCTTTGTGGGTCTCTGGAAATAGCAGAGTAGGTAGGAACACTTGCGACAAGTCTCAGTTCAAAACCCTAGCAAACACATAAAATGTTACACTCACCTGTGACTTCAGGACTGTGAGAGTGGAGATGTAGAGACAGGAGGATCACTGGAGCTTGCTGGCTGCCAGTCTGGCATCAAGACTGGAGGAAAAGCCTGCCTCAAAGGAATAAAATGGAGAGCGATAGAGTAGGACACCAGGTGTCTTCCTCTGGCTTCCAGTCATGTGCATGGATGTGTGTCCCAGTGTACATGCACACACACACACACACACACACACACACACACACACACACACACGTACATACACACAAATACATACATACACTCCAATAATTCCTTGGTATACAAGTTATTTCCATGAAACTCCTAATTGCTAAAAAGTCTAATGTGGGGCTAGAAAGATGGCTCAGCAGTTAAGAACACTTGCTGCTCTTGCAGAGGATACAGGTTTGGTTCTCAGAACCGGTATTAGGCAGCTCACAGTAGTCTGTAACTCCAATTCCGGGGGCTCTAAGGCCCTCTTCTGACCTCCCTGGACACCAGACACACACATGGTATACATACATACATGCAAGCAAAACACTTATACACATAAAATAAAATAAATATTTTTTAAAATGAAAATAAATTAGAAGGTTAATGTGGATCTAGTTTTCTCTCCCCGTACAAGTCACTTGTTCTGTTTGACAAGCATTTCAAAAGATACCTTTTGTTTTCTGTGAAAGTTAGTGATCTAAACAGAACATGTTTCAGAGTTCATCACTGAATGTTCATGTTCTCAGGCAAGCAGTGTGTTCAAGTATATACATTTCCTAACTGAAGGAAAGACTTTTTATTTCTTCCATTTCCTTGGTTTGGGTTTCTTTCTCTTATCCATATATCGAATCTTTATTGTCTGTCTGACACTTTACCTCCCCTTTGAGTCCTTTTCTGTCTCTCTTTGTGTGGGTGTGCTGAGTGCTGGGGTGGAATCCAGGACCCCATGTACACTGGCCAGAGCTCTCATGGACTGTAACCTACACTGTCTTCGTGTCTCAGCACTAAACGTCTCCCTCCTTTCACCTCCGAGTTCTCTGAAGGCCCTGTCTGCTGTTTCCATTTGTTCTGTGTCCGTTCTAGTTTAAACTTCATTTCCTTTATGATTTCTAGTCTTTCTTGATTTCTTTTATCCCGTATCCGAGCTTTTTCTAACATGGATTTTTTTTCTCTTTTTTCAGGTCTTATTTCATTTTATTAACAACTTCTCTCATTTGGAAACTCTGCCTTAATCTTTTCTTTTGTTATAGTTTCTGATGTGGTTTTATGATCTGTAGGAATGTTATTCTTTTTTTCCTTATAATAGCTTTGTATGGGAGTTGACCTAGATACATTTCTGTTGCTTAAATTTTTTTGTGAAATTAGTCTTTAAAACTCTGAAAAAGAAATGCACAAAATAGAGTTTCTGAATGCTCATAGTGCTGTCTTTGTTGCTTTTGTGCAGTGTTTAAAGTACAGGTTGCTTGCTGCTCAAATTTTCTGCATCTTTCCCCTGCCCACTTTCACCAGGAGCTTCCTTCATCTCTATTTTTAAGTAACCCAGCAGTTTCCCCTGATCACGAGGGATCTGGGGGTCCAGTTCTCAGAGTTTATGGATATCAGATAATTCTAACTCCTTAATCTAATTCCTTAATCCTTCTGGGACTGGAGAGATGGTTCAGTGGTTAAGACCCGTTCTTCCAAAGGTCCTGAGTTCGATTCCCAGCAACCATGTGATGGCTCACTACCATCTGTAACGAGATCTGGTGCCCTCCTGAAGAAGAAACCTTGGTCAGGCGTCCTCATCAACTTAAACCAGATGAAACCCAGTTTGGACTAGTCCAACAGAACCACCACATACAGGCTGCACATGCATGTTTCAGCATTGCCAGGGCATAAATTTCAAATTTCATTTTCATGAATCATTCTGACTTTAAGTGCTGTGGGCAAAATTCCTGGGCTCAGTTGCCATCTTCTGGCTGACTCATTCACCTTTGCAGTCAGTCCCTGACACCTCTGGGCTCTCTTTTGGCACAGATGTAGATAAACCATCTTTGCATAACACTGTGCAGTGTTCATGGGGTCCCTCAAGCTGTTTTAACTGTTTTCCCTGGACTTTGCTAGCCCAGTACCTTGGTGGGAGGTGTCGAAGAGATTCCAAAGCACCACTGCTTCCTGGTTACCTTTCCAGTATTGTCCTTTGCTAAGGCTTTAACTTTACATTAATAGGTATGCGTTCCTTTATAGCATCCTGTTTTCATTCAGTATTATGTTTTAAGAACCTATACCCATTAAGACAAATCCTCAATTTTTTTTTAATCATAGAAACATCCTATGCCTTTGATTTATACCCTTGTTATTGGACATTCAAGAATCTGTCAAAAAGTCTCACTTCTGTAGTTTGGGTATGGTTTGAATGTGTCCCCCAAAGATTCATGTGCTGAAGGCTTGGTCTCCAGTGTGGTGGTACATTTCGTGTCACAACCTAAAATAGGTGATACAGCCATGGGCATCACCCTGAAGGGACTAGTGCTGAGATGATGGAGATAATTTGTACCTAAGAAAAGGTTGTTAGAAAAAAGAACAAATATGCTAGGCATTTTAGCACATACCTGAAGTATCAGCTATTTGGAAGGTGAAGGTCCTGTGCAACATGCTGAATAATTGTCTCTACACAAGAAACAGCTCTCGTGGAAGTCAAGGAAACGGGAGACAGTACACTGGGTAAGGTGCTTGCAGCACAGCCTGATGACCCAGTTGAACCCACATAAATGTGGAAGGAGAGAATCATCTCTGTGAAGTTATGGAGTTATCCTGACCTCACAGGTGAACTGTGGTACCTGTGTCCCCCTCATGTAATGTACCCCCATACTCTCTCTCTCTCTCTCTCTCTCTCTTTCTCTCACATACATACACACACACACACACACACACACACACACACACACACACACACACACGAGAGAGAGAGAGAGAGAGAGAGAGAGAGAGAGAGAGAGAGAGAGAGAAACAGAGACAGAGACAAACAGAGGGGAGAGAGAGCGACACAGAAACAATCTAAAAACGTTTTAAAGAAGCAAGTTTTTGCAAAAGCCCCTCCCACTCTGCTTCTGGCCTCCCGAGCAAGTGTTTACTCCCCTCTACTGTTCTTTTCTGCAGAAAGGAGACAGAAACGGACAAATGAGGTCACCTCGTCTTAGCGTTTTTGCCTCCAAAACTGAGAGCTGAGTGAGGACCTCTCTCCATAAAGTACACACTCCACACATTGGTTATAGTGATGCATTTCACATCTCTGGGCTAAAGAGGGAAACATTACTACCATTTTCCAAGGGAGGACTTTGTAGTGGGTCACAATTATCACTAAACCTGCCTTGCCGCTTGCTCCTTCCATGCAACAGTCTCAGTGTCACATGGGCCATTTGCACCTTGAGTTTTACTTTTCTTCTTCCAGGGAAGTTATGTTGCCCAAAGGACAGAGAGGGGATGCCTACTGATTGGGAACCTGGCCTGGCACAGGGGAAGCAGAGCAGACAACAGGGTTTCTAGGGTGTGTGGGGAAACTCCACTGATTGAAAAAGGTGTTGGGGGTCATTTTGATATTATCAGGAAATTTTGGGACTTTGGCATGGAAACTTGTATGCTGTTGAGCTCAAACAGTCACATCACTTGACAGACTTAAAGACAGTTGTGACAGTCTATTCTGATTCAGTGACTGTGAAAAACCTGTTCAGAATGTGTGGAATAATGAAAAGACTATCTCCTAGCTAAGATTTCTCCTAGAAAACATAATATGCCCAGCCCATAATATCTCCTTGGGTCTCATACTGGCTTCTGCGTGACAATCCAGAAGCAGAAGGGATAGACAAAGGTAAAATTATGCATGTAAATACACATTTATTAAAAATGATTTCTAAGTATTCTCTTTGCCCCAAAAGCTAAACAAACACAAAATCCCTCACCTTAATGGACACAGCCTGTGAGCTGCACTCTAGAGAATGATCGATCGCTGGGTAGATTTCAGCCTTCAGTACCCAAAGAAACTAATGTTTCAAACAGGGCAATGTCTTTCTGACCTTCACTTCCACCTGAGCTTTCACGTATGGTTCTCATTAGTAAACACTTTAGAATAATCTCAGAATCATCAATGAAGAAATAACATGGAGTCATTGTGGTTAGCAGTCAACAAAAGCACATGTTCTGAGTGTCATACCAGAACGTCACTTCCCTGGTCACCCATTCAGAAATCCTGTCTCCATTAAATATGATAGTTAAGAACTCATCTAGCTTAAAGGGAGCAAAGCAGCCTATGCATCCTGGAATATGGAGCCGCAGAGCTAGTTAATGTGGTTAATTGTTTTCTGTGCTTCAAGGTACTCATTGACAGTTAGTGTATAACAGTACCTGCCCTGCATGAGGTGGGTGGGGCGTCAAATAAAATACACTCAGCAGATTGAAATGAACATTATGAACAGCATTGGCCTCCGGAGGAAAAAATCTGTAGTTTCAGCTGAACTGTTGATTACTGGTTGTGGTCTTGGGCTCTCTTTCCCTTGGTGTTCCTGATTACAAGGTGCAGGTAAAGACACCCATCAGCTCGGAAGAGTCCAGAAAGCAAGGAGTGACAGCCAACTTACATGACTTGCATATGGGAATGGCTGAGGTTTCAATTGCAAATATACATGTTCTAGCCTAATGCCTGAGGGCTGCCCAGTGATCCTTTGCAAACTCTTCTTTGCACTCTGGAATGGCTGTGTTTTCTTTTATTGACAGGATATTCTATTCCAGTCTTCACTCTCTAGATCTGTAGGGCTATTCTTGCACCTGCTAGATCACAAGCATAATCTAATAGTAAAGGTTGTGCTTCAGATCTTCTTCAGAGCTGGGAGTGTAGGGCAGTGATAGAAAAACGTGCCTAGCATGCACAAGGCCCTGGATTTGGGTTCCAGTAAAACACACTGTACACACACACACACACACACACGCACGCACGCACGCACGCACATGCACACTTACCTCACAGCATTTACCTAAAGCATCCTCCATTATCTGGTGACACTAAAAGAAAACAGTACAGACTATAATGAATAGAAATGTACTTGGCGTCTTGGATGCCCAAAGTTCAAGTGCATGAGTCAAATGTCATCCTTCCTTCTGTGTCATCCCATAACATGACATTAATCCATCTGCAGGAGCAATAACCTCTGATTAGGCTCTAGATCCCAACATTATGGTATGAGGAGTAACTTCCTGTCACGGAACCTATAGGGATGCATTAGAACCACAGTTTCCTATCAAAACTTCTATGTCTAGGCTGGTCACCACTTGGGTTGCAGTGACACTTGAGATACCATCTCATTATAGCCCTCTGGGTACCTCTATCTCTTTACTAGAGGTTTTGCGTATTTCTGCTCCATATTCTCCCATGTCGAGTGTATAATTTATCTCTGGGAGGATCCTTTCTTTTCTCACATCCACCATGGCTCCAAGGCCTCCTGAGTCAGCATCAAGGAATCCAGGTGAAAAAAGAGATTTCTCAGAAGGGGCTGCTCTGAATGAGATCCCTGCAGTCATTCACTTTGAGTGGAGCAAAACAATCATAGAAACATACTCACAGTGCTTCTCATCAAACCCAAGGAAGATGGGCTTTCTCTGCCTCTCAGCCAGTAATGCAAGTTAATCAAAGAACACAGTAATGTTGCTTTTTAAATTGCTGTGCTCCAGGCTAAGCTACTTAAACATTAGCGTGACTTTAAACATTTCCAAACTGCTTTCCACCTCACTTAATAATGACCCTTTGTTTAAAACTTCCTTAAGCCATGCAAAACTACAGTAAAATCAACCAACGAACACGACCACATTTTCTTTTATTTATTTTTATTCTTTTACTTTTTTTGAGTCAGTGTTTTTCTATGTAGCCCTGTCTGCTCTGTAATTTGTGAAGTAGAAGAGGCTAGCCTCAAATCCAGAGACCCACCTGCCTCTTCCCCCTGAGCACTGAGATTAAAAATGTGCAGCCCAATGACTGGCATGGCCACCTTTACAGATAAAGAAGACAAAGTCTGTGGAAGAGAAGCCACTTCCCTGAGGTCTGAGTTCAGTGAGCTGATGCTAGAATCCAAGTCTCTTGAGTTAGGTGACATCTGAATATTTTAACCCTCTCCACAATAGTAACCCTCAAGAGGAGGAACATGGGCAGGGAGGAAAGTGGATTTTGACCATTTTATTGATTTAAAATCCACATGCATTACAAGTCGCTGGTTAAAAATGGAACCATATGTTCAGAGATGTCATCTATCCCCATTGATTCGAATGTTTTCATTACAACAGTGTTTTGGTTATTGTTCAATTGCTATGAAGAGACATTATGGCCAAGGCAGTGCTCATTAAAGGCAGCCTTTAATGGGGTGCTAGCTAACAGTTTCAGTAGGTTAGTCCAGCACACAGGGACGGCACCGGAGCAGGAGCTGTGAGCTCTGCATTCTGATCTACAGTCAGGAAGCAGAAGGATGGGGGGGGGGGGGGCGGCAGATAGGCAGGCAGGCAGACAGACTTTCAGACATACAGAGAGGGCTTCTAATGGGCTTTTGAAACCTCAAAGTCCACCCCCAGTGACACACTTCCTGCAACAAAGCCATGCCTACTCTAACAAGGTGACACCTGCTAATCCTTGTAATCCTTATCAGTCAGCTGACTTTCTGGTAATTTAGCATCAGATACATAGGCCTATGGGAGCCATTCTTATTCAAACTACCACAACCTTAAACTACACATCCCTTAGCTATGTGCTCCAATTCCCATCCTCCCGACCCCTAAAATCCATTCATCTACTTCCTGTCTTTTACATTTATCTGTTATAGATATTTTATATAAACTGACTAATACAGCGTTCAGTCTTTTGCGATCAATACCCTTTGACTAACACAGTGGCACAGTGTTTTTTTCTATTTGCATAACTTTAAGCATGTCTTACTTATTAAATTCATATCACTTGTATCAGAGCTTCATTTCTTTTTATATCTGAATAGTATTTCACTGTATAGACATCAGCATTTTGGTTATCAGCTTGTTAGTGAATGAACATTTGAAGGACTGGAATAAACAAAGCTGCTATCGATGGCTGAATACGTATTCTCAGTTCTCTCTGGTTTCCATGTAGGAGCAGAATTTCTGGATCCCAGTTAAACTGTCTCAACTCTATGCTAAATAATTTGAGGAACCTTGAGACTATATTCCAGAGAAGCTGCACCATTTCACATTCCACTACTGTTTGAAACTTTTAGTTGTTCTTCACTTTCAACACTTATCATCACTTTTTATTTAGCGCCAAGGAGGAGGGAGCTGTATCTAACTTAGGTTTGGATATAGACAAGCATATCTTCCCTTTGAAGGACGTGTTGCATATTTATGTACTATTAGAAAACCGCATATTTATATGCTTGCCGTATTTTTAATTGTACTATTTGTAATGGTTTAAATACAAATACTGCAGTTACCCCGAGGAGTTCAGCGGCAGAAATGCTCCACTGAGTGGCAGCGGGCAGCAGGCAGTGGGTCCTGAGACCACCGTGGTCCACAAAGGCAGCCTGGTCCTATGAAGGAAGTCACATGGCGGGTGAGAGATGGATAGGCATGCCATGCAGAGTGACGTTGGATATTTATTTGGTGGATTATGGAAGGGAAGGGGAGAGGGGAGAAAGGGGGAGAGCAGAGAGAGAGAGAGAGAGAGAGAGAGAGAGAGGTGGGGAGGGGGAGGAAAGGTACCACAGAAGCAGCTACCTCTCTAAAAGAGAGACAGAAAAAAGGAGGGACTCAGACTGGAAGCTGAAGATCAGCTTGCCTCTGTGGAAGGTGGGGGGCAGGTACAGGGACGTGGCTTGTCTCTTAAAGGGGCAGGACAGATAATTACACTATTTATCTTTATTGTCAAAGTACATATTAAATATTCATCCAGAAACTCCCATCCCATTTATATTCAGCTCACCTACTCATCTTGATTATTCTTAAATTGTTCATTAAACAAAATTAGCCTCCAAAGACAGTGCGACAGGGTGTCCATTTATTAGTTTTCCAGTGTATGGATCTCTGATAACAGTTAAATGCAGATCCTAGAGGATCTTGAGTGTTACCAAACTCCTGTAAATAATGCTTGTCATGGCGTTAGAGTCAACAAGGATAAGAGAACTTCGTCTTTCTTTTTTGTTTCCCAGACAAACACTACTATCAGTCAATCTTGGGATCCATCTTCCCTCAAAACCATGCATTCTGGGAAAATTTAAAGCCTTCTGACCATTTAACCCGCTTCAGCAAGAGAATGGAGTCAAGGATCCTTTCCCTTTTATTCATCAGCCTTTCTGATTGCTGCCCTAAACTGCTGTTAGCTAGTAATCCGGTGGATTCCAGCTCTAAACCCTGCCAAGACATTGAGGAATCTGGATAGGAAGGCTTCCCTGCTTTGACAGTTAGAAGAGAGGCTTGTCACACAAACCCTGCATCATTGGAGCAGCTTTCAAGGACAGAATCTTCCCTTCTTTTATGTACAGAGAAAGAAATAGCTTTGAAAATGGACATTTGTAACTCTTGCAACCAGGAAGTCATGATGCAGGCGTGGGGGGCAGGACAAAGCTTCTGAAGGCAAGGAAGAGACATTTAGTTGGCAGAACAGATAGGTAAGAATTGAGAGAGGTTGTGCTGACAAAGAGTTTCCACTGTGAGAAGTAATAAATCAAAGCACTGGGACTAATTAAATTAGCTGATCATTGTCCAGGGAGTGAATTCTCTGAGGACTGCTTTAGGGGGATCATTCTCACAGTTCCTGGGAGTTTCTGATTCTCTTACAATGTACCTAGGGAATGAACAGTTTTATCTGACTTAAAATTTCTCCCAAACAGCCACCATGACTCCAAGATAAGGCTGTCTCAGAGTGGGAGAGAATTGGTTATAGACTCCTTACATCTGGATGAACGTACGTGCTCTGTTTATCTAAAACAGAGAATTGTAGACTTCTTCAACCCAAAAGAGTCCATGATTATCCACCCGCAAGCTGTCAGTTTTTGGAATATTGTTATGCCCAGATCACAGAGTTCCCCCAAAACCAACTAGGAGACCAAGTCCTGTATGTCAAAGCAAAGAACCTTTATTCTTACTAAAATTTCCAGGCACAAGTGAGAAGGAAACACGGAACATGCAACAAACCCTCTTAGGGGTTTATTAGAGGGGCATTACAGGCCTGGGGAATCGGTGTGCAGAGAGAGAGAAAGATAGAGCGTCCAATTTTTTTAAAAGCTGCCTAGCGCTTGCGCACAGGGGGTTGGCATGACTATGTCCTACGCAGATGATGGACTCACGCATGAGTGCAAGGACTTAGCTGAGTCATTGTGGACATTATCACGAATGAGCGCAAGGGCTTCGTGCGTCATAGTGGATGTAACCATTCATGAGCAATGAGCGCACGTGGATCACGTGGGACCTTAATATTCAGGTCCCTTTAATATTCACGTACCCTTTAATATTCAGGTACCTCTGCCCAAGGGACTGTCTGTACGTTCTTGGCTCCAGAACCCAGAATTATCAGCCTTATGTGGCTGAAATTATCACACTTACACAAGTGTGCAAACTCAGACTCTCCATGTGGCCAACATATTGGAATGATCTGTGAGCCCCAAACTCGGCTGGAGTTGGGTTTTTATAATAGCAAAGGTAGGGGTGAGGGATTTCTAAGGTTCTGGTCCTGGTGAAAAGCGATGGGTGTGTGCTGGCAGGTGGTCCTAACTACAATGGTTGGAATGTTAGGAATCTCCTTTGGATTTTCCTGGAACCTGGGGCTGCATGCTGTGGCAGCTGTGCGGCCTGGGTCTCACGTACAGCCAGGCTGCCCTGGGTCGTGCAGTATCATTTGTCAAATTTCCTCACCGAAATTGTCTTGACACACTAATGCCTTGTGTTCAGGGTTTCCAGTCTTTAATTCTATTTTATTGGCCCACATGGCTTCCATTCTAATACCACATTATTTTTGCTACTATAGTTTTGTATGTTTCAAGTTGGGAAGTATGAGTCTTCTTTGTTTTTCTTTTAAAGATTTTTTTTCTGAGCCGGGCGGTGGTGGTGCATCCTAGCACTCGGGAGACAGAGGCAGGGGATCTCTGTGAGTTCGAGGCCAGCCTGGTCTACAAGAGCTAGCTCCAGGACAGGCTCCAAAGCTACAGAGAAACCCTGTCTCGAAAAACCATAAACAAAACAAAACAATGACGACAACAACAACAAAACCACACACACACACACAAAAAACACAAAAACTATTCTGATTCATATGGTGGTTAAGAACAGCTGATAAATTTCTGAAGATGAATTAGGATTATTTTGGAAATGAATTAGGATTATTTTGGAGATGGCATTGAAGTTGTAGATCGGATTAAGAAATATTGCCATCTTAATACCATTAACGAATTGATCCATCAACAAAGTATGTGCTTTTGTTTATTTAGTCTTATTTAACTTCTTTTAGTAATATTATTTTAAAGAATACATTAACATGCTTTTAAGAAAGTGTCTCATACAGTAGCTCAGGTATTCTAGAACTTACTGTGTAGCACAGATTAACCTCAAAATTGTAGTAATCCTCCTGCCTCAGGCTTGTAAGTGCTGGAACTGCAGGTGTAAACTCTACAGCAAACTGTTTTGTATTTTTTGTCAATTTTATTTATTTTTTATTTTGTCAAATTTATTTCTAAGTATTTAATTATTTTTGATGCTACCATAAACAAAACAGTTTTCTTAATTTCATTCTTATTTCCTTAATTCTGCAGAACAATTCATTTTGCATTATTGATTTTGTATCATGCAATGTCACTACATTCATTTGTTAGTTCTCATAATTTATTGATGGATTCCTTAGAATTTACTACCTACTTGTTGATAACAACTGTATAATAGTTTTTTTTGTTCTTTTTAATCCTTTTGTTCTTTAGAATCTGAATACTTTGTATTTATTTTGCTTGACTAATCCTTCTGGCTAGATTTTTTAATGTAATGTTGAGTAGAAATAGTGATGCAGACATTCTTGTTTTGCGAAAGTATTCTGACTTTTGTCATTAAATATCATGTTAGTAGGGGAGTTTTGTAAATAGCCTTTACCAAATTGAAGACTTTCCCTCTTATTTCTAGCTAGGTTTTGGTAAGGTTCTTTTACAGGAGTGGGGGAAGTGGTATTACGCAGAAGTATAGTGTTCCGTCAAATAACTTCTGCATCTATTAGATGATCAAATGAACTCTGTCCTTTATTGATGTAGTGTGATATGATAGTTGATATTAAATGTAGTGTGATATGATAGTTGATATTAAATTTAGTGTGATATGATAGTTGATATTAAATGTAGTGTGATATGATAGTTGATATTAAATGTTATACCTGGCATTCTTGGGACAAATCTTACTTGGTGAAGGTACAACTTTTTTTCTATATTGCTGGGTTTGATTTGCATTGTTTTGTTAATGATCTTTGGGGTTATATTTATAAAAGATTTAGGATATATTTTTTGAAGGGATGCATTTGATACTAATTCCCAACCATTCTGTGTTTTGTAAAAGATCTGATGAATTCGTAGAATTTACTAGTAGAGCCTTCTCATCCTTTTAGACCTTTCTTTGACAGAGTCTTAGATTACTGTATCAGTTTATTTATGTGCCATTTGTCTATTTATTCTCAAGTCCAATTTAGCATTTTATGTCTTTCTGGAAATCTTTCTACTTCATCTAAGTTTGTTGCTTTGCTGCCATGTACCTCCTTGCAGTGCTCCATTACAATTCTCTACTTCATTAAGCTCAGTGTCCGTGAGGAATTTGGGTCTAAATGTCCACTTCAAAAGCACAACCTTATTGTAAAACACAAAACAGTGTTAATAAATATTTATTTTGATAGAAAAGAATTAACCTTATTTAGCAAGAAAACTGACATACTAGAACATTTTCTTACTTAGGGTTTTATTACTCTAAAGAGACATCATGACCATGGCAACTCTTATAAAGGAAAGCATTCAATAGGTCCTGAATCACAATTTCCAGGTTTAGTCCATTATCATCTTGGTGGGAAACATATTAGCACACAAGCAGACATGGTACTGGAGAAATAGATGAGAGTTCTACATCCAGATCAGCAGACAGCAGAAAGAGAGAATGAGACACTGGGCCTAAGTTGAGCATCTGAAACCTCAAACCCCATCACCAATGACACACTTCCTCCAAAAAGGTCACACCTACTAATAATACTACCCCCTATGGGCATTTGGGGGCCTTTTCCCCAAGCGACCATAGTTCCCTACTTTTATTTTGCTGTGGCTTCACCCTCCCAGTTAGACCCAGGTCCCCTAGTTTGAGATCCAGTTTGGCAAGATTATACTTTTCTGCCAGGGTTCCATTTCTTCCAAGGACAGCTTCCCTGTCCATAGATCTAAGTTTAGCTACTAGGGTTCCACTGTAGGGCCACAAGGTGGAAAAATGGAGTTAACATGTTACATGGTGCAGATGGACCCATCCACCAAACTTCCCTGTGTTCCCAGAAGGCAGGAGGAGTTTCTATTGCCGCGATTAACCAATACGTGAAAAGCAATGCAGGAAGAAAGGATTGATTTGATTTATTGTTCCACATCACAGCTAATCAACAAAGGAAGTCCTGGCAGCCATTCACTTTAGGAACCTGGAGTCAGGAACTGAAGCAGAAGCCATGGAGTAACATTGCTTATTGCCTTGCTTCCCATGGTTTCCTCAGTCTGCTTTCTTATATACAACAGGAACACCTGCTCAGGGACGGTACCACCCACAATAGTCTGTGACGGTTTGCATACAAATACCCCCACAGGCTAATAGGGAGTGACATGATTAGGAGGTGCAGCCTTGTTGGAGTAGGTGCGGCTTTCTTGGAGGAGGTAGGGAGCAGGCTTTGAGGGCTCAAATGCTCAAGCTAAGTCTAGTATGACATTCACTTTTTCCTGCCTACTGATCCAGATATGGAATTCTCAGCTACTTCTCCAGCACCACACGTCTGCCTACATGCCACCATGATAGTAGACTAATCCTCTGAAACTGTAAGCCAGCCCCGATTAAATGGTTTCCTTTATAAGAGTTGCCATGGTCATGGTGTCTCTTCACAGCAATAAAACCCAAACTGACACATGCATCAAACATTAATTGAGATAATGTGCTACAGTGGTCCATAAAGGCAAATATGATGGAGGCATTTTCTCAGTTGTGGGTCCCTCCTGTAAAATGATTCTATTGTGTCAAGTTGCTTAAAAACAACAACAAAAAAAAAAAAAACAGCTAGCACAGAGGATATCTTCTTAATAGGCATGTGTATGCATTGTCTGTGTTCTTAGACATTGATTCTATTTAGCAGCACCTTTGAGAGAGGGTCTTCTTGTTCAAGACCAACCTGGTCTTCAAGAGCAAGTTCCAGGACAGACTGAGAAACCCTGACTTCAAAAACCAGAAGAAGAAAAAAAAGAGTTGAACTCTTCCCTCAAATGAGTAACAAAAGGAATACAAGCCATGGTTCTTTTTTAACTCCAAAAGATATCTTTTAAAAATTTTCTTTAGTTTTTTCATACAGTACATTTTGATCTTTTTATTTCTTCTTCCCCAATTTCTCACAGATTCTTGCTGCTTTACTACCCATGCAATTACATGTTCTTTCTCAAAACAAAACAAAACAAATAGGTAAAACTACAAAACAGTTCAAAAAAGAAAATTAAGACAAACTTATAAAAAGAAAATCAATATGATTTTTTTTTAAAATGACAAAACAAAATGTGCGCACACGCACACACTCATAGGGACACACACACACACGAAATGTAATGTCTGTTTTGTATTGAGAAACTATTTCTGGTTAAACTTTCCAATTGTTAAACTGCCCAGTGAAACTCCTCTGGAAGAAATTGATATTCCTTTTCCCAGCAGGTATCAATTGCAAATAGCTTTTCAGTTAAGGTTGAGGCTCTGTTTCTACTTCCCCTTCTCCTTGCTGTGATTCGGTCTGTCTTGAATCTCTACAGGCCTGTGTGCTTTCACAGTCTCTGCATGTGCCTATGTATATAGGTTCTCTTGTCCCTGGAAGACAGTTTCCTCAGAGTCACCCACCACCTCTGGCTCTTACAATCTTTCTGCCACCTCATAGATGAGGGGAGGAGTTTGAGAAAAACATCTCATTTAGGGTTGAGTGTTCCAAGTTCTCCCACTCTCTGCATGTTGTCAAGTTGTGGGTCTCTGAGTTAATTGCCATCTATTGCAAGAAGTTTCATTCATGAGTACTGAGTGGTGCTCTGATGTGGGAGGTGCTTCTGTATATGTGTTGCTTTTACTGGTTAATGAATAAAGCTGCCTTGGCATATAGCAGGGCAGAACAAAGCCAGACCGATATATAGAGATATAGAGAGAGTAGGCGGAGTCAAAGAGATGCTATGTAGCCACCAGAGGACAAAGACACTCCCGCGCACCTGTGCAGGTGAACTATAAGCCTTATGGTAAAAATGAAATAATAAAAATGGGTTAATTTAAGATGTAAAAGTTAGTTAGAAATACGCTTAAGATATTGGCCAAACAATATTGCAATTAATACAGTTTCTGTGTAATTATTTTGGGGCTGGGCAGTCAGGAAATAAATGAGCAGCCTCCGCCAACCGTGCTCTACTCAATGTGTATAGCAATAAGTCACTAGGTGTCTTTTGATTTCTACATTTATTTAGCATATTAGTAATGCTGGTTTCCCTCATGCCTGTGTTCTATGTAATGTTGAGTTCATCTATCATGTAGTGGTTTTATATCATGGAATGAGCCTTAAGTCCTGTTTTTTTAAAAGGTGGTTGATTAGTCCCTCAACATTTGTGTCATTTGTGTCACACTGCATCAGTGTATCCTGCAGGCAGGTCACTGTTGTAGGTCACAGGTTTCTTTGCTGAGATAAAATGATTACTTTTTTCCTCTTTTCCTACACCAAAGTAAGAGTTAAACTTTTCATTGGAGGCCAGCTCAATTTCTCCATGTTTGACGGCATAGGTGACTTGCTGTTTCACCAACAGAGTCTTATCATCAGGTTATGGAACATAACCAATAACCTTGGAAATAACCTGTGATGTTTGGAGGAGAATCAATGGGACCCCTTTGGCCAACAACTCAACAAAATGTAACTCATTCCTGTCACTAGAAATTTTACTTGGTGCCATAGTCTAGTTGGGGCTCTGTCTCCCCTACTATACACTCACTCCCTTTACCTTCCCTTCGAATATGTATATTATTTATGAAGTTTCTGCAGTAGTAGATTCCCATGTGGCTTTTCAGAAAAGGCTTAATGTTAGTCCCTCTTCATATTTCCTCTTTTGTCCTGCACTCCATTCCCATTGCTGTTTAATCCTCCTAATCTAGTTCCCCTTTCACCTACTTATAGCACTATACTCTATTACCCTTTCCTTGGAATATCCCCTCCTTCCCCTTGGTCCCTTGCTAGCTACCTAACCTTCATGGTTATTCAAATTGAAATACACACATCTAAAGTTTAAAAGCTGACATCCACATATAAAATAAGAGATTCAATATTTATCTTTGGGGGATAATTGTTTCTAGTTCCATCCACTTATTTCAAAATTTCATAATTTAAATTTTCTTAATAGCTGAATAATATACTATTGTAGAAATGCACCACATTTTCACTATCCGTTTATCAGTTGATGGATATCTAGGCTGTTTCCAATTGCTGGCTATTATGAATAGAGCAACACTGAACATGGGTGAACAGCTATTTCTGTATCAAGATGCAAAGTCTTTTCGGTATATTGCCCCTCTTGGTATGCTCTTTGGTATAGCTGGGCTTGTGGTATATCAATTTTCAGGTTTTTAAATACTGATTTCCATAGTGGTTTTCAGCTCGCACTCCTACCAGCAATGAATAAGTGTTCTTCTTTCCTGTCAACCTCACCATCATGAGCTGTCATTTGTTTTATTGATCTTAGCCATTCTGACTAGAGCAAGAAGAAATCTCAAAGTGGGTTGAATCTGCCTTTTCCTCATGGCTAAGGATATTGAAGATTTTTTTTTTTTGCTTTTTAGTCATTTGTGTTTAAAATTTTGAGAACCCTGTTTAGTTCTGTATCCCATTTATAAACTGAGTTATTTGTTTTCTTGATGTGCAGATTTTGAGTTCTTTATATTTTCTAGATATTAATCCTCTATCAGATGAGTAATTAGCAAAGATTTTTCCCATTCTATAAGTTGACCCTTTGCTCTAATGATGTTGTTATTTGGTGTACACAAAGTTTTTAAGTTTATGAGGTTCCACCTTTTAATTGTTGGATTTAATGTCTGTGATATAAATGTCTTCTTAAGAAGGCCCTTTGCTGTACCAATGAGCCCAAGCCTATACTTTCTCTTCTAGCAGGTTCTTATGTTGAGGTCCTTGATCCACCTGGGTGATTTCTGTGTAAGGTGATACACGTAAGATTTCCAGTTTTCCACATGCAGCTCCTGTTTTATCATCATCATTTGTTGATGATGCCATTTTTTCTTCTATGTGATCTTTTGCTTATTAAAAATCATGTGTGTATGAGTGTGTGGAATTTTATCTTGGTCTTTAATTCAATTCCATCGATCAATGTGTCTGCTTTTATGCCAATACCAGGCCTTTTTTTATATTACCATAGCTCTACAGTTGGAATTGGGATAGTGATGCCTCCAACAGTTCTTTTGTTATTCAAGACTGTTTTAGCTATCCTTTGGCTTTTTGTATTTTAAGATGAAAGTGAAGCTTTTTTTTTCCCCCTTCAATCTCTTTGAAGAATTGTGCTGGAAATTTTTATGAGAATTGAATCGAATCTGTAGATTGTTTTTGATAGGCTGGCCATTTTCACAATATTATTCCTACCGAACCTACCAAGGAAAGGAGGTATTTCCATCTTCTAGGGTATTCTTCAATTCATTTCTTTAGTGTCTTAAAGTTTTTATTATGTAAATGATGTACTTGTTCAGCTAGAGCTATCTCAAGACATCTTATTTTCTGAAGCTATTGTAAAAGGTAGTTTCCCTAATTTCTTTCTTAATATGCTTGTCAATCAAGAAAAGAGATCCCATTTCAGCTAACCATTTGTTGGGTCCATGGGGGTTGTGCAAAGATGGGGACAGACCATCAAAGTCAAATAAACCAGAAGCAAACTTTATTCCAGAAACTAGATTCCAGGAAAAAATTAAAAAATTAAAAATCTCCATGGGGCACACAAAGCTTATCAGCTAGCTGAGACCACAGCCAGAGATGGATTTTGTAAGGCTGTGGTTACTGAACCCACCTTTTTTTTTATAGTAGGGGCACCAAGCATTAGGTCTGAACAAAGAATTTTTCACCATCTCGAGGTCAAACTCGGATCCGGATTGCCGTGCTTTACAATTTTTATTAACAGAGTTTTTTCAGTTAAACTAGTGCTTGTTCTTAATCTGTTGTCTTCCTTGGTACTTCCAGGTAGTGTTTACAGAAGCTCTGTGCTCTCCCCTTTGATGCTGCCACTTTCACATAGCAGGGATAACGCATAACCCAGAGGTCATATATCTATCTTCCAACAGTTGACTCAGCTCATATCTGTAGTTAATTAAGGATGACCGGGTGTTAGGCTCTCAGTTTGCAGAGAGATGCTTTGGCCTTGTAAATAGAGCTATGGGTTGTAAAGCAGAGAAACCCACTGTTAGTAGTTAATAATCTTTAAGCTGCTGAGAAAGCTGCTGACAGTCTGTTCTCATTCTCCTAGGCTTACAACTTTATATTTCTTTATTTCTACATTCTTATTTCTGGAATCTACGTTTTTACATTCTTATTCTTGGATTCTTCATTATTCTGATATGTCTTGATGTAAGGAAAGAAAATGAAATCTATAATTTCATAGCAAACCAATGCTCTTCAAGCATCTGCAGAATATTTAACAGGAAATGTGACGCGCTTTCTGACCAGCAGGAATGGACAATCACAAAATCAAGAATCCTTCTCAATCATAATTTATTAGAGCTCCTTGATTGAAAGGGGGAATGGGGAACAGGGATGAGAGAGAGAGCGAAAAATCCAAAGACAGCCGCTTTTCTAGGGTGAGAGGCTCGAATGCTGATTGGTTGATGCCATTCTACTAGGACCCAAGGCCACGGGACAGGTCAGGAGACCGAGTCTCTTGAAATGCAAAACAAGGCTCTGAGCACACCGGCCTAAGGCGGCAACATCAAAGGATATGTATACCTCCAGGCTGTAGGACTATCTCGCCAAGGTGACATCCTGGCGGCGCCCTACAGCTCCCCCTTTTATTGTCTTTAAGAGCAATAAGGCAAAACTATTTTCCAATCTGGTCCCCACCTCATGATGTGTGGACTGATTAAAGAAAAGAAAAGCAAGACACACCCTTCCCGTGCAATGGGACAACTATTTTTATGGATTTGAGTATTTTGCCTATGTGCGTGTCTGTGGATCATTCTGTACCTGATGCTTGGGGAGTCCAGAAGTGGGCATCTGATCCCCTGGATTTGGAGCTACATACGGTTGTGAGTCACAATGTGGATTCTGGGAACTGAACCCAAGTCCTCTGGAAGTGTAACCAGTGCCCTTAACCTCTGAGCCATTGCTCCAACTCCTAGATATGAAATTTTAATAACCACAGTAACTTTGAAATTACCAAAACCCTTGAAACTAGTACTTAAATTAATTGTTACTCATTCAGTCTTATTATTCATAAACACTGACACCTGTTCTAAACTTTGACAATTAAATATATTCTATTCACCTTTTTTCCTTAGAAAAACTCTTCTTGAAAACCACCTGCTATTTATTGGTTCAGATGTTTGGACCAGACATCATCAAACTGTGAGTATGACATAGGAATCTGACTCAGTTGCTAGCACAGGGCAGAAGGCAGCTTTCTTCTCATTGGAGAAGGGCTGGCCCAGCTCTTCCTGTCACCATTGATAGAGGGAAGCTGACACCAGATTCTGACATCAGATTCTGATGCTGTCATTCCAGTAGAGGCTTCTCTAGAAGCACAGTGTGAAAATCCGACTCCTTTTCTCTCCAAGCACCTTCCATGCAGGATTTACAGACAGCAACAACAAATAACCCTGCACTATCCACTGACGTGGTGACTGACCCTGTCTCTGAGCTCTCAGTACTGGCCCTGCTCTCTCCCAATGGCTTCCACCCCTCTGTTCTCCAGGTTTTCTAACCTATTTTCTCCTAGCCCCTCTATGTTATCATGATCTGTTTGTTTTCTTTCTTATTCTCTTCCTTCTGTGTTGACCAGTCTTTGCAGCACTGGATAAGATGAGTCATATTCCCTGCCCCAGGAAATAAGATTTTTCACTGAATGGAAGTAGACTTTCAGTCTTCTTCCCCCAGTATGAGAATTTTGGAGGAATTTCCATTGTTGAGATCCACTTTCTAATAGTCTGATAGTCAGATTGGGGGACACAAGAATAGCTTAATTTCTGCCAGGCTTACATCCTTACTTGGTTGTCTTATGTTTATGACTTAGTTATTTACTCAGTCCTTTGAGTTATACAACAAGCACCCAGGCCTATGCCCACAAACAAACTCTGGGACCATGATGATCAACTGAGTCTAACCTTACAGTCTCTCCCTTTTACCTTTTACATCCCCATGAACATCCTAAGTTCTGTATTCATCCTTCCCTCCATGTACTTTTATCATATATGAAGAGATAGATAGATAGATGATAGATAGATAGATAGATAGATAGATAGATAGATAGATAGATAGATAGATAGATTGCCAGCAAGATGGCTTAGCCAGACCACCCAAGTTCTGGGATCCACGTAAAGGTTGAAGGAGAGAACTGCTTCCACAAAGCTGTCTTCTTACCTCCATACCTGTGCCATGACACCCCCTATATATCATGTGTATACATATAATAATAATAATAATAAAAAGATATATACATATATAGTGTGTATTATTACAGTCTTGCAAAATATATATTTTTAGCTCTCAACATGGTGTCACATTTTATATATCCTTTCATCTGTGCCCCTGAAGTGTGAACTCTAGCACACTCACTTGGGGCGTGTGATGCTGAATTGTATTTCTAGGGTATTGTTCACGTGTTTTACAACTAATGGTCGTACAGGTTGTCCTCTGGATCCCTTCTTGTATATAGTGCTCTTCTGAATATTCCTATAATAAATGTGTGCTTAGCCCAAGAGTTGAATGTATAGTGGTGAAGCTTAAAAGACATTGTCACCCTCTAAAGTAGTGTGGCCTAGAGCCAGAGAATTTTAAAGACAGAAGTTTAGAGTCATACATATCTGTGCTCTTCATGTGTAAAAGTGTCTATTAATACTGAACTTATCTATTACAGAAATGGTTTATTCTGGATTCTGACTGTGACAGGTACCCTATCCTTTACTTTAAACCTCAAGTATTGTCATGGTCTATGAACTGAAGTCAGGCCTATGGATTTGCAAGTTTTTCTTAAAATCAAAATCTTCCAATACAGAAAAAAATAGTGTCTTTAAATGCAAACCTAACTATGGCATTCCTTTTTATTAAAATTCTTTAAATTCTACACTTCCTTCTTAGGACTGCTGGCCCCATCCACAAGATTCTTCATGAACTTGCCCTGGTGTCCCTTCCATATCCATCCCTTGCCATATCTTAGCATATTCCACGGCGATTTTCTTGCACTACAGGCAGGCGTTGCCTAAAGATTTTTGGCAGTTGTTTCCTGTGTTTGATACATATTAAACCTATATCCAGATACATTACTCTACTTCTTTGGAGCTCATATACAGGTCACCACTTCTGAAAGCTTCCCTGATCCTCTCCAAGCTAATATGGACATTCCACTGCTACCACATACAAGCAAATTCACACACACACACACACACACACACACACACACACACACACTCCCATATGCACATAAAAGTATGCTGTGCAAGCCTCTAGAATAGCACTTAAGACATTTGTTTACAATTTAATTACCTCTCTACTTCTGAGATCCTGCTAAGTCAACCGCTTTCAAAAGTCTAGGACAACATTTTACTCATTTTGTGTGTAATTTCAGGTATTCAGAAAAATCCTGACTATATGTCAAAGAAAGAAGGGTGGAAAGGAGGTTGAGGAAGGAAAGAAGCAGAGCTGGATGGAGGATAGGCTGTCTTGGAGTAAGACAGATGCAATGAATGGTTCTGCCCACCACTTGTTTATCCATAAAGGTCTAGCACCCTGTCATTGCCAGCACCCTCCTCTCACCAGCACCCTGTCAGCTCCGGGGCTGTATTAGTGTAAGCACCCTGTCAGAGCAGCAACCTGTCAATGCCAGTACCCCGTCAGGACCAGCACCCCGTCAGAACTAGTATCCCATCAGTGCCAGCACCCCGTCAGGACCAGCACCCCATCATCAGCTCCATGCTGCTAGGGATCTTTCCTTACATGCGTCCTCCTCTTGCACCTTGTTTTAAGTAGTCCGAAGCAGCTTGAAGTTGCTTGCCCTTAAAATGACAACCTCTTGATTTAATTTTACTTGAATAGCTGCCTTCTGATATGAAATGGATTTCCTGACCTGGAGGCCATTTCTTCTTTTATCTCATACTAGTCAGCTCTCAATAATTCATGAACTAATTATGTAGCAATTACATTTCCTATCCACAGCCATAGCCATAGGATTCTGTAAAGAGAGGGAACCGGAGAAATAAGACATTCCCTTTAAACTCACCATCAGTGTCTGACCTGTCTGAACTTTTGTAACAAAATACCTGACACTGGAAATTTTGGAAACAACAGAAGTTTACCACTCAGAGATCTGAAGGCTTGGAGCACAAGACCAAGGAGTCAGCAGATTAGATGCCTGATAGGTTCACTCTTAAATTCATACACTCTGCCTTCCTTTTGCAAACACACAAGGTAGAACTGGAAACAAGTTATGTGGATCTCCTTTCGAAAGGGGCGTGGATCTCATCCATGAGCAGAGAGCCCCACAAATGCATATAAGTTTTGGAAGAACAAGCATCTAGTGTTGTTGGAGGCTGTGAGTTCATTCCCCGCAGCTGCTCAGAACCAAATTAACCACAAAGAATCTATATTATTTGCAATATATTTTGGCCAATAGTTTTAGTTTATTGCTAGCTAGCTATCCTCAGCTAACCTATCTCCATTAATCTGTGCATCACCATGAGGAGGTGACCTACTGGCAAAGTTTTGGTGGCCTCCGGCAGAGGCGTCTGTATTCTGTGGTGGCTACATGGCTTCTCGCTGACTCTGCCTACTCTCTCTATATATCTATTCCAGCCTGGCTATATTCTGTTAAGCCACTAGCCAAAAGCAGATTCTTTATTAACCAATGTCAATAAAGCATTCATAGCATACAGAGGGGAATCTCATATCAATTTAGATACCTAGAAGAGGTTATCTAGGTAGAAATCCATCCTAACCAGGATTCAGGTGAAAAGTTCTCTATCTGGTCCTGACCTCCAGTATTCTCAATGCTGCTTCAGAAAATCTAGCTCTGGGGCCACTAAGCATCATCTTGCCTCCCTCTAAATCCCTGTGTGGGAAGTTCAGTAGCTCTCAGAGATTAGGAAAGGACAGCATTTTCATAAGAACATTAAAGAGCAAAGATTACAACAATTATCATATGATTTAAGTATAATGGCTTTTATTGACATCAAAAATACAAAATATTATAACTACTTTTTTCACAATAAAATTACAGAATTGACTAGACTCAAAATAAATATAGTGACTCACACCTGTAGTCCCAGCTCCTCCAGGGCAAGACAAACTCTCCTTCTGTGAGTTCAAAGCCGGCATGGTCTACATTTCAAGTTCCTAGTCAACCAAGATTACACCATGAGAACCTATTTTTTTTTAGAGAGAGAGAGAGAGAGAAGAAAATAAAAGTTCCACGATATCCCTCAGAATGGGAGATGCCAAAATCATGAAGGTGATTTTCCCAGGGTAAGGCTCACCAACTGCAATGTAAATGTGGTGACCCCTGTGATTCGCTCAAATGTGGGAAATCTAATTGCAGAATTTGAGAAAGTGAAAGGCCATATTTACCTCTTCCCTGTTACAAAAAAATATAAATAATTTTTAAGCTTGAAAAATCGTAAGTTCACAACAATAGAGTGAAATAAAAGAGTGAAACTAAATCTTTGGAATGAGGTAGGCTTCCTCCCAACTCCACTTGCCCTTCACTAGCACAGTTAGCGCCCTCTTTGAAAGAGCTTCTGTATGCTCACCTCTGGCTCTTACACTTTTTTGTGTCCTCTTCTGCATAGGTCACTGAACCCTGAGGGGATGGGTTTGATCCCAGTTAGGACTGAGCTTTTGACTGGTTGTTTAGGTCTCTGTGTTGATTCCCATCTACTTCAAGAAGCTTTTCTCATTAGGACTGAGTGATGCTTTGACCCAATGTTAGTAAACGTGTAATAGAAACATTAAATGTAAATGGCCTTAGCACATGAATTGCAGACTAACTGGTTCCAACTAACAATTTTCTCCATGAAATTCACAAAACTTGGAAGTATGTCCAAAAATTGAGAATTAATGGTTGGAAAACAACCCAACAAACAAATAGAAACTGAATCTAAACTGGTCTAATTCTCATGTCTGCTAACATATACTACAAACCAAAACTAGTCAAAAGAGGCAAAAATGGTCACTGCATACTAATAAAAAAATTCATCAGATGATATGATTATTATAAATATGCATGCACCGATTCATGGGGACCGCATTTTTTTGTGGCATAAAAGGCCACTTGTATCCTAGCAAATCATTATTGAAGGCTTCAAACACCTCACTCTCATATCTAGATATGAGTCTTCAAAATTAAAAATCAGAAAAGAAAGTTAAGAACCAAAGTATACTACAAACCAATAATATTTAGTAGATATTTATTGAACATTCCATGCAATAAGTAGAAAGTAAATGTTATTCTTAGAGACACATAAAATGCTCTCCAAAATTTCTCACAATAGAATCCATAAAGCAAGCCTCACACTATACAAAGTAATTGAAATAATTCCTTACAAAACCACGGTGGAATAAGTCTGAAAAGTAATAACAAGGCTAATAAATCTCAGACAATACATAAATACCTGAAGACTGAACAATATAGTTTTAAATGAACTGTTTGACATGGAAAAAATCAAGGAGGATTTTGTTGTTTTTGTTGCTGTTGTTTTTGTTTTGGCTTTTCAAGACAAGGCTTCTCTCTTTATCTTTGGTGCCTGTTCTGGAACTAGCTCTTGCTCTTGTAGACCAGGCTAGCCTTGAACTCACAGAGATCTGCCTGCCTCTGCCACTGGAGTTTTGGGATTAAAGGCATGAGGAACCACCACTTGGCTAAGGAGGAGTCTTTTAAATTCCTGAATCAAATGCAAATAAAAGTGAAGCCTACCACAATCTCTGAGATACACACAAGGTATCCTAAAAGGAAAGTTTGTGCCTCTAACTCCAAAAATAATCTAATGATATATCTCAAAGCTCTAAAAAATTAGAATCCAAACAATATACAGGAAAAACACACACATGCATGCACACGCACACACACACGTACACATATACGCACACATGCGCACACATCATGGGAGAAATTAATGAAAGAGAAACCAAAAAAACAAGCAACATTATTCAGTGTTGGTTCTTTGAAAATATTAGTGAGAGTGCCAAATCTGTAGCTAAACTATCCAAACGAAGGAGAAGGAACAACCAAATTAATCAATGACAGACAAACATTCCAAAGAAGTTTGAAAGATCACTAGAGAATAATTTGATAACTTACATTCCAAGATGTTGAAAAACCTAAAAGCAATGGTTAAATGCTTTTTATCTAAATGCATACTACCTACCGAAGTTAAAGCCTATGGACACAGTTGAAATAGACCCATAACAAGATTGGGGCAACTATTAAAAACCTCCTCCAAAAGAAAATCTCAGAACTAGACAGATTCAGGTTGAATTCTGTAAAACCTTCAAGGAATATCTAAAGCAAACCATTTTCAAATATCATCTGTGCTCCAGTGGAGTTGAATAGACTCCAGTGTCTGAAGATTTCCTCAACAAACCTCACATGTACCATATTGGTCTCGTCTATATTCTGGAGACTCTGTTGCATCTTGGTCCTCACCTCCACCACTTCATGCACAGCCTACTCATGAGTCTGTGTCCATAATCTGTCCCATTGTCTGACCTTGGTGTCTTTCTAAGGTGTTGCTACAACTCTGTGACTCCTTAGCTCTTATGTTGTGCATGTGAACAATGCCAAGTTTGGCTACCAATTTAAAATGCAGCCAGCTCTCCTGCACCACAGATGCAGCAGCCCCTAAGTAGATGGCTGGACCTAGAGAATTACTTCCCTGGTTTGCCTTTTTTCCATCACGTAACCTGAAGTCTCTATATTTTCAGATGCCTTCTTTTTAAATGAACTTGCTTTGCTATGCCCTGGAGCCTTTAATATATAGGGTTCTGATTCCTTTCCTGCTGCCACTAGGAAACTCACAGCTTATTTTCAAGAGTGCTAATCTAAGAACTAAAGAGGCTTTGCTCACAACCACCTTGTCGTCACCCACACACTTTTGCATGTTTGCCAATCCAAATATTTTTCATAACATTCTGCTTTGAACTCTAAACCTCACTAAATGCAGACAGAAATAACCATGTCACCGTCTAAATGAAATAATGACATCTTCTTCACCAAACAATGTATTTCATTACTTTTGAATTCAGCCTCACTCAGAGTTTTAGGGGATGAACAAAATAAAGTCAGGTTAGTTGGCATAATATACAAGAAATGACCTTTAACCTTGGTTCAGGTAGTTCTAATTTATTCCTCTGTATAAACCTTATAGAGTCCTTTCTGACTCACTCTGCTTTCTATGTGCAGTATTGTCATCTGAACTCTTGTAAGAATTACTCATTATTCTCTGTTTACAGCTCCAATCTCTTCCCCATTTCTGCTGTAAACGAGTTCAGAAGGCCTATGAGCCTTGCCGTCAGGAAGTCACAGTAATGAACTCTCAGTAACAATTGTCAGTATTAGCCACCTTTCTCACTTCTCTGACCAAATATCTGGCAAGAAGAAACTAAAAAGAAAAGTAATTGTTGGGCTCATGATTTGAGGGAAGTTGATTGCTTTGGTGAAAACATAAGTGAAGGTCACCTGCATTGTCATTTAATAAAGGAGAGGGTGATTAGTGCTCAGAAAGCTTGAGAGAGAGAGAGAGAGAGAGCTCAGAAAGCTTCCTCCTTTCTCTCCTCTCATTAAGTCTGGACCATTAGCCCATCAACTAGTACCACTGAGGTTCAGCTCTCTGTGATGCCCTTATGAAGGATGCTTCTCCTACATCATTTTAAGTGTACTAAACTTGACAAAGAAGATGAGCCATCACATGTTGTTTTAGCTCCTTTGAATCTAATCATAGCCACAGTATTCCATAAAAGAAACACATCAGCAGTAATATTTTTCTTCCATAAGAAAAAGATATATGATTTGGATTGTATCTAAGAAAATAATCTTAAGGGTGTAAATGTTTATATAGTAAAGTAGTTTTTCTATTAGATCCAATAAATTTCAACATACTATTCCCATCTAATCATATCCTTTCTTTTTTCCTTTCCTGATTGTTTTCATGGCTTCTCCTGAAAATAACCCAGTGTTCTTCTGAAAGGCAAACTCATAGCTCAGGGACTGTGTTCCTCCCTGTCCTTAGGACCTTATGCAAGAGGCAGGAGGGATGAGTATGGCTGGAAAACACAATGCAGTAGCTGTGCTGGCTGAAGCTCTAAGGCCGGGTTGTGAGGGCATCGGAATCCATTCTGGGGATTTAACTTCCTTTGATAGTGCTTCTGCTCCTTGATGCCTGAGAGATCTTAATAGCTTTTGCTTTGCTCCATTTCCCACCAGACTCGGTGAAGCTATGAATGCTGATGTGGTGTGCCACGCTCTGAAATTTTGCAAGCAGGATGCTGCCCAATCACGGTGTCATCTCTACCCCCTTCCCCAGGTGAGCGGGTTCTGCTCTGAATGCCACTTTTCAATGGGCTTTAGGCCCTTTGGAAATGTTATAAAGGGAGACCCAGCTTCATTTGCTCAGTGGTTTGTGAACTGGAAACTATAGAGTCAATGCTGGAATCTGCATTATGAAGGAAATCATGTTGTATTTATCTTTGTGAGCTGGGTTACCTACACTTAGTATAACTTTTCCTGTAAATTTTATGATATATTTTTTCATTATAGCTGAATAAGATTCTGTGTATGTATGTACCACATTTCCACTCTCCATTCTTCAGCTGATGGATATCTAGAATGATTCTCTTCCCTACCTGTTGTGAATGGAGGTGCAATGAACATGGATGTACAGGTGTCTCTGTGGTAGGGTATACAGTCCTTCAAGTAGATGTCCAAGAGAGTTATGACTGAGTAGATCTAGTTCTGGTGTTCTGAGGAACCTTTAGAGTGATATCCAAAGTGGATGCACCTGTTTACAGTCCTACCAGCAGTGAATCAGGGTTCCCTTTTCTTCACATCCATGACAACATTTGTTGCCACTTGTATCCTTGGTGATGGCCTTTCGTTCTGATTGGGATGAGATGGAATCTTAAAGTAGTTTTAACCATCAGTTCCCTGGTGGCAAGGGATACTGAACACTTTTTAGAATGTTTCCCAGGATTTGTAATTTCTTTTGAGAACTCTTTCATATTCTTTTGAAATTGGGCTTGCTTTCTTAGAGGTTTTTTTTTTTTCCTCCAGTATATTCTGGTTACTAATTCTCTATAAAAGGTATAAGTGACAAATAATTTCTTCTTTGAGCTGCATCTTCACTAACCGTGCCCTTTGTTATGCAGAAACGTTTTAGTTTCATGAGACCCCATCTGGAAAGATTGCTTTTTCCTATGCTACCAGAGTTCTATTCAGAAAATTCTTACTTGTACAGACACATTGAAGCTCATCTTCTACTCTTTCCTCTAGCCATTTCTGGGTATCAAGTCTTACACTGAAGAATTTGATTCATATATAGTTAGGGTTTTCTCAGGGTAATATATAGGAACCAAGTTTTATTCTTCCAAATGTTGATGCCCAGATTTCTCAGAATCATTTGGTGAAGATGCTGCCTTCTCCAGTGTATACTTTTAGATTATTTATCAAAAATCATTCAGCTATTGTTCTGTAGACATATTTCTGGGTACACTGTTCTATACTATTGATGTGTAAGTTTATTTTTGTGCCAGTATAATGCTGTTCTCATTACTAGGACTCGGTAGTATAATTTAAAATGAGATGTGGTGATGCCCACCACAGTGTTCTCTTGTCCAGGATTGCTTTAGGTATCCTTGGTCTTCTATGTTTCCATATAAAACTTGTCATTGTCTGTGAAGAATTTCCCTGGGATCTTGATTGAGAGATTATGTAATCTGTATATTTCTTTTTTTTAGGAAAACCATTTTTATAATATTGATTCTTCAATCCATGACTATCGTGGGGAGGGGGACGTCTTGGCATCTTCTTTTATCTTCTTCCATTCTTTCTTCAGTGTCTTAAAGTTTTCATTGTAAAGGTCTATAATCTCCTTGGCTAGGTTTATTTCCAGATACTTTATTTTTATTTTATGGTTGATAAGAATGGAATTGTTTTTTACTGGTTTCTTTTTCAGTATGCTTGTTCTTGCTATGTATGAAGGCTACTGATATTTATATATTAATTTGTATCCTACTACTTTGTTGATAGTGTTTATCAGATGATATCTCTAATTACTTGGCATAAAATGATTTCATCTTGCTTCATTTTTGATTCTTCCTCCCATGCTAAGAACGTCTAGATTCTTCTATTAACAATAATCTTGAACTGGATTGATAGTAGATAAGAGAATCAAATTAAATAGAGAAATCAGGGATTTAAATATATCTTATCCCTCAAAAACCAAATGAGACACTCCTTCAGGACAACCAGTTCATCTCAGAATGACTGGAACATTCCAGGGATCAGCACTAAAAATACCATATCCTAAGAAAACCTATTTAATTGGCTTCTCTCATTTGAATTTCAGTGTCCTTACCCATGAGTATAATAAGATACCACCCTCCCAAAGCTTCCTAAGTAAAGCAAGAAAATATATATACAATGATTAGCACAATACCTACAATGCACATACACCTATAATACATTAAAATATGGCTAAAATGATATCTATTTAGATTATTGTCAGTATCGTGATTATTTGAGGTGATTTTTAAAGAATCTCCTGTATCATATCATTTTAGGCAACTTTTAGTTGAACTGTGGTCAGACAAGACTATAAATGTTGACATAATTCTATCTACATGCTGTAGATCAGAGTACAGTATTAAACTAAGGTTCACAGTATTGATTTTCGTGAGCTTCCTATTCAAATAATTCTTTACCCCTTTCCTTTGAATTATGATTTCTCTGTATTAATAACAGGTTTGGGTTTTAAAATATTTTATTTATGTTTGAATGAAGTCACCTATAATACTTTGTGACTTAACCAATGTATATTAATTTTATGCCTAGAAATATTAAACATCAGAAGTTGGGGAGATAGCTCAGTTGGTAAAGCACTTGGCTCACAAGAATGAGGACCTGAAATTTGACCCCAAGGACCCATGTATAAAGCTAGGCCTGATGGTACAGATTTGTTATACTTGCTCCTGGGATGCAGAGACAAGGGAATCCCTGGAGCTTGCTGCCCAGCTGACCTCACCTCACCAATGACTTCCAGGTCGGTGGGAAATTGTTGCGGTTTCTCTTGCAATGACAAAGAACAAAAGAAACTTGGGAAGAAATGGATTCATTTTATCGTGAAGTTAGCAGTACAACATCCAGAAAATTCACAGTAGAAAGGCAGGAGCCTAGAGGCAAGAACTGAAGCAGATGCAATGGAGGAATGCTGCTTCCTGGCTTTCTCCCCACCTGCTCAGGGTGGGACTACCCACAATGGTCTGGACTCTTCCACATTAATCTTCAGTCAAGATAATGCCATCGATCTGCCAGCAGGCCAATCCTATAGAGTTATTTTTCTCAATTAAGATTCTTTCTTTCAATATGCTCCTACTTTGTATCAAGGTGACATAAAATCTATCCACACAGAGACCCTGTCTCAAAATAAACAATGCGGTCTGCATCTGAGGGGAGAAACCTAAGGTTGACCTCCACTCACCCCATCGCTAACACACACACACACACACACACACACACACACACACACACACAGGGAGAAGGGAAAGTAGGGAGAGGGGGAAGAGAGAAAGAGAGGGAGAAAGATTGGGAGGGGGAGAGAAAGAGAGATGGAGAAATGCACACATTCAAGATATTAAATATCACAAACTTGTCTTCTTGAGAGGAAAAATGGAGACAAGTGCACAGGGGACATATTTCATGCTTCTTCAGTAATTGACTGTCAATGAAATTTTTCTAATTCCTCCCGAGAAGCTGTAGATTCCACTGATTTCTAGAAAAGTTAATTTTAAGTGAAAAGAATTCCAGTGGTCAAACAGCATGTGGATCATGTCTCACCATAATTGCTACTTGATATCGGAAGGAACTGTGTCTCTGTGTAGGAAGGCAAACATGTTAGTCCACCTATCATCATTATGACAAAAGGCCCCAGAGAGGAATTTAGAATTAGGAAAGGTTCACCTGGACTTATGTTCAAAGGTTTCAAACCATGATCACTTGGCTCTGTTAATGAACTTGTGATAGGGCAAGATGTCAAGATGCAGTCATATGGGGGAGGGCACAAAGCAACTCTTAGGGTGACACAGAAGCAGAGAGCAGGGGCCAGGAGGAAGGTTTACTCCGCCAGAGACCCGCTAGAGCCTGCCTGGTGGCTGTTCATCACTCAGCAGTAGCATATCAAGTTATGAACTCATCAATAAGTGGACTCGATGATGAAGTCATAGTCCCGTGGCTCAGTCACTTCCCCAAATCTTCATCTCTGAACCTTTCCTTGGGGACAAAGCTTTCAACCGACAAGGCTTTGGAGACATTTCTGATTTAAATCATGCCAGCAGGTGATTTGGGTTTTAGTAACACAGCCACAAGCATCATGCTGTATTTGCATCATATCCACAGCTGACCACCCAGGGCTCAGCTTTGTCCAATGGCAAACAGCCTTCCTGGTTTAAGCAAACTCTGCAGGTAGCCTATACACCGGATTTCACTTCTTTATCTCCCCGTTTGACCACCCTCTTTCCCTTGCGGTACAGGCATTTGAACCGTGGGTTTTTCACATGCCAGCACACACCTCCCTTTTTAGATACCAACCTGGGAACATTTCAACAGTGCTCTTTGGCTGGGAGGGAGCAGAGAAGATTTCATCTGGAGGTGTTCAGCTTCCACTCAGGGACATCCTGGGCTGCTGGGCAGCCTGGGCCCCTCCCTCTGCAGCGGCCTCAGGAGCTTTCTTTGCTATCCCCAGACTGCTCCAGACCTTGTCCCTCTCCCCTAAATGCCCATTACCAGTCTCTATCTCTGCACACAATCCAGAAAGGTGAGGTGCTCCCTCCAGAATCAGGGCTCTCTGCCTTGAGCTTTCCTTAACAGCAGTAACTGGCGTGTCCTGAGTACCTCTTCCAGACTCTGGGGAAGAGGTTATGCTTCATCTTATCTAGTTGTCCACGTAATCATAAGGCATGGGCTCCATTAGGAACTCTTGCTCCCATGGAGGAAGTGGAACACTAGAGAGGTTAGTAAATTGCTGCAAATCACTACTCCAGGAATGAGCAGCAATAAAAAGGATTGGTATCCGTGCCTCTCCCCTCAGAGATGTGGCTGGTGTCCCCATCACCCGGTGGGTTTTTGAGGCTGCCTTGAATCCCACCACTAGGAAGAAATAGCGTTAAATATTCACTTCATTTTAAAACTAGATTACACCGCAGTCATTTCTTAAGCTGCTGACCATGTGTGTCAGCTTGTTGTTGTTGTTTGGGGTTTTATTCTTTATTTGTTTGTTCATTTTTATTTTTGTTATTCAAAATCATATTTAGAATATATATTTTTAAGCATAGAAGACCATTTTTTTATTCCCATGGAGTTCAAGTCACTCATATAGAAATGCAAATATATCTTCAGTCCCCAAGGTTTACCTATGACAAACCTGTGAATGCCTCAAAATAGCCACTACTCTGAAATACCACTACAAATCAATTCTTTCATATAAAATTTTACTTTTGAATTTTATGTTGGTGGAATTATTCAGAACACATGAGCCTTGGTTTACAGCGGTTAGAACTCTACATTTTCTATTTCATCACTGGTAGAAAACCAATAAGCAGTCAGCAGAAATTGAAATCTGGATCTTGAATTTTCATCTTTTCTGTGACTATATCTCCTGATCAATGAAGAAACCACCTACACACTAACATACCTTGTTGCTAACATTTGGGGCTACGGTGTTTTCATATGTCACTATGTCCACCAAACACCCATATTGGTGTGTATGTATAAGATACTCGGCCCTGAATTATAAACTGGCTCTGTGTTGGACAGCTCTGCCCACTGTAGCTCGTGTAAGTGCCCTGAGAGTCTCAGGTGATGAAACTAAGGATGCTGAGTGGTACGTACAGCATATGCATTGCAGGCTCATCTCAACTTCCACCTTCTCTATAAAACAATTCCCAGCTCTCCCCCATGAGATGCCAATTATCTTCTCAACCATCAGCATAGACCAACTTCCTTAACTTACAATGTGCTGATGACTGACCAAAGCGCTTCATATATATTAATTCAGTTAATATTATAGCGGTGATATTGTTGTCTACATCTTTTATGCTAAGATAGTAAGGTTACATGAATTTCCTTATTAGGATGTAAGCATATGGGGAATAGTATGGGTATAAATGAGGGACGGGGAAGTGAGAAAAGGTAGAAGTAAAATGTGCAGGTCCGTATTGCAAAGAGTGCACACAAATAGTCTCTAGGGAAGGGGTGAATTTCACCACCCTCCTCTTTGCACACAAGACAGAAGAATGACTGATGCTGGGGTATATGTTCATGTGTACAAGGCCTCATTGGACACATTGCCTTACACCATAGCTTACAGACTAAAATTCAACTGTAGCTCTCCCTTCCCCAACTTCACGCTCTGGGCCCCCCAGTCCTGAAATTCCCAGCAGACTCTGTAGACTTTAGCAGACCACTCTCAGTTATGACCATGCTACAGACATCTTCCTTATACCAGAATCCCAAACGCACATGCAAGACTGGTGCCCAGCCCCCCCATTCACATTGAAAGAAAATTATGTTCAAATTGTACACCTCTGTGGAGCTAGGTCCTTCTCGTTCTCTCGGGCCTCCAGGACAACTGCCTGGAGGAAGATCACTGTCTTAGGGAGCAGGCAGACTTCAAATAAGCTTCCATGATGAATCCAGTTCCGTAGGAGCCAGAAGCCCTCTGACACCGAGAGGATGCATGTGTGATGCACAGGGCATTCTGAGATCAGGTTCATAGGAAGCTAACATATATGGTTCTGGGAAGAAGTTGGTCTGCACTTTAATTAAATAAAAGTGGTACGTGACAATTTCTTGTATGGCTGAAAAATAAACACGTGTTTTAGGACTTTATTTTATGTGGAAAAAAATCTGTCATCTCTTTTAATTCAAGTTCTTAGTTTGCACAGAGCAAGGGCTAAAATCTCACGATCAAAAGTAGAAGTCTTCTGACATTCCTTCTTCAGTCGCTTCTATCCTGTGCAGATGATGCTGCCCTTCTGCTCACAATGCTGCCCTTAGCCTGTGAGCTCACACCACACTTTCAGATGTTAAAATCTGCTCTTCCCAAGCTTTTCTTCTCTTAATAAACTTTGTACTTTTCAGCAATTTTGTCACAGTAGCAATGATTAGAGCTCTCCGGAGGCTCAATAAGGAAGAGTTGTTGTCTGGTCTGGATAGCGCTCTAACAGGTCAAGCTACCCAAAACATCAGCATTAACCCAGCTAAGGTGGTCAAGCACCTGATTAAGAGAATATTCCACAGGAAGGTTGATTTGCATTAAGTCGTGCTAAGGTGAGATGGGAGAAATAATTGTCCCTTCAAGGAGATAATAAACATTTCCTTTCCAGAAACTCCACATCTCATGCAGTAACTTTCAGAGCTGTAGTCAGGGTTGGGTTAAATCTGCCAATTTTCTGAATTACTCAGAAATTTATTATTTTTGCTTCTTTGTCCTTCATTTGGATACTTGCCAAAATGTAGGCATGCTTTTCCAGACACTTTGGGCTTCCTCCCTTTTTCTCTGCCGTTCCCTTCGGCTTCATTTCAGACTGCCTTTTTGCTTTTGCAGCACCCATGGCTAACTCAAAGTGCAGGGCTTTATCTCTTCCTGCTCTCCATCTCCCTCTTCCAGGCAGCCACAGAGACTTATAGTTCACCTGCCCTAAGCTTTTCCTTTTAAATTTGAACAAAATTGTTACCAAGCTTCTTTCTAAATCAGTTCTCAAATTCTTTGATTAACAAGAAAAAAAATCCTCATTTTTCTTGGTAATACATGGCATCCCAGGTGGGTCTTCCCAAAATTTCCAGTAACTATCGAATTTACAAAAAGTTACTGGAACAACATAGAGGATAAACCCTCACCTGAGTTTAGTCTCCCTAGTATAAGCATAGCGTCGTTTAGTCAGAGCTAAAGGAAGCGGCGCTGAACTATTTTATTTGCTCGACTATTAACTGAACTCCAGGCTTAATTAAAGATACCATTACTTTTATCGCTAGCATCTGCTCTTTGTACACGTTCCATTTAGTTCCATGGTGGTTTGAATAAGAATGATCCACCATAGGCTCATATATTCGAATACTTAGTCACAAGGTAGTGGAGATATTCCAACGGATTAGAAGGACTAAGCTCTGTGGCCTTGTGGAAGCAGGTGTGGTCTTCTTGGAGGGAGTGGAGGGAGTGTTTCCCTGGGGGTTGGCTTTGAGCTTCCAACAGCCCAAGCCAGCTCAGTGTCACTCTCTTCCTTGGCCTGTGGACACGGATGGAGGTCTCAGCTACTGTCCCAGACCTTAGTGCTAGCTTGTGCCCCGTCAGGATGACAATGGACTGTCTTTGAAATTGTGAGTGGTTTAAATGCTTTCTTTCTTAAGCCTTGCCTTGGCCACGGTGTCTCTGCACTGCAACAGAACGGTGACTAAGACTCTTCACGTCTCCATAGTGTCCTATGGTGGTGACAACTTCTTAGTCTTTCCTTGCTTTTCATAACCTTGATGTCTGCAACATGCATTCAAAGAATGTATGTTTGATATTTTTCTTTTGGTAGACAGGGTTACAGTATTTTTAAAAGAATAGCAAATAGAAAACATCCTTCTTCTCACATCCTGTTTGGGGTGCATTATGCCTTATGACCATCTATAAAATCAACCTGAATCACTTAGATAAGTGCTGTTGGCCAGGTGCCCCCCCCCCCCGTATGGTCATTATTTCCCTATTCTTCTTATTTTGTTGTTTAGAAGTCAGCTTGGCCTATACTCAAGGTGACCAGGGAGGACCAAGCCCAGTCTTGTAGAATAAAGGTTTTGGTTACATTGATTGCAATTCTTCTGCAAAGAAATATATTCTCCTCCAAGATATTCAGAAAGTCATTTATTTTTAAGTGTAGGCTGGTGTATTTGTATTTGACATGCTGTGTTATTATAGTCTAACTCTGGATTGCTTCTTTCATGGCTCAACTTTTCTAGTCTCACCATCATCTGGAACTCTTTGGAGCTCCCGTATCCCATTACATGCCTTTTCCTTTTTATAAGCTCTTTCTTTCCCTCTGGGTTTCTCAGCCAGGCATAGCTTGCCATGTATTTTTTTTCCAACCACAACCATGGAATAAGCCATTTATATCAAGAAACTCTGGTTTCTTTTGTTGGACAATGATATTTAGAAGCCAAGATCTGGACACTTAAAATGTCCTTGACTCCTAGGGTCTTGTTGCTTCTAATCCTTCTCGGTGTAGTGCCAAGGATCAATGCACACCTGCACACAAAACTACAATGCTATGTTTCTGTCCATCTTTTGTGTGTGCACATGTGTGTATGCTTGAATTCCTACTAATCTCTCCAATTCAAATCAAGTTTTACAGGGCCAAACTTACAGTGTTTACTATAAGTTGAGTCTGAAAGTTGTGAGTAGGATGTGAACCCAGCCTCCCCGTGTTTAGCACAGACTGGAGCATATTCAGAGTGGCGACTGCTTGGAGCCAGAGACAGCTCTTGCGTCAGTGACAAGGAAATACACTGAAGGGTTTAACTTTCAGAAAGCTTACACAAGTGTGCCAATGTCCCCCATACTAATGAGTCTACACAGCCGTTCACCCGCTCAGGCATCTTCAAGTAGCGTTTCTTGAGAACTGACTGCATTACCAGGATGCTGATTCAGGAACCTGCCCTGTTATCTCTTTTTACTATTATCAGCATGCAGGAAAGATATTCCTATTTTGTAAACAGACTTCTCTAAAGTCTCTTAGCATCTAAAGAATAATTCTTTTTCTTTATTTCAGCCAAAAATTATTGATGTAGGAGGAATTATGTACATCAGTATTCCAACAAATGTGGCTGATAATAGAGATGCAAATGGCCATGGCGGTGGTGCAGGGGGTGGGGGAGGCTAGTAAATAAACAGTGGGGAACAGACAGTTCTTTGAACAGGGAGTTCAGGGAGGGATAGGAGTCTGCAGAGGAAGGCTGAGCTCTGCTTGAGAAAGTAGAACAGGCTGCTAAGTTCTCTCACAGGAAGCCAGGTATCTTCAAAGGGGGATTGGAAGTCCATCCCACCCTCCACACACACACACACACACACACACACACACACACAGCCCACACCTCGTCTGCTGTAGCACCTGAGCAACGATCCTTTGCGCCCTAGGTGAGAGTTCTGGTACTGGAGCCCGGGCTTGAAAGTTGTTGAAGACCTGAGAGCATTGTCCCTTCTGCAATGGCCTTTTCTTTGTTATCTGCTAAGATTCCAGATATCCAAAATCAAATATGCATTTACCCTCATCATCCTTTTCCCACAACTATTCCTTGATTTCCACTCGCTTTCGATGAATTTGTCAAACTCTTTCTAGTCTTTCCTTGAACAGCATCGCGGACTTAAGTATTAAATGTTGGACTCTAAGATTGTAAGACTGGAACTACACTGGCCTTATCTGCCTATTTGCCTCCACTGCCTGACATAGAGATGACACACTGAAGATGCCCTAAAGGTCTATAGAGTAAATAAATGGACAGCAATGTGAACCCAGACTTACCTGCAAAATATGAACAGTCAAGCCTTTGTGATGCTCTCTACTCTTCGACCAAACTTGTTGGTGTCTGCTTTCCCAGCACACATCCTCATTTTCATAGAGCCAATATGGCCAGGGAAATATCTCATTCCAGTTTTAGAGTTGGGCCTTCCTGCTGCTAAGTTCCAGATGATTCACAATGAACAATGAAAATCTATTCTTCCCTTTCTGGTAAGCCTTTCTGGCCCAGGTCACAGTTACATCTTGGGAATGTCTATCCCAGTCATTCCCCTATTGTGACAGTCAGTGCACTAGGAGCCCTGCACTTGAATGAGAACCATCTGAGGGCATATAACTCCTGGAATCAAATAGGTATTCAATAAATGGTGACTGAAGAATCCACAAATCAAAACTAAAATGAAATTGGCAAGAAGATTGCCATATACTCTCTTGCCTGTTCACAATCAAATGTTCTTGTAGTAACTAGCAATTGTTTTAGTCAGAAAACCAATATCTACTTCTAGGATTCATTTTGTTCTGTGTATGTCTATGTTTTTTTAATTCATGCCTGTTTTCTAAGACCTAAGCGTCTTGAGTTTGCATGTGTCCCTTCATCACTGTAATTAGGGCTTATCATTTTGTGATAGATACTGAGAAAAAAATGAATTAAATGTTCTCAGCTTAAAGGAATTCCTGTGTCAAGGAAACAATAACGTCTCTCATCAGCATCTCGCCAGAACCCACATGACTTCTCTCACACACGATTCTAAACGATAGCCGCTCCAACCCCAAACTAGACGAAGCATTTTCTCTGTCTTGTTTGGTATTTAGTAACTTCTCTGGCTTGTATTTGTTCTGCCTTAACTGTGCATAGTGTCTAAGCAGGATTTCCTTATGCATCTAAGTGCTGAAAATATACACTATTAAGTAAGGAAGAAGCTAAGTGTGTGGGCATCCAAGCTGCAGTCAAGAGAGTTTTCTCTGTGCATGGTAGCAGCTTACTACTGTTAGCAAAATATTAGAAAGTCCAATGTTCTTTCGGAAGGAAAGAAAAAACAATTTACAACCCCTCACCTTAATTTGGTACCTTAATGTTCTAGAAGAGTTAAAGTTGGTCAAATTCAATTAAAATTAATTGCTTAAACCGATGGCTATGCCTGAATGATTGCTAGACCTTTGTGTACTGAGTCCAGAAATAAACTAATCAAAAGCATATTTGAAAAAGCTGACAGGTTTCAAAACACAGACAGTCATATCTTATTTTTACAGTGCACCTTTCCAAAGCTGCTGCTGCATGATAGATGCACATTAGGGGTCAATAACAGACAATCCAACCTTGGCTCACACATATCCTCAATGATCTTCCATACAGTTTTCAGTGTCCTAACTTTGCATATGAAGAAAAGGTTGAGAAAGATGTTTGCTGTGTGTTTTAATTGATAATACCTTAAAACTTCCAGTTTACATATCCAAGAGTTTTTGAAACAATGAAACAGAAAATAAATGCCACTTAGAAATGGAAATTAGTGGCAAAACATGGATTCTTCACTTATATCTTAGAGCTAAATGCTGGACATGGTGTGTGTGTGTGTGTGTGTGTGTGTGTGTGTGTGTGTGTAGACCAAGAAGTCCATACTTCTTGGTATAAGAAAAGTATTTAATATTATGCTTCACAAAGAATTATTTTTCTATAATCCAAAGCACTCTTAAAAATCAGTAAAGAAAGAAATGACTAAGGACCACAAATAGGTTCCTTTATAGAAAGAAAAAAAAGTCAAAGAACCAAGATCTAGGGGTTAAAAACTCACCTGTTTTCATCATTAAAAAGGAAAAATTTTAAACTAGAATCCCTTTATTTCTCATATATTCGCTGCCACATAAGTCTTTTATGGGCATTAAGCAATAAGTTTATATGGAAATACTAACGGCCACCAAATCAAATTGCTCCATAAATATCTGAGGTACAGAAACACTGGTGAAACTGAGCTGAAAACATGGTTGAACTTGACTTGCTCCACACTCTTTCCTCCAAGCATCTCCATGATCTTGCCAGAGAAGCCAAGATGGACTTCTTTTTACTATCTAGACTTGGAATCTTGGACAAGATAAATATTTAGATTTTCTTAGGGATTTACTTATTTGGGAGCCATTAAACACGAGGAAATGTCAAGAATTTTGGTAGCAAAACAAAGATACAGAAAAGTTACCCTTGAGTGAAAGGGTACATGGAAGGGATCAGAAGAATCCAGGAAGAAAGTCTTTATATGATGCTCAAGATATTTTTAAAAATCTTTCTTATTTTGGCTCATGGTTTTGGAGATTTCAGACCTTGCTGCTCTAGATTTGTGTCGGAGATTATGGCTAGAGCACACAGGACAGTAAACCTGCATGATGGTGGGCTGTCCTGCAACCACCCTCTCAAAGGTATATCCACAATCACCTAAACCACTCATTATATACCATGTCTTTGACATGGCACCCTTTAGGGTGTATTCTACACCCAAATGTAGCACCAGGGTTACAATTCTGAAAAGAAAATTCTAAGTACTGATTACGACACAAAGCAGTGCAAACAAGGAACACTCAGGCATCGAAGGTCATAAGAGGAGGTCATCAAATTTATAAATCTTAATGGTGAAAGTAATTTCCCACCTAAGTCTCAGAAATCAGAATATAGTTTCCGTAGTCATTGTGTACATATTTTTTTGGGGGGTGTTATTGCTGTTTCTATGTGAATAACAAAATGACAATATAATAAAAATGTTTCTTATTCTTGAGGACTTCAACTGCCTCGAAGAATTTGAGTTTTCTTCTTAGCTCCAGAAAGCTCATGACCTTGGTGAATTTGAATAGTTCTAAAAGATCTTTTGAACTTTGCAGTTTTAATGACTTCTGTTGACCTTTCTCATGATGAGTCAACCAAAGCAGAGTTCAAATAGGAAGTCTTCTCCTCCTAGAAAGTTTATTTCTAAAGCTCCAAGTAAAGCCAGGTCCTGTGGGATATGTCCCCAGTCTGTTCATTCCACTTTCCTACCACTCACTAAGAGTATTAACTAATCATAATGTCATCATTTAATGTCTGTCTCCCATTAGGGTGTAAGTTCCATGATAGCAGAGAGAGTCTAGCTGTGCCATTTCCAGCAAGTTCCCCAGAGCCCAACACAGCTCACTGCATGTATTAATCACTTATTAACTAGTAGTTGAATGAAGAGTAGGGCAAAAGGGATAATGCCCTTCCTGAACTCCACAACGAATTTACACCCTAGTACCTAGAAGGTGTAAGTATAGCACCTTTTATGGCAAAATGATATTTTTGGACGTGATTTAGTTAAGGATCTCCAGACAGGGGAATTATCTTGGATTATCTGTGTAAGTCCAATGTAATCACAGAATTCTTATGTGAGGCAAACTTTAGGATCCAAGTGAAAGAAGAAAATGTAACCACAGGGCATGGGGAGATGGCATAGTTGGAAAAATGTTTGCCACATAAAAATGAAAACCCTAGAATGTATGAAAACCCTGGTACAGCAGCATGTGCCTGCAATCCCAACAATGAAGAGGCAGGGACAGGCTCCCAGGGGGTCACTGAGCAGGAAGCCTAGCCTAATCAGGAAGTTCCAGCCAACAAGAGACCTTTACCTGAGAACCAAGGTAGACAGCTGAGGACCAAGGCTGTCCTTTGCCTCCTCATGCACAGCACACAATAGGCACACACGAATACATACATACATACATACCCACAAAAAAAAAGCAAAGAAAGGGAAGGAAGAATAGAGAATAAGAGGAAAATGTGACAGTAGAGGGAGGGCATGAAGTGATAGATCATCAGACAAAGGGATGTCAGCAACAACTGGAGGGAAAGCAAAGGTCCTCCTTTGGGCCCGTCCAGAAGGGACATGCCTTGCTGACACCCTAACGTACCCTAGATTTCTTACCTCAAGGACGGCATGAGAATAATTTCTCATTCTTAAACCACAGCTTTTAAGGTAATTTGTTACAATGGCTGAAAATGAACCCAAGATGAGTGAGATCGCTCAGTTGGTAAAGGTGCTTCCTGCCACGCCTGATGACCCATAGGACCCACCTGGTAGAAGAGCTGAGCCGACTCCAGCAAGCTTTTCCCTGACCTATATATGCATACCACGGCATCTGCATGCGCGCGCACACACACACATACACGCACACAAAGATGTGTGTATGTAATAAAAAGAATATGACTACAAACTTTTTAGTTGTCTAACAATGAGTGAGGTTTATTTAATGACTTGAGGGCAAATAGAAAAACAGCATAATTATAACAATAATAACCCACCATTATAAAATTGGGGTGGAACATACAATCTGACTGACACGATTATTTACCAAAAATCATTTGTTTGTGGAATGTGCCAGCATCCTATAAATACAAATAGACCTTAGAGTCACACTGGAGAGCTGTCTGTATGCCCAGACATTAAGGCAGAGCGAGTCAAAGGGAACAGGTGGCAGTTGGCAAAGCCTTTGACAACCCCCTTGGCAACACTGGGTCTTCATGGGCTCGTCTCCAAAGTGGGGTTTAGAATTGTTTCTTCTGACTTTGCAAAATTAATATAAAGTATAGTGCTGAAGTGTATATCATGTTTGTTACAGAACTAGAGGCAGAGCCTGCAGGATGGGTCCATGGTAAAGAATACCTGCTGTGTAGGCCCTGTGACCTGAGTTGGATTCATAGAAGTCATGGTGAAAGGAGAAAAATGACTCCCAAAGTTATCTACAATATCCACATGTGCACATGGTACATATGTGCCCACACTCATACTTAAATCACACATACGCATGTGTGTGCACACACACCCTGCACACATACACGTGGTATAACTAATAAATATAAACCATTTTTCAAAAGTCAAGAAAGCAGAGAAGAAAATTCATGGTAGTATAAGTTGCAATAGTCCTGGTGCTTATTTACTTACTGTTCTCATTGCTATCATCCTCTATAAGGAAGAAAGGTTCATGGTTTGAGACGTTCTAGCCCATCACAGCATGGAAGGCATGACAGTAAAAGCCTGAGGCAGTCCCGGAAGTCATGTCAGCAGTCAGGAAGCAGAGAGAGTCAGATGTTGTTGCTCAACAGGTGTTTCTTTTCCCTGTTTTATTTAGTCTGCAGGGTGGTACACCATCACCCCATAGTTCAACCTCTGTATACGAGTCCTCACAAACCCAGAGATGTGTCTCCTAGGTGATTCTAAATGCAGTCAGGTTGATGATATAACTTAACCAGCACAGTGGTGATACTAATAGCGTCAATAAATAATTGGAAAGGAGTAGGACAGATAAAGTGCTAAATAAATTGATTTTTAAGTCATTGCTTAAGGAAAGAAAGTGATAGCCATGATGCCAACAGTACTTGCAGCTATCTATGTCATACAACATGAGCAGGAAAGACATGAATGCAGCTGTCAATGCGATCTGCATGAAGATGAGGCAGTGAGCAATGAAGAGAAGGCATTTTTAAGGAAGCAGCCTTTTCTCCAACTTTCCTAATACTTTAATCTAGAAGAAAACAACATGAATTTGACTTTATTTTTCTATTTATCTTAAAGTTATACATGCCTACCAGAGCTGGAAAATGTCAGACCATGAAAGAAAATGGGCTTTGCTGAAGCTAAATCCTGGGTATTGGCAAATAGTCACTGTGTTACCATGGCACACAGATAAAAATACACCTGTAAATTCCACCCAAAGGCCAGGCTGCCCGAATGAGATGGACACTCACAAGCATGTAATATCTTGCCTTGGTATTTCTACTTACTGGAAATCACCTCAAAGTCCTTTTCTGTACTTTTTGACTGGCTGCTTCTAGTATGCTTGACGTAGTCATTTTGGGATGCTATAAAAAAGTATGATTTTATATATATATATATATATATATATATATATATATATATATATATGTGTGTGTGTGTGTGTGTGTGTGTGTGTGTGTGTGTGTGTGTGTGTATAAGGTTTTCAAATAATGAATTAAAACTTTCATTTAAAAGTATCATACATTACAAATAACTGAAATTTATTTCTCAGTTGTGAGATCTGGAAGTCCAATATCAGGGTCCCATTCTTCCTCCCAATGAAAGCAGATTCTTGTTATATCATCAAGTAAGGAAGAAAGAGCATTTCTTGGTGAAAAGCATCTTCAGTTTTATTTATTTGATATTGTTCTTTCAAGACAGGGTCTCCCCATTTAGCCCAGGCTGGCCTAAAACTCATGATCCTCCTACATCTGCCACGTAGGTGCCAGGATTACATGTGTGAGCCACCACACCTGAATGCCTTCTTCTTAGGGTAACAAATCCCCTGTGTCAGCTGAACTCTCATGACATAATCACACCCCCAGAGTCCCACCTCTAAACTGGAATAAGAGCTTCAAGCTGTGGATTAGGAGAGAGAGCACACAAGCATTCACTATACTGAACTGCCTTGTGCTGTAGTCAGCTATGCTCTTATCTCCTTGGTGGAACAGTAATGACCTTGGATATAGCATCTTCTAAATGCAGCATCATTTTAAAGGTAAGCTTGTACTCTTAATTTGGGTGTAAGGGAAAACCTGTTCTCATAAACTTTTGGAAAAAAAGTTAGAGTAAATGAGCGATCACTCCCCACCCCCAAACCTCCTCTTTCCCACGTACTCTTGACAATTAGAATAAGTCATCCATCTCAATCATCATCGCTTCCCTTCCCGGGGGCTTTCTCCTTTGTGGAAATCTGTCACTGCTGTCAAAAGCATGGAGTGAACAAAGACACTCTGGGTACTTTTCAAATCTACTGCTGCTATAATTGATAGCATGGAACACGATCACAAAATTGTCACTGTGGAAACGTGTGCCCAACAACACCATTTATCTTTACTTCCTTCATTCCTACACCCCAGAATCTAGTTCTTTAACTTCTTGGAACACAAGGAAGATGAGTTAGAGACTGTGTCTTGTCCAATTCACCACTCTTTTACAGTGTCAAGGAGCACCAATATAGATGCCTAAAAACCCCTGTTTACTGTCTTTTTTCCATACTTCCCGGTCATAGTTGATGTGGTCCAGTGCTCTTGGCTGAAGCATTTCAGTTGGAGAATGCTCAATCTATATAATACCAGTCCCCACAAAGCACTGCAAAACCATTAACATGTTGACATATTCTGCGACTCTCTAGCAAAAGGATTTAGTTCCCAGAGTTCCCAAACTTTCTTTTATCTTCTGGTTTACCTCACCTATTAACATCTCTTAGAGCAAAGTGAAAAGCATTGGTCATGCACAAAACAAATCTGAATTAAATTTGGACTGTGTTATTCATCATTTCTGTGGCTTTGGATAAAGTTTTTATTTCCTCTAAGCCTTGGCTTATCTCATCTATAAAACAGAAATACTCATTACTTTCCATAGCGTATTGTATCAGTAGTTTACTGCCAAGCTCTCCCCATATTATAGAGTCTTACGTGTCTCATTATGGCACTAGTAAACAGTTCATGAAACAACATAGCTTAGATATTCAGCAAGTATCTATGAGATGGGTGAGTGGAATGAATGGCTGCATGAGAAGTGACTGATGGAAAGGAAACTGTCTCCCTTTCACGCTTATCCATGTGCACACCCGAATCTGGATTACATGGATTTCTACCCAGGTACATGACTTCTTGACAAAGGAAACCAAGCTTCTTGCTTGACTATCTGACATTGTACTTGGCATTCGCCATGTTTTTGTGAACCCTCATGAGTCCTATTTTCTTGCTGGAATTAAAATTTCAGTTAAAATTTCATTCTTGGAAACCAGGACGATAGTGGTGGAAAAGATGCTGGCATAGAAACCTGAGTCAGTCTTGCTTCTGTCTTCAGAAAGACACTCATTAAATTGTGAAATCTCCGTGTCTCTTTTCCATTCGTAAAACACAAACTATAATACTGTTTTTCTAAGGTTCAACATCATTGAAAAACAGCATGAGTTTACATAGGTTAACATAATTATTACCATTCTTCAGTTGTCTATTGGTATAACAACTCAAAGTAAAAGCCAGAGTTGTCGTCATTAGCACTGATGCCAAACTAATGTCAAGTTTACCATTTTGTTATTAATATCTACATTTTATAGAGGAAAAAAACTGCAGAGCAAGATGCTAAAGTTACTTGCCCAAGGTTCCACAACTGGCCAATGATGAGACTCAAACTCACAGGCACCATCCTCTCCAAATTCATGTTAAATGACAATTAATAATAAAATCATGGCCTCTGATCAGTATTGTGTTTTTAAAGTTTCTACTAAAGATGGAAGTTTCGTCACATTGGAGCTTCCAGACAATGCCATTTTCCTTCTCTCTGTTCCCATGTGGTTTGTCAGAATTCTAACAAGGCACCCTTTTGTCCAAGAAACTGATAGTAATGAACCTAACCTCTTTCTCTTCTGTTACCCAAACTCCTCTTAGGTCAAGATCGAGCATGCTTGGTCATCATCACGCTGGAGAGTGAGAGAAGTTGTAACCATATTCTGGGGCTGCCATGGCATATTGCTTAAACACCAGGAGTTCTGTGCTTCACAGTTCTAAAGACTGGAGGTCTATGATCAACATGTCAGCAATATTAGCCTCCTGAGTAGAGTGTGACCTGTGTTCCCTGTCCCTCTCTTCTGAAAATTTCTTGTCAATCTTTGGTATTCCTTATAGATGGCATTCTCCTGTATCTTCATGCCCTCTTTCCTCTCTTTTATATGTCTTTTTTTCTTCACATGTTGAAATTATAAAAACACCACACACACACACACACACACACACACACACACACAGACAGTCATACAGGCACGTTCAACACCAGTATGACCTTATCACATCTTACCAATTTCACCTAGAATGGCCCTGTTTCCATTTAAGGTCATGTTTGGGGTCTTGAACATAGGAATTTAGGTCAAATACAATCCAACTGGTGACATCAATCAATAATTAATCTCAAAGCTTTTTTGTCTGAAGACTTTGAAGCAGCTCTGGTTTGAATTGACAACTAAATTACACTAAACAGATGTTTCTTAGCAAACACTAGTATGTACCCTGATAGACTGTTGATTTCCCATGGCATGTTGCCCTTGGGTACTTGCCAACACTTGAATGTAGAAGTCCAGTATATATACATGAATATATATGTTCATGGTTCTTTGAACCATATGTTCAGGCTGAAGGCTTATTGCTTTGTGAATCTGTGTGATGCTTTCCTTGTGAACCCACTCATAAGGATGCTAAATAGATAAAGAGGGTTTGAGGTTTGAATAAGAAAACCTGATAATCAGCTGAAGAAAATAAGAGGATCTGAAAATATCTGGCCTTACCTAACCCCAGAATCAAGTGAATGTTCGAATGGAAGACCAAATCTCTTGTTGCTGGTGAGGAATCTGCTTACATTGTCTGATAGATGCTATATCTGAGTGGGAAGTAGCATCCTGTCTCCCTTCCACAGGTTTCCTATCTGGCCACTTTCCACACCCTGCCTTTCGCTCAAGTGCTCGTTAGACTACGTATTCCAATTTAAAGTATAACTTTTTAGAATATGGAAGAGCAGTCTTTCTCCTTTATAAACAAAGATGGAAATCAAATATCCAACATTCAAGGGTTACCAAGGAAAAATACTACTTTTAAAAATTTTTGCTTACAGTGTGTTTGTCATTAGGACAAGTAAGTCAAGCTACCTTCTGAAGTGTCTCTGACTTTTCACATCATTTTTTTGGTAGAAAAATAGTAATGTTTTATATAGATTATCTGCTGTATTTAGGCAAAAGTTCAGTTTGAATTAATAAGTATTAGATTTGACACTTTGATCTTTATTTTTATTGATTGTAGTCTGTAGTGGTTTTTGTTGCAAAGAGATGTTTCCTTGACGAGGGTGGAGACTACACTTACGTGGACATAATGACAAATGTTTACAGATTGTCCATAAGGATTGTGCTAGTTGAGTAAATCAGTGGCTGTAGATTCTCCTCAATGGCCATGATTTCATTAGCGCCTAGGTTTTCAGCACCAGACATGGTCTCCCTCCTGCTGAATGGATTTTTAGACTAGTAGAGAGCTGTTAACTACCTCTAAGGTATGTGTGCCATAATATTGCAACAGTGCGAAGCTGCTCCTTGATGTGGCTCCTCAGCATGATGGTTGAATAGAATTGTTGGTTGTTTTCCTCACTGGGAAGCTTGCACAGGACCTTCTGGTACCATGAAAGTGAATCCTCAGGGAGGGGTCATTTCCAGCTAAGGGGTCTCTGGGCTCTGTTTCTGAGGTACATGTTGTCTTCAGCAGTAGACAACTATCTTCCACCCCTAGGGTGTTATCAAGGGCAATATCAAAAGGTTGTATATTAACCCTGGCCAACAACTCAAAGAGGACTCTCAAGTCTCATATTGGGGTTTTGCCTGGTGGCCGTTGGCTCTTAGAGGAAGCACCATAAGCCCAGATGAGAAAAGCTTATTAAAACAAAATATGTGTATTTACACATGGGCTTTAGTATATTATAGATTCTATTTTTTGTTTGGTAAATAGTTAATAGTATGATTCCTTGTGGCTTTTTTTCAAAAAGTCTTAATGCTGTTTGACTTACCTCACCTCCTTCCTTCTTTTGTATTTAACTCCTTCTCCCTTCAATAAGGAGCTCATGTTTTCCCACTTTCTTTATCAGACAACTTGTACACTGCTATTCCTTTGCACCCACCTTATTGTGTATTTACCTCCCTCTTCTTCCATAAAGAGACTCACCGTTTCTCATTTTTACTATCAGATCACTTGTATCAAGGTGGGGGCTGGGTATAAGGGAAAAGAATACACTTTCTTAAAAGCTCTTAATAGCCAACTCTAACTCAAGAATAAAGACAAGGTCTCACAATATAACCCTGTTATATAACCATGCTGTTATATAACCAATATAACCAAGCTGACCTTGAACTCCTGGAGATCTGCCTACCTCTGCCTTCAGAATGCTGGGATTAAAAGCATGAGCCGCTATGCCCCAATGCCCCTCCACTCTCTAGCCATCATTCACTTGTCCAGGTTTCTTTTGTAGCCAAAATCTCTGGATTTTCCAATATACTGATCCATATATTTTACCTCTGGACCCCTATGATATTCCTGACAACTAAAATGCTCATTATCTTTCCACCCATTTCCACCTTTGAAAACTTAGTGCAAAACTGCTTCTTCCTGAAGCCAGCTCAATGTTCCTCTTTTCCCAAGTAGAGGCATCCACTCTGGTTTCCTTTACTTGCCTCATTGTCACACATTCCAGCGTGTGCCTGTCTGACTCCCCAAGTAATTGTCAAAATTCACATAGGCAAGGAGGTAACAGCTGTTTTTACACAACTCTCCAACTCTGCACTCCCTGGCTTGGCACCTGCTGCGGTGCCTTCAAGTCAGAAACATTGGCTGGGTAATGGGAAGAGCAGAAATCCGAAATGTGCAGAGCTTGCTCGGTCTTCATTTAGTAATCTTCATCTCAATCACCTGGTGACTCATTTCAACATGTCTTCATAGACGTTGAGAGACCCAAAGTAATGACTCCGAGCCATTAAAGGTAGTGGACACCAATACAACAGGACAGTTCTAGATGTATCCTGAATCTATGATTTTTCCATAAAAATAGAGGAACTTGGTCTTTGTCAACATTGATGGCTCTGTAGAACAGGGAAAGGGGTGACTGGGCTTTGAAGTCTAAAAACTCTGGGCTCTTTTCATAGTCTGATGTAAACAGAGGATTTTATGTCCTGCCCCTTCCTGCAGCCACTTCTAAATAATTGCTCAGAGACTTAATATTAATTACATACGGCTTGGTCTATAGTTCAGACTTATTATTAAGTAGCTCTTACATTTGAATTATCTTATTTCTATTAGTCTATATATTGCCATGACTTTTACCAGTCTGCTGGCATCTTATTTCCTGGGTGATTGTCTTGCATTTCTCTTGGCTCAACCCTTCTTTCTATTTTATTATTATTATTATTATTGTTATTATTATTATTATTATTGAACTCTACATTTTTTTCTGCTTTCCTCCCTATCTCTTCCCTCCCCTTCAACCATCTCCCAAGGTTCCCATGCTTCCAATTTACCCAGGAGATCTTGTTTTTTTCTACTTCCCATGAAGATTAGATCTATGTATGTCTCTGTATGTCTCTCTTAGGGTCCTCGTTATTGTCTAGCTTCTCTGGGATTGTGATTTGTGGGCTGGTTTTCTTTGCTTTCATTTTTCCTGTATTCAGTTTGACTTTCCTGCCTAGATATACTCTGGCTTGCTATAGACCAGAACAGCATTTTTTATCAAAGAATGAGAGCAACATATATTCAGGGTGTACAGAAGGGTTAGCCCACAGCAGACAGACTCCAAATAGGCTTTTTAATCCTAGAAGAGTTGCCTGCCTTTTTGAGTGTTCTACATTGTAAAGCAGGAATGATTGTACTTCCTGGGAATAATGAGAGATTTGAGCAAGAGCCCATCTTAAGCTGCAAGACCACTGATAAGCCTTCTCACACTTTCTCAAATTCACAGTGTAGTAATTGATAATAAATAATCTCTGCACTCCCCTAAACACTCAAGCATCACACACAGCTGTACTAACCCTGAAATCAAATGGAAGATTTACTCACCCATGTATTCCATGCCTGAGCCTTTAAAACCATGATCTTATTTAGGGCCCTTATCTGTACCTTATATAGTTAATAGGGAGCCTTCTCGGTCCTGGGGTGAGGCCAGGGTGGGATCCAGGGCATCTTCTGAAACTTCCCTATACTCTTTGCTTCATTGCTGAATAAAGCACCTCAGCATTGTTTGGATCTCATATAGAAACAGCTCTCTGAGACATTAGTCACAGTTATCACCCAGAAACTCCAGGGGCAAACTGTCAAGAAGCTGCAAGGATGCAAGAGTGCCCTTGCCCCAGCAGACTTAATCAGAGGGACTGTCTCTACATCACTGTAACACTGAAGCTAGAAGTCAATACCCCCTCTTCACTTTCCTTGATATATAAAATAAGGAACCCTATTTTTCTTGCTTAACATAATAATGATGTTTTTAATTTAAAAGCTTATAATTGTATATATTAACTGTACATGACAATATGTGACCTAAGTGTATTTTAACACAAGTATGCGTTGTGTGTTGGACACATTTTCCCTATTATGCCCCTGTGCCTTTCCCTTACTCCCCCTCCCCCTTTCCATAATCCTCTTTGTTCCCCTACATAGTCTAACTTCTATTGTCATGCCATCTATATATGATCTATTGACCTACTTAAAATCTCAGAACCACTTAATGTATCCAGTTGCATTTATTTTCTTGCAAACAACATAAATTTGTTCTTTTTATGGCTGAAAAATAATATATATATATATATATATATTTTTCTATACATCCTTCTGATGGTCAGCTAGGCTGTTTCTATAGCTTAGCTGTTGTGGACATCGTTGCAGTGCATGCTCAAGAATCTCTGTGATGTGTTGACTTGGAGTCCTTTTGGTAGGTACCCAGACTGGGCCCGGCCATACAGAGCTCCAAGGTAGCAAGACTGGCTTGTTGTCATCCCAGTAGTGTGGAAGAGATCCCTTTTGCCCAGATCCTTGCCCATGCCTGTCACTTGTTTTCTTAATGACTGTCATTTTGACACCAGTGAGATAGGGTATCAATGTGGTTTTAATTTGTATTTCCCCAGTCATTAGGAATATTGAGCACTGTTAAAAGTATTGATTGACTATTTGTGTTGTTCTTTCTTTTTTTTTCCTTTGAACTCCCAATTTATACAGTTAGCCTGACAAGTAAATGTATACATTACATTGGTGACTGGGTAGCTTATTTTCTTATTGCTTGGGTTTTTGAGTTCTCCATATATTCTACCTATGCTCTATTAGATGTAAAGCTAGAAAGTATTTTCCAAATCCTTCAGGCTTTCTCTCCACTCAGTCAATTATTTCCTTTGCTGTACAGAGCTTTTCAATTTTATAAAGAATTGCTTAACAATTATTGGCCTTATTTTCTAAGCAACTAGACTCCGTTCAGAAAGTCCTTTCCCATGTCTGTATCTTAAATACTTTTACCTGGTTTTTTTCCTCTAACAGTTTAAAGGTTTCCACTATTGCATTGAGGTCTTTGGCCCATATGTAGATGATATTTGTACAGGGCGAGAGATGTGGATCTAGTTTAATTCTTTTACATCTTTCTACATGTAGACAATTGTCCCAGAACCATTTACTGACAAAGCAGTGTTTTCTTCAATTTTTGGCATCTTTTTCAAATTCAAGTTTAAATTTATATAGGTTTGAGTCTGAGACGTCTATTCAATTACTTTTCTTTTCTTTTCTTTTCCTTTTCTGGCACCATTCTATTTTCCTTGCAGAATAACTTGAGATCAGGGATGCTGATACCTCTAATGGTACCATTTTTGCTCACAATCACTTTACAATCTGAGATATTTGTGTTTCCATACTAATTTTAATATTTTCTTCCTTTTTTGTTGATAATGACATCGGGATTTCGATGGAGATTGCATTGAATCTATAGACTTTTTTAACAATTCAAAAATTTTCATAATATTATTTATTCTAATCTATAATCAGGGAAACCTTTCCTTCCTCTGGTGCTTTCTTTGATCATTTAAAGTCTTCGTTATAAAGGTTGTTCTCTTCCTTGGTTAAACAGGAAGCAGAAATAACAAAAGAACCAGAAGGTCGTGAGAAGGGCCATGACGTGTTGATGACTACTGGGGGTAAGGGAGTCATGTTTTTCAGCGGTTTAGCTGCTGATCAGTGACATTTCTTCAGTCAATAAATTCTTACCCTTGTGCAGTCAAGGAACCCTAATTAAACTAAGTGGGTCGGGTCATGTAGACAGAGGCTGCTTGTTCGTTTCCCGGCCACCCGGACCCGAAATAATCACACTGATACTATATTAATTGCAGAACTGACTGGCCAATGACTCTAGCATATTCCTAGTTAGCTCTCACATCTTAAATTAACCCATTTCTTTTAATTTGTGTATTGCCACATGGTTGTGGCCTACCAGTAAGGTTCCATCCTGCGTCTGACGACTGTCTTCTGTGGCGGCTACATGGCTACTCCTTGACTCTACCTATCCTCTCCTCCTCTATCCGCTTGGAATTCCCACCTTGTCCTATTATGCACTGTAATACAGCTTCTTTATTAACCAATGGTATTCACAGCATACAGAGGGGAATCCCACATCAGGATCATACACAAAAAGGCAAAGTGAAGATAGGAAGGGACTTATTGGGAAGAAAAGACCCAGTAGGGAAGGGAGGGGTGCAAGAAGGAAATGGGGATGAAAAAGAATAAAAGTTGCTATATGAAAGTATGAAACTAATAAACAATAAAGAACTTTAGATCAAGTAACGTGGTGTCTCAAGGCTGCTCTGGTCACATGCTAAGAGTTTTGTAAGAGGCTTCTTCCCTTCCTCTGTAGTTACCAAAAGTAGAAATTCCCCATCTCTCTACTTCCCTTCCTTCCTTCCCCTGCCATCTCCTGTTGCCTCCCTTTCCTTCCCTATCCCTCCCCTTTTGCTCCCTCTTCCTTACTCTCTCTCTCTTTCCCTCTCCATGTCCCTTTCTCTTTCCCTCTCTTTCTCTCCCTCCCCTTTCCACCATCTCTCCGTTACTAAGAGTACAGTAAACATAAATGTTTTCTTTTGGCTTTTATTTTTATATCTCTTGAGCACCTGCCATGTGGGTGAGATGTTGTGTTGGGCCCTGCAGATGTTGAAATGGGCCTCAGCATGCAAAGGGCTCCATCCCGGGTGAAAGCTGGGCACATGAAGAAGGTAGGACATGGCCTGGAAGATTCACATGGAGAGAATGAGTTTGAGGCTTACAAGAATGGTCAAAAAATAAATCAGCACGCGGATATGGTGTCTGTCATACTGGACACATCAGAGGAGATTAATTTAAACAAGTATATAATTTCCAGGTTTTCCAGAATTCTTAGAAAAAGCCCAAGATAATTCAGTAAGGTTAATTGTAGTGGGCCACTTTCTAATCAGTCTTCCTGTCAGGGAGAGCCATGTTTTCAACTTAAGTACTGTCATTAATTCTGTTGCCCCTTATGCCAACAGACAGCAATGGACACTGGGTATGGCATTGGCATGCAGCATAGAGAAGACTACCGGATGGCACCATCACACTAAGGCCTTAGCACTGCCACAGGTTTTTATTTGATTTGATTTTTTGCACAATGGTGTTTTAGTTTCCTAAGAAGCATACCTTGTCCCCAGGTTCCCTGGACACCAAGACCAGTTGGAGAGCATCATCTTTGTTCGGGTTATTGCTGTGCCCTCTTAGCTACCCACCAGCCTATTGCCTTTGACCTAAGACACATGCCTGTTGTCCTCTGAACTTGAGCCAAAGGAGCCTGATTTTAGGCAGACACTGGGGTGGGGTTTCAGTGTCTACCCACGGAGGGTGGGTGGAGCTGGCTTGGAGTCCTTCTTTGTGGGAGCTTCTTCTAGAAGGTTCACTCTGACTCCAGCTCAAAGTGGGAGGTCATTCCACTGCTCCTTTCTCACCACGCTAACCACGGGCCTGCAGTGAAGAAAAGGAACTCATCAAACAATATACAAAAGTTAACAGTCACCCAATTCCTGAATGTCTGCTAATAAGTCAAGCCAAGGCCCATATCTCCCATGAGGCTTACTCTTGCTGTTGTTTCCATCTCAAATGTCTCCTTCCTTCATAAATGTTCACTGCTTCAACACAAAGACAGCCTTATCAGTGACCTAGGGTGGGCGTTACCCCCAACTCCAGCTTCAGATGCGATACAAGAGCAGGAAACGGACTTTTCCAGTGAATATGCCAGTCACTGAGCAGGACATGTTAGAACTGTCGGGGGGCAGTCCAGAGAAGGGACAGTGGGACTAGCACATGTATGCTGAGTCTGGGATACCAGTGGTGAGAAGCCGTGCGTGACATGACCTCTCCCCAAACCTCAAGTTGTGCCTGTCTGCCTCCTACAATCCAGCGGTCCTTGGAATTTTCATTGCTACCTTTCCTGGCAATGAGCTAACTCTTTACATTTGCAATGTATGTATACTTCAGAGGTGTGGTTAAATGCTCTAGAAATGAATGCAAGAGAACAGGAGAGAGATATAGAACCAGGAGAGGAGAAGGTAAATGACATGTGGATTGAGTTATCTGACAGTGGTTGCACCTGCTGTGCTGGAGGTTCTGTAGAACTGTTTATAATCTGCTTGGGACAGAATTTACAGAGGGGCCACTCACTCAGGGACGCCAGTGCGCAAACGCTGTCAGGGAGCAGAGGTTCAGGATATTGTCTGCCAGCCCTGCTTACTGACCTGGAGCCAGCTTTTTTGCTTTAGTACATTTGCCTTCTTCATCTAATGCAGTAGTGATGTCTGTAAGGGCTGTTGTAAAGACTGCATGAAGTGACATTTGAAAGGTAATTAGCATAGCGCATGGTACAAAGTCTTAATGAGGGCATCTAGGCATCTAGTAACAATAATTGGCTTTCTGTAAATTATTTTATCAAACAATAGCGAAACAGTTCATTTACTGCAGATTTGCAGACTTTGATTCTAATTGTAGAAAAGACACATAAGCCACAGGTGAAAGAGGAGTTATGGTGCTATCTCATTTTGCTTCCATAGGAGGCCTGGAAATTTACGCTGGAGAAGGCAAGACACATCCTCAAGAGGTCCACTACCATGGTAAGCAACCAGCTGGTAGCAGGTCAGCCTTTCTCTTGGTGTGCTCTCCTCTCACAGGCCCTGCTCTCGTATTCCAAAAGCCAGAGGATTCTCTGGACAAAGCCCAGCAATACTACAGTAACTTCTCAGTGAAATAGGAACATGAGCTCATTTCCTTTTTTTTTTTTTTTTTTTTGGTCTTGCACTTCACTATGTGGCAGGCAGTACCAGCCCAGGTACTCTGACATTTAGGGCTGTCTCCTTTGCAGGAGCTGTCATGTGCTTTGTGATATCAAACACCATCTCTGTCATTTACCCACTGCATGCCAGCAGCACTATCCATCACCTCCTACTGTATTATTGTCATGATGTCACCAAGCTGAGAACTCCTGCTCTCTGACAGACCATTCTAGAGAAAGCTGTGGTCTCCTCTCTTCCTCTTTGTAAAGCACCACCATATCAGGCAGTGTTTCACTTCGCTGAGCCTCTGTCTCCCAGCTGTGGGATTAGGACAACGTCAGTATCTTCTGCAAATGGACTCATAGATCGTCAAAGCACCTGCTTCCCTGCAGAGGACTTAGCACCCAAGAATGGGAAAACCGCCCCAACCACTGCTCAGCTCCATTTGCCCTCTTCATAATGACTCTTTCTCAACAGACAGAATGCTTAGCTCAAACCAGCCAGCTAAGGGTTTGACTTACACCCCTTTCTAAGGAATTGTTGGAATCCTGCCTCAGCAATTATACTTTCAATTTTTGTAAGTGGGGCAAGTCAGTCCCAGTTGAAAGGGAAGCTGGAAAGTAGGCTGAATGCTGGATGCATTCCACAGCAGGGAGGGTGCACAGTGACAGTGAGGATGCATTCCACAGTAGGGAGAATGCATGGTGACAGTGAAGATGCATTCCACAGCAGGAAGGGCGCACGGTGACAGTGAGGATGCATTCCACAGCAGGAAGGGCGCACGGTGACAGTGAGGATGCATTGCACAGCAGGGAGAGAGCACAGGCATTGTCATGGGCTCCTCCCCTCCAGCTTACCTCATCACTCACTCTCTGACAACTTGTCTCATAGTATTGATTTAGGAACAAAGGAACAAAGGGGAGGGAAATCACTCATGTCAAGGCTGACCAGACTCAGCAAGTAAAGGTCGTCCAAATGTATTTAAATAATAAACAAGCAGTTTTATTCTGTGTGCCCTATACAATATTTTCAGATGGCAACCTGAAGAGGTCCTGTGAGTTTTGATGAGCAAGGCTGACCCAAGTTAAGTGGTAGCAGAAGAGATATTTCTACAGAATTGGTTAATCCATCACCATGTCAGCTTCAGCACTCATTGCTTCATTCACAGAATAATTAAAGGTCAGTAGTGGCCAGTTCATCTAGTCGGGTGAATATGTTGAATAATAAGCAGAAAACCACGAAATCTCCATGACCAGCACCTTCAAAAATCTGAGCGGAATGGAGGACAATGCGATTGTCTTTTGTTCTTCTCAGTACAGATTTAGGACTTATTTTAGGGCATTGTTTATTTTACTGGCACAAACTGCCTTGGCACAACCTCAAAGGCTAATTAGGATTTTACAAATTTTTTTTTTAATTTTTGTCACCAGACTTGAAAACATAATTGGTGAGGCACGATTCCAATTTCAAAATAAAAAAAAAATCTATTGACTGTTCAACAATTAAGAAAGAAAACTTCCTTAAAGCTCCTCTCAATGTGTTTACTCCAGACTGAAATCATCAGGAAAAAAAAAAAACCAAAAAAAAAAAAAAAAAACCAACTGTCTTTGACAATCTGCTCAGGGAACTTGGCTGTAATCAATTCTGCCTGATGGCTAGTGTTAACTGCAGAAATATTTGCCAAGACTCGGTGAGCTCTTCCTCTCGGCCTTCTCCTATAAAAGTCTGGACTGGCAGGAGTGGGGAGAAGGCTTGGAGGTTAAGAGTATCTACTGCTTTTGCAGAGGACTGCAATGTAGTTCCCAGCATCCACATCAGATAATGTATAACCTCCTGTAACTCCAGCTCCGGTGAATCTGACAACCTCTTCTAGCCTCTGAGAGTATTGTACTCTCAAGGACATACACACACACACACACACACACACACACACACACACACGCAGAGAGAGAGAGAGAGAGAGAGAGAGAGAGAGAGAGAGAGAGAGAACTAAAAAATCAGAATTAATCTTTGATAAAAGAATTATCATTTTGCTGGGCGGTGGTGACGCACACCTTTAATCCCAGCACTTAGGTGGCAGAGGCAGAGGCAGAGGCAGACAGATCTCTGTGAGTTCAAGGCCACCCTGGTCTATAAGAGCTAGTTCCAGGACAGGCTCCATAGCTGCAGAGAAACCCTGTCTCAAAAAACAAAACAAACCAAAAAAAAAAAAAAAAAAAGGAATTATCTTTTTAAAAATATGAACTGCAGGAAAGTTATGTACTGTGGAAGGAATCAAAAGCTTCGAAAAGGTATGGATTTCAGGAAGGGTCAAGGAGGCTCCTTGGGAGATTTTTTGAGTATTTAGAAGAGAGCATATAAGCCAATTGTTTAGAATATCTGAAGTGTGGATATCTTACTTAATTCTCACCTCCACCTACACAAACTGGATAGTTTTTCTCCTCAGTCTCACATTAGAGATGAGAAGGCTAAGACTCAGTCACTTTCTTTATGTTGCTAATACATGGGCAATACATCACACAGATCCATCAACAGCTCTCTCCAAATCCACTGTGTTTACTGTGCAGACAACTCTCTGACCAGGCCTCCTCAGTGCTGAACCTGACAGAGAACCATTGTACTGGTGTCTGTGGATATGGAATTATGCTGGGGACAGCCTCTGCCTCTGTACACAAAACCCTAAACACAGGTCTACCTGGCAAATATAGTCACCTGAGAAGCGAACACATGCCTGTGTTCAAGTGTGTTCACATCCCAGCCCAGAACAATTAAATCCAGGTACTATAGTACACACAGAGTCAAAAAGCAATTGAATTGGAAATTTAATTTCAGATTTGCTGTGTATAGGAAAATGGTTCAATCCCCCACACACTTTGACCTTTCATTTACGTCTTTCATCCCATGTTCTTTATTCAAGACCCGTTTGCTGCTCTGCATCACTTCCCATCCGGTGAGGGAAGCTGGTAAGATTGCACTGTCGCCAGGGATTACCTAGACTCTACACCTTCCTTTCAGATGAGTTGGGATGCAGCCAAATTCAGAATTTTAAATCCATTTCTGCATTATTCACAGACCAGCTGTCTCTGTCTAGCAAAGTTCACACTGGAAGGTGGGGTCTGGCAGGTGCGCAGGCAAGGACTTCCGTGTGGCTTGCATGTCCATCTCCGCTTGTCTTTGCAAGTACACTGTCTGGAGTTGGAAAGGTGGCTTGGGAACAACTGTCTCTGTCCTTTTGTGTGACACAAAGATCAGAGGAGAATAACCCTGTCTGGACAGAGGAAGCAGAAAGACTCTGGACACGCCGCACGGGACGACTGCGTACTTCCTGACCTCCGTATCTGTGCAATGAATAGCAACGGCAGCTGCAGCCTTCCAGCTGGATTTTGACAATGAACAGTTGTGCAATTATAAAATTCCATTCTATTGTACCTCTTGTGTAGTAATTATAAGACTGTTCGTGTAATTTCATGTGTTGGTTATCATCGTTGTTGAACTCTACGGTGTCATTAGAATAATTAGACAGGCTTTCAGACTAAGGTAAATACTAAGAGAAGTAGCTCCAACGTGTGAATGCAGCTGATTTAAGTCTCAGAATGTGTCTGTGCTGGCAAACTGAAGCCGGTGCTTTGTATGAGGTCATGCTAACGTTGCTTTACTATGTGTCTACAGTTCTGACCTCAATCAGACCCCACGTCTTTGGCTTTAACCTACTAAAGCATCCCTTCTCCCACTGTCACTGCCCTGTACCTTCTGTCAAATCAGGGCATTTTTCTAATGGGTACAGTTTTGTTCCTCACCTCCAGCCAAGGATATAAGACACTTGGTACAGTCTAGAAACTGATTTGTGCTGCTTGCATCTAGCAAGTAGAGGCTGTCACACAGTATACAAGGTAGCTTAAGACTACAAAGCCCAAATGTGCATCTCCAATGAGATCTTCCCCTTCTTCTCCTCTAGGAAATCCTTCTCTAGCTATCCTTTGAAGATACAAATATAGTCCCCCATTTGACCCATTCAAGGATTCTCTACTGACCTCAGGGTAATGGGAAGATGAATCCTAAGCTGTCATAATATCTTGCTGCTTGCAAGGTTCATGTGATTCTGTAGATCCCAATGTTCCAGCAAGACTAAAATGTTTATCATCCCCTAATATGCCCAGCCTTTACATATGTCCACAGCATGTGCCAGCAGGCTCCCTGAGTCAGGATTGTGACTTCTTCACTCTGGTATGCACATTAAGGATCTCGTGGAAATACAGACTGTCTTGTGATATGTGGTGGGCAGGGCCATGTTTCTTGAGGCTCCTGGTGGCACTGGGAGTGGCACTGACACTATAACCATACCTTGAATAGTGCTGACTAGGAGCTAGAACAGTGTTTCTCAAGTATTAGTGGACAGCAGAATGACCCAAGAGATTGGGTATGAAAATGATATGAAAAACAAACAAGAAAGGACAGGTTGCCAGAATCCATCCTGTGGTACCCAATTAAGTACATCTAGTATGAAAATTTGCATCTCAGAAAAGTTATGTACTGCATCTTGAGTGAGAAAGCCTCCTGTATTTCTGCCTTACTCTCGACCGCCTTACTTTCTATCATCTTCTTTCTGACAAATGTCTGAGTTATCATCTTTCCCTACAGGGTTCCTAAATAGCCCTATTAGTGCCTATACTTTGGACTCCACAAGTAATGCTGAAAGCTGGGACGTCTTTCACATAGTGAGCTGAGGATATCCCTGTGCCTTAGACAGTGGGGTTGCTCCTCTAGTCCTAGGATGCTAGGAAAGTATCCCAGAGACCCACACAATACCTCCTTTATAGTCTGAAAATGTTGTCAGTTCTAGGCCAGGATGGAAATGCCATTAATGCCAAGTTAATGCCAAGTACACCTCATACACACACGAGGGATTCAGGGCTGGTCGAAAGCAACTGTGTCTCCCTATCAGCATCTCCTTAACTATTCAAGTAGGATAGAGTTGTTTTATTTGAAAACATTTTAAAGATTGTTTTCAAAGCATTCCAGAAGGAAATGTTTGAATAGCTGACCAAAGCAGGCAAGACGTAACTGGGAAAAGCACAGTGGGAGGGTGGCTATGAGGGTGGCTACTAGGGTGGAGCAGATGGCCGGGTGCCAATTCCAGGAACCAGCACAAGCCCCTATACAGGAGACAGAGTAAATGTGGGACATAGAGACAAGAGCAAGAAGTGCATCTGGGTAAACACAGTGGAACCGGATTTGGGTCCAGTCATCCAGACAACAGAGGGGTCTTTTGTGGGCATCATTCCTTGACTTAATCAACTCTTCTTGTTGTCTTATTTTTATCTCCCCAGAAATATCCTAGAAGTGGCTCCAAAATTTGTTCACTACCATTTTTGACCAAGCTCTGCCAGAAAATTGAATTGTATGTATACTATTTCTACTGTCAACATAGTTAGGACATCTCCTCGCTTGTCTTTGTGTTCTGCGGGCTAAACTAATGTTCATATTTAAAAGGCATCCTCCTGAAATTGATCATGTATCTTGCTCAAAATATGGCTTGTATAGAAACAAATAGACAAACTGACTTTGAACAAAACAATTTTTGGAAATGTATCACAGGCAACCTTAGCCCCAGTGAGCAGTGCCCAAGTGAGGGTTTCAGGCAATCATGGTTTAACACTTAGGGAAAGCCTCTCCTCGCCACGTAATGTAAGGATGAGGTTGGCTGCCACATTTTTACACAGCTTCTGGGGCTTTGTCTGACTTGGGTGGTGAGTGAATGGAGAAAAAGCAAGCACATAGAGAGATAGAAAGAAAGGCTGGGGTTTGGATAAACCCAGCTTTCTGATGGAGAAGCCTTAGGACCCCTGAAGCTCACTGTGTTTATTATATGGAGTTGAACAGAGAGGCAGGCTTATTGTACACACCTGAACAAAGAAGCGGGGTTATTACATCACTAAACAAGGAGGCAGGGTTTATGGCATACAGCTGGACCAAACAGGCAGGTTTAACTAATCTCTGTAGGAGCAGGGTTGGTAGGAAGTAGTCTTTGGGTAGTAACTATGAAGGAGGGGGAAGTGGTGGACATCTTCCGTGCACACTATCAGTATCTATACATGGCCAGAGGAATAAAGTCTTTACTATCTCTCTGAGCCTCACCCTGAGGAGAAGGCTTTGCCATTTTCCCATGGGTCTGAGTCTGTATGGTCCTTTACGTGGCTGTGCCCATGTCAGCAGCAGACATTAGCTCAGGAACCCTCTCACTCAGGGCTTCCTCCACTTCTCACCGTCAGCCCTGCTCATGGCTATAACCACAGAAAGACACTGCCCAAGATTCTACACCACCAACCTCTATCCCCACCTTCGACCAGCACACACTCACATCAATGTAATTTCCAAGGCTGAGGGATGAAGTTCAATAATTGACCGTTAGCCCAGCAAGCACAGAGCACTTGGTTCAGTCCCCAGTGTTGTAAACAACATCAAAACTATTCCAGATCTTAGCTTCACCCTATGTCTGAGTTTAAGGTAAATATCATAGAATTAATATTACAAAGAGCAAGGCAAATGATGACTTATGAAGCAAAATAGTCCAGCTTTTTCCTTGCACTCTGTGTTAGTAAGAAGAGAGGACAGCTGTAATAAAACACACACACACACCCCTCTCTTTTCAAATCTTTAATGAGGTCCCATCCCTTTCAATAGTGCCACCACCTGGCAACCAAGACTTCTACACAGAAGCATCTAGGAAGGTTTTATCTTTAAAGCACAACTCCAGGCCTTAAAAAAAGTAACTCCCTAGGCCATTGAGGACCCAACCCCCTCACCCCTGGGTGTATTTAGTTCCGTGCAACCTTTATATTCCTTTTATTTTTTGTTTTGTTTTTGTTAATTTGTTCATTTTGAATCTTGTGTTGATTTAAAGAACTTGAGTCACGTAATGTCTTAGGACCTGTTTCCCCTCACCTAAAATCAAACTGTAAATTGAGTCCTTTTTCCCTCAGAGTCATCTGAGAACTTTAAAAAAAAAATCCAGATTCTTTGGCCTTAGACCTAGTAAAAGAGCACTACATTTCCCTAAACATTCTCTAGGTAAGTCTTGGGTAATTTGTCCTCAAATCTGACTCCTGGCTATCTCTGCCCAACGATTACTTGCATGTCAGGAGACAGAGCTAAAGCAATACATGCACAAGTGATGCTTTAATGATTTCGTGATGTGAGATATCCGTGTAGACCACAGCAGCATCTGCTCTGCCACCTATTTTCTCTTGCTTTCCTGTGGGAGCTCCCATGGCTTTATTCCATTCTGCCCCAGCCTGGCTGCCGTAGGAAGAGAGGGAGAGGCATAGGAATGCTCATAGGTACAATAGACAGGCTACGGGTATGCTCTGCAGAGCTACGTTCTTGTTGTTGCTGCTGCTGCTGCTGCTGTTGTGACACAATGGCACAATCTATACTCTCTCAGTCCTGAAAACTAGAAAGTCAAAACCAAAGACAGCAGGACTGTGCTCCTCTGACATATGCTCTGGATAGAATCATTCCTTGCCTCTTCCTGGATGCTGTGATACCCATCAATCCTTTCAGCTGCATCCCTCCAATCCTCACCTCCACTTTTTATTCAATCATTTCCTCCACCTCCCCTACCCCTGGGGAGGGTGGTTTTACTTCTTACAGCCTGCCAGTCATATTTGACGAAGGTCCATTTTAAGGACTGCAAATGAACCTAATTACATCTGCAAAGACCTGCCTGTATTAAGGCCAGGTTTACAACGACTGGGAGAGGAACATAATTTAAGTCATGTTAAAAGTTTTCCCGTGCTCCACCACCCACTATCTCTTGCGCTTCATGGCGACTACACTTGCTGAAGATCTCCAGGCTGCCAGTAAGATAGCTGGAGGAAGGAGGAGGCAGCGATGATTCTGACCCACATGCAGAGTCTCTGAAGAACCAAAGAGTTACAAACTTTTCCTAGCTCATCTGTCAACAGGAGCCCCGCAGCCAGTTGGCCTGAATCCCAGAAGCAGCAGCTTTGCCCTTTCTGTGGCTAGGGTTAGGTGCAGAGAGCCTCAGGTTATGAGGAGAAGGGACTGTCAGACATGAAAGAAGATGCTTCAAGGCTGAGGTGCAGCCAGCTCCCCAGGTGTCCAATCATTTCATCATGCCGGGTTTGAACTGATTTGGGAACCCCCTCTCTTTAATGGTACCATTGAAGTTTCAAATGATATCCAAGTGATAATACTTTAATTGAACCGTCTTTAAATTTTGAATTCAGGAGCATCTAGGACCATGGATTTTCTTGGCCCAACTTAAAAGAAAAATTATTCCTTTATGATAAAAGCAAAGCCAGCTTGTTTTATTCTTTTTTTTTTAAGTCACTGTGCTCCACTTATAATTTGTACCACACCATACATGTATGTGGTGATTTACGACTTACAGAACACACATAAGTACAGCCTTGCTTGCCCTTTATACCCACCTGTGGTGTAATAATCATCAAGATAACAAATTAGCTGGTGCTTTCTATGCATAGAGGACCATTGCGTACGCCGAGGCAGGCACTATTATTGTACCCTTTCAAACAGGTAACGTTACCCTCCAGTGACCACGGATCTGGTCGCCATAGACCAGCCTCTGCCCTCATTGACCCTCTAGACGCTCAGCCCTCTTCTTTACCTGAGCAAACAGGTTGTAAATGTCCTCTGCACTTGTTCCGAGCTCCATTTATTTGATCTGCTTGGATGCTCTTGATTCAAAATCCCACACAGTTTAGTTTCCAGGCACAGATTTGCCCTGCTGCATGACTGCAATCTTCTGCTGTCCTTTATCTGATTTCTCCCAGATGGAGGGGAAAGCGGGGCAGCCATTTTGAAGCAGGAAGAGTCTGGTAGTAAGGTGCGGAGGTGGCCTTCCTCTCAGAGTATCCATAACTTTGGTCTGATTTATGTTAGCTATCATGTCTGTGTTCCTGGCTACTCAGTCCCATAAGGAAGAGCAGAAGTTAACTCCTAATGACCATTGAATACCCAAGATTCTCACAGTGAGTGGTTAAAATAGATGTTTTCCTTAACATAGTGTGCAAAGGGTACAGAGACAATTTAGAGTTGTCTCAGCCACTGTTCCATTGCTGTGAAGAGTCTCCATGACCATGACAACTCTTATAAAGGAAAGCATTTAATTGGGGCTGGCTTATCATTCAGAGGTTTAGTCCATTGTCACATGGTGGGGGAGTGGTGGCATGTAGGCAGATTCAGTGCTGGAGAAGTTGAAAGTTCAACATCAGGGAATAGGCAGCAGTAAAAAAGAAAGACACTGGGTCTGTCTTGAGCATTTGAAACCCCGAAGCCCACCCCCCAGAGACACACTTCCTCTAACAAGATCACACCGCCCAATCTCTGCCAAGTACTGCCACTCCCTAATGACCAAACATTCAAATATATGAGCCTCTGGGGACCACTCCTGTTCAAATCACCACAGGAGTGCTGGGATTCAATTGTCTAGATCCAAGATGTAGTCTCCAATTTGCTGGGTACCATAGCATAAACCCATGTCTCCTACAAGTCCAGTTCAGTTATTCCACCTCCTGGAATGGCCCACGTTAAATACAGAGAAACTGGGTTGAATAGAGAGTGCATCGACTGGCTGAGTGCGTCTGACATTCTCATGAGCTACGCAGGCGCTGGGTTTTATTTTTGGATCAGCGACAGTCATGCAAACAGCCAGTATCTGAACATGTTTATTTTCACAGGCATTGTTTTTTTTCTTAGCTCACAGGGCATTTGTTTTCTTTCCTAGATCTATAAAGAAGGCTGTGCCATTCAAAGACGGCGATTCCGACAAATACAGTGTTTCCCCAGTGAGTACCACCGGGGAGGAATAGGCGTCTGCTCCATATGGTGTCTCATCTACACATTTCTCTCTATTAATAAGGCAAGACTGAACTTCATTTGATGAACATACATCAGTTCACAATTTTAAGGGCCTTTCGACTTCATAAAAAATATTAGCCATCAAAGCAAACCATAGACCCAGTTCTGTTTCCTCCTCCCTGACGTCATTCTCAACTGCAGGTCTCCATGGGGCTAGCATTACCAGGGTGTTGTCTATGATTCTGGAAATTCATAAATCTGCCTGAGCTTGCTTTTTCAAATGTGTGCATGGATTTGCTTTAGAGCTGTCAGGATGCCAGTGAGGTTTCTGGGGAAACAAGAAAGCAGCCTGTCCTGAACTCACCACAGGGTGAAAGACCACAAGGGAGAACATTGCCTGATAGAATTTTAATTCTTTATTGTTGTAAGCTCTTCAGTAATGTACAAAGGATTTACAGTTGTCATACATTATTTTTTGAATTATCCAATGAAAAGATTCATCACTGGCCAAATAGTTGAAATATTATATACCATGAGAAGACTGGCGGCTAACAAAACAACTTAGGAAGTTGGACAGTCCTGATGTTTCTAGGAGTATACATGGATACATATACAGACACAAACATACACACACACACGCACACACACACACACACACACACCTGTCACATTCATACATGTAAGGACACACACATATATGTACATGCATACATAAACTCATCCCCTAATACTGTCACATACAGGCTCACAGTCACTATCACCCATAAATATATATTCATTTATTTATACATACACTCCCACCTATTTCTAAGTTTGGTGTCATATCATATTTTACCTCACATAGCTTATCTTATATTAATCTTAATTTCCCTACTGATCTTCAATACTTGAGTTAAAAACTGCAGATGCCGATATCCCTTAGATTAGCCTTCACCGTGGTCGGTGTCAAAGCAGGACTAACCCCCTTCTGTGCGCACTCTTCAATTTCAGACATTGCGGGGCTACCACTGGCGAGGGAGAGACTGCAATGACCGCAACAAGACAGTGTACCCAGGCAGAAGGTAACTTTTATTGGAGGCGTGAGACACAAGGGCGTTCCCCAACTTGGGGAACCCTAGTTGCAGAGAGAAGGGTCCTGCATTTATTCATGGACACAGTTGTTCATCCAAACATGCTTGATCACAAACCTGATCCTTGCAAAGCACTTGGGGTAGAGTTAGGCACTAAACAAAACAAAGTTGCCCCTTCAATGGCATGACATTCTATTGAGAGAAGCTAGCTATACAGAAATGACCGTAGACATTGACACAACCCCCAAGGGAGTTCTCCCAGTAAGGTGGACCCAGGAGATGTTCCTGTACCCTTAGAGCAAGGAATGGACTCCAAATAACATGACACATATCCTGCTTGAGCCACGGCCTGATGGAAAGCAACCATAGCTCTGCCTTCAGAACCCAGCTGTGCCACCCTTTGTAGTCACGGGGTTGCAGTGCTGCAGCAGCAAGCTGCCAGGGGCTGCCCAGCTGGCAGGCAGCAGGTGCAGCTGCCCCTTACTGAAGAAAATGGACTGCAGGCTTACTACTTATGCACTCCATTCCACAACAACACAGGCCACAGGAACCCTCCGTCACTGGAAAGGCTGGCTTCCAGCCTAGGTTCCAGAAATGCTCCAAATCCAGACTGCAGATGCTAAGTGGCAGCTTTTGTATGTCACAGCACATATGGGGTGCTCTTCCTTGAAGAACACTGTTATCTTATGGTGGCATTTCCTGTGACACCCATTCGTGGAACTAGCATTCACTGAACATCCCGTATATGCCAAAGACTAAGGCTGATGCTTTCTTCATAGGCCAGACAACTGGGATGCCCATCAGGACACCAACTGTAATGGCATTTGGGTAAGCAATGAGTTAAAGTTGAATATCGTCTCTTACTTTCTGCATTCCCAGTGTGTATTTTGATGGGAAATCTAGGCCAATCACATTCTGCTTAAGGTGTGTCCCCCTGAGACATACAAAACAAATAAAAGATCAAAGTGCCTTGCCACTTCCTCTCTTTGGTTCCCGGCTGGTCTGGTGTTCGTGCGATCTCTGGTCGTGTAAGATTTTCCCCTTTTTATTAAAAGCTAAAACTTTGTATTGACTTGGCCTGGTTAATTATCGATCGCGCCCCCCCACAGTATTTTCTTAGGCCACACTGGAAAATGAGAACCCAGGAATCTTTCCCTGCTCCTTGAATGAGGATCAAGATTTTCCATCACATAGGAAGGTCATCAATGGCATTGTCAGAACTGAGGCTACCTTAAATAGCCGTTTTAAACTTTACCATGGTCTCCCCTAATTCCTTTATTCTTGTTTGAGCAGTGTGATGGAAGGGGAGTCGATGTCAGCGCCTTTACAGCACCCACACTGCTGTTGGGAGAGGCCAGAGGGTGTTGCCATTTTGTTATAGCCATTTGTTTTCTTTCATAAGCCTTTTCTGGTGCATAGAAATTACCCTACATGTACCACTCATACCCCAACGTTTCTGATTTGTGCTGGCCAAATTCTCTACACATAATGGGTTTATAGCTTTCAGGGAGAGAAAAGGAAAGAAAACAGGAAGCCACCCCATACTTACCCGTGGGAAACAATGGCTGCAGATTCATGTGTTATGGTCATCTTACATTTACATAATTTGAGGGTCCTTGTGGAGAACAAAGAAACCAACTTACAAACATAAATTCAAGTATGAAAGTAAATTAGAAATTATTATTTAGAAAAATGAAACAAATCCTAATGAATCATCAGAGTCTTGGAAAGTCTGGTCAATTTCTTTAGGGTCTTTTTTCTCACAAGCCTGAAGTACTTAAATAGAAATACTCACATCCTATCAATGACAGCATGGCTCTCTGTCCTACCTAGAATAGTTGTTCTCAACCTTCCTAATGCTGTAACCCTTTAATACGGTTCCTCATGCTGTGGAATTTTTTCCCCATAAAATTCTTTTATTACTACTTCATAACTGTAATTTTGATATTTTTACGAGTTATATTGTAAATATCTGATATACAGGATATCTGATACATGAGTCCCAAGAGGATCTCAACGCAAAAATTGAGAACAGCTGACCTAGAATGTTCTGGAGCTCCCAGCCATTCCCAGCCCCACCACAGGCAGGAGCTATGCAAACAAGGAGCCTTGAAGATAAAGAATCCTGACTTTGAAAGACATCATTGCTTCATTTTTCTGCGTAGGTCTTTTTCTCTCCCCAGGAAACCGGTAGCAATCTTTATGGTGTGCATCAGGATCTGTGGCTTCTGTATATAAACAAGACAGATAACTGTGTCAACCTCAAACATTTTACCCTCAGGCATGCTACCTCTTTAAGGGGAAGAAAAATCTGCATTAGAGCCTTAAGGTGTAGAGGACCCCAAGTTAGCTCGTTTTGTGATAAATTCAAGTTTGTTTGTCTTAGTTCAGGACAAAAGATTAATATGTGGGAATGCTTTCTTTATTCTATGGTCCCCACAAAGATGGTCCCCATACCATGTTTGTGACAGGATATGCCACCTCCATAAAGAAGTGACCGAGCAAAGACTAAAAGAAATCAACCACGAGCTCAGAAGGCAAAATGTGAAGCTCATCACCACTAACTAGAGAGACGCAGCCGCTTCATGTATTAACGCCTGTCCCTTTCTGCAGAGGAAGAATTACTCAGAACCACAAAGTCCAAATCAAGGAGTCTGCAGCCATCAAGGCCTGTGCTGCCATTTTTGTACAGTGTCGCCTGGCTCCATTGTTGACTGTGGTGTGACTAGGTGTCTGTGTGCTGAGGGGTGGCTCTGGTCGTTGGTTAATCACAGGAGTCACAAGAGCAAAGAAAGCGCAATGTTTCTGTTTCCTTCCTGACTTCCCAGCATAATGTTTCTCTGTGTATTTGGAGTCTTCAAGATCAGAAACAAGAACTTGCTGTTCCCTTCATGTTTATGGCCACCAAGCACTTTTGTCTTAAAATAACACTGATGTCACCAAGGGACAGGTGCTCTGCTGTCTCGCTTTGGTTTGGGGTTTGACTGTGATGACCTAGTCACACTCAGCACCAACTGCCCTTCTTGGGTTTCTTAATCCTGGGGTTGTTGACATGTGAGTTAGATACATCATCTTATAAACTGTAAGGCATTTGACAGCCTCCTATTCCTCTGTCCACAAGTTGTCAAGAGCATCCCCATTCACTGTGACAACCACAAGTATCTCCCTACTTCATCAGTTTCCCCTGGATTGAGTGTGGGATGAAAGGGTAAAATGGATGAAAACTGATGTTTCTGAAATGTCTGGATGCTTTGATTTCCAGCTTAGAAATTGTAGAACATACCCTTGACCTATGTCCCCAAGACTCAGTCAGCCCTCAGTGCTCCAAGGAGAGTCATTCCTGTCCCTGCTCCTCTTGTAAATGGTTGCCCCAGATTGTTCTGAGCGAGTGGGCCTCATTTCTTATTATCCTCCTGTTCTATCCTCAATTCCTCTCAAACCCAGCTCATTACATCGAGTATCACTAAGTTGGATTAGGGGCCCAAAAGGCTTCAAAGGGTTTTATCTATTGATTTGCCTTTGCATGTTAAATTCAGTTGGGAAGGATTTAGTGTTATGTGCCTCATAAATTTAAAACCACACTGCTAATCTCTTTATTCCTCTTCTAAAGGGTATTGATCCAAAAGATGGAATTCCATATGAGAAGAAATTCTGCGAAGGTACGAACTAAAAGTCAGTGTCCTACTACAGTGGTATGCTTCTTTTCTGGTTGAGTCAAACTGAAGAGAAAAGAATCACCTTTGTGAGGCAGAGTCTGAGGGTAAGAGTTGAAGTGCCCAGTTAGATTGGCTTTCTGAACTGATCAGAAAACGGCAGGCATGGAAGAGGCAAATCTGAAAGATGAAGAATGTAAGTTGTTTAATTGACTCTTTCACTCAGGGACTAGAATCCTTAATGATAACATTAGGGAAGAGTGCAGGGCAGATACCAGAGTAATCAAAAGCTGGGACTTTTCCAAATAATGAATGACACAGGAAGTAATACTTAATCATTTGCATGTCCTTTTCGACGTACATTAAAGTTAGCCTCCCGTCTCTGATGGTGACTATCTGGGTGACTTAAGAGAGAAGTCAACCTCCAGTTTGCAGATGCTTCCAGAAATAACTAAGCTAAAACTTCCTATTCTAAAAGCACAAATGCCTGGGTGTCTGGGTCACCAATGCTAAAATCCCACTCCGGGGGTAGACCAAAACTAAGGCATTGTCCCTGTTCTGCTAGCCAATGTTTCTCTGCTCCCTTGGAGATGATTTTGGCCTTGTACTCATTCAACAGGGCGTTCCTGGATAACCACTCAAATTTTATCCCCAAGGCCACCTTGATCAAAGCATCCTTGACAAAGGTCAACCTAAAGTCTAGGTGTCCGTAAGCTTCCAGAGCGGCAAAGGGGAGAGTAGGAAATGGGTAAGGCCTGCTGAAAAGCTACAAAAATTAGAAATGTTTGGTGAGTGACACAAAGAACAAATAAGTTTAGAACCAAGCCTGGCGGCACAGGCCTGCAATCTCATACACTCAAAGGTTGAGATAGGAGATTGAATATTCAAGTCTTGTTTGGGTTACAGGTGATTTCCGGCTGGCCTGAGCAAGTTAATGAGACCCCTTCTCAAAGTAAAATGTAAAAAGATGCTTGGGACTATAGCATAGTGGTAGAGCTTCTTGGCATGTGCTGAGTCTTAAGTTCAGTGCTTAGTACTACAATAAGAAAAGAAGAGAGAAAATTGTGAACAAATTTGAAGCGTGGGGAGTAGCTCTGTTTAGTGTGCATGAGGAACAATGTTCAATCTCCAGGACTGTAATAAAACAACAACAATAACAATAACAAATGCAGATTTAGATAAAACTCTAAGCCTTCTGGGCTAGTGATCCCAGGAAGGAAGGAAGACCCTTTAATCTCCACATCCTAGCATCCCACATCCTCTTAAATGTCCCAGACCTTCTTAGTCTCCATTCTTGTGGCCCAGAGGCAGTTTCCATAGAAGCCAAGGTTAGGGAACCACTACAGTAAGGCTGGGCCATCCTCTGGCTCACTCTGGTGCTTTGGCTTTGGTGAAAGAAGACTTCTCTGACTCTAGAGGGAGCATTTGATTTTTCCAGGCCCTTAAGTGGCTAGAGGGTGTACTCTCCAGTAAGTGATTTGTGTAGATGTGTCTCCAAATTTGATTAAGTGATTCTTACATCCAGACATGCAGGCTGCACAGACCTTCCTAGCTCCTTCTCTCTGTTAATCAGCCAGAATTGTCCATTTAGTGCCTTTGTGTATGTGGATTTAAAGACTTTAAAGAGACTATCATATCTTTAAACTATCAAAATTGCTCCATGAGGGCATTCACTCTTAAAGAGAATTGGTATATTCTCTAAAAAAGCCATTTCCAGAACCAAAATTTAGGGCATATTTCTGAACTCAGATCAAGTCTGCTTCCTGTGTTCATCCATCACTCATTCTGGATGCTGCACAGCAGCTGCTTTTACGCTGAGCCAGGAAGCACACCTGTGTTTGTGAAGCTTAGCTAGCAGTTCCAACGGCTGAGAAATTTCATTCAGCTCCTAAATGCTCCCCTCACACTCCCCAACACATGAAAAGTGGCGATGTATCACTGTTAGGACGGACTGTGCATTTGATACACACCAGGCTATCTGCTCAAATAGCTACTCACTCTGGAGGCTGCCCACGGCTAGGGTGTATAAATAATGTAAATAAATTGTGCTTCCTAGGTTCACAGCCCAGGGGAATCATTTTGCTGGGAGACTCAGCTGGGGCTCATTTTCACATCCCTCCTGAATGGCTGACGGCTTCGCAGATGTCTTCGGTAAGTAATTTGGGCAGTACTCATTCTGAATGCGCTGGCCTTAACGATTGTTCCCCGTGCTCTCAATGTGAAGCCAACTCTAAAGAGGTGCAAATTTCCCTTTGCAAGGGACATCCACTGCCATTTCAGTCCTAGGCAGATGCAGCCGTTTCTCCTCCTCACCTTCCCAGCCTCAGCCCAGCTCCTGTCAGAAAAGGTAAAGATGGCAGCCGAGAGTCAAGGTAGTGGCTGATGCGCGGAAGAAGCAGTCATGTGTTGCCTTCTCCTGGAAGTCAGTACCGCGGGGAGTATTTCCAGCATGCACGCTGTCTATAAGCATGGGGAGGCTGGGCAGAGCAGACTGCTGGGCTCCTGAGAGCCATTCTTCTGCTCCACAGGAGGACAGCGGGGGACAGAGAATGCCCTCCACCCCCACCCTGTCTGAAGCACAGAACAATCCTGAAAGGGTTTTTTGTTGTTGTTGTTGTTGTTGTTTTTTGAGTGAGGAAAAGAACAAAGACAGCTATCATAAATAATGAGAGCCTCACAGACAAGGAAGGGAGGAAGACACCAATAATCACTTACCCTACCAAACAAACACTGGGCATTGTGACAGGGGTTTTCATCTCTTAGGTGATCAGATCAGGAGTACAGGCAATCACCTGTGTCTGCAGGTTCCACATCCACAGAATCAGCCCACTGTAGACAGAAGCTGTGGGGCAGCTGTGCCGACAGCATTTGTAATGAACATGTGTCGGCCTTCGTGGGCCTCTGCAGATCTGTGTCTGTGAGACCTGCATAGGTCAAGGACCTGAAAGAACAGGACCGACTACAGTCTAATTGTGTAAACAATTTTTCTTAGCTTCAGTGTACTTTTACACACAAACAAAGAAAGCAATGATCCAAGAAAGGATGTTTGAGTTCAGAAAAATGTGTAAATAAATGCCAGCAAGCACCTACTAACAGAGCAGCCCTTCCCCAGAACTTTCTCAGAACAGAGCAATTTAAATACAACTGCCTGGCATGCAGTGCATCTTATACCCAGAAAAGCACACAAACAAGGCAGAAGGCCATATCCAGACTCAGGGGACAGTAAGAACAGCATTCAGCATATTCTTTCCAGTGATCAGGCTCTCCAGCTATCTTCTAACCTCCAACAAGAATGAGCATGTCCTATAAATTGAATATAAATGTTTAACACAGAAGGCATGAAATCACAACCAAGAGCAATGTAGGGAAGAAAATGAACTTGAGGCAAAGGCCCTCTACCTTGGTTTCCTGGAGCCTCTCCCATAGTCCCCCAAGGCATCATTCACTGTCCGTCACTCTTTTGATTGTGTTTCTGCAGATACACACAGAGTTTTTCTTGTTATTATTCCTTAAACAACACAGTGCATTAACTGGCGACATGGCACTCCTATTGTATTTGGCATTATAAGTAATCCAGGGGTATTTAAAAGCATCTGGGGGATGTGAATAGGTCATAGGTAAACACCGTTCCATTCTGTATAAGAGACTTTGGCATTCCAGGAGACTCTGGAACCATCCCTCACAAATCCCAAGGGACTACAGTGTGTTGTGAAAGAGAATGACAACTGTCTTTTCTCGAGTTCTCACACCTACCAGGCTATCAGAAGAGCCAATGTCTTCCCCAGTCAAACTGTGCAAACACCTAGGACTTAGGCCACAAAGAATGAGAGCAAGAGAGCAGGGCAGAGCAGTCTGAATGGCACACACCTAAACAAAGGGGGCTGTGCCATCTTCAGCTTCAGCTTCCTAAGGTGAGAGCTGTCATGAGAGAATGTGCTGGATTTCTGTACTGGAACCATCTGTGTAACTGTCAGGACAAGGACAAGGCAAAGTAATTAAAGTGCAAAACAGAAATGTGTATGGTAGTGCATGCCTATAATCTAATCACTTGGGGAGAGCATTAGTAATTAAAGGCTAGCCTTAGCTACATATTGAATTTGGAGGCAGCCTGGGCTACATGAAACATGTTTCTTTAAAAGTTTCATTAAAGATGCCGCGCTGGCTAGGCTTATGACAACACAAGCTAGAGTCATCTGGGAAGAAGAAACCTCAGTCCAAAAAAATGTCCATATGAGATTTACCTGTAGAAAAGTCTGTAGATCATCTCATTGATAGATGATTGATGTGGGAGGGCCCAGCTCTCTGTGGGCAGTAACATCCCTGAGTATGTGGTTCCCAAGGCATGGGAAGCCAGTCACTAAACAGCACTCCTTTGTGGCCTCTGCACCAGATTCTGCCTCCAGGTTTCTGTTTTGACTTCCCTGAATGGTGGACTGTAAACTGTAAGGTAAAGCAAATCTTTTTCTTCCCAAGTTGATTTTGGTTATAGTGCTTTATAACAGCAATAGAAACCCTACTAAGACAGAAATTGGTACCAGCTCACGTGGTATCGCTTTGACAGACCCGACCATGGGCTTTTGGGAGGATTATGGAAGAACTTTGGGCTAGAAAAGCCAGTGAGTGTTTAGAGCTTGGGAGAAAAGAGTGTTGAGAAAAAGGCAGACAATGTAGACATGGCTCGTGGCATTTCAGAGGAAAGTTTGAAAGTCCCTTAAAGATTTGTGACGGTTTAAATGAGAATGGTCCCTATAGGCTCAGATATTTGCATGCTTAATCCTATATACTTGCTGGTTTGGTGAATCATTTAGTAGGATTAGGAGGTGTGGTCTTGTTGGAGTAGGGTTTTGTTGGTGCAGGAGAAGATGTATTGCTGGGGGTAGGCTTTGAAGTTTCAAAAGACCATACTACCCACCTCCCCATGTCTGCTGCCTGTAAGTCAGGATGTAGCTCTCTACTACCTCTCCAGCAACCTGCCTGCCTGTCTGCATGTTGTCATGCTCTTCAAAATGATGATAATGAACTAACCGTCTGAATTGTAAGCCACCTCCCAATAAAATGCTTTCTTTTATAAGAGTTTCCTAGGTCTTGGTCTCTTCACAGCAGGAGAACAGTGACTAAGACAAGACTCTATCAGACCTTTCAGTATTTTGAATTAAATATCTGTAATGTTTAATAATCTGAAGAGTTGGTTGTAACAATTAAGAGACCAGTGAAGTAAACGTTTGTTTCACTGGGACAATTGATGCTAGTCAGTTGAAGATGAGAACTTATCTGTGATTAAACAGAGAAGAGCATCAGCGAGGATCATAAATCTGGATGTATTTCCCCAAAGACAGCACACAGAAGCTACAGTCCAGAAGGGACCAAGGCTGCATCCTGGCAGTTGCACTTGGTTATATAAGAGTTACCCAAGTGGTGCTTGTTTTGAAGACAGGAAGGAGTGATGGAGATCAGTTGAGGGTTAGCACTGTAGAGCAGGGCTGGAGTCAATGAAAAAAGGCTAGGAGAAGCTAGGGTTAAAGGTACAGTAGCAGGTAGAAGTAGAAGGCCCAGAATTGAAGGGGTCGTGGAGAAAGTCGAGACACAGTGCCATGCTGTAGAGTCCAGGTCCTGAAGAAAACCCAGAAAGGCCATTGCAAAATGCAGTCATGTTGTAGCAGGAATGTCAATGCTGTGGAACAGTGCCCTAGAACAGCAGCAGCCAATGAGCAGAGACAGCCTGAGTGTATAAAACAAGCTATATGTGATTCACATGGCGGTCTTGAGAAGAACCAACTATTCGGCACTTTGGAGGGATTATGAGTGGACTCCAGATATCAAACACTGAACTTTTATGTTGTTGAATTTAGTTTTGTTTTAGCTGATTATGACTTTTGTTTTGTTTTGTTTTTAATGTGAATCCACAGTTAAGAGACTTTAGATGCTTTAGAGAGACTTTGGATAATTAAAGAGATGGGACTTTTAAAATTTTTAACATTTTTCAGTTTGGGACTTCTAAATGTTAGAATGTTTTATATTGCGATGTTAATAGTAACATATCATTTGGGGGATAAAATGAAAAGGAAAGGTTTTAGTTGAAAGGTGATGTGTTATCACCAGTAATAAAAACTAAAATAACAGGAGATAGCCATCACTGGTCATTAATATCATTTAATACTCAACTCACCTGTAAAGAGACAAAGGCTAACAGATTGGATACGAAAACAGAATCAGTCCTTTTGCTGCATACAAGAAACACACCTCAACTTCAAAACAGACATCATCTCAGAGTAAAGGGTTGGGAAAAAATTTTTCTAATCACATGGACCTAAGAAACAAGCTGGTATAACTGTCCTAATGTCTAATAAAATAGACTTCAAACTGAAATCAATGAAAAGAAACAAAGAAGGACATTTCATATTAGTCACAGGAAAAACCCATCAAGAGAAAACCTCAATACTGAACGTCTATGCCGCAAATACAAGGGCACCCTCATATGTAAAAAAAAAAAACAAAAACAAACTTCTGAAGCTTAAATCACACATTAAACCTGACACACTAAGAGTGAGACTTCAACACTCCCCTCTCACCACTGGAGATGTCTGTCAGAGAGAAAATCAAAAGAGAAATAAGGGAACTAACAGATGTTATGACTCAAATGAACTTAACAGACGTTTATAGAACAAGTCATCCAAACATAAAATAATATACGTTCTTCTCAGCACCTCATGGAACCTTCTCAAAAATTGACCACATACAAGGTAACAAAGCAAACCTCAACAGACACAAAAAAAATTTGCAATAACCCCATGTATCTTATCAGATCACCATGGCTTAAAATTAGAATTCAACAGTAACACTAATTCCAGAGAGCCCACAAATACATGGAAATTAAACAGTGCTCACCTGAATCATCAATGGGTCAAGGAAGAAATTAAAGACTTCCTAAAATTCAATGAAAATGACCACGCAACATACCCAAATTTATGGGACACAATGAAAGCAGTGTTAAGAGGAAAGTCTAAAGGAGATCAAGGGGATACAAGTTGGAAAAGAAGAAGTCAAACTCTCACTGTTTGCTGATGATATGATAGTTTACATAAGTGATCCCAAAAATTCTACCAAGGAACTTCTACAACTCATAAACACTTTCAGTAGTGTAGCGGGATACAAGATTAACTCAAAAAAACCAAAAAACAAAAAACAAAAAACAGTAGCCCTCCCATATACAGATGAACAGATGATAAAAGGGCTAGGAAAGAAATCAGAGAAACAGCACACTTCACAATAGCCACAAATAGCATAAAATATGTGGGAGTAAATTTAACCAAACAAGTGGAAGACTTGTATGACAAGAACTTTAAATCTTTGAAGAAAGAAATTGAAGAAGACACCAGAAAGTGGAAAGATCTCCCATGTTCTTGGGTAGGCAGAATTAGCATAGTAAAAATGGCAATCTTAACAGATTCAAAGCAATGCCCATCAAAATCCCAGAAAAATTCTTCACAGACATCAAAAAACAGTACTCAACTTCTTATGGAAAAGCAAAAAACCCAGGATAGTCAAAACAATCCTGTATAATAAAAGAACTACTGGAGGCATCACAATCCTTGACTTCAATCTCTACTACAGAGCTACAGTACTGAAAACAGCCTGATATTGGCGTAAGAACAGACAGGAGGACCAATGGAACCTTAATAGAAGACCCAGATATTAATCCACACAACTTTGAACACCTGATTTTTGACAAAGAAGCAAAAAATATAAAATGGAAAAAAGAAAGCATATTGAACAAATGGTCCTGGCATAAATGAATATCAATATGAAGAAGAATAAAAATAGATCAATATCTATCGCCATGCACAAAACTCAAAACATAAAACTAACCCCATTGAACCTCATGGAAGAGAAAGTGGTAAGTACCCTTAAAGGCATTGACACTGGAGACCACTTCCTAAATATAACTCCAGTAGTACAGAAACTGAGAGAAACAATAAGTGGAACTTCCTGAAACTGAGAAACTTCTGTAAAGCAAAAGACAAGGCAAGAAGACAAAACAGCAGCCTACAGAACGGGAAAAGATTTTCATCAATCACACATCAGACAAAAGGCTGATCTCCAAAATATACAAGGAACTCAAGAAATTGGTCATCAAAATTTCAAATAATCCAATTAAAACATTGGGTACAGACCTAAACAGAGAACTCTCAACAGAAGAATCTAAATTGGCTGAAAAACACTAAGGAAATGCTCAACATCTTTAGCCAACAGAGAAATGCAAATCAAAGCAACTCTGAGATTCCATCTTATACCTGTAAGAATGGCCAAGATCAAAAACACTGATGACAACTTATGCTGGAGAGGATGTGGGGTAAAGGGAACACTACTGCATTGCTGGTGAGAGTATAGACTGGTACAGCCCCTTTGGATATCAGAATGGTGATTTCTCAGAAAATTAGGAAACAACTTACCTCAAGACCCAATAATACCACTTTTGGGTATATACCCTAAGTATGTTCAATCATACTACAAGGACATGTGCTCAACTATGATCATAGCAGCTTTGTTTGTCATAGCCAGAACCTGGAAACAACCTAAATGTCCCTCAACCAAAGAATGGATAAGGAAAATGTGGTACATTTACACAATGGAGTACTACACAGAAAAAAAAAAAATAATGACATCTTGAAATTTGTGGACAAATGGATGGATCTAGAAAACATCATATTGAGTGAGGTAACCCAGACCCAGAAAGACAAATATCATATGAACTCACTCACAAGTGGTTTTTTGACATAAAACAAAGAAAAACCAGCCTACAATTCACAATCCCAGAGAACCTAGACAACAAATAGGACCCTAGGTTTAAATTCTCTGCACAGATATTCTGTTCATCTTTATGTTGTAGAATACCATCTTTATACACAATAAAAAGGATATTGAACTATGGGTGAAACTGCCAAAATTCCATAATTATTTAATGACTCATCAGTGGAGGTTGCTTTGAGCTGCTCAGAGCAGAGAAATTAAAGTCAGACTCAAGATGATGGACAGATGTTCAGATGGTTCCCCAAAACAGAGCTACCAGAACAAACACCTCCTCAGACAGAAGGTACCCAGGGCAAGTGCAGATTCATCACCTCTGAAGTAACCTCTGTCATAACCAAAGACAGTCAGATCAAAAACTTTCTGGATTCTTTAGTACCCCTCAAAATTTTAATTAAACCAGGTACTTCCCTTGCTCGGGACTTGATATCCCATCCTACAGTAGTGAGTTGACTCCCAGGGGTCTTCATACTCTTGCACTGATACAGGATAAGTACTGGGGTTCAGGGGATGGAATTTGCCTTTCCTGTCTGCCAGATGCTAGCCCTACTAGCAAGAAGACAATTGTCACCATGCCAGATCCAAACTCTTACCTCCCTTGTACCTAGTTTCCCACAAGGGCCAGTGGGTAGCATCAGAACACAGGCTTCTCGCACTTATACTACCTGGTCACTACTTAGATGGAGGACATATCACCTGCAGAGAAGGAGTCAGATTGGGAAAATGAGTGACAGGGTAGAACAGAGCTAGGCAATGAAAACTAAACTGAATGCTAGGAGAAAGAAGGGTGGAGTTGGAGATAATCCATGGAGCTGCCACTGGAGACAGATAAGCTGAAACTTTGCTGGTAGGCCACAACCTCGTGGTGATGCATAGATTAATGGACATGGGTTAAATTAAGATGTAAGAGTTAGCCAATAAGAAGCTAGAGCTAATGGGTCAAACAGTGATTTAAATAATATAGTTTTCTGTGTGATTATTTTGGGACTGAGCCGCCAAGAACCAACAAGTGGCTTCTTACTACATCTATTCACAATAGCTTTGAAAATACTAACTTAGTTAGGTATAAATGTAGCCAAGATGGAAAACCTCAACAATGAAAACTTCAAGACCCTGAAGAATGAAGTTGAAAAACCTTCCTTTTTATGGATAGGCAGAATTAAAGTTGTGAGAACGGCTGTACTACCAAAAGCAACCTCATAATGAATGCAACCCCCATCAAAATTCCAAAGATGTTCTTCAAAGAACCAGGAAAAAAAACTTAAAATTTATATGGGCACATAAATTACATCAATTTTCAAAACAAAAGCCATAGTTTTCATAATACATAATCTCAAATTATGTCACAAAGCTATAGCAACACAAATAGCCTGCTACTGCCACAAAGACAGACATATGAACCAGAAAAATAGAATAGAGAACCCAGAAATAAATGCAGATAGTTAAAGTGACCTAACTTGTGGCCAAACCATCAAAAGCATACACTAGAGAAAAGGCAGCCACTCTTTAATAAAGAGTACTGGGAAAACTAAATTTCCATGTCCAGTAGACTGGAGCTAGGTCTATTATCTGTCATAGTGCATAAAATCAATGTAAGGGGCATCAAAAATATTAATATAAGATGTGAAGATTTAAAACTGCTAGGAGAAAACACTTCAAGATATAGACACAGGCAATGACTTTTTTGAACTGGATTCTAATAGCACAGAAATTAATATCAAGAACTATGAAATGGAATCACATGAAACTAAGGGGCTTCTTTATATCAAAGGAATCTATAGAGTGAAGAGACAGTCACAGAATGGGGAAAAAACTATGCCAACTATACATCTGCTGAGAGATTAATACTGGAGACATAAAGAACTACAAAAATAAAACATCTAAAAATAGTCATGCTATCAAAATGGATTAATGAACCAAATAGACAGTTTCCAGAAGAAGAAATAAAAATAACAGTGAATATTTTTAAAGTGCTCAGTATCCTTAGCCATTGAGGAAATGTGAATTGGCTTAAGATTCCATCTCACTAGAAATGTTAAAGAACTAATTTTTAAAAAAAGATTTCATATCTCTGTAGTCAGAGTGACTATTGTCAAGAAAACAGATGCTGGCAAGGATGTAGAGAAAAATGAATCTTTATTCACAGTCGGTGGGGATGTAAACTGATGTAGCCACCATGGAAATGAGTGTGGAGGTACCTCAAGAGTCTGAAAATAACACTACTATATGAATGTGCTCTCTTACTGTTTGGTACATACCTGAAGGATTCTAAGTCAACATACTTAGTGAAGCCAGGACAAGAAGAAATGAGGTATCGTAATTAGTTAGTTGATACTGAAAATAGATCTTGATCTTCCAGTTATCACAATAGCCACCAATCATTCCAAATTGCCAGGGACTTAAAACAACAGTGATTTCTTCTCACACAACCATTAGTTACCTGGAGTCACCTGTCTAGGTCTGACTCTTTTGGTTTCAGATCCAAGCTCCATATTAGACCCTGGTCAGCTCCATATGATGTTTGTCTTTCATAGATCGGTAGTCATTCTGTCCAGACTTCTTCTCAAAAGTACGGCAAAATGCAAGAAGACAGGGCAATATATACAAGCACACTTACTACAACACACCGTCCACCAAACCAGCCCTGAGCATAAGTCACATGATGGTGATTCAGCTCAAAGAAGAAGGAAGTGTATCTGCCTAAAATGGGAGACAGAAAGAAGTAAGGATTTACTTTGTTGCTTTTATGAATTACAAGCATTGAACTGGAGACATGACTCTACTGTTGAGAGCACAGGCTACTCTTCCAAAAGACCCTGGTTTTAGTCCCAGTCCACAAGGTGGTTCACAGCCACCTGTAACTCCGGCTTCCAGGGATTTGATGCCCTCTTCTGGTCTCTGAGGGCACTGAACACATCTGATGCACAGACATACAAGTGAGAAAAATACGTATATTCATAAAAAATTAAAATGAGTAAAGACTAATTTTTAATTATGAATGTCAAATGTGTATTGAATAAAAAGATAAAAATACAGAAATTACTAAGAACTTGCCTTTAAAAAAACTCCTTTATTCTGCCAGCTAGAGAAAATTATCCTAACATTTAAATATCAATACAGTTCTCAAATATTTTTAAATATTGCATCAGAAAAGAAGACATAGTGGCAATAGGACTAATTTTATGAAATCTCTCTCACCCCACGGCTTAGACTTTCCTTGGTACTTTCCCCCTCTTTTCCAGAGCATCCTCACTGCACAGCGATCTGGATCTATGCACATGTATGTGCTCAGTCACTGGACATTGCCAGGTTGTCAATTAGCACTCATTGTTGCCCTTCTCTGTGTTTCTATTTAGTCTGTAGCTGATTTTACTTTTATTGATGCTCCTCAGTGCCCTTTTCAGTGAGCACGCTCTGATGTGCTAAACCATTGACCCAGAACTGGATGTTGAGCTGCTTCACGGTTTGCTTTGGGACTATAATGAATTATGCTCCCTTTTTAAAAAACACTTCCTATTTTGAAGAATTATTATGTACAGAATCTCATCATTTATAAAAGGAGTCAGCCTGGGTATGAAAATTATGTCCAGTTGATATTCATGAAGTGTGTTGAGCTCAGCAGTCTTAGGCTTCTGTAGTTTGACTGTTAGTGATTGTGGCATGTGTAAACAATATAAACTACACCTCAAGCAATATTTCTAGAGTCATGCTAGGCAGGCCCAGCCTCGGAGCACAATCTGTGCACTGATCAAATCAACAAGCAGCATCGTTGAGCCTCCTATGCCCTAAGCCCTATGATGAGCCCTAAGGTCCTCACTGAGCTTGCTCATGAGAAAATGAGCAAAATTGCAATGGCAATTCCAGAGCAGTTCATCCTGGGAAGTGCACCTGCCCACACAATTAAGAGATGAAGGGAAGGCTTCACAGAGGAAGAAACACATATTTTTAAATGAAAGACTACATTGGGACAGTCATATATGCTCACAGAACTTGGAAGAAATGTCTCAGTGCTGGAAAGACCACATGAACAAAGGCTTTGAAGTAAGAAGTTTGATGAAGTTTAACTGAAACTCACAAAGCACAGATAGGAAAACCAAGCGTAGCTAGGAAGGTGTGTGGGAGCTGCACTGAGGAATTCATAGCTCATTCAGATGTCTTAAAGCTGAGAAATGCACTCATCAGATTTGAATTGCAGAAAATTCATTGTGATTTCAATTATTAGTAAACATTAGTTTGGATGTAAACTCAAGCAAGGAAAACTCAGTCTAGTGAGTTGTTAGAGTTGTAGCAAAGTATCACAAACTAGGAAAGTAAGCAAGGAATAAAAAGTAGAGAACTCAGATGCCATATAGAATCAGAGCAGGCATGCATTCTGATGACTGTGGCTAAGAGGTCACCATGTTAATCATTTTCCATCACTGTAACAAAATGCCTAAACTAATTAACTTTTGAAGAGAAAGGTTTTGGTTAGTTTCAGAGCTTCCAGTTCAAGATGGATTAACCTGGTGGCGTCAGGATTGCTTAGACAGCACAGTGAGACCATGTCACAGAGCAAAACTGTCTACTTCATGACCAGGAAGCAAGTCATCAGAGGTTCTCACAGTCCCCTGTAGGGGCATACTATCAGAGTCCTAGGGGCATCCTGTTAGTTCCTCTTCTCTAATAGTCTACTATCTTTCAACAGCACTCAGTTGAGGACCCAGCATTTAACACATAGATCTATAGGGAACATACACATACATGTGTGGCGTCTTCAGCAATAGGAGTCGTCTCTCAACTCCTGAGAGGCAACCAAGGCTACATCAACAGTCATCGACAGTTTATATTGTTTTGGGAGTCCCTTGGGCTGCCCTGACCCATCATTTGAATGGAGTTTTCTTATGCTTGGTACTGGGGGTTTTCTTAGTCTATGGTTCTTGTCAACCAAAGTGGTGTAATTTACTTTTATAAAGATACTTTAGATATAGCTAGATATAAATGTAGATGATATAGAGACAGAAATAGATATTCAGCCTTATAAGTATTAAGCATAATTTTAGGTAAATATAATATGATTCCTTGAAACTTTTATCAAACAACTTTGTGTTACTTTTCTCTTGTCCCTCCTTCTCTTGAAGCCATATACACACAAACAACAAAAAAGACTCAGCAAGTCATGTTTATGTTTGTGAATACATATATGAAAATATATGTCTATGTAACATTAATAATCAAAGAATGAAAGGCTATTAATTTGAAAGTGGGGAAGGGAAGCACAATGGCCCTCCGGGGGAAAAAATGGAGGTGAGAAATTGATGTAGTTCTATTTCAATTAAATATATATTTAAAACTAATAATACATTTTAAAATGTTTGATAAAAGGTGACAATTATATAAAGACTGTGTAAAATATTATTTAGTATTTTGCGATAGTGTAATCTCTATCACAACTATGCAGCTTTACTGTTATGTGAAAACAGCCACAGACAATATGTAAGTTAATTAATGTGGCTGTGGTCCAGAAAAATCTATCTCCAGAACAGGATGTGGACAGGATCTAGCCCATGGACTAAAATGTTCTGTCCAATAATAGCTTTCTATAAGAGGAATTGGTGAGCATACATGTTTAGGGCTATGAGAAAGCAAACCATTCTGTCCCGTCTGAGAGCACCCAGCATGCCTTGCCTTTGTTTTCCAATAGACAGAAAACATCCTGTCCCCATCTCTCCACTGGAAAGAATGTATCCACTGTGTGCTTTCCTGCATCCACCTCTCTACCCTGACCTGCTGCCCTCTGGTTAGGCAGCCCGCACCCCAGAGGCATGTTTATGGGAAATTAGGTTAGGGGATAGATAGGAAGATATTTGTAGGTCACTAAGGAGAGAGTGGCAAGTGTCACCCTTCTGGTTCCCAGCTTCATTCTTCTGAGGACCGTAGAATAGTTCTGCCTCTTCCTCCCTTGATAAACATCCGTGGCTTCTCTTCAGCATGTCTAGACCTTAGTGATCAGGTGCAAATCAAATTGCCTATCTTGGAAGGGCGACCTCTATTTAGAAAGGTTCCGAAGAAAGACAGAGACAATCAAAGAATGTGGATGCTATTGTGGTGGATTCTTTTGTTTTGTTTTGTTTTTCCTTTCAAAGTAAAAACAATAACAGCTTGGGTTATTTTATTAAAAAAGAAGGCAAGGTTGGAAGATCAAAGAGGCCAACAGTAGGCACTGCCTTCCTGCTTGCTCGCCCATCTGCTTGAATGTTATTTTCAAAATATTAAATGCTACCTCTTATTGAACCGGAATTGCATGATGGGCTGGGGAGGAAAGTGGAGGAAGAGATTCTGAAAACATCAATTTCTCAAACGTTTGTTCAGCTTGTGAAACTGTTGCTTGTCCTGTTATAACATCTTAGCGTGACCCCTGACAGCTGTTTTCTGTAGGGCAAGGAGCACAGATTGAATTTCATGTTGTGTGAAGGGCAAAAAAAATCCTTAATCTGTTTGCAGAAAATGCATATTGACCTGAGAGCAGGCAGCTCGGTATTTAAGCCCCGTGTGCTTCATTCCTCTTTGAGATGATTCTGTCTGTCAGCTCGGCGACTCTTTATTAGCCCACAAACAGCACAGACAGGAAGGGCCAGGGCTCCTACCTCACTCCCTCACTCCCCTTGCTTCCCATATTCTGGATTTATCAGGCACTTAAAAAGCTTCCACGATGCATAAAAGCAGATTTTCATGGTGCCCATAAAATATGGAAATTCAATATGAGATGACTTCATGTCCACTCCTTTAATATCTGAGCATTCTGAATACTTTTTAAATTATTTTTTTTAGGATGAGAAAAAACTGTTGTGTGATAAAAAAAAAACTGAAGAAAATTACATTTCCTGCTTGTCTGACATCTTGCAGGGCAGCAGAAGAGAGATGCTAAATGGTGAGAAGTAATTCTTCAATTCTAGTTACCACTCATTTATTCTGTCAGAGAAAGACAATTGTGTTAGCCATGGAGAGTTCCTTTCTCTAGCAGCCATCAGATCACAAGATAAAAAGTCTTCTTCTGCTCCCTTGCCCTATTCTGGAATGAGGGTGACCTGGCCTGTTTCTGGCTTTTATGTCCTTCTCACTGTGCTCAGGGGGAGTAAGTCAGTGGTTCTTTTCTTTCTAAAATGGATGAAAATCTAGACTCATCATTTCAGCCACTACTGCCTTCTGAGAGAATTAAAATGCCAAGTACCCATGGTTATGAAAATCTTCAAGATGGAATTATTTAAAAACTTGTCTTAGTTAGGGTTTCTCTTGTTGTGAAGAGATACCATGACCATGGCAACTCTTATAAAGGGAAACATTTAATTGGGATGTTTCTCTTATAGTTCAGAGGTTCAGTCCATTATCACCACGGTGGGACATGACTGTGTGCAGGCAAGCATGATGCTAGAAAAGTAACTGAGAGTCTTACATCTTGCAGGCAACAAGAAAAATGGTCTCAGTATCACACTGAGGGAAGCTTGAGCAAAAGAGACCTCAAAGCCCACCCCTACAGTGACACACTTCCTCCAACAGGTCTACACCTATCTCAACAAGGCCACATCTCCTAATGGTACCACTCCTTTTGAGCATCATTTTCTTTCAAACGACCACAATCCCATACCTCTGAAAGAGCCCACATGCCTGCTCGCCCAACCAGTAGGTGGTGATTTTCACAGGAAATCAGTGTTCCAGGCCATTCCTGTGCTACCCAGTGAGCTACTAGGACAAGAGAACAGTTCCTTTTCCTCGGGTTGTTCATGTCCACACTTGGCTTCATTTCACTTCCAAATTAACCACTAAATGGATCTTATTTAATTACTGCATCTCAAGGAAAACTCCAAGAATCTCAAATCCATTGAGACATAGAAAGGGATTGAGGAGATGACTCTGCAGTTAAGAGCACTGTCTGCTCTTCCAGAGGACAGGTTCAATTCCCAATTCCCAGCACCCATATGGCAGCTCACATCTGCTTGTAACTCCAGTTCTAAGGGATCTAATACTTTCACACAGACATACATGCAGGCAAAACACCAATGCACATAAAATAAATAATAAGCAAATAGAGTAATTAAAAAATAATTTGGTATTTGAAAAAGTGTTTGACCTTCTTAGCCATCAAGGAAATAAAAGTAAAAACTGCTTTGAGAGTTCATGTTACCAAAAGCAGGATGTCTATCATCAAGAAAACCAATGACAAACGCTGCCAAGGATGAGGATAAACAGGACAGAAAACTGGTACAGGCATTGTGAGAGTTGATGTGGAGGTTCCCCAAACAGTTAACGGAACTACAATATAACTCCCACATGACTATAGCACCTGTTTTCTCAGCCCCCTGAGTTTGTGTCACCAAACTTGGTGAGAGCCTTGATAATTAAAAATTTTCCCAAAGCCTTCATCTAAAACTGTTGGCATTGGGTGTCAGATTTTAAATATGAATTTGGAGGGGACACCAAAAGTCATATCATAGCAGACATAAAAATGAGATAAAAAGCCCAGTGGTATATGTTTATATTATTATTAAAGTTAAAAATGTATCTTCCCAGCTAGATTTTTAAGCTCCCTGAGACTGGTTTTCACTCCTAGAGCTCCAGTCATTCCTACTTATCTATTTTTCTTCATCATTAATAATGAAATCATGGGCACATGTCTTCCCATTCACAGTCTGCACTCAGTTTCTATTGTAGCCTGGGGAGGCCATTGTATTAGGTTATGGACAATGGCAAGGGGTGGAGGCAGAGAGAAGCAAGATCTCCCAAGGGATGTGTGTGGCCTGACGTGGTCTTTTTGGTCAGTCTCAAAACCCAAAAATGACAGTGCTATACTAATGACCAAAATATCAAGGTTCCACCATCATAAGTGGGAGTAATTACCTTATAAAAGTGTAAGATGTTCTTTGCCCTTGTTCTTTTGCCAAGTCAGAACCTAGCAATGAAGAATCAGGGGTGAAACAGAGTGAACTCTCAGCAGACACAACATGGACTGCCATCAAACTGGACTTCCCAGACTTTCTCCAGAAGAAATTTCTGTTGTTTATAAGGTACCCAGTCTGAGGTATATTGTTATAGCAGCATCGTGAACTAAAATATGACCTAGAAGCTATCTGAGAGTTAGAAGGAGCTGATTGATTCAATATATAACTTAAGTTAGCAAACTCCAGGCCCTGGGCACAGTGTTGCCACTCACCAGTTGCTTAAAATTGGGTTTTACTTGAATATATTCATGTTTGTTCCTTTTTTTAAACTGTAGGGTTGCATTTACATTGTAATCAAACTGAGTAGCCACAGTGGAGACCAGATGATTATCTGAAGCTTACAGTACCCACTATCAGGTCTTTCTGAGAAAGGCTTGGCCACCTTTGCATATCGCTGGCATGTTAGGTACAATTAGATAAGCATGCACAAAGTGGGTGATAACATGGAAAAGGATGTGCAAAGGAAGAAAGTGGGAAGTCCAGATAGGACTCTAAGAGGAACTCAGGATTTAGTTAACTTCTGCTCCAGGAGCAGGCCAACAGAGATGGAGGAAGATTTGAGGACAAGGTTTAGTATTATGAAGGGGCAGTGTCAGCTCAGAGGACTGCAGGTGACCGAATAGGGTCAGAAAAGGGACAAAGAAGGTGCTAGGGGAATGAGAAAAACTATGTGGAATAACAACAGTGACCCATTGGCCAGCATTTATCAGACTTGGCCAATCACCATAGCCATTTGGTACACTTAAAATACAAGGTTCTAGGGTCTAATCATAAGCCTGCCCAATCAAGAGCTTCAGCTCCCACCAATAAAGAAGGTTGTGGTGAAAAATTAACCAAAACTAAGGATTTATGAAAAGCTCTTATGGAAACTCAGTATTTGATATGCTAATTTAAAAATATAATTTACAATAGGTAGTTTGAATGTAGGGACCCTACATGGGCAGACAGTGCTTCCTCAGAGGATATGGATCATCAAATAAAAACATCAATGGCAGGTGTTGGATAGCTCCCTACAAGGATGCCTCAAAATCCCCCAAAACAACACTTGCCATTGCCATTGCTCATGGTTGCCTATCATAACTAACTAGATGGTAAGTCCCAACTGTTGAAGGTACAACACACTTTGGATACAGGACATAGAAAAATCGACCTGAGCTTGACCTGAAATGTGTCTCCATGTTGGTTAGTTTTTATATTGCCAAAAGGTGCTCTAAAGGATACTGAAGGAGAAAAGTCATAAATGAACTTACCCAACAGTGGACCCTGCATACTACTTGCTGGCAAAATATGCACTTGGTGTGATAATGGTACAATTATTGTGGGATAACCAATCCCTTTATGACTGCATTTAAGGCCTGGTGCACAGGAGATAATTCACGCTAGATACTGTAAACAGGGTCAAAAGCCTTTGGCTTGGGAAGTCGTAGGCTCTGGGGATATGGGGAGAAACATACTACTTGTTGTTTTGCTGAAGAGACATGCCAACCTGCCTTCTAAATACTTATGTTTGTACTGAAATATTAGTGATGTTCTCACCCTTGGACAGAAAAACTTCTTTTGTAGTGGGGGACAGTCAATGCAGAACCAAAACTGGCCAAAGTCTAAAAATAAGTGACAGTTGAATGCTCAGCCATAAATAGGCTGACTATACCAACCCCTGTAAGGCTTAGGAAACATTGTGTGAAAGGAGACAGAGAGAACATAAAGGCTGGAGGATGAAAAAGAGTGTGGTGAAATGCTGTCTTGGAGACACAGGACGGCTGTTGAATGAGCTTATTGCAGTTCTGCTTATTTGCACAAGGCCTGGGCAAGGTCAAACCCATCAAAAATCCCAGCATGGATAGAGAACAGGTTCACGAGGCTTCAGCCCTAGCAGAGGAACTATTGGCAATTGATTGCTGCTGAAAGAGAAGCAGTCATTTTTCTTTAGGGGTATGTCCACTCAGGGGTTGAAAGTATGTCTGCAAGCAACACTAATTGGGCTCAATGAGTTTGTAAAAAGAAAAGGCATTTAATTGAAGAGGAACATGTTGGGACATCCAGAGGGAGTGGAGGAGGGCTAGTTTAGGTGAATATATGATCTAGAAAAAAATTATATATTATGAAATTGTCAAATAATAAATAAATATTTTTAAAATAAGCTCCTATAAGATTCTGGCACATAATGACTTAAAAGAGTAGGAGCAATAGGGAGGAGCAGGGCCCCTGGACAGGGGCTAGGCAATAACCAACGTTCATGAGGAGTGTGTGACTTAGTGTATTTTCTACTGTTGGCGAAAAAGATCACGGCCAAAATCAACCCAGGGAGGAAAGAGTTTGACTAGCATATCCCAGATCACAGTGCACTGAGGGAAGCCAATTCAGGAACTCAAGGTAAGAACCTAGAGGCAAGAATTAAAGCAGAACGCTGAAGGAATGCTGCTTACTAGCTTGCTCCACAAAGCTTGCTTGCCCAGGGCCACCTGCCTAGTGGTGGCACTACCCGCAGTGCTCTGGGCCCTCCCGTGTCAATTATTAATCAAGAAAATGATTCCAGACTGGTCTATAAGCAATCTGATGGAAGCATTTTCTCAAGTGAGATTCCTCTTCCCAGATACGTCTGGTTTACACTAAGTTGTCAAAAACCAACAACAGTGTGCAATGGTGTGTTATGCCAGCATATCACTACAAGGTAATAGAAGGGAATGAGAGCATTGCTTATGATCAGCCTGTTGGAAAGAGAGAAAGCCCAGCTCATGTGGACATGGTTTATAGGTGGGCCTAGTAAGACCTCTCTATCCTTACATCTCTAACTTGAATGAAAATTTGGACTTCATCTGGCATCAAATTCCAGATGCTATCTGGGGACCTGGGGAGGATTTTGATACCCCAGACAAAATAAGTGAAGCTGATTTAGAAATTACCATCCCTGTGACTGCAGAGTTGACTCACAGATTAAGAATACTTCTTATTCTTCTGGAGGACACCCCTTGGTGGCTCATGACCATCTATAACTTCAGTTCCAGCATATCTGATGTCCTCTTTGGATTTCTGCTGGCACCATGCACACACTCGTATACAGAAAATAATAAACCTAGGAAAAATTAGATAACCAAACTTTTACAAAGATCAAAAAATGAAAATTTACAATTAATAATTTTGTTTTTTTCCGGACCTTAAAGAATTTATTTTTCTAATTATGAAAAACACTGTCCACCATAAAAGAACTGAGTTCTGATTTTTTTCATAAAATTAGAAAATTTTTACACTCCTCTTTTCTTGTTTTTATGAATCTGGATAGAATTTTCCAATCAACCATAAAAAATAAAATGGAAAATAAAATAAAATACAAAACTGATGGAAGAGAAGGAGTTGGGCAGAGTCCAGTGGTACAGTGTTCTTACTTAGTGTAAAGCAGTTACATAAACTGATCCTTAACCTCATTAATTGGACAAATAAATGGGTTAGAGTTTAAATGATAAGTAGTAGGAAAGGGAAAAGAGATGATTCAAGAATTTGACAGGGTAAAAAAGCAATTAGGCAAAATATTGAAAGATTAAATGCTCCCCTCCATTCTATGTTCTTCTTATTTTTCATCAGATGATGTTTTTACTGCCCTCTCAAGTCATGGGGTCAGAAAGAAGACTCCACAGTTGAAGCTTTAATGGGTCCATGATAGATGACCCACAGTTGAAGTTTCTGTGGGCACCGTGATAGATGACCCACAGTTGGCGTTTTCGTGGGCACCGTGATAGATGACCCACAATTGACCGTTTCCGTGGGCACCGTGATAGATGACGCACACTTGGCGTTTTCGTGGGCACCATGATAGATGACGCACAGTTCAAGTTTTAATGAGCATCATGATGAATACAGCGTTGCTGTTGCTATCGGTCTGTTTACCTATAGCATGTTTTAAGCTAATAAATGTGAGGACCGTTTGTTGCAGTAGGTTTGTTGGTTTTCTTTGCACATAGTACAATGAGTGGTTTGCATCTGGCATTGCCAGTGCTTGAACTTACTTGTCCCTTCCCTCTTTGCACTCTCTCTCTAGCCATATAGGACTCCCTGTTTTCATCTGTTCCTTCTAGCCGTTGTAATAAACTGTCTTACACTGGATAATTTGTGCATAATAGCAGCTTATTATCCACAATTATGGACACTGAGAAGTCCCAGATGTATCGTGTCTGCTGAGAATTTGCTGTCTATTTCAAAGACAGGGCTTTTAGCTGCTTCTCAGTTGGTGAAAGAGGACAAAGAAGAATTTGGCAGCTTTTCTTATAAGGGCACTAATTCCATTCACAATGGTAGAGGTCCATTGACTCACTCACTTTCCAAATCCTAAGGGAATGGGGTCAGGGCAGGAAAGTGTGCAAGAAATTCAAGGGAGCTCTTTAAGTTGAATAATTTGATGCTTGTGTAAGAAGGGACATTTGGGTAGTGACGTGGATGGAGGACTTGAACTGAGCTGGCAATGTGGTGAGACTCAGGACCTGAAAGGCCTTTGACAAGAGAAGCAGCTCACATGCACCACCTGCAGCATGATGAAGGAACTGCAGGCCAGTGGAGCTGGGAAATCATGTTCCCAACCATCTTTTTGTTTCTGAGTCTTCAGCCTTGAGGAACCAATTCAACAGCTACTTCTTTATTTATAAACTAACAATTCCAGCTCTGTAATTTTCAGCAGTTCTATCCCTGGTAATTGAATATAAGTGGTCTGGTTAACTGATATTTTTCATATCCTTTTTTTTCTGATAATGGTTATCCGTATATACCTTCAAATGACATTGTACTGTTTGAAAGTAGTTCAGTTCTTAGCCAGTTATACATGGTAGGAAAGAGAATACTCTGTGAAAATTGAGGAGAACAAGCCAAATGCCATCAAAGCGCTTCTTTTGTAGTTGGAAGACTGAAGGAGTCGTGGTTGATGTCATTGTTCTTTCTCTCACTTAACAAAGCCCAGGGAGCCAATACCTGCTTATTGGTATGACAGCTTCAGTCATGGATCAGGGTGATTAGGGTTGGAGACTATGAAGATACATAGTATACATTTATGAATCTGTCAAAGAACAAGTAAAAATTACTCTTTAAAAACTAGTCCGGAATCCAAATTATTGTATTTTCTTAGTGGTTATCAAAAATTTAAAAACTGGTTTTCTCAATATATGAAATCACACAAAATAATGTTAAATTCAGTTACTACATACAGTAGTGTAAGCATGTCAGTTACGTCATAGAAATTCGGCCTTGTCATTGGAAAACCCAGAGGAAACTCCAAGCTATGTACTAGTTGGTTTGACCCTCCCTGAGCAATATGAGTTCTTTTGACTGGAAATTTTCTTGACAAATATGGTCTTTCCACATATGTGCATGTAAGATACATTTCAGAGAGTCTTGAGAACATGAATGAATGTTCAAGAGGAATAAGCAGGAGCTGATGAGGGAAATCTTTATTTTTGTTTCTCCTGCTGGAAATGCCTTTGGTGTAATGTTGAATGAATGTGGCTTTTAGTATTTAATATGATTTAAATGTTCTCCTTTTGTCAAGGATTTTCACATATTTGTTATTAATGGCTGTAGCTTTATATTTATGAAGTTTATTAAGAAAGATGAGGCAGAGTATGTGTGCATGCTGCTGTTGGACTACTTAAGCCATTTCTGCTATCTGACAAGAACTATGTCCCCAAAGCCTGGGACGATCCTCTTAGAGGTGTGGCCCATCCTAAGCACAAGCTTTGCACTGAATTGGTCTTTCAATCGGCTACCCTATTCCTCACTATGTCTTCAGATCTTTCCCAAAGCCCTGCTGTGTCAAACAGTACTGAACCCAACGAACTGCTAGCACTGGGTCTTCCCTGATGAGCTTCTTCCAGAAACAGTCAGGCTTTGCCAAAATACAAGTGAAATCTAAGACATTCAATGAGGGAATCACAGCTCTACATTATTTTGAAGTTATTCAAATCACCAGGATTAAATGTATACATCTGGTTGCCCAAGGCTTCCAGGTCTACAGCCTTGGAATGCAAACTCACTGGGGTCCCAATTGCAATTCAGCACCAGCTGCTGTCCACCACAGCTTTAATCCTAGTTAGTAGAGATGGTGCCAGAGCAGCTTAGGCTTCTGAGATATTAACAAGGATTTCAGAAACTACCCAAGTAAATGAGACCCAGTTAGTCCTCCAGAGAAATGAGCTGAAGGAATGAGCATTGAAGATCACAACTCCAAAGACTATTAACTGCCATGTCCCCACCTGTCCTATACTTCCCCCTAAGCATGTCCTCTTCCCCAATCACTTGACAGATTGGGGAAAACAGTGAACAGTGACTGCATAGAGTGTGGAGCTATGTGTCAAGGTTCTGTATTCAAATCATAGAGTGTGTGTTGCCCTTGTAGAGCTGGACATAGATCTGACTCTCAGAGGGAAGCCCTTCCCTTGCTGATATTTTTCAGAAAGCTCTTCTCCACTATTATTTTAAGACAGAGAACTAGACAGGTCTCCCCATGCTAACAGAGTTCTTGTCTCATTTCTTCTTATAGAAGAAAGCAGTCCCACTGGACCCCAAAATCTAGTTCCATCTGGGTTTCCAAATCAGAGTTACTTTACGGACAGAGAAAAGGGGGAGGGTTGAGGGTGGGGAAGAAGCACATCCTTCTCTTAACTTTCAACACATCTTACAGGGAACCAGCACATAAATTCTGCCGACATCTCACAAACCATCTGCTTACTCATACATCTGCTTAATATGGCTTATACGTTTTATCCATTCTATTTGCTTTCCTTGCCTTCGCTAGCAAACATGCATTGTAAGCAAAAAGATACAGAGGGAAAGCAGAACAGACAGAGGAAGACTTGCCTCACAGTGGTAGAAGAAACAGAGACCATAATGTAGAGTATATGAGCCCTAGTGGCAGAAGGGCTCAGAGCAGAGCATCTGAAGGGGAAGCACCAAGGATGACAAAGCTTCAGTCAGGGATTTCATGCTCTGCTAAGATAGTCTAGGAGCCTCTTTTCAAAGTGTCCATTTCTGTTCCTCTGAAGGAAGTAATTTACAATCAGAGCAGGTTTACCTCAGGAAGCTACCCTTCCTGACCAGACCCTTCCTCTTCCAGTCCCCTGTACCGGAAGCCACCTTGAGGTAAAAGTCAGCAAGGGGGAAAGATGCAAAACATGAAGGGAGGGATCATGGCCATACTTGAATACCTGTTAGTTAAGTGGCTAATTTTAACAAATCAATTGACATAGTAGAGGGCTTCCAAACACATCTATTTAGATATGCTCCTTCTAGAAATTAGGCCCCTAGAAGGATTTGTGCTAGGAGCCATTTTTTAAAGGAATAGTAAGCAATCATAGCTGGATACAATTTTCTTCCACAAGTTCATACCCGCCATAGAATGTGACTGAAATGAATATTCCTGGAAAAAACAGTCCAGGCCACAGGCTCTCGATATTCTGCAATAGCCACAAGCAGACATAAGTCTAATTTCTCTTGCTAGTGATGATATACTACAGGCTTGGTAAACTATAAAGAAGTTTACTTTAGCTTCCGACTCTGCAGGCTCAAGGTCTAGAGGTTACATGTAGTAACATCCCCTGTGGAACATCGCATGGTGACTGTGAACATATGTGTCTATGCCTCTACTTATAAAGACAACAGCATTCAATCATGGACTCCCACCCTAGTGGCCTTATCTAGCCCTAATTACCTCCTCAAAACTCTACCTCTATACATCATAATCTGGTTATGTTTGTTCTCTGAAGGCCTCACACTGGAGATTAAATTCTAATAGGGGTTTCAGAGCTTACATTCCTTATTCACACCACAGCAGGTTTGCAAATCTTCTGAGATGGTAGTAATAGAACCATCTTAGGTCCCTAGAAAATGACTATAAAATCCAACCCACTTTGGCAAAGGAAAAGTTTTATTTCTGCCTAGAGTGTGTGGCTATGCCAAATCAAGCAAACAAGCACACCCAGCATCAGGCCCACTGGACTTTTTTTCCCCTAATGCCGAGAAGTCCTGTGTCTCACTGTGGTGGTCAGAACTTGGCTTCACACTCTTACGTGATTAGCCAACTCAAAGAGGTGGCGCTCACAAGCCAAGAACAACTCTTGAGAATGGCTTGCAATCGTGAACACATGTTTTGATTCCAAAATGTGCTGACGCTGGAGGAGTTTGCTAAGTGGCTGCTGTGTCATTTGTATAGTGGAGTTTTGCCTTATTTAACCCTCTGGTGGAAAAGGCAGAACGTTTTGTTTCCAGTTCCTACAGTAGGCCATATTCAATATAGCTGCATATTTGTGTGTGTGTGTGTGTGTGTGTGTGTGTCTGCTTGTGTGTGTGTGTGTGTGGTGGGGGTAAGCCATAGTTTGATTCTCAGAAGTGCTTCAGACTCCCAAGGTCAAAGGCAACAACTTATTGACTAAGGACTTATTTTTTAGGACAATTACTTTTTAAGCAGTCAACCTTCTGATGCTCTCAATGTATGCTGAAAGATGTATGAAATTTCAAAATATTTCAGGATTGGAGATTTCTTGTCCCAAAGCATCCCTTTCAAATGTGTGAGACTCCACGTGTTCCTCTTGCTCCACAGGACTAATGGAAGGCCAGGATTCTGACTACTATGAACTCTCAGGTGATAGTCAAAGATGAGCCATCTTCTTTAGATACCAAGGCTCAAGAAGACAGATAGAGAAGCTGACTTATGCACTGTGGGTGTTCTTGGCACCAGCACAAAACAAACAACCATTTGATAATTATTACTTTGTCATTTTTTTTTCCCTTAGAAATCCTTCTTCAACTTGCCAGCAGCTCTGACTGACGAACTCGACTGGCCCCAACTTTCTGGTGTTACTGGATTTCTGGACTCCACTAGCAGGTATGTTTCCACACTTACACACTGTATGCACACTCACACACCACACACTCAACACATAGCAGCTTACCTGCATAAGGAGAGAATAGGAGATGGAGCTTGCTCCCACAGTGTTGAAATGAGAATCATTTTAAGTTGCTTTTAGACCATGAATGACATTAATGAAATGTGCCACTGACATGGTCCAGCCATTGCAACAGGGTATGGTCTACCCTGAAGAGGGAATGTTTCTAGTGGGGGCTACAATTTGCATCTGATGGAAAATACTCAAACACATCAGTGAATTTTTCTGATTGCACATTTGATCCAAGAAACTAACAGTAACAGAAAGAATAGATAAAATAAATTTGCAGGTCGTGGGGTCTGTTAATTATCCTGGTTTCAGTGCTCTGGATTTGGGCACTGATCATGACTCAGTAAGTCAGTGTGTTATGAGTGATCAATACTAACTGAGAACCTAAAGTGTGTATCCCAGGACACCTAGGAAGTTATGAATGTTTGCAAGCATTTCTATCAGATAGAAATCCCAAAATGTGAGAGGTAACATCTCTCCTAGCATGCCACTATTTATAATTAGCAATAAGCATGAGGAATATGGCAGATGAGTGCCTTCTTGGTATAAGTAGAAGAGAGAGAAGAGCAATGGCAGACATGACCACTCCTCTCCAGCTCTCCAGCAGAGAGCCAGAGAGCACCAGAAGTCAGTCCACTGTAATGATGAGAGGATAAGTTTGAATAGGCCTGGTTTCCAAAGTTGCAAACAGCAGAACACCCCAAAGCTTGCAATTTATAGTTTTAATGGATACTTTTTCATGCTTGACAAAGAGCATCACATTCCATAAATAATATTTTTATTACCTATACTTATTCACTTTAAAAATACCTATTTAATGCTTATCATAAATTAGATTCAGATACCATAGGAGTTTTGTGAACAAGATGTGTCCTTTCCTGCGGTCAATTACAACCAACAATATAGGTAAGACAAAGAGAATATAATGACAACACAAAGTAGATGTGCCAATGGCAGGTGTGGCACAGAGTCACTGGGCTCAGAGTGAAAATGCTCATGAAAGCTATCCATAGACTTTGTAAAATTTACAAATAATTAGTAAGCGGGGTTAGTAAGAAGTAACTGTTAGGATTAAACTGTGAAAATACCTTGGTGGTTTTAGGGCCAAAGAGTGCTGCAGAGATCACACCATGCAACAGATCTCACGCAAGGGGTTTATTGGAGGGAAGGAGTGAAAAGCTTTCCTGAAGCAGGGACAAGAGGGAGAGAGAGAGAGAGAGAGAGAGAGAGAGAGAGAGAGAGAGAGAGAGAGGCAAAGAGACTGAAAGACAGAACAAAAGAACAATAGCATGGTCTATGACAGAGGGGATCTTTTAATGAGTGTTTGTTAACTGATGATGACCAAGATGCTAGTGAGTCACTGAAGGTGGGCTGATGGAGTGCCTGATTTCTAAAAGAAAATATATGAACAAAATAAAAAATATGATAAAATTTATAATGAAAGGAAGGAAGGAAGGGAGAAAGAAAGAAAGAAAGAAAGAAAGAAAGAAAGAAGTTAAGAAAGAAAAGAAAGAGGCCACTGAATCCATTCTGTTGGCCATCTACTTCTAGGAATGCAGCCTCTCCATAAGAATGTAGTTAAGAATGTAGTTTCCCCAGTGAGACTTCCTAGAAGAATAACACATTTCCGTTTGCAAATGGTTATTAGATGGAGATGGATTTGGGGTTAGGGTTGGGTGTTTGTATCTATTTCCTCTTTCAGCTCTAGGACCCCATCTGGTATATATCCATGCAGGCCATGTGCATGCTTCTTTAGTTTCTGCGAGTTCATAAGAACTTTGATCATGTTGCTTTAGAAGGACATGTTTTCTTGGCTCCTCCATCCCCTTCGGCTCTTACACTCTTTCTGTCTCTTCTTCTATAGAATTTACTGAGCCCTGACAAGAGGAATTTGATGGAGACATTTTATTAGGGCTGAATGTTCCAAGGTTTCTCACTCTCTGAATAATGTCTGGCTGTGGGTCTCTATATTTGTTCCCATCTGCTGAATGAGGAAGCTTCTCTGGTGATGGCTGAATATAGTTAGGAGTCATTTTATTGTTACTTTTCGTTTGTTGTTGTGTTTTGGGTTTTTTAAGTGTATTTGGTTTTGTCTTAGGTCCATGAGCTATCTAGTCTCATGTTCTTGGTTACCAAAACTGTGTCACGTATGGATTCCATTTTGTGGCATGGGCCTTAAGTCAGCAGATATTGGTTGAGTGCTCGCACAAGTTTGTGCCATCGTTGCACTACTATACCTTACAGGCAGGACAACATTGTAGATCAAGCAGTTTGTGGCTGGTTTGGTGTTTATGTTTCTCCATTGATAGTGAGCAAAGTATCTTTCTGTACCACAGATGCTAGAATGTAGCAGTGAGAGCTCGATGTAGGCACTAGCTCTAATTCTCCAGGCTCAATGTGATCTTGCTGTCAGTTTCTGAAAATGAACCTATATCTTGGTAATGGCCTGTCTTGGTTGGGGATTCCCATAGGACCCCTTTGGCCAACAACCCACCTGGATATAACTCAGTCCTGGTACTGGAAGCTTCATTTGATGATAAGAGAAGAGCAACTGTGGCTCTGTCTCCTAGTTATTTGGCCATTTCAATTAGATTGCCTTTGTATGCGTATTTATTTTATGAAGGTTCTACTGTATTAGGTTTCCATGCTATCCCCTCAAATGGCCCTTAATTTTAGCTGCTTTTCTTTATATTCATTCCCTCCCTCATCTCCTTTTTCCTACTCTCTTCTGACTTAGTCCTCTCATTCCAATTCCCCATTCATCCATCCATTTAAAAATACACCTATTTCTCATCACTTAGGAGGCCAGTAAGTCCAAGATGAAGGTGCCAGCTTTAGTGGTGGGCCTTCTTATTGTGTCCTCATGTGATAAGGGCAGCATATGACAAGTCCCAGGCAGCCTCTTAGCTCAAGTCTCTCTTCCTCTTATAAAACCACTGATACCACCACAGAGGCTCCATTCTCATAACTTTATCCCACCTTAGTTTTCTCCCTGAAGCCCCTTCTCCAAGTACCATCAACAAATGAATTAAGTTTCCAGTCCATGAACTTTCTGAGAACACATTTAGTTCATAGCAACATTTCAAACCAGAAGTGGCTATCCAGTTGTGGCTTACGTGGAAGCTACTTCTGCTCTGGGCTAGTCTGTTAATGCAGCACCCTGAATTCTGTAACACTATCCGTAAAAACCTGTCTGCTTGTGCAGTTTGCTCGGTGTGACTCTACATGTTGTCTGTAAGGTTCTAAGGAGGTGGAAGGTGCACCACACAGCTGGCGATTCTCATGTTTAAACGTGTGCCTATGGGCACTGTGGGGCCTCTGCTATCTTTTCACCAGCTGTTTCTGTACACTACACCTGTGTTCCCTGCCTGCCACTCAGCTAGAATGATGAACAGGCTATCTAACTCCTATTTACGGAAAAGAAAATCTGGCATCTCAGTTGCAATGAAATCCATTAAAAAGAAGCACTGGGAGGTGACATTCTCTGTATCACTTCTCAATATCTCTGTATCACTCTTCATGAATGGCATTAGTATTAAATCATCTTATTATGCTATCATGTAAATTGCACATGCAGATAATCTGTGTGAGACTATTCTTCTCATTAAAAGAATGAAAGGGTTTACAGGAATACAAAATATCCAAAAGAGATTAACAAATGGTTGAGGTTCTCTTCTGATAGAAAGAGGAAAATGAAAAAAAAAAATGAGATCACTCACTTAACTAGAAATGTATGAGTTCCTGGCTGGAATTTTGTCATCTTGACACAAGCTGGAGTTATCTGAGAAGAGGGAATCTCAGTTGATAAAAATCTAATTGACAAAATGCCTCCATAAGATGGCCTATCAGCAAATCTGTAGGACATTTTCTTGATATGGCAAGATCTCAACCCACTGCGTGGGCACTGGGGTGTAGAGCCATTTCAGGGCAGATGCTTCTGAGTTGCATAAGAAAGCTGAGCAAGTCATCGGGGGAAATTCAGTAAGCAGCATTCTTCCATGGCCTCTGTCTCAATTCCTGCATCCAGGATCCTGCCTTGACTTCCTATCCTGGCTTCTGTCAATGGACTGTGACTCTTCCCTTCCCAAGCTCCATTAGGTCAGAGTTTAATCACAGCAATAGAAAGCAGACAGAAACACCGAGTCTGATACCTAACCACGAAAAAATTTAAAGAGCAAAAGTAGTATAGACCAGTGGGAGATAAGTTTTGAGCACATAGGACAGACCCGATGGAGTTCGCCTTTGGACTGGACCTTGGGAATGTGCCCCTGGCACCTGTGACCAGCCTTGCAGCACAAGTATTAACAATAATTTTTAGAAATATACCTCATACAAGTGCAAGCATGTAGTTCATAAGAGAAGCTGGCTTCTATCCTTCCTCTCTCTGTCAATCGCTTTACCCTCTCAGAATGCAGTCCCTCTGTCATAAACTGAAAACAAATGAAATCCCAGACATATCTTGAAATCCAAACATGACCCCTCACTTAAATGAATTTGTATTTGTTTTCTTGGTTTGTTTTGTTTTGTTTTATTTTGTTTTTTGTTTTTTGTTTTTTTCTGGCGAGGGGGTCAGGGTTTCTCTGTGTAACAGCCCTGGCTCTCCTACAACCTCACAGAGATCCGCCTGCCTCTGCCTCCCAAGTGCTGAGATTAAAGGCGTGCACTGCCTCTACCGGCACTTATATGAATTTTGAGTTCCTTTAATTGTGTTGCTGTTAATGATATCTGTCCTCTTGACCTTAGAATAATGTGGTTTTCTTTGTTCTCCATTGTGAGTCAAGAATGAGCTGGGAGAATAAAGCAGCTGTGGGAGGGGGCAGCTTGACTGTGGAAAGGAGAATTCAAAGGGTAAATGAAAAATATCTTTGCAAGATAAAAGAGTACTTTTTAAAAGAGAGATAAAAGTGTCCAGCTGACTTTCCAAAGCAGTTTTGTCCAATGATAACCATCCTATCTTTAGGATGAGAAACAGCACCAAAACATGTACTAGTAGGGTGTGGCTCTCATTTGAAAACAACATCAAAAATCTCAAACTCCCTCACAGTACAGTGCAAAGCCTCTTTCACTGTTAAAGGAAGCTCTATCTGTCTCACACCCAGGCTAGATATGCCCAGCCTCTTGGCCTCTTTTACATGATAAAGCCGAGTTGGGCTGAAGGTACCCCAGCATTTAAGTTTAGTGGTTCTAGGGAGATGGGATCCTGCTGTATGATGGGATTTTAACTACTTTTCTGATAATTCTGGAGAAGAGAGACTTCAGATTCTCCCCCACACATGTATTTATGTCTTAAGCAGCCTGTTCTTTAAGATAAGATGGAGATAATCTGAACCGTCTCAGACCCTTGTTGACAAAGGCAGGGCTTGTCAGTAGTAAAGGACAGGCTCCCACACAGTAAGTTCTGTACTGTTTGGTACTCAGTGCCTGTAAAAATGTCAACAAAAACACCCTCCTGTCATTACTGTCATGACTACTTTCATTGTTATACACCCTTCCTCCACAGCAAACCCCAAGCAGGAAAACAAGTGAATCCAAATTCTTATCAAAAGCATTCATTCTTTTTTATAACCCACTGAGTCCAATCAGTGCTGCCCATATGTGTGTGCATGGGTGTAATGTCAACCATGGAGCATGAGCAACCTGCCAATAGCCATATCCTGAAAGAAAAGTTGCTGCCTGTCCCACAACAGCCATTAGTAAGAGCTAATAGCTCCTCAGCTAGGGGTGAGTCCTAGTGCCCACCTCCCCAATCACTGTTGGAGTTTTAACTGGCTTGATCCCATGCAGATTTTATGTAGGTATCCCAGCTGCTGTGAGTTTGTGTGTGTGATAGCCCGGTCATGGCAGAGGGCGGCATTTCATGGCTCTCTTCCCCAGCCCTGCTTCTTAAGCTCTCTGCCCACTCTTCCATGATGCTTCCTAAGCCTTCGGTTGAGGGGTGTGAGAAAAAATTAAATATTTTTGAAAATATTAAAATGTTTTTTCTATTTATTTGTTAATGAAGTGCAAAAATAAACCTTGTTGTCGGAGGGTCCACTTGTTCATATCCGACTGCCCAGACTCCCTAAATAACCACACGGGAACTATATTAATTAAATCACTGCTTGGCCAATCACTTAAGCATATTGCTAGCTAACTCTTACATCTAGAATTAACCCAGCTCCATTATTTTATATTTTACAATGAGGATTGTGGCCTACCAGCAAGGTTTTACTATGTCTGTCTCTGGCAGTGGCTCCATGGCTTTTCTCTGACTCTGCCTTTTTTCTCCCATCATTCAGTGTTGTTTTCCCTGCCTCCTGCTATTCTGCTCTGTGCAGGACCAAGACATTTTCTTTATTAACCAATAGTATTCCCAGCATACAGCATGGAATCCCACATCAAAACCTAAAACTACAAATCATTTAAAAACATTAAAGTAATTTCATTAAATTTAGTATTTGTTGCTGTTTAATGTGAAAAGTTGGCTCCTATGTTTAAACACTTGGGCCCCAGCTGGTGGTACAGTTCCGTAAGGTCATGGAACCTTTAGAAGGTGAAGTTCCTGCTGGAGGAAGTGCGTCACAGAGAGCAGATGGAGGTTTATAGCCAGACCTCACTTTTTGTCCACTCTGCTTCCTGACTGCAGACTCAATGTGACCACACACATGTGCCCATGTCTTCCTATCATAATGGACCACAGGCTAAAATAAATCTTTCTTTTATTTCATTTCTTTCAACCACCTGAGCCTGTCAACCCAAAGGTGTGCTCTGCAAGGCAGGGCTAAATGACAGTCTTGGAAGCTGGGGGTGAGAGTGCAGGGGTGGAGGAGGGTAGCCTTCAGAGCTAGAAAAAAAAGGAGAGAGGGTAGGAGGTGTGAGTCTAGGAAGATAGACAGCTCAGGGTAAAGTGCCTGATGTGCCAATCAGAGGGCCAGAATCCAAATCCCAGTACCTGTGTAAAGAACAAGGTGTGGTGGTATATGCTTATAATTCCAGTTCTGGTGAAGGCAGTGACAGGCAGATTATGGAACCTCACTGGCCAGTCAACTGTAGTTGCTGTGTTTTTCTTTTTCTCTTTGATCTTTTGGGGATCTGCCACCCAGTTTCCAAATAAACACACACAGAAGCTTATTATTACTTATACATGTGCAGCCTTAGCTTGGCTTGTTTCTAGCCAGCTTTCCTTAACTTAAATTATCCCAACTTAAATTATTCCACCCACCCTTTGCCTCTGGGCTTTTTCCTTTTCTTCTGTGGATCTTACTTTCACTCTTACTCTGTGGATGGCTGTGTGGCTCGATGGCTGTCCCCTTCTTTTCTCACTACTTGATCTCTTTTGCTCCTTAATCTTTCAGGTTCCTTTTCCTCAATCTTCTTGCTTCCTCTATGTATTCTCTCTGCCAGTCCCTCCTAACCATTTTCCTGCCTCACTATTGGCGGTTTAGCTCTTTATTAGACCAATCAGGTGTTTTTGATAAGCAAAATAATGCAGCTTCAAAGAGTTAAACGAATGCAGCATAAAAGAATGCAATACATCCTTGCATCATTAAAACAAATGTTCCACAGCAAAAACAAGTGCATCACTCTTTAAAATAATACCCTACAATAGCCAGTTTAGCCTAATTGATGAGCCCTAGGTTCCAATGAGAGATCTTCTCTCAAAGCGCGCGCTCTCTCTCTCTCTCTCTCTTTCTCTCTCTCATAGAAGAAAGTTAGCTATAAAAAGTCACAAAAGTCAAAATTAAAAGAAAGCAGTTAGCAAAGTTACCATATTAAACTCAAGCTAGAGTGGTAAAAATAAAGTTCAGAGACTAGGTGTGATAGTGGACACCCTTAATCCTAGCACTGGGGAGGTGGAGGCAGAAGGATGGCACATCTAAGGCCATAGCAAGACTCTGTTACATCAAATGAGGTCAGTAGATCAGTATAAACGAATCGAACCAGAATGAATTCTCTAGTTTAAATGCTGTCCTCTGACTTAAATGTACTATATTGGATTAGAGACATGGAAAGTGCTTAGGAGAAAGTAGACAAAGCCATTGTTAAAAGTGGCACAATATGCCATTCAAGGACATTTTTCTTTTATCAGAGATGTCCCAGAATTTTAGAGTTAAAGGTTATCTATTCTCTCCATCCCATAAATATTAAAGGAAAGAACAATTGTGAAAAGTGGCACATCACTTGGGGAACCCAGTCACTTGGGGAAGCAAATTGGAGTACAAGGGTTTGCAGCCAGGATTGTTAACCTAATTTCATGGTTTTTAAAAAAGACAGGTAGGCACTAAGCATTAGTGGGCTTACTAACCTTATTAAATCTCTTATTCACAAATTGCAAGTTAAAATAAAAAATAAAAGCCCTGCTATTATTATGCTCCTATCTCTAAACAAATAATTAACTTCAGAGCTGGCCATTTGATTTGTGTGTGACTGATGGGAGTGTGACAGAAGCAGCAAGCAGTTTCTCAGCTGTGCCCCACGGTTGCTAGGGCCTTTTAGGGGACCCACAAGGCAAAATCTATTTTCACAATGGTCTTAGAGAGAATTTGCCTCTACCCTATAGCCATTGCGCCAGTCTATCAAGAGCAATAGAGCTAATGCTGGCAACATGAAACCCTTCACGAGCCAATTGCATTCGAAATCCACTGTCTTCTACATTTCTACCACTCCCTACTTAAAACACAAGGGGCTCGTCTTCCCTTAAAACTGCCACCCATGGGGCTGGCAATTTGGCTTGGTTGGTAAAGTGCTTGCTTAGCAATCACAAAGCCCTGGATTTGATCTCTTGTGCCATACAAACTGGGCATGGTGGCACACACCCGTAATTCCAGCACTCAGGATTGTGGCATCAAAGAGGACCAGAAGTTCAAAGTCCCTTTTGGCCTCACAACCATTTAAAGATCATCCTGGGAAACACGAGACCCTGTCACCAAAGCAAAGACAGAAGCACCTACCAAGTAGTAAAAATGTAATCGTATTTTATTACCTTTACCATTTAATTTGATAGAAATACAAATATGGGTGAGGACTTCTGCTGTATAATGAAGTATTAGCAGGATGTTGTTGTTTACATGTAGGTAGGCTGAGAGCTAAATTTGTTTTTCATAGAATCCTATTTATTTTGGAAAATGAATATAGATTGCTGGGTGTGTGGCATATGCCTTTAATCCTAGAACCCAAGAATCAGAGATATGTAAATCTCTATGTGTTCAAGGCCAGCCTGGTCTGCATAATGAATTACAGGACAGCCAGAGCTACATAAAGAAATCCTATCTCAAAAAAAAAGGAAAGAAAAAAGAAAAGTGACTATATAATAAAGTATATTATTTAGACTTTGTTATATGGCAAATATTTTATCTAAAATGAATTAAATGAGTAGGTCACTTCAAGGAAAATATCTAACATTATTAGCTGCAAATAATAAAATTCAGACTTCAAAGAAAAAACTTAATTACAGAAAATTTGTATTTCCTTCTATGAGCTTGACCAAGACCCACTCTTCATATTTTTCCTAATGAGATACACAATAATACTAAGAAATAAAATTACTCAAACTTCTATTATGAGATGTACTAATATTTAGAATATTCTTGCAACTCAGTGAGTCAATATTTTTTCCAAATTACCAAGGTAAAATGTCTAAAATTTTATCATGGATAAAAGATCCACTGAAAGTACAAGATATGCCAATACACTTTAATGTGACAAGGTACAAAAGATTCACTGATTACACGTTTCTCTTGACCAATCAGTAAGAAACTACCACTTGTTAAGTGTTGTTGTGAAATTTAAAACATTTATCTACAGTTATCTAAAATGTGTATTAAAACGTAACTCTATTTTTCAGCTACAAGTACAAGAGACCAGAGTTTCTCCATATATTTTTCCAAAACAACAGCCCATAATGACTTGGTGGTGGAAGTAATGAATCCAGGCTATATCCTAATAAGCTAGTCATGAAAGACATTTGCAAACATGAAACAAACAGAAGTTACACCAACACATAGGAATTCATTATTGCTATTTAAGCAGAATTAATAGGTAAATGTTCATTCAAATGTCTTCATAAATAATGACTAGTCTAATGCATACATACTAACAACTCTCTGCAGGGTCCTCAATAATTTTAAGAGTGAGTCTCATGTCAAAACTTGGACAACTCTGCTCTAAAGCAGCAAGGAGACAAGGAAACAGTGAGGACAGAGGTTGAGACCAGCCTCCCTTTGTGATCTAGGAGCAGGGGACTGAGAAGGGACAGCCCACCAGACTGGAAAGGGATAAAGAAAGGGCTTTACAAGGGTAAAGACAGTGCTTCTGAGGAAGTGACCATCATCCTAATGGTGTTACAGGAAGAGGAAGGCAAGGATGAGGAAGATCAGAGTGAGCATGATGGTGGGTGCTGAGAGCCACAGGGCCCCGCTATTGCAGCAGGGTGTGGTGGGAGGCCAGGCTGCTTGGAGAGTGGGGTCAGGAGGTGGTCAACTGAACACCGGTGCGTTGAATTTTGCTACAGAACAAAGTGAATGAGAACTGGACGGGAATCATAAATCAGGAATTTTTTTTAAACTAGAAATTCTGAAGCATTCTTGCAATGACAGCATGACCTGGAAAGAAGAAAGAACAAAGCTAGACATGGAACCCTAAGAAAGACAAGAAGAATCAGAATCCAGGCACACTGTGGCACCAGCTTTGGGCTGGAAGGGTCACCTGTAGAATCCATGGCTCCACCTGAAGGGAACATCTCTACCACATAGCACAAACCCTTGTACCTACAAAGACTTTCCCTAACTTCCACTTATTTGCAAATTTTTACTTCTCAATTATTCAAAATATGAATACATTCTGATTTGCAAAAAGTCACTGATAGTAAAAAAAAATAAAAGTCCCCCCTCATGTGTTCCAATTATACTTTTTCCCAGAAGAAAGTGCTGAGATCAGTTGGTATAGTGCAATTTCATCAATATGCTTTCCTATGGTGATATTTGTACTTAAATAAGTAAGTGTGCTGTGGCAATTTCCCCATAATGATATGTTGTGTATAATATACTAAAAGTTATGTTTTACTTTAATAATACTTTGAACCTCTTTTATCCTTTTTAATAGTACATAGTGTTTCATAACATGATTACTTCCTGTGGACATTCAACTTATTTTCAGAGTCTCATTTCCAATAATAATTCAGTGAACCCTCTGTACTGCCACTTCATACATGCACGCAAAGATTTCTATAGGGAAAATTGTCAAATCAGCATGTATGCATTATTAGTTTCATGAGCTTTCCAAATTGGGCTTTACCAATTAATATTCTCAGAGTTAATGAGAACGTGTTTCCCTACATTCTGACAATACAAAATATTGTCTACTTTTTTAGTTTTCTTCTGATCTAACATTTCACCGCTGTTCTAATTTTCAGTTTCCTGGTTACGAGGGAGCTTACGACATCTCCATAAACATCTGCCCAACTTTGGGCGTCACATCCACCGACTGAATAACTACCCCCGTTTGTTACTCCCTGCTGTGCACCAACCCGCACTGCTCAGCAATCTGCATCTCCAGGTCCCCTCCTCCTATTTGACTGGATGATTCTCATTGAGCTTCTACTGTGTGCTCAGTGTCACCTCACGTGATATGCCATAGCTGTTACCATCCACCCTGCACCCAGACGGAGCATCTCAAAGGCTGAAATCACAACCTCACACAACCTTCACACAACCATCACAGCCTTAACACCTGGCGCAGTATTCAGCATATAGTGGGTACTCAGCGAAAGAAATCCCAGCCTAGGGATAGAGAGATGGGTTAGTGGTTAATAGTGAGGCCAGCTTTTGTAGAGAACTTAAGTTTAGTTTCAGACCCAACATTAGGCAGCTCAGGGTGGTGGTCTTTAACTCCAACTCCAGGAGACCCAGTGCCCTCTTCTGGATTCTGAAGGTACTTTCCCTCACATGCTCCTACTTACATGCAGATATAAACACACACACATAATTGAAAGTAATTATAAAAACAAAGCTTAAAAAGAAATGTCAACCCAGTTTGTGACATCACTAAACAGCTGCAGAGTGTTTTACAGTCACAGAGCTCCTTCATGTATGTTTTCTCAGATGTCCAAATCAAGCCAGATTTGCGGGAATTAACATTTCAGGCAAAATGATAGGGCAAGGGTAGCGGAGCATAAACAGGCTGAATTGAATCTCCAGCTGCATAATGAGAGCCCTGCCCAAGTCAATCAGCATCGCTTTAACCTCTGGACTTCCATGTGTATCCTATAAGCAATGCTGTGATGTGGGATTCCCCTCTGTATGTTGTGGTTACCACTAATGAGTAAAGAAACTGCTTTGGACCTATAGCAGGGCAAAACCTAGCTAGGTGGAGAAAACTAAACTGAATGCTGGGAGAAAGGAGGGCAGAGTCAGAGTGAAGCCAGGTAGCCCCTCTGGAGACAGATGCTGGAACTTTACCCAGTAAGCCACTGCCACGTGGCAATACACAGATTAATGGAGATAGATGGGTTAAATTTATATGTAAGAGTTAGCCTATAAAAAGCTAGAGCTAATGGGCCAAGCAGTGATTCAATTAATACAGTTTCTGTGTGGTTACTTCGGATCTGGGCAGCCAGGACGAACAAGCAACCTCTTACAACAATGTTGTGCAAGAATTAGCAACATTCAGTCAACTATTAGATCACACAATCAGGATGAAAATAGTTACTAACAAATTGGAGGAAATTAGTTTAAAAGGCAATTACTAATTCAATAACCAAATATAAAATAATAAAGAAAAAGGCATACTAGTTAAGGGGTGAATCTGATCAATATCAGGCAGCTACAGTGATTGAGATAAATTAACATCCTCTAAACTCTCTAGCAGGATTCTCATAGTCAACAGGATATGAGAACTTTCAGGTCATTACAATGTTCATATACAAAATCTACCAATTTTCTTAAAAAACTATTCTATGAAACACTAAGTCTACAAGATGACAAAGGTTTTTACATGTATCTTAGTTAGGACTTTTATTGCTGTGAAGAGACACCATGACCATAGCATCATTTATACGGGAAAACATTTAATTTGGGAGGCTTACTGTTTCAGGGGTTTAATCTATTATCATGAGGGTGTGAAACATGATGGCACGCAGGTAAGCTTGGTGCTGGAGAAGGAGCCGAGGTTCTACATCTTGATCCACAGGCAGCAAAAAGTAAACAGAAAGTGAACATCGGACATAGCTTGAACATAGGAGATCTCAAAACCTGCCCCAACAGTGATTCACTTCTTCCCAACAATGCATACTTCCTAATAGCGCCACTCCCTTTAGGGGCCATTTTCTTTCAATTTACCACCACGTGTTTTTTTTTTTTTGTTGTTGTTGTTGTTGTTTGGTTGGTTTTTTGTTTTTCCCACATAAGTTCTTGCTATGTAGCCAGGACTGTCCCAGAACTTGCTACGTAGGCCATACTGGCCTTGAACTCATGAAGATCCACTTGCCCTGGCCTCCTGAATGCGGAGGTTAAAGGCATGCATTTTCCTTTTCAAGTAAGAATGAAAATTATCCACCCTTTTCTCCAAAATTTCCTAGTAGAAAAGCCACTCCCCATGATATGGCCAGTATTTTCTCCAAGTCCCGAGTTTTATTGTAATTAACTCCTCTGCCCTTGCCTTCTCATCAAACATCGCCCTTTATCTCTTCTTGAGCCTCTTCCTAGCCTTCGCTGTCATTTCTGGGACTTATTCCCCATAATTTAATTTAATATCATCTCAAATTTTCAATTTAAACTATTTGTGTTTCTGGCGGGAAGCACAATGATAAAATAAAAGAGACTACCTGTCTCTTGGAAGCTGCAGAGCTCCCACAGTCCCCATGAGAGCCAGTCCTCGGGCAGGAGGCTTCCAGTCAGTTTCAGCTCAATTCATCCAAGCCCTTTGTCCAAAGTGTGTGGTGTCTTCAGCAATAGGGTCTGCCTTCCAGTTCTGGGAAGTAACCACAGGCAATAACAATAGCCTGTGTTGTTATGGGAGACTCTTGTAGTCCTCTGAGCAATAACTCAGTGGGAGGTTTCACATGCCTGTGACTGGCAGGTTTGTTAGAATGCATAGCTTTTGATTTTGCCCAGCTGTTAAGCCTCCAAACTACATAATTATGAAAATTATAAAATCTCCGTAAATGGGAAATTTCAGATAGCCCCACCCTCTCATTAAAAAACTGTAAGTGATGATGGCTTCCAAGAGAGCGACAATTATTTCCTACAGGGATAAGCCATTATATAGGTTGTCCAGTCTCAAAGTGCTCAGTGATGAACATATGTACATACAAGCAATGCCAAATGGACTCAGAGTGTTATATATACATGTGTGTATATGCATATATATTTATACATAGTATTACATTATGTATTTTACATTATCATTTTTACATTATAATAATAATTAAAGATGGGATCATGAATTTGGGAGGGAGAGGCAGGGCCCACGGGAGCAGTTGAAGTAGGGAAGAGGCAAGAGTGATGTAGATGCAGTGCTCACACGTGAATTTCTCAGAAACAAAAATGTGATGCATAAAAAAGTTTACCAAGACCCAACAAATGACTATTGTTGGAAGTTTAGAACATCTGGTTCATCATGATGCCCTCTGATGAAAGCTCTTGCCCTGCTCTAAGTAGTTCCACTCAAGTCAATAGAAGATCATTTTTCATATATAAATCTATCCTATCTACATTATTCTTGAGCTCGTTTAGTTTGTTTTGCTTGGTTTTTTATTAAAATGTTTCATATCCAAAATATTTTAATCATATTCTCCCCACCTCCTTACTTACCCAACTTTTTATGTATTCTCTCTCTCAAAAAAAAATTGAGAAAGAAGCTGCAACAAAACAAAACAAACAAAAAAAACTCCACAAAACTGAAAATCAAAATTAACAGGCAAAAGTCCAAAAAGACAAAAATATTTCCAAAGCAAATCAAAGTGAAACAGAAAGTCCACAAACATACCACAGAGTTTGTTTAGTGTTGGTCAACTACTCCTGGGCATTGGAACTACCCTGGGCTGAGGTTGGTATACTGAGAAGAGTCATTGTAGTCTAACCTCATCATGGTTAGCGCCCTAGTATTCTTAAATTGTCTCATTAATGCAAATTCAACTCTCCCTGCATAGAGAAAAAACTCCCCCCTCAGCAATTTTAACTTGTAAGCACATCTTTCACACGTATCCTATACTGTCAAGATTCTTGGGGAATTCAATTCCTAGAATTTATGAGGGAATTTATTTATTGAAATGGCTATGGAAGAAGACGGTACCCCTAGTTATTAAAATACTCCCAGCACTTAGTGTAAGACTTTAATCCTAAAATTATGGATGCTGCTTTTAGACAAAAAATGTTAATGAATCTATCAATGATTGGCAAAAATATCTACATTCTTATAATGAACAGTTCAGATGACTCAATCTCTGAGACTTATAGCCACATTATTTACTCTCCATGAGCTGACATGCCATGAACAAAACAATATTTCGGTACATAAATTTCATTTTTAGAATTATTAAAAATATATTTATGACTAAATGTTGGTAACAATTACTTTCCTGAAGAAAATAAGCACTGTTTATTGACCGTGAAATTATTTTAGCATTGAACTCACATCTAATGTCCACTTCCCATATGTTTCCACAAAACAGAATAAAGCAGTCCAAGCAGAGGGCATTAACCACACAGTGTTCATTTGAGGCTTCTGGCTGAGCAAGCAGCTCGAAAACAAGTACGTTCTTCTCTCCCCGAGAAGCTTTACACCACGAACAGTAAATGAATTCATCCACAAGGGCAAAAAGAGAGGGGAGAATCAACAGCCATAGACTGTTGGCAGTCAGAAGGAAACACAACAAACAGGGGGCTGACTCAGAAGCCTTGCGTCCCAAGTTGGTGAGAGGGAATGTCAGCCAGCAACCTCGGTTTACACTGTAAAACTCCTCGGACTGGAGGATTATCTATACAGGGTGCCTGTAAAAAGGGAGGTGAAAGCGAAAAACAGCAATATTGGTGTTCAGGTGACTGAAAATGTAGCTTTTATAATCCCTTAACTCTACACAGGTGGGCAACTGTGCTAGCCGGGAGAAGACCGGAGCTTTGTCCTTCAGAGAGGCTATGGTCCAGGGCCTCTGGACCAGGGGAATTCTTCTCCACTCCACCCTGGTGTCTGCAGTCTAGCTATAATCTCATGACTACACGCCAGACAAACCTTCCCAAGCAATGTATGCAGGCCTTGAGGACAGACCCAAAGCCACTAAGAGCCAGCGTTCTAGTTTCATCTCTAGAGCTGTGATAAAGGACCCCAGCAACAAGGCACTTAGGGGAGAAAGGGTTTGCTGACAGTTCCAGGTTACTGTCCCCCACTGTGGGAAAAACGGGGTGACAAGAACTGGGAGAGGCTTGTTACTCCACACTTACAGTCAAGAGCAGAGAGAAACCATTGCCTGTGGGGCGGGCCTTGTTTGTTTTCTCTTAAAACAGTTTGAGACCTTCTGTCTAAAGAATAGTGCCACCCACAGTGGCTGAGGTGGCTGAGTCTTCCTATATCAGTTAATTAAGACAATAGCTCACAGATATATGCATTGACCAACCTAATACAGAGAGTTCCTCAGACCAAGCCAGTTCATCCTACAGCCAAAAACCAGACAGAGTCAGCACATTTGGCAGCCATTCCCAGTTGACCAGTATGCAGGAGGCTCCACTGTTCCAATAGAACTAAACAACCCAAGATCATCAGACATCTGACAAAACTTCAGACATGGAAGAAAAGAGAAAAGGGGAGGAAGAGTAAACGGCAAAGCCTTCTTTTATTTTTATATTTTGACATTTTAAAACTTTTATATCATGTGTGGGTATTTTGCCTGTATATATGTCTGTGTGCTGTCTAACAGCAGTGCATAGAGAGTCCAGAAAAGGGCATCAGATTCCCTGGAACCGGAATTACAAAAAGGTTGTAATGCTAACTATATGCATACTAGAAACTGAACCCAGGTACTCTAGAGAAACAAGCAGTAATTTTATATATCAAATATATCTGGTATTATATTTCTCACACCAGAACACCTTTTTAAATTAGCAATAGATTCTTTTCTCATACAATACATTCTGACCACAGTTTTCCCTCCCTCCATTCTTCCCAGCTAACCCCCTGCCTCCCCCTTCTCTAAGATCCACTCCCCATTTTGTTTGTTTCAAAAAGGACTTTACTAGCGTACTTAGAAAAATAACTACAATTAACATCTTCAGAAAGATAAGATGTTACAATACTAAAATGAGAACATATAAAATTAAATAACTATTCAGTGACCAAACTGTTTCTAAATTATGCTGGCAAACATTGTTTTATAGTAGGGTTGAAAGATGAAGTTAAGAATATTGTCCTTAAAAATGAAAAAAAATGCAAAGAAATAAAAATGGGGCAGAAAAAAAACTAGGGCAATTGGAAGAACAATTCAGATGAGCCATTATCTAAATGATAATTATAGGAGGGACAGAAGGAGATGGGAATATCATCTAGAAGTAGTTCAAGAATATATCTCAGACTGCAAACATGAATCTCTTGGTTGAAAGGTCGTTTTATGTCTGATATTGTAAATGTAAAGAAATACTCACAAAACATGATGTCCAAAAACTTCAAAACAGTTTGGATAAAGTGACATTCCAAGTTTCTAAATCTATGATTTCACTACCCTGTGTTTCTCTACCAGGTACAGTTTCTCTCAGGTTAAGCAGACATTAAAAGACCTTAGAGAGTTGTGGTTACCACCAAGTTATGTATGCCACTGTTTTTCCTTTAAAGTTATCATGTCATACTGGTCATTGTTGTGGCTCATATACATCATAGTTGGGTAGGAGTATTGGTTGATTCCCTTACTTGGAAGATTATAGGGCAATTTCTGGTACCACAAAAGCTGATATTCATGGAAGAGACTTTAAAGTCAGATCTGGCTCAGGTCATCTGGATCCCATGTCTGAAAAATATGTGTCTTCATCAATAAAGACTTACCTTTGCCCTCTGGGATATAACCAAAAGTTACAGTAATAGCCTACAATATTTTGGGAGTCTCTTGGACAACCTTGACATATAACTCAAAAGAGATCTTCTGCCTAGTGTTTGGGTTAGGGGGAGAATTGTCAGCCCTGGTGGATTATTTCATTTAACACACACACACACACACACACACACACACACACACACACACACACACTCTTCAGGTAGAAACAAATTTATATGTATTATATCTAATTCTAGGTGGATAGTAATATGACTTTTTTAGATATCCTTACTGTTATTTTATCCTCCTTCTGTATTCATCTCCCTCCCCTCCCCCAACTAAAGTACTGCCCCCATTTCCCCTAAATGCTCTTTCAAATCAGTTGTACCTTGCTATTTCCCTCCCTATCACTCTCCCAATACATAGTCCCCTTATACTTTTCGGGTGTCTGCAGTCACTCCAGGATGTATACTCCTTCGGATGGAAGAGAATAAATAATGTTTGTCTTTCTGGGCCTTGGTCACCTCACTCAATGTGCTTTTTTTTCTAGTTTCATCCATTTACCTAAAACTTTCAGTTTTCTTTACAAGTAAATAATATTTCATAGTGTTTATGTACCACATTTTTATTAACCATTCATCAACTGAAGGACATTTTAGTTGTTTCTACTTCTAAGTTTTCGTAAATAGAGCAGCAGCATAGCTGGGCAAGTATGTGTGGAATGAGATATCAAGTCCCCTAGGAATGTACTGAGGGGTTGATTAACTGGGTTATATAGTAGGTTTATTTGTAAGTTTTTGAAAGTTCTTCACATTGCTTTCCTGAGTGGGTGGACCAGTCTGCTGTCCATCACTTCACCCGCACCTTCTCTAGCACTTACTCTCTGTTGCTTGGTTGGTCTTTGTCATTCTGACTGATGTAAGATGACCTCTCAAAGTTGTTTTGATTTACATGTCCCTAATTGCTAAGAACAATGAAAAATTCAAAGATATTTCTTAGACATTTTTATGTCTTCTTTTCAAAACTCTGTGTTTGGATTCCAAGCCCATTTTTTGAGTAGGTCACTCTGGTTTGAGTTGTATTATTTGTTTGTTTGTTTTTTCCAATTTCATGTATATTTTTATTATTAATCCTCTGTTTAATGTGCAGCTCATAGCTTATCTCCAATTCTCTGGGTTTCTTTTTCTCTTGATTGTTACCTTGGTTGTCCTCAAGCTTTTTAGTTTTCAAAGTTTTCATTTGTCAATTCTTGGCCTCAATTTCTGAGTTAATGAGGTCTTATTCAGAAAGTCTTTTCCTATACCTGTCTCCTGAAGGGTATTGCCTATAATTTGTTTGGTTTTGTTTGTTTGCTTGCTTGTTTTTCAAGACAGGGTTTCTCTGTGTAGCTTTGGAGCCAGTCCTGGAACTCACTCTGTAAACCAGGTTGGCCTCTAACTCACAGAGATCCACCTGCCTCTGCCTTCCGTGTTCTGGGATCGAGGGCATGAGCCACCACCACCCGGCCTGCCTATATTTATCATTTGGTGGCTTCAATGTTTCAGTTTTCTCATTTAAGATTTTGATCTATTTGGTGTTAATTTTTGTACAAGGTGATAGATATGGGTCTGATTTCATTCTTGTCATGTGGACATCCATCTTTCCCATCACCATTTTCTGAAGATGCCATCTTTTCTCCAGTGTGTGTTTGGCATCTTAGTCACATATTAAGAGCCTGCAGTTATGCATACTCTTGTTTAGGTCTTTTATTTTGCCTCATTGTCTATATGTCTGCTTTGGTGCCAGTACCATATTGTTTCTTTTTTTGTTTTGTTTTTAATAAAGGCTCGGTAATGTATCTTGAGATATGGAATTGGAAGCATCATTCCTTTGGCTCAGGATTGTTTTCACTATCTGTGGTCTTTTGTGGTTCCGTATAAATTTAGTATGGTTTTTTTCTCTTTCTATGAAGAATGAAATTGGAATTTTTATTGGCATTGCAATGAACTTTGGTAAAATGGTAATTTCCACAATATTAATTCTATCAATTCCTGAACATAGGATGTCTTTCCATTTTCTAGTGTCTTTATCTCTTTCATCAGATAATTAAAGTCGTCATTGGAGAGGTCTTTTGCCTTCCTTATTAGGTTCATTCCTAGATATATGAGGGTATTGTAATTAAACCATGTCCATGATCTCATTCTCTGTACATTTGTTGTTGGTATAGAAAAACTGTTGATTTGTGTAAGTGAATTCTGTGCCTTGCTAGGTTCATAAAATTGGGTACATTCTGTAGAACCTTTCTGGTAAAAATTTTTGTGATCTCTTAGGAATAATATCATGTCATCTGAAGAGAGGGACAGTGTGACTTCTCCTATTTGCATTCCTTGAATTTTCTTCACTTGTCCTTTTGCTCCAGGCAGTGCTTTGAGGGCAATATTGAAAACTTCCAGCATAGTGGACAGTACTGTCTGTTTTCTGATTTCAGTGAGATTGCTTGAGTGTTTTGTCATTAAGGATGATATTGGCTATAGGCTTGTCACATATGTCTTTTGCTGTGTTGAGAAATATTTCCTTCCAGTCCTACTCTCTCTAGGATTCTTATCATGAAGGCATAATGGATTTTGTCAAAGGCTTTTTCTTTTCTTTTTTTCTTTTTATTGAGCTCTACATTTTTCTTTGCTCCCCTCCCTCCTTGACTCTTCCCTCCCCCCTTCAACCCTCCCCCCTTCAACCCTCCCCCAAGGTCCCCATGCTCCCAATTTATTCAGGAGATCTTGTCTTTTACTACTTTCTATTTTCCATGTAGATTGGATCTATGTAAGTCTCTCTTAGTGTCCTCATTGTTGTCTAAGTTCTCTGGGATTGTGGTTTGTAGGCTGGTTTTCTTTGCTTTATGTTTAAAAAACACCTATGAGTGAGTACATGTGATAATTGTCTTTCTATGTCTGGGTTACCTCCCTCAAAATAATGTTTTCTAGCCCTATCCATTTTTATGCAAAATTCAAGATGTTGTTTTTTTTTCTGCTCTGTAGTACTCCATTGTGTAAATGTACCACATTTTCCTTATCCATTCTTTGACCAAGGGGCATTTAGGTTTTTCCAGGTTCTGGCTATGACAAACAATGCTGCTATGAAAATATTTGAGCACATGTCCTTGTGTCACGATTGAACTTCCTTTGTATATATACCCAAAAGTGATATTACTGGGTCTGGAGGAAGGTTGTTTCCCAATTTTCTGAGAAATCGCCACACTGACATCCAAAGGGGTTGTCCACCAGCAATGCAGAAGTGTTCCCTTTTCCCCACAACCTCTCCAGCATAAGTTGTCATCAGTGTTTTTGATCTTGGCCATTTTTACAGGTGTAAGATGGGATATCAGAGTTGTTTTGATTTGCATTTCTCTGATGACTAAGGATGTTGAGCATTTCCTTAAGTGTCTTTCAGACATTTTAGATTCCTCTGTTGAGAGTTCTCTGTTTAGATCTGTACTCCATTTTTTTTATTGGATTATATGTTCTTTTGGTGACCAATTTCTTGAGTTCTTTGTATATCTTGGAGATTAGACCTCTGTCTGATGTTAAGTTAACAATTTTTTATTATTATTTTTTGGTTTTCGAGACAGGGTTTCTCTGTAGCTTTTGGGACCTGTCCTGGAACTAGGTCTTGTAGACCAGGCTGGCCTTGAACTCACAGAGATCTGCCTGCCTCTGCCTCCCGAATGCTGGGATTAAAGGCATGTGCCACCACCACCTGGCATGCCAAAGGCTTTTTCTACAGCTGATGAGATGATCATATGATTTTTGTCTTTCAGTCCTCTTTGAGGTTTATTACATTTAGTGATTTTAGTGTGTTGAACCATTCCTACAATTCCAGGATAAAACTGGCTTGGTCATACTAAATATATATCTGATACATGTTTGTATTCAAGTTGCAAGTTTCTCTTGAGCACTGTTTAATAAATGCTCATCAGAAATATTGACCTGTAATTTAAAGAGGGCTTTCTGTTGTTGTAGTTGTTTTGATTTTTTTGTTGTTGCTGGTGGTGGTGGTGGTAGTAGTGATTGAATTTTGTTGCTGTTGTTCTTTGTTTTTTGTTGTGTTTTTATTTTTGATGGGAGATGAGGAGGCAGTGCCTTTACCGGTTTTGTGTGTGTGTGTGTGTGTGTGTGTGTGTGTGTGTGTGTGTGTGTGTGTGTGTAAAACTGGCTTCATAAGAGTTTGGGACTGCTTGTTCTGTTCTTTCTTTTTTTTCTTCCTTCCTTCTTTCCTTTCTTTCTTTCTTTGAATAGTTCAAGAAGTATTGTTTGTAAGTCTTCCCAAGTGATACTTCCAATGCATCCTGAAAGTCCATGATTCATACTTACATTTCTGAAGGATCTGAGGCAGTTGTCAAGGACTGTAATACAATGAGTATAATTTCCATAATGATTGAAAATAAAGGGTGATTGTATATAAGGCTGTTAAATATGAATTTATGAAAATGAAGATGCATTGTTAATAGTAATGGAATATTTATCAGTTAAATTATCATTCATTAGTTTATATATAGTCTTGTTTCAAAAAGAATTTTAGAAAGTCTATAAAAGTACAGGCAACATAACATTAAATTATGTTCAAATTAAATTAAAATCTTGGCAAAATAAAATAGATAATACAAAAGGGAGCAAAAAAAATTGCTTGAAATGTCTATAATTATAACCCAATACAGGTGTCAAATTTGTCTCCAAGCCATGTATCCATTAATATTAGATTTAGCTCCCAGTTAGAGAGACTTAACATATGGCTTGAAGATAAATCATGAGTTTACTTTCCTCATACAGAAAAGCTCAGAGACATGCAATCTAGGACTGGTATTGAAGTTCAGCTCCACCCAGCCTCCCTGGGGGCACAGGCTCCCCCAGCTTACCCCTCCACCTTTTCAAGATAGGTCTTTAGCTCCACAGTCCAAGACCGTAATATTCCTATTGTTAGCAGCAGAATGGAGGTAGAGAATAAAGAGAGAAAGAGCAAGAGTTATCTTTCAAGTGTTCCCTAACAAATATTACTAGAAATTGCCACTGTACACTTCTAGTTCTATTGCATCATCTAGGCACTAGTGACAGACAACGTGGGCACAAGGGAAGCAGGGAATAGAGTCATCATTTCATGTGGACATGAGGGCTTCCACAAGCTCTGCAGCACACATATGTACAGAAGAGAGCAGACCTCCAGGCAAAAGCAGCTTCCGCAGCCTTGCAACAGCCAAGAAAGGGAATTGCTCCACTTTTAGATAACAGAATGATAAAGGCCAATGACTGCTGACAAAATTGCAGCAACTCTTGGTAGAAACATTAGAAAAGTGTGGCCTTGCTGGGCTCCATATAAAAGCAAAATTTTGATGTCACCAACAAGACCCTTTCCATACGGGTGTGCCCTGTGTCACAGGACACCGAACAATACATTCACGGTGTAAAGAAACTATGTCAGTGATGCTTGGATTTGCTGAGTCCATTTTTATTGCTCTTCTAAAATCATCACATAGACATGCTCCTTTAAATGCCATCAAGTATCTTAATATTAAATATATTCTTATGTATTTGTTTCAGAATTGAAGAAAAATCCATTTACCATCGTTTGAGGAAAAGAAACCGTTGCAATCACAGGGACTACCAGAGTATCTCGAGAAATGGTGCGTAGCCTGTTACTCCATGTCTTCACAAAGCACCTGCAAGAATTGCCTTTATTTGGGACGTATCACAAAATTTAGCATTAGACAGCCAGAACACAGTGAAGTCCCCCTTCTGCCAACACGGCCCTCTCTGAGCAGTGTTCTGGTCTTTCAGCCATTTGCAAACACAAAAGGAGAACAGGTTGAAGACAAGGAAATATGAAGGTCAGATCAGTCACCCAACAGTGAAAACAGTTCTAGTAATTCTCAGCCAAATGCAGGGACACACAGCTCAAAAAGTGTGAGCTAAATGTGCCTTAGTTAAGCAAGGGCAAATCAAGGTCACTGCCAAAGCTCTGCTCTGCCCACATTAGAGTGTTCTCCCACATTTCTGCAGAGGTCTGAGGATTAAGCTTTACTCATGTGAGATGGCATACTGCTTCACGATGTCCATAATACCCTTGCTTAATAAGCCACAGCCTAGCAAATGCCATGAGTTACCACCTCTCATTGGATAAAGATGTGAAGAAAGTGTCCAAGAAGCATGGATGTTAACTAACTGTGTTACCTACAAATAATGTATTTCCTAAAATAAGTATTCTACATGAAATGAATATACTACTTTTCTAAGAATAACAAAGATGTTTTAACTGGTTAATAGTAGCTGGCATTTACTGAGCTCCCACCAAATGTGGAAAAACATATTTCAGTATATATGTATATCTTTAGTAAATCTGTTCCACAATAAACACTGACAGCAAGTATTATTATATTTCCACAGAACTAAGATAGCATTGATTACAGTCACTCTGGGAATGTTATGGTAGAGATGGGGAAGAAAACTTACAATGTACTCATTGACTACAGCACTCAGCTTAATTACCCAACATGTTAAAACATTTTTCTCAGAATGGGGAAGGTATGAAGCTATCTACACTGCTACAGCTTAGAAAAAGGAGCTATGGACAGGTCAAGAGCTTTGTCCCAGGTCACAAAGATAGCAAGTTACATGCTTAAAACTTCTGCCCACCTTGTTTAATGCCACCAGACACCAATGAAGGCCATTCCTCCACTATCCTGTGATCTACCATGATCTATAGAGAAAGGTTATCCTTGCTCTACACAGAAACACAACCAGTAAGGAGTGGACAATGCACATGGAAGCTGCCTGTGACTCCCCACAGATACATGCCCTTTCCTATACTCCTCTGCTTTAGTGAGAAACTCAAAGAGCCCTCAGTGCCACAGAGGCTTGCTTCGAATACAGACTGGAAAAAAAGCAGAAGCTCATTTCTATGGTATATTTTTCATCTTTAGGAAATTATGTCTAATAGTCTGGTTTTTAAACTGAAAAGATAAAATATAGACGAAAGAAAATTGTACCGTGAAATTGGATATTATAGTGTTTTTTTTACCACATTTTAAAAACAAATGGGAAAGCACTGTATCTAAGAAGAAAGATTGGTAGAACATGCCCTAAGATTGTTGTTTGTGAAATTTTAAATAATTATTGCTTTCTTCCCTCCAACTCTACTTTTCTGAAAAGACCTATTTTTTAGATAAAACAAAAAACAAAAACAAAACCCTAGAAAGAAATCTAGTCTAGAAAGAGTAATGGGATAAAGGTATGCACTTAAGGCAGGGTGATTGTTAATCCCAAAATCTACAAGAGAGAAAACAGTTATACAATTCTTATCCAAATTTGAAGCAAATTGTAATTAAATACTGGCCAGGGAGATGGACTCTGGCCAGGCCCACCCCTGGGTTCCTAGAGAATGATCATGAGTCACTTTTTGTAGAAGTTTAAAAATACAAAGCCCATAATTTACTGCATTTTTCATCAGGTCCAATCAAGGACAAACATACATCCTGATATATTCCCTGCCTATGTACCTCCTGCCTACATGTGATCAAGCACATCTGGTTGGTTCAAACAAACTTGTTTAGGAGTGAAATCGTGTGTCTTGTTATTTCCCAAGCACTATAGCTCCCAGCATTCCAGGAAGCTACCTTGTTGTCCTTGGGCAAGTGGGGCTCACAGGTAAACCTTGCTTCTTACAGTGATAAGAAGTCAGACTCTTCAGACATGCACAGTGCAATTGTCCTGTGTGTGTGTGACTTCAGAGTCAACATTCCTCTCTTTCTCAAGACCCAGATATGTCAACATCACTTTACTTGTCCACCCAAAAATCTGATGATTGTAACATGAGGACCGGCTTGTTCGGATTTCTGTCCTGCCCGGCCCCCAAGCTGTTTAGTCTCAGAGAAAAATCACACAAGAGATCTCTATAAGTTATAAAGCTGATTGGACAATTTGCTCAGTCTACTTATTAGTTCTTATGACTTATCTTAACCCATTATTCTGATCTATGTTAGCCATATGGCTTGGTACCTTTTGCAGCTGTCAGCTCACGTGTTGCCTCTTCCATGATCTGGGCAGGAATGGCGGAGGGAGCTTCTGCTTCCATAATACTCCCAGTCTCTTTGCTCCACCCCTACTTCCTGTCTGGCTTTCCCGCCTATACTGCCTGGGTGGCCAATCAGCGTTTTATTAAAATATGATTGACAGAATACAGACAATTCTCCCACACCATTTCCCTCTTTTTTTTTAAACAAAGGAAAAACAGTAGTCCATTTGTTGGGAATGTGGGCGTAGTATTTCAGGCTACTTCCTGCTGGTTGGAGGCGCTGATGATCTTATGGGGACCTAAAGAAAATTTAGAGTTATAATCAAGTCCTGACTGGAGTATCCTGTGAGTCTTGATCATCTCAGGCAGCAGTCTTGAACCTGTTCTGGATGTAGAACTCAGACATCCGGGCCATCTGTTCCTACCAGGGATTTCTCGGGTGGTCGTCCTTTGTCAAACTGGATTTTTCTTAACTCAGAATGAATCCACAGTCTCTCATTTTCTGTGGAAACAAAAGCAAAATCTCTTCTCCAAGGTAACATACCTTTTGACTTCAATTTTGAAGCCAAGGTATTTTCAAAATACCTATCTTGGATTAGTTCAGCAGCATTTATAAACAAAAGTCTTTTAACAGCTGTTGCTCCTTCTTCAGCACTCAAACAATTCAAAGAGAGCATAATAACATACAGTATCAAGATTCTCCATGTATTTTTCATCTTTATGTGGCTTTATTTCAACCTCTATTTCTTTTATTTTTACTTTTAACTTTTGGCTTTCTGAGACAGGTTCTCTGTATATATCTTTGTTCTGGAATAACTCTGTAGACCAGGCTGTCCTTGAACTCACAGAGATCAGTCTGTCTCTGTCTCCCCAGTGCTGGGATAAAAGGCATGTGCTACCACACCTTGAACTCACAGAGATCTGTTTGTCTCTGCCTCCCAGGCATTGGGATTAAAGGTGTGTACTACCACACCTTGAACTCACAGAGGTCAATCTACCTCTGCCCCTTGAAGTCTCAGAAGTCAACATACCTCTGCCTCCCAGGCATTGGGATTAAAGGTGTGTACCACCACACCCAACTACTCTCTTTCTTTCTTTTTAACTTTAAGAACTTTAACTTTTATCCTGCATATGTTTTTAACACACTGTAAACCATTTAGAGGTTTTCTTCCTCTTTGAATCTCTCTTTACTGTATATCTCTCTTTTTCTGACTACAGAAGTCTTTTAGGAGAGGATGAAAGCCGTGGCTTTGACAGCTGAATCCAGCCCATTACTTAGCTTTTCAGCCTCGTGGCTGAGGTACCAGCCAGAGCTGTGTTCACTGCCACAACCCTATGGCGTTTCAAGGTCCTTGCCAGCAAGCAAGCTGCAGCATTCTGCTCACAGACCACACTCAGTCAGATTGGCTGCCTGAAAGAGTCAGAGTTTGCCCTGGCAGGACGGCTGGCATTTTAAAACAGCACAGCTTTTTTCCTGCTACGGCTGAAAACCAAAAAGCATGTGTTCAGCTTTTCACCAACACCATTTAAGTGTTTCATGGCAAGACCTCTTAATGAGCTGCAGGGTTTTGCAGCTAAAGTTGAGTCAGGAAGCCTCTCTTAGATGAGGGCACTTGCTTGCCTCTAGCAAGCAGAGCAGACCTGAGAAATTGCTGTTACCAAGAAAATATTCTTTCCCAAGCTTTCTCAGGCTTTCTGTGGATTCAGTTATCTATGTCTGTGTGCCATATGTAATATGAGGGGCCGGCTTATTGGGGTATCTGTTCCCGCCTGGTACCCCACAGCCAGCAAGTCCCAGAGAAAATCAATCACAGAGAGATCTCTATAAGTTATAAAGCTGATTGGCCCATTAGGTCAGGCTACTTAATTAGTTCTTATGACTTATCTTAACCCATTATCATTATCTATGTTAGCCATATGGCTTGGTACCTTTTTCAGCTGTCAACTTACATGTTGCTTCTTCGGTGGTCTGTGCAGGAGTGGCGGTGGGAGCTTCCTGCTTCCCAGAATATTCCTGTTCTCATCGCCCCGCCTCTACTTCCTGTCTGGTTGACCCGCCTATACTACCTGCCTGGCCAATCAGCGTTTTATTAAAATATGATTGACAGAATACAGACAATTCTCTCACACCAGATAATCTTTTGTAAAAAACCATGAAGACCAGAGTGAGATACTCCAGAGCGCTCCGGCAACAAGGAGTAACCAGTTCTCCTTGTGCGTTCTGCTGTCTTATCAGCATACATTCCTTTAAAATTCAGGTTGTCCACAGCAAAAGGCAAAGAGAGGTAAGAGGAGGGAGTCATCACAAAGAAATGCACGTGAATTCAGTGCAAAGTCTCCACTTCTGTCAGTCCAGTGAATAGGAGCTGGAGAGGAGATTTCTTTTTCTTCCATTTGCATTCCTCAGAATTATACAAATGTTCACCTTGTCTAACATTATTGCTTCTTTGAATAATGCTTCTCATCAGATCTTCTAAGAACATAATTCTAAAAGGGTATTTTTAGTTTCCTATAGTCACCTGTTATCTAAAGTCCTGGTTTTATTCTCCAGCTCCTTTCTAATTTTCTGTTGCTTTTCCTTGCTGTGCATTTTCTTTTGATATTATGCAGCGTGTAACCTGACTGCCCACACCAAGTTATTTCAATTACTCCCAGAGGTTTTTATTAGATATAGGAAAAGTCAGTTTTCCACATTCTGCATATGTATGGCTGCATTTACTTTTCAGAACCAGCAAGAAAGATAAAAGGGGAAAGAAACAGTTGAATGGAATATTAAAGAGCTTCTTTTAAATTGTATAGTAAAAATTAAAGAAACAGCTCCTATTTTCATCTTGACTGTCATGTAAAAGATCTTTTCAGTGTCTGCCAATGCGTACAGAGCCTTTAAGAGTGTGAAGTGTGGGGGTCACTATGATTCTGGGAATAATACTTTGATGTGAGGCTTAGGAAGTAGCAGACCTACCCTATCTTCTTATAATCAGAAAGGGAGATGGTCTGCAATGGCCCTTTTAACTACAACCTTCTGAAACAGACAGGGAAAGAGGTAGCCAATAAGGGGCAGGGTCATAGTGCTGTGTGCTGACTCGTCCCTTGCCTTTGCTGACTCGTCCCTTGCCTTACCTGTCAGAGATGAAAAGTGAGATCCAGGGAAGAAAGAGCAGATCCACCCTTTGGTTACCTTACAAAATCTTTCCTTGAAGGATAAAATGGGAACCCTGGAAGTGATACTAGAATCTTACTTGGGGTGGCCTGGATGACAAGCTAGCTTGAATGGGTCATCTTCACTCCATTCTCTCTTGGACAGACATCACACTCAAAGTCGTCACTGTGGTAGGAGTGAGGACTTGGCTTGACTTCTGCAACCCTAGCCTCCCGCCTTGTTATTACTACTTGAGCCTTTTTGACCCAGACAGGCCACCATACATAAAAGAGATACTATAAGTGCATTTGAGTATCACAGGGTTTGGTGTGGAGCGGTGGGCAGCAGGAGGGTCGAGAAACAAAGTTTCCTAAACATTCATCAGCAGCACACCACTGAAGCAGCTGCTGTCAGCCCCATGTGTACTATTCTTTATTCAGTAGTTTTAAATTAGTCCCATTTTCAATGTCAAAGATTCTCAAACAAACATAGCAAATAAATGTAAAAGATACACGTCAGTGATAAGATCTGGGCTTCTCAGAGATGGGATCGCAATGCTTGAAATAGGCACTCAGGTCCCTACAGACAGTGACAGGCAGGAGGAAAGAGCAATGCAGTGGGGCAGCAGATGCACCTAGAAACAAAAGTGGCTCCCTCTGTGAAGAAGAGACTCGGAGGGGAGAGGATCGAGAAATGACGGAAACTAACGATGGCAAGTCTAAGACTGAGAACAGGAGCTAAGGTTCAGAACAGAGAGATGAGCCAGACAAGGAAAGGTGTCACTGGGGTGGGAAGACCTTGGGTTGCTCCCTTCCAGGACTGGGAAGAAAGAGAATCCTCAGCATTCTGCAGGCACTGGAGGCAGAAGGGAGAAGTAAGCACCGAGTCCCAGAGCATCCCGAGGCCAGCAGGGGTGGGGCTGTGGGATAGCCTTGGCTGCTTGAGCTCAGGATCATGCCGAAGGCAAAAACTTAATAAACTGGAGGAGAATTGAGCTTGAGATGTCACTCTGTTTTCAGCAAAGAGCCCATCTCTCAAATACTAAATCATTAGCTAAGGAGGTAATTGGTACCCAGCGGTGGAGGCTGTCATAGACACTGTGACATCCTAAACCACCCGCCATACCCGTGCTATAATACTCCACTCTTCAAATCTGGGAGTTCATTAGTCATCAAGACTTAAGAGGATGCAGAAAGTAGGAGATCTGGCCCTCTGTCTCCTTGTCCAGTTTCATGCCCTCACCCACACCTAAGAGAGCCAACTGCTCCTTCACACAGGTTCTTTGTCAGTGCTGAAGTTGAACTTTCATGGGCTTAGGGTAGGGTCACTTGCTTTAAGTCGAGCTCCCTGATTGACAGGAAACAGAAGGCTTCTGAGATCCATGGCAGGAAGTACAACACTGACCTTAGTTAGCATTGCTAAGCAGGCATTTGCCTATCCAATACTTTTTCTTTAACCTAAAAGCTCTCAAGTTAATTTTAACCTTTAAGGAGGACTAAAGCATGGCTAGCGGTCTTTTACAACTACAATACCACCATGTTCTTCCTTTAGCACAGTGGTTCTCAGCATTCACAGTGCTGCAGCTCTTCAATACATTTCCTCTTGTTGTGATGACCCCCGACCATGACATGAATTTGCTACTGTTATGAATTATAATGTAAATATCTGTGTTTTCCAAGGGTCTTAGAATGCCAAAATAGTTATGACCCACATGTTGAGAACTGCTTTAATATCAAGGACAGGAACCGTACTGAGATAACACCTCATACTTGTGAAAATGACCAATATCAAAAAAAACCTAATGACAAGTATTGACTAGGACATGAAGAAATTAGAATCATGTATTATTGGAGAGAATGTAGAGTCTTCTATCCATTTTAGAAGGTAGTATCTTAGAAGGTAGCATGATAACTCCTCTAAATATGAAAACTTGAATTACTGTATGATTGATCAATCCCACACATAAACATTTATCTGAGATAATTAAGAGCAGGATCTCAAAGAGATGCTAGCATTACATCACCATTCATAACAGTCTAGATGTGGAACAAGGCTAAATGTCCACCAACATGGAAATGGATAGAAAAAATATGATGTTTAAATGCAATACAACACTATTTCCCTTTTTAGGGAGAAGAAAATCCTGTCTAACCCACCAACACATGAACCTCAAAGCAATGTCTTCTGTGAAGCATCAAAAGTAGTCAGACTTAGAAAAACAGAGCAATTTGGCAATTAACAAGGACTTATGGGGGTGATGTAAAACTTACTTTTAAGTAAATAAAAATCCATAAGCCATTTTCTGAAATAAATAAGATTCCATTGCCTTAAAAAAAAACAAACCCTAGTCCTGACCCTCAATTGCCTACTATACAGCTCACAGGCCACAGAGGAAAAGATTTGTGCATTTATGGGATGCTCATGGACCCTGCTATGAATGCCAAGTGAGATTTTACAAGCTCGGCATACTCTTTGCACTGACCGTCTTCCTCATTTTGCTTTTGCAAATCTAGCAAAACTTTTGTGTAAACACTTGGATTGGAAGGTTTTGTTTGCAGAAATGCTAAAATATTTAAGGCACGTTTTGTCCTGGGATAAAGCTTCCCACCACAGAGGGAAGGGGGCTCCCTCCCTGGGCACCCACTACAGACAAAGTGGAGAGCAGAATCCCTGGGAAGAGGCTAGATTAGTTACTGGTGACTGTAAACTGCTAAAGTGTGCTTTTGCAGCTTCACCCGCCTCCCACACCCACTGAGATCCTCGCTGCAAAGCTAATTTGGTCATGCACCTCTCATGTTCTCTGCCAACACCACAAACTCCACACTGAACAAACTTCACTTGGCCTGTCCCTCCCTCTGGGCTTTGTTAAACCCTTAGAAGAATGGGAGAGAGTGGAAGAGACCTAGAGAAGCTAGGGGATAAGGCAATAGTCAGGCCAGCCTGGGAAACTCGGACTATGACCATCAACATAAGCACTTGGCATGGGAGCCTGACACTCTCAGTTCAGTTCGAGGAACCAACAGTGGAAGCAGAGATCTCCACACCCCTACTTACACACACACACACCAGAAAAAGTTTAAAAATGAAATGCACTTAAAAAGAAAGTGCTGGGAAGACTAGGTAAAAAGTCTTAGAGGCAAGAGACTAGAGAAGGAAGGGTAGAGTGGTGGGGTTTAATTGGTTTACTAAACATCTTCACAGAGTATAAAGGAATATTCTACAATATTCCATCCCCTGCCTTTTTTTTTTTTTTTGAGCTGGCAGCCCAAAGAAAAATCCATCCACAGAAGAAAGAATTCATCAGAGAGTATGAGGAAGGAGGCCCTGAGTTCAGATAAGTAGGGTTGGGGTGGGAAGCAACAGAGGCGATTTCCCATAGAGTGGGAAACTGTCCTTGGCAGCTAGGTGATGGGGATAGCTCAGAAGCCATTGAGTGACCACTGAACTGTGTTCTCCTGTCACACCACTGCCCTTGAGGTGAAATACAGGAAAAATGAGAAGAACAGGACACAGGAGAAAGACCAGGTGGCTCTGGTGTGACTGTCTGACTAAAAATCAAGACCTATTATATAGCTCACCAAATTGCCTACAAGGGCCAGACTCCTGTTTTTGAGAAAACTTTCTCTCTCTCTCTCTCTCTCTCTCTCTCTCTCTCTCTCTCTCTCTCTCTCTCTCTCTCTCCGTCTCTCTCTGTCTGTCTCTCTGTCTCTCTCTGTCTCTTCTTCCCTCCGTCTCCCCACACCCTACCCCTTCTCTCTAACACACACACACACACACAAATTATAAGCCATTTTGACCGTCAAAACATGTATATTGATTTTGTGAGACCTATGAACCCTAAGAATTTGTTAGACCTTCCTGACCTACGTTTTTATATTATTAATACTTCTTTCTATAAACCTGTACAGAAACACCTCACTAACTACTTTATAATTACTTTATTAAGAAAAAAATCATTAAGGAGGCCTGCCTGCCTGTGTCTGAAGAAAAACAGTGGAGGAGGAGTCCCTTTCCCTGCCAAGCTCTGAGAGAAGGGAAGGAAGGGGAAACTTTGGGATGTAACAACAAAAAATAAACATGTTTTATTTTAAAATTAAAAAGAAAAGCCATTAGTTAAGAATAAATATCTCAAGATGATTTTACTTAGTCTTTTGAATTCAAATAGCCATTCTATACTTTGAACAATGTAAATTCAAAAGTCACATACACTGTTTATGTATTTTTTTAGGACATTTAACACCACTTTCTCCATAGACACCTGTCTACTCTTGGGTGCGCACTTCTATCCTTTTCTTAAATAAAACAACAATAACAAAATCCTTTTTTTACCCTTAATATTGATCTGCTCTGAAATTCTTCTCTGTGGGATTAGTCTACACCCTGGCTTTCCCTGGGGAGCTGTCTCTGACATAAACCCTCAGACTGAAGAGCTGGCAAGAGTGAGCTGTTACTCCTGCTTCCAGGGACTCATCACCAGCAGACAGGGTGTCCATCAGTATAGGTCACAGGACCATGCCTATAAACCACACACAAGACAACTCACTCTTCTCTCCCCTCCAGAGAAAAACCAGGACAGAGGCAAACCCTAAATTCATAGCAGTGATTCCCTGGCTTTCATTAACTCTATTGTTTGGATGCCATTCTCTGAAGCAAATCCAGAAGACTTCAAAAGGTCTTTGTGTGATGCAGATTGATAGATGATTTGACCTCATCCAAATCCTAACCCATCTTCACCTAATTTTGTAATGAGTCACTTCTTCAATTTAAGCCCCCATTTCTATCTGCAAAGTTAGGGCTTTAAAGGAAACTAATCTCAACTTCATCCACATTCTAAGACTCTGAAATTATAAATTAGAATGTTTTGTTTTTCAAAATACTTTCTTGGTTGTTTTTGTTTTGTTTTTTGTCTTGGGGGTTGTTATTTTTTGTTTCTTAGTTTTGTTTTTCAGAGATCAGGTCTCACTAAGCAACCCCGGCTCACCTCTGATTCACGATCCCCCTACCTTGGCAAGCACCGCCCACCCAGAAGCTCATGTTTCTGTCTTCTTTGTCACTGACACTTAAAACTCAAGGGGATTTATGCTTTAAAAAAGAAAAAAAATCGTCTTTCTTTTCCTCTTGGAAGATGAGCAGTTGTGGCACTGTATCTGCTGTCGTCAGACAGAGCTAAGGAGCTAGTCCCTAGGACAGTACATTGTGGAGCTCCCTACGCTCCATCACAGGTAAAACAGGTCTGTCTCTGCAGCCATTCTAGTCCCATCACAGTATCTGAGACTGGTTCAAGACAAAGCAGAGCAACGGCCCCTGCTTACTGTGTCTCTCCCGGTCACCTTTCCCATAACTGTTTTCCCAAAATCTCTCTATCTATAGTCTAAGAAGATATATAAGTCCAAGTGCTAGCCAGCCTTTCAACATACTCATCCCTGAGCGCTCAGCCTGTGCATGAGCAATGCACATGATAACAAACATCTATTTATTTTCTCTTGTGAATCCATCTTTGGCCAGTTCAATATTATGAGAACCTATATTAGCTGAGCACAGGAAGGATGTTCTTCTTCACCTGGATACCACAGAGTGACCAGCAGAAGTGGGCAGTGGCTTTGGAGGGGCACATTCTAATAAGAACAGGCATGACAACAGTCACCTTGTGATAAGACATACTGACAGGAAGACTGTGCTTCCACAATGAGCAAGAGCACTATCAAGGCTGATTCTAGAGCCAGAAACACCACACAGGACGTACTGCACAGAATGGAGACCAGGACCAGTTCTTCCCATAGCCTGGATAATGATGCTTTACCCAGAACCTGAGCCCATTAGTCTAGGATCAACTCTTCAGGCCATCCTTAGAGGCTGGTGTTTGGGTGTGACTTTGTTACATGCACACATTCTGGCAAATATCAAGGGCCAGCTCAAAGCTACATACTTTGTCCTCAGTGAATCCACAAGACAACGCTACATCTGCAGATGAGGAAAATGGGGCTAAAAGAAGTTACATAACATATCATGATCCATTACCTCTTCAGTGATAGACTTTTAACCATGTCTGTTTCCTTCTGAAGGTCACATTTTCAGCCATGCCACACTGTTCCCTTTCTAGATTGTGGCCTGACAACTGTCATCTTTCTGTCTTGGGTTGTCAGCATTAGATGCCTTAACCCAACACTTCTGAGCCAGTTCTCTTAGTCTCCTTGGGAATGAATAAAATCAAAAAGAAGAAAGAATAAAGAGACAAACTATAATTGAACTATAAAAAAATAATACTGCAGACTAAGCTGAACTCAGTTGCACACGCAAGGGCTCCTTATTTTTAGATGTCCCATGATCTCTATTCTGGAACAAAATAGGTTTGGGACCTTAAACTAACTGAGCTTCCAGTATTGTATTTTTGCCAAAATAATTGTATAACGCAAGTTTAGTCATGAGGAAATGTTAAGACAAACCCAATACTAAAAGCCACTTAAAAAGAATTGGCCAGTAGCATTCAAATTTGTCAAGGTCATAAAGGCAGAGACAAAGCAATCCGTGCAGACTAAAGAGGCCTAAGAACGAAGTACAGTGAATTAGATCAAGACCAAGAAGCAGTCATCAGAGACATTTAAGTTATGTATTTAGATTAGACAACAGCTTTGTGCTCATGTTGGTTTTGTGTTTGATCATTATAATTATTACAGGTTTGCATATTTAGAAAAATCTATGTAAAGAATGTGTGAAGATCTTTGTCCTATTTTTATATTGTTATATTTTATATTATTTTAGCAATTGTTTCAAAATGAAAATGTCTGTAATACCTTCAAAAAGCCTCAAGAACAGCCCTGGAGGGAAGCTCTGAGGTCGCCAGTGTCACACTGAAATAGGGCTCCAGGAAGTATGTGGGGAGCACCACTACTGAGCTGAGCTTTTGATCACAACACAAAACTTCGAAAGGAGATGGCAGAGATTATTTATAGCAGGACATCTAGGCCATTTCTGTTTGGCAAGCCTGAGAGAGTGTGGCCATAGCAGTAGAATCTTTAGTATGCAACTCTTAAATACTCCATCTGAAAACAAAATAATATAGAAGCACCCAATGCCTACAGGTCAATTTTTTTCTCTTAATTATCCAATGTATCTCTAAGATACAATATTTAATAGTAAGAGGAACTTTTTTTTCAAGACAGGGTTTTTCTGTAGTTTTTGGAGCCTGTCTTAGATCTACCACTTCTAGACCATGCTGGCCTTGAACTCACAAGGTTCTGCCTGCCTCTGCCTCCCAAGTGCTGGGATTAAAGGCATGTGCCACCACCACCCGGCAATAATAGGAACTTTTAAGAGAAAGATTACAATATGACACGTATCATTATAGATGAACTAATCTCTCTCTTACTATGTATTAACTTTTCACTGTGTTTAATTCATGTAAGAGTTTAGAATTCAAAAAATCTTTAAACAATGGAGATGCTCTTATCCAAGTGGAACTATTTCTTTGGATTTATTCATACAACCTTGTGACAATTAGTATTAATTGCCAACTTGACAAAATCTAAATCACCTGGGAGATGGGCCTCTGGTCATGTCCAGGATTGGGGTATGTCTTCACTCCATTCATTGGAATGGGAAGACCCATCCATTATGGGTGACACCATTCCCTAGACAGGGGATCCTGGATTGTATAGGCGTGGAAAAAGAGAGCTGCGCACTAGCCTGCATGAATTCATTTTCTCTCTGCTCTTGATTGTGGATGTAGTGTGACCAGACCCTTCAAGCTCTTGCTACCTTATCTACCACAGTGAGCTATGCTTTGAATGGTAAACTAAAGCAAATCCTTCTCCCTAAAGTTTCTTTTGTCAGAGTATTTTATCATCTCAACAAAAAAGAAACTAAGACAGGTAGGAGCAGGGCTTATGACAGCAACCATGTGAAGAATTCTCATTTACTTAGCTAGGATCAGCACTCTTGCATTGCAAATACTTCACTTTAAATGAATGTTTGTCAGTGTGCTGAAGTTGTAGGGCCTTTTCTTTCAATAATCTGTTTTGTTTAGAGCTTTAGATAAAAGGCACCAACTGGAAAGCTATCTGCTGTGTCTGCAGACAGCTTAAATAGTCTTGAGGTTTATGTAAGCATGGAGGTGCTTTGCCTTCTCGTCTTCATTGTCTTGCTGTTCAATTTAACAATGAGTTCTAGAAATAGAAAGATGAGCAAGGTAAAGGCCTCACCTTCATGGAGGTCATAACCAAACGGGAAAGAGACAAACAAGAAAGGAATCACAGTTCCATCAGTGTTACTGGGGCAAAAGTAAGTTACAACCTCCAGAGGTGAGAGACACTTAACTCTGAAGAAGTAGATGATGTCACAGCAAAGTTAAGATTTAAGCAGCATCCAAATGGTGCAAGGAGGTGGTGAGTTGGGTGGGTTGGGGCTGAAGGCAATGGCTTTGGGGAGAAGCAGCAGCACTCAACTGCTAACAACACAGGCGAAAGGTGATTGTGAAGATGTGGCACTGGGAGGTAGCGTACAGTCACAATTGGAAGCATATTTTACCCTATCCAAATATTTTTAGGGAATTTGTCTTGCTTGTGACAGAAACATTTGTGATATGAGGCATTCCCAGTAGTGGAAACACTGTCAGGAACTGTCACAACAAACGGTTGTTAAATGCCTGGGATCTGGGGCTCAAGATCAATATCTTAGTCTCAAGACTTCTGTTTATTGCAAACAAACATTTTTAGAAGAGAAGAAATGTAAAATTCTCACTTTTTTCAACAAATCTTTCTTCTGAAAATGCTTGATGAATTATAGACATGTAAGAAAAATCTACATCATTTGAAATTGAGTTTATGTGGAGAAAAGAAATTGTCAGATGATATGCAAGCGTGGTCTGCTAGAATACTCATGAAATAATACCAGAGAAAACTAGATAATGCTATCATAAGAGAGGGATGGTCCCTGAATAGCTCTAGCTTTAAAAGCAAAGAGAAATGGGGAACCTCACAAAACAGTAGGGAAAGACCAGAGTCCATTTCAGAGCAATTGGGTGGTTTGGGGAGTTCCCACTCGCAGTAAGGAGGACCAAAGGCAACAGATGGCAGCAGCCATGGCTTACGGCAGGCTCAGAAAATCAGCTCTGTGCTTTCAGCAGTGGCTATTTTAAAGCACAGGAGGGGGCTAAGGAGATGCTTCAGTAGGTAAGAGGATTTGCTCTGCAAGCATAAATGCCTGTGCTCAAAACCCAAGCACTCATGTAAAAAGCTAGACGTGATTGCTTGTTCCTGTAATCCCAGCATTCAGAGAAGATTCACGTGGATCCCAAGAGCTTGTTGGTCAGGCAGACAAGTGAAAATGGCCAGCTTTCAGTTTAGTGAGATACTCTGTCTCAAGGCGATTTGGCACAGAATGGCAGAGGGAAACCGTCAGTATCTTCCTCTGGCCTTCATGCTAGCACACACAGACACACCTCACACATGTACACCATATACACAAGAGCAGGAAATGAGGACATAAAGGTGGTGGATGCCTCACTGAAAGGAAACATCTAGAAAACCCTATCATACTAGAATTCTGCATCATACTGGAATAGCCACAGGATGCCATAATAAAAAGATCCCTGTTTTATGGGTGTCTGGGTGGCCCAAGTCCCCCCATGAGCCGCATGGTTGGAAAACTCAGAGCAAGTGTCACAGTAGTATATGGTAAACCATGTTCATCAGAATACTTCTGGCTCTACTGGGTGTAACCAGCACATGAGGCATCTGTGAGGGATGACATCTATGGGATTATTGTCTGTAACTTATCTCCAGAGAAAGATTCAGCAGTAAGAACAGCATCTCCAACCCCTAAAGAACCACCAAGATTTTCAAACACAATACTAGCAAAATTTTTGTCAGACACAGCGACACACATCTATAATCCCAGAACTCAGGAATTAGAAAGAAAAGAATGTAGAGTTTTGGACTATATTGGGTTAAATAATAAGACCTTATATAAAACAACAAAACAAAATTTAAATAAACTAAAATAATACAGAGGAACAAAAGGATAAAACAAAAATGAAACAAATAACAAATGTAGGACAAAATTTAAATGTATCAATTATTATATTGAATGTATATAGCCTTTTAACAAATAATATTAGACTAGAATGAAATATAAAATATCACATTGAAACATATTATTTTGATGCTGTCTAAAAAATAGAAAGAGTAAATTAAAAACACCAGCTCTAGACTAGAGTGCGTGCTTAGTAGGTATAAGATTCTGGGTTCAACCCTGCCACGAAAGACAAAACCTAATAAAAATAACCCACAAAAGTGGAGACTGTCTACAAGAAATTCACTTCAAATACAGGGAAGTGAATGAGCTAAGTGATGGGAAAAGATATACCACACTAGTACCAATAAAAGTAAGTTACAGTGACCATAGGATTGTCAGAAAGATGAACTTCAAAGAAATGAATATCTTAACAATAAAAAGATTAATTCACTGAGAGGCTATAACACCATTATATATTTATCTTAGTTATGGTTTTTATTGTTGTGAAGAGATACCATGACCATGGCAACACTTATAAAGAAAACTTTTAATTGGCATGGCTCTATACAGTTTCAGAAGGTGAGTTCATTGTCATCTTGACAGAGAGCGTGCTGGTGTGCAGGCAGGCATGGTGGTGGAGCAGTAGCTGAGTGTCCTATATCTTGTGAGCAAAAGGAAGTCAACTGAGACACTGGGTGGTATCCCAAGTGTAGGAAAACTCAAAGCCCACCCCCACAGTGGTACACTTCCTTCAATAATGCCATTCCCACTCTAACAAGTGGCACTCCCTATAGAATTATGGGGGCAATTACATTCAAACAGAACATCAAAGTACATGAGACAAAATTGACAGACCAGAAAGAAGATGTAAACACAGTAATGACTTCAGTTGGAGACTTATTAGTATATACAGAGCTAGGAAACATGTGATAGATAGATACATACTATGTATGTCATTTGATGCAACTATCAAGTGTTTTATGGTTTAGGAAGAATTCCTACTCTTTAAAAACATACTTCCACCCACATGAAATAAGCAAAAAATTAAATTAAGATCCTACACTACCTAAGAAAATGCAATCATAAGTCAGAGGGAATACAATAAATATTACATATGAGAAGAAAGGATGAAGATTTGTATTTGATGACATAAAATGTAATCTCTCCATGTAGAAAGAAAGGGCATGCAAAGAAGGCATAGGGTGATGAATAAGATACAGAAGGCAGGCTTTCCTCAACCCTTCCCTTTTGTTTTCTAATGTTAGACCCTGTGTGTGCTCACTCAGACAGGTACACATGGAGAATGGGAGTGGAGACCATATTGTCAGAAACAAAAGGAAGAAAGATCCTTATTTTAATCTTAAATTTTTTGATAAGTAGTGTCTGCTGTTATAATACTCAAACAGAAAATGAAGATAAAGCTATTCAAAATAAATAGATCTACTGTCATCCTGCATATGAGAGGGCTCAGATATGGGGAGGACACACAAGGCCCACTTGTGCCTTTGCCTGTAGAGGTCAGAAGAGGCATCAGATCCCCTAGAACTGGAGTTACAGATGGTTGTGAACTGCTGTGTATGAGCAGGGAACCAAACCTGGGTCCTCTGTAAGTGAAGAAGTGCCCTTAACCACTGAGTCATCTTTCCAGACTCAGCGTCTTGTTCTTAACATACAGTGTTTCCCCATGGGTCTCTCAATGGTCAAATCATTTAAAACATAACCTGTTTGGGATTTGTATTATAAAATGAAGCATCTTTTACAATCACTGAATCAACGGCCAATGTCTAAAAAAATCAAAAGATTTTTTGCAAAAAGTCCCATGTATCCCATTTCCATTTTGAAGACAAGTCTGATGGCATAATCACCCCTCCTGGACCACACAGATTCATCAGGCCTGAGCAATGGCTGCTCTTTATAAGGTGGGTTCAATAGCACTGCACCTGTAGCTCTGTGGGCATCTGAGCTTGAAGTCCTGCACATGGTCTGGAGACTCTGCGTGTTTTCTTTGAATGTATTTGTAGTTAATAAACTAAAATATACCTCCTACTCCTCCCCATGGGTTCTTATAGAACAGCTAAAATAGCGTACTTTCAATCCCTGCTGTTTGTAAGGGACAGTCATTACAATGATGGCCATGCTTACTAGAGATCAGATGCATTTCTCTTCCTATTTCTGGGCCGTATCCATGAATTTGGCAGCCTGATCAAAAGCTAGTAACAAGACGTAAAGGGTATCAGATTTTGAAGCTAATGCTGCAGAAACTTGGGGTCCCCTCACTTGATTGCTGGCCATACTTATGTATAAAAGTTGCAAGATTCCCATGTTTTAAACACAGTTGGTCTGGGCTCCCATGTCTGTGCTATATTTTCTGCCCGATGTCTGGGTGTTTTGTGTTTATGTTCTTGCCCTTAAGGGGAGTCTCCAAAATTATGCAAACTCCAGAACTCTAAAACCTCAGATCTACTCTGTTGACTGCAGATAGTCACAGCTAACACAGCACTTAGCTGTAACTGTTTCTGAGAACTGCATACAGAGCATTGTGGACCAATTAATGTGTTCCTATTTTAGGACCTCAGTAAACAGTTAAATTTCCACCCTCAGGGCTTTCTGAATCCCCAACACTTTATGACCATAGCTTGTTTGGTAACATTAGGCTTCCAAAGAACAAGACTGTGTATTTTCTAGTCTCTGTTCTATACTCAGAATCAATCACAACACCTGACATAGTAAATACTCAGTTTTGCTAAAAGTAATGATTTAATTTTTTTTGTTTGTTGTTCAAGACAGGGCTTCTCTGTAGCTTTGGGAGCCTGTCCTGAAACTAGCTCTTGTAGATCAGACTCACAGAGATCTGCACGAGTGTGTCTCCCAAGTGGTGGGATTAAAGACGTGTGCCACACCGCCTGCCATAATTTAATTTTTGAAGACTTATTCTAGTTATATTTAAATGTTCTCCTTCTCTTTCCAGGAAAAGACTAGGGCGTATTGTCAGGCACTGAAAGTAACAGGTTCACTTAGAATATCACCAAAGTTAGTTTCTAAGTTGAGAGAATACATAGGATGTGAGGTATTTGGTGATATGGTCAGCACCAGCCCAGTGGGACCATGTGTTGAAATTCAGTTAGGGAGAGCTAACTGATGCTGAGGTCATGAGACCCTCTCTTCTTGTGATAGAGACACCCTAGTTAAAGGACACCACAGCTCAGCCTTTGAAGGCCTGTAGGGACTCTTCTACTCTCAACAGGGGACACGAAGGTTCTCCACTGGACCACGTTAATGAATAATAAAAGTCCTCTATTCCAGGGCCAAACTTTTTCTTTTCTGTGAAACTAAAATTGCAAAGTACAAAAGGTGTAACTTCTTCAGATATCTGCCTTTTTCTGCCATGCCCCACAGGCTAAGGCTCTGTCCTTGCTGCGTATTCCCTGCCGGCTGTCATTGCTGTGGTAGTTTCTCCAGCGGCAGATACATCAACACTCAGAAGCTGAGGAGACACCTACAGAAGAGGACACTAGAGACTGGGAAGGAGAAAGATGTGGTGCTGAGAGACAAAAGACTAGTAGAAATTAAAGAACGAAGACTAGGAAAGAATAGAGTGGGAGAGACGTTAACTACGTAGGTAACTTTACAAAACTGACGGAATGAAAGGGTGAAAAACACAAGGACTTTGCAGCAGAGATAATTCGGTACAAGAAAAAACAGGCATTAGGTAATGAATAAGTGGTTTCTGGCTTCCTATTTGTGGTTACTTCTTTGTTTTGTATTTTGTTTGTTTGTTGCTGTTTTGAGACAGGATCTTACTATATAGACCAGGCTGGCCTTGAGCGCTGCATCTTCTGCCTCCAGGATGCTGATATACTACAAATGACATCACCCCCAGCTGTGCTGCTCCTTTAAATCTACTGCAATTACTTACAATTGGCCTTGTCCAGAGTAGTCAAGAAAGACATAGGAGGTATTGCCTATGAGGAAGGACAAGCCATCTAATAAACTATGACAACTCTTTACTCTGTTTTCCTGAGGTCTGTTGGTTCTCTGCACATCAAATTTCACTTGAGGTTGGCTGGACCTGGTCCCATAATTTTAGAACAACAAAAGTTTGTGCTTTTGTTGGGTTTTGTTTATCATTAAGAAAACTATCAAGGGGCTGGAGAGATGGGTCAGAGGTTAAGAGAACTGGTTGTTCTTTCAGAGGTCCTGAGTTCAATTCCCAGCAACCACATGGTAGCTCACAACCATCTATAATAAGATCTGGTGCCTTCTTCTGGCCTGCAGACTTATATGTAGGTGGAACATTGTACACATAATAGATAGATAAAAATTTAAAAAAGAAAACTATCCCAGAATGATAATAACACTTCTTCATTCATTATTATTCTAAAAATGAGAGATTAGGAGACCTGGGGTAGAAGTGAATAAAAGGTCCAGCAGACCTGTGAGCCCCTGTAGGGTACCAGTAGCACTGGGCAGCTGCAGGTTGAAGACAGCAGAGAACCAGAGAGCAATTCACTATTCAGAGAGAGTCTCTACCATCAGAACTTACTATTCAGAGAGAGTCTCTACCATCAGAACTCAGTGTTCTGAATATCAGAACCTCAAACGGGGGTCCCAGGAAGCCGTCGCTCCCAGAGAATTATTTTCTGTCTCTCTGATCCTTAGTTTTGGGGATATTTTGTCTCTTTGGAGACAGATACATACTTTCCCTTACATCTACTAAATCATTTACTTGTCTATGGCAGCCCACACATCCAAAGGCCTTTGGCTTATGCTAGTACAATGCCCTGTAAGCAGGAAACCCTGAAGGTGATATCCAAGATAAAACACTAGAAAATCTACAGAAATAAGCAGTTGCCATCAGCAGTGAGGTCTGGACAGCCTCTCGTGGCTGAACAATGACATCACCCATGTGAACTCAGCTGACATCAGCGCTGTCATTTAAACTTAAAAGAGTATTTTCTTAATTGTAATTCTACAGGTGCATCTTCTAGAAATCTGAAGAACTTCATAGAAAGGTAAGTGGAAGGTACATCTAAGAAACATTTAAATATGGTTAACTTATCTCGAAAGAAATGAAAATTCTCATGTATTACCCCAATATCATTTCTACTGAGTATCCGTAGTTGGCTAGTTACTATCTGCACATTGAGTCTTCTTTGTTTGGGCCAGTATCTTGGAAAGTGATTGGTTCATTTATGTTCTCAGTGGACTATAAAATGAATATTAGCTGAATAAAATTCAGCTCTGAAGATGTAACCACAAAAGCACAATGATTATACCGTAGACTGGCTTTATAAATATGAAACCTATCTGTTTTATATTTTTGTTTCCGTTTTTGAGACAGAGCCTCATACTGTAGCCCCTGGAGCTAACTATGCCACCCAGACTCATCTCAAACTCATGTAATTCTTCTTCCATAGCCTCCCAGGTGCTAAGACACCATACCTGGCAAGCTAATATTTTCGGGTCTATTTGGGAATGAAAATTCAGATGCAAGGCTGTTTGTAGTATCCTGAACAGAAGCCTCAGGCAGCCCTTACCTCTGTGAATTAAGTGGGCCCCACAGCTCTGGGATGTCCTATGAAACTGCGTATGAATAACACAACTAACTCACCTGCCCTTAATTATAACAGTGTTTGAACGATGCTAAGATAATGGTGAGCTTGTTCGGCTGAAATTAACCTACTCTTCAATATAATACATTGATATGCCATTTCCTATTGGTAAATTGAATTGAGATTATAGAGGAGAACAGGGCTGACTAGCTTTGCGGAAGTTAAAGAAAATCAGAAAAGCTGGTTGGTTTTTCGTGGGTGGTTACTACAACTGTGGGATATTCTCCCAGGCTCAGCCTATGTTGCTGGAGACAATGCTGCTCAGACTCCTTGTTTTCTCAGCTTGTCTAGGAACCAGGCATTGGACCAACCAGCCATCGTGATTTATGCCATGATTGGAAACGATGTCTGCAATGGGTAAGTCGTTGAGAAAGGTGTAAACAATGCTAAGATGATAATGGGCCTACTCAGCTGGGATTCGGCTCTAGCTTCCCCCCTCTTCCACTCCTCACCCCAGTCTACTCCGCCATAGTGTGCAGGTGTCAAATCAGTTTATCTCAGAAGGAAAGCCTGGATATGTGATGTCAATAGGAAGGAACGACCTGTGAGACTGAAAGCTCCCTGTGGAAAGAAATGAATCTGATCCATTAGCTCTCAGTTCTGACGTCACAACAACAAGGAACGCCAGGATCAACTGTGGATTATACCATAGGAAATATGCTTCACCATGATCCAAGACTTAGATGCACAGCATTTGAAATAGCATACATAGAAGCACAGTCATCCCACAGGAACACATGCCATGCTCATATGCTGACATTCTTTTGCAGAACAAAATAGACATGCATTGGCAAAGAAACTGCATGTAACTCGCACTCAGTCCCATTTATTCTGATTGCCCACAAAGCCACCAAAATGCTTTACTAAACTACAGCATTAGCGGTAATTCCCCCTCAACATTTGAAGAGATGTATCAAAATCTATGTATATCCTAAAAATAAGCTTTATGTGGGCATCTGCCCTGTGGTTGTAGCTAAAAAGTAAGCAATGGGTGAGACAGGATCCAGAGCAGCTCCCAGTGACCATCTGCCCAGTATTTTAGGAAAACATGAAAGACAAGCCTAGAAGGGGTAAGAGATGTGCTCGAGGCAGCAGAACTGACTAAGAACCAGCTGGAGGCTCCCTGCTCATCTCATCACATAACTTCCCCTTGTTCTACCCATTTCCTGGCCTCCCAAGCCTGTGATGGGAGCAAAGTCCAATAGGATTAAAGTTCATTTGCTTCCACAGAACTCTAAATGAAGTACAGAGAAAGCAGTTCATGGGGGAGAGGGGGACATGCCATTCCACAATCTATTGCTGCTCATTGACCAATCCCTCCAGGACCCCAAAGCTACATTGTGAAAACCCAGATCCCCGTCTCTGTGATGAGCCACCCAGGACTTTCCAGTAAAGAGTGTATACTCCTGAAGGCCTGTTGTTCCTGGTCCACGATCTGTGCTCCTTTCTGTATCATTTCATCCTGTAGCATTTCTACTAATTACCTAAAGTGACTCAGTGGTCTTAGGCTTATCCATTACTGTCCTTAAGACTCTTTAATGCGCCATTAATGTTCAACACTCCTAAAACAGAGCAAATGTGTGTGAGCTACAGCAGCAGAAACTTTGGGCAGTCAGTAAAATCCCATTGTGTACGTGCAGCACAGTTTGCATTTCTCAGCTAATGGACATTTAGGTGGAACCTATTCCCTTGCTATTATGAAAAGAGTATCAAGAGACAAGCATGTACAAATATCCCTGTAGTGGTATACTGAGTCCTTTGGGTGTGTGTCAGAAATGGTAAATTTGCGGTAGTTCTATGTTTGATTTTTTTTTTGAGAAACCTCCATATCAATTTCCAGTGACAAGACCTCTTTGCATACCCACAGAAAGTAAATTGCAGCTCCTTCCCACATTTTTACCAACATCTATTGTCATTTGTATCCTTGATTACTGCATTCTAACTGGGATGAAATAGAAACTCAAAGCTTAGGCTAACTTAAGTTATGTAATTATTACATTTATTCATTTGCCTTTGTCAAACCACCGCTGCATCTCTGGAATGACCTTGAGCATGATAATTACATTTTTTATGTGTTCTTGAGTTTGGTTTTCAAGTATTTTGTTGAGAATATTTCCATCTATATCAAGCATGGGGATTGGCCTGTAGTTTTACTTTCTCTTTGTAGAGGCCTTATCTAAGGTGTAATGGATTCATAAAAAGAGTTTGAAAGTTTCTTCCTTTACTATTTGATGGAATAATTTGAGAAGTATTGAGGGGTGATCCTCAAGGATCTTGGACTTTTCCTTATTGGGTGGTTTCCTTCTATTGCTACAGTATTATTGGGTATAGGTCTGTTTAAATAATCTGACTCATCTTGGTTTAACTTAAATAGGTCATACGTATCCTGATATCCATCCACTTCTTTTAGATTTTTAAATTTAGTAGAATATAGTCTTCAGGTTTATGTTGTCATGGTTCTCTGGATTTTATTGGTATTCATTGTAATAGCTTCCCTTTCATCTCTGTTTTATTAATTTAGATCTCCTCTGTCTTTGTTTCAGTTCATTTGGCTGAGTGTTTGCTCATCTTGTTGGTTTTGTCAAAGAACCAAATCTCTGTTTCAATGACTCTTTTTAGTTTTGTTTGCATTTCACTTATTTCTATCTCGATCTAATTATTGCTGTCTATCTAATACATTTTGTTTGGGCTTGTTTTCTTTTTCTGAAGCCTTAAGGTACAGCATTGTGGTGGTTTGAATAGGAATGGCCGACCCCTATAGACTAATGTGTTTGAATGCTTGACCCACAGGGAGTGGCGTGATTAGGAGATGTGACCTTGTTGAAGCAGGTGTGGTTTTGTTGGAGGAAGTACGTCACTAGGGACTCCTGAGGTCTCAGATGCTCAAGACACACCCAGTGTGGCAGTCTCTTCCTGCTGCCTGTAGATTAAGATGCAGAATTTTCAGCTAACTTTCCAGCACCATGATGATTGTGTGCCATTATGCTTCCTACCATGACCAAGCAGGAGACGTAACTATCTGTAACATTACTTATAGCAGCAATACAGTCAAAGAACATTTCAGAGGCTTTTACACCACCAGTTACATGGCTTACTCGACTTCAAAGGAGTCAGTAAATGCAGTCTGACTGTGTGCCAGAAAGGTAGGAAGTCATAAGTAGTTTGCAAAAGAGTCCCGATAACCAGCAGATACAGAGTGTTTTGTATGTGACCTTCCTGCTAATCAGATACTTGCTGTTTCTTCCACCTCAGGAGAGCTGACCCAATACCAGAAATGACCACTCCTGAACAAATGTACTCCAATGTCATGCAGACGCTGAAGCACCTAGATTCCCACCTGCCCAATGGCAGCCACGTTATTTTATACGGTTTGCCAGATGGAACTTTTCTCTGGGATAGTTTGCACGACCAATACCACCCTCTAGGTATATTACGCTTGCAGACTCTTTTCACTGTGCGTATGCATGTGTGGATGTATGTGTGATGTGTGTGCAGTGCATACATATGATGTGTGTAAGTGCAATGTTTGATATGTATTATGATGTGTGTGATGCATATTTATGATATGTATGATGTGTGTGTGTGTGTGATGCACATGGAATGTATGTGTGATGTGTATAATATGTATATAATATTAGTGCAAGAGTAATTCAAAGAAGTAAAATTCAGGCCATAAAGGATTCACAAATAAGCTTACCTGGGAAATGTTACTTGAGTTATGTTACACAAAGTAGAACATAACCGAAGAATCACTGCCTCCAGCACAACTGAAAAGTAAGTATACTGACCAGGCTTGCTCAAAATTGAAAACGAAAATTCTGTATCATAGCTGATGCTTAGGGATGCTGAGGAAATTCCTACTGCTGTTTTTACACTGAGCTTGGCTATAGTTGGGCTCCATTCCTGTAACAAAATTAGACAGTCCGAACTTACAGCCACCCAGTAGACCCATCCCCATGTTCAAGGGGTCAACACAGGGTCACAACCACTGTTGAGTCCTAGTCTGACATTAAGTACCTACGCTTTTCTCAGGAAAAACATAATTCTGCCAGGTGGGCAAGACAAACCTGGGTGATAGCTGGCAAATCTCCCATCTACCCAAGCGACCAGACTTGCTATCTCCTATCTTTGTTTAAATTGTTCTGAGTGTAACATGGGGCCACAACATGAAAGAGATTTAAGCCTGTGTGGAATGGATGAGGCCAGGGTGTATACAAGTTAGTAAAATCTTCTATCCATGACTGGCTCCTCTTTGAGCGTGAGCCAGAGCTTTCCCTTGAGTGCATAACTCTGTGTGCTTTTCTATCTCACCTCCCCACCTCCTCTTTTTCCTCCTGCAGTTCCTGGTTAAGCCAACTTTCCTACCTCACTCAAGAAATTCCACTCCCATTCACACAAGAAACCACCCCCCATGTACATGAGAAGAGAATTAATACTCAGCTCGTTAGTCATCTCTCTTGAGGGAGAAAGCAGATATCTACATTCCGACAAGTAAGATGACGTCATTTGCTCCATGAAAGTGTATCACAAATATTATCCAAGCAAAGCACTGTCCTGCTTTGCATAAGGAGAGCATAGCTTCCCTGTTCATACAGCTTCTTATCCTTATTGATAAAAATATGATAACACACAGAACTTCACTCCTTTCTGAATCACAGTGTGTGTTTAAAGACAACCACTTGGGCAGGGGAAGTCTCTTTGAGCCATGGTCATGAAGACTGTAGTTTCCTAACAAATTAATTCCATTATGTCACTGAATTTCTCATAATAAGAGAAGCTTGGGGAAGGGGAGTGTCCTTCCTTCTACCCCATCACACTAGTAATAACATGATTTGTAGTTTTCTGATTTTAAATTCCATTTTCTTCCATAAACTCTGGTTAGACTAGCCACATAAATTCAATCAAACTGACTATGCACACTTAATTTAACAGCAGTAGGTAACAATGATACCATGCAACTTGAGAGAGAAGGAAGGGGAAAAGATGATTAGAGAAATCCATCTAGCCCTAGCAATAAGGAAGGGAATAGAGACAGGACAGTTGTGTAGCTCATGACAGCTAGTCTTGCAGAATCAGTGAAGAAACTCCAGCCTCAGTGAGAGACCCTTTCTCCAAGAGGTAAGGTGAACTTTTGCGGTGACATTTCGTTTGTATTTTAAAAAATAAAGCTTGCCTGAAGATCAGAGAGTAAAACAGCCCCACTGGTCAGCCATACAGACCAGGAAATGGTAACACGCGTCTTTAATCTCATAGCCACACTAGTTGCCATAAAAACCGGGCATTGCATGCCTTTAATCCCAGTTCTCAAGAGGATTATAAAATGGGATTAGGCAGCCCTCAATGTCATTCTGAGATTCCTGGAGGCAGTTTCACCATTTCAAACTGAGGTAGAGGTAAGAGCCAGAGGCTGGCTGTTTCGCTTTTCTAACCTTCAGGTTGAGCCCCAACTTCCAACTCTGAGTTTTTATTAATCATGCTTCAAAAAGTAACTGAGAAAAATACTTAAACTGACCTCTGTCCTTCTCTCTCTCTCTGTCTCTCTCTGTCTCTGTCTCTCTCTCTCTCTCTCACACACACACACACAGAATATATATGTAGATAGAGATATAAATGATAAATGATATAAAGATAGATGTAGATCAGTGACTATAAATAAACATCAAGGACTCTCCTAAAGAGTTTGTAAATTTCTGAGATACAAACTATGTGTGTCTTTTAGCCATCTGGAATAGAAACTTACCCTTTAATCTTTAAAGACAGCCAGTGGCATCCATAGGAACAACCCAGTGGATTCTGAACACACACACACACACACACACACACACACACTCACACACACACACACTCGAGTATAAGGAAAATTTCAGATCCTAGTAATTACTGTTCACTGTAGACAGTACCACTGTCTACCACTAGAGTTCTTTTTCTTTTTGGTACTAGCATCAGAGCCAGGGTCTCACATGCTCTAGCTATGTTACGAGCTACATGCTCAGACCCCTATTGATTAACTAGGATGTCTTTCTGACCAGGAATTACAGACACACACAACCTCTTCACACTAAGGCTCTTCAATTCAGGGGCAAGGAGAGACTAGGTTTAAAAAATACAAATCAAGAAAACATCTAAAAAGCAAACGACAAAGACTCACTGCCAACAAAGGGAAGAAGCCACACCCCCTCTCCCTTTCCTTTATGCCATTAGTCTGTCATAAGTACTCCCAAGCACCCTTTTACTTGAGCACCCCTGAGGCATCCTTTCTCCAAATTGGCAAATTCAAGATCAAAGAAAAACACTTAAGAACATTTTCCAACTATCTTCTACTTATTACACAGGCTTTATCCTGTTCGGCAGACCTATCCCTCTGTGTACCAGGTTCAGCGGGAGCAAGTGTTGGAAGTGTAAGCAATAGAAGGAAAAGGAAAGGAGCCTGGACTTGGTGGACCAGGATATATCCAAGGCCCGCACCCAGAGAGATGCTGTTATCTTGGCAGGATGGCAGAAGGGGAGGGTAAAGCAGAATAGAGCATGACTTGACTGAGCTACACTCCCAAGGAGTGTCCAGTAGTGATATGCCCAGTACCCATGGAGTAGAACAAAAATCAGTTCTTCTGGTTATCAAAGCAATCAAGGCTTGAAATGAGGAGCAGGGAGGTGCATTGGTACTCACAGTAGGTAGCCTCCGCTTAGTTTGAAGAGACTTCAGCCACTAAGCAGAATAAGGAGATAGAAGAGAATGGATATTAGTGCCTGCCAAGCTATCTCAGTTCTTCCATGAGGCCTAACTCCAACAAAGAAAAAGACGGTGTTGTAATGAGGCTTAAAACTCCAAGAACATAAGGAAGAAGAAGGAAGGCTACAAAACAGAGAATTACTGGGGCACATGGAGGACCCAGGATAGGGTGAAAGGCATCTGAGCTGAATGTTACTGCAACTGATCTGAATGGGGCTGAGATGAACACAGACATCCAGCTAAAGAGAGCAAATGAAGGGGAAAAATAGAAAAGAAAACTATATGAGAACTCCCAATGAGAATCCTCAGTGGGTAGAAGCAGAAACCTGGAAGACGGGGTTGAGGGTTCAAGTCAAGCTCACACAAGCAAGGACAGAAGCCAGGGGTTTTGAATTCATCTAAAATGTGAAAATATCAAAGAGAGACCTAGCATATCACCATGACTTTATTGGCAGTCGTCTTTTGTGGTCTTCTAGTTCTGACATTCCCTTACCACACTGGAGGAGCAACATATGTTCCCTCCAAGACAAAAAAGTCAAATCTACTTTTCAGTGTTTCTTATCTAGTGTACAAGTAAAAAGTAAGGCCCTGTTCCATCACCTGAAGTTTTTCTCTTGACTTTGAGATGTTCTAAGATCCTCTATTATCCTCTTAAATTTTTGAGAGTATGAGAAGTGTTTAATGGATGCAGCATCAGCTGCTCATCCTGGAGATTGGTGGGGGAGCTGGATTTTGTATGTCAGTCACAGCACAAAAACTGACTGCTTCTGGGGTGGATATACTATAGAGAGGAAGGGGCAGCACTGGGAGAGAGAAATATCACAGTGTCCATAGCTAGTGCTTCCACAGTTTCTGGATAGACTCTGGGGCAATAGACTTTTCATCGCAAATGACATTATACCTGAGACAAATGGTATAGAGGAAGACTTGTCTATCTGGGCTCATCATGCCAAAGTCCCCCTTGCTTGGCCCAATGTGCCTCTGCAGGAGTCATGGCAGCGGAGATGGGGGGGGGGCGGTCTTTATCTGATGGCTAACAGGAAGCAGACAGAAAGGAGGAACTGGAAACCAGGTATAACTTTGAAAGACATTCCCAACAAACAACTTCCTCCAGCCAGGGTTACCTCTTTAAAGTTTCAGAACCTCTTAAGACAGTGTCACAGGCTGGAGAATGAGTGTTTCAGACATGGAACAGGACAGATTTCATATGCAAACCATAATAATTTATGCAGCACTTTCCCCTTCATTCTTATGAACCTCTTTCACCTGAGTTAAAAAAAAAATAACTCTGAGATACAGTTATTTCCTAACTAGGACTCAGTAAGACAACTATGGAAAAACTCTTAATCTAGTATCATCAAGAGAGATGAATATCCACTGGCATTCCCATCCCACCCGAGGGTAAGGGAGACACCCCAGCCATATTTGAAGGACTTTGGTTCAGACTTTTAGCCATTTTGAATGCCAGTCCTCAACATGGAACAACTGGCTCAGACCTAAGTGTTTGATAAGACCAGAAAGGAGGATTCAGTCAATTCCCACCTGGGATGGGGCTCTCTGGGCCTTACAGAAATTTGGAGTTTGATGCCATCACCAAGGAGAAGGTGTTGCCTGGTGATGTGCTTTGTTCAAGTCAATCTGGTCCGTTTATAGCTGTAGGAGACTCTGGAGATGAGATGAGGCCAGTGTCCCATTTTTTCCTCTTCAAGACTAAGGAACACTGGGCATAGACTGCTTAGGGCTCCTTCCTAACTTGGGCTTAGGCAGAAGTAAAATACAGGCCTTCCTCAAAGCTATGCTGACTGATAAATCAAATCAGGATAAATGCCACCATCTGAAAGGGAGGCAGGGTCATCTACAAATGTCCCTGAGCATTGCCATCTGATTGCATATGACTTATCAGACCTCTGTCTTTTCCAGGCCAGCTAAATAAAGATGTGACCTATGCACACGTCTTCTCCTTCCTGAGCTGCCTCCAGGTAAGCCCAGAGGCCTGCTTCATGACCTCATCACACACACACACACACACACACACACACACACAAATGCACACAAGCATATGTGTACACACACCCCTTACTGTGTCTATACCTCTTTAATCAAAGTGCTCTTTGTCTTCTCTCAGGTCAGCCCCTGCAGTGGATGGATGTCTTCCAATAAGACTCTCCGGACTCTTACCTCACAGGTAGAGCTGTTGAATCCTCTGTCCCTGTGTTTGCAGTAGACTTCCCTCAGGATGAGAATCTACAGCATAATGGTCACCAACCTGGCAAAGAACAAAATCACATGGTCCTGGAGCCAGAGAGAGCCAAAGAACTTGTGTGCCTTGTCTGCTCCCACCCCTCTCCAGAAGGGCATATGTGTCTCATGCATGAACCCATATACACACACAGCTGGAAAAATAAGGCAATGAACTGGGGAGCTGAGGAAGATAAGCCTTATGTGTGACCGGGTGCTCAGAGAGGATCACGTCACATGTCTCAAAGAATTCATTTCCCAAACAAAAATCTTATACTTCGTTCATAGGTTGTAAATTATCTTTATAAGAATTAATGAAACTTATTTTTTTTTGTTTTTTATTTTTGAGACAAGCCTGGATATGTGACCCAGGCTTGCTCTGAAAACAGGAAATTTTCTTTCTTGCTTCAGTTTTCCAGGTACTGAGAAAGCAGGCATGGTCTACCAGCTACAAATTTTGTTAATATAATTTTATTGTAAAGAACTTGCAAATTAAAAAAATATACAGTCTGATAAAAAATTTTTAAAACCTAAAATGCATAAAAATCTACTAAGAACAGCAACAAAAATTGGATTGTAGTCAGCTGTGATGGTATACACTGGGAGATTATGCTCCAGAGGCACAGCTGTGATGGTATACACTGGGAGTTTATGCTCCAGAGGCAGGGCAGGAGGATAGCAAGTTTGAGGGCTGAGCTACAACTTTTAGCGCTAGGAAGAGGACTTGATAGCTAAGAGCATTCGCTGCACAAGTTTGAGAGCTTGAGTTCAAATTGCCAGCGCATACATAAGAAGCTGGTCATGGCTGCACACATGGCTGTCACTACAGTGTTGTGGGGGACAGAGACAAGACAGCCAGCCCAGCTCCAGGCTCAGTAAGAGAACCCGTGTCATGGTAATAAAGCAGAGAGTGACAGAGTGACTCAACCTTCTTCTCTGATCTCAATGACTGTGTGTGACACACACACATGCACACACACATGTGCAAGAACACCTGCACACACACACACACACACACACACACACACACACACATGTTTAGGCTGGGAAGATAGCTCAATCAGTCAGTGAAGTGCTTGCCATGTAATCACAGGAGCCAAAGTTTAGTCCCCAGTACCCAAGTGAAAAAATGGAATAGAATGCTGGGGAGGTGGCCGGGAGCATCCCTAGGTTCACTAGCCATCCAGACAACCTAACCAAATAAGCAAGTCCAGGCTAATGAGAGTTCCTATCTCCAAAACCAAGGTGGATGGATCCTAAGCAGTAATGTCTGAGGCCGTCTTTTGGCATTTATACACATGTATACACATCTGCACACATACCTACATACGTGCGTGCACATACAGAGAAGACAATCATCCATGTATCAGTATGTGAGTGTCTATTATCACTTCCATAGGTATCTTAGGGTTTTGCCTACTAGATTGAGAATACTCATACAAATTCCAATGTTCTTAATTTGTTTCTCCACATTACAATAGCAGAACTATTTTTGCAATGTCCAACATATGAATGTGGCAGGATTTATTCCACCCATGTGTACAGTTGGACACATGGTTGTTTCCAGTTTTTCACCATGATGAATAACAAGATATGTGTTGTGTGGTGTCTCTGTTTCCTATATCAAGCTCCTCTAAAATACATTCTTCATGTTAAGGATTTGATCAGTATAACCAAGCTCTTGTCTAGAGCCATGAAACTAACCTATGTTTTCATTCATTCACCCTGACATTCAGTATTATCAAATTTGTTCATCTCATCTTTGTCAAATTCATGTAGGAATAGTAGAATCTTATTACTTTAATTAACACTGGTTTGATTCTACTTTAATTTGCACTGGTTTGATTCCTAATGAATAGTAACGTTTTTCATATGTTCATTGGTCATTTGCGCATGAATACCCTTTAATGTGCAGAGCTGTTTTCTGCTGATGGCTTGGAGATAGGAAAGTGGAGTGGTGTGTGAAAGATCAATTTCCTTCTCTGCCTGAACTATCTCATGAAAGTCAAAGGTTTCATGGAATTCTTTGTTTCCTTGTATTCAGAGAGCAGAACAACTTTCCAATACACTGAAAAAAATGGCAGCCACCGAGACATTCACAAACTTCAATCTTTTCTACATGGATTTTGCCTTCCACGAAGGTAAGTCGCTAGTTTTTGTCTTGACAGGAGGCAAGCCCAGCAGCTGCAGTGTGGGGCTGTGTTACACAGTGCATGGAGCAGAATAGGCAGGGCGACCCCCGCCTATCTCACATGACGACTCTGAGCACTGAGAAAAGATAAAGCAGGAGGTGCTGGCTGGCGTATTGAGAAGCAATGCCACCTCCTCACTTCCCCATCATTCTAGAGCCTCTGAATCAGCAGGACCAGTGGCTGGCTGGGAAGAGTTGGAGCTGGAAGTCCCTACTCTAAAGGACTCAGCTAGCAATTCTCGCCAGATTAGCAATGCCTTGTGCTGGAAATAGATGTGACAGATGTGAAGAGTGAGGCCACGCCTCCTGCGGTAGAGTGCTCACTACCTAGAAGAAGCCTGGACTTGAAACTAAGCAGAAGCTCTTAGCGAGAGCTTAAAAAAAAAAAAAATCCTTCTAGAAGTAAACCATGTCCCAACTCTCTGTAAAGAATATTTTTTGATAGCATTCCAACTAAACATGGGAGCCACTGACAAAAGACCACACAAACTCAGGCTTGCTTACTAGACTCACTGGTTCATCCTTTACATCTTGACTCTCTTTAAAAATTACTTCTTGTTTGTAATCCTCCCAAGATTCATTTTCATTGTTAAGCAATTTTTCTGCATGAGAAAAGGCCCTGTTGATTGACTGCCAGCTGAGATGATGCTAATGTAAGGCTTCAGTATGTGCAGCCGAGGGAAGATTCCACATCGCTGTCCCTCAACCCTAGCCCCCCAGCCCAGGCATCTGGAACGCAGCAGATGGCCGTCATGAATTATTGAATACTACATTAGCTGACATGGTTTGCATTGCAGACTGGAGGACTGCAGCTCTGAACATCCTTTCAACAAGATTGATCAGGCTTTACTAGATTTCCTGCCTACATGACACTCGGCTCTCTCATGGGGAGAGACATTTTGATAAATAAGCTCTCATTAAAATGCAGAGTTAAAGACTTATTAATGAATTCTTGATGTAAACAAATGCACCACCAAGTGATCTTTGATCGTTACCAACCTCAAATGTGAGTAAAGTTATTAAAAATCTAATAATGTCTTACATTCATGTGGGACATTATTTTATTGTCCAGAATGATTTCTACAACTGTCATTCATTATCTCTAGTGCTACAGACACTTCACTGGGCATCTCCAACTCCAAAATCTCCAAGCGGGGATTCCCTTTTAAATGTTTTATTAGCATATCTTGATTATACATAATAATGGCTTCATTTTGAACATGCACATAATGTATTTCAATCATACTCACCTCCTGCTACCATCTCTTGTCCTCCTCCTACACCCATTAACACCTTCCACTTCCCAGCTAGTCCCCCTTGACTTTCATATCTCTGGGTCTATGTAGGGCATGGTGTGTTTTATTGGTGTTATTTATAGGTACTTGTGTGGGAATATTTTTCAGGAGCATATGCACCGTGCCAACGGCTACACACTGAAGAAAATGTCTGTCTCCTTCATCAACTATATCCACATCTTAGTAGCAAATCCCTTACTTGGAAATTCCTGTCAACAATGAGAAAAATTTCCTGTTTTATAATTTCTCTCCCAGTTCTTAAAAACAAGTGTGAAGATTCAGTTTTGCCAGCTTCCTCTTGCCCATCTGAAGTTATTGAGCACCCAAGCAGGGAAGACACATGGGCATAGGAAAGGGAGAGTGGAGGGAGAGGGTAGCATTCTGGGTCTTTCCTGTATCAATGCCTCATAAAGCATTTACTGGCTATAGACTTCCATGTCTTCTTCTGAAAAGACTAGGTTTTGTATCTCCCGTTCGGGAACTATTATAATGTCTCAACTTGTGACCAAGTTAAGAAATTTTAAACCTGAAATCCTAGCATTTATCATAGTACACAGAACAATCTTTCACTCCAGACCCATCTCCGGGGATAACCTCTCATCTTAAAAATCATGGCAGCCTATTAACTTGGTAATCTGTCCCTAGTGCTTATAACTTGCTATTATAAGAAGAGCCCAGAATTTATAAGCATGTTCTTATCTCAGTTCAGACATAGATCATAGGACTGTAGAATAGCAAAGACAGGATAACCATTAGCTGGCATCATTCTCCGGCTTGTCGTCATTGTGGGTAAAGCACCCCCTACATTCTTCCACTTAAGTATTCTCTTTCAGAGTCCTTACCCCCTCCCATCATCATTCATACCTGAGGAAATATTTCCACAAGTCCCCTGAGGAAGCTACGGTGTAAATGCAGCTCATTATTACCCAGGTCTCCTTTCATCAGAAATAAAAACCCAGTAGAGGTGTTTATTAAACCTGCGGTCTGGAGCCCTATGAAAATTGCCCTAGTCTCCACACTGCATTAGAGCTGAGTACCGCACCGCAAATGTCCTCCTTTTTCATCACACAATCTCATATCCCTGTGACAGAGAAAATTGGAGCTGAGCATCCCTGACACTTGGAGGTAGGCACAAGACCTATTTGCTCTCTTCTCTGACAGCCTGGGTCCAGCACTGAAAGGTGATGGCTCCTTCTGTCATTTGTCATTTGCTGACTCATTCTCCAACTGCTTATGAACTAAGCAGAAGTAGAAAATCTGCCTCCAAGACATATCAACTTGAGCCTTGTGCATCCTTTTCCTTTCTCCCCCACCTTCCCAGTGGTGGAAAAAGGAAAATGCATCTTGACTGATAAGGTCATTTTCACACTGACAGCTTAAATGTACCTCCTGCTGCCCCTGGCTTCAAAGACAGCCCAGCTGTAGTAAACTTATGCTTTCTCCCCGTATGTCTGCAAAAGCAGTCAGTGACTTCATGGTGCTGATCAGAATGCAGATTTCTGTTTTAAGTATATGCTAGTTTTACTATTCATCAAAGCAAGAGCTACCACATGACCTATAAATCTTTCTCCACTGCTTCTGTGGCTCTCTGAAAAGATGGCCGTGAGTAGAATTTTTCTGACTAACGGATAAAGAAAATATATTATACACCAAATCCCAACAGATGTTCCATGATCATTCAAAAAGCTTAATTTAGTTCTTCCAAAACACAAATAGGAGGTCCTGATGAGAGGACTGTGTTGGTAAAGTGCCTGCCACACAAGCATGAGGACCTGAGTTCAGATCCCCAGACTCCACATAGAAATGGGGGTACCGTGGAACATGTCTACAATCCTACCACTGAGCAGATCCCTGAAACTCTCTTGCCAGACATCCCAGACAACTTGATGAGCTCCTGGTTCAGTGAGAAATTTTGTCTCGAAAACTAATATATCAAGCAACTGAGGAAAAAGTTCAACATCTACCTCTTGCCTTCACACACACACACACACACACACACACACACACACACACGAACATGTGGATGCCCATTTATAAACACACACAAAAACAAGTGGGAAAGACTAATCCGCCATGTTGTCCTTGACTGGGCCTCTTCTTGAGGCCATATTTGCTGTTGCCTTTCTCCTAAAAACAGAATCTTGTCCTGAAACTGTCACAAGGAATCATTCCATCTAGTAATAGTCAAGGTACACATAAAACCTATATCTTACCTGTGAGTAACTTACCCTTAAATTTTATATCCCTAGTGGCCACTTCTGTGTGGCAATCAGTACCTTGGAAGAAACAATAATTGTATGAAAAAAAATTGTTTTCCCTGTGGATTGACTGATTGCATACTTGGTGACTCTGTGTCATGTTTTTTTTTAATATTAACAATTATTTCATATGTCAAATCAGTTATTTTGAAGGCTGGACTCTGCCTACTATGCATCTACTATGATGCAAAGTTGAGTCCAAGTTTGAAAGCATGGATAAGCTTCCCAAAAGGGAGGAATACATCATTATTAGTGATACCATTTAGAATTGTCTGAGTAATGCCGGGCGGTGGTGGTGCACACCAGATAGAGGCAGGCAGATCCCTGTGAGTTCGAGGCCAGCCTGGTCTACAAGAGCTAGTTCCAGGACAGGCACCAAAAACTATGGAGAAACCCTGTCTCAAAAATAAAAAAAAAAAAAGAATTGTCTGAGTATAGTGATAATGGGAAGAACTCCTTGCCTGGAGTAGCAATGCAATGATAAAGCCTTTGTTCAATGAACATGGGCCATGGGCTCCAGTTTCCTCATTGCCTGCCACACAGAAGAAAACAGCTCCTTCCTCCCCACATTACATCCATGCTTCGTGGCACAATGTAGCAAATAAATATCCTCCTCCTTTTCTTTTATACTTCACTGCTGTGCTTCCTTTTCATAATCGCCACAAGTGTAGAATTGCTTAGACCATTTAAAAAATAGTTATCAATTCTGATGATTGAATTTTATCTGTCTGTTCTATGGAGAGAGACATCTACGTCTCTCCATTCCTTTGGGGGCCATAGAAACTCAAATTACAATGGTAATATTTTAGAACAATTTTAAACTTTGGAGTTAACACTGAACCAGGCTGAAAGAAACTCCTACATAAGCAACTCTGACCCCTTTAACACAAGAATCCTAGCAATGGCTCCCTCAAGGAATTCTATCCTAGCAACGGCTCCCTCAAAGAACTCTATCCTAGCAATGGCTCCCTCAAGGAACTCTATCTTGACTTAAACCATTTTTTAAACATTTTTTTAACATTTTTTTAACTCACATTTGCCTTCCACTGTGAAGTTTTCTTGCCTCCCAATCACTGCAATTCTATTGTAGATTTTCTTCTGACCACTGAAGGCACAAGTTTTGTTGTTGTTGTCTTTCACTTGAAACACGTGTGATTTATTGTACATAAATTACTCGTTAATAACACTTGTTAAAAAGGAGCTGTGAAGGACTCGTATGTCAGCTGTTGACAGTATTTTCAGAGCTGGTTTACAAACTGCACTAAAATTAGTCTCATTAGTTTTAGTTACATCGCTTCATTCTGTGTCAAATATTTTCATTAGTATAATCCAACCGTACATTGTAGTGGGTGGAGATGTGCATCTTGGCTGAGCTTGTCACGCCACCTTCTCTGCAAATGTGGAAAGTCTAGAAGTTCTGTGTGAGGCTTCCTATTCCCGGACACCAGAGAAGCCATGGAGATTTAGGTCAAGTTCACGACTTGTTATGTATTTCCTTAATACCAAAGGACTCTGACTCGCGACTTTCCTCATCCACCTGCAGTTTCCCAGCAGACTCTATCTGAGGAAGTCGTGGGGCCATGAGAGAAGTGAAAGGTACACAAGAGAATGGAAGCAAAATCACTTCTGAGGTCTCGAGGACTAGAGGCTGAGGTCCATACCAGTTGGAATCCCTGCCCCACCCCATCCTTGTCAATGTTTGTGTCAGAGACCTCTGTTGGAGTGCAATGAGAGAGGAGAATGGCTACCATAGAAATATAAAGAGCTCTCAAGGGTCCATAGGTGTGACCTCAGCTCTGCATATACAGAAACTCTTAAAATTTCTGTGCTCTTCATAACACATAATCTGTTGAATATTCAGACTGAAGGTGAGTTTGATAGACAATCAACATAAAGCTAGCAAATTGAAAAAAAAAACAGTTCCCAGGAAAGGGCAGAAAACTAGCTCATCCCCTACTGGACAAGAGGAATGTGAAGAGCCTGAAGCAAGTGTGAATGGTTTGCACATCACATGAGCAGGCAGAGAGGGGCATCTCTGAGCAGGTGGAGTCAGCCCTGTGTTTGGGAAAGGGACCCGGAGCCCACAGGAGTCTCAGCATGACATGCAAAGAAATTTAGAGTAATTGGAATTGAACCAAAAACAAAAAACCTGATTCCAAGGTTGTGTGCCCAAAAATGTCCAAACAGGCAGGCAACTGGAAACAGGGGCAGGACAGCTTCCTGCGGCCACTCACTTTAACTGTCAAAGGTAGGAAACAAACTGTTGAGATGTGCAATCTGGTTTAGAAGAACCAACTGAGCTTCTTCATAATAGTGAGTGCACTTCCTCATCAGGGCAACTCTTAGCTTTTCAGCAAAGGACAAATCCATACCAGTCCTCAGGGGGGAGAAAGAACCCTTCTTTACCAGCAGAAAGTAATTTGAGGTTCCATATGGGGAACACACCAAACAATGGCACAGTGGACAATTCATTGAGAGTCTTCCAAGAGGTGCAAATGCTACTTACCAACAGCAGCTTCTTCTAAGAACCACCAATTAATCCCAGGAGTGAACTCTGAAAGTGAAAGGAGCTAGTGCTTGGGATGTAGGGGCAGGAGGATCGTGAGTTCAAGGCCATCCTTGTATATCTAGCAAGTTAGAAACCAATCCAAGCTATATAAGAACCTGACTCAAAAATAGACAAAAAAGAAAAAGAACCATCTATCACCTTGTTCAGGAATAAGCTAAGTGGGTCATCCGCATGATATTTTCCCACTGAATTCTGACAAGGGAAACATTATTTGCCACTTTGGGGACAAAGGTTGGCAAGTAAGAAAGGATGGCATCTCAGCAGTCATTGCAAAAGCAACAGAGGATTGATTCAGCCTTGTGCCAGTGACTTTACCAGACAGTGCCTCCATCCTTCCCCGGGGTAAGGGGAAGAAAAGGACACAGTCCTGGAGGTTGAGGAAACTTGAAGAAACGGGTGGAGAGCACAATTGGAATCATAACTGCACTGCAGACTTTGATGCATGCTAGGAAAGTGGGGTGTTCTGCTGGAAGCAGAAGTCTCGAATGGTTCCCTCTGAAGGCTCTTTAGGGACCGCAATTTCTGTGAGGAATTCTTATTGGCTTTGTGCTATTACAACATAGAATTAATTGTACTGCTGCCGTGGAGGAACTGACATGCTTAGTCTTTTATCCCTGGTGAAGGACAGTTTTATTACTTTTCATCACTTTGGGGCTCATAATATTTTCTCTGTAGCCATGCTCTCTCTAAATGCAGTGTTGAGATAATTTTATGCAATTATATTTCTGACAAGCTGTATGATTGTGCTTGGTGATTGCTTGGCATACGTAGGCAGTGTCTGCAAATGGCAGCACGTGAGAGGAGGTATTAGCAAAAAGTCATCTTCACTTCTGCAAAGAGACCTGTCCTACCACACGAGGGAAAGATCAGACGGACGTAAATGGTTGTTGCACATTTTAACCCTCACTCGACTTCCCCTGCCCGCCCTAACACACAGGCCACATTCACACCGTATTTTCACACATGCTCTTTTTAACTTAGAAAACAAATCACACAGTGGGGAGATTATGGCTGTTCTGAAAACTCCCAGCCCAAGGCAACAGCTCAGAAGGAGCCATGATGGGGTAAAATAAGGGCTAGAGGACTGGAGAGATAACTCAGTGGTTAAGAGTACTCACTGTTCTTCCAGAAGGCCAGGGTTCAATTCCCAGCACCCACAGGGCAACTCACCGCCATTTGCAACCCAGGGATCTGAAACCCTCTTCTTGTCTCCATGGGTACCAAGTAGCACACCGACATGCATGTAGGCAAAACATCCATACACCAGAATGAAAGAAAAGAGCAGGGGAGACTGGATGACACCACACGAGCTCCTTATCCTTGGCATCAAGAAACTCATCTGTAACCCTCCAACTGTGTGTTTTTCAGTCATAGAGGAGTGGCAGAAAAGAGGTGGCCAGCCGTGGCAGCTTATTGAACCCGTGGATGGATTCCACCCCAATGAGGTGAGTGTTGCCACATGGTGGTGGCTGAGGCTACCCACTTGGTTTTTTAAAATACATGCATGCATTCATATGTTGGTGTTTATCCTAGTTTATTCCCAGAAGTATTTTTAGATTGTGTGAACACATATGTAACATAGAAAATTCAGTAAAATAATGTGAAAGTCAAAAAGAAAGTAAAATAAGATACAGAATTTACCAGGGTCTCTGATGTGGTTTCTAAGGTTCATAAAATATGTGGAGGGCAATCCTGAGGAACTGTTCCAGGAGAGCCTGCTCAGGGCTCCCTAGTGGCCAATGAGAAAAGAGCCATCAGCCATGCCTTACGTAAAAAGAAAAGTCAACACCTAGAAAAAAAAAGTGATTGCAAAATATGATCAAAATACATCATACACATGTATGAAATTCTCAAAAAATGTATTATACTTAAAATAGTAATAATCTCAAGGATTCCTGAACGTGAGATGTGTGAGAAACATTGTGTGAGTCTCTCTAGAAAGAACACCGTGAGAGAACTATGCTTCAGCCATGGCCTGCAGGAAGAGCCATTCCTCCTCTCCGAATTCAAGCAGTGCTAGGAAGGGACTGTGCCCTGGTTTCTTTACACCTCATGGGAGCTGAGGGCTGGGGCTTAGCCACGCTTGTCCCACTCCCCTCCCGTTATTCGGCATTCAGACAGCGAAGCTCCACTTTTATCTGCCCCATATACTTGACTCGCTTGTGACATTTCTATTTTAGAAAGAGAAGAAAGCATAAGGGAGTTCTTGTGACATTTGGAAATCCTGAAAGCTGGTTTTCCACCTGGTGGGGTAGCCATATGCCTGAGGCAGTGCTCTGCCACCGTAGGCACCTGACCCTGCTTTGGTCAGTGCGGAATGGCGACCACCAGGCCCCCACCCCCTGGCTGAGTGCAGGAAGTGTCAGGTGCCCGTGAGAACTTGAATGGAATTCATCTTCCCCAGCCCTGGGCTCAGCAATTGTCCATGGGCATGGTGAAAAATTACCTCAAAAGAAAAGAAAAAAAAGAAAGGCGTGCCTAATGGGTGAAAGGCAATGAAGACGTCAATACATGGTAAACTTGAAGGAGAAGATTAAATATCCACCTCACTGTTTAAAACAACCAATTTTTAAAAATCCTAGTAATACACTCAGAATATTGAATTTCTGTGTGTCAGATAAATGAGTTGTTCAGAGAATTATTGGCTAGAAACTAGTATTTGGGATCTGGCTTCACAAAAATGATTCCATATATATATATATATATATATATATATATATATATATATATGTATGTATATGTATGTATATAAATGATTCCATATATATTCCATATATATATGGAGAGAGAGAGGGAGAGAGAGAGAGAGAGAGAGAGAGAGAGAGAGAGAGAGAGAGAGAATAATGTGAAACTCCATCCCCTTCTTTAGAAGAGGTATCCTTCTAAAACACCCTTCCTCGGGTTCCCTAGGCTTCTGGGATCAAATGACCCTTCCTGCCTCAGCACCTAGTCAGAACTAAAGACAGTTGGGATACTTCCTCCCACTGAGGTAGGAGTTCTTGAGCTCCTCTTGGCACAACAGAAGTCTGATTCTGTAGAGGATGGAGGCATAAGAAGATGGCCAGCTATGGCATCACCTGAAACCAAACACAAAGAAGATTCTTAAAGCTCAAAGAGTTTTGTTTTGTCCCTCGGGATATATGTGTTTTCGGTTTCAAATATCAACCCGCCCCTGTCTGACTCTTACAATAATTTTAAAGTTCAAGGTCTACCAAATTGGGAGCCTATGCTGGAGTGTGTATGCTTTACATACAATTGGTTATAGAATCAGATTCCTAATGCCTAATATGTCCCATAGTCTTAACATGATTCCTGTATAGTGTGTTCCACAATGTGTGAGTGAGTGGTGAGTGACTGAACATGACATACCCATGTTTAAAGTGGGCAGCAGTGGGCCACCATGCTCAAACCCTCCTACCTATCAAACATATTGAGCTGAAAAGTCCAGGTTGACAACTTGCCATCCAGTAGTATGTGTTGAGTGCCTGCCCAACTGTCAAAACTCAAAAATGAACAGAAAATCCGTTTCACTGTTTAAGATTATAGCATACAGTAGGAGAGAGACGGGAAATAAATAAATATAATGTGGTAACTCTAAGTGTGCAAGCAAGAATGATGGGCTGGGAAGGTGGCAGAAGATGATGTTAGGAAAGGGTGTCTGGAGGACGTGACATCAGAACTAAGACCACGACCGACAAAGGGAATGAAGAGGCAGGGAAAGGCTGCAGAAGTGTTTCGAGCATCAGAAACAGCACAAGCAAAGGTCTGAAGCTACAGAAAGCTGAGAATGCTGGAGGGTCCACATGCTTCAGTGAAGCTCAAACTGAGAGAGGTGTGTGGGATGGAGAGGAAAGAAGAGGGCCTCCGAAGCAGATCCTAGCAAGCCTGCATGGGGTTTCCCTTTTTACATGAAGAATGAGGCCAGTGATTGTTTCCTAGCCAGAAATCAGACTTATATTCCTAAAAGGTAACCACAACAGGGCTGGGCTGTAGCTCAGCAATACAGAACCCGTCTGGAATGGTTGAGGTCCTAGATTTGACGCCCTCACCACATCTGTATCTGTTCCTCTTGTCCTTGTCTATAGCCACAGCCTCAGTGTCGAGATGGACAACTCTTAGGTGAAGGTAACTGGAAAAAGTAAAAAGAAATTAAGTCAAGCAGCGAAAATATGTTACACAGAACCAGGGCAACATAGCCTGTGGACACAACATAGCTCAGCCTTGTGAAACATTAGCTTGAGAGTCGCTGAAGTTACAGCATCTGAAGAGTCACTTAGAGCATCACTGGGTCCCAAATCAGACAGCGGGAAATGGACAGCATGGCATTCACCAGCCCTAGTTCCCCTCAGGTCCACCTCAACCATGTGTCAATATCTTTGGTGCCTCTAGCCTTGGAAGCCCCATCCAAACCACACTCCCTGCAAAACAATGTCCTTCTAGCCCCATCCTGGTAATTACTCAAAGCCTGCTCTTCAAACTCACGGGGACCATCTGACTCTCCAGAGCCACCGTGTTAAAGAAGTAGGAGGCCTGTGAACACATGAGCAGGACACAGGAACATAACTGTTTCTGTCTGGAGAGAAATGAATCGTCTCTGCCCAACTGAGAACAAAACATTATGATATAGCAAGGGAGTTTCTATGAATCAAGCCCTTCATTCCTCTTCAACCCTGAACCTGTCTGTCTACTGCTGGAGACACACAACACAGAGCCAATGGGCATCTCTATAAAGAGCTAAGCAATCTCCAGGTCTTCATTTGCCTTAACTTTGTAAGTTCACGAGACACAAAAGTCCTGGGAAGGTTTATGGGGGGCCCAGATGACAACTGTGCAAAGAGTGGGAGATATAGGGAGGAGAACAGTCTGGGCCAGTGAACCCACTTCCTAGGCAGTCACCTCAGGTTGGTCCAGTTGTCAAACCAGCAACCATCGTGTATTTAATTTGTTGTTTGCTCTGACTAATAAAAACATCTTTCGTCCACTACAGAGAGGCTGGAGCTGGACCTAAAGTCCTTCTTAAACATAGGTGTTTGCTGTCATGTTTTGGGCGTTAAAATTGGTCGTGTCCACACATGACCAGGTCCAAGAGGCTGTGCTTTGGTGAAGAGGGGTGAGCAAGAAAGCAATGCCCTCCTCCAGCTGAGGGCACTTGGCCACTGTCTTCTCTGCAGAGCTCTGAAAACACAAGCAGGGCGGATTTTCAGCGTTGGGCTGGTAATGCCTGCATTAAATTTAGCAGCAATTCAACTTCAAAGGCATTAAGCCACTTTAAGTTTTCAATGAAATCTATATAGTCCCACTCTGTATTTGCTCTTTTGAAAATATTATGGAAAAGTATTTTTTTTTCTGCTTAGTGTTTTCTTCTATGGTTATTTCACTAAAAGGTTCTTGATTTTGTAGCAAAAAGAAAGAGAGAGAGAGAGAGAGAGAGAGAGAGAGAGAGAGAGAGAGAGAGAGAGAACAAAAAGCAGCAACAAAAACAGACCATGGAGAGGCATCCAAAGAATCTCTGGTGGGGGTCTCTCTGCAGGTATTTGGTCCTCCTGGTGTTCCTTGCTCAGTTTTAGGAGGGGGACTACACACAGATGTACCTCCTGAGGAAGTACAGCTGTCAGTAGCAATACAGGTGGCCCAGGAAGCATGGCTTAGTTTGAGGCTTGTCATCTGAAGGAGGAGAAATTTGCAAGCTCTAGGTAGCACTGGCCAGGTCTTCATTTGCCCTCCTCGCCCCAGTGCGTGATGGGGGCTTGTGAGGAAAAGCTGAAAGAGACATTGCACCAGAAGCTTACAGAAGACAACAGAGTGTGAAGTCCCCTTGCTTTGTGGGCTCTTCAAAGAGAATTTTAAAGTAGAGCAAAGAATTTTCAGTGGGTGTGGAGATACCATGGTTTTAGCAGCATTCAGATTTCAGAATAACTGGAACATTGGTTACACCTGACAGGAGCAGTCCAACCCCTTTTGGCATGCTTTACTTTGGAGAAAGTGCCAGACACACAGGCAGCCATATATGAGCAGCGGTGCCTACCAGGCTGATGACTGGCCTCTGTATAGCCAAGACCTCCCAATAGCATGGAGGCAACGAGTCGGAGAAATGGTGTCCTTATTCTCATAACTTCAGTGTAACCCCATAGTTGCCCGAAAAGCATGAGTTTTTGTGGAGTCTTCCACTCGTATTACTTTAGTCAAGTTCTCAAGGGTGAAAAATGGGTCACTTACTGAGCTGATAATGAAATCCAATCAAAGCCACCATTATTGGAATCCAAAAACTACACATTCAGTATATATACGTAGTAAGACTCAGAAGCAGTGGTTCTCAGCTACAGCATTTGTTGGGACTTTCTGGGGCAGTGTGGGCAGCTGTGTGCTTCCTGTTCTCCCCAGTTGGGGAGAACCCATCCTGTAGGTTGCTTGTAGGCAAGCCTAGAGAAGGTGCTCTTTCAGAGAACTCACTCAGTGATGGAGACTCGCTTTGAAAGATACACTCTTGGGATTGCTGTCCTAAAGCCTTCTTCTTCATAACAAATGCATGAGCAGTTGCTGGCTGTAAGAGAAAAAGGCAGCATCATATGCACGTTGCTCTTTGAGAGCTAATGTTCATTGTCTAAACCCTAATGGAGGGCGGGGGAAGCTCAGTTTGAAAAGTTTGTTCTGGGAGGGAAGAGAAAGGGAAAGGTTTCCCTTGAACACCTTTAAGCAAATGGTATTTTCTGTTTCTGACTTCAAGCTGAGGAAGCATAGAAGAAGGCAACATGAGTTCTTTATCAGAGAGATTTCATTTGAGATTCCCAGTATCTCCTGGGGTCAATATAGATTTTCCCCAACCCTCTCAATTCCCAGCAGTAATCACTGAGCACTTGGCGCAACTCCAGATCATCAAGCAATTAAATCAAATGTTGTGTGCTACTACAGGAGGCTGACTTGAGTTCAGAAACCACTTCTGGCTTCACTGTGCTGTGAAGTACAGATGTTTATATGCATCTGTTATGACTTATATATAAAATATATGGGATGTATATTTTATATACACACTCGTGTGTGTGAGGAGTTTGTCCTTGGGTGGCAGTGCTGTCTGTGGAGGCTGTGCAACCTTTTGGACTGTCCCTGGCTAGCAGGAATAAGTCACTTAGGAGTAGGTCACTTTGAAGGTTACATCTGTCACTGGTTCTGGGCTTGAGTGCTCTGCTCCCTGATCCACCAAGATCTGACATTCAAGATGTAAAATAAATGCACTCTGGTATAGTACAGTGCATTGGTAAAGGCAGGGGTGTGAATCTACATTTACAATGAGATAGACCAACACAGAAATGTGGTGGAAGTGGAGAGCCAAGGAAATATATGGAGAATAACAGTGTTCTGTGCTTCTGGCACACTTGTGGTACTGCTCACCAAAAAGAGCTAACTTTATAGGTTACACTTTAGGAAAGACATATTTTAAAATACTATATGTATAGATGAATACATTGGTGTATGTGTGTATTGTGTGTGCATGTGTGTGTGTGTGTGTGTGTGTGTGTGTCTATGAGAGAGAGAGAGAGCGATCTATACCCAGTGTTAGGAAAGGTTGCCTCCACTTTAATTACAGATAATTTTTATTCTATTTTTCTGTTTGGTAAATTTTCTGTCCTAGATTGTATAGATACTGGCTTAATTTTTTAAGCTATGAATAGAGACAAACAAAAGACTCACCCTGTGCTTAAGAAACAACTAGCTTGGAATAAAGGGAGTGAAAGACAGCTATGCCTCTCCCTGTACGGTGCATCATGGGAGTGACAATAGGCAATGGGTAGAGGAGATGCCTGCAGAGAACACTCTGAAAAGAATCCAATGAATGGGTGAAGGAATGAGTAAAGTAGATCATTTCCTCCCAAGTCTCTAGCATATTGGCATGCCAGTCTCATTACAGACAAAGTATTTCAGCAGTATACCCTCATAAAAACATTAATCTCTGTTAAAGTGACAGTCAATTAATTGCTTTCAAACCAGTTACCACAAGCTCAGAGCTGATCTCACCTCTTCTCACTTTCCTTTTCGTGCCTTCAGCCCCATCCCTTCCCTTATTAAAATTAGGAAAATAAATGCCTTGTTACCACACTATCGTTAAAAAGACAATTTAAATGTCCCAAGTTTAAAAGCTACGCCAAGAGCTTTCCACAGACTCAGAAGCAGCAACCTTGATTGAGGAATGTCAGGAAAAGTAGCCAGAAGGCCAGGCTTCTGTCCTCAAAGGCAGGCTGTGCCTTGGGTAAGAGAGTTCCAGCCAGCCTGAAGGTTATCCTGAGGCTTGCTATGTGTGTGCTGTGTTGGTGGATGTGTGATATGTGGAAAGATGATGTGTGTACTGTGTGCATATGATGCATGTACATGTTTTATGTAATACGATGTGTGGATATTATCAAAATCACATGCTTGTGGAAACATAAACTAGTATAGCCCCTGAGGAAATCAACATGGAGGCTCATTACAGAGCTTCAGCTACCCTGTGGTCAGCTGTGTGATTCTGGGAGTCCACTTGAAGGATGCTAAGTCAGGACACCACAGAGACACCTGCACATTCATATTTACTGCCACATTGCTCACAATGGCCAATATGTGGAGGTAGCCTAGATGCCACACAAGAGCAGATGAAGAAAATGTGATATTGTACTCAATGGAGTTTTGTTCAACCATAGAGAGAAATGAGATCATGTCATCTGCGGAAAAGTGGGCATGACTATAGACCATCGTGTTAAGGGACACATGTGTGACAGACAGGAGAAATGCCACATTTTCTCTCACTTACATAATTTATCTAAATGTATGTGTATGATGAAAATAGAAAAGGGGCTACATGGGAGAGGATAAAGCCTACTTGGGGTGGGAGAGAACAAAAGGAGATATGGAGAGGAAAAAAGAAGACAAGGAATATATTTTTTCACTCATAAGCAAAACCCAGATTTAAGTTTTGTATGATGTGTGCATGCATACATCCATGTGTGCATGCATGTGTGTGTGTGTGTGTGAGCAGTGATTTAATCAATACATTTTCTGTGTGATTATTTCAGGTCTAAGCTAGCCAGGTGGCCAGGAAGAACAAGTGATCTTCCTCCAATAAGTGTGTGTGTGTGTGTGTGTGTGTGTGTGTGTGTATGTGTGTGTGTGAGATGAAACAGAAGGGCATCTGTTTGGAGAGAAGGGACCAGGAAGAGGAGGGCAGGGAGAGCGAGGAGATGAATATGTGAAGTATAAGGACATGCGTGGATGAGATGTCATAGGAACCCCAGTGTGTATGCTTACTAAAAAGTTAATAAGAAACAAAATGATCACATACTTAATTGGCTGTCTGGCCAGGGATGGACACATGGTACAGTACTTGTTTGACATGCACAAGGTGATCTTGAGTTTGAGCCTCAGTATCTGGAAGTAAAAGTCTTAATTGAATGCAATTTTTTTAGGTCCACTTCAGAAGGTTCTAGAATACATAAAAACTCTGGGGCTGATTAATGCAATGACTAAGTCTGTTTTGTTTGTTTCTAATGATTACTAGAGTATTAATGCAGTTTAGACCCAGAAAGAGCCTTTGATCATTGGCCCTGTCCTACTTAATGTGCAGTTTAGCCTGCAGAGTTCAAGAAAGCAACCCAGTGTCACACAGCACTGTCAACTGGCTTGGTGACCTACCCTTAAGGACAGTATCCCTCCTACTTCACGGTGTGTTCCCCCTCAGGCCCTCAGTAATCATGTTTCTCTTTATTTCAACATTAAAAGTTACTGCTGAGTTATAGCCATTTGGCCCTGATGATCAGCCAGGTCCATCTGCTGAGAAAAAGCCTCCTTATCCAAAGCACATGGAGATGGGCAGAGGGCTGGACAACCAAGACTAGATCCTGCTACCACTGGGGACAAAGCATATCTAGCATAAAGCTACAGCAGCCAAGAAAGTGGCATTTGGCAGAAGAATCAATGCTCAGCCTGATGTGCCTAACACAAGTCGTCTCTTGTCCCAGCCAAGCAATCCACATTCTGTGTCTTTTTCAGGATCCAAGCCCTAGCAATTTACCTATCCACTCTCATCTTCTGGATGCCCGGAGCTTCCTGATCACTTCATTTTCCTCCCATGTGCCTTGTGTATACTCCATGGTCTCTGCCATGTGCATAGCTTCCCCAAGAAACATCCAGAACCTACCCTTGAAAGTTCTGCTTCTCCCAAGAGGGCTTCCCGTTCCTGTCCAGGCAGAGTTGATATTTCCTCCTATTCTGGCTTGCGGTTCTCCCTCACAGCCGTCCAGACATGGGGTCATTCTGTGTATCTGTCTCCTGGATGAGGACAGGAGTTCATCCAGGGGAGGCTTCCTCTATTCATCAGCACCCAGGCCTTAGGCCAGCAGATGGAATAGTTGCTAACTGTCTAAGGCAATGCAGGAGTGGGTTTTTGAGAACATATGCTTGTTCTATATCTGCAAGTCACAAATCCAGACACTTAAAATGATAATCATCTGCTACGTTGTAGTTTTTGATGACCATAGCTTAATTTGGTCCTGTCCTTAAGTTATCACAAAACTACCATCAAGGTGTGTTACTGAGGCTCTAGGGTCAGCAGAGGCAAAACTGGGGGAAACAGCCTCACTCCCACCTGGGCTGACAGATTCAGCATTGGGCTGAGGGCCCAGCTTCTTGCTAGTCCTTAGTTGGAGCCTAGCAACAGCTCGCAGCTTCTTATGCCGTCAGTCCAGCAAGACCAAGTTCTACATAGGGAGACACAATCACTGAAGTGGCTGCTGTCCATCATCACCATATCGCTTTGGACAAAGTGATTGGCCCCACCCACCTCAGGGAAGAGATTGAATATACAGAGATGGAAGCAGGGAGCACAGGCACAGTCCTCAGATCTTCCCACCATAGACGATGATGAGTTTTGAACATGAAATGTCCCCCAGACTCTAGTGTTAAATTCTAGGTTTCCCAGCTGATGGTTCTGTTGTGAGAGGTGAAGTAAACTTTAGGAGACAGAACCTGCCTGAAGCAAAGGAATCCCTGAGAGTGGCCCTTGAAGGAACATCTTATCACTGTCCCCTGCCTGTCCCCTCTTTTTTTCCTGGCTGCCATGGGGTGAACAGTTCTCTCTACCATACTCTTATATCATGGTATGTCTACAGGCCACGAGAAAAGGAAATTCTTCCTCTTTTAAATTGTTTATCTCAGATAATACTAACAGTGATAAAAAGGTTTAAGAAAAACAGAATGTACTAAATCTTGATGATCAGTTTTATTGTTATCTGACAAGGTCTCATGAATACTGGATTGTCCTTAAACCCACTATGTAGCCCAAGGATAAACTTGAGCATCTGATTCTCTTACCTCTTGAGTGGTGGGATTAGGCATGTGCCTCAGTTATGTGGCACTTGGAGTAAAACTTGGGCTTCTGTATGCTAAACAAGCATTCAACCAACTAAACTGCATGCCAAGCCTGCTGGTGGGTTCCTTACTGTCTCTCACTCTGGCTCTCTTGCAGGTGGCTTCACTGTTGCTGGCAGATCGTGTCTGGGAGAAGATACAGTCCCAATGGCCTCAGATCCTGGGAAAGGAAAATCCATTCAATTCTCAGATTGAAGAAGTGTTTGGAGACCAAGGAGGACACTGAGTGTCTCCAGACAGAGTACCTTTCTGTAGAACAGAAAAGCAGATAAACCCTCTCACTCACCCACTCCAGGGATTGCTATGCTACTGGCTGAGAGGACCCTCTTTGGTAGTGTTTCTATAGATCACTTTCCCCCCAGTTGGAGATAGACCTGAATGACAATGTGATGCCAACGCTTCCCACGTCTAGCCACTTCTGCTAAACCCTGAAACACCTTTTAAGAAAGTTCTTTGAGTTATTTCCAGGTTCTGGCTATTACAAATAAAGCTGCTATGAACATAGTTAAGCAAGTGGCCTTGTGGTATTAATGAGCATCCTTTGGCCTTGTGGTATTATTGAGCATTCATTTGCCCATGAATGTTGTCACTAGGTCTTTAGCTAGATTGATTCTCAATTTTTTGAGAAACCACCATATTGAGTTCCAAAGAAAATGTACAAGTTTACACTTCCACCAGCAATGAAGGAGTGTTCCCCTTGCTCTACATCCTCTCCAGCATAAGCTGTCATTTGTGTTATTGATCTTAGCCATTCTGACAGGTGTAACATGGAATTTCAGAGTCACTTTGATTTGGATTTCACTGATGGCTAAGGATTTTGAACATTTCTTGAAGTGTTTCTCTGAGTTTTGAGAATATTCAATTGAGAATTCTCTATTGGGTCTGTATTTCATTTTTTAGTTGGATTATTTTGGTTTTTTGACGTCTAATTTTTTGAGTTCTTTACATATTTTGGAGATCATCCCTCTGTCAGATATGAAATTGGTGAAGATCTTTTCTCATTCTGTAGGCTGCCATTTCATCCTATTGACAGTGTCCTTTGTCTTACAAATACTTTTCAGTTTCATTGTTGTTGATCTTAGTGTCTGTGCTACTGGTGTTCTATCAAGCAAGTTGTGTTCTGTGCCAATGCATGAAAAGCTATTCCCTCTTTTCTTCTGTCAGGTTCACTGTGGATGGATTTATGTTCAGGTCTTTGATCCATTTGGACTTGAGTTTTGTGCAGGGATGTATTCACATTCTTCTATATGCTGACATCCAGTTATGCCAGCACCAATTGCTGAAGATGCGTTCTTTTTCTCCATTGTATAATTTTGGTTTCTTTGTCAAAAATCAAGTGTCTATATGTGTGTGGGAATTTATGTCTGGGTCTTCAATTCAGTTCCATTGATCAATCTGTCTGTTTTTAGGCCAATAGCATGCTATTTTTATTTCTATAACTCTGTAGTAGAGCCTATATGTCCCTCAAATGAAGAATGGATAAAGAAAATGTGGTACATTTACACAATGAATTATTACTCAGCTGTTAAAAACAATAACATCAGGAAATTTTAAGGGAAATTGATGTAACTAGAAAAACTCATCCTGAGTGAGGTAACCCAGACACAGAAAGGCAAATATGGTATGTACTCACTCATAAGTAGGTATTAACTGTAAAATAAAGGATAACAATGCTACAATCCACAGACCTAGAGAGACTAGGTAACAAGGAAGGTGAATGGGGAGACATATGACTCTCTCTGAGAAGGGGAAATAGAAGAGATCTCCTGGGTAGACTGAGGACAGGTGAAGATGGGAACTTGAAGGATCAGGTTAGGATGGGTGGAGGGGGGGGGAGTACTGAAAGAAATGACTAAAAAGGAGGGAGCTTTTCAGGGTCAAGTAGAAACCTATACAAGGGAAAGTCCCATGAACCTACAAGGATGATCCTATCTAAGACTCTTAGCAATAGCATAGCCTGAACATCTCCTGTGATAAGATTGGTGAGTACACCAATTGTCATCAGAGATCCTTCATCCAGTAACTGATGGAAACAGATGCAGAGACCCACAGCCAAATATTAGGCCTAACTCAAGGAATCTTGCTGAAGAGTGGGAGGAAGGGCTGTAGGAGCCAGAGGAGTCAAGGACATGACAAGAAAAGCCACAGAAACAGTTAGCCTGGCTTATAGAAACTCAGAAAGTCTGAACCAACAACCAGGAAGTCTGGATGGGACCAACCTAAGCCATGTATATATATATATATATATACATATATATATATATATGTATATATATACATATATGTTATATATAACATGAGGGGGCCTGTTTGTTTGGATTTCTGTCCTGCCCGGACCCCCACAGCCAGCAAGCCCAAAGAAAACCATACAAAGATCTCTATTATTTATAAAGCTGATTGGCTCATTAGGTCTGGCTACTTATTAGTTAACTCTCACATCTTGATTAACCCATTTTTCTGATCTATGTTAGCCATGTGGCTCAGTACCTTTTTCAGTGGGGCAGCTCACATCCTGCTGCTTTGGTGATCTGGGCAGGAATGGGAGGAATCAACTTCCTCCTCTCTCCTGCTCTCTTTGCATCATTTCCACTTCCTGTCTGGCTTTCCCGCCTACACCTCCTGCCTGGCCAATCAGCGTTTATTTAAAACATGATTGACAGAATACAGACAATTCTCTCCCACCATATGTGTGTGTGTGTGTGTGTGTGTGTGTGTGTGTGATATATATGTGATATATATATATGATAGTTGTGTGGCTTGGTCTATTTTTGAGATTACTAACAATGGGAGCAGGGGTTGCCCCTGATGCTTTGACTCTTAGGAACCTATTTCTCATACTGGCATAAATATAAGGAGAGATACTTAGTCTCATTACAACTTGATATGCTATGCTTTGTCGATACTCATGGGATGCCTGCCCCTTTCTGAATAGAAAAAGAGGAGTGGTTTGGAGTGGATTGAGGAGGAACAGAGAAGAGGTGAAGAAGGGAGTGGGAGGAGGGGAGGGAGGGAAAGCTGTAGTCAGAATGTAAATTAAATTAATTAATAAAATTGTAAAGAAATCAATCAAACCAAAGAATGGAAGGAAGGAAGGAAGGAAGGAAGGAAGGAAGGAAGGAAGGAAGGAAGGAAGGAAGGAAGGAAGGAGGGAGGGAAACAATCAAGGACAGAAGGAAGGAAGGAAAGAAAGAAAGAAAAAGAAGGAAAAGAAAGAAAGGGAAATGAAAGGAAGGGAAGGGAAGGAAGGGAAGGGAAGGGAAGGGAAGGGAAGGGAAGGGAAGGGAAGGGAAGGGAAGGGAAGGGAAGGAAAGGAAAGGAAAGGAAAGGAAAGGAAAGGAAAGGAAAGGAAAGGAAAGGAAAGGAAAGGAAAGGAAAGGAAAGGAAAGGAAAGGAGTGTTTTGGGAATCACTCCAAACAATCCAATATCTGTGCCCTTCAGCAGTCTGTTTGTTCCAGAAGAGGTTGCTAAAATGGTAAACTACCCCAGAATGCTTTTCAGGCTGCCAATATGAACCAGGAATTGAGCCTTTCCCTGTTGGTTACTTGAAGGTGGCCCTCGAAGCTGAAACTCCTTCTAGAACAGGGTAAGTATTTGACATTCCTGCACCAAATCTCCTTAGGAAGTAAGCTGCTCAAGACTCACTGTAGTAGCCAATGCTCAGAGCTTATGCTTCTGAACCTTTGGATTTATTCAACCACACATGAAAGGTATTTAGGGGAAAAAAAAACCACAACTGCTTATTCCCTAGCAATACAGTCTAAATACTGCTTGCACAATACTCACATTAGATTAGGTATTATAGGTGCTGTGGATCTGATTTTAAATCCTCACAAAGGCCCATGTATTACAGGCTTGGTTTTCAGTTTAGTCATCCTGGGAGGTACTGAAAGTGTTAAGGGGGTAAGGCTTGTGAAAAGAATAAAATCCTTAGGGGGTCTGCCCTCAAAAGTGCTTGTAGGACCCCAGCTCCTTTCTGTTGCTCTCATTTGTGCCTAGCCATGAGACGAATGCTTCCACCATGATGTACTGCATGGGTCCAAAGCAACATAGTCAACCAGTCATTCACTAAACCCTAAGAAACAGTGAGCTACAACAAACCTTTCTTTTTACATGGATTATCTTGGGTATTTGTTGTAATAGTGGACAACTCACTGCTTAAGTCATCTGGAGATGATTTCAAGTGCACAGGTGGATCAGGCCAGGTATATACAAATGTTACACCATTGTCTACAAGGAACTGGAACATGATATTCTTGGGAATCCTGGAGTCAATGCCCCCACAGAGATGGAAAGAAGAAAATCTGATCAAGTCTACCAAACACTTTCTTACCCGTGTATTGCTTTCCTTGGCCATTTTCAAATGTGCCACAGATTCAGGGTTCAGTATTTGTGTGTGCAGGCTCACCTGTGTTGCCAGCATCCTCTTCTCTAGCAATCACATTTTTATACATTCTGAAAAGTTTGCTTGGTATAGACCAGACATAGGGATAGTTAATCCCACAGTGGGAAATTGTGACTAGTGAGATAACACACAAGCTTCCTTGTTAGTGGGCAGTCTATGGTCTCCCCAGAATCAACCCTCTTCACTCACAGCAGTGACCTCCTGAGCATACCTCATAGCCCTGATTCCCTGTCCTGCTTCCAAAATGAACCATGTGCATTCAAATCCTCATCTCAATAAAGACAACGTTCAAAGGATCATGTGGGCATAATTGTGCCATGATTTCTCCGCATCTTCACAGGGATGATTCAAAGATCCCTTGTAGATAACTGAATCCTCAGATGTTCATGTTCCTCATATAAAAGATCACAGTCTCTGCATAGAAGTTACATGCATCCTCCTATGTGCTCTAATTTGTCTCTAGGTTAATTGTGACACCTAATACAATATGAACACTGTGCAAATTACTATTGTAGAATTTAAGGAATAATGACAAGGGATAAGTCTGCTTATGCTCACTATGAACACAATTTTCACACCAAAATACATGATCTGCAGTTGACTGAATTCACAATTAACTGAATCTGCACAGAATCCACAAATATCAAGCATTCATAGTTCATGCTTTATCACTGAATGTATTTCTAACAATGAAATACTCGGTACTGTTAGAATCCAAATCTCCCACTCACTATGAACACTTGATGACCGAATGGCAATGTCACAACTATCTTCCAGTTCCATACATCTCATATCTTGTTTCTCCTCCAGAGCCCGTGTGCTGGTTAATTTTTATCAACTTGGCATAAACTAGAGTCACCTGGGAAGAGAGAACCTTAGTTGAGGAATTGTCTTCAATTCCCATGGGCATTTCTAAGGGGTCTCTTCTTGATTATTGATTGATGTGGTTGATTACTGACTATAGTGGGCAAGCCCTGCCCAGCATAGGTGCTAGAAACCCTGGACAGATGGTCCTGTCTTCTAAGAATGCAGACTGAGCAAGCCAAGAAAAGCAAGTCAATAAGGAATGTTGCTGCATGACCTCAGTACCTGCCTTGGCTTGCCTTGGCAATGCACTGTAACTATAGGCTGTAATAAACCTTTACACTCCAAGATGGTTTTGATCAGTGTTTAATCAGAGCATCTGAAAAGTAAACCAGGACAACCCTATGCCTTTGTCGTGATGTCAGTAGACAAGAGATGGCAAGAAGGTAACTGTGGACAGAATTGGCTACAACTTCAACGGCCTTAGTTTAGATCATGATTATTTGCTATAGAAAAGGCTGTGTATTAAAGGTATGGCCCCAGTCTGTGGGCTATTAGAAGGTGGTAGTAATTTTCAGAGGTAAGGTCTGGTGGAAGGAAGTTAGGTCACTGGGAGAATGTCAAAAGGATTGTGGCATGCAAAGTCTACTTTTGCTTCTCTCTTTCTCTAGCTCTCTCTCTCTTCTTTCGATAGATAGATACATAGATGGGGAGATAGAAAGGAAGAAAGAAAGAAAGAAAAAAGAAAAAAGAAAAAAGAAAAAAGAAAAAAGAAAAAAGAAAGAAAGAAAGAAAGAAAGAAAGAAAGAAAGAAAGAAAGAAAGATATCCTTCTTTGCCTCCATGAGGTGAGAATCCCATCTGCTTCATCTTCCTGCTACCATGATGTGCTTTGTCACCTCAGGTTCAAAGCAACAGTGTTCAGCTGACCACTGAAACTATAGCCAATGTCAACTTTTCCTCCTTTTAAATGTATTCTCTCAGGCGTTTTGTCACAGTGACAAATGCTGAAAACACATAAACACAGCCTGTACACATCCCATTTCAGCTTTCCCTGGGCTGAGTTTAATGAGGTATTATGGTTTGAGTGTGGAATATACCTGTCCACTGGACTTACAGACTGAAATAAACTTTCTTATTTAAAAAATTCTCTTGGGTGTTTGTTAAAATAATGAAAACCACCTACCACTGCAGTCTAGACTTGATTTTTCAACACTTGATCCACAGTTGGTGACACTTTTATGGGAGTCTATGGAAACTTTGGATGATTGGATCTAGCTTTCAGAAATAGATTGCTATGGTTGAAGGCTATTGCCCAGTCCCTGGTCCCAGTGCCCTTTCTGCTTCTTGCCCACTGTCATGTGCATAGCTCTTCCACAAGCTCCTACTGACACAGACTGAGGCACTTCACTGTGCCTTTCCTATTGTGATGGTCTGAAGCCCTCTCAGCTACTATAGTCACAATAGCACAAAGGAAACTAATATCAGGGGAAATACATAAATTTTCCAGGGTCACCTGAATAAGAGAAAGTATAAGACAGGAAGTTTCTGTCCTCCCCGTCCCGCTGTCATTTAGTCCCAAAGAAGCGTACAGAGGCTTATATTAATTATAAGCTGTTTGGCCTATTAGACCAGGCTTACTATTATCTAGCTCTTACAACTTAAATTAACCCATAATTCTTACCTATGTTTGGCCATGTACCTTGGCACATTTTCTCAATGAGGCATTCTTATCTAACTTCCTCTGTGTCTGGCTGGTGACTGTGTCTCTCTCTTTCCTCTTCCCAGAATTCTCTTAGTCTCGTTGTCCCACCTATACTTCCTGCCTGGCTACTGGCCAATCAGCATTTTGTTAAACAAACATAAGTGACAAATCTTTATGGTGTACAAATGTATTATTCCAGAGCAGTTCCTTTTATTCTTTTCAAAACAAGATCCTAAATCTAATCTCCTTTCTTTAGTTTTTTCCTGACCATTGTCCAAAACAACTTGTAACCAGCACACTAAACAATGACAAACAGCCATAATCCATTTTGGGAATATGGGTGTAGCTTTCCAGGCTTCTTCCTGCTGATTGAGGGCACTGGTAATCTTATGGGGGCCCCAAAAAATTTAGGATTATGGTCAAGTCCTGAGAAGAGTATCTGTGAGGCTTGATCATTTCAACCAGCAGCCTTGAGGCTGTTCTGGATGCAGAACTCAGAAAAAACTGCAACAAAGGTGCTCTGAAACATTGGATTATCTGGGTCATTCATTCCCATTGGAAATTTTTCAGGGGGTCTTCCCTTTAACCAAGAATGAATCCACAGCCTTTCACTTTCTGTGGAAACTGAAGCAAAACCCTTTCTCCAAATAACATAACTTTTGACTTAAACTTTGAAGTCAAGGCATTTTCAAAATATATATGTTTAATTAAACCAGCAGCATTTATAATCAAATGTCTTTTAGCAGCTGTTGTTCCTCCCTCAAGAATCAAACAATTCAAAGACAATACAGTATCAAGATTCTCTATGCATTTTCCGTTTTTTAAGTGGCCTTTTAAAACTCTAGTTCTTTTATTTTTATTTTTTATTTTATTTTATTTTTTTGAAACAGTGTTTCTCTGTGTATCTTTGACTATCCTGGATCTCACTTTGTAGATAAGACTGGCCTCAAACTCACAGAGATCTGCCTGCCTCTGCCTCCCAAGTGTTGGGATTAAAGGTGTGTGCCATAATGCCTGGTTACTCTATTTCTTTTTTTAATGAATTTTTCTATCCTTTTTCTTTTCTATCCCCAATCTACATATATTTTTAAACACAGTGTTAACTGTTTAGAGGTTTGTTTGTTGCTTTTTTCCTCATCTGAATCTGTCTTTACTCTATATCTCTATCTTTTTCTGAGCACATGAGTCTTTAATCTACTAAGTGATATGGCTAGGATTAAAGCTGCAGCTTTGCTGACTGGCTCCGCCCTATTCCTTAGCTTCCTGGGAGTCTTGCTTCATTGCAGGAGTATTGGCAGGAGTTATGTTCATTGCCACAACTCTGTGGGGTTTCTAAGACCATGCCACCACCAAGAAACCTGATGATGGCTGCTCATAAACACTACTTAAGTGTTTGGTGACAGAGCACCTTAGAAGAGCTATGTGTTTTTTGCTGCTGATGCTGATTCTGGAAGCCTTTCTTAAAGAAGTTGTACCTCTGTTCAATGCCAGCAAACAAAGCCTACCAGAGTAAAGACAGTTTCCAAGAAACTCCATTTGACACTGTTGTTCTCTGTGTAGAATCTTTTTATTTTTTTTTAATAAAAGCTTTCTCGAACTTTATGTAGAAATTCTTGTCAAATGTTTGGGCACCATTTGTAGTTAGAAGTTTCTGGCCCACTCAGTCTTGTAGCCATTAAGTCCCAAAGAAGCACACAGAGGCTTATGCTTGGCCTATTAGCTCAAAGTTATTATTAACTAGCTCTTACAACTTAAATTAACCCATAATTCTTGTCAATGTTTCGCCACGTGGTTTGGTACCTTTTATGAGTGAGGCATTCTGATCTAGCTTCCTCTGCGTCTGGCTGGTGACTGCATCTCTCCCTTTTCTCTTCCCAGAATTCTATTAGTCTGGTTGCTCCCCCTATACGTCCTGTCTGTTTACTGGCCAATCAGCACTGTATTAAACCAATACGAGTGACAAATCTTTACAGTGTGCAAAAGCATTATCCTACAGCAATACTATGTTGAAAACACCTTGTTTTCACAAACATTGCAGAACATATAAGCATGTGGATGAGTCTTGGAAGTCTCTCCTTGGCAGGGACACTGAAACTTTTTAGTTGTTTAGCAGCTGAAGCTCCATTCATGGGTTATTTGCTGGGTTATATGTGACCTTTGATTTGGAAGGATAACAAACTTTAAAAATGTCACATCTTTCATTTCTGCCCCACAGTAGCATTCTTGGTTCAACATAACCTGAGCATGTGCCCTGGAGGCAGAGCTAGCAGTGGTACCGGCATACTGCTAGGAGTTACTCTTTAAAGGAGACAATAAAAACAAGAAAGATGAATTTGAGAGTGAGAGGCAGAGTGGTGTGAGTCTGGAAGCCTAATGTACACACTTCCCAGCTTGTCCTCTTACAAGATCTTGCTATTCTCATAAGTCATTTCGGTGTTTTAGCATCTCATATTACTTTTAAGCACCAATACTTTGTTACGATGTTGTTTTGTTACTGGTTTTATTTGAAATCTTAATCATTCAGTCTCAATAAAACTCAGAGAATGATTCACTAATACTGCTTATTCCTTTAACAAGAACCGTATTCACTCCTCCTCATTCAGAAGCCTCTACATTGAGGCTAGAGCGATAGTTTTGTGGTGAAAAGCACTGATTGCTCTTATTAAAGAGCCACATTCAGTTCCCTGAATCCCCATCATGACTCACAGCCACCTGTAGATCCAGTTCCATGGGGATCTGATACCCTGTTCTGTTTCTAGGCACACATGTGGTACATAGTCATACATACAAGCAAAATACCCACACAAAAAACAATGCTTTTTAAAAAAAATTGTAAAGCTGCCATGGGATCTTATTGCCACTTTAACTTCTGTTTGCTGGAATGTGCATGAATTTTAAAGCTGATGATCTTCTATTGCTTTGCTGGTGGATGAGGAAAAAAAAGTTAACACAGAATTCATTTTAAGGTCATATCTTCCAGGTGGCCAAAGACTTACATTAAAAGTAGTGAGGACTGGATTTCAGTGGTTAAGAGCATCTGCTGTTCTTGGAGAGTGGTGCGGGAGAATTATCTGTATTCTGTCAATCATGTATTTTAATAAAACGCTGATTGGCCAGGCAGGCAGTATAGGCAGGAAAGCCAGACAGGAAGTAGGGGTGGAGCAAAGAGACTGGGAGTATTCTGGAAGCAGAAGCTCTCTCTCAGGCATTCCTGTGCAGACCACGGAAGAGGCAACATGTAAGCTGTCACACTGAGAAAGGTAATGAGCCCATGTGGCTAACGTAGATAAGAATAATGGGGTAACATAAGTTATAAGAGCTAATAAGTAGCCTGACCTAATGAGCCAATCAGTTTATAACCTTATGGAGTCCTGTGTGTAATTTCTCTTTGGGATTTGCCGGCTGTTGGGGTACCGGGCGGGACGGAAACCCCAACAAGCCGGCCCTCATGCTACAGATGGCGCCAACGTGGATAACTGAATCCACAGAAAGCTTGAGAAAGCTTGGGAACGAATAGAGTAAAGCATGTTTTGTTGGTAGCAGCAATTTCTCGGGTCTGCTCTACTTGCTAGAGGCAAGCAAATGCTCTCATCTAAGAGAGGCTTCCTGACTCAGCTTTAGCTGCAAAACTTTGCAGCTCTTTAAGAGGTCCTGTCATGAAACACTTAAACGGTGTTGATGAAAACCTGAACGCATGCTTTTCGGGTTTTCAGCCGTAGCAGGAAAAAAGCTCCGTCGTTTTAAAATGTCGACTTTCTGGGTCAACCTGCCAGGACAAACCTTGACTCTTTTAGGCAGGCAGTCCGACTGAGTGTGGTCTATGAGCAGAATGTTGCAGTTTGCTTGCTGGCAAGGACCTTGAAACGCCATAGAGTTGTGGCAGTGAACACAGCTCTGGCTGGTACCTCAGCCATGATGCTGGAAAGCTAAATAACGGGCTGGGTCTAACCGTCAAAGCCATGGTTTTAGACTCATGTGGTCAGAAAAAAGAGAGAGAGATACAGTAAAGAGAGGTTCAAAGACGAAGAAAACCTCTAAATGGTTTACTAAGTGTTAAAAATATATGCAGGCTAAAGGTTAAAGTTTTTAGGGTAAAAGAAGAAGAAAGAAAGTAGTTGGGTGTGGTGGTACACACCTTTAATCCCAACACAAGGGAGGCAGAGGTAGATTGACCTCTGTGACCTCTAGGTGTGGTAGTACATGCCTTTAATCCCAATGCCTGGGAGGCAGAGACAGATCTCTGTGAGTTTAAGGTATGGCAGCACTTGCCTTTAATCCCAGCACTTGGGGAGGCAGAGACAAGTGGATCTCTGTGAGTTCAAGGACAGCCTGGTCTACAGAGTTATTCCAGGACAAAGATATACAGAGAACCAGTCTCAAAAAGTTAGAGTAAAAATATAAGAAATAGAGGTTAAAATAAAGCCGCATAAAGATGGAAAATAAACAGAGAATCTTGATACTGTATGCTATTATTCTCTCTTTGAATTGTTTGAATGCTGAGGAAGGAGCAGCAGCTGCTAAAAGACTTTTGTTTAGAAATACTGCTGAACTAACCCAAGATAGGTATTTTAAAAATACCTTGGTTTCAAAACTGAAGTCAAAAAGTATGTTACTTTGGAGAAGAGATTTTGCTTTTGTTTCCACAGAAAATGAGAGGTTGTGGATTCATTCTGAGTTAAGAAAAATCCAGTATGAACAAGGAAGGCCACCTGAGAAATCTCCGACAGGAACAGATGGCCCAGATGTCTGAATTCTACATCCAGAACAGATTCAAGACTGCCGCCTGAGATGATTGAGACTCACAGGATACTCCAGTCATGACTTGATTATAACTCTAAGTTTTCTTTAGGTCCCCATAAGACTGTCAGCGTCCCCAACCAGCAGGAAGTAGCCTGAAATACTACGCCCACATTCCCAACAAATGGACTATGGGTATTTGCCTTTGTTTAAAAAAAAAAAAGAGGGAAATGGTGCGGGAGAATTATCTGTATTCTGTCAATCATGTATTTTAATAAAATGCTGATTGGCCAGGCAGGCAGTATAGGCAGGAAAGCCAGACAGGAAGTAGGGGTGGAGCAAAGAGACTGGGAGTATTCTGGAAGCAGAAGCTCTCTCTCAGGCATTCCTGTGCAGACCACGGAAGAGGCAACATGTAAGCTGTCACACTGAGAAAGGTAATGAGCCCATGTGGCTAACGTAGATAAGAATAATGGGGTAACATAAGTTATAAGAGCTAATAAGTAGCCTGACCTAATGAGCCAATCAGTTTATAACCTTATGGAGTCCTGTGTGTAATTTCTCTTTGGGATTTGCCGGCTGTTGGGGTACCGGGCGGGACGGAAACCCCAACAAGCCGGCCCTCATGCTACAGGAGAGGACTTAGGTTTGATGCCTGGTATCCACATGTTGGTTTGCAACCATCTATAACTCCAGTTCTAGGAGACCCAATGCCTTCTTCTGACCTCTGAAGGCACCAAATACTTATATGGTACACATAAATATGTGCAGGCAAAGCAGTCCTCATATAAAATAAATAAATATTTATTAAAGAAACAAAAAACTTGCCTTAACAAAAACTTGTGTGGGAGACAATGGGTGTGAATAGGGAGACTACAGAAGTAATAGGAGGGCCTCATAGGCTCAACCACCTTCCTCCTACCTCTGTCGAGAAAAAATGCCTCAATTCTCTTACAGCTTTCCCCTCGCTGTATAATCAAGCCATATAATACCCAGCTTTCTGTCACTGCCACAAAATAGTTTTCTTAATTAACTATAAAAAGAGAAGGTTTATTTGGGCTCATGGTTATGCAGTTATGTACATGTTCAACTGGCCTTATTCTTTAGAGCCCAAAACAAGTCAACACATCTTGTCAGAAGTGTATGGTAGAGCAAAACCCCTCATCTCAGAGACAGGAAGCCAAAGAGTATGAGAGGCCAGCCTGTTAGTATGGGCCCCAGCAGCGTGCACCCAGCCATCTGCAGAGGGTCACATCACATCCACAGCTAATGTTCTAGTTTGGTTTCTTGCTGCTGTGATAAAACACTGACCAAAACCAGCTTAGGGCAGAAAATATTTAATTTGCCTTACATTTCAGTATCATAGTCTGATAGTGAGGAAAATCTGGTCAGAAGCTGAAGGCGGGAATCTGGAGTCCGGAACTGATGCAGAGACCACAGAGGAGTGCTGCTCACTGACTGTAACGCAAATGCCGATAGTTGTCTAAGAGACTGCCAAGTGGCATGAACCAAGAATTGAATGGACAAGAAAGACAAAAGATAACACCTCAGAGAAAGGAAAACTAGCAGCTTTGTACATTCATGAAGACAGATTTTTTTCCTTTGGGCTTCCAACTTACAAAAACAGAAGAGACTTATTAATTATGAAAGCTTGGCCTATAGCTTAGACTTATTCCACTAGCTATTATTAACTTAAATTAACCCATTTATATTAATCTACACTGTGCCATGTGATACTATCTCTCTTCCATCTTGCACCTTGTTTCCTCTCCATGTCCTCTGATGTCTCTCCTGCATGCCTAGATTCCTCTTCCTACTTCCTCTCTCTCTGCCCGGAAGTCCTGCCTATATCTCCTGCCTAGCTATTGGCCATTCAGCTCTTTATTAAACCAATCACAGCAATATATCTTCACACAGTGTACAAATATTCCACAATACAGTCAGGATTAGAAAACCTACAGTGGAAGTCCTTTAAACAAACACTGGTGTGAGTATTTTATGGATCTCCTGTCTCCCCTTTCCCCTATTGGTCTTGTCCAGACGCCCATGTCTTCCAGCCAGTTCTTTTCTGGGCACAAGTAGCAGCCACTTCAGGAAGCCTGACTTCCCTTAGCATTCCCTACCGTCCTATGCTCCTCTAACACTTTTGGCTTCCTTTCAACATCTCACTGGACTTTCTTTATCATATAGCCCAGGACCACCTGTCCAGAGGCAGTATAGCCAACAGAGGATGGGACCTCCCACATTAGTTATCAATCAAGAAAATACCCCCTAAGGACTTGCCTCTATAAAAGCCTTGTGGTGGCATTTCTCAGTTGAGGTTCCCCTTTCCATGACTCCGGCTGTATGGAGTTGACAAAAGTTAACTAGTACAGTCAGCAAGCAGAAAATGATAGTTGTTGCTTCTCGACTTGCTTTTGCCTTTTACTCAGTCAGCCCAGGAGTTCATGCAGCAGTGCTGCCAATGTTTATGGTGGGTCTTCTTACATCATTAACTCAATCTAGAAACTTCCTCACAGGCATGCCCAGGTTTGTCTTCTGAGTGATTCTAGATCCTGGCAAGCTGATAATACCTATCATCAGAAGAAGCCAATGGGAAAACTGCTTCTCTTCATCCTCTCTGCTAACGACCAATCCATCCACTTTTCTTACTTGAGTTTTGACCATGTGTTCCTCCAGGCCTTGGAAACACTCTGACTCTCTTGGTGTTTGGGGCACATCTGGCTTCTAGGCTCCCATCATTTACAGCTAACTGTGAAGTTTCGTTTCCTATCCAATATTTCCATGCTGGTTAACCCTGAGGTCCTGTTTTCAGCCTTAGATTTGCACAGATCATGTTGGGTGAGTGTTGTGCCCTGCACCTCTCTCCTTGCTGTTCCTCAGCTCCTCATCTGGAGTGTCTAAATGCCTGAGCTTGAACTCAGTGCCCAGAGATAGTATCTAGCTATCATGTTTATTCATGACTGAATAAACTGAGTGCCCCCAAATATAAGTTATTTAATTGATTATGAATTAATGATTAGTGTTGCTTTGTAACAACACTTTTCTTATTTCGGCTATAAAAAGGCTTTCTATTGATACACTTTAATTAAACCCATTGAATTTTGGTCCCTGTAGTGAAAGGGAAGGAAGAAAAGCTGCCTACTGAAAGGTTGTCTTCCTCCCCTGGTCCCCTGGGCAGGTGAAACCAGGGCCCGCTGTGTGAGTGTCCTCTATACACCCCCAAGTCTTCTCAAAATGATTTTCTCCTATCACCAGGTGAAATGCCTGTTCTGCACTCCCTTACTGTAATGGAGTTATATGGAACTGTTCCACATACAAAATTAACAAAAACCTTTGTGTCCAGTCCTTTCCAATTTCCAGCCACTAAAGAATATTATAAGATCAGGCCCTGGTAAAGGGGAGAAAATATCAGGCCCCACAAGAAAAACAGGTTTACTAACAATCTTCATGTGAGACTCAAATTAATACAGCAGGATGAGAGTCCCCTGCCCATCCCTGCTCTGATGTAATCTCCCTGGAGAAGGTGTGCTTACCTGGGAGCCATAGGAACAACTTCAACTAACAGTGCCCAGAAACCCGATAGGGAAATATTTGGTCTTCTCTGTCCTTGAAATAAAATTTAGCATTTCCTTTCAACGTGCATGTAAGAAATGAAATTCAGCTGCATAATGGCTACATTTGATTTGGATATTTCCAAGTCCCATTGCAGTTCTTAAAGAGACAGTTGGTTCTTGGAAGTCTTGGGAGTCATGTGTCCTCCCAAACACTGGCTTGGCTGCTTCCAACAGAGGAAACATACATGGCTCCCATTTCAGGTCACCACAGGCAGTCACAGCATTTGAGCAGCCATTCATTTTCTTTCCATGAGCTTCTGCCTAAAAGACTCCTTATTTAAGATTCCGTTGATTCATTAACATTGAGCTCACACCCAGCAGCCCTATATGACATGCTTCAATGAAGTTTCTCAGCACATGTCTTTCAGACATACAGCATCCTTGATGGAGGAACACCAGACAGCGCGACCACAGTGCTTGGGGATGTTCACACAGTGAAATAACACACATGCATGCTCACATGACACAAAAATGTGTCGTTAAATATAGCCTGAAAAGAACACCTGTTTGTGCTAGAACAGCTGAAAGCAGAGAGCAGAATGTTTTCTCAGACCTCAGCTGGGGAGGTGTGCTTTCTCTACTCGGCACAGCCACGAATAGCTGCAAAGGTGCCCCAAGCATTGACTCAGCACTCTAAACAGATTTGAACAAGTACACAATCCCCAAATGCATAAACCATGAGTAATAAGGATCTATTTTTATAATGAAGTCTTATTCATGAAGTATTATTCACTACTTTGAACTTGTGGAGATCATCACAGTGCCATGGAACTTTGTTGTCACCTTCCAAGAGAAGTGTGTGTATCAGCTAGGCATGGAGGCCCTTGGGGAGCGAGAGGATTACCAGCTCAAGGTTGGACAGGGCTACATAGAGAGACTGCATCTCGAATAATGGAAGAAATCTTGTTCTGAGAAAGGAAGCTAAGGCTGCTGCAGCATGCGTGGGGGTGGGGCGGGTGGTGTGGCACAAAGGTTTCTTGCTATGGAGAGGGCTGCAAGGAGAAGGAGCAAACCCACTGTCTGAAATGTTTGGAAGCGTCTCATAAAATCTGCATCTCCTAGATAGTCACAAGAGATTTGCAGCTGAGAACCTGGTTCAGCTCATTTTTTTTTTTATCCACCATTTTGAGCCGAGCTTCTTCCTCTCCTGAAACCTCAGCACCCTTCACCTTCGTGTTCGCAGCAAACACCTAGAAGACACTGCTTGGAGGAATTGGCTCCTACCTGATCCATCAAGAGAGCTTTTCCCAGGAGATCTTGTCTATTTCCCCTTCCCAGGAGATCTATATATGTTTCTCTTAGGGTTCACCTTGTTACTTAGCTTCCCTAGATTCGTGGACTAAGGTTCATTATTCTTTGCTTTACAGCTAGTATCCATTTATGATTGGGTACACACCATGCTCATTTTTCTGGATCTGGGTTACCTCACTCAGGATGTTTTTTTCTAGTTCCATCCATTTGCATTCAAATTTCAAGATGTCATTACTTTTTACTGCTCCATTGTGAAAATGTATATTTTCTTTATCCATTCTTTAGTTGAGGGGCATCTAGGTTGTTTCCAGATTCTGACTATTATGAATAATGCTGCTGTGAACACAGCTGAACAAATGTTCTTGTACTATTATTGAGCATAGTATTCCTTTTGGTATATGCCCAAGAGTGGTATTACTGGATCTTTAGGTAGGATGATTCTCAATTTTCTGAGAAAGCACCATGATTTCCAAAGTGGTGCACAAGTTTGCATTCCCACCAGCGATGGAGAAGTGTTCCCCTACTCCACATCTTCTCCAGCGTAAGCTAAAATTGGTTTCTTACACCATTCTGACTGGTGTAAAATCGTATCTCAGATTTGTTTTGATTTGCATTTCCCTGATGGTTATGGATGTTGAATATTTTCTTAGGTACCTTTCAGCCATTTGAGATTCTTCTGTTAAGAATTCTCTGTTTAGATCTGTTCCACATTTTTAAATTGGATAATTTGGAATTTTGATATCTGATTTCTGAAGTTCTTTATATATTTTAGAGATCAGTCCTCTGTCTGATGTGGGGTTGGTGAAGATCTTTTCCCATTCAGTAGGCTGCCTTTTTGTCTTATTGATTGTATCCTTTGCTTTACAGAAGTGTCTCAGTTTCAGGAGGTCCCATTTACTTATTGTTGTTCTCATTGTCTGTGCTACTGGGGTTATATTTAGGAAGTGGTCTCCTGTGCGCATGCATTAAAGGCTACATCCCACCTTTGCGTCTAGCAGGTTCAGTGTGTTATGATTATATTAAAGTCTTTAAGCCATTTGTACTTGAGTTTTGTGCATGGGGATAGATATGGATCTGTTTGCACTCTTCTACGTGTTGATATCCAGTTATGCCAGCACCATCTCCTGAGAAAATTGGGACCATAGGGGTAGGAGGAGAAGAGAGGAAAGAAGGGGAGGAGGAGGGGGAAAGAGAGTGGGAGGAAAACATGAAGGAATGGGATGATCTAGATAGAGGAAAGACAGAGACAGAGAGCAAGGAAAGAGATACCTTGATTGAGGGGTGCCATTATGGAGCTAGGAAGAAACCTGGCCCTAGAGAAATCCCAAGGAATCCATAAGGATGACCCCAGCTAAGACCCTAAGCAAGTGGAGAGGATGCCTGAACTGGCCTTGCCCTATAGTCAGATTGACTTCTTAAATGTCACCATAGAACCTTTATCCAACAACTGATAGAAACAGAGGCAAAGATCCACAGTGGAGCACTGGGCTGAGCTCCCAAAGTTCAGTCGAAGAGTGGGAGGAGTGAAAATATGAGCAAAGAGGTCAAGACCATGATGGAGATACCCACTGAAACAGCTTACTTAAGCAAATGGGAGCTCACCAACTCCAGCCTGATGGTGAGGGAATCAGTATAGGACCAAACTAGACCCTCTGAATGTGCGTGACAGTTGTATGGCTGGGGCAGACTGTGGGGCCATTGGCAGTGGGACCAGGATTTATCCTTACTGCTTGTACTGGGTTTTTGGAACCCAGTCTCTTTGAAGGGATACCTTGCTTAGCCTAGATACAGTGGGAGGAGCTTGGTCCTGCCTCAAAGCAATGTGCTAGACTTTGTTGACTCCCTTACCCTCTCTGAGGAGTAGATGGGGGGGTAAGGTAGAGATGAAGGTGGAGGGAATAGGAGGAGGGGAGGGAGTGGGAACTGGGATTGGTATGTAAAATGAGAAAAGACATGAAGACCAAGGTGTCCAAGTCCGATCTGTTGTGAATCAGAATGTCTTTGAAATCCTCTGCTCATGGCACTCTGCTTCCCCAGCAGAACTACCAAAGGCAGCCCCCTCTCCTGGGCCCTGAGTTGCATAGCACACATTCTCTGTGCTGCATGGATAAATGGATGCATCAATATGCTATTAAGGTGTCTCTTTCTCATTAAATCTGAGGTTGGGATCCACGTTTGTCCAGCAGGATGAACTTCCTTAATCTGATTTGTCAGATGTTCCAGAATAAATATCCATGCAGGCAGGGACTCTTGTAATCTGGTCTTTTGCTTAGGATGGGGAGAGGTTGCTTTTTAAGCTCATTTTCTGGGTCAAATCTTAAAACCACAATCTCAAAAACAATGGTTCCCGTCATTATAAATCAATGGTTAAGGAGGATTGCACTTCCGAAGCTTTTGGTGGATAGAAATGAAGAAAAACCGCACAATGGGGCTTTTAAGAGTTTCTTAGGGATTGTGCTCCTGGCTGGCTGCTTTGCTTTGAGTGAATCATGTGGGGCATTTATAAGAATGCCTCCAGCCTCCAACCCTGCAAGTGTTTCTCTGATCTCAACAAGCTCAGGTCGATAACAGCAGGCTGGGTGGGAGCTGGCACCGAGGGCTTCCGGCCAGCTCCAGGCACCCCAGACCCAGGAGACTTTCCATTTCACTGTGCTTTGCCCCAGCTCCGGAAGGCCCTGAGGTGTTCATATTTTTATAGTGATTTCCACATTGTAGCTCTGCAAATATCAGCAGAAGCCAGGACTTAGAGCAAGTGTGCCAGGGGAACAGAGGACTGCTGAGGCCTGGGTGGAAAGCCCAAGCTGTCTGACCATTGTGGGAAGAACAATCTCTGTTGTCAATGGAAGAGGGTCACATGGAAATACAAAACCAAAGGAGTGGCAGACCCAAAGTAGTGGTGTCTTGGCACACACACACACACACACACACACACAAACACATACATTCATACATACATGCATGGATTAACGTATAGACATAATCCACTTATTTTTAATTTTTTCAATGTGTATAGTCTTTTTCGTTCACATATGGTGTGTACCAAATCTGTGCCTAGTGCCCTAGTACCCAAGGAGACCAGAGAGAGCATTGGATTCTCTGGGACTAGAATTACAGATGTTGTAAGCCATGGTGTGGGTGCTGAGAATAAAACCTGGGTCTTCTGGAACAAAAGAAAATGCTCTTAACCTCTGAGCCATCTTTCCACCACCCCCTTTAAAGATTTATTTTTATTGTGTTTGGGAAGCTGATGTAACTGGAGAGGAATGTTCACAGAGGCCAGATGAAGATGCTAGAGCCCCTGAGCTAGAGTTAAGATGGTTGTGAACTGAGCACAAGTCTTCTAGGAGAGCAGCAAGCACTATTAACTGCTGAGCATCCCTCCAGACCCTGGTGCCACAGTCTTACCCCTGTTAAAATGAGACCGCACTACTGCCAGCATTTAAAAGAGCCTTGCTTGCAGAGGGCCAAGTGGCAAACATAGAGCATGTGTTGTTTCATTTCATACTTAACATTTTGTGGGCCTGCAATGGTTTTCTATTTTTATATGTACAGAAATGGATTGTGAGAGTAATTATATTACTTTCTCAAGATGCCACATCTCAAGAATTATAAAACAAGAAGTTGAAGCCAGAATCCAGGGTCCATGTTTCTCCCTGCAAATCTACTCTACCTTCATTGAAAAGCTAATGGGCTACTGTGGATGGAAAGAGGCTCATAAACTCACCCCCTCTGCAGAAGCTGTGGGCCGTTAATAGTTGCTAATGGAGAGCCATGTTCTTAAGTGATGTAGTCACTGGTACTTTGCCCTTACTCAAGAAAATAACCTCCCACCCATGCTTAGTTAGACAACCCTAATTAAATGCAATGCCCCCTCCAGAAGGACATGAAGGAGGAATGGGACTATTGGAAAGAAGAAGTGAAGAGAAGGGCTGTGCAAATAATGGAAACCATAGGATCAAAATACATTATATGTGTATGAAATTGTGAAGGGCTGAATTTTAGAAACTTGTGAACATTTATGAACATTTATGATTAGTGTTATTTTGTTATATGCCAATTATTTTATAACAACATAAAATAAAAAGAGACTGTTGCATGAATACATGTAGATGCTATTCACCATGATCATATTAGTCAACAGGGAATTTTAAAGACTTCAAGACTGACATTAATACATGTAGTCCTGTAGTCAGGTCATTTTTCTAACAAACCTTGAAAGTCTATAAAGGGTCGCTGGGAAAGTCCATTAAAATGCAACACAGTTTATTATGGCCTGCAATATTTTTACAGGCATATAAAAAGAGCTGTGTGTCTATGCTTTTACTGTTATTGATTTCCCTACAAGAAAGGTACAAGAGAGAAAATACTATTTCACCTTCCTAAACTTCAGACTACACACGGTGTTATAATTTAGAAAATAGGGAAGCTAGAAGGAAAATAGAAAGGGATAATTGGGCTATAGAAAGGGAAGTAAGCTTCCCAAGTCACCTTGAAAGCACAACTTTACAATTCTAGCATGTTAATCCATTCCCATCCCAACAAAATGCACAGAACAAAGCCAGCATTTCCTCCCTGGGCTGCCAACCAATTTATGAAGCCAGTGACTTCTGCTGTGCCATTCAAAGAAGCAGAGTCCACTTGAATTTTGCAAAAGACATTAATTAGATGTTGGATTCTATTGCCGACAACACCAAGGTTGATGAACTGTTCAGACCAAGTGCACAGCAGGAACTGCAGAGCATCGGAAATGCTGCCATCTGAAGTGGCGACTCTGCTTGCTCTCTGCTTCCTCCCCAGCTGTACTTGGCTGCTCAGTGGTAGTGCCAGTTGCAACTTGATTCTGCCCTTCAGGTGGAATAGTTTGCTGTGGTGTCATATTTTTTTTCCAGAGACACAGAAGAAAATAAAGAACCATGTGAGATATGGACAAATACAAAATGTTGGCAAGTCTGTCAGAGTTCTTGGCACCTTACAACACTTCACATTCAGTAAATGTTAGAGGCGATGGAACATAACCTATGCCATTAAGAGTCGGGCCTTAGTTTGAATGCTGGCTCAGTTGTGGCTTTCAGAAAGCTACGTATCTACCCCAACTCTCAGATTCCCCATACTCTTCTCTCTTGTATTTAAGAAGTGAGTTCTGTGAGGGTTGAATGAAATAATGAATCTAGTACACCTACTACAAGTCCCCAAAACATTATCTAATACTCCAATCCGAAAAGTTCTAAGAACTGTAAGTCATTTGAAGCCAAATCTTCACCTGCTCTGATACAACACCATTTGGTCTCCATTAATCCCTCTCAACAGAAGAATTTATGCTTCCCTGAAGAAAAATGGGATTATTGGAGATTTCTCTCAGTCCTTTGGCATGACACATTTCGTATGGTCTATGCACAAGATTAGTTTTATAAATTATTTAAAAAATATTTTTATGTTTAATTGTGTGTGTGTGTGTGTGTGTGTGTGTGTGTGTGTTGCTTTTGGAGACCAGAAGAGGTTGTTGAATCACCCGCACCTGCATTTGGAGTAACAAACTCTTGGGAACTACCAAATGTAGGTGCAGGTCCTCTTTAAGAACAATACATGCTCTTAACCCCTGAGCCATCCCTCCAGCTCCTCTATAAATTCAAAATATTCTGTTCTGAAACAGATCTGGCCACGAGAATTGCAGGAAAGAGACTATGTACCTCATGACCTCTTTTGTTAGTAATCCAGAGATTCCCTGTTTCCAGTTCACTGAATTTCAAGGTTTCAATGCAGTTTCTGCACTTGTTGAGTTCCTGGGAACTGACTACGGTGTAGTGGTGGGAGCGGCGGGCTGCGGTCCGGCTCCCAGCTAGCTTTACCCAAAATAATTATACAGAAACTGTATTCATTTTAAACACTGCTTGGCCCATTAGTTTCAGCCTCTTATTGGCTAACTCTCACATCTTGATTAAACCATTTCTAGTAATCTGTGTAGCACCACAAGGTGGTGGCTTACTGGGAAGGACCTTAACCTGTGTCCATCTTGGAAAGAAGAGCTAGAACGTCTGCCTGCCTCTGCTTTCTTTCTCCCAGCATTCTGTTCTGTCTACTCCACCCACCTAAGGGCTGGCGTATCAAAAAGGCCAAGGCAGTCTCTTTATTAACCAATGAACATAACACATAGACAGAAGACCCTCCTCCATCACTATGGCACCTATGGAGTGCATTCCAACATACTAGTGATTGTGAGAACACTTCCAAGAGAGAAGATATTCTCTTCTATCCTTCATTTTCAATTACATTTTAATTATTTACTTTGTGTTTATGGGTTGGGGGTGATACACAATATTATCAGAGAGCAAATTGGGAAGAGTCAGTTCTCTTCTTCCACCATGGGGGTCCCAGGGATCAAAGAATTCAAGTCATCCGAGTTGGCATCAGGCACTTTTGCCCTCTGAACCATTTCTCTGGCCCCCAAAATACAGTTTCTAAACAAACCATATGGCTTTCTCCAGCAAGCCCTGGAGTCTCAGGGACACAGGCTAAAGCTATAAAACACCATAGGACAAATGAATAGAGTCGAAACATTCAGTCTGGGAACAACAGCCCACTCTAAGAACATACTTCACAACAAACTTAAACATTAAAGGGCTGGTCCACACTGCAGCAGATGGTGGGCATCTGGAAATCTGGGTAGAGCTTGCCTATAGCATCTGGGGTCTGAGAAGCCAAGACTAGTGAGAAGGGGCGGTTCTTCGTTTCAGATTGCTTAATTTCCTCACGGTGCTTTTCTGGAGGATGTGCTGCATTTGTAAGCTCACTTAACTGCAACTAAAGCTGAGTTCATAATTAACATTAACTTGGTTAAGTGTGTGTGTCTTCACACACACCTTCAGTATCTTACACTACTGGAGAATAGGATACCCAATCTACTTGGCAAAACCATTAGAGGCGTGTTGGTGCCTTCTGGTGGCAAATATGAAAATCTGCAACTGTACATATACCACTTTCACCTAAATTACAAATTCAGTCCTCTGCTCTGAGAGACTCATGATTGATAGGCCAGTATTATTTCCTCAAGTGCTTGACCTCCACCCAGAATTTCTATAACTCTGAAAATCACACTAGTAAACCTCAAAGTGTCTTTTAAGAAAACCGATCTTTTAGCACATGAATTAGAAACATATATCTTCTAGAACACCATTAAAAACCCCGAGTTGTTTTTTTTATTTATTAAAAATTTCCACCTCCTCCCCTCTTCCCATTTCCCTCCCTTTCCCCCCACTCCTCCGCACCCCTCCAGTCCTAAGAGAAGGCAGGGTACCCTTCCCTTTGGGAAGTCCAAGGCCCTCCCCACTCCATCCAGGCCTAGGAAGGTGTGCATCCAATCAGACTTGGCTCCCAAAAAGCCAGTACATGCAGTAGAATCAAAACCCAGTGCCATTATCATTGGCTTCTCAGTCAACCCCCATTGTCAGCCACATTCACGGAGTCCGGTTTGATCACATGCTCAATCCGTCCCAGTCCAGCTGGCCTTGGTGAGCTCCCATTAGATCAGTCACACCGTCTCAGTGGGTGGACGCACCCCTCGCGGTCCTGACTTCCTTGCTTATTTTCTCCTACTTTTCTTCCCCAGAAAGGGAAAAAGAAGAAATGCCAAGTTGGTTTTTTAAAACCCTACTTTATGAGAATTAATTCACACACATATACACATAGAATCTGGGCTCCTAGAATCCAACATTCTTTTAATCTGCCTCAGAACATATTAAATTAATTAAGTGAGTAACAATAAGTACAAGGGAGTTATAGAGAACCCATCCGAGGTTATCATTCCTCAAGACCAGACCCTCTACACACTCCAGCAGAGATAGGGTAGATGTTAGGGTAGGTCAACCCAAGGCCCAGAATGTGAGCCTGGGTGGGACAGTCTACGACACAGGGCCACCCACCTCAGATGGAGGGCAGAGCCAGCTCTCCCATGCCTCTGGAGAGGGGTGAGGCCATCTCTCCCTAGTGGAGGAGCCAGCTCTCCCGTGAGGGTCAGGGCCAGCCCTCTTGAGGCAGTGTCCAATGAGGGGCAGGACCAGTTCTCTGAGAGCCAGTGAGATGTGGGACAGGCTCATACTGTCCTTGGATTTCAACAAGCATGGTTCCTAAGTCTCTTGTAACATGGGCCATGGGCATCAGCACAGACCCTAACTGCAGTAGGATAATGGACCTAGACATGGCCCTTGGCCGCAGATGGGCCTGGATATCATCATGACCCTGGGGGCAGTATAGATTGTAACACCCGATTCTGCGTTATTCGCTCGGTACAGTTCGCGTGCCTCTGTACCGTAGGAGAGTTGGGCAAAGGCCTGGAGATTGAAAGGAACACACAAGAGACCTGGGTCATTCGAAAGGAGATCAGCCGAATGCCGTTTATTCAGCTTTGGGAAAAAACTATTATACTTGGCTGCTGCAAAAGGATTTCCTCCCAGGCAGGGGGGATCTGGTTGCTGCATAAGGATTTCCTCCCAGGCAGGTGGGAAATTACCATACCAAAGATGAAACAATGCCCTTCAGCTAATCACCAGACTAGGGCAGAGGGAGCACAGGAGCAAGCAGGATGTTAGCTAGCTGACCAGAAATTGTCCTCAAGATGCACCCCAAGGAGCAAGAGTAGACCGGGCCCTACAATAGATTGCTCAAATCAGTATGGCCTCTGTGGCAACATTGGTCCTTGGATATCAACATGGACTCAGGTGACCAACCAGACCCTGGGCATCCAAATGGCCTTTGGTGGTAACAGGAGCCACAGACACCAACTCAGATCCTGGATGCTGCAGGGTCACTGACCCAGGCGTGGTCCTAGGCAGCAGCTTGGGCCTGGACATCGCCACGACCCCAGGTGGCAGCACAGGCCACCTAGATCAGTATGGACCCATCAGCAGCTTGGCCCTCAGGCACCAACAAGGACTCAGCTGGCTAACCAGATCCTGGGCACCCAAATGGCCCTTGGTGGTAACAGGAGTCATGGGCATCAACTCAGACTCTGGCTACTGTAGGGCTGTGGACTCAGACATGGTCCTTGGCAGCAGCCCAGGCCCAGACCTCATCATGGCCCCAGGTAGCAGACCAGGACACTCAGATGAATAAGACCCTAGTGTCAGCCGCACAGCCCTCAGACATCAACAGGGTCATAGGTGGCAGCCAGTCTCTGGGCATCCTTATGGCATTTGGTAGCAACATGGGTCATGGACATCAACACTCTCCTGGCTAAAGTAGGACCATTATCCCAGACATGGTTCTTGGCAGCAGTCCAGGCCCGTACCCTGACACAGGTCAGCTCAATCTGATTCTCACCATCACTTCTTCAGTTCTGTCTCTTTCCATAGCAAATGGACAGTTTGGCTTCTATTTCTCTCCCACTTCTCTACCATTCATTTGCTCATCATAATGGCACCTACCTGTCTGGTGCCTTGAGGGACTGGGTAAGCCTGTGAATGTCTTCAGCCAGCCTGGAATGTGAGGACCCAGGCTGGACTCCTAACAGCTACTAATCTATAGACCTTGGAGCAGGACTTTTGAAGACCTGTGGAATAAAGGTGTATGAACCAGGGTTCTTTAAAGGAACAGAACTGACAGAATCCCATATATATTATTTATTATACTGGCTAACAAGATGCCATCCTGGTAGTTTATCAGTGGCTGTCTTATGATGAAAAGGCTGAGAATCTGGCAGTTGTTCAGTCCATGAAACCACACGTCTCAGAAGTATCAATCTGGAGAACTATAGGATTCCTAGAGAGATGTCTCTCTTCAGTCTGTTTTGGAATCTAAGAAATGTTGGCAGCAACTTTACATATGAACTTCTCAATGAGAGTGAGGGCAAAAATAATAACAATCATATTAAGAAAATACCTCACTGGATTGCCCAACATTGAGTTCTTGAGTTCTAGCTGATTTCATATACAGTCAAATTGACAGCCAAGACTTGTCATGACAGGGGTCATCTCTCATTCCCAAAGGTCTACTCGGGGATAGAATGAAACTATTACAGGCACTCCCTTCAGACAGTGTATAAATTCATATTCTTAATGGTTGTGCCAAGTCATAACCTCTTCTTTCTATAAATTCATACCAAAAGTGAAGTTAGTGCCTCAGTTTCAAAGTCTCACAGGTAAACCAGTTGTCCGGACTTTGAGTTAAGGAATATGATTACTGTCTATGATTGCTGTTTGTATTTATACTAGCCACAAGGGATAGCCTGGCTCTCATTCTGCCTTAAGATGATGCAAGTTAAAAATAAGAAGAGGAAGGTCTGAGGGAAGGACTTCTCTGAAGTCCTTTTTTTTTTTTTTTTACCTTTTACAAATTAATTCCCACTAGACAGTGACTCTTCGTCAAGGTCAGGAATGACAGTATCTTCCAGCCCAGTTATGTTATTCATTTTTAAACCATGTCAAGAGCTGCCTGGAGATGACTTGTCTATTTTGTTGTCAAACCTGTCATTTAACTGTGGAGCTATGTTTGCTGCTGCTCAGCCACAAATAACAGAATTAAGTGCTCACTTTATGAAAAGGCCTTGGAATTTTTCTTAAAATATTTTCATCTAAGAATTACAAAACATCCCTTAAAATAAACAGCAAGGAGAGCAGAATTCTTCATATTACAACAGAGGGAAACATTAAAATTCTATTCAATGGCAGCCCTTGTACTTGAGGTAATCAATTAACTGAAAAAGTCAACTTAGTTTGGCAAGCATTGTGATGACATTCACATCTCAAACGTTCCTCTTCATTCACCAGCTGTATTGTAAGGGTGGCTCATTCTTTGTGCAGAAGGCTGCAGAATGAATTGTCCAATCCTGCAGTCTATTCCGTACATAAGCAGTCAGTATGCACTATCCTGGTCTCTAAAGAGAACCAGAATTTAAAGACACTTGAGAAGGAATTTCAGAGTGCTTTTCTCCAAGGTTTCTATTATTTTCCCAGTTTATACACATGTAATATAGCAGTGGTTTGTAGAGTCCCCAGAGTTCTCAGATGTAGGAAAGGGTCTCTTTTTGAACTGTTTATATGCTTATATGACTATGCCATTTACAGTGTGTCATTTACAATAACATTTACAGCTGGTATGATCAGGTTTGGGAGCAAACACTATTGACTTTCCTGACATTTGCTTATAGAAGTAGAAATGCACACACTTATCATCGAGCAGTCTTCTGGCCTCTGGCAGTTATTGGTCAGCAATTTGACTAAGGGAATGAGCAATTTAGTGTAGTAGTATCCATGACACTTTAAATCTGTGTAACACACACACACACACACACAATGATTTCTCAGAATTTGTAGGTTCTAATGAAGATGCTTCGGTGTCACTAAGAAGAAAATATGGAGAATTCATGTAAATGAAAGAAGCCAAAAAAGGCCACAGAGGGTATCTGTGTGCTGGATTAACCATCACTGAGCACTGTGAAGCCACACACAATTTAATGTCTCACTGCTTCAGACATCAGTGCACAGCTGAGTTCTCTGTTCAAGATCTCACAACTGCAGCAATGTGCCATCAGGTTTTGTGCGTTTCTAATGCAGAACACTCTTATGAGTTCATGGGATGGTGGCAGAATTCAGCTATGAACCTAATATTGAAATCTTGGCTTCTAGATGGTTCTCTCAGTTCCCTGCTCTATGACACACCTCATGTACAGTTCATGTAATAAGAATCTTGCTGTTCCAAAGCTAGTATGAAGGTTTCCTTCTGACATATGCTCAGATTACATCTTCACTAGCACAGCCAGGCTTAGATGACATCCATACTCTCAGTTGTATAACCAATGTAGGAGAGAAATCCTACCACCTTCATGCTGTTCTGTTGTCAGAAGTGTGTCACGTACTTCTCTCACACTTATTACACAAGGATACACTTCACTGGTGGAGGTATTTGAGTGTGTCATGGGAGGGAAGAGTAGAGCCTGATACCTTGTGGGACTGTGAAAACAGTAGGTCAAGGGAGAGACAGGCTGAAAACTGGCAGATAGCTGAAAATCTGGGACTTAGGAGAAAAAGAATCTTACAGGTTCAGGTTCAATGGTTTAGTGTGACAACCCCACTCACTTAGAATATGCAATAAAGATTAATATTGATCTTCCAAATGTTTAGAGGTCATTTGCATTCTAGTTTTCCTTTGTTTCTGTCTGGTTTGTAAAAAGTGTAATTCTTAAAAGTGTCAAGGTTGGCCAAAAGTGTAATTCTACTTTTACAAAATGAAAGGAAGGAAAAAGGTTTTATTTAACTATTTAATGAAATAATAAGCAGAAAGACTTTTAAATCTGTGTAACACACATACAGACACACATACAATGATTTCTCAGAAGATGTAGGTTCTAATGAACATGCTTCAATGTCACTAAGAAGGAAATATGGAGAATTCTGGAAGAATAGCATTTGATGACTTCACAGATAACAGTGTGAGGATTCATGCAGATATGAGAATATCGAGTTGGGTACAAAACTGAGTAACTCTCTGTGAAGCCATACAGCTGTAATATGTGGGGTTATATACTGCCCAATCAGAATGCACACACACACACACTCATGCACACACACACTTGTGTATACACACTCTCACACACACATCAGGGAGGGGGTATTATATATCAGCTTTCAGTAAGTTAGTCTCTAATTTGATATGGTATTAAAAATGCTCATGGCGACAGCAAGGCGGCTCAGTAGGTTAAAGCACTTGCAGAGCAGGCCTGGCTCCCTGAGTTCTATCCTCAGAACTCAACAAATGAAAATGAGACAAGTGACTCCACAACGTTGTTCTCTGACCTCCACATGGCACATGGCATACATATGTCCATTCATGTACACACACACACACACACACACACACACACACACATACACACATAGACATACACACTTATAATTTCTTTAAAAAAGTGTTTCCTAACTGCACTATAAGTATTCTTTTTAAAAAGGATTGCTAGGCATTCCTCCAACTGTGTACATTCCAAGAAGTGTTTTTAATAATTATAGGCATTGGGCATTGCTCATCTAAAGAGTACATGCATAGATAAATATTTCGTTTTTAAACTAGTTTTCGTCAAATGTTTGCCCTCGTTAGTTGTTTTGTGTGCTAATTGTAGAGTTATATGGATGTTGTCTCTGGGATTCTGCAGAGATTCAACTTCAGTAGAATAATCTAAGCAATGGTACACGCTCACGTGTCAGACGAAATTCAAAACTAGGCTCCAGATAGACTTAACCAAAGGGCCATTCCTTCTGTGTCCCTCAGTTTCTTAAAATTATCCATAACTGGGTTGGTCTTTTGTTTTTTAGGGGGAATACTAATTAGCTCATTGATAAGTAACTGTTCTTTGTCCTTTCCTCCTCAATATGGTCATTTTAACGTGGGTTCTGAGGTCAAACTCAGTTTATCAGACTTTGCAACAAATGCTTTACCCACTGAATCATCTTTAGGGTCCATATTTTAAAAACATTCACAAGTCGCACTGCACGCTGTTACATATAGTGTGCTCCAATGTGCTAGAGAATTCCTTCGCTGGTAAAGAAGCCACGCTGACCACTAACCAGGTACGTGGTGACATAATATCTTCTTTAATACGACACCAATCTCACGGGTATAGATGACTGATGACAGCAGAAAATGTATTTTCGTGTTCTGCATTATAAACACGCCTTTGCACTCCAACATGCTGCTCCTAGCATACGACTGACACCTGCATATGTCCTGCGTTGATTCCACCTTTTCTATGAATTGTGATATTAATGTGGGAGAAGTGAGGTGTGGTGAGCAAAGCTGTACTAATTTATTTTTCCATTTCTATATGTTGCGCAGCTTTCTGATAACGTAGGCAAGCATGGTGCCAAAAGCCAACCTTGGAGCCAAGTTAGTGATAAAGTTCTTGGAACTCTTGGATGAAGATCTTGGATAAGGAAATTTGAACTTTTGTTTTAATTGTTATTTTCATTTTGTTTTAAACAGAGTATTACTATACAGTCCAGGTTTGCCTCAAGTTTACAGCCATCCTCCTGCCTTAGCTCCTGAATTATATTCCTTAGCTGGAATTATAGGTGCTTTCTGCCACACCTGTGTGCCTTGTTGTTGGTAACATGTGTGGGTAGTTTACAAAACAGAGTGTTCTCGGAACCATTTGTTTGACAAGGAAATGAGTGTTCTTTGTTTGCACTTTGCTTCTGGAACGAGTTGGCAAATTAGAGGCTTTTGAAAAAACAGATAAATTTGGAAATCTTTGTGACGACTTTCATGAAGACGGAAAGCAACATATCTTGGAATTTGCAAGACTTATCTGAAGTCACATCCCCCCCCATTTTTATTGGTGTATATCTATTGTAAAGTGTACTGGTTTCAAAAAAACAATTCCTCTCAAGTATATGATATATTTTGGGCATATTTGTCTCCAGCACGCATCTCCTTCCTTCCAATGGTTTCCGTCTGCTTTCATGCCGTGCATGATTCTACCTTTTCTATGAATTATGCCATCTATAGACAATATTCCCCATATGCACATAAAATCCAGGAATGACAAATAAGAAAGACAGCTAACAGTTGTCTTCCTGAATCTGGCTTAGTTCATTTAACATGACTAGCCCCAGCTTCAGCAAAAAGAAACTCCATTGTGTTTGCACAGCGTGTTTTCTCTGGCTGTTCTCTGGTGATAAACACTTAGGCTGATTTGATGCCTTGGCATTTGTGAACAGCACAGAAATAAATATGGATATGCAAATATCTGTGATACATTCATTTAGTCTTTCCAGTTATACTGCTGGACTTAGAATGCCTAGGTCATATGGGAGTTCTGTTTTTGCTTTTTCAGGAACCTTGCTATTGGTTCCCATAGTACCTGGACAAATTTATAAGCTACCAGTAATGTAGAAGGCTCCCCTTTTCCCATGCCCTTCCCTCACTTGCTATTGTTTGTTTTGTTAAAAATAGACATTCTGACTGGGGTGACTGGAAGTCAATGTGGTTTTAATTTATATTTCCATGATGGTTAAGGATATTGAGAATTGTTCATATATTTATTGGTCATTTGTATTTTTGTCTTTTGAGTGATGTCCATTAATTTCATTAACCTTTTTATGGATTGGCTTATTTGAACTATTTGATATTTTGTTTTTTAAGCTATTCTAGATATTAATGCCTTTTCTGATAGATAGCTAGGTAATATTTTCTTCAATTCTGTAGTCTATTTTTTTTTTATACAACCCAGAAACTACCTGCCCAAATGTGGCACTGCCCACACTGAACCGGTGAAGTGAGTTTTCTTTGCCTCTAGAGCCACCTAGAGGCCGACTCGACAGGGCGGCCTTCCTTCCCCTCCCTCCTGTTTCCTATTTCACTCACTCTTCTCTTTCTTTGTTTGTTTGTTTTTTTTTTAATTTGTTTCTTTCTCACTTGGTGGCTTCTGGTACCCCCGACTAGAAAAAGATTTTCCCAGAGTCACCCTCCTCTGCCAGGGAAGGTGCTTGGCACAGCTTTTGTCTTCCACCCATTTCCGTTGCCCAGGAATTTCCCCATCAATACTGTCAGCATAATTTATCCTGGGCATTTTACAGCTTTTTAGAAATTGCTGGGGTTTTTTGTTTTTGTTTGTTTGTTTGTTTGCATTCTGGATATCAATTATATTTTTTATTAATTGACTTCTACCCATCAAGAAAATAATGTCTACATTCATCAAGTACAATTTTTAAAAAAATCTTTCTTTTTTCCTTCTAGATATAAAAACACTGCATCCCTTAGTGTGTGTAATGCAGACAAAAAATACCTTAATTAATAAAAATAGTCAAGGTTATTTCAAATAAAAAAATTTACTGCATGATTATTCTGTGTTCATGAGCACATTTTAATGCTCTCTAAGCTGGGTAGTGGTGGTGCACACCTTTAATGCCAGCACTCAAGAGGCAGAGGCCGGAAGATCTCTAAGAGTTCAAGGCCAGCCAGGTCTACAGAGCAAGTTTCAGGACAGTCAAGGCTACACACAGAGAAACTGTCCAAAAAACAAAACAATACAAAACTTTCTGACAGGAAATGTTAACTGAGAATTCAGCTAATTTTAAAAGTCTTTTTATTTTTTAAATTTTAATTAAAATTTCATATGATATAGTTCTATCATGTCCCTCGTTCTCCTAAAAATTTAATTCCAAGCAATTACGGGCTGCTGAGAGTGGGAGAGATAGTCTTGCCTAAGGAGGAGCTCCTCAGTTGGTTGTCCAACACCAGTGGTTAGTCCTGAAATCACATCATGAACACCATTATATAGACCATACTTTTAGCGATATACTGTGTATACAAACAGACAGATGGAGAGACAGACAGGAAGAGAGGAAGGGGGAGAGAGGGAGGGAAAAGATAGGGGTACATGAGGGGGCTTAGAGGGAGGGAAAAGAAGCAAAATTGCACTTCAATTTTTTAAAAGTTAATTAAAACTTTAGTTCAATTATGCCAAAGTTCAATAGTCTTGAACAATAGACTCACACTAGCTTATGTTATATTTTAAAAATGTATCTGGGCCATAGTAAATTCCTGACTTGGGTAAGAGGTCATGCCAGAGCATATGCCAGAAAATGAAAAAAGGTCTTTCTCTTCCAACATTCATAAATTCACTCTAGATATTATATTAGATCCTCAGTGTACAAACTTATCAGCAGATAGCCACACAACCTGAACTTTCCCTCTTGTGACACATCTAATTTTGTGGCAATATTCATGCCTGCAAAACTTAGTCTATTTGTGCTGCAATAACAAAAATATCTGAGGTTGCATAAATAAACTTATTTCTCATAATTCTGGAAGCTTGGCGTTGACGGCGCAGACACCAACAGATTTAGTTTCCTTCAGGGACCCTTTATAGCTGTGTCCCCAGGAGGGAGATGGCACTGTCTTCCCACGTGATGGAACACAGAAAGTCAGAGAGGCCAAACAAATGTCAGTCTGTCATCCTAAGAGCCTTCATTCCATTCTGGCGACAGGAACCCTTACAAGTGAGTGCCCCCTAAACATTTCCTTCTTCACTCAGACACGATGGATATGAAGATTGAGCACATGAACTTTAGGAGAGACATATTTTCCAAAGTACAGTGGGAGTCCCGGAACTTTTAATGCCACAAGTTTTTCCATTCTGGAAACACAATTTATTTCTCATATTGATTTTTTCCATTCCTGGCTGACCACTCCACACTCAGAACTATTGTCAGGATTTGGATCGTTGTGATGATTGCTTACTTGCACACTTCACTGGCTCAGGAGACTCACCAACATGATATCCAAGAACAATGTTAAGAAATGTATCTCTTCATTCTATTCATTTTAATACTTACTGGAAAAATAAACCTTTAATTACATTTATAAAGCACCATTCTTTTACTGTTTAGGCGATAAACACGGTACGTTTTTAGGTACCAACAGAAATTATGACTTATTTTAATGAAATAAGAAAACTTTTCGTTTATGAGTAATAGTGGCTTAGAAACATGGATTCAAATTACTATGAATGACTCCAATGGAAGTGGTGGGGTAAACTCTTACAGGAATAGAACAAAGGTCACAAAAATCCACCTGCCTAAGCCTCGTGAGTGCTGAGATTAAAAGTATATGCCACACCTGACCCCAGTTTCCTTTTAATTGGACTTGCAGGCCACTCCATGAGATGAAAGCCATACAAGACACTGTTGATAAGGCCAAGAATCTAAGACTAAATAGGTTACGTGCCAAAAGGGAAAATTTACTACAATTATTCTGCTAAACAGACATGGGAAAAAAAGGACTATTCACAAGATATTACTGTACTTATAGAACAATGTGTCACTCAACCCTCATCAAAGAAACTTCTTCTTGATGTAGATGGTAATTAACACAGAGACCCACAACTGGACAATGCACATAGAGTAAGGGACTTTGGAGCGTTCAGCCCTAAATGGGATGTCTGTATGACTCACCTCCCCACAGGCTCAGGATTCTATGCAGAAGAGAAGGGAAGCTTGTAAGAGACAGGTATGATGGGAAACTCCAGCAAATCAGTGTTTCCCAGACACAACGGTTCTGTTGCACATACGAACTCACAGAGATTATGACAGCCTATGCAAGACCTGCACAAGTTCAAGCCAGACAAAGCCCCAGGATGGAGAAGGGAAATGAGATCAAGAAGATCTTTATAACTGGTAATTTCTAGGTGAGGGAAAATTAGTTTTCTTTGGTGGTTTGACACTGGTGTATTAGCCACACTCCAGGGCAGGCTGCATGCTCAAGAATAGTTGGCAGCAGACTCCATGTTTAGAGTGTGTGTGTGTGTGTGTGTGTGTGTGTGTGTGTGTGCATTCTTTATTGCTTATTTGTGACATTTTGTTTTGTTTTAGAAGAGAGAAAGAAAATGAATTTGAGTGGGGTTGGATCTGGGAGAAGTTTGGGAAGGAGAAAGAATATGATCAATATACAAAAGTTAAAATGTGTCTCTAAATTTGAGCTGCAAATATTTTTATTTTACTTAGAATTTTAAATTTTTAGTTAATTTAGTCAATTTTTTAATTTTTACTTTTAAACTTTTCATTTTAAATTTCATATTTCTGTCCTAAATTTACATCATTCCTACTTTCCCCCAGATGCTCCCATGTTAATCTCCTGGCTCTATCTCAAATTCTTTGTTTCTTGTCCTTTAATTATTATTGTTCAACATATCTATAAATGTATATGCATACAAATGCAACGTAGTGAATCTATTTAGTATTGCTTTGGGGGCTGACCCCTTGATGTTGGCAAAATAGTGAGGAGGCTCATCCCTGGAGAAGAGCAAGTCTCCCTCTCTCAATTCTTTTTAATTGCCTGTAACTCCCCATCTAGATGTAGAGTCTTGTGATATCTCCCCCATGCACACTGTAATGTCAACTGGTACTGCCATTGTTCAAGTCTTGTTTAGATAACAATATTATTGAGATTTGGTGGTGACAGCTTCCCTGTCATGTAGAGACAATGTTATCTCACAAATGTTCTTGTTCTCTTCCAATCTTCTTGTCTTCTCTTCCATGATGTTCCTTGAGCTTTGGATACAGAGGTTGTGTTGTATATGTATCAGTTGGTGCAAGGCACACTATAGTCAATTGAACTTCTCATTCTGGCCACTTGTGACTTCCTAAAATTGTCTCCATCTTTTGCCAAAAAAAGCTTCTATGATGAGGGATGAGAGCAACGTTTATCCATAGGTGTAAATATCAAAGATATAGTTGAGATTATACTGGTTTGAGAAAGTGAAAATAGATATCCCTTTCTAGCTTTCATGGACTAACCATGGATAATTGGGTAGGTTTACAGTACCAAGTATGAATTCATTCCTATTGAACAGAACTTAAATCCAATTAGACAGCTGTTAGTTTCTAAAATATGTCCCACTATCACACCACTTTGGGGTCATTATGGTTCAAAAGCATCACAATTGGCAGGATAATTGATTACTTTTATCCATTAGTAGATTGCATGGCACTTTCCAGTACTATAAATATTAGTCTTGAAAGACCCCCAGTGTGGGGAGACTCTCACTCAAGTCTCAGGATAACACGACCCCCCCCCCCCCAGTAACTCACGAGAGACTGTCCTTGCTGCAATCACATGAAGTTTATTTGACAAGACAGGAACCAGTGCACTGGGGCCAAGACTCATAACCCACTCAGGGGAGGAGTTCAAACCTGAGTAACTGGGAGAAGGGGTTTTTAAGGGAAGAAACCACAGCCCAATAATCCGAAGGGGGTAGGGAGGGCGTCATAGAAAATTCCGAAAATCCAGTGATGATCACAAGGGGACAACTCCCTGTTTCTCAAGATTATAATCAGCTAGCTCCTGAAACAGAGTATTCCAAAAATACCAATGATAGTCACAAGAGGGAAACTCCCTGTTTCTCAAGATTATTCTCAAGATTATAATCAGCTAGTTCCTGAAACAAAGTATTCCAAAAATACCAATGGTAATCACAAGAGGGAAACTCCCTGTTTCTCAAGATTAGTCTCAAGACTACAATCTAACTTTATCTTCAGCTAGTTCCTGAAACAGTCATTGAACCAGCTAATCCTAGATTTCTGACTCTTCTCTCCCTGCTTAGATTTTTGGCTTTATGTTTTCCTGCTAGGGGGATCTGGATTTATCCAGGTCTTTCCGTCTTCAGAAAGGAAGCCTACAGGATAGACCCAGTTTAATTCTTCAAAGACCTAAGTTCAAAGTATGTAATATCTTCAGCAACAGGGATTCACCTTCAAGTTCTAATAGGCAAGCCAGGGCAATGGCAAAAGCTTCTATTGTTTGGGGAGAGTCTATTGGACTACCCTGACAAATAATCCAAATAGAGATTTCTTATGACTGCTAGTAGGGTTTTGTTGTCTATAATATTTGATGGGATTGTTGTATCACTAGTGTCTTAACTCTATTAAATATATATAATGTATGATATACAATATCTTCAATATATAATGTGTAATTTTAGTTAAAATATTATGATTCTCTGTGGCTTTTTGAAACATCCTTAGTGTTATTTATCTCCTCACCCTCTCTCCTTCTCTGTTGTCCTTCCTACCCCATCCCCAGTTTGAACTCTTTACTCTGTTACTCCCATCTCCTCCTTCTTAGCACGTGAATCCTACTACCGATTTCTCTAGAGTTCCTTCCCCTGCAATGGTCTCCTTTTATTTTCCTGGATTCTGCAGACACAGCAATTTGTATACACACACCTGAAGATTCATAGCTAAGAACCACAAATAAGAGCAAATGTGGTGTTTGACTGCCTGGGTTACCTCACTCCATGTGATATTTTCTTATTCTATCCATTTGCCTGCAAATCTCATGATTTCATTTTTTATTAACGAATCAATCCCACACCAGTTATGTTTTAAGGGGTTATTTATTTGGCGGGGGGTAAAACTTACATACACCATAAACCGTCAGGAAGGGAGCCTAGTCGCTTGAGCAGGAGCCGGGAGCAGCAGCCGAGACCGAGCACCGGAACCAAGAGCCGGAACCAAGAGAGCCTATTCCGGATATGCTTCTCTTTTTAAAAGAGAAATATACCACGCCCCAGTGGGCTGGTATTTCAGCAGCTATTGGCTGACGGAGCGGAAGTTGCTCCCCGCTGCACTGTGGGCTCGTATTTCAGCGACTATTGGTTGAGGCAGCGGAAGTTACTCCCACAACAATTTTTCTTTACAAATGAATATTATTTCATTCTGTATGTGAACAGTTTTGTCATTCACTCATGAGTTAAAGGATATTTAAGTTGTTTCTATTTCCTAGATCTTATGAATAGAGCAGCAGTGAACACAGCTGGGAAATTATCTGTAGCAGGATGTTGAGTCATTTGGACATATGTGAAGAAGCTGGTATAGCAGGGTCTATGGTAGATCTGTACTTACCCCCCCTTTTTTTTTAATTTTCCACACTGATTTCCAGAGAGGCTAGACAGTAAATGCGATTTTCCCTTTCCCCATAGCTACTCATTTTGATGATCTTAGCCTCTCTGACTGGGGTTAGATAAAACCCTTAAAATTGCTTTAGTTTCCATTTCCCTATCATTGCTAAGGATCTTGAACATTTAATGATGAACTTAGTCATTTCTGTGTCTTCTTTTTAGAACTCTCTGTTTAGATTCATGGGCCATTTTTTAAATGGGTAATTTGTATTCTTGACTCTTTTTTTTAATTCTTTATGTATTCTTGATATTAGTCCCCTGTCAGATGTATAACTGACAGATTCTCTCCAATTCTATGGGCTTCCCTTTTTCTGTTGATTGTTTCCTTTGATGTATAAAAGCTTCGTAGTTTTATAAGGTCCCAGTTATCATTTAATGACCTTGATTCTTAGGCAAAAACTTTTGTCAATTCCAAAAGTGCCTTCCTATATCTTGTAGAGTAGGGCTTGTGTTTTGTAGCAGTTTCAGTGTTCCAGGTTTCACACTGAGATCTTTCCTCTACTTGGAGTTAATTTTTATTCAGAGTAATAGATATAGTTCTAATTCCATTCTTCTGCATGTGGACATCCAATCTTGTCATAGCATTTGTCAAAGAAACTATTTTTCTCCAATATATGATTTAGAAATCTTTCTCAAATATCAAATGACTGTGGTTACATAGAGTCATATCAAGTCTTTTATTTTGTTTCATTTGTCTACATATCTGATTTGATACCAGAACCATACTCTATCATTATAACTTTGCAGTATTTCTTAAGATTTGGAATTACAGAGAGGACCAAGGGGTGAGTGCCACCCATCTGGAGGGACGTCCCCATTCTTTAGGCCCTCCATACCTGGGCAAAACCCCGGGCCCCTCCCCCACCTGCTTCAGCTTCTCTAGCCAGTCAGGAAGTCACCTGCACATAGACTGCTCACACCTCATCCCATCCATTGGACCCTGTAAGTTACAAGTACCACTCTGCCCACCCTCCTCCGCAACCTCAGTGGAACTCTGAAACACAACTTGCTACTACACAGAGATGACCAAGACAGGAATGCTGAAACACAAGCTGCGACTACACAGAAAGGACCAAGAGAGGAGCTCTGAAGCAGAAAATGTGACTGCACAGAGTGGACTAAGAGAGTGAACCAAGAGAGCAGACCGAGAGAGCAGGCTAAAAGATACCTCAGTGGTTCCCTGAGGCACCGACAGTGACAGTACAGAGCAGACCAAGAATAGTTCCCAAAGATGTAGACAGCCATTGTAAGGATTGATCTAAGAGACAAAGGCACTGGCAGCACCATTTGGAAGAAGAGCTGGTTACACACCAATGCAAGAATTCATTCAACAACCTAAAATGCAATATGGTAATACCAGAACCTAGTGGTCACACAACAGGAAGATTTGATCATCCTAACCCAGAAGAAGCAGAAGAAAATAATTTTAAATGTAACATTATGAGGATGGTGACCACCTTTAAAGAAGAAGTGAAAAATTCCCTTAAAGAAACTGAGGAAAATATAAAAAAAGAAATTAAAAGAGCTCAATAAATCACTCAAAGATACCCAAGAAAACCAAGAAAAATAAACAGGAAAAGTAAACAACTCAAACAGGACAAGACTTGAAGACTGACATAGAGGCAATGAAGAAAACACAAACCGAGAAAATTCTGGATATGGAAAATCTGGGAAAATGAAGAGGACTGACAGTGGCAACCTTAGCCAACAGAATACAAGAGATAAAAGAAAGAATCTCTACCAAATAGACTGGACCAAAAAAGTCCCCCTGGTATATAATAATCAAAATGCAAAACATACAGAATAAAGAAAGTCTATGAAGAACTGCAAAGGAAAAAGGTCAAGTAACACATAAAGGCAGACATATCAATTAGAATTACACCTGTCTTCTCAATGGAAACTATGAAAGCCAGAAGATTCTGGGCAGATGTGCTGCAGACACTAAGAGACCACAACTGCAAGCACAGACTACTATACCCAGCAAAGCTTTCAATCACCATCAATGGAAAAAACAGAATATTTAATGACAAAAACAGATTTAAATAATACATAGCCACAAACCTAGCCCTACAGAAAGTACCAGAAGGAAAACCCCAACCCAAGGAAGCTAACTGCACCCACAAAAACAAAGGCAACAGATAACCTCACACCAGCAAACCCTAAAGAAGAGAAAGACACAAACACTACCACCAAAAAATAACAGGAATTAACAAACACTGATCATTAATATTTCTTAATATCAATGAACTAAATTCACATTTAAAAAGACACAGGCTAACAGAATGGATACAAAAGCAAGATCTATTCTTCTGTTGTATACAAGAAACACACCTCAACCCCAAACACAGACACTGCCTCAGGGCTAAGGGTTGGGAAAAGATTTTCTAATCAAATGAACCTAAGAAACAAACTGGTGTAGATATTCTAATATCTAACAATATAGACTTCAAACTAAAATAAATCAGAAGAGAAGGAGGACACTTTATACTCATCACAGGAACAATCCATCAAGATAAAGTCTCAATCCTAAACACTATGCCACAAATACAAGAGCACCTGCACCTGCATATGTAAAAGAAGCATTACTAAAGTTTAAGTTGCACATCAAACCCCATACACTAATAGTAGGAGACTTCAACACTTCACTCTCACCAATGGACAGGTCAACCAGACAGAAACTTAACAGAGAAATAAGAGAACTAACAGACGTCATGACTGAATGGACTTAACATACCTCTACAGAACATTCCACCCAAACACACACAAAAAGACCATAAGCAACAGAAGAGAGGTTGCCCAAACTGCCCTTGCCCTGTAGTCAGATCAATGAATATCTTAAATGTTACCATAGAACCTTCATCCAACAACTGATAGAAACAGAGGCAGAGATCTACAGGGGAGCACTGGGCTGAGCTCCCAAAGTCCAATTGAAGGGTGGGAGGAATGAGAATATGAGCAAAGAGATCAAGACTATGATGGGGACACCCACTGAAACAATCTACCTGAGTTAATAGGAGCTCACCAACTCCAGCCGGAAAGGGAAGGAACCAACATAGGACCAAACCAGACCCTCTGAATGTGGGTGACAGTTGCATGGCTGGGGCAGACTATGGGACCAATGGCAGTGGCACCAGAATTTATCCCTACTACTTGTACTGGCTTGGAGCCCATCTTGGATGGATACCTTGCTCATCCTATATACAGTAGGGAGGGTGTTGGACCTTCTCCAAAGCCTTGTGTCTTACCCTCTCTGAGGAGTGGATGGCAGATGGCATGGGCAAGCGTGGGGAGTACATGGAGGGAATGGGAGGAGGAGAGGGACTGGGAACTGGGATTGGTAGGTAAAATTAAAAAAGGTAGTTTGTTTTCTTTTTTAAAAAAAATAAAATAAATTATAAAAAAGATTTGGAATTCTAATTCCTCCAGCATTCTTCTTTTTGCTTAGAATTTCCTTCATTATCTGGGTTCTTATGTGATTCTACAGGAATTTTAGGATTTTTTTTTTATATTTTGGTAAAGAATATTATGGGAATTCTGATTGGGATTGCTTTCCATATATAAATCGTTTTTGGCAGAATAGTTTATTTTATAATATTAATTCTACCAGTGCAGGAGCATAGGATACCATTACGTTTTCTATTGCACTCCTCAATCTTTTCCTTGGAGTTTTACATTTTTCATTGAATGGTACTTCATCTCCTTGGTTAGTCTCGTTTCTATATACATTGTTTTCCTTGGTGCTGTTGTAAGTTGTAGTGTATCCATGATCTTCCTCAGTGTGTTTATTGTTACTGTGTAGAAAAGTTACTGGTTTTTTGTCAGTTGGTTTTATATCCTTTCACTCTGTAAAATTGTTCTTAATCTGGAGATTTTTCTGTTAGAATTTTTGGGACCTTATATCATTCACCTTCTGCAAGTATGGATAATTTGACTCATTCTTTTTCTATTTTTTTCTTTGATTTTTTTTCACTTCTTATTGCTCTAGCTAGTGTTTCAAGAAGTGTATTGCAAAGAAGAGGGGAAAGTGAACATTTCTGTCTTGTTTTTTATTTTAATTGTACTACTTCAAGTTTTCTCCATTCAGGATGATATTGATTGTGTGTTTGTTATATATAGCTTCTAGTATGATAAGGTATGTTCCCTATAGTCCTATCCTCTCTAGTACTTTTATTATAAAAGCATGTCAAAGTTTTTTTCAAAAGGATTTATTTATCTACTAAAATAAGATTCTGATCTTTATCTTTATGTTTCATTCATATGATTTACTCCATTAATTTGATTATATAGGCTGAACCATTTCTGTAGCTCCAGGACAAAGACACCTTGATCATGGTGAGTGATATTTTTGATACATGCCTGTATTTATTTTGCAAATATCTTACTGAGGAATTTTGTGTCTATGTTCATTGGGATATTGGCTTGTGTTTTATTTCCTTGTGTTTTTCCCTGGTTTTTGTATTATGGTAATACTTGCTTCATTAAAGGAGTTTGAAATTTTTCCTTCTTTTGCTACTTTTAAAAATAATTTAAAAAGTATTGGCTTTAGTTCTTCTTTAAAGGTCTGGTAAAATTATGTTGTAAATATGTATGGGTCCATGTTGTTTTATTTTGGTTCAAAGGTTTTGTCTGTTTATTTTTGTTTTGCTCTCTGTTTCAATCTCTGCATTTGTTACTGGCCTGCTTAGGTCATTGATCTCTTCTGAGTATAACTTTGGTGGCTTGGCTCAATGTAGGAATTTAGTCATTTCTCTCATATTTTCTAGTGGAATAAGTTTTTAAAGTATTCCATGATAGTAATTTTATATTTTTGGTGTCTGTTATATGTTTCTATGTTAAGTTTTTTAAAAATTATTTGTTCTACTGATGTGGGATTCCCTTCTGCATGCTGTGAATATATTTTGCTATTATTGTTTAATAAAAAAGCTTTTATTCTGTGGCAGGGCAGAATAGAGCTGTGGGGAAAATTAAACTGAATGTTTGGAGAAAGGAGGCAGAGTCAAAGAAACGCCATGTAGCTGCCAAGGGAGACAGATTACCTGGAACCTTGCTAGTAGCTTTGTGGTAAAATGTAGAATGGTGGAAATGGGTTCATTTTAGATATAGGAGCTAGCTAGAATATGCTTGGGCTATTGGCCAAACAGTATTGTAATTTATACAGTTTCTGTGTGATTGTTTGAGGCAGCCGGGAAACGAACAAGTGGCCTCTGCCTACATTTTAGTATTTGAGATTATAAAATAATTACATAATTTCTCCTTTGTCTTTTGTCCTTCCAACTCCTTCCTCATATGCTTCTGTTATTTATTTCAATACCATGACCTCTTTTAAAATTAATTTTGTTGTGTAAAAATATGTGTATATAGTCCTAAGTTCATAAATACAACCTGCTCAATCTATATAATGTTATGTGTATGGATATTTTCAGGGCTGAAGCTTTGGTACGGGTGTTCTCTGGGGAAGATTATTATTCCTTCTTTAAACATTATTTAGTTTTAACTCTGTTAATTTCTTCTTTCTTTTGGTTAATTGGGCCAAGTGTTTGTCAACCTTGTTTATCTTCTCAATCTAAGTACTCTTAATCAAACATGAATCTACTTTCTGTTTATGTTCTTAGTCATTCTTTGTCAGTAATTACAGTGTCAATTTTTATCTTTATTGGGACCATAATTTTTCCTTGTTTGATTGTTTTTTTTAATTCACTTTCCAACAGATACTTCAGTTTTTCCCCTATGATGCCTTCACTAAGTGGATCATATAAAAATTTAGTGAGAAAGTTTTTTAGTAAAATTTTTGATGGAAAATTTTTGGACCTTGTTTTCTTATATAGTCCCATCTTGCTTGGAAATTGGTATCATTAAGTAGACCACATTAGTCAAAACTTAGTGATTACATTCCTAATTTTGTCTCCTGTGTGCTGGTATTGCCACCACACCAAGTTCAACATAGATTTTCATATAGGATTTCTTAAAATATTGATATAAAGCACATTTGTTTACACATGAGAAAATTGCAGACTTGTAAAACCTGCATTTGAGTATGTTCTTCAATATATTTACTGAGAAATAACAACCAGACTTGAATTTTAATGTTTTGACACAATTTGTCTATAATTATGCTTTTTTAAATGATTATTAGAGGTACAGAAACAGATGCTTACATATTCAGGATAAAGTATATTCAGTAGGAAGAGAGCAATAGTGTGTTTAATGTTTAAAGTGCAGTCAGTTAACATCTATTCATAAGTTATAACATTAGTAAGATGAAACAATTTTCCAATGAATACTGACTTTAAAATTGTAGACTAATCTTTACTATAAAAGTTATACCTTTAAAATAGTTATGCCTTAAAGTAGTATTTTACCATATTATTTATTTCTACTGATTAGTATTTCAGATACCTGGGGAGAAATATAAACTATTGTAGACAGTTTTCTCTCAGCTCTCAAACTATCATAACAGGCTACATACAATCAGCCCCAAGTTGAGATTTTACTTCTCTCCCTGTCTGTACCTCTTCTTTTTTTCTTTTCAGAGTCTGGTATTCAGTGTCTTCTAATGAATTGTTTTCTAGAATATACTGGTTTTTTTCTGATTTTTAACAGACATGGCTGTATTATGGAGCCAGTTAGCTACAAAAGAATGAAGTTTCTCTTTCTCTAGCAAAAGCAACATTTCTTCTTGCCTTACAGTCTACAGAGAGAAGTTTATTGTACCTATGTGAATGTATAGTGTACATGTATATACAATAGATAATGTGTACAATAAAGTACAAGTTGAAGAGCGAGATATCATCAGTTATAACTGGTTGGAATCAGTGTATATTGTATCTCATGTTTGTTTTCTATTAGTAGATTTTTTTGTTGTTGTTTGGAGGAAAATAATGGGTGGAGAATGAAGATTTTATATACATTCTTAGTTGTTAAAGAAGCAAAGAAACATATTCCTTAAACAGAAGTTGAAAGATGAAAGAATTGTTATGGTAAGGAACACAAAAGTATGAGACAATTACCAATTTATTTTACTGATATTATTAATAAAATAATAGATATCACCTCACAACATCATCAATCTTTCCGCTTCATTTCTCTGTAAAACTTCAAGATCTAATAGTCAGTTTAATTTATATTTTTCTTTACATTTTTATCCATTTTCTGTTTTCCATTTTGCTTGTCTATTTTACATCTCATTTCCCCCACTCCCAAAACTCTCAATACCAGAAATGACTTAAAACATTCTAAGGATATTAACCTAGAAAGATTGGCTTTAGACAAATAGCTCAAAAGAAAGGAATTCCTCAAGATTTTTAGAAAGTAAAAGTGAAATATTTTTAAGTATTTTCTTCTTGAAAGACTAGTGGATGTGTGGTTGACAGTTTACAAAATGTAGGATAATAACTTACTTAATCTTGCTGGCAATTCATGAAATAGTTATTTCTTTTTTCCAAGACAGGGTGTTTTTATATAGCTCCTGCTGTCCTGTCACTTACTACGTAGACCAGGCTGGCCTTGAACTCACAGAGATACATCTGTGATCTGCCTCCCAAGTGCTGGGACTAAAGGCACGCACCATTACACTCAGCTATGAAAGAGGAGATAATTCTTGAATATGAAATTTAAGCCTTGGTAAGTGGCAGGCTAAACTATTTTTTTTACTTATTTTCCAGAATGGCATTAAAATTTTGTTTTTGCTGTTTTGAGTCATCATCATCATTGTTGTTGTTGTTGCTATTACTGTAGCTTGATAAAATTGATCAGTAATAAACATTTATTTATTACCAATTCCTTAGGTTTCTACAACAAATCTCTAGATAGATACAAAGCAACTTAGTTATATGGTCATCTCCATGCTCATGTAGGCTGCAAACAAATTAGGCTTAGAGTTTATATTAAGTGAAGAAGCCATAGCAGGATGATGGAAAAACATATGTAGACAGAATAGAACTAATGAATGCTAAAGGGATAATGTTAAAACTGAAGTCACCAGTGCAGAGAATGGGTATAAAATTATGTTTGCTCTGTTCCCCTGTGATACAATGAGACAAGAAGTCTCTTCATCGCTCCTTTCATGTCCTTGTTCCTCAAAGTATAGATAAAAGGGTTAAGCATAGGAGTCACCAAACTGTAGAACAGGGACAGAAGTTTGTTCTTGTCCTGGGAATTAGAAGATGAGGGTTGTACATACATACTGATTACCGGTCCATAGAAAAGAGACACAACAACAACATGAGAACCACATGTATTAAAGGCTTTCTTCTTGCCCTCTGAGGAACGAATCCTAAGCACGGTAGCTACAATGAACCCATAGGAAATAAGAATAAGTGACAAGGGAACCAGGGAGTAGAAAGTCCCTACAATGGAGAGCATAGCTACGTTGAAGGCGGTGTTAGCACAGGACATCTTGATCATCACTGGGACCTCACAGAGAAAGTTGTCTACCTTGTTGTTTCCACAAAGTGGCAGCCTGACAGTGAGGGTTGATTGAAGCAAGGAGTTAGCCAAACCACTCAGCCATGCCGTGGATACCAGGAGGATGCAGAGTTGTTGGTGCATGATGGCTGAGTACCTTAGGGGCTTGCATATGGCCATGTAACGATCTAAAGACATCACAGCCAGGAGGATGCACTCTGTAGCCCCCAGAAAGTGAAAAACATAAAACTGTGTCACACAGCCTGCATAGCTGATAGATTTATCTGGGCCCCAAAGATTCAGAAGCAGCTGAGGGATGGTGGTTGTGGTAAAACACAGATCCAAGAAGGAGAGGTTGGAAAGGAAGAAGTACATTGGACTGTCCAGTTGAGAGTCTATCTTGGATACAACAATAATTGAGATATTTCCCAGCACTGTACAGACATAAGCCACAAGCACCATTATGAAGAGGGGCATTTCCAGCCATGGATGGTTGGAGAAACCCAAAAGAATGAAGATCTTTGGAGCACTTTCATTGCCTAGATTCATTACTTTTGTTGATTGGTGAATTCAAGAGAAGGTGAAGACTTGTATTTTAGTATAGAATTTCTATGGCAATTAAGATACTGAGTTAAAAAAAATTAAGAGACTTTTCTTGGAATGTCATTTCACTGGACTGATTTAATACTTGCAAGCGTGAACATTAATAGTCTAAAGAAAGAAATATTGTCCTTTAGTGTCTCCAAGATAAAGATTAATGAATGTAAACATTTAACCAAGAATTAATAATACAGAATATTTTAATAGAATAACAAACAAGTAAAGGAAAACTTAGACTGATCTTATGTGAGCTAGAAGAATAAATTGATGATTCTAAATAATGCCTAAAAACCACCCATGTTGACTTACCTCATGAATTTCTAACATCCATGATCTACTGACCCTCACCATGTTCTAGTTAGATTGAAAGTTGGTTTGGGTGAGTTCAGAACTCTGAACTCTACGTGAGTCAACCCGAGTTACATATAAACAACAAATATTGCTCTCTTCTCCAAACCTTTGACTGCTTTTACCTATTTCACTAAGAGAAACTGATATCTTAAAATAAATTTGGAACTTGAAAAAAAATACAATAATTTATTGCAAATCCTGGAGATAAAATGACATTAAGGAAACATGACTTATCAGCATACTATGAGTACATTAGTGAATTTCACAATATGCGTTGTAATCTGGCATACATTTGGAGAGTTACGCATTATTTTTCTCAGTTTGTTTAGCTGTATGTCCATGATATATAAGAATACCTTTTCCCCCCAACTCTCCACACCCCGCCTTTCTCTCATTTATACATTTTGAGACATGATCTTACTCTGTAGACTAGGCTCTTTTGAAACCCACCATGTAACTTTGGCAGCCTCAAATATGTGATGAGATTTCTATCTCAGCCTTGCTAGTGTTGTGGGTGCAGGCGTGGACCACCACACTCATCAGCTTTTTAATGTGCAATAGTTAATGCAATATTTCTTATAGTTGCATCCAAATACTAACAGTTCTCTTCATCCCATAATGATTGCATTTTCTTTCCTTGAATTTTTTAAAATTTCTAAGATCATTTCACTTAAATCTGATATTAAGGCCTTCAACATTTTAATATCTGTGTACATTTATTTTAATTAATGGAAATGACCACTAATGCAAAGAACAGCCATAAACTACCTTAAAAAGTGTTTCAATATTATAAATAATGAAAATTTTTGTTAGTATCAAAATCTTATTTATACACAAATTCTCTAATATGCAATTTTTCATAAAGAATTCATATCATGCAGAGTTATACAAAACTTAAGTAAAATCAGATGAATAATCTCCACCAATATGAAACACCTACCTTGAACTAATGTTGACGTTTTGTGGTGGTTTTCCACTTTCTTATAAAAGTGAAGATTGGTCTTTTTATCTTTTTGTCAGTGTTAATAGTGGATAAAGATTCACTGCTCCTCTATATAGAGTGCCATTATAAACCATAAATCCTTAATATTTGATATGAAAAACTAGAAGCATTTTAAAGTGATGAAATATATATTCCCTTAAAAAATAACTGAGGAAGGAGCTGGCAATTGTGCTTGGGGTTAGACTTTTTGCCTCTTCTGTACAAGGCCTTGGGTTTGAGTCCTGGCACCACAGAAAACAAACAAAGTAAAGGAAAAGATCTCGCACCTTATAACGCTATGAGACTTTGCTCTCCATGTAGATAATAAATCTCAGTGGAAATTTCTTGGCAAGAGACACTACAGAAATTCCCCCTGTGGGTAAACTTCCCCATAATTTTCTTGGGATAATAAAACGAAGTAATAAATTTTAGCATGTGTTGTGAAGAATGCATTGGGGCTAAAATAGTTTTTAAAGCGAAACAAACATTTTTTAAAAAAAAAATCTCAGAAAATTGCCATGGTTCATGAGAAAAGTTTAAGAATTATTATGGTGCCAAGACCCAGATTTCTTTTATTTATATTTTTCTCAAGGTTTTATTCTTGTAATTCCAGTTGTGCTAATCATATAGCAATCTAAATTATTTGTAATAATGGAAAATGCCAATCCATTCCAAAATGACCTTTTAAAAAAACTAAAAAACTCTTGTCTTCAAATCAAATATATCTTTCATAATATCCTAGCACGTTATAGATTTTTTATTTGATCTTATTTTGATGATAACAAAATTATTAATTAAAAAATAAAACACTCTGGTATGCAATGTATAAAAGCTAACAGTACATTAGACTCCTAAAAGTTAAAAACATTGTCTAATTTATGTACATTAATGTACAAATGTTTCAATCATTTGTTAAATTATTCAATATTATTTACTCAATATGTGTCCACTGTTTCTTTTAATACTTCAAACAACACTAAATATCAACATCCCCAAATTTTCTATGGTAACATGTATGTACAGGAAATAGGTGTGTTTTTTCTCACTGTACTGAAATAATGATTTCTAGAGTGACATTTGTGTGATTAAAATAATTTTAAATAATTTACAGTGATAAAACAAATTTAAAAAGTGAGACATCATTTCATTTAACCCTTTCTGACCTTGAATTCTTAAACCTCCTATGTCTACCTTCCAATTTCTAGGATTACTTCGTGTATCACTCTGAATGGACTATCATTTGGTATGCAACATGGATCCCAGATGTTTAAAAGTATAGATCATAAAGACTTTGAAGAATGGACTTCTATGTGTGTGTGGGGGGGTGTATACCTATGCATACCAATTGACTATCCAATAGCAGCTCATACAAAGAACAGTATACAGACTAAGCAGGTTGTATTTTTTATATATTTAGGAATATACATGTATAAACATATATGTATGTAACAAAAAATAATGAAAAAGAGACCATAGATTTAAAAGAGAACAAGGAGTATATGGGAGCAGGGCCTCGGAGAGAGAAAGGGAAAAGTGATGTAGTTGTATTATCTCAAAAAATAAAAGAAATAATAATAATAAACAACAATACATCTTTTTCAAGTTTGTTTCTTGAAAGATTAATAAAACACATGGGATTAAAATGTGTCATCTGCAAGCTGTTATTCTTAATGTTTTCACATGGTAACCAGCCCATTCTCAATGAGTAGGTTGCTGAATTAATGGGATCAAGCTTCCATTTTCTTTGGGACCAGAGAGTATTTCAGGACTAGCTTTTCAGCCCAAGTGGTCCCAGAGATCAGGGCAGGGCCACAACTTCAGTGGTCTTACAACACTGGAGAAACTGAGGCTGTGGCTTCATGATCTCACAGGTCAAGATTGGTCTGGGAGTTTGACTTCTAAGGTTCCAGTAGTTATTTAAAGACCAGAAATCTATATTCTTGTAGTCTCAGTTGGAGACTACTGGAAATCACAGCTTCCAGTGAATACACAGATCTCAGTGGGGCTGATATTTGTTAGTCTATCCCTAGAATGTTCACAAAAGCCAAAAGATAATGAGGGTTTTTACCTCCAAAAGTCCATTTGACAACCGACAGCAACTACAACTAATTCCCATTGCCAAATTTCATGGAGAGATCCCCCTGGGAAGAGTCACAGAAAACAAAACATTCAAATAAACTAGGAAGAAGAGAAGGTCAAAGATGACAGACAAATCTATTCCAACATATGTGCAAAATTTAACAGAGAAACTCAGTAAATGACTCAACTACATTCATGAACCATGCCCAAATGACCGACTCCCGAATAATGGAATGCAAAGCTACAGAGATAACGGAAATATCTATGAAAAAAATTCAGTCTTACTTTTGAAAAGAATTGATCTTATAGGCAATTCAAGCACAGATGAATTAAGAAAACATGTAAGACCTCCACAAGACAGTCCTCAAAGTGAATATAATAGTAAGTAAATTAGAGACAAAAGTTTAAAATATGGTCCTATCCACACCCTCTCCTTAACCTATCCCACATCCAGTGTCCTAACCTAGTCTGGTCATCCCCTTCTGTGTCAAAGATAACCTCTAAGCTTCTTTTTTTTTGTTTGTTTGTTTGCTTGTTTTTTTTAAGTAAATTTTATTAAATTATAAAAGTTTCCATTTCCGCCCCTCTTCCCAACACCCTCCCACTCCCCCCACTCCCTCTCCTCCTCCCTCTTCATCCCTTAGGGCAGTCAGGGATGCCTGCCCTGTGGGAAGTTCCAGTTCCCTCCCCCTCCCTCCAGGTCCAGGAAGGTGAGTGTCCAAACAGACTGGATCCCCAAAATCCAGTATATGCAGAGGAAACAGGTCCCAGTATCATAGTCAATGGCTTTTCAGAAAGACTTCGGGCCAGCCACAGTCAGAGAATCCGGCCAAATTCCGAGAATCTGGTTAGATCACCTCCTCGTTCAGTCCCAGTCCAACTGGCCTTGGTAAACTCTCATTAGATCCATTCCCTTGTATCAGTGGGTGATAGCATCCCTCGCAGTACTGATTTCGTTTTTCATGTTCTTCCTCCTTCTGCTCCTCATTTTGACCTCGGGGGGCTCAGTCCCATGCTCCAATGTGGGTCTCCGACTGTATCGCCGTCCTTCGCCAGATGAAGGATCTATGGTGATAAGCAAAATATACATCAGTATGGTTATGGGCCACGGCCGATTCAGGCACCTTCTCCTCTGTCCAGAGAACAATCTGGGAGATCTCTCCTTGGACCTCTAAGCTTCTTGCAGGAACTGTCACCATGCACAGGTCCCATTTGCACTCTACCAAGCAAAATTTCCATCTCCCTTTCCGAGGTCTAGTCTGATGAGTTTCCCTGACCTTCCCATCCTTGCCTTCCCATCAACCCACCTAGTCTAGCCTCTGCTGTCTGTACCACAAACAATCTTTAGACTTCAACAAGGACTCTCCCTACCTAACTCCAAGCCCACAGTCCCCTCACAAGACATATCCAACCTGTTCACCCAGCTACATTCACCCCTACACTCCAGACTTGGACCAGTAAACAAATCTCATACATAAACCCAGTTCCTTCTGTCTTCCTGAGTTCATTCCACCAGCCATTTTGAGTTTCTAGGCCCAACCTATCAACATGCCTTCTCTTCTTCCCATAAATCTGTTCATCACAGACTTTAACAAAACAGCTCCACATGCTCAGATATCGTTGCAAACATATATACTATGAAAAATCAAATACAAAGTACTATAAAAGATCAAGCCAGTATCTCCTCTCTGAAACCTAACAGTCCGATAGATCTTTTTGCTAATGATAATTGCCTTGATAAACTCTAGAACACACATACACTCAAACTTCAAAGAATACAAGGAGTTTAAAGAAGACTGATGTGGGATTCCCCCTCTGCGTGCTGTGAATATGTTTTATTACTATTGGTTAGTAAAGATGGCTCAAAATTACTGTTTGTGGGAATTTGGGGATACTTGAGTGTTGTCTTTATGCACACTCTCTTGGGGCAAATGATGTCATCTTTGCATTTTTCTTCTTTTCTTTTGAGAAATGTGTGTGTGTGTGTAAGAGAGAGAGAGAGAGAACACAGCAAGCACATGGTACATATACATACATGCAGGCAAAGCACCACTACATATAAAATAATTGAATAAATAAACAAAATAAAACCACTATTATATTGCTAACAAAACCACACAATGACCCAACAACAAGCATGAGGTGCAGGCTAGCCTTACATCAACTTGACACAATAGCTAGAGTTATCTGAAAGGAGGGAAACCCAACTGAGAAAATGCTACGGACCGGCTCAAGGGAGTCACTCAGACCGTAAGGGAATCAGGGTGAAGGCACAGGAGAAATCAGGATACAGCAAGGAAAAGTGACACACAGACACTCTCAATGTTTTTGAGACATGCTGTTGCGATTTACTTACTTCAGTGCAGGATTATATATTAATACAAACAAAGAACTTGGCAAAGGCATACATCATCAGATCATAAAATAGAAAAGAACGGCATAAAACAGTTTTACAAAGAGAATCTTTAAAGATGCTTTGGCATGAGTACAAGGACTTTTGCTTCCTTACATTTGTAAAGTTACCCCTTCTTTTTTCTTGTTATTAGAGAGACCATTGTTCTTGAGTTAGCCCACCTTTATCAGCTTGTACCAGGTGGCTGACTTGGGTTCAGCTAAGTGACCTTGTGTGTCTGGGTGAGAAAGAAGAAGAAGGCTACTATTTTCCTGGAAAAACTTTCTGAGACTCATTTTGTACCATTAATCTCAACTCCTTTCCCTTCCCGACTCTCAGGGTCAGATGTTGTAATTAGCCTAGGTTTTCTGGCCATAAGGAAGGTTGCATAGGCCTCCTGTTAAGTTGTACATAAATGCCTAATGCTGTTTTCCTGTAGAAGGCTTCTAAGGTTTTTTCTGCTAAGATTAACTCCTTTTATTCCACATCATCAAGGAATTGTCCTAATGATGAGTTTGGCAATTCCCAGAACTGGCTACTTTTTTAAGGCTTTAATTAATAGTGGAGCAGAATTCAAAAATGTCCTCAGCAGTCGTGTTTATATCCACAACTGCCTGGAATAGTCTGATCTATTAGCAATATGTAAGGATCACAAAGAACACATAGACAAGGGAAAAGATACACATTATGGCTCCAAGGACAGCGAAGTCGAGTCAGTACAAATGGCGACTCAGGTAGCATTACACCACAACTGGTTGCCAAGGGACCGCCTGGAACACACAGCTCCTAGAAGCACAAATCCCAATCCTTCCGGTAATATTTGCCCATCCAGTCAGCATTTCTGCTACACTGGCGAGACAGCCGTGGATGTAGCAAGAAAATGCCCTTATGAGATCCAGGTGTTAGCCATTTTCTTAATTAGTGACTGATGAGGGAGGGCCCAGTCCTTTGTGAGTGGTACTGTCTTAGGGCTGGTGGTTCTAGGTTCTCTAAGAAAGCAGGCTGAGCAAGCCATGGGGAACAAACCAGTAAGCACCACCTCTCAATGGCCTCTGCATCAGCTCTTGCTTCCAGGTTCCTGCCCTGTTTGGGTTCCTGTCCTGACTTCCTTCAGGGATGAACAGCAGTATGGGAATGTAAGCCAAATGAGCCCTTTCCTCTCCGACTTGCTTTTTGACTATCTTGTTCTTGTTGCAGCAATAGAAACCCTAAGACAAGTTGGTACCAGGACTGGGGTATTGCTGTGACAGACCTTATTAGATTGTTTTGGGGAGGATTGTGAAAGGACTTTGGAAATTTGGGATAGAAAAGCTATTGAGTGTAGAGAACTCAGTAAGCTGTTCTAAAATTCATAGATAAATGAATCATACTAAAAAATTCATCCTGACTGAGGTAATACAGACCCAAAAAGACAACAACAAAAAGATATGGGTGTTAACTTTTAAACCTTCAATAGGCATGCTACTATCTGAATAACCACAACAGTTAGGTATAGAGTAAGTATCGGGAGCCTTGAGTACCAGCCTCAATACCCTCCAGGGCTCAGAATAGGATGTCTATGGCAGGCAAAATTCTGAGGGTAAAAAAAAAATTAACTCAAATATGTTACCTCTGCTTGTTCTTTATTTTTGGTGAGAGGGGAGAAAGTGAAGTGAAAGAACACAGAGAAGAAGGAGAAAAATAAGAGGAAGAAAGAAGGAGATAAAGGGGAAAAAGTAGAAGTAGTAAGGAGAAAAAGAATAAGGGGAGATCTCCACGAGGTTTCCAGGTTTTACAGACAGAGTTGGAAAATTCCATAGGCAAGGGCAGTAATAATATGCATATCAAAATCACAAAAAGGGCAGGTGGAACCTGGCAAAGCTGCACTCCAGAACAGGTGACACCACCCAGGAAAGAATCAGCACTGAAGGGAAAATACCTGACATCCCAAATAATCAGATAAAGTTACTAAACATTCCCGAATCCTAGACTCATCCATCTTCTCATCCAATATCTTTTGTGATAATCAGCTTTGGGGAAGCCCTTAGCAAAGGAGGAGCATGCTGCCTTCCTGCTCAGTGCCTGTCTTCTAGAGAAATTTCCATGTGGTCTGTTAGCAGGTAATTTTGTAGGATTGACTCTATGTAAATTTGATTGTTAGAACACCAAGTGAATGTTATTGTTCTAAGGTCTCAGGGTGTTGGAGAATGGAGCAAAGTTATTCTATTGGCCATTCAGAAGTCACACTGCTGGGGTTGTTTTGGGAATAAATCCCATTTTTGAAGGGAAGAATCATGACTTTACAAGGTTTTTACAGATTTGACAGTGACTTTTCCAAAAGCCAAGTGTTCCCACAGCTCTGCAAAATGGGATTGCCCATAAGTTATAAACTTAACAGTCTGCCTATATATGAATCTGTCATCTGTACAGCTGTAGAGTCTTGTGGGTTCTAACAAGTAAGGAATTTGAAATGAGGGAAGGATCTACCAATGAAGGGGAAATAGAATCTATATTCCATTTTATATATATATATATATATATATATATATATATAGTTAGTTAGTTAGTTAGTTAATTAGTTAGAAAAAAACAGGGGAGGAGATTGGAACTGGAGGGTTAAACTAGACGAGAAAGAAGAGGAAGGTAAGGGAGGGAATATGAGGAAGGTCAGAGAACACTAAGGACCATTTGAAGGTCCATATGAAGCATGCTTTCCCTGTATTTTTTTAGCAGTTTCAGCACAAACATTTTCAAATTAAGACCTTTGATACAGTTTGATTCAATTTTTGTACATGGTGATAGATGTGGATCTAAATTCACTCCTCTGCAGTTAGACATCTATTTTTGTCAGGACCAGTTGTTGAAAAGGCTATGTGTTTTTCCAGTGAATATTTTGACACCTTTGTCAAAAATTAGGTGTCCATTAAATATGTGTATTTCTCTTTGGGTCTTTTAGTGCATTTCTTAGCACCATAAGTGTGTCTTTGTGTCAATGTCATTTTGTCTTTATGACTATGGCTCTGTTGTACGGTTTGAGGTAAGGTAATATGATGACTCCAGCTTTGTCTTTTCTGATTAATATTGAATTGGATATTCATAATCTTTTGTCATTATTATGATTTTTTTCTAGTTCTGTGAAGAATGTCTTTGGAATTTTGATGGGGATTGAATTAAATCTGAAGATCACTTTTGACAGTAAAAAAAGAGGATTTGTGAATATATATATATTTAATATAGATATATTAAAGAAATATAGATGGAATCACCAATTACTAGGGGGTAAAGGAAAGGCCCCAAAGACATCTCTGGTCACCAAGTGAAAACTCCAGTGTCAGCAATGGGTTATGTCTGAATGAAAAAAAATCAAAAAAGAAATAAAAGGGAAAGGAAAGGGCAAGACTGCTCCTAGGTATGGTGGAGGAGAAAGTTTATTGTCGATAAAAGGGAGAGCACAGGTAGAGAAGGGGACACCTGGGAGAGACCAGCCTGAAGATAGCCAGACTGAGATGAACTGTATAGGGAAAGGGGGAGGGAAATGAGGAGAGAAGAGACGGAACCAGGTACAGCAACCAGGAGGCAAAAGGTACAAAAGGGGCAGGTAGCCAAAATGACTAGATTATATAGGGAAGAGCCTCTGGGGGAAGGGCAGCCCAGGCCCTGGCTGGAGAGTTCAGGGTAGAGGGTGGGGTATGCCAGTCATACCTTGTAACAGGTAGGTACTGAGGGATGCTGGGAGAACTTGGAGGCCAGGTCTGCTTCCATATGTAAAATAGGCACCTCAGCTTTTTGTCTGGGGTTTGAAATTTAACAGTATCTAATTGAGTTATTTCCCCCAAAAAACTCCTTATAAATCTCCACATAACTCATGATATTGCCAAGACTGTTTATTACTATCCACAAACTGATGATAAGGCCCTCTTGTTGAAGACAGCACCTATACATCTCATTGAACACAAAGCAGTCAAGCTGATACCTACCTAGAGCCTTCATCCCTACTGAATAGTGATCATGGTATGAGAAGGTACTTTATACACTACCAGACTAGCTACAGCTAGTAGCTGCAACAACTCAGTCACAAAACCTTCAGTCTACAATGGGTACCTGCCTTTGTGATACTCCAGTGCAATAGTGGTGCAAAAGTTGTAGGAGTAACCAATGACTGAATGGCTGGATTGAAAACCCAATCCATGCAATGGAGTCCATAATTGACACTGTCAGGTGGTCAAGTATCTGAGACTAGATAAGCCATGATCCTAGGGCAAAACCAAATACTGTTGTCCTGCTAAAGGTACAGAGCAATAAAATGACTCTTAATGATATTCTGCTCTATCCAAAAGGAAATGTCTCACTCAGCCTTAACTTTTTGCAATAGATAAAGCTTTTTGCAATAGATAACTGCTGGGAAAGTGATAGTCCGTTTTCTCCAATGGAATGTTACTGCTTATATCAACCACACACAGGCCAGGCCCTAAGTACAGGACTAGTAACAACACACAATAGAGTCCATGGTTTTTTGGTTTGATTTTGTTTCTTTTTTTTGGTGGGATTTTTGTGTTTTTTCTTTTTTCTTTTTCTTTTTTTTTGTCTTACTTTGTTTTCTGTCTTTTTTGTTTTGAGAAAGACAACATGAAGTCAGGTGGGTAGGAAAGTAGAGGGATCTGGAAGGAGTTGGGAAAGGAGGGAAGCATGAACAAAATGTTATAGAAAAACATTTAAGTAAAAACCAAAAATTCAGGGCCTGGGGAGATGGTTCAACTGTTAAAAGTACATACTGTAGAGGACTAAAGTTGGGTTCTCAACACCACATGTGGTGGCTCACAACTACCTATAATGTTAGGTCCAAGGAATCTCTATAGACACCTGTACTCATATGTGAATACACACAGACACACACACACATAGATGAAAATGAATGCTGTTTGAAAGAACTAAGCATGATGTTGCCAAGAAAAATATGAATTAAATTAAAACATCATTTGGATTTTCTGGTATATCTTCTGTAATTATGCTAATGCAATCAAATAATTGAAAGGAAAAAAATTTGTCCTGTGCAATCAATTCTAAATTAGATTCACTCTTTGAAAAGCATTCAGCGTCATAAAGCATTAAACTATAGAATATTTAGCTGGAAAAAATAATCTTAAGTAATCTTGAAATTTGACTGGCTAATTACTATAAAATGTTTTTAAATTTTGCAAATATACTTAATAAGTGATTTCATATTTATTGGGTGTGGTATTTTATATCTACTTTAGTATTAGGAACTTGTTAGATATTTTTAGTTTTCAGAACAATATCCAACTAGAATTGGGTCAAAAGCGTGGTCACACAAACTGAGGACAGCTCTATTTTGTTCTGAGCTTGTAATTGTTTGTGTTGTTGTCTTAAATATTTTTCTACCCAAAACTGGCTAACGTGGTTTTTTTTGTTTTCAGACCTATAAAGTTTATTCATACATCAGTCAAAGAAAATGTTAAATCTAAAAAGACTCCTGACACAGAATGTACAGGAAATCTAGAACAATATGAAAAGAACAAATCTACAGATGATAGGACTAGAGAAAGTAGAAGAAACCCAGGTCAAAGGACCAGGAAATTTTTTTCAACAAAATCATAGAAGAAAAAATTTCTAACACCTATATTAAGATATGACTACTAAAATAGAAGAAGCATACAGAGCACCAAATAGACTGGACCAGTAAAAGAAAGTCCCCTTGACATATAATAATCAAAACACTAAATGTATAGAGCAGAGAAAAAATATTAAAAGTTTCAAGGGGAAAAGATCAAGTAACATTTAAAAGCAAACATATTGGAATTATGTTGAGGAGAACTTGAGGGAATGGGATAGGTGAGATGGAGAAAGGATAGATATGAGAGCAAGGAAAGAGATATCTTGATTGAGGGAGTCATTATGGAGTTAGCAAGAAACCTTGCTCTAGAAAAATGCCCAAGAACCCACAGGGATGACCCCAGCTAAGACCCTAAGCAATAGAGGAGCAGGTGTCCTTACCCTGTAGTCAGACTGATGATTATCTTAAATATCACCATAGAACCTTTGTCCAACAACAGATGGGAGCAGAGGCAATGACCCACATTGGAGCATTGGACTGAGCTCTCAAGATCCAGTTGAAGGGTAGAAGGAGTGAGAGTATGAGCAAGGAATTTAAGACCATGAGGGGGTCATCCACTGAGAGTTTGCTTGAGCTAATGGGAACTCACCAACTACAACTGGACTAGGAGTGAATGAGCATGAGAACAACCAAGCCCCTCTGAATGGAGTTGACAGCTGGGGCAGACTGAGGGACCACTGATAGTGACACTGGGATGTGTCTCTACTGCATATACCTGCTTCATGGCATCCTATTCTTTGGATGTAAACTTTGCTCAACCTAGATACAGTAGGGAAGGCCTTGGACTTTCCACAGGGCAGGGTGCATGGCACTCCCTTAGAGTTGGAGGGGCGGGGGAGAGGGTCTGTGGAGGGAGAGTCAGGGGACTGGGAGAAGGGGAGGGAGTGGTAATTTGGATTGGTATTTTTTAAGTAAAAAAAAAAAAGAATTATGCCTGAATTCTCAATAAAGATTCTTAAAGATGGAAGTGCTTTGACAAATGTGCTGCAGACTCTAAGAGATCAGAGATGCCAGTCCAGACTACTATACCCAGCAAAACTTTCACCATAGATGGAGATAATAAGATATTCTGTGATAAGGCAAAATTTCAGCAATATCTGTCTACGAACCCAGCACTTCAGAATGTGTTAGGAGAAAAATGTCAACTTAAAGAGATTAAATGCAGCCATAAAAATGCAGGGAAAAAATAATGACAGATTAGTTAGTACAAGATAATTTTGAGAAATTTTTGATTTGATCAAAAATAATTTTGGTGATTTTCAGAAAAATCAATGATTGACAAACCCCTATCCAAATTAACTAAAATGTGGAGAAAAATGTTGAAATACAACAAAATCAGAAATTAAAAAGTAAATAAAATAACGGAAACCAGGAAATCCAGAGAATAAAGACATGTTTTAAAAGCACTGATACTTTACCAAATTGGAAATCTAAAAGAAATGGACAATTTTCTTGATACATATCAGTTATCAAATTTAAATGAATGTCAGATAAAGAACTGAAGCAAATTTATAACCCCTAATGAAATTGAAATAGAAGTAGTCATTAAAAGCCTCCCAACCAAAAAGAAGAGGAGGAGGAGGAGGAGAAGAAGAAGAAGAAGAAGGAGGAGGAGGAGGAGGAGGAGGAGGAGGAAGAGGAAGAGGAGAAGAAGAAGGAGGAGGAGGAGGAAGAGGAAGAAAAGAAGAAGAGGAGAAGAAGAAGAGGAGGAGGAGGAGGAGGAGGAGGAGAAGAAGAAGAAGAAGAAGAAGAAGAAGAAGAAGAAGAAGAAGAAGAAGAAGAAGAAGAAGAAGAAGAAGAAGAAGGAAGAGAAAGAAAGCAAGAAAGAAAAGAAGGAAGAAAGAAAGAAGGAAAGGAAACGAAAGGAAAGGGAAGGAAAGGAAAGGAAAGGAAAGGAAAGGAAAGGAAAGGAAAGGAAAGGAAAGGAAAGGAAAGGAAAGGAAAGGAAAGGAAAGGAAAGGAAGGAAAGGAAGGAAAGGAAGGAAAGGAAGGAAAGGAAGGAAAGGAAAGGAAAGGAAAGGAAAGGAAAGGAAAGGAAAGGAAAGGAAAGGAAAGGAAAGGAAAGGAAAGGAAAGGAAAGGAAAGGAAAGAGAAAAAAGAAAACACACCAGGGTCAGATAATTTTAACACAGAATTCTTCTAGACTTTTCAAGAAGAGTTAAAGTCAATACTCTTCAACATAAAGTCTTAACAAAGAACAAAAATTACTGGGCAATTTTTCTCATAAACATGGGTGCAAAAATTCTCAGTAAAATACTTGCAAACCAAATGCAAGAATATCTCAGAAAGATCGTCCATCATGACCAAGTCAACTTGATCTCAGAGATGCAGAGAAGGCTCAGCATAAATAAATTGATAAATGTAACCTACCACATAAACAGATTGAAAGGCAACAAATGACAGGATCATCTCATTAGATGTACAAAAGACTTTTGACAAAAATCCAGAATCTTTTTGTGATAAATGCCCTAGAGAGACTGGGAATACAAGGGACATACCTCAACATGATAAAGGCAATTTGTAGCAAGTCTGTGGCCAATATAAAATTAAATGAAAAGAAATTCAAAACAACTTCACTCTAATCAGGAAAAAGACAAGGCTTTTCACTCTTTCCATAACTATACAAGACTTGAAGTTTTAGCTGACCATTAAGGTAGCTGAAGGAGATCAAGGGGCTACAGATTGGAAAGAAAGAAGTTAAATTATCTATATTCCGATGACATGATAGTATACATAAATGACTCTAAAAATTCCACTGGGAAGTTCCTACAGCTGATAAAGACTTTCAACAAAGTAGCTGGATACAAAACTAACACACAATAATCAGTAGCCCTATATACAAATGACAAATGGTCTGATAAAGAAATCAAGGAAACAACTCCTTTCACAATAGCCTCAACCAATACAAAATATTTTGGAATAACTCTAATCAAGCAAGTGGAACACTTGTATGATTAAAAATTTAAAGTCATTGAAGAAGGAAATTGAAGAAGATATTGGAGATGGAAAGACTTTCCTTGTTCATGGTAAAATTGACTATCCATTTTTGCACCTGTCAGAATGGCTAAGATCAATAACACAAGTGACAACTCATGTTGGTGAGGATGTGAAGCAAGAAGAATGCTCATCCACTGTTGGGGGAAGTGCAAATTTGTACAGCCACTATGGAAATCAATATGGCAGTTCCTCAGAAAACTGAGAATTGATCTGCTTCAAGATCCAGCTATAGCACTCTTGGGCATATACCCAGCGAACTCTTCATCCTACCACAATAACATTTGCTCAACCATGTTCATTGCTGCTTTATTCACAATAGCCAAAATCTGGAAACAACCTAGATGTCCCCCAACAGAAGAATGGATAAAGAGAACATGATACATTTACACAACGGAGTTATTACTCAGCTATTTTTAGTGACATCATGAAATGGATGAAACTAGAAAAAAAATCATCCTGAGTGAGGTAGCCCAGACCAGGAAGATAAATAAAGTATGTATTCACTTATATGTGGATATTAGCCATTCAGGAAATGATAACTGACCTATAATCTGTAGACCCAGAAAAGTTAGGTATGGAGGAAGGGACTGGGTAGGGGCACATGAATTGTCCTGGGAGGAATTAATAGATTTTATGAGTAGGCTGGGGAGAGTGGGCAACTTGAACAGGAGAATCAGGTTAGAGGGGGAGGTCATGTGGAGAAAAACCCTGAAACTGAGGGGCGTTTGAGGTGCAGTGGAAACTTCCTATTTGAAGGTCAATCTAATGAAGTCTCCAAATAATGAGAAAGATGAAGTCTGAACTGGACATTTCTTGTCACCAAACAAAGCTTCCAGTACTTGGGCTGGGTTACAACCAATCGAGTTATTGGTCAAAGAGGTCCCACGGAAGTCCCCCAAACAACTCATGCTGTTGCCAAGATAATAGGTTTCTCTCTACAAAATGGCAGAAGTGCTCCATTGCTGAGGACATCACCCATATAATTCATTAAACGTGAAGTGGTCTATTTGGTACCAACATAGAACCTTCACCCTGATGTTCTAGTGTCTTTAGTACAGCAAGGAACTCTGCAGGCTGCTAGAAGAGGAATACACACACCAACCCAAGTCACAAAATTTTTGAGTATAATGCTGTTCTGCTTGAAAAATATGCCAAAGCTATGGTGGTACAAACCTTGTGGAAGCAACCAACCATTGTCTGGTTTGACATAAAGTTCACCCCAGGAAACAGAAGCCACCATACACAACACTGCTTGAGTGATCAAGAACCAGGTATTAGACAGGCCAGAGACCTAGGGTAAAACCAAACACTGCTAGTTTTTTTTTAAAGTGATAAAATGACTCTTAATGACATTTTGCTATACTCTTAGGTCAGTGCCTTTTTCAGCCATCGTCAGAGAAACTTCCTCCTGAGGTAGACAAGAAAACATTGCAGAGACCCACAGACACATAAGAGACCTTATGACGAGAGAGACCTTGCAATACTCAGCTCTAAATGAGATATCTCCTCAGAGCTTGGGGAACTCCGAAGAAGAGGAGGAAGAAGGAATGTAAAAACCAGAAGGGATGGAGGACACCAGAAGAGCAAGGTCCTCTAAATCTAAGGAGCAAAGTTCACATGAAATCACAAAGGTTGAGGCAGCAAGCACAGGGCCTCCACAGGTCTGCACCAAGTCCTCAGTAGATATATTACTCCTTTCACTTTTGAGTTTTGTGGGATTCCTGAATGTGTGAAAGAGTGGACCACTGATGTCTGCGCCTTCTCTTGGCCTCTCTCCCTTCTGTTGGTGTGCCTCGTTCAACTTCAATGTAACAGTTTTCATTTTATCTTTCATATTTTATTTTGTTATGTTTTATTGTTAGCTCTTAGAAATTTGTTCTTTTTAATGAGACACAGAAGAGAGTGGATCTGGATGAGGGGGAGGAACTTGAAGGAATCGAGGGAGGAAAACTGTAATCAGGATATAGTGGATGAAAAATGAATCTATTTTCATTAGGGAGGAAAAGGAAATGTCATAGATTACAATGGATTACATTCACACAAGGGATTTGTTTATAAAAATACTTCCCCAATGCTATTTTTAATGAGTGACAGATCTAGGATCCTAAATCAGAATAAATGTACAAACAAATGAAGATGAAATGAATACATAAACCACTGAGTTAAAAAAAAGAATATTCATTTTGCAAATGTAAGACACACCCAGACATTATGAAAAATCAAACTTCCAACGAATTATGTATAAAAGTCTCAGGATAAAGACAGCCGAGTGCGGATGGAGTGATGGCTCAGACGGTAAGAGTTACCTGTTGCTTGATCGTGAGGACTGGCCTTTGAATCCCAGTGCTCGCCTCAAGCGAATCACGAGCTCTGGTTACTCTGAACTCCAAGGGTTCCCAGGTCCTCTTCTGGGATCCAGGGACATCTGCACACACACGTGAACATATCCTCACACAGACACACAACCGTGGACACACACAAAATAAAATCTTCTAAAAGTGTTGTATTAATTCTTTGAGAATTTCTTACAATGTATTTTGAGCACATTCTCCCCCACTCCTCCCATTAACCACCCTCTCTTCCCTCCTATCCTTCTCACTCAGCTGTAAGATTTTCTTCTTTTTCTTCCTTCTTTCTACTCCAAGCCCAGTTTGTGTTACCCAGTAAGTCTTAAGAGTGAGACCTGCCTTGCTCTGGTATGTAGCCAATCTACCAGTGGTCGTATAGTTTTTAAAAGAACACAAAAGCAAACAAAGAAACTTATTCTCTTTATTCCAGCAGCTATCAAATGTCAATAGCGCCTCAGTTAATACTGAGATTTCATGCCCATCTTCTCCACAAAGACTGGAAGTGATAGAGGGGTTGAAGGAAGTGGTAAAAGAATAGGTGAATACTATAAGCATCTATAGAAATATCCCCTAAATCCTACCAATATGTGTGGTTAATTTGTATTAATGAAAAATTTATATAAAATACCAACTTTTATTTTATTTTTAATTAAAAAAGGATTCCTCTTTCATACAATATATCTGGACCACAGTTTTCATTCTCTCCATTCCTCCCAGCTTTCCCCACCTTCACTCTCACCCAGATCCACTCTCCCCCCCCCCCCCCCCCGTTTCCCTTTAGAAACAAGCAGGCTTCCAAGAGACAATAACCAAACATGAACAAAACAAGGTACAATAAGACAAAGCAGAAGCCTCATATAGAGGCTGGACAAGGCAACCCAATAGCAGGAAAGGAGTCCCAACAGCAGGCAAAAATGTCAGAGACTCCTTTGCTCTCACTGTTAGGAGTCTCACAAGAGCACCAACCTAACAGCTTTAACATATAATCAGAGGACTTAGTGCAGATCCATGCAGGCCCTGCGCTTGCTGTTTCAGTCTCCATGAGCCCATATGAGCCCTCTTCAGTTGACTCAGTGAGCATGTGCTCTCGGAGTCCTCCATCCCCTCTGATCCCTACAGTCTTACAGTCTTACTCCCTGTCTTCTGCGAAGTTCCCAGAGCTCTGAGGAGAAGGACTCGATGGAGCCCCCAATTTAGCCTCTCTCTCTCTCTCTCTCTCTCTCTCTCTCTCTCTCTCTCTCTCTCTCTCTCTCTCTTTCCATAATGTCTGGTTATTGATCTCTGCACCCATCCCATACACTGCCGAAGGAAGCATCTCTGTTAATAACTGAACAAGTCACCATTCTATGAGTATAGAATAACATCGTTAGGAATCATTTTGTTGATTTTTTTTCTAGTCGTGTTTGATTCTACCTTAGGTCCCTGAGCTTTCCAGTCTCCAGTTTCTGACCATCCAGGCAGAGTAGGGCTAGTCTCCCTCTTGTGGCTTGGGCCTCAAGTTAAACCAGACATTGGTTGGCCACTCCCAAAAGTTCTACATCACTATTTCCCTGCACACCTTGCAGACAGAATAGATTGTAGGTGAAAGGTTTTGGTGCTGGATTGGTGTCCACGTTTCTCTTTCAGTAGCCTGAGAGTACCTTTTCAGGCCAAGGAGACTAGAAAGAAAGGGCGAAAGCTCCATGATGGCACAAGCTCTACCTTCCTACGTTCAATGAGCTGTGTGGATGTTGTCCTCGGCAACAGGGACCCTTTGAGATAGCATCAGCCTGGATTGTTTAGGGATCTCATTCGGAACCCTTGGCCAACAACTGATCAGAACGCAACCCAATCCCACCACTGGAAGCCTTACCTGGCTACAAAAGATGACCAGGTCAGATTCTGTATCCTCCACTACTAGGAGTCCTCACTGGGGTCACCCTCACAGATTCCAGGAAGTATGCACTGCACTAGGTTTCCAGCTCCCCTGCAAAAGGGCCAATTACAACAGTCTGTCCCTGTACCCTCTCCCTCCACCCCTTCCTGCACCCCAACCTTCCTGCTTCCATCCCTACCCATTCACAGTTCAGACAAAAATCGATTTCTATTTCCTCTTCCCAAGGAGATCCATGCATCCCCTTAGAGCCCTTCTCTTTACCTAACCTCTCTGGGTCTGTGAATTGAAGCTTGATTACTGTTTAATTTTTACTTAACAGCTAATATTCACTTGTAAGTAAATAGATACCATATTTGTCTTTCTGGTTCTGGGTTACTTCACTTAGGATAATAAAAATACCAATAATTAAAAATATTATCTATGATCATTAAAAGCAAGTGTCTTTTTACTTACACTATTTTCTTAAATAATATTCAATAAAGAAAGATTATAAAGGAGCTCATTAGAATTTTTCAGATTGAGTTAGGGTGAACATTCTGCTGTACACAGATAAGCATTTGATTAGTTTTAAAACTCTTTGGGTTTTTTTTTTCTTGATACCAGTGACAAAACTAAAAAAAAAAAAACATGGCTTTGGAAAACAAAAGCAGAATGTTTTATGAGAGTTTTGTATGCTGGTCCTTCTGCCTCTTGGGCATTATTTACACACATGTACCTTATTAATCCTTCTTCCGGAGTTAGCAGAGCAAATTCCCTGGGGAATATCTCCCTGTGAAGATGCTTGTATTATATAATTGTTTCCTATTGAATAGTATCCTATTTGTTCCGATTAATTAAATATCTGCAAGACTCACCAAAGTAGTTACAAAATGACAGGATTTTTTATTTAATATGATTGAATTGTGTTGCACAGTATCTATAGGCCACATTTTGCTTGTCAATTTATTCATTGATCAATACTTATATTGATTCTATTCTTTGACTGAATGCTGTAGCAAACATAGTAATGTAAAGATAGCTAATATACTTATTGTTTTACTGTGGATGTATGTCTAATAGTTCCATTTTTAATTTTTGTGTAAGCTTCATGACCTTTTCCATAATTATTGAACTAATTTACATTCTAAGTAATAAAGTATGTGGGTTCCCTTTTCTCCACAATTTGTTGTAGCTGTTTCCTCTTTTTAATAACATTCATTTCAAGAGCTATGAATTGATTATTACTTTCACTTCCATTTCCTTCAAGTTCTTCTCCCCCTCCCTTTCTTCCCTCCTCTTACTCTTCTGCCTTCCCTTCTTCCTTAAAACCTATGTTCCCACTTTTGTCAGGTGATCTATTTCCCTTTCCAGAAGGATCTATTTATGTTTTTCTTAAGGTTCACCTTGTTACTTAGCATCTCTAGGAACATGGACTCATTATTCTTTGCTTTACAGCTAGTATCCACTTATGAGTGAGTACATGCTAGATTCATCTTTCTGGGTCAGGGTTGCTTCACTCAGGATGTTTTTTTCTAGTTCCATCTGTCTGCATGCAAATTTCAAGATGTCAGTACTACATTGTGTAAATGTACCACATTTTTTTAATCCATTTTTTGGTTGAGGGGTATCAAGGTTGTTTCCAGGTTATGACTATTACAAATAATGCTGCTGTGAACATAATTGGACAAACGTCCTTGTAGTATGAGTGAGCCTCCTTTGGGTATATGCCCAAGAGTGGTACTGATGGGTCCGGCAGTAGGTTGACTTCCAATTTTCTGAGAAACCATCATACTGATTTTTAGAATGGTTGTAAGAGTTTGCATTCCCACCAGGGATGGAGGAGTGCTCCCCTACTCTGCAGCCTCCCCAGAGTAAACTATCTTAGCCATTCTGACTGCATTTCCCTGATGTCTAAGAAAGTTGAACATTTCCTTAAGTGTCTTTTGGGCATTTGAGATGCTTCTGTCTGTGTCTCTGGGAACTGTTCTAGGTCTGTTCTGTACTGTCACTGTCTGTGTCTCTGGGAGCCACGGAGGTCTCTTTTGGCCTGTTCTCTTGTTTTGCTCTCTTTGGCCACTGTGTGCAGTCACAGCTTCTGCTTCAGAGTCCCTCTCTCGGTCCTCTTCTTGTGTTTCAGTGGTCCTCTGAGGTTTCGGGGGAGGGGAGAAATAGGATTTGGGGGTGGAGTGGGACTTGTGCAAAGTCCAATGAATAGGGTGGGGTGTTGGAGCAGCTTTCCTGCAGGAAACTCACCTGCTGGCTATCTAGAGAAGCTGTGACAGATGGAGAAGTGTCCTTGGGGTTTGCCCAGGTATGGTGGGCCTAGAGAGTGAAGAGTTCCACCAGGTAGGTGGTCACTCATTTCTTTCTTCTCTCTGTGTAGTGGCAGGCTGTATTCCAGAGTTCCACTTCTCTTCCATTTCTTTATTGCCTTTTTAATCTATGCATAAACTTTTTCAGCTTAGTGAAACCCCATTTTTCTACTTTTGTTTTCTTTTATAGATGTTTGGAGTCAGATTCAAAAATGCCACTATCCAGGCTGATGTCACAAGCTTCTCTATGTGCAGTCCCCAGTAGTTTCAGCACTTGTTCTTGTGTTTAAGTGTGAGGTTGAGGTCATATATATGGCACATATATCCAATAAAATTTCTTTGAAAATATAAGCAAAATTTTGAAATTTCTCCCTAGACTAAATAAAAAACAGGAGACATGGGCTCAATAAAATAAAATCAGAGATGAAAAGGGAGTTACAAGTGATAAAATAGAAATAAGAGTGATTATATGTGGCTGTTATGAACAATTGCATTTCTACAAATTAGAAACTATAAAAGATATGAATAAATTTCTAAATGCTACCATGGTTGCTCAAGGAAAATTAGAAAATACAACAACATTGAGTAAGTATGGTATAACACTGTGTTACTCACCTTGATGCTTTCATTGGCTTGATATGAATATGATTGCAATGAAAAAACTTATAAATGATTTTTTTAAAATCACAGAGACTTTAATTACTAAAATGTTCATTTCTGTAACTTGGTAAAAGAAAACTTAAAAGATTAAATAACTGAAGATGGGGATGTATATGCAGGATGTAGCTCAGTGGTAGAGTTCCTACATATAGGTAGATTGTCTTGGATACAATAATGTGCAAGATCTTGCCTACGTTTGATTTCCAGCACCTCACCACACACATAAAAATTAAAAAGTTAATATAACAGAATCAATTCTTATTTATTCTCACCACATGTACTGAGGATTGAACTTGGGGCATCACAAGTGCTGAACAAGTGTTCTACCAGGGAGCTATATTATTAGCATTCTTTTTACTTACTAACCTTTTAAAATATCCTTAATTTATTCTTTAGCAGTGTATACAGGTATGCAAAATACCTTGATCATACCTACCCGAAACCCACTTTTCTAGATCACCTTATACTCCACTCCCACAGATCATTCCCTCTCCACCTTTGTGAGTTTTTTGTTTTGGGAAGCTACTTAATACAATTAGTGCTGCCCTCTGGCATATTTAATAATCTTGTTAGATTTCCCTTGTGCAGTTAACAGTTGCTGACATCAGTTCAGTGTTTAACAGACATGTGTAAAAGAGTTATGACCAGACTCATCACCTGGCTCTTAGGTTTGTTCGTCCTCCTCTTTCCCAATGTTCCCTGATCCTTGAGGGGTGGGGCTCTGATATAAGTATCCCATTTAGGGTTAAACACTCAGAGTTATTTTTTCTCTATGTTTTAACCATTTTTCAATTCCTGCATTGCTGTCCACAAAATAAAGTGGCCAAGGTTGAGATCACCATTACACTGTAGATATAATCGTAGTTAGAAGACGCTTTGATATTGCCATCTAGCAAAATAGAAAAAGAGGCCTAAGCTATCCTAAGCCATGGATTTTTGACCAGGTTTATAGTGCCAGTTATAAACTACATCCTATTGAGTAGGCTTCTTATTTATCAGAAAGTACTTGATAATCCATGTGTCTTTCATGAAACTGTTGCAACCAATGGCATCGCATCATGTCTGGTAGGTCAATATTGTAGCATTAAATAGACCAATATTTTTATGAACATAAAAGCAAAACTACTAAAAAAATGCCATATCAAAATTCACAATACTTTAAAAATATAATTTATACAAGTAAAATTCATCCCAGAAGTTCAAGACTAGGTCAACATGTAGAAATAAATACAGGTGGTATGCCACATTAACCAAATCAAGAAGATAAATAAGAAATGCTAAAAATGAAATAGTCTTCCTCAGGGAAGAGCATACCGATGAATTATCCAATACCACATGGTCAGTAATGGAAACATACCTACAAGCAACATTATACAGACTGAGAAGGTTGTTCTTATGTACTAAGTTATATAAATATATATATGTGTGTGTGTGTGTGTGTGTGTATGTGTGAGGGTGTGTGTGATATATATTTGTGTATATATGTCTGTATATATATATATATATATATATATATATATATATATATATATATAGCAGTAATTAATGCAAAAAGATGCCATGGATTTGGAAGAGAATAAGTAGGTATATATGAAATGGCTTGGATAGAGGAGAAGGAAAAGTGAATTGATGTAATTCTATTATAATCTCAAAGACAAAATAATAAAATTAACCATATAGTGGTATAGGGTTCATATTAAGGATCATGCTTGTGTAAATAAAATTTATTAGCAAGTAAGTAGTTAGCAAAAAAATAGTCATTCATTTTTAAGTGTTCGTCCTAACAAAGCTCAGGATAGATGTGCTCAAGCAGTTAAAACTACAGTGCTAGCCCTGGTGATATGAAGTACAAAAGCCTTTTCTCCTAGGGATCACTTAGTAAACACAAATTCAGTCATTAATTTGCAGTCTTATTCAAAGAGTTTCTAGAGGAAAATAACTGAGGAATTGATTACATTAAGAACTGAAAATAATTAATCACTAAGAGTCAAAGATGAAATCCCAGTGGTGGCTAATTCTGTTCACTCAATAGGAAGCTACTAACACTAGGGCAAAAGATACATTTAGAAGCAAATTTTGTACTACTTTCTTTGCCAAGACATCTCAAAGTCCTAATTGTCTTTGGCTGAAAGTCCTTCTTCATTGTATTAATATTTATATGAATAAACCTTAAATCTGAAATTTAAAGGTATTTTCACAGTTCCTTCATTGTACAATAAAAAAACTATCCTAAAGAGGAGAATTTTTAATTTTTTATTGATTTTATTGAGCTATACATTTTTGTCTGCTTCCCTCCCTGTCTCTCTCCTCCCTTTATACCCTCCCCATGGTTCCCATTCTCCCAATTTACTCAGGAAATCTTGTCTTTTTCTAATTCCCATGTAGATCCATGTATGTCTCTCTTAGTATCCTCATTATTGTCTAGGGTCTCTGTGACTGAATTGTAGGCTGGCTTTCTTTGCTTTATGTCTAAAAGTCACTTATGAGTAAGTATGTATGATATTTGTCTTTATGGGTCTGGGTTACCTCACTCAATATGATGTTTACTAGATCCATCCATTTACCTGCAAATTTCAAGATGTCATTATTTTTTCTGCTGTGTAGTACTCCACTATGTAAATGTACCACATTTTCCTTATCCAGTCTTTGGTTGAGGGGCATTTAGGTTGTTTCCAGGTTCTGGCTATGACAAGCAATGCTGCTATGAACAAAGTTGAGCACACGTCCTTGAGGTATGATTGAGAATCCTTTGGATATATACCCAAAAGTGGTATTGCTGGGTTTTGAGGAAGGTTGTTTCCTAATTTTCTGAAAAATCACCACATTCATATCCAAAGGGGCTGTATCAGTTTGCACTCCCACCAGCAATGCAGGAGTGTTTCACTTACCCCACATTCTCTCCAGCATAAGTTGTCATCAGTGTTTTTTGATCTTGGTCATTTTTACAGGTGTAAGATGAAATCACAGAATTATTTTGATTTGCATTTCTCTGATGGCTAAGGATGTTGAGCATTTCCTTAAGTGTCTTTCAGCCATTTTAAATTTCTCTGTTGAGAGTTCTCTGTTTAGGTCTGTACCCATTTTTAATTGGATTATTTATTTTTTTGATGGCTAATTTCTTAAGTTCTTTGTATATTTTGGAGATCAGCCTTGTGTCTGATGTTTGAGTTGAGGAAGATCTTTTCCCATTCTGTAGGCTGTTGTTTTGTCTTTTTAACCATGTCCTTTGCTTTACAGAAGCTTCTCAGCTTCAGGAGGTCTCATTTATTAATTATATTTCTCTCAGTTTCTGTGTTACTGGGGTTATATTTAGGAAGTGGTTTCCAATATGCCAATGTATTCAACCGTACTTTCCACTTTCTCTTTTATGAGTTTCAGTGTGATTGGCTTTATGTTGAGGTCTTTGATCCATTTGGACTTGAGTTTTATGCATGGTGATAGATATGGATCTATTTTCATTCTTCTACATGTTGATATCCAGTAATGCCAGCCCCATTTGTTAAATATGCTTTCTTTTTTCCATTTTATATTGTTTGCTTCTTTGTCAAAAATCAAGTGTTCATAGGTATGTGGAATAATATCTGGTTCTTCAATTTGATTCCGTTGGTCCTCCTGTCTGTTTTTATGCCAATACCAGGCTGTTTTCAGTACTGTATGTCTGTAGTAGGGATTAAACTCAGGGATTGCGATGCCTCCAGAAGTTCTTTTATTGTACAGGATTGTTTTGGTTATCTTAGGGTTTTTGCTTTTCCATATGAAGTTGAGTACTGTTCTTTTGAAGTCTGTGAAGAATTTTGCTGAAATTTTGATGAGCATTACATTGAATTTATAGATTGCTTTTGGTAAGATCGCCATTTTTACTATGTTTATTCTACCTACCCCAGAGCATGGGAGATCTTTCCACTTTCTGGTGTCCTCCTCAATTTCTCTCTTCAAAGATTTAAAGCTCCACTTGTTTGGTTAGAATTACTCCGAGATATTTTATGCTATTTGTGGTTATTGTGAAAGATGATGTTTCTCCGATTTCTTTCTCAGCTCATTTATCATCTGTGTACAGGAGGGCTACTGAATTTTTTAAGTTAATCTTGTGTCTTGTTACATTACTGAAAGTGTTTATGAGTTGTAGAACTTCCTTGGAAAGATTTTTGGGGTCACTTATGTAAACTATCATATCATCAACAAATAGTGAGAGTTTGACTTTTTTTTCAATTTGTATCCTCTTGAAGGAGGAGACTTTTTAAAATCTGTTAAAAGTATTCAACTTTATACCTTACACATAGAGTTTATTCTTGTTAAGATACATATTGAACAATCTATCCAATCAGTATACTCATAAATCATTTATCCTAAGAAGTATTACATTCATTTATTGCATTTCTTTAATATCTCCAAATATACTACCATTTATCTTTATTTAACCTCTTCAAATCAATTCATTTTGACAAGAAGTGATCCTTTTGCGATTGTAGCCTATTTTCCAGTAGTTATTAACAACTTTCTTACAATTTTATTTACTTTCTAAACTTCTTTTAAATTTTAAGATCAAAGGGTACTTTTGTATACAAGTCAATCTTTAATTCTGCTCATATTTTCTTAATTGTAAATACTAACAAAATTAATTTTTGAAAAAGAATATATAAACAAATCCTGAACCATAGCTTACATGCGTTTTATGTTTTAATATCATTTGCTTTTAACTTAGAATTTGATATCTATATGTGTATGTATTTGTTGTGCTTAATGTGTTTTGAAGTAAATATACACTTCAGTGGTAAAATATAGTTATTATTTTCTGATGAGAAGATTCAGCATTGCACTATTCAAGTCCATAATATACTGAACGTGATTGGAGTTAGCATGCTGTACAATAGCTCCATCAATTTATTCCTCTCAAGTGTAATTAAGTATCCCTTGCTCATTAGCTCCCTCCCACCACAGTTTCTTGCATCCAGCAGCCACAGTTTTAATGTCTGTTTCTGTTTCTGCAACTTATTTAATTTTCCCCTATTTCTATACAACATTTTTCTCATCTGCGAAGTTTTAGACACATGACTGACTATTGCCACTCTGAGAGACAGAGATTTGGGGAAAATCAAGTTGAACTGACCAGAACTTTCCTATTAATTTACATGACTGCTTGCATCTATGGGGGGGGGGTTAAATCAGTCAACTAGGTCATTTTTTTTAAAAGCAAGGTTTAGAAACTAAACTTTGAAAGCCAAAAGTAAATGTCCTAGATTTCAAAGGACGGAGGGTCCCCTCCTGGAGGTTCTGCTGTAGGGCTACTTTCATCTGGGCTAGATAAAGGGTAGTTCTGAGATCCATCTGGAATCATCCGTGGGAAGCTGTGAGTACCCTTTGTGGCATAAGATCAAAGTGGATATTCATAAATTCACCTTGAATCTAAAAATTCTATGGTGGCAGGGTGATGTTAAACTTCTCTCCTCAATGCTTAGCATGCAAGGCAAGACACAAAGTTTATAGCACGTCATTTCTGGCTGAATGGCGGAAGGACAGACATATTTCCAGTGTGCAGTTTCAAAGCTCTCTAGAACTCGTCAATGAAGCTTGTTTGTATACCTGATTTATCCTCTATCCCTGCGGGGCTCATGTTTTGTCAAACAAGGAATTCAAACAGTTATATGACTGGTTTATTTTAGTTATAGCTACTTGCAGCTGTAACCCTGGAAAAGGTAATAAACAACCAAATCTCACATGGGAGAAGGTGTTTCTTCTCAGCTTCTACCACCCAAGGTGAAAACTTTTAATGTCTGACATAACTCAGAGTGTAACAAGCAGCCATACTCCAAGCAAGCAGCTTGGAAGAAGGACAGTAGTTTTACATCTCTAGATTAATATAGGAAGTTTTTTATATATGATTATCAGATTTGTGGTTGGATGACTAGTAGTTAGTAGCTAAAATCTTTGTAGAACTTTGCTATGCTCATGACTCAAATGCTGTAGCTAGAAGGAGATTGGTCCCTCTAGTGCTGACTTTGAAATAAGAGTGTTCAGAGATTTTAAGATAATGTGGTGTAAAATGTTTTCTTTTCATTTTTCCTTTTTTTCTTTTATTGAAAATAGAATCTTTTCTCAAATAATATATGCCGAGTATAATTTTCCTTCTCTCTAATCTTCCCAGTTTCTCCCCATTCACTCCCCCTGCTTAAGATCCACTCCCTTTCTCATTAGAAAAGAAAGAACTGACTTCTAAGAAATAACAACCAAACATGACAAAGTAAACATAATAAGACTCAGAAAATAACAATCAAATCAAACTAAGACAGGGAAACCCAACGTAAGGAAGATTCCCAAAGGCAGGCATAGGAGTCAGAGACTCGGAGTCAGGCATCCCATAAAAATACTAACTTAACAACTATAATATACAAACACGGAACCTGGTGCAGACTCATGTGGGCCCCATGCTTGTTGCTTCAGTCTTTGTGAGTTCATATGCACCTTGCTCAGTTGATTTAGGAGGCCTTGTTCTCCTGGTGTCTGTTCTATCCCCTCTGGCTCTTAAACTTTCTGCTTCCCCTTCTGCAGGGTACCCTAAGCTCTTAGAGAAAGGGTTTGATAGGTTCAATTTAGAATGTCCCTCTGCATGATCTCTAATTATGGGTGTCTGTGGGTCTTCACTGTGAGAGGAAGCCTCTCTGATAATGACTGGCTAAGACACAGATCAATGAGCACATCAGAATATCACTAGGAATCCTTTTATTGACTTTTTTAGGGCAGTCATGTTTGATTTTACCTTAGGTCTCTGAGCTCTCTTGTCTCTAGTTCTTGGATACCTAAGTAGTGTCAGGTATGAGTTCCTCCTTGTGAAGTAGGCCTTAGCTACTTAACTACTGGTTAGCTACCTCCACAAGTTCTGTGCCACCATACTCTAGCATATTTTGAAAGCAAGACAGAGTGTAGGTCAAAAGTTTTGTGACTGGGTTGATGTCCACATTTCTCTTTCAGTAGCCTGCAGAGTACCTTCTCCCACATTCCGGCAATATATGGATGAAGGCTTCATGTAAGCGCCAGTTTGACTTCTCCATGCTCAGTGAGTTGTATGGGTATTGTCCTTGGCAATCAGATGTCACTATAAGTTTGAGGAGAGCAGCCATTTGTCTTAGCAACAACCTGCATTGTTGGTATTTTCATGAAAGCCTCTTGGCCAACAACTCAATTGAATACAACTGGGCCAACCAATGGAAGCCTCACCTGACTAGAAGAGATGGCCAGAAAAGACTACATATCCCCGACTACTAAGAAACATCATGAGGATCACCATTTTAGATTCCAGGAATTTGGCATTGAACTGTTTCCACAGCACTCCCCACACCATATAAAGACTCAACAAAGACATATGATTAAAGACCGCTTTCTCTCATGAATACAGATGCAGCCATGATGTGGGATTCCCCTCTGTATGCTGTGAATAGCACTAGTTAATAAAGAATCTGCTTTGGTCCTTTTGCAGGCAGAATAGGGCAAGGTGAGAATTCCAAGCAGATAGAGGAGGTTAAGAGTAAGTGGAGTCAAAGAGAAGTCATGTAGCCTCAGCAGGAGACAAACACTAGATGTCGGGTAGAAACTTACCAGTAGGCCACAACCATGTGGCAATACACAGATTAATAAAAATGGGTTAATTTAAGATGTAAGAGCTAGCTAGAAATATTCATAAACTAATAGGTCAAGCAGTGTTTTAAGAATACAGTTTCTGTGTAATTCTTTCAGCTCTGGGTGGCCAGAAATGAACAAGCAGTCTCTGCCTACACAAAAATACTCAGTAAAAATACTTGCAAACTGAATCAGAGAACAAATAAAAAAGAATATCCACCATGATCAAGTAGACTTCATCCCAGAGATGCAGCAATGGCTCAACGCAGAAAATCAGTACATGTAATCCATGTACACATAAACAAACTGAAAGAAAATGATCATCGTATCATTAGATGCAGAAAAAGCCTTTGACAAACTCAAACACCACTTCGTGATAAAAGTCCTGGAAAGATTAAGGATACAAAGAACATAGCTAAACACAATGAAGGCAAGTTACAGTAAACCAATAGCCAACATCAAATTAAATAGATAGAAACTTAAAGCAATTCCACTAAAATAAGAGACAAGGCAAAGTTGTCCACTCTTTCCACATCTAACCAATAGAGTGCTAGAGCAATAAGACAATAAAGGGAGATCAAGAAGATACAAATTAGAAAGGAGTTAAAATATTGTTATTTGTAGATGATACAATAATTTACATAAGAGACCCAAAATTTTCCACCAAAGAATTGACACTGTTAATAAAAACCTTCAACAAAGTGGCTGATATAAGACTGATTTAAATAAAAATCAGTAGCCCTCCAATATACTAATGATAAAGGGACTGAGAAAGAAACCAACAAAACAACACCCTTCACAACAGTCCCAAATAATAAAAATTATCTTGGTTCAGGCACCCCCTCCTCTGTCCAGAGAACAATCTGGGGATCTCTCCTTGGACCTGGGATCCCATATATAATCAAGTTTCCTGTAAACTCTAATATGACTCCCTTAGTTGAAATATATTCTTCCCTGATCCCACATTCATCCTTCCTCCCTTCCCCCCATCCCGATCAACCGAGCTTTCTCCATTCCTCCCCTACTCCCTTCTCTCTAACCCTCTCCCCTTCCATCAACCCTCCCCCCCCCCATGCACCCAAGGTTACCTGGGACTCTTGACTATTTCCTACCTCCTGGCGGATAGGTAAATAATCTTCATCAGGTTCGTCTTCTTATTTAGCTTCTCTAGGATCACGAATAATAGGCTCAAAGACCTTTAATTATGGTTAGAATCCACTTATGAGTGAATACATACCGTGTTCCTCTTTTTGGGTCTGGCTTACCTCACTCAGTAAAGCGTTTTCTATGTCCATCCATTTGCATGCAAAATTCAAGATGTCATTATTTTTTACCGCTGAGTAAAACTCTAATGTGTATATGTTCCACATCTTTTTTAACCATTCTTCTATTGAGGGGCACCTAGGCTGTTTCCAGGTTCTGGCTATTACAAATAGTGCTGCTATGAACATAGTTGAACAAACGCTTTTGTAGTATGTTTGGGCATCTCTAGGGTATATTCCCAAGAGAGGAATTGCTGGGTCCTGAGGGAGGTTGACTCCCAGTTTCCTGAGAAACCTCCACACTGATTTCCAAAGTGGCTGCACAAGTTTGCATTCCCACCAACAATGGATGAGTGTTCCCCTCATTCCACATCCCCTCCAGCATAGGTTATCATTGGTGTTTTTAACTTTAGCTATTCTGACAGGTGTAAGATGGTATCTCAAAGTGGTTTTGATTTGCATTTCCCTGATCGCTAAGGAGGTTGAGCATGACCTTAAGTGTCTTCTGGCCATTCGAAGTTCATCTGTTGTGAATTCTCTGTTCAGATCAGTTTTGCTTATCACCATAGATCCCTCATCTGGCGTTGGATGACGATACAGATGGAGGCCCGCGTTGGAGCACCGAACTGAGCCCCCCAAGATCCAAACGAGGAGCAAAAGGAGGAAGAAAATGACGAAGGACTGCGAGGGATACTATCACCCACTGATACAAGGGGTCGGATCTAATGAGAGTTTACCAAGGCCAGATGGACCGTGACTGAACGAGCATGTGATCCAACCAGATTCTCTGAATGTGGCCGGATTTTCTGAATGTGGCTGGCCTGCAGTCTTTCCGAGAAGCCATTGACAATGACACTGGGACTGGTTTCCTCTGCATATTCTGGATTTTTGGGATCCAGTCTGTTTGGATGCTCACCTTCCTGGACCTGGAGTGAGGGGGGAGGAACTTGGACTTCCCACAGGGCAGGAGACCCTGACTTCCCTAGGGGACAAAGAGGGAGGAGGAGAGGGAGGGGGGGAGTGGGAGGGCGTTGGGAGGAGGGGCGTAAATGGAAACTTTTTATAATTTAATAAAATTACAAAAAAAAAATTATCTTGGGAGAACTCTAACTAAGCAAGTGAAAGACTTGTATGATTAAAAACTCCAAGTCTTTGGATAAAGAAACTGAAGAAGATATCAGAAGATGGAAAGATCTCCCATTCTCATAGACCAATAGAATTAACATAGTAAAAATGGCAGTCTTACCCAAAACAATCTACATAGTCAAACTTCAAGTCTAAGTGGATCAAAGACCACTTAGACATAAAACCAGACACACTGAACCTAACAAAGAGAAATTGGGGAACAGCCTGGAACTTAGTGGCATAGGAGACAACTTTCTAAACCCAGGTATCACAATCAACAATTAATAAATGGGACCTCATGAAACTGAAAACCTTTTGCAAGACAAAGGACACCACCAATCAAATACAGACAACTTATAGAATTGGAGAAGATTTTTACCAACTTCATATCTAATAGAGATCTAATATTCAAAATAAATAAAAAATTAAAGAAACTACATGTCAATAAATCAAATAATCCAATTAAAAATACAGTACAGATATAAATAGAGAATTTTCAATAGAGGAATCCGAAATGGTTAGGAAACAAATTTTCAACATCTTTAGTCATCATGAAAATGCAAATCAAAACTACTATGAGATTCCATCTTGCACCTGTCAGAATGGCTAAGATCACAAACACAATTGACAGCTCATTCTAGTGCAGATAAGGAGCAAGGGGAACACTCCTCCATTGCTGGTGGGAGTGCAAACTTGTAACTGTAGGTACATAATAAATTTGGCAACGTTCCTTCTGTTTTTATTTTATGGAATAATTTTGAGACATATTGGTGTTAATTCTTTGAAATACTGGTAGAATTCTGGGCTAAAAGCATCTGATCCTTGTCCTTTCTCTCCTTTTTTTTTGGTTGAGAGACTTTAATGACTGCTCCTATTTCACTAGGGGTTACAAGCCTTTTAAATTGTTTATCTTATCTTGATTTAACTTTTCTAAGTAGTAGCTATTGAGAAATTACCCATATCTTTTGAATTTTCTAATTTGGTGGAGTACAAGGTTTTAGAATATGTTCATATGACTCTCTGGATTTCCTAAGTGTCTGTTATATCTCATTTTCATTTCTGATTTTATTAATTTGGATATTTAACCTATTTTTTAGTTTTTTGGATAAGGGTTTGCATATCTTGTTAATTTTTTTTAAAGAACCAACTTTATTTCCCTGATTCTTTGTACTATTCTCTTTGTTTCTATTTCATTTATTTTAGCCCTTAGTTTAATTCTTTCTTATAGACTACTCCTCTTGGGCATGATTACTTATTTTTGTTCTTGAGCTTTCAAGTATGCTGTTAAATTGATAGTATGAATGAGATCCTTTCCAATTTTTTATGTACGCACTTAGTACTATGAGATTTCCTCTTAGCATCATTTTCATTGTGCCTCACAAGTTTTGGGATGATTATAGGTCTAGATGCTGAGTGCTGAACTTGTCTTTGGATATTTTGTTGCCTGGTTTCTGTTTCCTCTCTGAATTTTTTGAGAGTGTGATGGCTCTGTGTTACCTGTTTTTCTGGCCTATTCAGCAACTGTCTTTACATGGTTGTCTGCTGTGTTGAAGGCTGGGATACTAGGATGAGTTTGGGGAAGAAATGTTAGAGGACAAGGTCTTTGTGATTCTTTGGGGATGGGGTCAGAGAGGAAAGGGAGACCACAGCAGGTTTTCAACTACAGAGTTGAGGTGAGACTGGGGGGATTTCATCTCAGGAGCAATAGGAGAGGCGTGGGTCTGCCTTCAACCTACTTGGTATCTTGGGAGGAGGGACCCTTGGAATAGCAGAGAGTGCCTGCTGAAGTTGGGGACTGGGATAAAGCAACAACTGGGGGGAGGGAGATTTGGAAGGGATAGACTATGGGATCCACAGGATATGTTGGCAATGTGAGGAGGGAAACTGTAGTTGGGTGTTCTGCGGCAGTGCTAGGGACAGAGACTGGGTAATTGGATTTCGGGGGACAGAGAAAGAGGAGAAGGTCTGTGAACAGCCTACATAGTTTTGTGGCCTGTGCAACTTATTATAAGAACTATAGCCAATTTTCTTACTTAATCAATCAGTCCATTTGTTACAATTCATCCACATCTCTCTCTGGGCTGTCCTTGGAATTCTGTTGGAGTTCAAGTAAAGGTACCAAGAACTGCATTATGTAAGCAGGGAGGTGCCAGGCCATTCAGGAACTAAAGAAGAAATCAAGTGCTCACCTGTCCCCTAAGCTGTCTGTGTGAAGCTCTGGAGCCCAGGCCTGGGAGCGGTTCTAGACCAGAAGGTTCTAGACCTGCCAGAAGGGACATTTTAAAGGTATTTTGGGAAAGACTTGGAAAGACCGTATCAGATAGTGAAGAACTTCTGAGGGTTCCTTCATATGTAGTTGGTTTTTATACTGTTTGGGGGCTTGTCACCCAACTCCCAAACAAAAACACAGAGACTTATTCTTACTTATAAAATGACTGGCCTTAGCATGGCTTGTTTCTAGCCTGCTTTTCTAACTTAAATTATTCTATTTCTCTTTAACTGTGTTTTGCTTCTGGGTGTTTTGCCTTTCTTTATTCTACATATCCTTCTTTCCTTCCTTCTCCCTAGCTGGCTGTGTAGCTGGGTGACCAGCTCCTGGCATCCTCTCTTCTTGGTTCCTGGCATCCTTCTCTCCTTTTCATTTTCTTGCTCCTTGCTCTCTTCCCTAGATTTCACCTATTTCTTCTCTCTGCCTGCCAGCCCCACCTGTTTTTCTCTTCTGCCTAGCTATTGCTCATTCATCTCTTTATTAGACCAATCAGAGCAGCTTTACAGAGTTAAACAAATTCAACATAAAAAGAATGTCATTAAACAAGTAGTCTACAGCGTATGAATGTAACACATCTTAAACTAATATTCTACAGCATTCAGGTGTCAGTAAGGTACTTGTTCAGGAAATAGGAGAACATGATGGCCACAGTTTGGAACTTGTCAGTAGGGATTATATGTCTGAAAGCCTTGATAATGAGAAAGGAAATGCAGGGGAACTTCTTCACAAAGCATGTGACCTGCTCCCTGCTCGACTTCTCATTATATAGCATGATCTGTTATTTCTGTGAGTTGAGCAGCATTGGGTATGAGAGTTCATGCTCTGATAAAGCTGGTGATACTATCGTTCACCAGCAAGTTGCGCAGGTATCAACCTAGCAGCTGCTAGAACCAATACATAGAAGTTGCTGAGGATGGAGACTTGACTGCAATGTCAATTATGGAGGATGGGGAGGCAAGATGGGATCCATCACCCTTCATCTCCAGGATGCAATAACAGTGCTTAATATTGTGTTCACTTGAATGGCATGCTAGTGAAGATGATGCTAAACTTTTAAACCTTCTCACAAATATAATTACCGAATATCCCACCAACACAAAGGGCTTTGAGGCTATTTGAATTGAGACCAGATTAGCCCATAATGCAAGACACTTCTAGGAGACTGATTATACATCCAGGTTCTTTGTTGTCATTGAGTTCCACTTGTTCTGAAAGCCACAGTGGGTCTGAAGCATGGAGCATTTTTAATATTCATGTGTAAGTAAAAGCTTATAGTATCTATTTCTGTGTTTGGCTTATTTAGGGTGTTATATACGCAAAGCTGATTGGTTGTACTACAAATGACAGAATTGCTTTTATTTTTATGACTAAGAAATATTCTGTTGTGTACCCATGCCACATTTTCTTTATCCATTCTTACATCCTTGATAACTTAGCTGATTCTATATCTTGGCTATAGTGAATACTGCTGTGATATACACAGGCAAGCAGGAATACTTCAAAGTTCTGATTTATGTATTTCATCATGTATATACAATAATGTGAGTGTCAGGATAGATAGAAGGGTATTTTAATGATTCTAAGGAGGCTCTAATTTATTTTCAACAATGTTGGTATGAATTTGCATTCTTGCCATTAATTTGCAAGGATTCCATTTTACATATCTCATCATCATTTATTTTTTATGTTTCTTCTACTAGATTCAGAAAGAAATGAGGTATAATTATTTATTATTAGTGTGTGTGTGTGTGTGTGTGTGTGTGTGTGTGTGCATGGGTGCAAGGAGGTGTTTGGAGGTCATAGAATGACTATAGGGAGTTTTGAACCTTTCTTTTCACTCTAAATTACAGAGATAAATTTAGGTCATTAGGCAACTGTCTCCAAGAGTTTTTACCCACTGAGCCATTTCACCAGCTCTCAATCCCCTCAATTTTGTTAAAGCATGATTTGTGTCTCATCATATGATCTACATTGGAGGATTTCTCTTGTGAAGTTTTGTTAAGCCACATGGTTTTTGCATATTTAGTTACGTACTTAATTGTGAAGAAATATTTTAAATCATATAAGAGATTGCTTTTAATTTAAAATGTTATTTATTTCTCAGTCTCATATCTACCATTTATTGCACATATGAATATTGTATTCTGATGACCCACACCCACTCAACCCTCTTTCCTCCACTCCAAGCTGTCTAAGGCTCCTCGCAACACCACAACCTCCTCTTTGTTCTCTGTAACCCAATGATTCCATTTAGAACTGCACAAATGGGCACAGGTATAGGACCATTAACTGAAGCATGGGTAGCCTGCAAAGGGGCATATTCCTTTCCCAACAACCATCAAATGTCAATTGCACTCAACTAGGAATGAGAACTTAGGATCCCTTCTTCCATCCAAATTGGAATGTTGATTGGCTTGATCTTGTGCTGGCAATCACAGCTACCTCAATTTCAAGAGCACAACATCCCTGTTTTGTCCAGAAGACCATGCTTTGCAGAAGCCCTCAATGACCTCAAGCACTTACAATCTCCCCTTTCCCTTTTCTGTCTTGCTCCCTAAGCCTTGACAGAGAGAGTAGACAAAATTTCCCATTTGGGACTGGGACACTTCTCTGTACCTTGACAGATTGTGAGTCTCTCTAATATGCCTATAAGTGCAATAAAAACACTACACTATGTGCACAGACTCATGCACAGATGTACAAATATACATACAACTTAAAGTAAAGTTGGAACTTTTTTAAATAAGATTTTCTGATGAGGGTTAAGAGACGCATTGCTCTATGAGTCTAAAAAAAGAAAATAAATATTTAGAAGGTAGTTTAATGCTATGTCTACTAAGTAAAATCACAGAAGAGTTTCAATAAGGGCATGTGACCACCCGGACTGTGGGTTCTTGGTGAGATTTACAGTTTCTCTGAGGTTTCCCCTGCAGAGCAGCCGCTAAATTTCATCATAAAGCTATTGGTTACTTCCATAACATTTATACAACTCTTGGACCAAAGGACGTAGTTTGACAGAATGCTGGTTATTACAGCTCATGAGGTCCACAGCTTTTATTTTTTTTCAATAAATGCCCTGAAGATTGAACTAAGGGACTAATGCTTGCATTGCAATGCTTTATCAGCTGAATTATCTTCCCACCTGCCCTAAAACAAAAGTCATAACATTTTTATCTTTCTACAATGCCAGAATTTATTGAAAAATAATAAATTCACAGGGTATAGTGAGTTCAATGACAGAAATTTGTCATGAAATCTTCCTAGCTTGGCAGTTTGGCCTATGTGAATGCAAATTCTTTATTCCAATTTTAATTTCCAATATTAATTCTCATATAGAACATGACACAGCACACAGTAAATATATCCATATTTTTCTATACATGTTAATGGGTTATACAATAGTTATACGTTTTAAAAAAATGAAAGAGTTTAATTCTCCTTGCCCCAAGAAAGTGATGAGCATCTATCATTGTGATGGCCAGACTCTATACCAAACTCCCATCTGATGACAGGTATGTGCATCAAGCAAGGAGGACTCCTCAGCTCTGTCCCCGGATGTTTACCTGGTGTACTCCACTGTCTCCTCATCCATCTTTTCATCTTTCAGAACCTTTACTTGATTCTGTTTCCCATTTCCTGATTGGACCAGTCTGGGCTATTCACATGGCAGCTGAAAGTATATGTGAAGTATATTTCTCCAACCTGACCTCCTCCAGAAGCTCTCTCCTGGCACTGGTCTGGCATATTGTCTGATCAAAGAAAATTCTTAGTCCACTTATAAAACAGCAAAAATTTTTATCATAATCACATCAAATAGTTTATGCCCACAATGAGGTAAAACTAAAACTCAACTACAAGAGGAGCTAGTTGAGTGTTTATATGATACGTGTGTGTTATCCAAGTGTGTACATATGTGTGCATACACATAAAAGTCAAAGATTGACACTGAACATCTTCCTCAATCATGTTCCACTTTATTACTGAGGCAGTCTCCTAATCAACCCAGAGCTCATGGATCTGACAAGTCTATCTCCCTGTCTCTGTCCCCTGGGTGTCAGTATTGTAAGTGGGCCACCGAGCCCCCTGGCTCCTTTGTGGGTGCTAGGGCTCAGCATGCCATTGCTCACACTTGCACAAGTGCTTTCTCCACTAACCCGTATCCTCAGCCAAGGAACGTTTTTAAACAGTGCAAATATATCAAAATTATATAGCATGCTTCTGGACAAACAACACATAAATACAAGGTTTTTTAATGGAAAATAAAATTTTCCTGAAACAAAAGAAAAGAGAACAGCATAACAGAGACTGGGGAAAGGGTCTGGAATGCTGGCTCATTAGTTAAGAACATTGCTGCTCTTGCAGAGGGCCAAGGCTCTTCTCAACACCCAAATCGTGGGTTTACAATCATCTCTGATTCCAGTTCCAAGGCATCTAAATGTCATCTTCTGGCTTCCATGGGCACCGTGCATCAACGGAATCAAAGACAAAAGCAACAACAAAAAATAACAAATGATCATCTTTAATGGAGACAGAAAAAAATATTTCATAAAATTCAGCATCCCCTCATGCTAAAGCTCTGAGTAAATTACATTAAGAGCTACAAATTTGCTTCCCAGAAATACTTTAAATAGACCCCAAAGTTTATTATGTTTTAATCTAGTTCTTGAGATTTATTTCTTTTTTAAAAATTTCTTCTTTGAGCTACATGATATCTACTAATGACTCTGTTCAGTCTCCATGGACTTTTGTACCAACCAGAAATGTTTGTGGATTTGAGTTTTATGTTAAGTTTCACTGTATTGTGGTCAAATTGGGTATATGGAGTTATTTCAATTTTCAGAATTTGTTAAGACCCAGCATGTGAACTATTTTAGAGAAGCTTCCTTCAGCTGCTGAGGTGTTTGGTGTTTGGGCTCAATATCCTGTAGATATATCTGTAAGGTCCATTTGATGGATGTCATTTTATCATGTTTCCCTGTTTATTTTGTCAAGATTTGTGTGTCTGCTGGAGAAAGAGGGGTATTAAAACTACCTTTCATTACTGGGTCAGTGTTGATCTTTGTCTTTAACGCCAGTGGTATCTGTTTTTATGAAACTGGTTGCACCACTGTACAAATATGCATGTTTGTTGTGGGACAATTATTCACACTGACACTCCGGGACTGACAATAAAGTGTAACCTTGAATAAGATAGCAGTTAGCAACTGGCTGACCGAAATTGGCCATAGAGGTTTTGGAGGACCCAGGATAGATAAATAGAGAGAGACACGGGAAATAGTAGAGGTGAACTTAGAAAGATTCCCGGGCCCTTTTGAATTGGGGAAGGAGAGAGAGGGGAGGTCACTGTTCACTTCTCCACTGCTTTTCCCGATCAATCAGGCTCTTACCCTGATATTCGGCTCCCAAGTTTTTGTTGATATTAGAGTAACTTGGCCGGGCAATTGTGGTGCACGCTTTAATCCCAGCACTCGGGAGGCAGGAGGCTCTCTATGAGTTAGAGGCCAGCCTGGTCTACAGAGTGAGTTCCAGACAGCCAGAGATAACACAGCGAAACCCTGTCTCGAAAAAAAAAAAAGAAAGAAAGAATAATTTGGTGAACTGACATCCAAGACGTGGTACTAGACACGAGATCACGAGGCAGCTGCTCACCACTGGCTTTGCAGCGGATGGAGTCCCCGCTCACGGTCAGCCCTTTCTCAGGAGTTTCTCCTGCCCATCTTTCTGCATCGACTCTTCAAGCAGCTCACTCCCTCCCTCCACAAGTTGCAGGCTTTTCCTGGACCCCCACGCTTAGCCAGACTCAAAGGACAAGGGAATCCTGTGATGACATCAGCCCCGAGGAAACTGACAGAGGGGAAGGGCTCAGGCAGCTAAACTGGAGAGCTTCTCTGAAATCAGGCAAGTAGAGAAAGTAAGCCACCCCCATTCACTGTAATCATGGGGCCCAAGGAAAGCTAACTTGAACTCAGATCAGGGTGAAAAAAATGGCCTGCTCAGCCCAAAAGGGCCATTAGGTCAATTAGCCAATGATGTTTTTCAGGACATTTCTGAGAATCTGGTTTTCCAGCTTTTTTTCTCCATTGAAAGATGGAAGATGTTAGTAGTGAGTTTCTCTATTCTGAAAGTCTGCTGCTTTGACTTCTAATATTTACTTTGAACACATTGGAGTTGTTTGATTCTTTTTATTTATTGAGTAACCTGAAAGAGGTAACCTGAATTTGACTGATTACTAAGTACACATCTGATGGAGAACTAATATCTCAAACATGAAGAACTTAAGGAACTGGACATGAAGAAAACAAGTAACCCAAGCAAAAATCAGGTACGAACCTAAACAAAGATGCCTCAAAAGATGAAATTCAAATGGCGGAGAAACACATAAAGAAATGTTCAATATTCATAGTCATCGGGGAATGGGAAGCTAAACAACTTTGTGATTTCATCTTACACAAGTCAGAATGACCAAGATGAATGAAACAGAGGACAGTCCATGCTGGTGATGATTTATATTTAGAGTAACACTCAACCACTGCTGGCAGGAACGCAAACTTGTACAGTCACTACAGAGATCAGTGTGGCGCTACTTAAGAATGTGGAAACTGATCTATCTCCAGACCCAGCTCTACCATCCTTGGGCATACACCCAAAGGATGTTTCCTCCTGCCACAGAGACATGTACTCAACCATATTCATTGCTGCTCTGTTCAGAATACCAGGAATTGGGAACAACCTAGATGTCCCTCAACAGAAGACTGGATAAGGATAATGTGGTGTGTATTTAAACAGTGGAGTTATTCAGCAATTAAAATCATGAGATTTCCAGGTAAATGGACAGAACTAGAGAAAAATCACCCTAGATGAGGTAATGATAAACATGGAACTGTATCCACTTATTTGTTAGCTGTTAAGTCTTTGATAAGCAGTTCATGTAACCACAGAGGTTAGCAATAGAATAAGGGACTAGGGAGGGGGAAGCATCTCCCAAGGAAGACAAAACAGATTAGATAAATTAGTTTGGTGCTTTGAAAGAAAATGGTCCCCACAGAGAGTGACGCTCTTAAGAGGTGTGACTTTACTGGAGAGACTGTAAGGTTGTGAGATCCAGTGGGGACGGAGGACATCAGGGAAACAAGGCCTTCTGGACACAACAGGACAAACACACAACACACGCATGACATCACAGAAACTGTGGCAGCATACTCAGGGACTGCACAGATCTAAGCCAGATGGGATCCCAGTCTGACAGGGAAAATGAATGCAAGCTCCATTACAAACATAGAAGCTATCTCCAAAGGATAACCATAAACAAAGGAAAAATTAGTTTTCTCCAGTGGAGTCTCACTAGGCACACAAACTGCACTCAAGAGAGGCCCCATGCCCAGCACTAGATGGACAATAGAAAACAAATTCAATGAGTTTTTTTTATTTTGAAGTTCTTTATCTGGAAAATTTATTTTCTCTATAAATCTTTTGCTTATATGTTACGATTTCCAATTTTGTTTTTATGGGTTTACTGCATATGCAAATTTGTTGTGTGTATATCTGTATGTGTTTCTTGTGCTTCTTCTTTGGCTACTTCATTTTCCTGTTTGTTTTATTTTACCTTTTTATTCTTTTATTAAAAATAGATTCTTTTGTTGATTTTGTTTAGTTATACATTTTTCCTTCCGATTATTTTCTTTTACAATACATTCAATTGTAGTTTTCCCTCCCTCTACTCCTTTTTCCTTCTGATCTCCCCTGCCCTCCACATCCATTCCCTTTCAGTCTCTCATTACAAAAGAACAGGCAAAATTCAAAAAGTCATTATTTTTTTCTGCTGTGTAGTACTCCATTGTGTAAATGTACCACATTTTCCTTATCCATTCTTCAGACAACGGACATTTAGGTTGTTTCCAGGTTCGGGCTATGACAAACAATGCTGCTATAAACATAGCTGAGCACATGTCCTTGTGGCATGATTGAGCAACCTTTGGATATATACCCAAAAGTGGGATTGCTGGGTCTTGAGGAAGGTTGTTTCCTAATTTTCTGAGAAATCGTCATACTGATAACCAAATGGGAAATTTGCAGGCTAATGGATGGAGCTAGAAAACATCATATTGAGTGAGGTAACCCAGACACGTATCATATTACTCACTCATAAGTGTTTTTTAAACATAAAGCAAAGAAAACCAGCCTACAAATCACAATCCCAGAGAATCTAGACAACAATAAGAACCCTAAGGGAGACATACATGGATCTAATCTACATGGGAAGTAGAAAAACACAAGATCTCCTGAGTAAATTAGAAGCTTGGGGACCATGGGAGAGGGTTGAAGGGGAGGGAAGAGGCAGAGAGGGGAGCAGAGAAAAACATATAGCTCAATAAAATAAAGTAAAATAAAAACGTAATAAAAATTGAAAAAGAAAAGAACAGGCTTCTAAAAGTAACAATCAAACATGACATAATAAAATATAGTAAGATGAAGCAAAAACTATCATATCAAAGTTGAACACAGCAACCCACAGGAGGAAAAGAGTCCCAAGAGCGGGAACAAGAGTCAGAGACCCACTCTTTCTCACAGTCGAGAGTCCTGTAACAACACTGGGATAGAGGTTACAAGTATGTATGAGAGGTCCTGGCTCGAACTGATGAAGATCCTGCACTCACTGATTCGGAATTGGTATATGTTGTCCTGCATCCCCTCCTGCTCTTGCTATATTTCCACCTCCCCTACATCAGGATTGCATGAGCTCTGAGTGAAGGGATTTGGTGAAGACCTTCAGTTTCGACTCTTCACATCATGTTTGGATGTGGGTCTCTGAATCTGTTTTCATCTGCTGTCAGAGTGGGGGGAAACTATCTGATGCTGACTGGATAAGCTACTGATCTATAAGTATAACAGAACATCATTAGGAGTCAGTTAAATAATTTTGGTTTTTGACCAGTAATATTTGATTTTAACCTAGGCTTCTTTCTGGGCTATCTATTCTGGTTCTTGGTTACCCAAGCAATGTTGGGTATGGGTTCCTTCTTGTGGAGCAGGCCTTAAGTCAAATCAGACATTGGTGGTCCAGTCCCCAAGTTCTGTTCCATCATTGCTGTAGCATATTTACAGGCAGGACAGATTGTGGATCGAAAGATTAGTGCTAGGGTGAAGCCCCCATTTCTCTTTCAGTATCTTACTTTATTATCACTTCATAGATGCTTGTTTGGATTCTAATGAGAGAGAAAGAATGTGGATTTGTACAGTCGAGAAAGCAAGTAGGATCTGGAAGGAGTTGGGGTAGAGAAAGTATAACTAGAATACATTCTTTGAGGAAAAACTACTTTTAAAAATGAAAGATACGGTGATAATTTCCATTGAGAAAAAGTGATATGCTAAGAAAAAAAGGTGTATACTTTTGCTTATGGTCAGTGGATTATTTCCAAGTCTTCATTTAAGAAGAAAATATGGTCATAGACTCAGTTGCACTACCTTTAACAGGAAATTTGATTCCAGAATCGAGCCTTTGTTGTAAAAGTACAACAAAAATGTTCTAACTTTTCTATTTTCAATTAAGAATATAAAATTATGTCAAAACACTCCTCCACTGTTCTTAAAGAATCTATGCTATATGACTTAATAGTCTGTGAAATCTCCCTTTCTAAAACCTGTTCAGACAAAAAATATAGGAACCTTTGCACTGTAGTCTGAGGCCATTGAACCTCTACAGTTTTGTTAGCACATTTCTACTAGGTGTTCCTACTGAATGTTCCAGATGGCCTTGTTCATCTTCCTAGTCCTTTATCACCCAGAAGACTGCTGCTGTGCTGGTGTAGGGTCCTGAGTCGGCCTGACCCAGAGTCAGTGAGCTTGAAACAGAAGCAACTGCAGGCATTTTCTATCTAAATGGGAATCGGATACAAGGCAAGAACCAGGCGGGAGGCCAGATAGGGCAGGTGTGCTGAGAAAAAGAAAAAGAAACAAGATAGTCTGTACTTGCCATTCAGTATTCAGGAGAGTTAGGGTGTAGGGAAGCTTAGGGCTGGGGTCTGCTGTTGCCAGAACTTGGAAGATGAGACTAAGATGCCTAGAAAAGATGAGAAAGAGGATGAAGTGAAGACAGATGTAGCAAATGGAGCAGCAGGCTGCATTCCCACTGCCCAACTCACAGCTAGCTTTACCCAAAATAATTACACGGAAACTATATTCTTTTAAACACTGCCTGGCTCATTGTCTTCAGCCCCTTATTATCTAACCCTCACTTATTAATTAACCCATTTCCAATAATCTGTGTAGCACCACGAGGTGGTGGCTTACCAAGAGAATTCTAACCCACATCTATCTTAGGCAGGAGAAGCATGGCGACTGCCTGACTCTGCTTTCTTTCTCCCAGCATTCTGTTCTGTCTACTCCGCCTATGTAAGCTGCTGTCCTATCAAAGGCCAAGGCAGTCTTTTTATTAACCAATGAAAGGAACACATAGACAGATGACCCTCCTACATCAGACAGAGGGAGAATAAGAGGGGAGAAGCTGCATCATCAGGAGGAGGAGTTTCCTGTTAGCTGGCTCAAGGAACACCATAGAAGAGGGAGGGTTGTAATAGTCATAGGGAAAGGACATCTGCTGTAAGCCTGTGTCTCCTGTATAACAGGGAACCTGAATTCAGGCAACCTGACAATATGGCTGCCTAAACACCATCTCTAGATCACAAGCTCAAGCAAATAATGATGATTGAGAGAAAGAGGATAAATTTTCCCTAGCGATGAGGCCCTCATTGGTTATCTAATACCAAGTCTTCCACCCTAAGATTATATACATATGAGCAAAACTAAATGGACTCAGTAGGCGGCATCAATATATTTATTTGTTCATATGTGTGTTATGTATGCATATGTATCTATATGTGTACAAAAATAATAAAGATAAAGAGGGCATGAATTTTAGAGGGAGACAGAAAGACATGGGAGGAGTTGCAGGGTGGGAGACAAAAGATGCAAATGCTGCACATATATGCAAAATTTAAAAATACAAATATGATTAAACATGACAGCAAGAATATATACCTGAGGTTTGCTGCAAAGGGAGGCTGCTTTGCAGCATGTTCATCTCGCCTGTACAATGTGCACTAACTTCTCCTCAGAAGCTTGTATTTGGTGCCTGACCTCATCTATCTCTGAAATTACAGGACAGAAGCTACTACTTCAACTGCTAAATTCTCCTGTAATCAGCAGGGCCCAGAGTCTGAGGAAGGAAATAAACAGATACCTACAGAGGGTTATTTGAATTTTCTTGTAAACTTTGCTTCAACTTCCTCGCCTTCAACTTGTTTTCAAGAGAGTCCCGTGCATAGACAGCGTTCTCAGAGCTGTGAACCAGTTAACAAGCCTACATCATCAAGATGTGGTCCTTTGATCACAAGGCTGTAAGGGAGAGGAGTGAACAGGCTTTACTCTGCGCCTGCGCACTGAACACAGACTGTGCCTGTTGATGAGGTCAAGTTCATGAGAACTAGTAAGCACAGGTACTCACACTGGTAGCCATGGACTTGCATTTGCGCATGTGCACTTAGGTGGATTTGCATGTGCGCAGCTGCACATCTTCGCGGGCAAAGGTGTAACGGCTTCGAATTGCCAGAACATTGTTCGTTAAGGAACGTGGCTTTGCAACAGTCATTTCGTCAAACATGTCGGCAACCGATAAGGCTCTCAACTCTTGAGCTCTGTACCCTGATGTTGAGGGGGCAACAGCTGGCTTTATAATGACAATATGAAGACCTGTATGTTCAGCTCATTATAATGTCGACATCAGGGTATGGAAGACTGTGCTCATTAAGTTCAACACGGCGGGGGCGGGGGGGGGGGGGCTATAAGGTCTGATTGCCCTAAGAGTAGGGCACAGGATAGGGCGCCTAAGCACGTCCCATGCAGTCTGAGTAGAAGGCTTCTGTGGAAGGGGTTCTTGAGGTTCTTGACTTTAGAGGATTTTAAACTTTATAAGACTTTAAACTTTATCTTTCCTCCCATACAGGGCGTTAAGAGAAGATATGAGATCCCTTTGGAGTTCTTTAAAGGCGGGAAGACAGGGAGCTTCATGTCCTTTTGGCCTGGATGTTTCTCTAGCTATGCCTCGGACAATCCTGAAAATGGGATGCAAACAGTTCTCAGAGTCAGAGACAAAGGGCTACAGTTTCTCAGTGTGGGCGCTTACAGTGTGGATCACACATATGTTTTAAACAGGTAAGAGGCCTTCAAGCAGGATCAAGGACTGGGAAGGGAACCAGTTACACGTAGGAGGACACTTTAATACTGTTCCTCATGTTGTGGTGACCCCAACCATAAAATTACTTTTGATGTTACTTCCTAACCGTAATTTTGATACTGTTACGAATAGTAATGTAAACATCTGCGTTTCTCCATGGTCTCAGGGGAACCCTGTGAAAGGTCGGTCAACCCCCTCCCAAGTGATTGTAACACTCAGGTTGAGAACCATAGATGTAGATTATCTTGACAAAATGGAAAGTACCCTGATATTAGGTGTCTTAAGTCTCCTCATTCTGAGATAGTGTTTCTCTTGGGCACGTAAGTTAGGCTTCCACAACTCAAGGTTTATACTTTAGTTCACCAAATTGGCCATGAAAATTTCACCACTTAAAATATGCACAGAAATATGTAACACAATATATAATTTTCTTTTCAGTCTTGAGCTAATTAGAATCCCAAATGAAAACCACTGTGTAGTTCACCTATGGGCCTATTACCAATGCTACAGATATCAGAATTTTGACATCTTGGACTTAGGGAACCTTTTAGATTGTTGGGCCCTCAGAGTAAGATGGATAAAATTTTCCCAGAGGAAAGTAACAAGATTTTACCTCAAACTATGTATTTTAAGACTTAGACGTCTAACAATGAGGACCCTAAGAGAGACATACATAGATCTAATCTACATGGGAAGTAGAAAAAGACAAGATCTCCTAAGTAAATTAGGAGCGTGGGGACCTTGGGAGAGGGGAGGGAAGAGGCAGGGAGGGGAGCAGAGAAAATGTAGAGCTCAATAAAAATCAATAAAAAAGACTCAAAGAATTCAAAAAATAAAATTCCATTCAATGAATGGCTGTTATACTTAGAATGAAATGGAGCATGATCTTCAAAGATAAAGATCTTAAAGCTTCAGAAAGAGAAGCTGGTGTGCAATTCAGTGGTAAAACACATGCCTAGTACATTCAGGTCACTGGGTGTGATTCCCAACATCACCATAAATATCTTCACCCTGAGATGAAATTTGCTCATCCATTCTTACTTCTTCTTTTTGCTTGCTCCTTGGCAGGTGGAGTTGAGTCAAATGCTTCCATTCCAAAACTGCTGCAACAGAACAATGAACTCTAGACATATGTAAAATACAAGAGTTGTAATTATTTTGTACCTGAACTTAGTATTAATTAGCATTTTAGTGTGTATAATTACACTTCTGCTTTGCAGTTTTAGCATACAGGATTATGCTTGACTCGTGCATCTTTAAGAGGTGATCAGTGCCTTGTTTCAATAGAAGCTCCACAATATCTTCTGAATTCACTTAACTCCATATATGAGGATTGTTCTTGAATGACAGAAAAAAATATTAAATGATTTCAACTGTTAAGTGAATACATTTTATGTGCTAAATGACTACCAATGTGTGTAGAGTTGTCATCTATTAACAGACTTAGGTATCTTAAAAGCACAGAGTTCAAATGTGTAAATTATCTTCAATGCTAAAAAGACAAAAGAAACAAAAAACTCTTTGGCCCACTGTTGTACTTTACATAGTAGAGTTCTATTTGAATTTGTTTATGCTGAATAACTGTGGAGACCATTTACAAGAAGGATAGAAAGATTTATGTGAAGAATGCCATTTTCTTTCAAGTCTAATGTAATATAATTCACTGTCGACTAAGGAATTTCTGTTTGCCTACAACAAAAGTAGTAATGTTATAAAATAATGTTGGTGGTAAAAAAAATACATAGTGCTTTCAGTTACTGATGCTAATAGACATTGAACTGCATGCCACGTGAGTAAGTTTACAATGGCCATTCAAGTAGTGTTTCTGTCTCTGCGTTCCACAAAAACACATTTGGACATTAAAGAGTTGCATGACTGAAAACTTGAAAACTTTGGAACTAACACTGTCTTGCTGTCTTGGGTAACTAAGGCCTCTCTACCACCCACCACCATATTTTAGGTAAAGTTTTTTTTTTATTGCTTATCGCAGGTATGAATGTTTGTCCCACAAGTTATTGAATATTTGGCAGTGAAGTTTCCTTTCACAGAGAGCTGATGGGTGCAAATGCATTCTGTAAGGATATCAATGAATAATTCACAATTCAACATACTGAACTGGAAATCAGATAGCTAGCCCCATGAACATGATGTTTACCACAGACTAGAGAACAGTCGTTTTTTTTTTCCTTCTCAGCCTTGTAATGGTCCAGCCCTGCCTGCTGCTGTCATAAGACTTCTAGTCCTCTCCAAAATGGATGTGAAACATTTTGGTCTCATAAGCTTTTGCTTCCTGTCACAGCATTATCATGGCATTTTGGAGTCATGTTACTGTTCCCTTCTAATGAAAATTTCTGGAGAGTTTATCTCAAGAGGCCCAACCAACACAGCAGTAATAAAGATTTTCGATCCTTTGTTACATGGATAAGTAAAATTTTCTTCTCTCTGTCAGAAGTTCTTCCACATTGCAAAAAACATTTGTGTGCCAAATGCACCATTTCCCAAAAGAAAAATTCTACTAAGAATTGTGACAAAATTGTGAAATTTCCTGAAGCTCACTGTGTAGACCAGTCTTGCCTCGAGATCCTCCTACTGACTCCAGAATGCTGAGATTAAAGGTGTCCTGCCTTCGAAAGTATTTTCTAAAGTACCCTTGCACAAATCTTCTGAGGGGAAAACAATGGTAACATTTAAGAGACACGGTTATCAGAGACTAGAGATGACATGGAAGTTTCTTGAGGACACGGAGGAAGCTTTGCTTGATTCTGTGTTGAGGAAGGACCCAGGGAAACAGTGTCAGGTTCCTGCTCCAAACAGGAATTTCACCAAAGAAATGGATTCAAAGTGAGTGAGACCTCAGGGAAACTTTGATTGCTTACCTTAAAATAGATTCTGTCCATTTATAAGGTGAAAGCTGTCTAAGAATTTAGAAAGCTCAATACATGATTTTTAAAACTTTTTAAACTGTTTTATAAGTTCTTGCATGAGTACTATATTTACATAATTTCTACCCCATCACTTCTTCAACTCCTCCTTTGTCCCATTCCCTCTCAAACTCATGACCTCTTCTTTATTACTGTCACACACACTTGTGTATCTCAAAAGGTTGTACAACCTACTTATTCCATTTTATACTGCTCCTCTCTGTGTATTGCCGTTCATTTCTGCCTGTGTGCATGCCTGCATGCGTGCATGTGTGTGTTTATGTCTCAACATTGGGATTGGATAACCTATCAGAGTTTTTCCTTGAAGAAAAATAAACTCTTCTCTCATCAACCATGCATAGTGGGCAACTCTTCATTTATGGGTGGAGCTTGTATAGTTTCTCCTGTCAGTGTTTACATTAAGGATGTCTGAAGACTAACTCTCATAGAAAGTGAGAGGGTACTATGCGAGTTGCCCAGTGAGTAAATTAATCTTCAGACATCCTAAATTTACATCAAAAGTACCAGAAATAAGAGTAGTAGTCTCAAACACTTGCACAGCGAGGCAGGTGCACTGAAGAGCTACTGCTGTGGTTTGCTAACAGGTGGCACTTGGGTGTTGTATCATGGAAGGACTGTCTGCTAACAGGTGGCACTTGGGTGTTGTGTCATAAAAGGGCTGTCTGCTAACAGGTGGCACTTGGGTGTTGTGTCATGGAAGGGCTGTCTGCTAACAGGTGGCACTTGGGTGTTGTGTCATGGAAGGACTGTCTGCTAACAGGTGGCACTTGGGTGTTGTGTCATGGAAGGGCTGTCTGCTAACAGGTGGCACTTGGGTGTTGTGTCATAAAAGGGCTGTCTGCTAACAGGTGGCACTTGGGTGTTGTATCATGGAAGGACTGTCTGCAATCAGGTGGCACTTGGGTGTTGTGTCATAAAAGGGCTGTCTGCTAACAGGTGGCACTTGGGTGTTGTGTCATAAAAGGGCTGTCTGCTAACAGGTGGCACTTGGGTGTTGTATCATGGAAGGACTGTCTGCTAACAGGTGGCACTTGGGTGTTGTGTCATAAAAGGGCTGTCTGCTAACAGGTGGCACTTGGGTGTTGTGTCATAAAAGGGCTGTCTGCTAACAGGTGGCACTTGGGTGTTGTATCATGGAAGGACTGTCTGCTAACAGGTGGCACTTGGGTGTTGTATCATGGAAGGACTGTCTGCTAACAGGTGGCACTTGGGTGTTGTATCATGGAAGGACTGTCTGCAATCAGGTGGCACTTGGGTGTTGTGTCATAAAAGGGCTGTCTGCTAACAGGTGGCACTTGGGTGTTGTGTCATAAAAGGGCTGTCTGCTAACAGGTGGCACTTGGGTGTTGTATCATGGAAGGACTGTCTGCAATCAGGTGGCACTTGGGTGTTGTGTCATAAAAGGGCTGTCTGCTAACAGGTGGCACTTGGGTGTTGTGTCATAAAAGGGCTGTCTGCTAACAGGTGGCACTTGGGTGTTGTATCATGGAAGGACTGTCTGCTAACAGGTGGCACTTGGGTGTTGTGTCATAAAAGGGCTGTCTGCTAACAGGTGGCACTTGGGTGTTGTGTCATAAAAGGGCTGTCTGCTAACAGGTGGCACTTGGGTGTTGTATCATGGAAGGACTGTCTGCTAACAGGTGGCACTTGGGTGTTGTGTCATAAAAGGGCTGTCTGCTAACAGGTGGCACTTGGGTGTTGTATCATGGAAGGACTGTCTGCAATCAGGTGGCACTTGGGTGTTGTGTCATAAAAGGGCTGTCTGCTAACAGGTGGCACTTGGGTGTTGTGTCATAAAAGGGCTGTCTGCTAACAGGTGGCACTTGGGTGTTGTATCATGGAAGGACTGTCTGCAATCAGGTGGCACTTGGGTGTTGTGTCATAAAAGGGCTGTCTGCTAACAGGTGGCACTTGGGTGTTGTATCATGGAAGGACTGTCTGCTAACAGGTGGCACTTGGGTGTTGTATCATGGAAGGACTGTCTGCAATCAGGTGGCACTTGGGTGTTGTATCATGGAAGGGCTGTCTGCTAACAGGTGGCACTTGGGTGTTGTGTCATAAAAGGGCTGTCTGCTAACAGGTGGCACTTGGGTGTTGTATCATGGAAGGACTATCTGCAATCAGGTGGCACTTGGGTGTTGTGTCATAAAAGGGCTGTCTGCTAACAGGTGGCACTTGGGTGTTGTATCATGGAAGGGCTGTCTGCTAACAGGTGGCACTTGGGTGTTGTGTCATAAAAGGGCTGTCTGCTAACAGGTGGCACTTGGGTGTTGTATCATGGAAGGGCTGTCTGCTAACAGGTGGCACTGTGGTTGGACTACAATCTCTAAGGTTCCTTTTCGTGCTTCTGTGCCTGTCACTTGCTAAGTCTGTCCACTATGATAAACACTAATGCCTCTGGAACTGGGAGCTCAAATCCACTCTTGCTTCTGTAAGATGCTTTCTGGCCATAGTGTTTTATCACAGAAACAGAAAATTAACTAGTACAATCTCTGAATAATATTCCAGATATCTTGAAAGGTGTGGTCATTACTTTGAATTTGTTGTGTCGAATTCTAATACATACACCTTACTTTCAAGTTCTGCTATTCTACTGCTTGATTTTGTCTACTGCTGATGCTACAGAATTACTATGCTTAGTGTATAGGGTTTCCATGGAAACTAATGCACTAGTTTTGACACTCTTTCTCCTGAATTTCACTGAAGTGATTGATGTTTTATTTCTAATTACTTCTAATTATTTTATTTCTAATTATTTCCTGGAATAACAGGAAGTGGTGACCACTTGATGTGGGTGCTAGGAACTGAACTTTAGTTCTAATGAAGAGCAAGAAGCGTTTTAACTGCCCACTCTCTCCATTTCGGAAGTTACAGACATTTCAACTGCATGTTACTATGTTGAATAAATATAAATTACATCACCTCACCCTTTTCTTTTTTTCCTTGCTCCCCTCTAATGACCACGCCCTCCTAATTACTCCAGCACCTTTCATTTCTTCTCAAACTGATAGCCTCTTTTTAAAATTATTGCCATGCCCACCCCACACCCCCTACAGAAATAGATAAATGCAACCTGCTGAGTGGTGTCATGTTGCTTGTGTGTATATGTCCCACATTTTCATTATCCGTTTATTGTCTGAAGGACATTAAGGTTGTTTCCACTTCCTAACTATTATGGATAGAGCAATGGGCATGACTGAGAAGGCATGGATAAGAAGGTCTGAGTAGGAAGTCACAGGAAGTTCACTGGGCTAGAGCCTGGAGAAAGAAGTGGGAGGGCCGGCTAGGTGCAGTGTGTAATTACAATGTGTTGCATAACTAATTAGGGCATTTAGCCATAGAAGAGATTAATTCTCCCTATTTCAGTACTCATTAACTATATATTGTTCTTTTTAATTATGCTTTTACATCTTTAAAAACATTTATTCTTAAAATGGTAATATTTTTGTTAACATTTAAAACAGTATTTTTAAAATTCCATACAAAATATTTGAATCCTATTTTTTCCTTCCTCCAATTCATCCTGGATCGTCCCTTCTGCCTGACTTGCTGAAGTTTGTTTTCCCTTCGCTCTCTGTCTTTAAAATTATTTCACAAAATTAATATATAAACAACCAAAAACAAAAAATTCCCTCTAACAAACATACATATAAAATCCGTGGAATTTATTTGGTGTTGCCCAACTACAGTTGAACAGTGACACTCTATTAGAGAAAACAGATTTTTCCTTTGATGGTGGGTATAAATTGCAGGTAGTTTCCAGGTTAGGGATGAGAACCTGTGTCCACTCGACCAGCTCTGTGCTGGAGCCCTATTTTGCTTGGAGCTGTGCACATTTTGTGTGTTCTGTCACAGATTTTGAGTTCATTTGTTCATCAGTCCCATTGTGCTTAAAAGACACTTTCTGTCTTTCGTTTCATGACAGAACCTTTTATATGCTAAAATTTTGTCATGATTAAATATAGTCTCTTTTGTATGCCAGGACTGTCTATTCCCATTGTAGGATATTTAACATGTGAATATGTGCTATCTAGAGATTTTCACACTGTGAATGAGTTATTACCACATTGATCATATGCAGTTATATATGATGGGTAAGGAAACGAAATGTTGTTTTCCATGACTGAAGTTTGTATATGATGCATTCTGCATTCTGCACCTATAATGTGGAGACCATAGTAAAAGGGCACACTTACTATTGCATGTCTAAATCTTATGGTATTGTGGACAAGAAGACTCTTAGAAAATTTTTGAAATTAAGTATAGGGAATCTGACAGCCTTGATAGTTGCCTTGAGAGGCATGTTTCATTGGCTTTTCAGGTTAGAGACCTGGGCCACTGTGTGCCTTCCTGTTCCTGAGAAACTGATGCACTCTCTCATACAGTAAAGCATTCAGGCTGCCTTGTTTCTCTGTGTTCTCTAGAAGTCAAAGCATATAGAACCTTTGCTGGAAAATTAGTCTTAAACATTATTCTTGTTTGCCCTGTATAACTCGAGTGATTCAATATAGCCTGGCAACTACCATTGTGTTGATCCTGGCAATGTCCATTGTATTTTGATTCTGTAAGGGTATGAAAATCTAATTGCTTTCAATAAACTTGTCACAGCCTCAGTCTTGCTGTGATCCTTCCAACATGACCTGGTTAAGTTTATTTCTCATTGGCCATATCAAGTAACCTTGACTTGGTATGTGCTGACACTTACAATGAGGTACATCAAAAGCTGAAAGAAGCTTCCATTCAGTAGTTGAAGTGCTGTCAATGAGAAATGGTTCACACAGAATGAGTAGATTCTATTTTGCAAACACATATTCACTACTGTACAGTATTAACCTTATTGTAACATTATCAGAGTGATTAAATTATGTAACTGGGCGAAAATGTGGCTAATTCCTCCAAACTCAATGAAACTTTTGTATCAATATTTCTTTTATAATAAACAAGTTATCTTTTATAAGACCATATTTCCTCTTGTTCATTGTAAGTATGTGTTATGTATAAGTCTTTTGGTGCATTTCTGTAATTCCATTATACAGAAGGAAGAAAGTAAGAAATGTCCATTCAATTTGAGAAAATTGTATTTGAGGATCTTTCAAATAGAATAAGATCTATTTCCCAAGCACATACTCCCCATACATGATTATCAATCTAATGTACTGTTTCAAGAAGACTTAGAGATTATTACCAAACAGAAGTTGTAAAGATGTGTCATTCTTTGACATTTTAAAATTTGCAGACAACTTTATGGGATTAGAAAAAACCATCTTGAGTGAGGTAAACCAGACCCAAAAAGACAAACATAGTATGTACTCATAAGTGGATATTAGATGTAAATCAAAAGATAACCAGTCTACAACCCTAGAGAAGCTAAGTTACAAGGAGAACCCTAAGAGAAACATACATGGATCCCCCTTGGAAAAGGTAAATAGACAAGATCTCCTGAGAAAATTGGGAGTATGGGGTGAGAAGAATGAAGGGTACAAGGGAAAGAGGAAGAGAACATGAGGGAATAGGGTGGTCTAGATGAGGCAAGGACAGAAAGGGAAAGCAAGGAAAGAGATACCTTGATTGAGGGAAGCATTATAGGGCTAGCAAAAAAAACTTACCACTAAAGAAATTTCCAGGAATTGACAAGGATGACCCCAGCTAAGACCCTAAAAAATAGTGGAGAGGGTACCTGAACTCCCCTTCCCTTGTAATCAGACTGATGACTACCTTAATTGTTATCAAAGAACCTTCATCCAGCAACTGATGGAGGCAGATGCAGAGGTCCACAGCAAAGCACTGGGTCAAGCTCTTAAAGTCCAGTTGAAGAGATGGAGAAGTAATAATATGAATAAAAGGGTCAAGACCATGATGGCTATACCCAGAGAAACAGCAGACCTGAACTAGTGGGAATTTGCTGACTCTGTAGTGACATTAGGGGAACTTGCATAGGACCAAACTAGGCCCTCTGAATGTGGATGGCAGTTGTACGGCTGGGGCAGTCTGTGGAGACACTGGCAATGGGACCAGGATTTATCCTACTGCCTGAACTAGCTTTTAAGGGCCAATTCTCCTTAGAGGGATACCTTGCTCAGCCTAGATATAGGGGATATGACCTTGGTCCTGCCTCAAAGTGATGTGCTAAACTTCATAGACTCCCCATGGGAAGCCTTATCCTCTCTGAGGAGTGGATGGGTGTGGGATGATAGGAACACAGCAGGAGCAGGAGGAGGGAAGGAACTGGGAACTAGAATTGGTATGTAAAATGAAAAAAGATTGTGTTAACAAAATAAATTTAAATAAAAAATGTGTCATTCTTTCAGTCCATGAGAACATCAATAAATAACCCAACTTAAAAATTTGAGTATAGAAGTAAACAAAGTTCTCAAAAGATGAAACACAAATGGCTGAGAAATACTTTTACAAATGTTCAACATCTTTAACCCTCAGGAAATGCAAATTAAAATTTCTTTGATATTTCATCTCAGCCGTTAGAATGGCCAAAATTAATAAAACAGTATATGCTTGCAAGGATGTTGGCAAAGAGGAACATTTATCATTCCTGGTGTGAGTCCAAACTGGTACAGCAGCTATAGAAATCAGTGTGGAGGATCTTCAAAACCTGACAATAGATGTAGCACAAGATTCACTCTACTACTTTTGGTGACATGCCTAAAGTACTCTGTATCTTACTGCAGAGATTCTTGCTCATTACATTTATTGGTGATCTATTCTTGTTAGCCAGGAATTGGAGTGAATCTAGATAGCCATCAACTGAAGAATGGATATCGAAAATGTGATACATTAATTATGGTTAGAATCCACTTATGAGTGAATACATACCGTGTTCCTCTTTTTGGGTCTGGCTTACCTCACTCAGTAAAGCGTTTTCTATGTCCATCCATTTGCATGCAAAATTCAAGATGTCATTGTTTTTTACCGCTGAGTAAAACTCTAATGTGTATATGTTCCACACCTTTTTTAACCATTCTTCTATTGAGGGGCACCTAGGCTGTTTCCAGGTTCTGGCTATTACAAATAGTGCTGCTATGAACATAGTAGAACAAATGCTTTTGTAGTATGATCGGGAATCTTTAGGAGCCTATTATTCGTGATCCTAGAGAAGCTAAATAAGAAGATGAACCTGATGAAGATTATTTAGCTATCCACCAGGAGGTAGGAAATAGACAAGAGTCCCAGGTAACCTCGGGTGCATGGAGGGGAGGGAGGGTCGATGGAAGGGGAGAAGGTTAGAGAGAAGGGAGTAGGGGAAGAAAGGGGAAAGCTTGGTGGCCTGGGATGGGGGGGGAGGGAGGAAGGATGAATATGGGATCAGGGAAGATTATATTTCAACTAAGGGACCCATTTTAGGGTTTACAGGAGACTTGATTATATATGGGATCCCAGGTCCAAGGAGAGATCCCCCAGATTGCTCTCTGGACAGAGGAGTGGGTGCCTGAATCGGCCGTGGCCCATGTCCATACTGATGTATATTTTGCTTATCACCATAGATCCTGCATCTGACGAAGGACGGCGATACAGTCGGTGACCCATATTGCAGCACCGGACTGAGCCCCCCGAGGTCCAAATGAGGAGCAGAAGGAGGAAGAACATGAAAAACGAAATCAGTACTGCGAGGGATGCTATCACCCACTGATACAAGGGAACGGATCTGATGAGAGTTTACCAAGGCCAGTTGGACTGGGACTGAAAGAGGACGTGATCTAACCAGACTCTCCGAATTTGGCCGGATTCTCTGACCGTGGCTGACCCGAAGTCTTTCTGAAAAGCCATTGACTATGACACTGGGACCTGTTTCCTCTACATATAATGGATTTTGGGGATCCAGTCTGTTTGGACACTCACCTTCCTGGACCTGGAGGGAGGGGGAAGGAACTGGAACTTCCCACAGGGCAGGAAACCCTGACTGCCCTGGGGGACGAAGAGGGAGGAGGAGGGGGAGTAGGGGGAGTGGGAGGGTGTTGGGAGGGGGGGTGGAAATGGAAACTTTTATAATTTAATAAAATTTACAAAAAAAAAAAAAAGAAAATGTGATACATTAATTGGTTGTTAAGAAAAATTTTAAGGTAAATGCATACCTGAAAATTGAGGTACGAGTCTAAGTGAAGTAACCCAGACCCAGGAAGAAAAAATACCACGTATTTTCCCTTATGTGTAGATTTTAACTTGTAAGCTTTAGATACATGTGTTTCACTCAGAATATTCACAGAGGTTATGGAGCTAGTAAAAAACCGTGAGAGAAGGGACTCTCCACAAAAACAGAATATAGTCTTAAGAAGGAATAAAAGGAAAATGAAGACTATTAAATGGGGAGTAGAATGGGAGGACAAACAAAGATGAGAGGATGTTGGAAAGGATAGATGTTTAACACTAAAGGCTTTAGAAAAGCTAAATGAAAATACTACTCTAGAAGATACCTAAGTAAATATTTATATAAAAGGAATTTAAATGAAGTTACCACATAGTTGAGAAGACAAAAATACACAAAAGGACATTATTTACTTCCAAATAAAACTCCCAATATCAAGAATGGGTTACATCCATTTAAGTCATTGGCCAAAATGTTCCTAAAAACACTCACTCCAAATATTACAAGCTATTGCCAATTCTGTTGATAATTCTCCACAACCTAGTGTTAAGCTCCTATTGCTGAAGACATGACATATTTGTGTCATAGAACATAAAAAAAATTGAGCCGGTTCTCAACTAGAAGCTTCAACTCTACTTAGTAGCAAGTATATTGCTACAAGATACTATCTAAACTACCAGAGTAGAAAAGTAAACAACAGTCGCACCCAGCCACAAATCCTATAGGCCACAATAGCAACCTGTAAGCTTGCTGTCTACAGGATATATACACTGGTACAATAGCGGCACAAATGGAGTAACCAGTCACTTCTTGATTATATTTATATCTCATCTCATGAGATAAACTTATACCTGACATTATTAAAGAGGCCAAGAACCTGAATCTAGATTTTTCATGGACTGTAGGGGAAATTTTACTACAATAATTCTGCTAAACAAAGACAACAAAATGACTGCTAATGACATATTTCTATATCCATAGAACAGTGCATCACTCAACCCTCATCATAGAAGCTTCTTATATAAATGGTAACTGAAAAAGAGATCCATAACTGAACAACATGCAGAGAGTAAGAGAAGTACTCAGTCATAAATGGGATGTTTTCATCGAAGCCCTCCCCCTCAAATCTCAGGGACCTATGTGGAAAAGCAGAAGAAAGATTCAAAGAGCCAGAAATATTGGATAACTCTAAAGAAACAGCATCTTACATGGTTCTTCTATTTATATGTTGCTTTCATTGGTTAATTAATATAGAAACTGCTTGGCCTGATAGGTAGGCGGGGTAGACAGAACTGAATTCTGGGAGGAAGAAAGAAGGGTGAGAGAGAGCCACCCGCCATGAAGCTGCCAGGTCAGACATGATGAATCTTTCCCGGTAAGCTACGAGCTTATGGTGACATACAGATTATTAGAAATGGGTTGAATCAAGATGTGAGAATTAGCCAATAAGAGGCTAGAACTAGTGGGCCAGGTAGTGTTTAATGAATATAATTTGTGTGTTCTTATTTTGGGGTATAAGCTAGCCAGGCAGCTGGGAGCTGGGCAGCGGGAAGCGGCCCATGCTCCTTTTACTACACTTCCAGACACAAGACTGATATGTATATGAACTTTAAAAAACTATGGGAACATTCACAGACCTGTACAAATTCATGTCAGACAAAAATCTCAAAACATAGAAGAGGAAGTGTACAGAAAGTCCCAACCCTAACCAAGAAACTATTTGCAACTGATAGCTGCTTGGAGAGGGAAAACCAGTTTTCTTCAACCAGTAACACTGGGCATATCAACCATTCTAAGGTAACCCTCATGATCAGGAATAGTTGGCCAACACAAAATAGATGCCTTGGTGTGTGTGGAGGTGTCCTTTTTTACTTTTCTTTTGGTTTTATTTTTTAAGAAAGAGAAAGAACATTATGTTGTATAGGTAGAGAGGGGAAGGATCTAGGGAAATTGGGAAAGGGAAAGAATGCAATAAAAATACATTACATGAAAATTTTAAAAACTAACATTTTAAAAACATAAAATTCTGTCAAAAAATTCAAAAACCATTAAGATCATATGCCATGACGAAGTTAATTTCTTTCCAAAGATGCAAAATATGTTCAGCATATGTAAATAAATAAATGAAGCACAATAATAGACTCACCAAAATAAATCACACAATCATTTAAATTGGCATAGTAAAGACCTTTAGCAAGAGAGCAAACAAGCTCCATTGGGAGCAGAAGCCAGGAGCAAATCCAGTCCCGGGAACCAACCCAGTCCTGGGAAACTGGTGGATAAGGACTGAGCCAGCAACCAGATCCAGAGTCAGTGATCTCCACCAGAACAGGTACAGGGGAGTAACCACTGGGCGAGGGAGCCAGAGCCAGAGACCACTGAGGGTCCAAACATGGATCTGGAACTTTCATGGGAGTAGACCTAAGCCAGGACCTCTGCCAGTCTGGGCAAGAGTGAAGTTGGGACCTCCAAGGGAATAAGCAGGAAACCATAGATTTCGCAGGCATGAGTCTGGGTCCTCAGAGGGAGTAGGCCTGAGCCATGTCCTCTGTGGGTCTGGGTATTGGTCTGGGACATCAAAGGGAATAGTCAGGAACCTGGAACTTCTGCAGGTCTGAGCGTGAGTCTGGGACCTCTGAGGGAGTAAGCAGGTCCTCTGTGGGTCCAGGCACACCTGAGCCTGGGACATTCGAGGGAGTAGACTAGAGCCAGAAACCTTTCCAGGTCCAACTCCAACCCAAGGACTTCTGCATGAGGGGTTCCAGAAAATGATTTACAGAAACAGGACAAAGCCGGCAACGTAGACCAAAGTAGGCCTGAGACAGCAAACTCAAAAGGAGCATAGCAAAGCACAGGAGTGCTGACCTATCTCCAGGAACACGGAGTAACCAACAGGGAAACTAGAACTGTGACACTGACTTGTACCACAGGGAACAACCATCTGAGCTCTGGATTCACAGGCACCTAGAAGATTATTCAACAGAATCTAGGGCAACCGCAAACACACCTATTAGAGGAAAAGATGAGTAGAAAAGGTAAGAACACATGCAACATTGCAAAAAGCAACACAACACCAGTAAAACCTAAATACCCTACAACAACAAGACCTGAACAACCAAATATGGATGAAGCAGAAGAAAATGACCTAAAAAATAACTTCAAGAGAATGTTTGAAACACTAAAAAAGGAAATGAGAAATTTCCTTAAAGAAATGGAAGAAAAAAGAAACAAAAAATTGGAATACATCAGCAAATCACTTAAATAAAACCAAGAAAAAGAAATCAAACATATGAAAAACTATTCAGGATGTGAAAATTGAAATAGAGGCAATAAAGAAAACACAAACCAAGAGAATTATAGAAACAGAAATTATGAGAAAATGATCAGAAACCACAAACGCAATCATGAGCAGCAGAATACAAGAGATGGAAGAGAGATCTCAAGCACTGAAGATACAACAAAGAAAATAGACTCATTAGTTAGAAAAAACATTAAATCTAAAAGAGCTTAACCCAAAATATTCAGGAAATATGGGACACCATGAAAAGGCAAAATCTAAGAATAGGTATAGAAGAAGGAGAAGTTCAACTCAAAAGCACAGAAAATATATTTAACAAAATCATAGAAGAAAACTTTCCCAAACTAAGAGAAGATATGCCTATGAAGATTTTTTTTAAAAAAAAAAAAAAAGCTTACAGAACACCAAATAGACTGGATCCAAATAAAAAGTCCTCTCGGCACATAATAATCAAAACACAAAACATACAGAGTAACGAAAAAATATTAAGAGCTGCAAAGGAAAAAGGTCAAGTAACATATAAAGGTAGACCTATCAGCTTGGTGTTGGCGTAAAAACAGAGAAGTCGACCTATGGAATCCAATAGAAGACTGGGATATTAACCCACAAACCTATGAACACCTGATTTTCGACAAGGGAGCTAAAGGTATACAATGGAAGAAGGAAAGCATCTTTAACAAATGGTGCTGGCATAACTGGATGTCAACCTGTAGAAGAATGAAAGTAGATCCATATCTATCACCATGCACAAAACTCAGGTCCAAATGGGCTAAAGACCTCAACATTAATCCGACCACTTTGAACCTGATAGAACAGAAAGTGCGAAGTAGTCTACAAGATATAGGCACAGGAGACCACTTCCTAAGTAGAACCCCAGTAGCACAGACAATAAGAGAATCAATGAATAAATGGGACCTCCTGAAACTGAGAAGCTTCTGTAAAGCAAAGGACACTGTCAGTAAGACAAAAAGCCTACCTTCTGACTGGGAGAAGATCTTCACCAACCCCTCATCAGACAAAGGTCTGATCTCCAAAATATACAAAGAACTCAAGAAACTAGACACTAAAACTCTAATTAATCCAATTAAAAAATGGGGTACTGAACTGAACAGAGAATTCACAACAGATGAACTTTGAATGGCCAAAAGGCACTTAAGGACATGCTCAACCTCCTTAGAGATCAGGGAAATGCAAATCAAAACAACTTTGAGATACCATCTTACACCTGTCAGAATAGCCAAACTCAAAAACACCAATGATAGCCTATGCTGGAGAGGATGTGGAGTGAGGGGAACACTCATCCATTGTTGGTGGGAATGCAAACTTGTGCATCCACTATGGAAATCAGTGTGGCGGTTTCTCAGGAAACTGGGAGTCAACCTCCCTCAGGACCCAGCAATTCCACTTTTGGGAATATACCCAAGAGATGCCCTATCATACTACAAAAGCATTTGTTCAACTATGTTCCTAGCAGCACTATTTGTCTATTTGTAATAGCCAGAACATGGAAACAACCTAGGTGCCCCTCAATAGAAGAATGATTTAAAAAGGTGTGGAACATATACACATTAGAGTTTTACTCAGCGGTAAAAAACAATGACATCTTGAATTTTGCATGCAAATAGATGGAAAAAGAAAATGCTTTACTGAGTGAGGTAATCCAGACCCAAAAAGAGGAATATGGTATGTACTCACTCATAAGTGGATTCTAGCCATAGTTAAAGATCTTTGAACCTACAATTCGTGATCCTAGAGAAGCTAAATAAGAAGGTGAACCTGAAGAAAGTCATATAGTTATCCTCCTGGATATTGGAAGTAGACAAGATTGCCAGGCAAACTTGGGTGCATGGGGGGTGGGGGGTGGAAGTAAGGGGAGATGGTTAGAGAGAAGGGGGAGGATTGGGAATGGCTTGGGGAAATGGGATGGGGGAGGGAGGAAGGATGATTATGGGAGCAGGGAAGTATATATATCAACTAAGGGAGCCATTTTAGGGTTGGCAAGAGACTTGATTCTAGAGGGGTTCCCAGGCCCAAGGAGAGGTCCCCAGATTGTTCCCTGGGCAGCAGAGAAGAGGGTGCCTGAACTGGCCTTGGCCCATAACCATACTGATGAATATTTTGCATATCACCATAGAACCTTCATCTGGTGACGGATGGAGATAGAGACGGAGAGCATGAAAAAGGAAATCAGGACCGCTAGTGGTGCTTTCACCCTCTGATACAAGGGGACTGATCTAATGAGAGCTCACCAAGGCCAGCTGGACTGGAACTGAATGAGCACGTGATCAAACCGGAGTCTCTGAATGTGGCTGACATGGGGGCTGACTGAGAAGACATTGACAATGGCACTGGGACTTGTTTTGTCTGCATGTACTGGTTTTTTTGGGATCCTAGTCTGTTTGGATGCTCACCTTCCTAGACCTGGAAGGAGAGGGAAGGAACTTGAACTTCCCACAGGGCAGGAAACCCTGATTGCTCTTGGGACTGGAGAGGGAGGAGGAGAGGGAGTGGGGAGGAGGAGGAGAGGGAGTGGGGGGAATGGGAGGTTATGGGGAGGAGGGGAGGAAGTGGAAATTTTTATAAACAAATAAATAAAACAAAACAACAACAACAAAAAAACTTTTCTCGGGCTGGAGAGATGGCTCAGTGGTTAAGAGCACTGACTGCTCTTCCAGAGGTCCTGAGTTCAATTCCCAGCAACCACATGGTAATCAGATCTGGCACCCTCTTCTGGCATGCAGGCATACATGGAGGCAGAATGTTGGACACATAATAAATAATCTTTAAAAAAATAAAAAAAAACAAACAAAACAAAAAACAAAGAAAAAAAGAGCTGCAAAGGAAAAAGGCCAAGTAACATATAAAGGTAGACCTATCAGAATACACCTGACTTCTCACTGCGAACAATGAAAGCCAGAGGGTCATGGTCAAGCGTTATGCAAACATTAAGAGACCATAGATGCCAGCCCAGACTACTATACCCAGCAAAACTGTCAATCACCATAGAAGGACAAAACAAGATATTCCATGACAAATCTAGATTTCACCAATACCTAGCCACAAACCCAGCCCTACACAAAATACTAGAAAGAAAACTCCAACCCAAGGAAGTTGGCTACACCAGCAAAAACACAGACAGTTGATGGTCTCATAGCAGTAAATCCCAAAGGGAAAAACACACAAATTAACATAACCAACAATGAAAACCAAATTAACAGGAGATAGCAAACACTGGTCATTAATATCCCTTAATGTAAATGGACTCAACAAACCTGTAAAAAGGCACAGGCTAATAGATTGGATACAAAACCAGAATCCATCCTTTTCCTCCATACAAGAAACACATCTGAACCTCAAAGACAGACAGACATCATCTCAGAGTAAAGGGTTGGGAAAATATACCAATCAAATGGACCTAAGAAACAAGTAAGTGGACAGGTCAATCAGACAAAAAAAAATGAACAGAGAAATAAGAGAACTAACAGATGTTATGACTCAAAAGGACTTAACAGACATCTTAGAATATTCCATCCAAACAGAAAAGAATATGCTTTCTTCTCAGCACCTCATGGAACATTCCCAAAATTGACCACATACTTGATAAAAAAAAAAATCAACAAATACAAAAAAAATGGAATAACCCAATGTACCTTATCAGATCACTGTAGAGAGGGGCTGCAGGCAGGCCTGCTTTTCGTCTCACATGGCTCCTGCACAGCTAGCTTAGCCCCGGAAATAACAACACACAAATTGTATTCATTTAAGCACTACCTGGCCCATTATCTCTAGAGAGTTAGTTACTAACTAACTCTCACATCTTGATTAACCCATTTCTAATAATCTGTGTAGCACCACAAGGTGGTGGCTTACCGGAAAAGATTCAGCATGTCTGACTTGGTGGCTGGCTCCATGGTGTCTGCCCCATTGCCCTCTTCCCAGCATTCTATTCTGTTTACTCCGCCTACCTAATTTTCTGTCCTATCAAAGGGCCAAGGCAGTCTCTTTATTGACCAATGAAAATAACACAATAGACAGATAACCCTCCTCCATCATTTCCCCTTTTTATGTTTAAACAAAAAAGAAAGGCTTTCATTTTAACATAGTAAAATTACATATAACAAAACAGTCATCAAGCAAGAATTACAGTCACAATATTTATAACTATATCTTTATCATAATAATGGAAAACTATAACTATGACTATCCATTCTTCAACTCCATCAAAGACTCCAGAAAGATATAATATTACATAAGTAAACAAGAAGTAAGCAACTTCCAAAACTCTAGAAATGACAGAGACATCTCGCTGCCTGGACAGTGACCCCAAGTTCCTCTGTATCGTTGGGGCATCCATTTTCGGCCTTTAGGCCCATAATCTCCAGCAGACATTTCCATGAAGCAGGAACTTTTAAAGACAGTTCAGTCACTATTTGCTGTGTCCTGCAGAATGTCTCGCAGACTCCTTCATGAATCAGGAACCCCGAAAGATCATCTCACCTTTAGGCAAGTTCAGCAGTCCTCTCTCTGTGGGTTCTCTGTGTCCAGTTTATACAACAGTCCAGGCAAGAACAGTTTCTTGCCCAAATGGCTAACCAACTCCATAAGGAGCCTATTCGATGCCCTTCTTCCTCTTGAAGTAGATTGGTGCTGCCAGGAGCAGACGTGTCTCATTGTCATGAAAAGTCCTAAGTTATTAAAACATTAAATGCCATGTTCTGTAGTCTTTGAAAGATATGAAAATGCATATTTGAAATATATCTATGCACCTCTAGAAAACCAAACTAACATTACTACAAGCTTGACTATTATCGATAATTATCCATTAACAACCTATATTTTCTAATTATACATTACATTTTTAAAATGAACTACACAATCACAATACATCAGTCAAGATCAGAAATATATATACATATAACAAAAGTGACCTTAAAATCCATAACAAAGCAAATTATTCATATCTATACCATATCCCCCTTTAAATGTAAAAGAACATTTATAAACAATATCTGGGAATATGGACGTAGTTATTTCTCTCCAAACTTCTTCCTGCTGAATAGGGGCACTGTTAATCAGGTCTTTCACAGTAAACCTGTTTGCTAGCTTCATTTCAGTTGATAGTTGAATGAAGTAATTTTTTGAGGGTGTTCACAGCAACCTTTTAGGAGGGCATGGTCTATCATACCATATTGGGATAGAAGTAATCCACAGGGTCTCATCCTCTGTGAAAACAAAAGAAGAACCTCCTTTCCAAAGTATTATATCCTTAGATCCAAATTCTGAAGTCAAGGTATTTTCAAAATATCTATCTTGGATTACTTCAGTAGCATTTATAAACAAATATCTTTTAGTAGCTGTTGCTCCTTCCTCAGCATTCAAACAATTCAAAGAGAGCATAATAGCATACAGTATCAAGATTCTCTGTGTATTTTCCATCTTTATGCAGCTTTATTTCAACCTCTATTTCTTTTATTTTTACTTTTACCTTTTTGAGACAGGTTCTCTGTATATCTTTGTCCTGGAATAACTCTGTAGACCAGGCTGTTCTTGAACTCACAGAGATCTGTCTGTCTCTGCCTCCCCAGTGCTGGGATTAAGGGTGTGTGCTACCACACCTTGAACTCAGAGATCTGTATGTCTCTGCCTCCCAGGCATTGAGATTAAAGGTGTGTATCACCATACCCAACTACTTTCTTTCTTCCTTTTTTACTTTAAGAACTTTAACTTTTAGCCTGCATATATTTTTAACACACTGTAAAACATTTAGAGGTTTTCTTCATCTTTGAATCTCTCTTTGCCATATATCTCTCTTTTTCTGACCACATGAGCCTTTAATTTACAAAGCAATACAGAAAGCCGTGGCTTTGACGGCTAGATCCAGCCCATTCCTTAGCTCTCCAGCCTCGTGGCAGAGGTACCGCTGGAGCCATTTTTCTTGCCACAACTCTGTGACGCTTCAAGGTCCTTGCTAGCAAGCGAGCTGTAGTATTCTGCTCACAGACCACACTCAGTCGGACTGCCTGCCTAAAAGAGTCAGAGTTTGCCCTGGCAGAACAGCCCAGAAAGCCAGCATTTTAAAACAGCGCAGCTTTTTTCCTGCTACGGCTGAAAACCGAAAAGCATGCATTCAGCTTTTCATCAACACAGTTTAAGTGTTTCGTGGCAGGACCTCTTAAAAGAGCTGCAGGGTTTTGCAGCTAAAGTTGAGTCAGGAAGCCTCTCTTAGATGAGAGTGCTTGCTTGCTTCTAGCAAGCAGAGCAGACCTGAGAAATTGCTGCTACCAAGAAAACATGCTTTACTCTATTCTTTCCCAAACTTTCTCAAGCTTTCTGTGGATTCAGTTATCCACGTGGGCGCCATATGTAACATGAAGGCCAGCTTGTTGGGGTATCTGTCCCACCCAGTACCCCACAGCTGGCAAGCCCAAAGAAAATCACACACAGGACTCCATAAGATTATAAAGCTGATTGGCCCATTAGCTCAGGTTTCTTATTAACTCTTATAGCTTATATTAACCCATTATTCGGATCTATGGTATAAAACTAGAAGTCAACAACAATACTAATTCCAGAAACTCACAAACACATGGAAATTCAACCTGAAATTCTCACCTGAATCATCAACAGGTCAAGGAAGAAATAAAGGAAGAAATTAAAGACATTTTAATATTCAATGAAAATGACCACACAACATACCCAAATTTATGGGACACAATGAAAGCAGTGTTAAGAGGAAAGTTCATAGCACTTAAGACCTACATAAAGAAGGGGGGAAATTCCACACTAGTGAATTAGCAGAACACCTGAAAACTTCAGAACAAAAAGAAGCAAACTCACCTAAGAGAACTAGACAGCAGGAAATAATCAAAGTGAGAGCTGAAATCAACAGCATAGAAACAAAGGAAGCAATACAAAGAATGAGACAAAGAGTTAGTTCTTTGAGAAAATCAACAAAATAGACAAACCTTTATTCAAACTAACCAAAAGGCAGAGAGAGATTATCCAAATTAACAAAATCAGAAATGAAAAGGGGGACATAACAACAGACTCGGAGGAAATACAGAGAATCATCAGATCATATTTTGAAAATCTGTACTCCACAAAATTGGAAAGCTTAAAGGAAATGGACAACTTTCTGGACAAATATCAATTACCAAAATTAAATCAAGACCAGAGAAGCAAATTAAACAGACCTATAAATGCTGAAAAAAATAGAAACAGTCATCAAAAGTCTCCCAACCAAAAAAAGCCCAGGACCAGATGGTTTCAGCTCAGAATTCTACAAGATTTTCAAAGAATTAATATCAATACTCCTCAAACTATGTCACACAATAGAAACAGAATGAACATTGCCAAACTCTTCTTATGAGACAACAATTACCCTGATACCCAAACCATAGAAAGACATTACTAAGAAAGAGAATTACAGACCAATCTTACTCATGAACATTGATGCAAAAATACTAAATAAAATACTGGCAAATAGATTCCAAGAGCACATCAGAACCTTCATCCACCATGATCAAGTCTGCTTCATCCCACAGATGCAGGGATGGTTCAACATATGAAAATCTGTCAAAGTAATCCACCATATAAATAAGCTGAAAAATAAAAACCACATGATCATCTCATTAGATGCTGAAAAAGCTTTTGACAAAATACAACATCCCTTCATGATAAAGGTCTTGGAGAGAGCAGGGATACAAGGTACATACCTAAACAATATACAGCAAGCCAACATCCAACATCAAACTAAATGTAGAGAAACTCCCAGTGATTTCACTGAAATCAGGAATAAGACAAGGTTTTCCACTCTCTCTATATTTATTCAATATAGTTCTTGTGGTCCTAGCTAGAGCAATAAGACATCAAAAGGAGATCAAGGAGCTACAAATTGGAAAAGGAGAAGTCAAACTCTCACTGTTTGCTGATGATATGATAGTTTACATAAGTGACCCCAAAAAATTCTACTAAGGAACTTCTACAACTCATAAACACTTTCAGCAATATAGCAGGATACAAGATTAACTAAAAAAAAAATCCGTAGTCCTCCTGTACACAGATGATAAAGGGGCTTGGGAAGAAATCAGAGAATCAACACCTTTCACAATAGCCATAAATAGCATAAAATATCTCAGAGTAACTCTAACCAAACAAGTGGAAGACTTGTATAACAAGAACTTTAAATCTTTGAAGAAAGAAATTGAAGAAAACACCAGAAAGTGGAAAGATCTCTCATGCTCTTGGGTAGACAGAATTTAGTAAAAATGGCAATCTTACCAAAAACAATCTACAGATTCAATACAATGCCCAGCAAAATTCTTCAGAGACCTCGAAAGAATGCTACTCAACTTCATATGGAAAAGCAAAAAATCTAGGATAGCCAAAACAATCCTATACAATAAAAGAACTTCTGGAGGCATCGCAATCCCTGACTTCAAACTCTACTACAGAGCTACAGTACTGAAAACAGCCTGGTAATGGCATAAGAACAGACAGGAGGACCAATGGAACCAAATAGAAGACCCAGATATTAATCCACACAACTTCTAACATCTGATTTTTGACAAAGAAGCAAAAAAATATCAAATGAAAAAAGAAAGCATATTTAACAAGTGGTGCTGGCATAAATGGATATCAACATGTAGAAGAATGAAAATAGACCCAAATCTATCACCATGCACAAAATTCAAATCCAAATGGATCAAAGACCTCAGCATAAAGCCAGCCACACTGAACCTTATAGAAGAGAAAGTGGGAAGTACAATTGATCACACTGGCACAGGAGACCACTTCCTAAAAATAACCCCAGCAGCACAGACACTGAGAGAAACAGTTAATAAATGGGACCTCCTGAAATTGAAATGCTTCTGTAAAGCAAGGGATATGGTCAGCAAGACAGAACGACAGCTTACAGAATGGAAAAAGATCTTCACTAACCCCACATGAGACAGAGGTCTGATCTCCAAAATACACAAAGAACTCAAGAAATTGATCATCAAAAATAACAACTTAATAAAAGCTGGATGGAGCACAGACAACAGAGACCTAAACAACAGAACTTTCCTAAGGCTACATTTAAAAACTAAGGTTAATTAATTTTTTATGGAGGAAGTTCCAAGATATAATAATGTTTAGTCTGTTTTGTGGTTGTTACTTATAATACTTATGCAAACCTAAAATGAAAATAAAAACAAACAAAAAAAGTGGGTCAGAAAGAAAGGCAAATGTGCAATTTGGAGGGGAAAAACTCCAGGAAACAAAGCTAGAGCCAAGGTTTGTGCTGGGGAAAAAAAAAGACTGCACTTGCTAAGATTAGCCCCATTGGAAAAAGACTGGTTTGCTCTGAAACAAGGAGATGGCTGCCCTCAGATGACCCCACCCAGCTAAGATTGCAACTAGTGAAAGGAAAGGGCCTAAAGAGTTTTATACTGCTATAAAGAAAAGGAACTTTAAAGGCTTCCCGTGATGTGATTCAAAGAGGCGAGGAGTCATCCCAAGTTGAGTGACCTTGGCAATGCTGCTCACGTGGTAAAGCCTATAGAGTGAGAATGGGTCCTGGGTTCTTGCTCTGTGGTTTCCAAGAACCACTTAGGCCAGGCAGTGTGTTACAGGGCTGCTGTGATAGCTCAAGCATACTGTTTTAAGTTTGAATGTTATGCTTAAGAGATTCATAAAAACAAAAATACCTCTAACGTCTAAGCCCTACATGCCCAAAGACAGAGAGCTTCCTGGAATGGTGGGGACTGTTCATGTAAAATAATAAGCTGTCCGTGTGTTTTAGCTTCTGTAAACAACACTGCTTGTCCCAACTGCCCGAGATGTGTGCTTGATTACTTATAAGTGGGAGGTACAACAGCAGGAAGCACGTCAGGGTATATGCTGGCCCCTGACTGGACAAAGGCAAGAAGTATGCAACCTTTGGATTTTGCCTTTATCAGCCCCTTATTAATATAATTTGGAACCATATTCTGGGAATTTTAGTATGGACCTTGCCAGTATCCATGGTCCTGTCCAGTATTTAATAAAACTTGTTTCAAATTTGGCTCAAAAATTGTGGTTGTGGTCTTAGTCTTGCCTGGTGGTCATTTCCTGGAGGCCACTGTCAGATCAGACCACCTATATAGGAGGAGGGTTGCTTGTTCGTTCCAGCTGCCTGACTAACTTAGACCAGAAATAATTACTCAGAAACTGTATTATTTAAATCACTACTTGGCCCATTAGCTCTAGCTTCTAATTGGCTAACTCTTACATCTTAGTTTAACCCATCTCCATTAATCTGTGCATCACCACGAGGTGGTGGCCTACCAGCAAAGTTTCAGCACATCTATCATTGGTGGTGGCAGCTCCATGGCGTCTCTTGACTCTGTCATTCTTTCTCCCAGCATTAAGTCCAGTCCTCCCCATCTTCTTAAGCTCTGCCCTATCAACAGGCCAAGGCAGTTTCTTTATTCATTAATGGTAATCACAGCATCCAGAGGGGTCTCCCACATCAACCACTGTAACATTAGGGGCCGGCTTGTTGGGGTTTCTGTCCCACCCGGCACCCCAACAAGTTGGCAAGTTCCAAAGAAAAATCACACACAGGACTCCATAAGATTATAAACTGATTGGCCCATTAGGTCAGGTTTCTTATTAGTCCTTGTAACTTATATTAATCCATTATCATTATCTATGTTAGCCATAATGGCTCAGTACCTTTTCCAGTGGGGGCAGCTTACATGTTGCCTCTTCAGTGGTCTGCACAGGAATGGCGGGGGTACCTCCCCGCTTCCCAGAATTCTCCTGTTCTCATTGCATCACCTCTACTTCCTGTCTGGTTTTCCCGCCTATACTGCCTGCCTGGTCAATCAGCGTTTTATTAAAATATGATTGACAGAATACAGACAATTCTCCCACATCATTTCCCTCTCTTTTTTTTAAACAAAGGAACATACCCATAGTCCATTTGTTGGGAATGTGGGCGTAGTATTTCAGGCTACTTTCTGCTGGTTGGGGGCGCTGATAATCTTATGGGGACCTAAAGAAAACTTAGGATTTTCATTAAGTCCTGACTGGAGTATCCTGTGAGTCTTGATCATCTCAGGCAGCATTCTTGAATCCGTTCTGGATGTAGAACTGAGACATCTGGGCCATCTGTTCCTACCGGAGATTGCTCAGGGGGTCTCCCTTGGCCAAAGATGATTTTTCTTAACTCTGAAAAGATCCAGAGCCTCTCATTTTCTGTGGAAACAAAAGCAAAATCTCTTCTCCAAAGTAACATACCTTTTGACTTCAATTTTGAAGCCAAGGTGTTTTCAAAATACCTATCTTGGATTAATTCTGCAGCATTTATAAGCAAATGTCTTTTAGCAGCTGTTGCTCCTTCCTCAGCATTCAAACAATTCAAAGAGAGCATACACAATAGCATACAGTATCAAGATTCTCTGTGTATTCTCCATCTTTATTTTAACCTCTATTTCTTTTATTTTTACTTTTACTTTTTGAGACAGTTTCTTTGTATATCTTTGTCCTGGAATAACACTGTAGACCAGGCTGTCCTTGAACTCACAGAGATCCACCTGTCTCTGCCTCCCCAGTACTAGGATTAAAGGCATGTGCTGCCACACCTTGAACTCACATAGATCTGTCTCTGCCTCCCAGGCATTGTGATTAAAGGCATGTACTACCACACCTTGAGGTCACAGAGGTCAATCTACCTCTGCTTCCCAAGTGTTGGGATTAAAGGTGTGTACCACCACACCCAACTACTTTCTTTCTTCCTCTTTTACCCTAAGAACTTTAACCTTTAGCCTGCATATATTTTTAACACATAGTAAACCATTTAGAGGTTTTCTTCATCTTTGAACCTCTCTTTACTGTATCTCTCTCTCTTTTTTGACTACATGAGTCTTTAAGGAGAAGATTAATCCTCTCCTTTAAAGCCGTGGCTTTGAGGGCTAGATCCAGCCCATTCCTTAGCTTTCCAGCCTTGTGGCTGAGGTACCAGCCAGAGCTGTGTTCACTGCCACAACTCTATGGCTTTTCAAGGTCCTTGCCAACAAGCAAGCTGCAGAATTCTGCTCACAGACCACACTCAGTCGAACTGCCTGGTGGAAAGAGTCAGAGTTTGTCCTGGCAGAACAGCGCAGCTTTTTTCCTACTACGGCTGAAAACCGAAAAGCATGCGTTCAGCTTTTCATCAACACCGTTTAAGTGTTTCACGGCAGGACCTCTTAAAGGAGCTACAAAGTTTTGCAGCTAAAGCTGAGTCAGGAAGCATCTAAGAGCATTCGCTTACCTCTAGCAAGCAGAGCAGACCCAAGAAATTGCTGCTACCAACAAAACATGTTTTACTCTATTCTTTCCCAAGTTTTCTCAGGCTTTCTGTGGATTCATTTAACCACGTCTGGACACCATATGTAGTGAGGAGCTGCAGGCCGGCCTGCTTTTCATTCCGCCTGGCTCTTGCACGGCTATCTTAGCCCCGGAAATAATAACACACAAATTGTATTCATTTAAACACTGCCTGGCCCATTATCTCTAGAGAGTTAGTTACTGACTAACTCTCATATCTTGATATTAACCCGTTTCTAATAATTTGTGTAGCACCACGAGGTGGTGGCTTACCAGAAAAGATTCAGCATGTCTGACCTGGTGGCTGGCTTCATGGTGTCTGCCTCATTGCCCTCTTCCCAGCATTCTCCTGTTCTCATTGCATCACCTCTACTTCCTGTCTGGTTTTCCCGCCTATACTGCCTGCCTGGCCAATCAGCGTTTTATTAAAATATGATTGACAGAATACAGACAATTCTCCCACATCAAACCACCTACCCAAATTCTGAAGCTCGGCCTTCAGCAGAACTTTGGGGCTGAAGATCTGACTGCCTGAGGAGGTGTGCATCTTCAAATGCTCCAAACTCCCCAGGCATGCTCTCGATTTTGTAGACTATCAGAGTGAACTGTAATGCTGAGCAAAGCAGCAAGCTTCTGCAGAGTGTTCCCTGGGAAGTCATAGTAATTTTCTGCTACATCTGGTTCCAACCAGGAATAAGAAGGATTCTGACAAGACCCAGTACTCTCCCCTCCAGGATGAAAAGCGAGATGCTGCACTGCCTACCTGAGGGTTTTGGTATGGTATTGTGTCCTATTTTCCTTGTCTTTATACATCTTGTCTTTGATTTCATTTTTACTGTCTCCATCTCTTGTACATTTGGTATTTTGTGATTATTGGTTTTATTTTTGTTTCCACCAGTCTCTGGCAAAAGCTGCTGCCACTTACTATGGCTGCTTTTGTGGACAGGGCTCAGAGTTTTGTTGTGTTTTTTTTTTTTATCTCTGAGCTTTCTAGTAACTGGATTCAGTTTTGGCAGGGAGCCAAATGTCTTTGGGTGTGGATCATATTGGTTGCTTTGTTCTACTTTATTGGAAAGCTGTCTCTGGAACTGGCTTGTGAATCTCCCTTCTCTAGACCCAAGCATGCTTATTTAAGACTTTCCTCTCTGTCCTGAGTCAGACAAGTCACCCGACCTGTGACATGGAAAAGAGAGCAAAGCAAAAATAAAATAAAATAAATAAGACTATTGGTTTCATTTATCTGCCTAAAACTTTTGTTAAGATATAAACATTATAAAACTATTGTACAAATGTACTGCACCTCAGAATTGTAAGCTTATAGGGTATGGTTAAGAGTCTGTACAATCTGGGGGTTGGAGAGATGGCTCAGTGGTTAAGAACACTGACTGCTCTTCCAGAGGACCCAGGGTAGCTCACATAATGGAAGCTAACAACTGTCTGTAGCTCCAAGATCTGACAGCCACACACATACATGCCAGCAAAACACCAATGCAAATAAAAAATAAATAAATAAATTTTTAAAAATCTGTAATGAAAAATTAACTTAAAATCATGACACCGGGGGTTGGTACTTAAAATCTATACATAGGTAATCTTAAACAAACCATATGGTGTGGCACCTTATTCAGATGAAAGCAACGTGTGGCATGCTGCCATATTAGCTGATGATCCCCATTGAAATGGAGACAAACACATTTTACGTTACTAAGGTTAGAGAGGGTCAGTGCCATGTGGCTTCTGCGCCATCTTGATTGACAGCGACCACCTGGTATAAACCAATCAAGGAGGCAACAACTGTTCTTCAAGATATTTTGGATTCTGGTCTGATAATTCTACTAAAAACAAATTTATAAAAACAAGGTTTCTGAAAATAGGATTTTAAAACAATACTTGTTTAATTCAGTATTAAAGCTATACCTCCATGCATTCATAAACAGTGTACCTCAGGCTGGCAGCTGAATGTTGTAAGAGTCAACCAGGTGGTATTGGTTTTAAAAGGCATGAAAGGGTCATGGAGAACAGTTGAGGCTTGCCAGTGTGTGGCAGGGCTGACATTGCTACAGAGAGACCATTTGCAATGGGGCAACCTGGCAGTGTGGAGATGCTGGTGCTATATGATGGCCACAGAAACTCCAATTGCAATTAAGTGGAACTAGCCAGAACCTAAAAGATGGCTGTGGATGCTTCTGAGTGTGGGGCAAGAGAAATGATCCAGGCCCCTGGGGAAAGCCCAGAGGATCATGAATGAATCCCAGATATTGAGCATTGAATTGTTGAACTTGGTTTTACCTTGTGTAGACTGTGGTTGTGACCTGTGACCTGTGACCTGTTTCTTCCCTCCTGAAGTAAAACAGATACTTAATTTATTTTTTGACATATAGGATTTTATTTTATTTTACTTTATTTTGATACCGAGAGATTTTTGAACTTCTTTGAAAAAACAAAATTTTTGAGTTTTACAAAAAAAATCTAAATAAAAAAATTGAGTATTTAAGAAACAACTTTTAATATATTTAAATTTATAAGGCTATGGGACATTTAAAGTTTATAAAAACATTTTATACTATGATGTTTTTATTAATATGTAATCTTAAAAAATAAATAAATAAAAGGCTAAAGAGTTAGTCCCACACTGTGAGCAACAAACACTAAACACCAGAAACTGAGATATTGCTACCTTGTGATGCAATAAGATAATAACCTAAGCAATCTGCAAAGAGCATATAAATGTCTCTCTTTACCTAACATGCATTCAGAGAAGGACTTAGTGTATGGCTGGCTGCCTTGTCTTTGCGAACTTTGTGAAGCTTTAACTATTTTGATAAGCTGAGTCATACAAGAGACTATACTCTTCTGTAATGGTGCATAATGTAAGGACCAGGAAGAAAGTTCACGGTCTCTCTGTGGATGGTATGGTACAAAATATACTGCGTTCATGGTTTAAAGTTTTGTTTTGTGAGAGTGGATATTCAATTAAGTCTTCAACTTAAATATTTAAGGCTCAAATTTAATGGGTAAAGCTGTAAAATCCTAACCTTACCAAAGATATTAACTTACTGTAAACTGCTAAAGATGATTAAGACATGTAAGTTAATAGTTGCCTTACAAATAATCAAATTCTTTAATGTGTTCAGAACTATACTTGTAGTCATGCTAAGTACAACAGAAATGGATTTACAGGAATAAGCTTTATTTAGCCTCCTATACATGTTTTCAGGGTTAAAACCTAAAGCTAATAACTAAAAACAAGTAAAGTTTACTTAAAATCGGGTTTGCTTAATAGATGGCCTTCAAAACTTTTAATAGATATGGAGGATATGACATTTAACATGTTAGATGGAAAATGCTTCTTAAGATAGCCAGAAATGCCAGCTCCTGGTAACAATTTAAGGTCTCCAAAGAAGACAAATGGGGCACGGACCTGGACTGGGGTACACTAATTCCTGGGGAAAACTGCCTCGTGTGTTGTGTGCTGCAGTGCCCTCTGTGGGTGCGCTTAGGTTAACTTCCCTACTCCGCCTAGGTCAAGGGAGGCCACTTTTGCCAAGTTCCTCATCCACAGGAAAACCTTTCAGACCTTCTGGGTCTGGCAGTAGAAGGCCTATGCAATTGCCTGTGCAGCAATTGAAGATGTAATCCTGCCCTATGTGAACACTGAAGAGATACAACCTCTGCACGGTAGCAAAGCCACTGAGAACACAGAAGCCTAGTACAGTAATCATTCAGGCTGCTGATAAGTACCTATCATTTTAATCATTACAGAGACCCTTTGGTTTATATTTGCTGCTATGATTCTTCTAAAATTTCTTATGGTAGTGAATGTTGTGGGATATTAGTTGAGAGTGTGTTACATTTGTTTATGTTGAAGAACATTTGTTTAATGATGCAAAGATGTGTTGCATTTTTTATGTTGCATTTGTTTGCCTTTGTGAAACTGTGTTACTTTCCCTGTCTAAAACACCTGATAGATCTAATAAAGAACTGAATAGCCAATAGCTAGGCAGGAAAAAGGATAAGCAGGGCTGCCAGACAGAGAATAAATAGAAGGAGAAAAAAAAAGATTGAGGGTGAGAGAAAAGAGGAGAGAAGGACACCAGGGACCAACCACCCAGCTACACAGCAAGCCACAGAATAAGTAAAGATGGGTCTATAGAACAGACAACATTAAAAGCCCAGAGGCAGAACATACATGGGATAATTTAAGAAAAACTAACTAGAAATAAACCAAGTTAAGACTGGGCATTCATAAAAAAGAATAAATCTCCATGTGATTATTTCGGAGCTGGGTGCTAAGTTTCCCAAAAACAACAGAGAGGAAAAAAAAAACAAATTCAATTGATGACTAACTGTAGCTTTGTCAGTTTGGTAGAGCAGGCAACCAGCTCCTTCCCAAAGGTTGCAGCTACGTTGATAGTTCATGTATAAAAATCAGGTTTTACCAATTAATAAATGGGACCTCCTAAAACTGAAAAGCTTCTGTAAAGCAAAGGACACAGTCAACAAGACAAAACAGCAGCCTACATAATAGAAAAGATCTTCACCCACCCCACATCACACAGAGCACTGATTTCCAAAACACGCAAAGAACTCAAGAAATTGGTCATGAAAAGAACAATAAATAACCTATTTAAAAAAATGGAGTACAGACCTAAACAGAGAACCCTCAAGAGAGCAATCTAAAATAGCTGAAGGACACTTAAGGAAATATTCAACATTCTTAGCCATCAGAGAAATGCAAATCAAAACTCTGAGATTCCGTCTTACACCTGTAAAAATGGCCATGATCAAAAACATTGATGACAACCTATGCTGGAGAGGATGTAGGGGAAAGAAAACACTCCTGCATTGCTGGTGGGAATGCAAGCTGGTACAGCCCTTTGGATATCAGAATGGTGATTTCTCAGAAAATTAAGAAACAACCTTCCTCAAGACCCAGTAATAACACTTTTGGGTATATATCCAAAGGATGCTCAGTCATACCACGAGGAAATGTGCTCAGCTATGTTCATAGCAGCTTTGTTTGTTATAGCCAGAACCTGGAAACAACCTAAATGTTTCTCAACTGAAGAATGGATAAGAAAAAAAAATGTAGTACATTTACACAATGGAGTACTACACAGCAGAAAAAAATAATGACATCTTGAAATTTGCAGGCAAATGAATGGATCTAGAAAGCATCATATTGAGTAAATTAACTCAGACACTTATCATATTACTCACTCGTAAGTGTTTTTTAAACATAAAGCAAAGAAAACCATCCTACAAATCACAATCCCAGAGAATCTAGACAACAATGAGAACCCTAAGAGAGACATACATGGATCTAATCTACATTGAAAGTAGAAAAAGACAAGATCTCCTGAGTAAATTGGGACCATGGTAGAGCACTGGAGGGCGGGGGGAGAAAGGGGGGAAGTAGCTCAATAAAATCAATTTTAAAAATCAGGTTTTACTTTTTTTAGAGCTACTAGGTCTCTTGCTGAGAAAGGCAGACAAGTCTTCTTTGTTAATAAGCTTCATATTAAAGGATAAACAGATTCCAGATGTAACTTTTTATGATTCCTTTATTTAAAGGAGCTTGCTGTGCAACAACTATTCTTTATAAGTAATCACTTGTGTTTTATGGTTAATAATCAGAAAGAAAAGGTTTGAAGTTTGTGCAAGTTACAAGAGTCTAGGAGAGCAGTTTCTGAGGATGAGACACATAAATCCTAATATCACATAAAAAAGGACTAAGCATGTGATAGATCCCATGTGATGGAAATCTAGACTTCTATATTAGGTATGTGGAGGTCCATGTTTTGTTACACTTCAAAGAGTGAGTAAAATAAGGTAGTTGGAATTACCTGTTTGATGCAAAATGGGGGGGTGAGAATTAAATGATTTTGAAAGTTACTAAATACATAATAGGATTTAAAGCATTGAAACAGGAAAAGACTGTAAACAGAGAACAGCTCTCCTGAGAAAGAAATAGGGATACAAGGACTCCGTGTTTTTTAAACTTCCACATAGCCTAGTTTTTCTAATACACAGACAACTGTGCAACATCACTAATAGTCTCACTATTTTGGGGACAAAATCTGGAGCCCTTGATGTAGACCAAGTTGACTTTGAACTCACAGAGATCCACCTGCCTCTGCTTCCCACATGCTGTGGCTAAAGGAGTGAGACACCATAGCTAGCTTTGTCTCAATTCAAAATGGCTTTCATAAATAAAGGTTAAAACAAGCAAGAAAAAGATGGGAAACAGAAATGAACAAGGAAATACATTTAATTAAAGGAGTTTATAGGGGAGTTATAAGATAATTTCATAACCTGCGTGCACCAATGAAAGCACTGCCAAAGATTCATCTAACACCCTAAGTAACTTATCTCTGCTTTCCTCAATGTAACAAGCCTTTGGGTATAGTTACCGAATGAAACAGAGATAGACATGCAAGGAAACTCGCTGTGCCAATCGAGGCAATCAGAATAGAAATAATGTGCAGGATAGTTTGTGTTCATTTTGTCCTGCAAGCAGAAACAGAGAATGTGCTCAGGTGGATTTCCACTGTGACATTCACCTTTAGCTATCCAGCCATTTGGAAAGAACAAGGATGACCTGGGGTGTTTGTGGAAAAGGGAGACACACGTGAGTGCTGCAGGCTACAGGAAAGACGAGCAGTTCAAGGGCTCGTGTACAGTCTAGACAGACAAAAATGGACCATCAACTGACTATATTTCTGATGGCAAAATTCCTGATATTGTTTGAAGAGTACATGAACGATTGCACACATACTAGAAATAAACCCCTAAAGAAAATGGTTGAAGTGTAAAAACATTCTCTCAAGTGTTTTATCAAATATTGGTGTCAGCTCTCTTAAGACTGATAAAAAGTACACATTACTGCATTGGAAGATGACTAAATGGGTTGAAATCACAAAATATGACTTATATTTGCTTGATTACTATGTGCCAATCATCAGAGTATTATCGTGTACCTTAAGCTTAGTTAATTCTTATACCAAACTTTAAGGTATTTTCTCTTATAATCCAGATATTAAGATAAAGAACAGGGAATTAGACAATTGTCTTAAGTTTATATAACAGATAAGGGGAATCACAGAGACTTAAATCTCAAACTCTGGCCCCACAATTGGTCCATTTAAGATATACATTGTAAAATGGCCAGGTTCATGCAGAAGAAAATAGTGTAAGTTGTTTCTTGCTCACTGATGAGAAACCATTCACATGTGGATTATGTGTCATGTGGAAATTTATTTCTGTTGTTTTGTTAAAGTAATTTTTGGTGACATGGAATTAAAATTCAAGGATGATAATACAGCCAAAGATTACAGACTAATTCATAAAAATCTTTAGGAATATGTGTTTAAATAAGCCTCCTATGAGGCAACAAAATTAATATTAATGGGCACTGACGTATTTAATCATCCCTCAAGATCACCAAGACAACTGAATGAAAATATAATTATAGTGAAACTGAGCTTACTGCTTGGGACTTTGGAGCATACATCTTCCCTTTTAGGAGTGACTTTTCTCAACTTGGGTATCTGAGGCAACTACTGAGTCATGAAAGAGGGAGATATAGATTAAATTGGAAATGCATAGCTTATTTAAGTTAATCTGCTCAAAGCAAACTTATTACACTATCATCCATGTGTGGTGTTATGGTAAGGTCATTTTATTCAGTGGATTTTTTGCCATAAGCTTGGTTTATGCGTAAAATGTGCATGAAGGGACCACTTTTTATTTGTAATGCATTAATAGTCAAGAAAAATAACTCGGAAATGCATCCTTTACTCCTCTGTCCTTCAGTTTCCCTGCATGCTGTGCAAGTTTTCACCTCTTAACAGTGTCTTAAGGAAACATCAAGGTAATTGTATTTCAGTGTTTCAGTGTCTGGTCTGTCCACAGCACCTCAGGAAGTCAACAGAAGGCTGACCTTATTGGTGGATTTTGCTCAGCATTTATGCTGGATTTTATGGTCGGTTTTCACATTTCTCTACAATCCAGGCATGCGTCCACGTTCATCTAGAGTGAAAGGAAACAGGCGAGCCCGAGACAGCTGCAGCCGTGGGCTGGAGTCATCTGTGCAGAGGCTCTGAAGCATCCCCATGAGGAAGAGCTTCCTCACAGAGATGCTACTTGGAGATGGTGAGACAGCCGCAGCCCTGCAGAGGGACCACTACAGCAGCCCTGCTTTCAGCATCCTGGACCCAGCAAGGGAGAGATAAGACATCGGGAACGGGGGCTTTTCGAGTACAGGGAGGCCAATCTTAATATTATCCCTGGAAAAAAGTTTTCCTTCGTTGTCAAAATCATGTGAGAAATAAAAGAAAAGACCTTAAATTGTCACAGGGATAAATTGTCATTCGAGCTTCTGCCCAGAAGTCTAAGATACGTTAAATCTCTGCAAAAAAGATTGTTCTCCCTTGTCTATGTTATACAGTAGAAAATGAATTTATTCGTAATTACAAGAGGAGAGCACAAAATTGCATTTTATTTTTTATTTCATACATTTTGACACAGCAGAAGTATAAACAAGTAATATAGATTAAATTTAAAATGAGGAACTTATAAATTTTGTTCTTGAGAAATCAAGTTAGACAAAGATTCAGAATCTTTTTAATCCATTTGTAGGTTTCCTGATACACAATACTAAAAGTTGTTTGATGGGGTTGTTTTGTATATTTTACAGGGAATATGAATTTTTATTCCTTCCTAAATTAAGCTCTGAGTTGTAGTGAAAGTGACATTTATTAAAGAATTAACAGCATGGTGGAAATTTTTAATTAATTAATTAATTTAAAAAAAGAATTAGCAGCATGAGATTGCCTTCAATTTTAAAAGAATTTTCATTACTTCTGACAAGTGTTCTAGTCAAAATCAATGTGCACAGACTATTTGTTCCTCTGATTGGACATTTTGGGGTGTAACACATCTCAGATGATCATTTTTCTTCCTGTGCAGGTTGATCAATAGTAAAATCAGGTTCAGTTAAGTGTGAGAAACTGTTGCTAAAGAAATCTTGAAATGACTCTCTCAAAATAACATTTCAAGCACAAGCCAGACAGTTAAGTGAATGTGCATACTTTTGAATCAGGGCCACAATTTGAAGTAAATTTTCTCATAATCCTAATGAAATTATTTGAAAGATCATAGCTAACAAAATACAGAGCTTTTGTATTACATCTATGCAGAGGGGCACCCAAGGATGTACATAGAAGCAACAGTTTTATATCTAGCTGGGATTCTTTTTAACATAATATTTTATACATTACCTTTTGAGTGGCATGAAAATGCCCAGGAAGTCATCACCACAACCTTTGTTGCAATGTTATCCATCACCTTTAGAAGTTGATTTCTGCCTCATCTATGCATCCCTATTGGAAGTTTGATATGTTATTTAGCTACATGTCAAATATCACTGTTGTGTCAATATGGTACAGTAGGGTGCAGCCCTTGTTATATTTTTCTTCAGATGGTAAGTTATCTATGTAACGTTGGACAATACATGTTGTTCAGCAACTCACTTGACATACATGTCAGCAGTTCTTAGATGCTCATGGGTATTGAAGAAAATCTATGTTGAAATACTATTGAATTGTTCTGAGTTCTTGGAGTACAGACTAATGTTATAAATGATTTTCAGCAAACTGAATAAGTGTTTTATATACAGATAACTTTCTCATCAATTACTTCTTATTATCATTTCACTTAAACAATGTCACAAAATATAAGCCTAAATTTTAATTGAAAAGCAATAGTGGCAAGTGATTTTTCTACTGTTTTTATAGGGTATTTTTATTTGTTAATGTATTTACATTGGGGTGTGTAGTAGATATATTAGAAAGGGAAGAGAACCACAGAGGTCATATTTGCTTTCTTAAAGTATAAGAGCAGTGCTTTAGAGAATTTCTAATAGTCTTAACCTATGTTTTACCTGATTATGTACATTAAGCCAGGTCTGGTAGAGAAATATTACTGAAAAATGCTGTCTCCAGAGCTGTTCTAAGCCACTTGCAATTTTTCCCCCATTTGATCTTTAGTCCCTACAGTAGGTATATCTTTTGTTCCCAATACTTTATGAAAAACTGAATTGAGCAGTTTTCTTACATTTCCTGGTATCACATAGTAAACAATTGGGAGAGTTGTTATATAAATGAAAGATTTATTTTTAAGAGTGAAAATTAGCTTTACTGTGCTTAATAGAGAAAAGATAGTAACAAAAAGAACATTCTTCTCATTGAAGTATTGTCTAGAAGTGAGCAGCCCCCTTAGAGTTTGACAGCTCGGTGTTAAAACTGTGTTACAAGTTCTGTATACAATCGGGCTGCAAGAATAATATCTATAAAAGAATGGTGGGCATAGCACAGCTCTTCCTGAAGCAGTTTCTCCATCCTACTAAGGAAAGCCAAGAGACCTATAGGGTAGGGGATGGTGTGTAAATATATAAAAAGTAGGTTCAGCACACCAGACTACAGGGCACAGAAATGGATGGTTAGAGCCTGAAATTCACAGAATAATTGGTTTCTATCTTCTATTTTGAGGTTTATGCGATCATTGTACAAATTCAAATTAACAAGAGGGCTGTAGAAGTCATTGATCACAGGGTCACGAAGTACATGTGAAGCCGAGCAAGAAATCCATGCTCAACTGAAGCTACAAAAGCTTCAGCCTCAAAACCTTCAGAACACAGTGGATACAGAACCTTGCAGGGAAGAAACCTTTCTTTAAACAGCAGCGATCACCTTTCCTGGCTTGTCCCAAGGTAGGATTTTATGCAATTTGCTGTGTCACCCAATCAGTGTCTTTCTTCTGGAATTCAAACACTTAAACACAATTTCTTTAGCTACCTGTTATTGGCTTCTTGTAGAAGATAGGCATACATAATCAGTAGAAGAGAAAAAAAATGTGTGAATATGTTTGACCATGCGCCTAATAAATATGATAAACACTAACAGGTTGTCTCAAAACAAAGATGAGCAATCCAGAGAACAAGAGGAGTTAGGGTTTGAGAGAGAAATGACCTTTAAAATGTTTGAAAAAAGAGAAAACCAACTGTGAATGTGAAAATTGGAATATAAGGTAGGCATGCTGAGGCTTATATGGGTAGCAAAGAACACAGGTGTATCAGGGCAGTATTCCAAAATGAGAGTACTTCTAAAATCAGTTGATACATTGTTAAGCACATGGGTGGCAAGACCTTGGTGAACTTTAGAATTGTGTAAAGGTGTAAAACAAGAATCAAGGCATGATGTCAAAATGATTTAGAATGCAATGACAGTGGCTGAAATATTTTAAAGTGAGAAATATATATTTATATGTTAAATTATATCAGATTTAGGTAGAAGAAAGGTTGAATATATAAAAAGAAAAAATGGGCCTGGAAAAACCTCTAGATCACTTAAGAATAAACAAGAGGACCAAAGCGTTCTTCAAATAAAAGAAGGAAGACTGAGGAATATTTTACTTTTAATCTGATATTGACAAAATAGCTAAATTTACACATGACTTCTCTTAGCAGGGAAAAGAGTATCTTCCATATACATTAAAGACTGTCATAAGATACCAAACAGTTATGTTATTTTTCAACTCTGTCTTTTCCAGACTTCCAATATGTGTGTGAAGAATTCAGATCCTGAGATGAGAGCCAACACTTCAAGGTCATCTAGATAAAAAGAAAAATCAAATATTAAACTCATTTACATCAAACAGTCTTCAACAGGAACATGACAAGTTGACTATGGTAGGCAACATGTATCCATTAATTCCTTCCATTGTTAGCCTAATTGTTTTCTGCCGTTAATTCTGTATTCTACAACTTACTTTCATCGTCTCCACTGACAATGTTTCTTGTTCTCCTTGTCACCCTACCCACTATCTCCCCTTACCTCCCTCTCCTTCTCTTCCTACACTGTAGAATATAAACACTGGAAGGCTATGGACCCAAGAAATTACAGTGCCCTGCATGTTTTCATCCTGCTTGGCTTCTCTGAACACCCTCAACTGGAAATGATCCTCTCTGGAGTTGTCACCTTCTTCTACATTGTTACGTTGGTGGGTAACACAGCTATCATTCTTGCGTCCCTGCTGGATCCCCATCTCCACACACCAATGTACTTTTTCCTCAGGAATTTATCTTTCCTGGATTTGTGTTTCACAACCAGCATTGTCCCCCAGATGCTGGTTAACTTGTGGGGACCTGAAAAGACCATCAGCTCTGGGGGTTGCATAGTTCAGCTCTATGTGTATATGTGGCTAGGCTCTATCGAGTGTCTTCTCCTGGCTGTCATGTCCTATGACCGTTTCACAGCTATCTGCAAGCCATTGCACTATTTTGTAATCATGAATCCACGACTGTGTATCAAGATGATTGTCATGGTCTGGAGTATTAGCTTGGCCAACTCTGTACTATTATGCACACTCACTGTGAATTTGCCTCGCTGTGGACACAACCTTCTGGATCATTTCTTGTGTGAGTTGCCAGCCATGGTCAAGATAGCTTGTGTAGACACCACAGATGTCGAAATGGCTGTTTTTGCCCTAGGCATTGTTATTGTCCTTATGCCCCTCATTCTTATTCTTATTTCCTATGGCTACATAGCCAAAACTGTGCTCAACATGAAGTCAAAGGCAGGCCGAAAAAAGGCAATGAATACCTGTGGGTCTCATCTCACTGTGGTCTCTATATTCTATGGAGCTATTATCTATCTGTACTTACAACCAGGTAACAGGGCCTCCAAGGACCAGGGCAAGTTCCTCACCCTCTTTTACACCATCATCACTCCAAGCCTCAACCCTCTCATTTACACCCTAAGGAACAGAGACATGAAAGATGCGTTGAAAAAACTCATGAGGTTTTACCACAGATTTGCAGAAGTAAGGAGAAACTAGAAGTCATGGAAACGTATTAGAGAGCACAAAGCAATGAAGTAACTTATCTCAATTAGATTTGAATAAATAATGATCTTTGTTCATAGAAATCAATGGTTGAAGTTATTCTTTCATACAGAACTTGCATGGATGCAAACAACTTGAGGATCATCAAGCAGATCTTTCAGGTTTCTAACCATTGGCATATTCTCACGGAATACCAGTCCCTGAGAATCTCCGATTGCGAAACTGTAAACGTGAATGCATTTTAATTTATTTGGCATGTCCATGGAAACTGCTTTGGCTCATTCTAGATTTTCGATGTTAATGCTCACATTTTCCAAAACATTGACCCAAATGATTTCATGTGCATTGTATTTTGTACATTAAATAACAATTTACAAATAATTTGATGTATTCATTTGCCTCTCTGTCTGTCTGTCAGTATGACTGTATGTCTCTCTTTGTCTGTCTGTTTTTGAGTCAGGTTTTTATAAAACCAAGACTCTCTTAAACTTCTTATAAAGAACAGAAGGAGGGAGAATATGAGCAAAGAAATCAGGACTACAAGGGGATGATCAACCCACTGAGACAGTGTGCCTGATCTAATGGGAGCTCCCCAAATCTAGCGAAATGGGACTGAATGAGCATGGGATCAAATTGGACCCTCTAAATGTGGCTGACAATCAGGGCAGACTGAGAAGCTAATGATAATGGCACTGGGATTTGTCTCTACTGCATGTACTGACCTTTTGGGATCCTATTCTATTTGGATGCACACCTTCCTAAGCCAGGATGTAGTGGGGGAGGGCCTTGGACTTCCCACAGGGTAGGGTACCTTGCCCTCTCTCAGGACTGGAGTGGGAGAGAAGAGGGTATGTGAGGGCACGGGAAGGAAGTGGGTAGAGGGGAGGAAGTGGAAATTTTGATTGGTATTATTTATAAAGTAATTTTAAAAAACACCTTCTTATATAGCTGAGGATAGCCATGAGCTTTTTCTTCCTCTTTTCTAAACCTGCCAAGTCCTGGGAAACAGGTGTGTGCTACCATACCCAGTCTGTGTGGTGCTCTGGATTGAACCCAAGGCTTCATACATGCTAAGTAAGCACCCTACCAACTGTACCATATGCCCAGGCTTATAAATAATTTCGTCTATTAGATAATCTGTGGTATCATCAATACATTTATTTATAGTTAGCTTAGAAAATGCAGTATGTATGGCTGCAATCATCTTCAGCCCTACCTAAAGAGTCACTTGTTTACCATTTGTTCAGTGATATTTGGATCTAACATCTTTTGCAATTGCTGAATTTTTTTTTGAGATGAGTGACAGACTAAACTGTCTTAAAAGTGACCAACAAAGGGTTGGATTGATGTCTCAGTGATTAAGAGCATTGGTTGGTCTTCCAGAGGACCTGAATTTGATTCCCAGCACCCACATGGTGGCTCATGACTGTCTCTGTCCCTAGTTCCAGGAGATCAGACACTTCTGGACCCCAAGTGTGCCAAGCACACATGTAGTACACAGCCATCTATTCAGGCAAAACACAAATATACATAAAATAAATTTTTAAAGGTTACAACACTATCTTATTTCTTATTTGTTCCCCCGTGTGTGTGTGTGTGTATGTGTGTGTGTATTCATTCATTCCATGATTATTTTACTTTAATGAAAAAGTAATATGATAAATTTGATAACACACTTTTTATTTGTCATTTGATAACACACTTTTTATTTGTCTATGAAATGTGTTTGAATGTTAACAGGTCACATTGCAGTGCTTGTATGTGATGAAAATTCACAAGGTAAATAAAATCTTTATTTCCATATATCATAACATTTAGCTTTAATGAAAATAGTATTTTATTTAAGCTTTGTTGCATTCTGTTATCACATATACATCTCTAAAAACTTACTTTTAGATAATTTAAATAAAAACGAATTAGCAGAAAACCTCAGTGAAAGCTAAAGCTATCATGATATTTTTTTCCTCTATTGCTTCATAATTCATGAACTATAAAGAAGGAAGTCATTGGATGATTACTTACTTGGCCAATCAGAGAACACTATAACAGCTCACATAAAATGCATTTAATACAGAATAAGATATTGTGAATTTCTCTACCTTCCTCCTCATATCTCTTTGAAAATTTTTTCCCCATCCCACTGCACAGCTTGTATGTTCTGGGATGAATGCCACCCAACTCACTATTCCATCTTATGTTTCCTCTAATCTTTGTAAGGTGTGTGATTAATGAAGTTCAATGGTATAATAACCATTTCCTAGCTTTAGTACACTAAATATCTAAAATAAACTATAGTTAGGGACCCGTAGAAGGATGTTACACTGCCTACCAAGAACTATTTGTGTGTGTATCTAATTTTTATTTATCTCTTGCTTATCTTTTTTGCATTTAAGCTAGATATCAAGTAATATCTCAAATATATTTGTTTATCTGAATTTACATATAAATTTAGATCATTACATGAAATGTATCCTATTATTAAAAATTGAACTTCTCTATGCCTATGTTAGCTAATCAACCTTATCTCAAATGAATAACTTATGACTGGAAATGTAAAGAAATGTAAATGAAAATAAATAATAATAATGATAATTAAATTGAATTTTAACTTTAATAAATTGCTTCTTTGAACAAGGAATCATGTCAACATTTATGAGATTTGCCACACTGATATAAGGTCCACACAACAAGATCAACACTTTTTTGTTGCTGTTGTTGGTTGTTTTGTTTTGTTTATGAGACAGGGTTTCCCAGTACCTATGCAGTCAGTCCTGGAACTCACTCTGTAGACCAGCCTGGCCTTGAACTCACAGAGATCTGCCTCTGTCAGCTTCTGCCTCACAAGTGCTGGGATAAAAGGCGTATGCTACCACCACCCAACAGGATCAACACTTTTCAATACATACACATTAAAAAAAGATAGTACAGAGATTAACTTCCGATTCTCACCTCCAACTCTATTCTTCCAAGTCCAATCCCCCAGTCTCTTCTCTCCCTCTGCAGCAAAACACGTGCTGCAGCCTCAAACCCCACTCCATCCTCAATGGATCCCACAGAATTTTCCCTCCTAACCTTCTTCCTCCAACTTCTTTCTTTACCCAGTCCCAAACTCCAGCAGGGACATCCTAAGAACCCAATTGCAACTCCTGCCAGGGAATCAGGTAGACTCACTGCAGATCGTCACTCTTCCCTGCATTCCACCAAGTCCAGTTCTAAGAGCCCCAGTCTAATACCTAGACCTCTGGCAGACCTTCTGTGCCTTCTCCTCACTCCCAGTCTCTGTTCCCGAGGAATAAAAAACAGATCCTTGTAGAACAACCAGCTTTCCTCCCTGGTGTAGGAGTTCCTTCTGATTGTGTGTTACTTTCACTGGTTAATGAATAAAGAAACTGCCTGGGCCTAGTTGATAGGGTAGAACTTAGGTGGAAAAAAACAGAACTGAATGCTGGGAGGAAGAAGGACAGAGTCAGAGAAATCATGGATCCTCCGCTGGAGATGGACTCTGGTTAGAATCTCTGGTAAGCCACTGCAATGTGGCAATACACAGATTAATGGAGATGGGTTAAACTAATATGTAAGAGTTAGCCAATAAGAAGTTAGAGCTAATGACCAACCAGTGTTTTAATTAATACAGTTTCTGTGTGGTTATTATGGGTGTAAGCTAGCCAGACGGCTGGGACGAACAAGAAACCCGCTCCTTGTAACACCTTCCTCTTGTGAAACCCCACCACTGCCCTCTAGCCCATCACCACACCTAAGTCTCAGATCCCAGAAACACATTTTACATGGTACTCCCAGTTGCCAAACCTATCAAGACCCCCAATGGATTTTCCTACAGACAACACACAGTCACCACTCTCCTAGCAACAATAGAGGAAACAGAAATGAAGGAACAAAACACCAACCTAACAAGGACAACACCAGATATCAGCACCTAGAATTACTATCTTCCCAATCCAAAATACCTAGACACCAGTGCAAAAACACAATAACAGCAAGAACACTGTGTGCTCGCTAGGAACCAACAACCCTATCTTGAATGCCCTGAATTTTCCAACATTTGAAGCACAAATAAAACACCTTAAAACATTCTTTAGAAATATGATACAGTTCTTTTAAAAGGAAACAATCGAAAGCCTTGAAGGAATCTATGAAGACACAAAAACATTCAATAGAAACAATGAATAAAACCATAAGTGACTTAAACCCATAACCATACTGATGAATATTTTGCTTATCACCATGGATCCTTCAGCTGGCGATGGATGGAGATAGAGACAGAGACCCACATTGGAACACTGGACTTAACTCGCTAGGTCCAAACGAGAAGCAGAAGGAAAGAGAACGTGATCAAAGAAGGCAAGACCAGAGGGAACCTTCATCCGACGATGGATGGCGACACAGACGGAGACCCACATTGGAGCACCGGACTGAGTCCCCCAAGGTCCAAATGAGGAGCAGAAGGAGGAAGAACATGAAAAAGGAAATCAGGACCGCGAGGGGTGCGCTCACCCACTGATACAAGGGGACTGATCTAATGAGAGTTCACCAAGGCCAGTTGGACTGGGACTGAACGAGCACGTGATCCAACCAGATTCTCTGAATGTGGCCGGATTCTCTGAATGTGGCTGGCCCGGAGTCTTTCTGAAAAGCCATTGACAATGACACTGGGACTTGTTTCCTCTGCATATACTGGATTTTTGGGATCCAGTCTGTTTGGATACTTACCTTCCTGGACCTGGAGGGAGGAGGGAGGAACTTGAACTTCCCACAGGGCAGGAAACCCTGACTGCTCTTAGGGATGGAGAGAGAGGAGGAGAGGGAGTGGGGGGAGTGGGAGGGTATTGGGAGGAGGGGCGGAAATGGAAACTTTTATAATTTAATAAACTTTGAAAGAAAATAGAAATGAAATCAATAAAGAAAACTCAAACAGAGGAAAATCTGGAAACTTCAAAAGAAACGAGCTGTTTCCTGAACAGTTGGTGAAGGCCAACTTTACCAACAGAACACAAGAGAGAAAAGAAAGAACATCTGGCATTGAAGGCACAGTAGAAGAAATAAATTCACTGGTCAAGAAAATGTCAAATCAAAAAAACTCCTAACACAAAACTTCCAAAAATTTTGGGGACATTACGAAAAGACCAAATCTAAGAATAAAATAAATAGTGGAAGAAGAAGAAACACAAGTCAAATACACAGAAAAGTAATTTTAACAGAAACATAGAAGAAAATTTTCTTAATACTTGTGGGCAAATCTTTGGGAACCCTCAGGCCGGTCTTTTAGGGGAGTAGATAGGCAAACTGCAGAGTCTCACCTCTTCATCCATTCCTCCAAGTTCAATCACCCATGACCAGATCTCCAGGAGATATTCCCTAACAAAGGAGATAACTATCAAAGTACAAAAAGCACATAGAACATCAAATAGAGTGGACAACAAAGAAAAGGTTCCCTCAACATAATATAACCAAAGAAATAAAGGTACAGAACAGAGGAAATATTAAAAGCTGTAGGGGAATGTAAAGATGGACCTATTTTTTAATTTACTTTGTTTTTGAACATTGCTGTTTTGCCATGGGTGTCAGGTCTACTGGTACTGGAGTTACAGACAGATGTGAGCTGCCATGTGGGTGCTGGCAATTGAACCTGAGTCCTCTGGAAGAGCAGTCAGTGCTCTTAACTGCTGAGCCATCTCTCCAGTCCCTACATCTGACTTCTAATTGGAAAATCTAAAAGCCTGAAGAGCCTGAACAAAAGTTGTTCAGATTCAAAGATACCACAGATGACAGTCCAGAGTACTATATTCAGCAAAATTTTCAACAACTGTAGATGAGAAAATAAGATCACACATGATAAAACCAAATTTAAGCCCTAGAGAAGGTTCTAGAAGGTAAACTCCAACCTAAAGAGTTTAACTACATGCAAGAAAACACAGGGAATAAACAATCCTAGACGAGAAAAATCAGAAGAAGGAAAGCACACATATGAACACAGACAAACAAATAAACAACAAAAATCATTGTTTCTACATACCTCTCAATATCAGTCATCTCAATTCCCCAACCAAAAGACACAAATTAACAGAGTAGATGCACAACCAGAATCCATCCTTCTGCCGAATCAAGAAACACATCTTAACATCAAGTCAAAGTAAAGGGTTGGAAAGATATTCCAAGGAAAGGAGCCTAAGAAACTAGCTAGTTTCAGTGTTTGAATTCTGACAAAATAGACTTCAAACCAAAACTAAACAGAAGAGATGAGGAAGGAAAAAGCCATCAAGAGGACATTTCAGCCTCTATGCCCAAAACACAAGTGCCCAAAGTTTGTTAAAAAAAAAATCCTGCATCTTAAATCGCATACTGTCTCTCATACACTGATAGTGGGGGACTAATACCCTACTATCAGCTATAGACAAGTTATGCAGAAAAACCACTAAATAGGGAACTGTGGGAAATAACTGAAGTTATAAACCAAATGGACCTAACACATAGGTTAGGTCCTATAACAAAACATTTCACGCAAACACAAAAGAATATGCTTTCTACTCTGTACCTTATGGAACTTTGTCCAGAATTGACCATTGCCTCAAGTCTCAACAGATACAAGAAAATCAAAACAACACAGTGCAACTCCTCTGACCACCACAGATCAAAGCTGGATATCAACAACGGAAAGTTTACAGACTCGTAGAAACTGAACAGTTCTGTAAGCAGAGACTGCGCTTTCACTTCCCGGCCGCTTGTTCCCAAATGATCAGAAAGAAACTATATTAATTAAAATACTGTTTGGTCTATTACCTCAGACTTCGTAATAACTAACTCCTGCAACTTAAATTATCCCATTCTTATCAATCCATGTTTCACCACAAGGCTGTGACCTACAGGTAGGCGCCTTTCTCCTTCCACAGCTACAAGGTGTCTCCCTGACTCTGACTTCTCTCTCTCTCTCTCTCTCTCTCTCTCTCTCTCTCTCTCTCTCTCTCTCTCTCTGTGTGTGTGTGTGTGTGTGTGTGTGTGTGTGTGTGTCTGTCTGTGTGTGTGTGTGTGTGTGTGTGTGTGTGTGTGTGTGTGTGTGTGTGTTTCCCACCTGGCTTTACAGTGCTAAGCCATTGGTGAAAACAGCTTTTTTCATCAACCAATAAAGCAACATATTACAGAAGGACATCCCACATCACAGTTCTTTACTGAATGAAATGTCAAGGCCAAAATTAAGATAGAAATCAGAGACTTTCTAGAATCGAATTAAAATGAATATACAACATAGCCAAACCTATGGGACAATAATGAAGGTTGTTCTAACAGACAAGTTTATATCACTAAATGCCTTTATTGATATTTTAAGTAGGTAAAGACGTGTTTTACTTGTTTATGCTGAGGAAAATTACTTTATTTGAAGGTGTGTTAGCCTTGTTTCTGCTGCCTTCCGTAACAAAAGATGCATTACTTAATGCTGCGGTTAATTATGTAAAGATGTGTTGTATTTGTTTTATCTTGCCTACCTAAGACACCTGATTGGTCTACTAAAAAGCTTAATGGCTAATAGCAAGGCAAGAGAAATAATAGGTGAGGTGGTTGGGCAGAGAGACTTGCATGAGGAAGAGGGGAAAAGGAAAGTGAGGAGTGAGTAAAGGAAGGTAGGAGGAGAACATGAGGGATCAGAAAGTTGAGATGGGGAAGGAGAGAGAGAGCAAGGAAAGACATATCTTGATAGAAACATCCATTATGGGGTTAGCGAGAAACCTAGCACTAGGGAAATCCCCAAGAATCCACAAGAATAACCCCAGTTAAGAATCTAAGCAATAGTAAAGAGGGCACATTAACTGTTCTTCCCCTGTAAACAGATTGATGACTGCCTTAATTGTCATCAGAGACATATATATTCTTATATACAGTATCTGATAGAAGCAGATGCAGAGATCCACAACTAAGAACTGGGCCAAGCTCCTGGAATCCGATAGTAGAGATGGGGGGGCAATAATATGAGCAAAGGGCCAAGACCATGATGTGTATACCTACAAAAACAACTGACCCAAGGTAGTAGGAGCTCATTGACTCTGGACAGACAGCTGGAAAACTTTCATAGGTCCGAACTAGGCCCTCTGAAAGTGGGTGACAACAGTATGGTTAAGGAAATCTGCGAGGCAGTGGAAGCAGGATTACCCCTAGTGCTTGTTGCCTGAGATTTCTGTCCTCCCTGGTCCCACAGCTGTTCAGTCCCAAAGAAACAAACAGAGGTCTACATTAATTATAAACTGGTTGGCTTATTACCTCAGGCTTCTTATTAATTCTTACATCCTACATTAACTCAATTCTTGTCTGTGTCAGCCACATAGCTTGGTAAATTTGATCAGCAAACCATTCTCATCTTGCTTCCTCTATGTCTGGGTGATGACTACAGACTGAGTCATTCCTCTTCCCAGAATTCTCCTGTTTTAGTCCCCCACCTATACTTCCTGCCTGGCTACTTGCCACTAAGCACTTTATTAAAACAATACAAGAGACTAGGTACAAGACCATTGTCCCGCAGCACCCTGCCTTTTCTTCAAAATAAAAACTCTGAATCTAATCTCCTTTGCTTAGCTTTTTTCATGACCATTAACCATAAGAACTTGTAACCAACATTCTAAACAAAAACAAACACCCATAATCTATATTTTGGAAATGTGGGTGTGGTTCAAGGCTACTTTCCACTGGTTGGGGGGGTGCTAATAATCTTATGGGGACCTAAAGAAAATTCAGGATTATAATCAAGTCCTGACTGAAATATCCTGTGAGGCTTAATCATCTCAGCCAGCAGTCTGGAGTCTGTTTTGGATGCAGAACTAAGAAAAAACACCAACACAGGTCCTCTGAAACATTGGATCATCTAGGTGATCTGCTCCAATTGGAGATTTTTCAAGGGTCTTCCTTGATCAATACTGATTTCTCCTAACCCAGAATGAATTCTCAACTTCTCATTTCCTGTGGAAATAAAAGAAAAACCTCTTCTTCAAAGAAACATATCTTTTGACTAAAATTTTGAAGTCAAGGCATTTTCAAAATATATATGTTGAATTCATCCAGCAGCATTTAAAATCAAATGTTTTTTAGCAGCTGCTGATCCTTACTCAGATGTCATACAATTCAAAGACAACACAAAAATATATAGTATCCAGATTCTCTGTGTATTTTTCATCTTTATGTGGCTTTATTTTAAACTCTATGTTTTTTTCTTTTTCTTTTTGATTTTTGGTTTTTTGAAACAAGGTTTCTCTGTGTACCTTTGGTTGCCCTGGAACTCACTCCATAGACAAGGCTGTCCTTGAACTCACAGAGAGCTGCCTGCCTCTTCCTCACAAGTGCTGGGATTAAAGCTGTGTACTACCACACCACCACACCCAACTTCTCTCTCTCTCTCTCTCTCTCTCTCTCTCTCTCTCTCTCTCTCTCTCTCTCTCTCTCTGTCTCCTTCATCCTTTTTGTTTTCTCTCCTAAGCCTACATATATTTTTAAACACACTATAAAGCACTTAGAAGTTTTTTCATCTGTATCTATCTTTACTGTATATCTCTCTTTTACTGACCATATGACTCTTTAATTTTCTAAGTGATATGGCTAGGACCCATTCCTTAGCTTTCTGAGAGTCTAGCCTCAGGTTGAGGTACTGGCCAGAGCCATGTTTATTGCCAGAACTCTGTGGGGTTTCAAGGTTCCTGCTACCACCAAAAAGCATGCAGCCAGCTATTCATCAACAACATTTAAGTGTTTCAAGGCAGGGCCTCTTAAAAGAGCTACAAGGTTTCGCAGCTAAAGCTGAGTCAGGAAATTTCTCTTAAATGAGACACACTTGTCTCTAGCAAACAGAGCCCACCTGAGAAAATGCTGCTACCAAGAAGCCATGCTTAACTCTGTTCTTTTGTGTCTAGAATTACTTCCCAAACTATTTCAGGTTTTAAGTGTATTTAGGTGTCCACACTGGTGCTATTTTTTGAGAGAGGTTTACCTGGTCCCACAGCTGTTCAGTCCCAAAGAAACATACAGAGGTCTACATTAATCATAAACTGGTTAGCCTATTAGCTCAGGCTTCTTATTAACTCTTGCATCCTACATTAGCTTATAATTCTTGCCTGTGTCAGTCACATGGCTTGGTAACTTTTATCAGCAAAGCATTCTCATCTTGCTTCCTCTGCATCTGGGTGATGACTGTAGACTGAGTCTTTGCTGTTCCCAGAATTCTCCTGTTCTAGTCTAATGGCGAATCAATCCTACACCAGTAATGTTTTAAAGGGGTATTTATTTTGGTGGGTAAACTTACATGCACATAAACCGTCAGGAAAGGAGCCTAGTCGCAGGAGCCGGAACCAAGCGCCGGAACTAAGAGGCCTAGTCGAGGCTTGCTACTCTTCTTTTAAAGAGAAATGTACCACGCCCCAGTGGGCTGGTATTTCAGCGGCTATTGGCTGAAGGAGCGGAAGGCTCTCCCGCAACACTGTGGGCTCGTGCTTCAGCGACAATTAGCTGAAGCAGAGGAAGGTACTCACGCAGCACCTCCCCCTTTCGTTTAAGTAAGAGAGTTCTAAGCCTACTATGAAATTATATACAGTAAGTACAAACCTATACAATTATATACAATAAGTACAAATATCCTATTATAACAGGCTTAAGTCTTGTATAACAAATAACTTGGCCAAGTCATGAGAGAGGAAAGTAGCTACATTTATCTAATCTTCAACCCCTTAGAAGATCCAAGAAGGGAAATAATGTTACCTGAGTAATTAGGAAGTGCAATCAAAGAACTTCCAAATCATGCAACAAATCATAGAGACAACTGGCTACCTGGGCAATCACCAAAGACCTGTTTGCAGCATTGAAGCAACCAACTTTGAGTAAGGCCTAGAATAACTGACAGATTATTTTTAACAGCCAAGAGATTTTTCAAAACCATCTTACCCTGTCTTGGCAAGATTTAACAGTTCTGTTTATCCTTATTTGAATTTTATCCATTTCTGGATTTTAACAGGCAAGAGATTTTTCAAAACCGTCTTACCCTGTCTTGGCAAGATTTGACAGTTCTGCTTATCCATTTCTGGATACTGTGTATTTGTCAGTAGTTAAGGTATGGGCAGTTCCTTGCCCAGAGGCCGGTTTTGTCAAGAAGACAAGCTCCAAGTGGAGTGTCTTTGGTGCTCAACAATCTCGCGGGAATAGGTCAGTGTTGCCAGGAGTGATTGTGTCTCATTACACAGAACTCTAAGATTAAATTAGATGCCATTTTCTACAGCTCTTCGAAGAGGTTGAAGACTATTTATATATAATCTCTATGTATCTAAAGAACCTGATTAGTCTAACCGTAAATATGACAGACATAGGTGACTATTGATCTACAATTCTTAACATGTATCTAACTTAAAGACTAAGAGAATAAACAACTGTGCAATAAGTGAGGACAATGACCTCCACATGTAAACAATAAATATCAATACATAAACAATATATGAGTATCTTAATCAGAGGTAGAAATGTACACTGCAATATGGTATACATATATCAATACAAGATATATCAATACATAAAAAATGTTTTAAACAGGTAGAAGCATGCATGCACACAGTATTCAATATAATTTAACTTTGTATCCATATACAAAAATCTATGCCGATGTAATTATCTATAAATAACTCACAAATACCATTATTATCTACCCAATTTTTCCTCTTTTTTTAAAAAAAGAAACCAGAGCTTATAAAATTCCTTTCCCAACTTTCAACCATACACTAATTATAATCAATCCCTAAATGTTGTTCCTAAACCTGAGGACAAACTTTGCTGAGAAAGGGAACATCGTCCTCTGGAATTACTTCCAGCTGTCATGGGAGTGAGGTTCTTTCTGGAGAATCCTGTGAAAGTAAAATGATGATTAAATTTCAAGATCAATGTCTTTTAAAATTGCAAACAGTCTCTGAGTATTTTGTGGAGGTCTGGCCAGAATGTTGTACAAGATGTGCACCATTTCAGCTAACCAAGTTGGAATCATCTGTGCAGCTGACACCCAAAACAGGACTTGTAGTAGAGCTATCAGTATCGTGATGTCATATCAACCGAGTGGAGTTGTTGTTATGGGGGGGTTCCATCTTCTTCCTGGAAGCTTCAAATGTCCGTGCAGGAAAAACTCATTGTTCATTTTGGAAAACTTAAACATTAATTATATAGACATATACAAACATATATTCAATGAAAGGTATGATAGACATATTCAATGAAAAGTATGATAGATATGAAGAAAAGCAAAGATGTTTTCTAAACTCATATTTCTTTCTGTCTCATATCATGACTCTTGCCATAAGACAGAAACTCCAGAAACTCTGGGTTTTTCTCTTAACAACAGGCTTGGAATTAGAGAGGGACCGAGCCAAGAGTCCAACTCAAAAACCAGCTCTATAAATTCAGAAATATGATTTAGTATATTCCAGAGCTTCATACACACAGAACCTATTCAGTTTTCTTGATAGTCCTTATTGGGTAGTTATATTACCTTCTGTCAGTATTCAAATATTCAGGGTCCCTTGAATTTTTCAAAGATGAGTGTTTTCCTGTGGAGGTAAGAAAAGAACCCTGCCCCCATTCTATGTTTTTCTTACCACCTGTATGGTTATCATCATTGTAGATGCTGTCATTTCTTCTTTCCAAGAGGTTTCTTCTATTCAAATCTAACCTTTATTAATTTTGATGGTATCCACAATATTTCTTCTCCTATGGAAACAAGAGCAAAACCCATTCTCCAACATCTGGGGTGCATCTTGAGGACAGTTTCTGGTGAGCCAGCTAAACATTCTGTTTGTTCCATTCTCCCTCTGCCTCACCTGGTGATTAGCTGTAGGGCATTGTTTCATCTTTGGTATGGTAATTTCCCACCTGCCTGGGCAGAAATCCTTGTGCAGTAGCTAGGTATAATAGGATTTCCCCAAAGTTGAATAAATGGCATTGCGCATTCAGCTGATCTCCTTTCAAATGACCCAGGTCTCTTGTGTGTTCTTTCAATCTTCAGGCCCTTGCCCAACTCGCATATGGTACAGTGGCAAGGGAACTGTACCGAGGGGGTAACACAGAATCGGGTGTTACACCAACACCCAAGGAAAAACACAAAATGGGTCAATATCCTTGATGAACATAGATGCAAAAATACTCAATAAATTCTTTCAAACCATATACAAACATATAAAAAGCTTCATCCACCATAATATAGTTGTATTTATTCTAGAGATGATTCAGTATACATAAGTCAATAAATTAATAAATCATATAACTTAAAAACAAAAATAACATGGTCATCTCAATAGATGCAGAAACAGTCTTAACGAATTTCAACCTGTCTTCATGATACACCTCCTGGAGACAGAGGACTGGAGAGAACATCTCTCAACAGATACATGACAAACTCACAGTAAACAGCAAGCTATATGGAAAAAAAACTTGAAGAAATACGACTGACATCAGAAATAATACAGGGCTGTCCACTTATTCCTTTTCAATATAGAGCTTGAAATACTTGATAGAACAATAAGACACGAGAGAAAATTTGGTGAGCTCCCATTAGATCAGGCACACTGTCTCAGTGGGTGGAGCAATCCCTCATGGTCCTGACATCCTTGCTCATCTTCTCCCTCCTTCTGCTCTTCAGTTGGACCTTGGGAGCTCAGTCCACTGCTCTGATGTGGGTCTCTGTCTCTATCTCCATCCATCGATGGATGAAGGTTCTACGGTGACATTCAAGATAGTCATCAATCTGACTACATGACAAGGCCAGTTCAGGCACCCTCTTCTCCACTGCCCAGGGTCCTAGCTGTGGACATCTCCGTGGACACCTGGGAATCACTCTAGAGCCAAACCTCTTGCCAACCCCAAAATGACTCCCTTAATTAAGATATCTTCTTCCCTGCTCCCATATCCACCCTTCCTCTTTCTCAACCATCCCATTCCCCCAAGCTCTCTCCAATCCCTCTCCCCTTTTCCCCACCCCACGCCCACCCCCATTCTCCCAACTTTTGCCTGGCGATCTTGTCTGCTTCCAATTTCCAGGAGGATCTATATATGTTCTTCTTTGGGTTCACCTTATTACTTGGCTTTTCTAGGATCGCAAACTATAGGCTCGTTATCCTTTGTTTATGACTAGAATCCACTTATGAGTGAGTACATACCATATTCAGATTTTGGGTCTGGGTTATCTCACTCAGGATCCATCCATTTGCATGCAAAATTCAAGATGTCATTGTTTTACCGCTGGGGAGTACACTAACGTGTATATGTACCACACTTTCTTTATCCATTCTTCCATTGAGGGGCACCTAGGTTGTTTCCAGGTTCTGGTTATCACAAATAATGTTGCTATGAACCTAGTTGAACAAATGCTTTTGTAGTCGGACTGGGCATCTCTTGGGTATATTCTCAAGAGTGGTATTGCTGGCTCTTGAGGTAGGTTGATTCCCAATTTTCTGAGAAACTACCACACTGATTTCCAAAGTGGTTGCACAAGTTTGCATCACCACCAGCAATGAATGAGTGGTCCCCTTTGTCCATATCCTCTCCAGCATAGGCTATCATTGGTGTTTTTGATTTTAGCCATTCTGACAGGTGTAAGATGGTATCTCAAAGTTGTTTTGATTTCCATTTTCCTGATTGCTAAGGAAGTTGAGCATGACCTTAAGTGTCTTTTGGTCATTTGAACTTCTTCTGTTGAGAATTCTCTGTTTAGTTCAGTACCCGATTTTGTAATTGGGTTATTTAGAATTCTAATGTCTAGTTTCTTGAGTTCTTTATATATTTTGGAGATCAGACCTTTGTCTGATGTGGAGTTGGTGAAAATCTCCAATTCAGTAGGTTGCCTTTTTGTCTTAATGACTGTGTCCTTTGCTTTACAGAAGCTTCTCAGTTTCAGGAGGTCCCATTCATTCATTGTTGCTCTTATTGTCTGTGCTACTGGGGTTATACATAGGAAGTAGTCTCCTGTGCCCATGTACTGCAGGCTACTTCCCACCTTCTCTTCTGTCAAATTCAATGTGGTCAGATTTATATTGACGTCTTTAAAACATTTGAACGTGAGTTTTGTGCATCATGATAGAGATGGATCTATTTTCATTCTTCTACTGGTTGACATCCAGTTATGACAGCACCATTTGGTAAAGATTTTCTTTCTTCCATAATATTTTTAACTCCTTTGTCAAAAATCAGGTGTTCATAGGTTTGTGGATTAATATCCACATCTTCTGTTCAATTCCATTGGTCAACATCTCTGTTTTTATGCCAATACCAAGCTCTTTTCATTATTGTAGCTCTGTAATACAGCTTGATTTCAGGGATGGTAATGCCTCTGGAAGCTCCTTTACCATATAGGATTGTTTTGGCTATCCTGGGTTTTTTGTTTTTCCACATAAAGTTGATTATTGTTCTCTCAAGGTGTGTGAAGAATTTTGTTGGGATTTTGATGGGGATTGCATTGAATTTATAGATTGCCTTTGGTAGAATTGCCATTTTTATTATATTGTTCCTACCAATCCAAGAGCATGGGAAATCCTTCCATTTTCTGGTATCCTTTTCAGTTTCTTTCTTCAAGGACTTAAAGTTCTTGTCAAATAGATCTTTCACTTCCTTGGTTAGTGTTACCCCAAGATACTTTATGCTATTTGTGACTATCGTGAAAGGTGATGTTTCTCTGATTTCCCTCTCTACTTCTTTATCCTTTGTGTATAGGAGGGCTACTGAGTTTTTTGAGTTGATCTTGTATCCTGTCACATCACTTAAGGTATTTATCAGTTGTAGGAGTGTCTTTGGTAGAGTTTTTTGGGGTCACTTATGTACACTATCATATCATCTGCAAATAACAAAAGTTTGACTTCTTCTTTCCAATCTGAATCCCCTTGATCTCCTTATGTTGTCTCATTGCTATTGCTAGAACTTCAAGCACTATATTGAAGCCATATGGAGAGAGTGGACAGCCTTGTATTATTCCTGATTTTAGTGGAATGGCTTTGAGTTTCTCTCCGTTTAATTTGATGTTAGCTGTCGGCTTGATGTATATTGCTTTTATTATATTTAGGTATGGTCCTTGTATTCCTGATCTCTCCAAGACCTTTATCATAAAGGGGTGTTGAATTTTGTCAAATGCTTTTTCAACATCTAATGAAATGATTATATGGGTTTTTTCTTTCAGTTTATTTATATGATGGATTACATGGATAGATTTTCGTATGTTGAACCAGCCCTGCAACTGTAGGACAAAGCTGACTTGATTATAATGGATAATATTTTGATGTGTTCTTGGATTCGATTTGCCAGTATTTTATTGAGAATTTTTGCATTGATGTTCATGAGTGAGATTGGTCTGTAAATTCTCTTTTTTGGTTGAGTCTTTGTGTGGTTTTGGTATCAGGGTAACTGTAGCTTCATAAAAAGAGTTTGGCAATGACTCTTCTGCTTCTATTATGTGAAACACATTAAGGAGCATAGGTATTAGCTCTATTTGGAAGTTCTGGTAGAATTCTGCATTAAAACCATCTGGTACTTAACTTTTTTTGGCTGGGTGGTTTTTGATGACAACTTCTATGTCCTTGCAACTTATAGGTCTATTTAAATTGTTCACCTGGTCTTAATTTAGTTTTGGTATACGGTACTTATCTAAAAATGTCCATTTCTTTTAAATTTTCCAATTTTATGGCATACAAACTTTTTTTGCTCTTTTTAATTAATTTATTTATTTGTTTATAAAAATTTCCACTTCCTCCCTTCCTCCCCATACCCTCCCATTCCCCCCACTTCCTTTCCTCCTCCCTCTCCAGTCCTAAGAGCAGTCAGGGTTTCCTGCCCTGTGGGAAGTTCAAACTCCTCCCCTCTCCCTCCAGGTCTAGGAAGGTGAGCATCCAAACAGACTAGGATCCCAAAAAGCCAGTACATGCAGACAAAACAAGACCCAGTGCCATTGTCAATGGCTTCTCAGTCAACCCCCATGTCAGTCACATTTAGAGACTCCGGTTTGATCACATGCTCATTCAGTCCCAGTCCAGCTGACCTTGGTGAGCTCTCATTCGATCAGTCCCCTTGTATCAGAGGGTGAACACCTCTCACACGGTCCTGATTTCCTTTTTCATGTTCTCTCTCCTTCTGTTCCTCATTTGAACCTTGGGGGCTCAGTCCAGTGCTCCAATGTGGGTCTCCGTCTCTATCTCCATCTATCGTCAGATGAGGGTTCCCTCTAGTCCTGCCTTTCTTGCTCACGTTCTCCCTCCATCTGCTTCTCATTTGGACCTAGGGAGTTAAATCCAGTGTTCCAATGTGTGTCTCTGACTCTATCTCCATCCATCACCAGATGAAGGTTCTATGGTGACATACAAAATATTCATCAGTATGGTTATGGCCCAAGACCAGTTCAGGTAGCCTCTCCTCTGCTCCCCAGGGAACAATTCATCAGGAGGAAGTCTCAAACCTGAATATCTATGCCCCTAATATAAAGCCACCCACTTATGTAAAAGAAAGTCTTCTAGAACTCAAGGCAGTCATCAAACCACAAACACTAATAGTAGGAGACTTCAAGACTCCTCTCTCACCAATGGATAGGTCAGTCAGACAGAAACCTAACAGAGAAATAAGAGAATTATTGGAGGTATTGAATCAAATGGACTTAACAGATATCTATGGAACATTCCACCCAAATAGGAAAGAATATACCTTCTTCTCTGCAGCTCATGGAACCTTCTTGAAAATTGACCATATACTCGGTAAAAAAGCAAACTTCCACAGATACAAAAAAAAATATTAGTAACCACCTGTGTCTTGTCGGATCACCATAAAATAAAGTTAGAATTCAACAACAATTCTAATTCCAGAAAGTCTACAAACTCATGGAAGCTGAACAGTCAACTACTGAAGCACCCCTGGGTCAAGGAAGAAATAAAGAAAGAAATTAGTCTTCCTTGAATTTAATGAAAATAAAGACACAACATACTCAAACCTAGGGGACACTATGAAAGCAGTGCTAAGAGGAAAGTTCATAGCACTAAGTGCCCAGTTAAAGAAAACGGAGAAAGCACGCATTGGAGACTTAACAGCTCACTTGAAAGCTCTAGAAAAAAAGAAGCTGATTCATCCAGGAGGTCTAAAAGACTGGAAATAATCAAACTGAGGGCTGAAATCAACAAAATAGAAACACAGAAAACAATACAAAGAATCAATGAAACAAAGAGCTGGTTCTTGGAGAAAATCAACAAGATTGACAAACCCCTATCCAAACTAATCAAACGGCAGAGAGAGAACACTCAAATTAATAAGATCAGAAATGAAAAGGGGGACATAACCACAGACACAGGGGAAATTCAGAGAATCATTAGATCTTACTACAAAAGCCTGTATGCCACAAAATTGGAAAATGTAAAAGAAATGGACATTTTTTTAGATAAGTACCATATACCAAAGTTGAACCAAGACCAGGTGATCAATCTAAATAGACCTGTCAGACGTGAAGAATTAGAAGCTCTTATCAAAAATCTCCCTACCAAAAAAAGCCCAGGACCAGATGGCTTCAATGCAGAATTCTACCAGAACTTACAGGAAGAGCTAATACCTACACTCCCTAATGTATTTCACAATATAGAAACAGAAGAATCATTGCCAAACTCTTTTTATGAAGCTACAGTTACCCTGATACCAAAACCACACAAAGACACAATAAAGAAAGAGAATTACAGGCCAATCTCACTCATGAACATTGACGCAAAAATTCTCAATAAAATACTGGCAAACCGAATCCAAGAACACATTAGAAAAATTATCCATTATAATCAAGTGGGCTTCATCCCAGAGATGCAGGGCTGGTTCAACATACGAAAATCTATCAATGCAATCCATCATATAAATAAACTGAAAGAAAAAACCATATGATCATTTCATTAGATGCTGAAAAAGCATTTGACAAAATTCAACACCCATTTATGATAAAGGTCTTGGAGAGATTGGGTATACGAGGATCATATGTAAATATAATAAAAGCAATAAATAGCAAGCCGACAGCTAATATCAAATTGAAAGGAGAGAAACTCAAAGCCATTCCACTAAAATCAGGAACACTACAAGGCTGTCCACTCTCTCCATATCTCTTCAATATAGTAATTGAACTTCTAGCAATAGCAATAAGACAACATAAGGGGATCAAGGGGATTCAAATTGGAAAGGAAGAAGTCAAACTCTCATTATTTGCAGATGATATGATAGTGTACATAACGACCCCAAAAACTCTACCAAAGAACTCCTACAGTTTATATACACCTTTAGTAATGTGGCAGGATACAAGATCAACTCCAAAAAATTGGTTGCCCGCCTATACAAAAAGGATAAAGAAGCAGAGAGGGAAATCAGAGAAACATCACCTTTCATGATAGCCACAAGTAGCATAAAATATCTTGCGGTAACTCTAACCAAGGAAGTGAAAGACCTGTTTGACAAGAACTTTAAGTCCTTGAAGAAAGAAATTGAGGAGGATACCATAAAATGGAAAGACCTCCCCTGCTCTTGGATTGGGAGACTCAACGTAGTAAAAATGGCAATTCTACCAAAAACAATCTATAGATTCAATGCAATCCCCATCAAAATCCCATCAAAATTCTTCACAGACCTTGAGAGAACAATAATCAACTTTATATGGCTAAACAAAAAACAGGATACCCAAAACAATCTTATATAATAAAGGAACTTCTGGAGTCATTACCATCCCTGACTTCAAACTCTATTACAGAGCTAAAGTATTGAAAACAGCTTGGTATTGGCATCAGAACAGAGAAGTCGACCTATGGAATCAAATAGAAGACCCGGATATTAATCCACAAACCTATGAACACCTAATTTTCGACAAGGGAGCTAAAGGTATACAATGGAAGAAGGAAAGCATCTTTAACAAATGGTGCTGGCATAACTGGATGTCAACCTCTAGAAGAATGAAAGTAGATCCATATCTATCACCATGCACAAAACTCAAGTCCAAATGGATTAAAGACGTCAACATTAATCTGACCACTTTGAACCAGATAGAACAGAAAGTGGGAAGTAGTCTACAAGACATAGGCACAGGAGACCACTTCCTAAGTAGGACCCCAGGAGTGCAGACAATAAGAGAATCAATGAATAAATGGGACCTACTGAAACTGAGAAGCTTCTATAAAGCAAAGGACACTGTCAGTAAGACAAAAAGGCTACCTTCTGACTGGGAGAAGATCTTCACCAACCCCTCATCAGACAAAGGTCTGATCTCCAAAATATACAAAGAACTCAAGAAACTAGACCCTAAAACTCTAATTAACCCAATTTTAAAAAATGGGGTACTGAACTGAACAGAGAATTCACAACAGATGAACTTCGAATGGCCCAAAGGCACTTAAGATCATGCTCAACCTCCTTAGTGATCAGGGAAATGCAAATCAAAACAACTTTGAGATACCATCTTACACCTGTCAGAATAGCTAAACTCAAAAACACCAAAAATGTCTAGATTCTTGAGTTCTTTATATATTTTGGAGATCAGACCTTTGTCTGATGTGGAGTTGGTTAAAATCTCCAATTCAGTAGGTTGCCTTTTCGTCTTAATGACTGTGTCCTTTGCTTTACAGAAGCTTCTCAGTTTCAGGAGGTCCCATTTATTCATTGTTGCTCTTATTGTCTGTGCTACTGGAGTTCTTCTGTCAGGTCCAGTGTGGTCAGATTTATATTGACGTCTTTAAAACATTTGAACGTGAGTTTTGTGCATCATGATAGAGATGGATCTATTTTCATTCTTCTACTGGTTGACATCCAGTTATGACAGCACCATTTGGTAAAGATTTTCTTTCTTCCATAATATTTTTAGCTCCTTTGTCAAAAATCAGGTGTTCATAGGTTTGTGGATTAATATCCACATCTTCTGTTCAATTCCATTGGTCAACATCTCTGTTTTTATGCCAATACCAAGCTCTTTTCATTACTGTAGCTCTGTAATACAGCTTGATTTCAGGGATGGTAATGCCTCTGGAAGCTCCTTTACCATATAGGATTGTTTTGGCTATCCTGGGTTTTTTGTTTTTCCACATAAAGTTGATTATTGTTCTCTCAAGGTGTGTGAAGAATTTTGTTGGGATTTTGATGGGGATTGCATTGAATTTATAGATTGCCTTTGGTAGAATTGCCATTTTTATTATATTGTTCCTACCAATCCAAGAGCATGGGAAATCCTTCCATTTTCTGGTATCCTTTTCAGTTTCTTTCTTCAAGGACTTAAAGTTCTTGTCAAATAGATCTTTCACTTCCTTGGTTAGTGTTACCCCAAGATACTTTATGCTATTTGTGACTATCGTGAAAGGTGATGTTTCTCTGATTTCCCTCTCTACTTCTTTATCCTTTGTGTATAGGAGGGCTACTGAGTTTTTTGAGTTGATCTTGTATCCTGTCACATCACTTAAGGTATTTATCAGTTGTAGGAGTGTCTTTGGTAGAGTTTTTTGGGGTCACTTATGTACACTATCATATCATCTGCAAATAACAAAAGTTTGACTTCTTCTTTCCAATCTGAATCCCCTTGATCTCCTTATGTTGTCTCATTGCTATTGCTAGAACTTCAAGCACTATATTGAAGCCATATGGAGAGAGTGGACAGCCTTGTATTATTCCTGATTTTAGTGGAATGGCTTTGAGTTTCTCTCCATTTAATTTGATGTTAGCTGTCGGCTTGATGTATATTGCTTTTATTATATTTAGGTATGGTCCTTGTATTCCTGATCTCTCCAAGACCTTTATCATAAAGGGGTGTTGAATTTTGTCAAATGCTTTTTCAACATCTAATGAAATGATTATATGGGTTTTTTTCTTTCAGTTTATTTATATGATGGATTACATGGATAGATTTTCGTATGTTGAACCAGCCCTGCATCTGTAGGACAAAGCTGACTTGATTATAATGAATAATATTTTGATGTGTTCTTGGATTCGATTTGCCAGTATTTTATTGAGAATTTTTGCATTGATGTTCATGAGTGAGATTGGTCTGTAAATTCTCTTTTTTGGTTGAGTCTTTGTGTGGTTTTGGTATCAGGGTAACTGTAGCTTCATAAAAAGAGTTTGGTAATGACTCTTCTGTTCCTATTATGTGAAACACATTAAGGAGCATTGGTATTAGCTCTATTTGGAAGTTCTGGTAGAATTCTGCATTAAAACCATCTGGTACTTAACTTTTTTTGGCTGGGAGGTTTTTGATGACAACTTCTATGTCCTCGCAACTTATAGGTCTATTTAAATTGTTCACCTGGTCTTGATTTAGTTTTGATTTATGGTACTTATCTAAAAAAAAGTTCATTTCTTTTACATTTTCCAATTTTTCGGCATGCAAGCTTTTATAGTGAGACCTTATGATTCTTTGAATTTCCTCAGTGTCTGTTGTTATGTACCCCTTTTCATTTCTGATCTTGTTAATTTGAGTGTTCTCTCTCTGCCTTTTGATTAGTTTGAATAGGGGTTTGTTAATCTTGTTGATTTTCTCAAAGAACCAGCTCTTTGTTTCATTGATTCTTTGGATTGTTTTCTGTGTTTCTATTTTGTTGATTACAGCCCTCAGTTTGATCATTTCCAGTCTTCTGCTCCTCCTTGGTGAGTCTGCTTCTTTTTTTTTCTAGGGCTTTCAGTATGATCTTAGGTCTCTAATGTGAGCTTTCTCCATTTTCTTTAATTGGGCACTTAGTGCTATGAACTTTCCTCTTAGCACTGCTTTTATAGTGTCCCATAGGTGAGTTTCTGATCCATGCATTTCCTGTAAACTGACCATCTCAAGGGGCTGACTTCAGAAGTCCACAGACTTGACCTGGTCTCTTCAGAGGCTGACTAACTTACAAGCAGTATTGTCTTGAAGATTCAACCAACCAAGGAAACAAATAAACTGTTCTTGCTTCTTTTCCATACTCATTCCTGGACTTTATCTATTGTTATAATTGCCGTTGTCTTTAAATAGATCTGACAGCCACATTATTAGTTGAATAAAAATATGGTAAAAAGCTTCTTTTAGCACTTTAAAAACCTTATGTAGGATGCTCTATTGCCATTCCTTTTGACTAATCTCTCTCCCCATTTGACTCTCCCATTGTGACCATAGGACCATCCACAAGACCATGACAGGCCAGGGACCCACATGGTTACTTTACTGTGTCCATTTTGAGTTCCAGGTGAGATTCAAGGGACTATGTATGCACAACGAAATTTTCTGTTTGTAAACACAAGGGTTATTATGAATGTTTCAATCCCAAATATCCATGCTGGGGAATGGATAGGGACACACAACCTTAATCACACTAGGATCCAGATAACTGATCTTCTTGAGTCAAAGTATCTCATTACATGGTATCCTTTGGTGTATGTAATCCCTTGGAAATTAAATCAGATTAACAATGTGATCATCTTGACTTAGGATGAGGATATAACCAAAAGGAACACACACACACACACACACACACACCATGAGAAACCACCCTTCAAGGGATCTTGTCCTCCAATGCTTGGAGACTCTTCAAGAATGTTATAACCACTATTTTGGAGGCTCTATACAGGAATGTCTAAGTTTTTTTTTCTCAAGGCTTTTGGGTATCATTCAAGCCATTAACATATAAAAGTGTGTCTAACCACATTAGATTGAGTCCCCAGAGTGGGACACCATCAGATGGCATATAAAAAGCCTGCTACCATGCTATGTCCCCTTACAAACTTGAATGCTTAGAACCCAGATAACATTTGGAGGATAGTTTTCAACTTTTGGTGTCTTCAAAACCTTCATAAATATGACTTTAGTGTTGCAGGCCTATTTGATCCCATTTTATATAGTGTCATTGGCTATAAGGTCTATCTCCAGCCTTATTGATACCTCAATTGGAAGAAAAAAACAACTCCCTATGTGATAATGCTATAGAAATATAAGACAGGATGAGGCTTTTTGATCCTGAAGGGATTCAAGCATCAAAGAGGAGTAAAAGCCCCTAAGAGGCAGGGAAAAGAAAAATAGCCATGCAGGCCAAACAGTCTTCTTGAATAGACATTAAATTTGGTCACATCTCTCCTAAACCTCCTACTTAAGTAAGCATTTCCAGAAACCTTGAAGAATGGACAGAGAGTTTGTCACGTTCTTTAGTTTCTTGCAAAATACTTACTTGAGACCTTGCTACATTTCCTAAGTGCCTCTCCTTCCTTTACATTCAGGATTTTCTTTCTTTTTCGGCTTTTCAAGACAGGGTTTTTCTCTGTAGCTTTGGAGCTCAGTCTAGCATTTGCTTTGTAGACCAGGCTGGCCTCCTGAGTGCTGGGATTAAAGGCGTGTGCCACCGCCACCTGACTCAGTGCATTTTTTGAATTCCACCTTAAGGTTTCAGAATAACCAATAAACTACCACAGAAGACAAAGCAAACATCGTGTAAAAGCCCCTCCCCCACACAATTTTTATTTTTATTGTATTTGTCATTTGAGTTCTTTATGAACAAGAGGTTGCTCAAATCTGTGAATGTATGTTAACACCTTTTCTCCGAAGAAACTTTGGTGTCCTGTCTTTTGATTAGTATTTCACAACACTACAAGGCCATTTACACCATTTCAACTGGCAACAGTTTAAAGGTCTATAATGCCATATGCTGCAGAATCTGTAGATCAGAATACTCTCTATGTAATAAGTGTAGGACAAATCGATAAAATTTCTTTGGGAAAAATGACTTGTAAAGTTGACTCCTAGCTTATTCCATAATCCAGCAGTTCCTATATTAGACACAAATACACAAAGACTTTTTGTATGTTCAGTGAGACCTGTATGTAATCATTATGGAACCATTCACATAAGCTGAAAATCATCATGTGTGAATGTCTATTAGCAATGGAATCTATAATAATAACATGCTTACACAATGGACTGTGAATGACAGGTGGACACAGTGTAATGAATAAATCCTACAAAAATGTCAAGCAAAAGATGAAAATCCCCCAAAGTGGCATATTTCCTTTGCTTCAATTAAAAGCAAGTAAGTCTAAGAACACATGTCATTTAAGCACTTCCATATGAATGTAAGGTAAGATATATTTTAATTTTTAAAGTGAGTGTGTAATGAACATGATTCATTACCATGACTCCATTTGAGTCAGATAGGCATGGGAGAAGAATGGGAAGGCTCCAAGCTATTGCTAAGTTTCCAGTTCTCAAATTGGGGATAGCCTCTAAATTTTTTCACCTGTTATTTTAATTCATTAAACAAGGATGATAAAATTCATGCATTAATGATTATGATTATTTCATAAATATGTTACGAGATGAACTATTTTCTGTTCCATAGATGAAACAGTTAGATAAGTTCTTCAGTCTGATATTCATTTCAAAATCAATCAAAAGACATTTCAAATATGCTTAATTTTTAAAGATACTGTAATACTTCTAATTTTCAATATGGACTTAATACAATACTAAGTATTTAAACCTATGAAACTAACTTCTTATAATTAATAAAATTTATTTTATACTAAAATTACAATTAAAATGATATATTAAATATAAAATATAAATTTATAATAAAATTAATAAAATTTTATTTTATTAATAAAATTCTGAAGCAAAAAGAGGAGATGAAACCATTGTCTTAAGGGAACCCTTTATAAAATTGGAATTTGGACAGCATTCTGATTATACTTACAGATTTCCTTAATCACCTCTGTGCAACACCAATCCCCTTGGGCCTAAACTACACCAACACAGAAAGTAGCCTTTAGAGTTGTACACAAGTACTTCTTCACTATAGTTAAGTAGTCTTGGACCACAAAGCAAACAACACAGTGCCCTCATGCAAAATGTACGGTGTAATTATGAATAAGAGAATGCAGTAAACAATTTCAAATATTGAACCAAAATATGGTGAGCCAAAACTTATTTATTGATTTTTCCATTTTTTTCAGATCTAATTTTAATCCAACATTCAAATGAAAAGATATTATTACTATTAAATCTTAGTCCAATTATTACCTTTAAGTATGACTAGGTTTGAGGGATGGATATAAAGCAAGCTGGTAGCTAACCCAATTTTGTGCCAATTTTGACCCTTTCACATCTTTCTGCACAAGAACTTTCTCTGCATTATTAATGAAAGGAGAAATCATCCTAGTGGGATCATGGACACATTTTGTCTAGAGAAAAGCATCACAACTTCAAATGCTTCCTGCCTGAAGACCTATTCTAACCATTCTGTCCTCTGGTGAGTATTGTCTACTGCGTCCAACAGAAGACCCAGAATTAAATCATAGACAGTGTAGGCCTCAGCCGAACATACAAACACAGTCTTGAAAGGTGTAGCATATATACATAATATGGACACATTGGAGACCTCTTAGGAGAGAGGACTAAAACTCAAGGTCAAGAGTTTGTGTGTTTTGATGTTTCTGAATGGTCTTCTGGCATCGAGAACTTTGCTAAGATTTACTGTCACTTAAGCCTCCTCCAAGCATTGAACAAAGCAGGTGTCGTTTGAATAGCAGCAGGTGAAGAAACCAAGAGCTACAAAAGCCAATAGCCTGATGAAGTTCACACAGTAAAGCAGAGGTAGAGACCGTGGCAGTAGACAGGTTTTCTGAAGCCAGGATCTTAACTCTTTTTACCTGATCCTTTTCTGTTTGCACTTTTTATGACAGCAATATACATCTTGGTTTATCATTAATAAATGAACATGTTTTATTAAGATGGTTTCAAAATTTTGTTTCTGTTTTCTCATCAGATCATTAGATATATAAAACTATACCCAGATGACCTTAGTTCATTTATCTTAAAAACTATTGATTATTGTTCCATTAGTAATTGAAACAATATGTTAAATTACTGGAAACTGAAATATTCCAATGACAAATCAGCTTTGTTTTAAATGTAGCATGCCACTTTTGACCACCTATGTTTTCAAGTACAGTATTCTAAGCCTTATTTTTAATATTATACTCACTTTCATTAGTTAAATGATGCCCCAAATTTTAGTTCAAAGGCTTACACTGATAAACAGAATGGTTAAAACGCGAATGATGCTATTTTTAGGTTACAACGTGAAATTACAAAGAGCATTTCTGCTGTGGCATTTATAATAAGAATGCCCAGGGTCTTAAGTGATCCAAACTTTATGAAAATCCAGTAAGATTTGCATCTGAAAATACTGACGTATGTTTAAGAAAGTTATCCGGATCACAGATGTTCCCAATTTCTTCCATTGTGTTGATTTTCTATGATGTTGCTCTCATCTTCGACTTCATGAATTTGAGGCCTGGATGAACCATGATGGCCCCCGGACAGGGACAAGACAAACGTGAGAAAATTCAGGTCAGGCAGCTGAAGGAACATGTGCTAAAGTGCTCTTCCTGTAAAGAGAAATATAAGGGTTTATTTGATAATAGCGTCTAAAGCTAAAAGAAACAAGATGTATTTAATGCATCTATCTATCTATCTATCTATTTATCTATCTATCCATGGCTCTATCTATCTACCTACCTACCTATCTATCATCTATCATCTATCTATCTATCTATCTATCTATCTATCTATCTATCTATCATATATATATATATATATTTATCTAAGTATCTAACTGTGTGTGTCTGTGTGTGTGTGTGTGTGTGTGTGTGATGCACATATTAGTCAAGGAACAACTACCAGGAGTTACTGCTCTCCTTTCACCCTTATGTGGGTTCTAACATAGAATTCAGTCTTCAGGCTCACACTAAGGGTCTTTTAACTGCTGAGCCATATGTTTGGACTTCCAATTTTTGATAAGTCAAATGATCCAATACACACTTAGTTACTAGACTGGTTATCTACCCAGCATCTTCCTTATTTTGCCATTGTATCTGCCTTATTTATTAATTAAACCACGTTAGATGGGAAGCTATGGTGAATAGACCACTTCTGGTGTTTCTTGTGGAATTAAAAGAAAGAGTCAGTGCCTAAGTGTCACCAAAAAGGAGATTTTGTGCTCAGTGTAAGAGGCACCACTTAAAGGGAAAGCCGAATTCCCTGCCCCTGAACTGATACAATGGGAGCTGTTGAATGTTTTTTGGAAAGAATATCTGTGCTGCAGATGGCTGGAGTCAGAACTTCTGAGGTCCGTTTTTACCTTAGAAACCGTGGCATTTTAGTTCTGAACAGTCTCCACTTTAAGAAACCCAATGAGCACAGATAATTAGTAACCACAGCATTTCGGGAGCTGACATCAGCTCCTGATCCTGCGGTTTCTCTGAAAAGAACACGTCTCATACTACAGTTGTGCATACTTTTGTACACAGAAGTACATTTGTACATTTTATACATAGAAGCCAGGTTTAAAAAAACAAGACGTTTGAGTTTAGCTCTAAGCTGTGATGTAAAACCAGCAGCACAGAAGGTGAAGGTGTCAGAGAGAATAGTGCTTATTTGAAGTGTGGGTAGTCTGTCTTTTCAAAATTAAACCTAAGCTCAGGTTCCAGAACTTTCATGAGTATTAATATCCATAATGTCCCACTGAAGAAGGAAATAGTATATTCACTTCACATTTGAAGAACTAAGTGTTCACACAGATAAAATTGCTTCCCAAAAGTACAGCTTATGCACAGCTTACGACTGGGACTTAATGTCATGTGCATTTCTTGTAATTAATCAGGGGTGGTGGCACATGCCTGCAGCCCCACACTTGCAGCACTTGGGAAGTAAAGGCAGAGGGATCCTGAATTCAAGGCTGTCTCCTGCTACACAGCAGATTCAAGGTCAGCTTGGGCTATAAGAAACTGTCTCAAAAAGCATCTCCCACCAAAAGAAGAAAAAAAAGTTCATCTAAGTACTATACTTGACTTCCTATTGATATAAAACAACCTACTAATACCAAAACTTGATATTCAGTTAAGTTTATACTTTCGTTAAGAAAACATCTTCACTCCATATAATTTGTGAATAAAACTTCATTTTTTATAATTAAAATATTTTCTTTTTTTTAAAGTAAATTTTATTAAATTATAAAAGTTTCCATTTCCGCCCCTCTTCCCAACACCCTCCCACTCCCCCCACTCCCTCTCCTCCTCCCTCTTCGTCCCTTAGGGCAGTCAGGGTTTCCTGCCCTGTGGGAAGTTCCAGTTCCTTCCCCCTCCCTCCAGGTCCAGGAAGGTGAGTGTCCAAACAGACTGGATCCCCAAAATCCAGTATATGCAGAGGAAACAGGTCCCAGTATCATAGTCAATGGCTTTTCAGAAAGACTTCGGGCCAGCCACAGTCAGAGAATCCGGCCAAATTCCGAGAATCTGGTTAGATCACCTCCTCGTTCAGTCCCAGTCCAACTGGCCTTGGTAAACTCTCATTAGATCCGTTCCCTTGTATCAGTGGGTGATAGCATCCCTCGCAGTACTGATTTCGTTTTTCATGTTCTTCCTCCTTCTGCTCCTCATTTGGACCTCGGGGGGCTCAGTCCGGTGCTCCAATGTGGGTCTCCGACTGTATCGCCGTCCTTCGCCAGATGAAGGATCTATGGTGATAAGCAAAATATACATCAGTATGGTTATGGGCCACGGCCAATTCAGGCACCCTCTCCTCTGTCCAGAGAACAATCTGGGGGATCTCTCCTTGGACCTGGGATCCCATAAATAATCAAGTCTCCTGTAAACCCTAAAATGACTCCCTTAGTTGAAATATATTCTTCCCTGATCCCATATTCATCCTTCCTCCCTCCCCCCCCCCATCCCAGGCCACCGAGCTTTCCCCGTTCCTCCCCTACTCCCTTCTCTCTAACACTCTCCCCTTCCATCAACCCTCCCACCCCCCCATGCACCCGAGGTTACCTGGGACTCTTGTCTATTTCCTACCTCCTGGTGGATAGCTAAATAATCTTCATCAGGTTCATCTTCTTATTTAGCTTCTCTAGGATCACGAATAATAGGCTCAAAGACCTTTAATTATGGTTAGAATCCACTTATGAGTGAATACATACCGTGTTCCTCTTTTTGGGTCTGGCTTACCTCACTCAGTAAAGCGTTTTCTATTTCCATCCATTTGCATGCAAAATTCAAGATGTCATTGTTTTTTACCGCTGAGTAAAACTCTAATGTGTATATGTTCCACACCTTTTTTAACCATTCTTCTATTGAGGGGCACCTAGGCTGTTTCCAGGTTCTGGCTATTACAAATAGTGCTGCTATGAACATAGTAGAACAAATGCTTTTGTAGTATGTTAGGGAATCTTTAGGGTATATTCCCAAGAGTGGAATTGCTGGGTCCTGAGGGAGGTTGACTCCCAGTTTCCTGAGAAACCGCCTCACTGATTTCCACAGTGGCTGCACGAGTTTGTATTCCCACCAACAATGGATGAGTGTTCCCCTCACCCCACATCCTCTCCAGCATAGGCTATCGTTGGTGTTTTTGACTTTAGCTATTCTGACAGGTGTAAGATGGTATCTCAAAGTGGTTTTGATTTGCATTTCCCTGATCGCTAAGGAGGTTGAGCATGACCTTAAGTGTCTTCTGGCCATTCGAAGTTCATCTGTTGTGAATTCTCTGTTAAGTTCAGTACCCCATTTTTTAATTGGGTTAATTAGAGTTTTAGTGCCTAGTTTCTTGAGTTCTTTGTATATTTTGGAGATCAGACCTTTGTCTGATGAGGGGTTGGTGAAGATCTTCTCCCAGTCAGAAGGCAGCCTTTTTGTCCTACTGACAGTGTCCTTTGCTTTACAGAAGCTTCCCAGTTTCAGTAGATCCCATTTATTCATTGTTTCTCTTATTGTCTGTGCTGCTGGGGTCCTACTTAGGAAGAGGCCTCCTGTGCCTAAATCTTGTAGACTACTTCGCACTTTCTCTTCTATTAGGTTCAAAGTGGACGGATTAATGTTGATGTCTTTAATCCATTTGGACTTGATTTTTGTGCATGGTGATAGATATGGATCTACTTTCATTTTTTTACAGGTTGACATCCAATTATGCCAGCACCATTTGTTAAAGATGCTTTCCTTCTTCCATTGTATACCTTTAGCTCCCTTGTCGAAAATTAGGTGTTCATAAGTTTGTGGGTTAATATCTGGGTCTTCTATTCGATTCCATAGGTCGACTTCTCTGTTCTGATGCCAATACCAAGCTGTTTTCAATACTGTAGCTCTATAATAGAGTTTGAAGTCAGGGATGGTAATGCCTCCAGAAGTTCTTTTATTGTATAAGATTGTTTTGGCTATCCTGGGTTTTTTGTTTTGCCATATAAACTTGATTATTGTTCTCTCAAGGTCTGTGAAGAAGTTTGATGGGATTTTGATGGGGATTGCATTGAATCTATAGATTGCTTTTGGTAGAATTGCCATTTTTACTATGTTGATTCTCCCAATCCAAGAGCAGGGGAGGTCTTTCCATTTTCTGGTATCCTCCTCAATTTCTTTCTTCAAAGACTTAAAGTTTTTGTCAAATAGGTCTTTCACTTCCTTGGTTAGAGTAACCCCAAGATATTTTATGCTATTTGTGGCTATCATGAAAGGTGATGCTTCTCTGATTTCCCTCTCTGCTTCTTTATCCTTTGTGTATAGGAGGGCCACTGATTTTTTGGAGTTGATCTTGTATCCTGCCACGTTACTAAAGGTGTTTATCAGCTGTAGGAGTTCTTTGGTAGAGTTTTTGGGGTCACTTATGTAAACTATCATATCGTCAGCAAATAACGAAAGTTTAACTTCATCCTTTCCAATACGAATCCCCTTGATCTCCTTATGTTGTCTTATTGCTATTGCTAGAACTTCAAGCACTATATTGAAGAGGTATGGGGAGAGTGGACAGCCTTGTCGTGTTCCTGATTTTAGTGGAAAGGCTTTGAGTTTCTCTCCATTCAGTTTGATGTTAGCTGTCAGCTTGCTGTATATTACTTTTTATTATATTTAGGTATGATCCTTGTATCCCCAGTCTCTCCAACACCTTTATCATAAATGGGTGTTGAATTTTGTCAAATGCTTTTTCAGCATCTAGTGAGATGATCATAGGTTTTTTTCTTTCAGTTTATTTATATGATGGATTACATTGATAGATTTGCGTATGTTGAACCAGCCCTGCATCTCTGGAATAAAGCCGACTTGATCATAATGGATAATTTTTCTAATGTGCTCTTGGATTTGGTTTGCCAGTATTTTATTGAGAATTTTCGCGTCGATGTTCATGAGTGAGATTGGCCTGTAATTCTCTTTCTTGGTTGTGTCTTTGTGTGGTTTTGGTATTAGGGTAACTGTAGCTTCATAAAAGGAGTTAGGCAATGACTCTTCTGTTTCTATATTGTGGAATACGTTAAGGAGTATAGGTATTAGCTCTTCCTGGAAGTTCTGGTAGAATTCTGCATTGAAACCATCTGGTCCTGGGCTTTTTTTGGTAGGGAGATTTTTGATAACAGCTTCTAATTCTTCGCGACTAACAGGTCTATTTAGATTGTTGAACCTGTTCTTGGTTCAACTTTGGTATATGGTACTTATCTAAAAACATGTCCATTTCTTTTACATTTTCCAACTTTGTGGCATATAAACTTTCATAGTAAGATCTAATGATTTTCTGAATTTCCTCTGTGTCTGTGGTTATGTCTCCCTTTTCATTTCTGATCTTATTAATTTGCATGTTCTCTCTCTGCCGTTTGATTAATTTGGATAGGGGTTTGTCAATCTTGTTGATTTTCTCCAAGAACCAGCTTTTTGATTCATTGATTCTTTGGATTGTTTTCTCTGTTTCTATTTTGTTGATTTCAGCCCTCAGTTTGATTATTTCCAGTCTTCTAGACCTCCTGGGTGAATCAGCTTTTTTTTCTAGATCTTTCAAGTGTGCTGTTAAGTCTCCAATGTGTGCTTTCTTCGCTTTCTTTAATTGGGCACTTAGTGCTATGAACTTTCCTCTTAGCACTGCTTTCATAGTGTCCCATAGGTTTGAGTATGTTGTGTCTTTGTTTTCATTAAATTCAAGGAAGAGTTTAATTTCTTTCTTTATTTCTTCCTTGACCCAGGGGTGATTTAGTAGTTGACTGTTCAGTTTCCATGAGTTTGTTGGCTTCCTGGGGGGAGCATTGTTGTTGAATTCTAATTTTAGTCCATGGTGATCTGACAAGACACAGGTAGTTACTAATATTTTTTTGTATCTGTGGAAGTTTGCTTTGTTACCGAGTATGTGGTCAATTTTCGAGAAGGTTCCATGAGCTGCAGAGAAAAAGGTATATTCTTTCCTATTTGGGTGGAGTGTTCTATAGATGTCTGTTAAGTCCATTTGATTCAATACCTCCAATAGATCTCTCAATTCTCTGTTTGGTTTCTGTCTGATTGACCTGTCCATTGGTGAGAGAGGAGTGTTGAAGTCTCCTACTATTAGTGTGTGTGGTTTGATGACCGCCTTGAGTTCTAGAAGAGTTTCTTTTACATATGTGGGTGCCTTTATATTAGGAGCATAGATATTCAGGATTGAGACTTCCTCCTGATGAATTGTTCCAGTTATGAGTATGAAATGTCCATCTCCATTTCTTCTGATTGATTTTAGTTTGAAGTCGATTTTGTTAGATATTAGAATGGCCACGCCCGCTTGTTTCTTAGGTCCATTTGCTTGGAAAACCTTTTCCCAACCCTTTACTCTGAGTAGGTGTCTGTCTTTGTGGTTGAGGTGTGTTTCTTGTAAGCAGCAGAATGTTGGATCCTGTTTTCGTATCCAATCTCTAAGTCTGTGCCTCTTTATAGGTGAATTGAGTCCATTGATATTAAGTGATATTAATGACCAGTGGTTGTTGACTCCGGTCATTTTTTTTTTTTTTAGGTAGTAGAGTGTATGTGTTTTTCTTCTTTGATCTGTGCTTGTGAATGGTCGCTAGATGTTCGAGTTATTGTAGGCCGTGTTGGGAATGTTGGATTCCTTCGGTAGTGATTTTCCTTCTAATATTCTCTATAAGGCTGGATTAGTAGCTACGTATTGTTTAAATTTGTTTTTATCCTGGAATATTTTGTTTTCTCCGTTGATAGTGAACAATAGCTTGCCTGGGTATAGTAGTCTGGGTTTGCATCCATGGTCTCTTAGTTTCTGCAGTACCTCTATCCAGGATCGTCTGGCTTTCATGGTTTCCATAGAGAAATCCGGTGTAAGCCTGATAGGTTTACCTTTATAAGTTACTTGACCTTTTTCCTTTGCAGCTCTTAAAATTTTTTCTTTAATATTTATGTTTTGTGTTTTGATTATTATGTGGCGAGAGGATTTTTTTTCTGATCCAGTCTATTCGGTGTTCTGTATGCTTCTTGAACCTTCATAGGAATATCGTTCTTTAGGTTGGGAAAGTTTTCTTCTATAATTTTGTTGAATATATTTTCTGGGCCTTTGATCTGCAGTTCTTCTCCTTCTTCAATCCCTATTATTCTTAGATTTGGTTTTTTTATTGTGTCCCAGATTTCCTGAATGTTTTGTGAAGAGAATTTGTTGGATTTGCCGTTTTCTTTGACCAGAGCATTTATTTTCTCTATGGTATCTTCAGATTCTGAGATTCGTTCTTCTATCTCTTGTATTCTATTGGTTATGCTTGATTCTGTAGTCTCCGTTCGTTTACCTAGGTTTTCCATATCCAGCCGGTTCTCCGTTTGTGTTTTCTTCATTGCCTCCATTTCAGTTTTCAATTCTTGCACTGTTTCCTTTACTTGTTTGATTGTTTTTTCTTGGTTTCTCAGGGTCTCATTCACGGATTTACTTATTTCTTCAAACTTTTTGTTATATTTCTCATCAATTTCTATACTCATTTCTTCAAACTTTTTGTTATATTTCTCATCCAATTCTTTAAGGGAGTTATTCATATCCTGTTTAAGGAACTCTATTGCTTTCATAATGGCACTTTTTTCCACTTCTTCTGGGTTAAGGTGTTCAAGCCCTTCTGTTGTAGGGTCTTTGGGATCTGGTGTTTTCATGTTGTTTTTCAGATTGTTGGATGAGGTCTTGCCTTGGCGTCTGCCCATCTCTTACTTCAAATGTTCTCTATTGGAACTTCTGTTACCCGGGTCAGGTTCCCTTCTTGGGCAGGGACTTCACTGACAGAATGCCCACCTTTCCTCAGGCAGGCTATTGAAGCACAGGCACTCCCTCTTTCCTGGATGCACTTACAATGCAGGCTCAGCTTGCAAGGCAGCTGAGCTGGGGAAAATTTTATGGCCCCAGGGGGAAGGGAGAAATATAGGAATTCGTACCTGGATGGGAGCTGGGATGGCAGGCGGGATGGGGTAGCCAGCACTGCAGGGCGACCTGGGGGACTGTGGGGTCGGGGAACGCCAAAGCTCTTCCTCACCAGGACCCTGCCACGGCCCGAAGCAAACTCACCCCACCGATGGCCCTCTGCTAGAAGTCAGGGCCCCTGCTGGTCAGGAATGTGGCTGAGCTGGCACCTGGTCCACCTGTCCTCAGGGAGGCCTTTAAGACCCAGGAACTGCCTCGAGCCGGGCTGCGCCTACAGCCCAGGCCCAGCTCGCAAGGTTGCTGAGCTGGGGAAATTTTATGGCCCCAGGGGGAAGGGAGAAATATAGGAATTCGTACCTGGATGGGAGCTGGGATGGCAGGCGGGAGGGGGTAGCCAGCACTGCAGGGCGACCTGGGCGTCTATGGGGTCGGGGAACACCCAAGTTCCTCCTCACCAGGACCCTGCCACGGCCCGAAGCAAACTCACCCCACCGATGGTCCTCTGCTAGAAGTCAGGGCCCCTGCTGGATGGGAGCTGGGATGGCAGTCGGGAGGGGGTAGCCAGCACTGCAGGGCGACCTGGGCATCTATGGGGTCGGGGAACGCCCAAGCTCCTCCTCTCCGGGACCCTGCCACGGCCCGAAGCCAGCTCACCCCACAGAAGGCCCTCTGCTAGAAGTCAGGGCCCCTGCTGGTCAGGAATGTGGCTGAGCTGGCACCTGGACCACCTGTCCTCAGGGAGGCCTTTAGGACCCAGGAACTGCCTCGAGCCGAGCTGCGCCTACAGCCAAGGCCCAGCTTGCAAGGCAGCTGAGCTGGGGAAATTTTATGGCCCCAGGGGGAAGGGAGAAATATAGGAATTCGTACCTGGATGGGAGCTAGGATGGCAGGTGGGAGGGGGTAGCCAACTCTGCAGGGCGACCTGGGCGTCTATCTAATTAAAATATTTTCACGCTCTAAGATTTATGTAACAATGATTTACTTGAGATAATTTATCATCATCTTATTTGAATGGAAATGAGGTTTTATTTTCATGCCCATAAGAACACTATAAATATAAGAAAATCTAGATCTGCAGTTCATGGTCAGAGCTCAGTGACAAAGGAGATGCTGAATGCCTAAACTTGGCATGTGTGTAAGGATATGTGTCACATTATTCACAAATAGCAAGGCTTATGAAAGTTTTTGTTCCTTATCTCTTCTCTTTTAGAGGTAACCAGGTGATGGTTTTTCTTAACAGGCTACAAAGTAGCCAGAAAATCCCCTTGCTGCTGAATTTGATTAGGACGGTCACTCTACTGCCTGTATGAACTGTCTCTTGCTGAAGCATCCACCTGGCCTCTTCTGTGGAGTGGGTGAGGGACCAGAAGCTGACAGTGGCTGTTGCTATGCGTCTGTGATTCTAGAACTAGTTCATTGTTTAACCCTGAAATAAATCCATAAAGTTGAGTAGACTATGTAGCATTTTAAAGATATTCAAAGTGACACAGAACACATAAAGGGTAATCATTAGAAAGGTTATTTCTTGAGAAACAAAGACATACTGTCAATGACAACAACAAAAAAAGTGTAGCTGTGAACCCTAAAATAGATACAGAAAGCGTAATGCCTGCGATGCTGAATAGAGAAAAACTCAGGAGAGAAGGAAGAGCTGATGGTGGTGTGATTATGATAGTTAGAACAGCTGGGAAGTAGGCATTTTAAAAACAAACACAAGTAAAAGGATTATGCTATCAAGTGGTGGAGCATATAAAAAGTTAAAACTTTTTGCTTGAAGTTTAGCTCCTTTGATAAAGGAATGTTTTATTATAATCAAGTGATAAATGTCATAGTTCTAGGGGAAAATTTCAAGATCTTTTCCATTCAAGGCCAGCACAGGTAACACTGCCAAGCCCTGATTCATACATATAAATATACGTATACATATACATATACATATACCCACACATGCATACATACTTACACATACATATATACAATATATAGTATCACTTTTATAATTATTATGGCTTTAACACACAATCAAAACACACAGAAGTATGGGTGAGGTGATACTGCATATTCATGCTTTTCAGTGATTTCTAATGCACAGGGACTGAGTTCAGTTCAGCACATTGTAGAATCATCTGGATACAAGTAAACATGGAGAAGCTCTGGTCATTGACAAATATTTCTAAATATGCTGCAATAAGAAGACACACACAAATGGATGGATTTTAGATACTCATGACAAAAGCCAGAGACTTTCCATTTTTGGTTACAATAGTATTATTTCCTAGCCTTTCCTGAGGAGCAATGGAAATGAACAGCTCTGGAGAAGACTTCATCCTTCTGGGATTTTCCAGTCGACCCCAACTGGAGCACATCATCTCTGTCATTGTCTTCATCTTCTATATTGTGACTCTGGTAGGAAACACGACTATCATTCTAGTGTCCTATCTGGACTCCCAGCTCCACACTCCCATGTATTTCTTCTTATCTAATTTGTCCTTTGTGGACCTCTGTTACACTACTAGCATTGTCCCACAGATGCTGGTAAATCTATGGGGCCCAAAGAAGTCTATCACATATGGAGGGTGTGCACTCCAGTTCTTCTTCGCCCTGGACCTGGGAGCCACAGAATGTCTCCTCTTGGCCGTGATGGCCTATGACCGCTATGCTGCTGTCTGCCAACCTCTTCACTACACAGTTATAATGCATCCTGTTCTTTGCCAGAAGATGGTGCTGTCAGCTTGGTTGGGTGGTCTTGGCAGTGCGTTAATTCTTTGTTCCTTGACTTTGAAGTTGCCAAGGTGTGGGCACCGGAAAGTGGATAACTTTTTCTGTGAAATGCCAGCATTGATCAAGATGGCTTGTGTCTATTCCAGGGTAATTGAGGTTGTTGTGTTTACCCTTGGAGTTATATTTCTTCTAGTGCCTCTATCACTAATTCTCATCTCCTACGGCGTTATTACTCAGGCTGTGATGAAGATCAAGGCAGCAGCAAGGTGGAAAAAGGTCCTGAATACATGTGGTTCCCACCTCACAGTAGTAACCCTGTTTTATGGAACACTCATTTATATGTACATGAAGCCACAGAATACCATATCCCACGAGGAAGGACAGTTTTTTACTCTGTTTTACACCATTGTCACCCCCAGTCTCAACCCTTTGATCTACACCTTAAGAAACAAAGATGTAAAAAGTGCAGTGAAGAGAATTCTAGGAACAGACAAGCATTCTGCCAAAATGTGAGGCCAGCAGAAAAAACAATCCAGCCTGAATGTGGAGAGCTAAAGAAATAACGGTGTCCTTGTCACCGGCAGCTTAATCAGTCGATTCAAGACCATCTCTCTGGCAGTCACTTAGAAGCTAGAATTTTGTTTGGCACGATGTTAGCTTTCACCATGTATAAGTTCATGACTATGCATGCAATGTGACCAGCTACCTCCTGTTTCTACTGTGATGGAATGTGTGTGTTGAAACTGGGAGCCAAAGTAAACTCTTCCTTCTCTCAGCTGCTTTTGTCAGGAATTTTATCAGATCAATTAGAAAAGCAGTTATTATGAGGAGATTTGGAGGTGAGAAAGAGACAGAGAGAGACAGATGCACATACAGAGAGATAGAAAGAGAGAGAGACAGACACACAGACTGGCAGGAGGAGGTGGCTATGAATGACTATTAAAGCTTTTAACCCTTTCAAAAGAATGTTAGCACACATAGTGGCCAGATGAAAACAAAAAATCATGCCTTATGCTCTTGTTTGTTAACTGGGCTATCCAAAGATGGTACAAACACATCCATTTTTATTATTGTTACAGAAGGAACACTAGCCTACTGGAGCATTTGCTCTGGCAGGCCTTGCCCTTCTCCCTCATTCCCTCTTCCTTGCTAAAAACTGTTAGATTACATTTCTAAAGCTAGCCACCAAGGTCTATTCCCTCACTAGGCCACTTCCTCTCTCTGAGGCTGACTACCATGGTCCAGCTTTCAGAAGTTGCTTTGCCTCACCTAATAAACATGCACAATTAAAATGAAACACTTCATCCTAGCATGGGATTTCCCTCTTTATCTTTATAAACTACTATTTATCTTTGTGATGCATTCATCTCCTCTCTATCCAGAGGCAGTCCTTTGTCCCTCTGCGACAAATACCCCTGCCCCTTTCCCTTGACCCTCCCTTCTCTCTCAACCCATGTCCTTTGCTATTGCATCCTTGCCCATTCTAACACAGACCTCCCCTTCTCCTCTTAAGAATTACACTTTCAATGACATTTTCTGCTGTTTTTCTACCTGACCCAGAGAGCAGCCATTTTAGTTTTTCTTCCCTGTTTAATAAAGGATCTCTTTGTGAAACAGGTGTTTAGATGTAATTTGTGTCTAATTCAAGTTTTTCTTCAGTTATTGCTCTTCTAATCCATCATCCCAGGCTTTTATTACAAAGATAACAGTGGTTCTCAGTCTACGGGTTGCAATCCCCTATTAGATATTTACATTATGATTCATAAGAGTAACAAAATTACAGTTGTGAAGTAGTAATGAAATAATTTTATGGTTGGGGGTCACCATAACATGAGGAACTGTATTAAAGGGTCACAGCATTAGGAAGGTTGAGAACCACTGCAATAGACCATCTAGGGTCTATAATTTAGGTCCCTCTTCTTGAAAATTCTCTAAATTTTAAATTGTAAAAATGAGTTTATGCCCATTAATCTGAGACACAGTGCATTGCTGACACTTGTCCTCACCAGCACAGCACCATGGCTGTAGTCCAGGACCTCAGTGCCAACAGTGCACTCCATGAGAATGAATTGCATCAGGTCTCTGCCTGGTTCGTAGCTGTCCTTGTAAGAAGGCTGATACTTTCTGTCCCTATTCTTGGTTTTTGAATCTCTGAGGTGCTGTTTGGTCTGAGTGACTGATTTCAGGGTTGTTAGGATAAGAACCGGGGCACTGGTTCAGACATTGGTCGCTAATTGATTAATTAAAGAAACAATAGTGAAAGGCAAAAGAGTTGTATGATCTGAAGTGAAACCACAGAATCTGAGGCAGCAGTCTTGGAATCTGCATGGGTATCTGACTCTTTTGCCTGCTCCTGAGACCCTTTTCCTCCAACCAGGTTGCTTTGTCCATCCCTGATTTTTTTTTGTAATTTTTATTTATTTTTGTCTAGTCTTATTGCATCTTATTATTCTGAGTTCTCGTGATATTGGGAAGCCCTGCTGTTTTCTGAAGGGAAATGGAGGAGGAATAGATCTGGGGGAAAGGAAAAGTGGGGAATTGGGAGGAGAGGAGGGTGGTGGAACTGCACCTGGGGTGCATTATATGAAAGATTAAAAAAGAAACAGTAGTGCAAAGCAGGTAAAACAGATTGAATGTGGCCACACTAGGAAATGGAACAAAGAGGCCAAGTGACAACCACCCATGCCCATCTTACTGCCACTAGTGTGGGGTTAGGTTTTAAATGGAGGACAAGTGGCATGCATAACTAAAGCAGTCCTGGTCAGGGTATAGTAGCACCCAACTTTATTGCCACTGCTTCTTTCTCCCACAAGGTTTTGTGACAAGTTGTCAGAACTTTGTAGTATCTTTCTGCAAGAAACAAGCTCATTCTCTGGTTGGCACCAGGCTTCACCCTTTTCCTTTGCTCAACATGAGATTCTTAGGAAAGTTTCTCAGATTTCGTTGTATCAGTCGTCTGAGAGCCGAGGGATGTGGCACAAGTGTCTCTAGGGTAAATTTCTTCCTTTTGGAGTGGCCCTGATATTCAGGACTTCCAGTCTGAAAAGTGTACCTTTTTATCAGAGAGATGAAATAATCCGGTGATTCTGGTAGAACTGAGTTTTGTTGAAGCTATAATAACTTTTCCTCTTCTTGCTCCCAACTCCCAACTCCACCAGTCCTTTAGAAATGTTCTCTAGTGAGGATTACCTAGATGAACTCCAGGACACAGAATTTAAAAGAAGCATCGTGCACTTCATCAAAGACGTCAAAGCCTGGGGTGGGGTGCTGCATGGCTTTAATACCAGTACTTGGAGGCAGAGATAGTATATCTCTCTGAGATTGAGACTAGCTTGTCTTATAAAGTAAGTTCCAATCCAGCCAAAGCTACATAGTGAGACCTTATCTCGAAAAACAAAACAAAATTCAAGGGGTTTAAACATGAAGAAATAGTTCAATGAATGTAAAGAGAAAAAACTCAAAAAAATTAAACACTTGAATGATGCCCCCCCAAAAAAAGACAGAAGGCTGAATGAAATGCTGATGACAATTCAAGATTTGAAAATAGAATTCAATAAAGAGGTAGAAATTTTGAAGAAAACTCAAGCCCAAATAAAGATGGAATGGAAAACTCAATAACCCAACCAATAGACAATTCAAGAGAAAAACCTTACAAGTAGAATGGGTTAAGTAGAAGATAGAACATGAGGATCTGAAGATAGTATAAAGGAATTAGACCAAAAAAGAATATGTATAATTTTGAAAAGGACAGTATCCTGCAAAAACTGTGGAATACCATGAGAAGACCAAATCTTTGACTTATAGTCTTAGATGAGGGAGAAGAATTCCAGTTCAATGCCATAGACCTTCAGAATTTCAACAAAATCTCAGAAGAAAAGTTTTTCAAACTAAGACCCCATGTACATACAAGGACACAGAACACCAAATAGACAAGGCCAAAAAAGAAACGATTTATTGTGTATCAAAGTTAAAACATTAAAAAAAAAAGTATTGAAAGCTGTGGGAGAAAAAAAACCCATGAGTCATATGTAAATGAAAACCCATCAGAATAACAGATGACTTCTCAATGGAAAATGTGAAATTCAGAAGAGCCTGTAAAAAAATGTTCTCCAACTTTTAGAAGACCATAACTGCTGACCTAGACTATTTTACCCAGCAAAACTATCTATCATATTTGAGGGAGAAAGAGAAACTTTCTACAATCCAAACAGTCTAACAAGATTCATGCCCATCAAACTGACTCTAAAGAGAATACTGGGAACAATACTCTTACAGCTGAAGAGATGAGTTAGCATAGCCAAGAGACTGTAGAAAGAAAACAAGCAAAACATTAATCCCTAAAACATGAAGAATGACTAAGAACACAAACAAAAGCCAACGACAAGATGACTGAAATCAACATACACTTTTCAAAATTAACTTTAAATATTAATGGCCCTAATTCTCCAATCAAAAGAAACAGGCTGGCTAAATGGGCTGGCTAATGCGTTTAAGAAACAAAATCTATCTTTCTATTGTATAGAAGAAATGCACCTTAGCTTTTTTGGGGGGTGGCAGCGGGGTTTTGAGACAGGGTTTCTTTGTGTAACAGGCATGGTTGACCTGGAACTAGCTCTTGTAGATCAGGCTGGCCTCAAGCTTACAAAGATCTGCCAGTCTCTGCCTCCTGAGCCCTGGGATTAAAGGCCTGTGCCAGAATCACCTGCCCAGAACCTTAGCTTTAAAGATAGGAATCACCTGCTCTGAAGTGAAGGGATGGAAAAAAAAGATCACTCAAAGGGAACCATGAAGCAAGCAGAGATTGATATCCTAATATCTTACAAAATAGACTTCAAACTAAAATGAATTAGAAGATATAAAGGACATTTCATTCTATTTAAGGGAACAATCAATCCAAAAAGAGATTACCATCTTAAATATATATATTTCCACCAAACTCTGGTGCATCCCACTTCATAAAAAGCATACTACTGGAATTAAAGACAAGGTTGAACACAAAACCATTAGAAGCAGTTGATTTCAACACCCTACTTTCCCCAGTCATTTAGACAAAAAATAAACAGAAAACATCAGAATTAAATGATATCATATATCGAAAGAACTTAACAGATATATTCAGAATATTCTACCCAAACACCAGCATACAAACACACACACCATAATAAATCCAGAATATTGAAACAATTCTAGGTATTCTATTTGATCAAATGCAATAAAACTTAAAAATAAATAGGAAAAAATCTCTAATAAGTTCACAAACTTCTGAAAATCAAAAACTCATTAGTAAATGATGAATGTGTTAAAGACAAAACCAAGAAGGGAAACAAAATTTCTTGAAACTAAACAAAAGTGAAAATACAACACAGCCAAACCTCTGGAACTCACTAAAATCAGGAAAATTCATAGTTCTAAGTACCTACATTGAAACATCAGAAAGCGTAGAGATAAATGAATTAATAATTTAATTCAAGAATCTGGAACAAACAAGAACAAACCAAACCAAATTCAGTAGACGGAAAAAATAATAAAAATCAGAACAGAACTGAATAAAATGGAAACAAAGAAAACAATACAAAGAACCAACAAATCTAAGAACTGCTTCTTTGAGAAGATAAATAAAATCTTGGCCCAACTAACAAAAATAAAGAAAGAGGGGATCCAATGAACAGAATCAGAAGTGAATAAGGAAATAGTACAGCAGACACCAAAGAAATTTAGAATATTATAATACTTAAAAAAAAACCTGTTCTCCATTAAGTTGGAGAACCTAAAAGAAATTATATTATTCTTCTTATGCTAACTTGTCACAAGCTAGGGGCTTTTAGGAAGGAGGAATCCTGATTGAGAGAATGCTTCCATAACGCTGACCTGTAGTCAAGGCTGTAGTGCATTTTCTTGGCTGATGATTGGCCTGGTAGGACCCAGCTCACTGTGGGTGGTGTACACTGGACAGGATATTCTGAATCGTATAAGAATACTAACTGAGGGAGGCAGGAGGAGTAAGCCAGTAAGCAGCACTCTTCCATAGCCTCTACTTAATTCCTGCCTCCAGGTTCCACGCCTGAGTCCCTGCCTTGACCTCCTTTAATGATGAACTGTGATGTGGAAGTGTAAGCCAAAAATAGACACTTTCCTTACCAAGTTGCATTTGATCATGATGTTTTATCATACCAATAGAAACCTTAACAGAAATTTGTACCAGACTATCGGATTTTGGTGTGAAAGACATGTGATCATGTAATCTTTTGGAGAATTATGGTAGCATTTGAACTTTGGTCTGGAAAAACCATTCAATGCTCAAATCTCAGAGGACTATTCAGGTATGGGAGCTTGGAAGATAAGACTGTTGAGAGTGATGTCTGGCTTGCAAAGTTTCAGAGGGAAACAATGATCTACAGTGGCCATATGTCTGATATTTTGAATTAACGATCTGTTGTTCTGGTCAGGTGTGAATCTTTTTTTCTTTAAATATTTATTTATTTATTATGCATACAGTATTCTCTTTTTCTGTGTGTATGCTGCAGGCCAGAAGAGGGCACTAGACCTCATTACAGATGGTTTTGAACATGTGGTTGGTGAGAATTGAACTCAGGACCTTTGGAAGAGCAGGCAATGCTCTTAACCGTTGAGCCATCTCTCCAGTTTCTCAGCTGTAATTCTTTAAGAATCAGCCAGGATTAACAAGGGACCAGAACCAATAAAGTGAAACTTTTACTTTTCTGATACAATCGATGCTGGGTAACTAGAGCTGATAAATTAGCAGTGATTAAAAAGACACCAGTACCATTGAAGTGAAATTTTCTGGGACATATTACCTCAGGTCAGTGCACAGAAGCTGTTTGGAGGTGCAGAGGCTGCATCCCATGCCAGAAACCAAACCTGATAACCGGCAAGAATCTCCCAGATGGTACTGGTTTTGAAGACATGTTGTGGTCATGGAGAGCAGCTGAGGTTTGGCACCATGAGAGGTTAGGAGAGGGCATGGTTGAATATGCAGTCTCAGCTGAAGTAGATGCCCCAGGACTGAAGAGGTCGTGGGGAGAAGTTGAGGGTTGGCGCCATGTAGCAATGTCAGACTCCCTGAAGAGAGTCCAGAAAGGGCCATTGGTAAAGATACTAGCTCTAGTGGCAAACCCAACATTTTGGTGATGCTAGTACCATAAGACAACCACCAAGGACAGCAGCAACTGTTGAAAGGAACTAGTTTGAGCCTAGGAGACAAGGTATGTGATACTAATGGCAGAGCTGGAGAAATGGAGCCCTTTGGAGATGAGAGAATGGCGAGTCTTCTGTCTGACACTGAACTTTATGCTTTTGGACTCTGGTTTAACTTGTTTTTTTTATTTTTACAGAAGCCCACAGTTAGAATACACTGAACTGTTAGAGAAATATTTGGGTTTTTAGATACACTTTGGATATTTTGGTGAGACTTTGAACTTTGAAAGAGGTTTTAGACTTTTTTTAAGGTATTGAACTTTTAAAGTGCTTAGATTTTTAAAGACTTTAAAAGTTGGACTGTTTTATATGCTTATATTGATATTAATGAGATATTGGGGATAAGCAGTCAGGGAACAGTCATTGTTTAATAGCATTGCATTCGTTTGCCAAATTGACAGGGGTCTGTCATACTTAGGGTCTCTGCTACTGTGATAAAATACCATGACCGAAAGCAACTGGGAGATGAAAGTGTTTATTTCACATCTACTTCTAGTTAATAGTCTCTCTGTAAGGAAACACAGGGCAGGAACCTGGAGGGAGGGATTGAAGCAGAGGCCATGGAGGAACACTGCTTACTGGTTTGTTCCTCATGCCTTGCTTATTTTGCTTTCTTATGCCACCTGGGACCACCTGTATGGGGTGACACCATCCTTAGTCAGCAGTCACCTTCCCATTAATTGTTAATCAAGGAAATGCACTACAGACTTGCTTTCAGGCAGATCTTACGTAGTTATGTTCTCAGTTAGAGTTCCTCTTCCCAAATGATTGTAGTTTGTGTCCAGATGACATAAAACTAGCCAGCATAACTGACCCCTTATCTCCTTGATACATGAACATACAGCCTACTAATCCATCACGTTTTCTTTCTTTGTTATTCCCAAGATCTCATATTCATACCAACATCATGGTATAAAACATTCGAATGTTTTGTTAAAAGTCTCACAGTCTTTAAAATTCAAACATTTAACGTGTTCAGTCTCTTTAAAATACTCACTCTCTTAAAATATTCAGTCTCTCTAAATTTTCCAAAATCGTTCCTAAATTTCAGTCTTTCTAAATCTATAAACTACCTTTAAAAATCTGTAAAATCTTTATAAACTACTCAAGGTTTGTGGACCACGGTAAAATAAAAAAAAGTTACATTTTGTTACTTGAAGAAGGAAGAGTCAGGGCACAGTCACAATCTGAAAATCAAAAGCAAACTCTGTGTGTGAATAACCCAGTGTCCAATATCTCAGATGAATTCACGATCTCCTAGCCTCCAAAGGGCTTGGATAGTCATAGCCCTCTCTCTGCTGTGCACAGCACACACAGGTCATCTTGGAGGTTCAGGATGCTTCCATTCCACAGCTGCTGCTTTCTCTGGTATTAATTTCATGGTTTGGCATCCGCAAAATGCTGGGATCTCTACTGAAACTGTGCTGCACTTCACCAATACTCCCTCTTGGCCTCTCTGATCACGTTCACTTAAAACTATTTGTCTTAGCTTAGGGTTACGATTGCTATGATGAAACACCATGACCTAAGCAACTTGGGGAGGAAGGTTTTCTCCCCTTGTCTATACTAATAGTTCCATATAACAGTTCATTATCAAAAGGAGTGAAAGCAGGAACTCAAGCAGGGAAAGAACCTGGAGGCAGGAGCTGATGCAGACATCATGGAGGGGTGCTCCTTACTGCTTTGCCTCTCTTGCTTGCTTCTCAGCCTGCTCTCTTACAAAACACAGGTCTGCCAGCCCAGGGTCACAATGGCTTGGACCTACTACATTGATCACTAATTAAGAAAATGCCTCACAGCCAAACCTTATGGAAGCATTTTCTCAGTTGAGGCTCCTTCCTCTCTGATGACTCTAGCTTGTGTCTACTTCAGTTCCTCCCTCAAGGTTCCTGTGTTCATTTCCACTGATGATGAACTTCGATGTTGAATGGTAGGGGAAGGAAACCTTTCTCTCCAATTCGCTTTTATCATGGCATTTTATCACATCAACAGAAACCCTAATGTAGAAATGGATGAGTTTTTAGAGTCATCCAAGCCAGTGAAACTAAACCAAGAAGAGATAACAAACTAAATAGACCTGTAACTAATGTGGAGATTTGTAACATGAGGGGCCAGCTTGGTGGGGTTTTTGTCCCGCCCAGTACCCCACAGCTGGCAAGCCCTAAAGAAAATCACACACAGGACTCCATAAGATTATAAACTGATTGGCCCATTAGCTCAGTCTTCTTATTAACTAATTCTTACATCTTACAGTAACCCATAATTCTTGTCTGTGTTAGCCATGTGGCTCAGTACCTTTTCCAGCGAGGCAGATTACATCTTGCTTCTCTGTGGTCTGGGAATGGAGGAATGACAGAGGAAGCTTCCTGCTTCCCAGAATACTCCCATTGTCTTTGCTCCACCTCTACTTCCTGACTGGTTTTTCTGCCTATACTTCCTGCCTGGCCAATCAGCATTTATTTAAAACATGATTGACAGAATATAGACAATTCTCCCCACCAGAGATTGAAAAAAGAATAAAAGAATCCTTTTGACTAAAAATAGGTTATGCCCAGAAAGATTTGCAACAGAAGTCTACCAGACTTTAAAAGAAGATCTACTGCCAATCTTTCCTAAATTTAAATAAAGGGAAAAAAAAGAAACAAGAGTAACTCCAAACTCCTTCAATAAAGTGAGTATTTCTCTTATACCAAGACCAGGTAAAATGAAAACAATGGCAAATGAAGAAAACTAAAGGGCAATATTATGGATTAATATAGGTTCAAAATTCTCAATAAAATACTTGTAAGTAGAATACAAACATATAGGCTGGCAATGAAGGCTGACTGAGAAGCCAAGGACAAAGGCACTTGATTTTGATTCTACTTCATGGACTGAACTTGTGGGAGCCTGGTTTGTTTGCATGCTCACCTTTATAGACCTGGATGGAGAGGGGAGGACCTTGGACTTCCCACGGGTCAGAGAACCCTGACTGCTCTTAGGACTAGAGAGGGAGGTGAAGGTGGGGAGGGGGAAGAAAAAGGGAGGCGAGGAGGAGGTGTAAATCTTTAATAAATAAATTAATTAATTAATTTTAAAAAAAGAATACAAACATACATAGAAATTGATTACACACTATGACTACATTGGCTTTATACTAGAAATACATGTATGGTTTAACATGCTCAAGTCAATAAATGTGATAAATCACACAAGTGGACTTAAAAACAAAGATCACATGATCACCTCAATAGAGGAGGAAAAAACCTTCTTTGACAAAATCCAATATACCTTCATGTTAAAAGTTCTTGGTTGTGTAGGTCTAGAGGTAAATAGATCTCAACATGATAAAGGCTGTATATGACAAACCCACAGGCAACACTATAGGAAATAGAAAAACTTGAAGTCATAACATTAAAAGGAATGAGACCTGAACATCCATGTTCCCCACTCCTGGAGCAATTAGGGAAGAGAAGAAAATTGAAGAGATAATAATAGGAAAATAAGAAGCAGAACTCTTTATTTGCTGGTGAGAAAACCACAAAGGGCATCTTGGTCATTGTGGATAACTTTTTGATGTATGTTCATGTTTGATTTTCAAATATTTTATTGAGGATTTTTGATTCTGTGTTCACCATGGATATTGGTCTGTACTTTCCTTCCCTTCCTTCCTTTTTTCTTATGTTTCAGCTGGTTTTGATACAGCCAAAGCAATCCCAAGTAAAAAGAATAATATGAGGGATTACCACATCAGAATGTAAGATATATTGCAGATCTAAAGTAAAACCCAGTATAGTACAGGCTCAAAAACAGACTCATAGACAACCGGAACAAAACAGACCACATAAGTACATGTAACTATAGCCATCTGATGTTTGCCCAGGATACCAGGAACATACACTGGAGAAAAGACAGACTCTTAAATAAACGGTGCTAGGAAAACCAGTTGTTCACATGTAGAAGATGCAATGTATCTATTATTTTGCACAAAAACTAATTTTGTGTTGTTTTGATATCATGAATGGGAAAAACAACCTCACAGGGGTTTTCCTGGTTCTCTGGCTCTAAGTCTTTCTATCCCATCTTCCATGCTATTCCCTGAGCATTAGTTGAAGAATTTATTAACTGGAGCTGGACAATCCACACTTACTTGTTCTCTGTGTTTTGATCATTATCGATTGATGATCTCTCTCTCTCTTTTTTCTGTTGCAAAGACAAGTGCCTTTGAGGAAGCCTACAGTTTTCTGTGGGACGATATTTAAAAGTATGGTGCCATGTCTTTGCATAGCCTAGTGTAGAGACTTGACTGTAGTAACTGTGGCACCATGGAAACGCAGTGTGTTGTACACAGTTGAACAAAGAGACGAGATTATTGCAAACAGCTGAAAAAAGAGGCAGGGTTTATACATGCAGATAAGCAAGGAAGCAGGTTATTTACAGTTGAACAAGGAGATAGGATTAGTTAATTCCAGAAAGAGATGTCATTGTAGGGGAGCAGTCTTCAGATCATAAATATCCAGGGAGTGGGAGAGAAAGCTATGGTAGACATATTCTGCACACATTATAGCATCTATACACGAACCTCTGATGAAGGCTTTTTCATCACTATGAGCCTCATCTTAGTGGGGGAAAGGCTTTGATATTTTCACATGGGTTGAAGCTTTGGAGTCCTTAACATGACTGTAGCCATGCCAACAACATACACCCATTCATGACTTAATACACTCAGGGCTTTCCCTGCTTCCTACAGTATAATACCAAAAGACATGCTAACATAGAAGGGAAAAGTATCATGGGGCCCTGCTCCTAAATAAAGAACCATAGACAAGCAAGAAATATTGGGAGCAGGAGAAATATTCCTTCCCAAGGATGAGCCATGCAATTAGTTATCCAATAGCAGATGATCAGCCCTGAACTTAAAAGTAACTCTAGACAAAGGAAGTTGTACTTTAATATTTAGGGATGTGTGCATGTGACAATAACAACCAAAGGAAAAAAAGACAGTGATTTCCAAAGGGATCATAAAAGAGGGGTTTGAAGAAAGGTAAGGGGAAAATGGTGTAATTATATCTTAACTAACTAACTAACTAGCTAACTAACCAACCAACCAAGTAACTAACTGACAAAGGGGAGCAGGAAAAGGAAGAAAAGGAAGACCAAGAAGAGAACCTAACTCCAAATGGATCAAAGGCCATAATGTGAAACCTATACCACTGAAACAACTGGAAAAACAAACATATATGCAGCATGCTGCATAACTTAGGTATAGGAAAGGACTTTCTGAATAAAACTCCATTTACCTAGGAATTAAGGTCAGTAATTGAAAAGTGGAACCTCATAAAACAAAAAGGCTTCTGCACTGCTAAATGCAATGAAATGAGGAAAACAACTCAAAGATCAGGAGAGAATCTTTGCCAGCTATACATCTGATGGAGGATTAATATCCAGAATATACAAAGAACTCAAGAAAGGAATAAAAACAAAAACAAAAACAAAGCATCTCATTTAGAAAACGGGCTATGACTCTAAACAGAGAATTCTTAAACAAATGGGTAAGAAATAGCTCAAGTGTTTATCATCTTAGCAATTCGAGAAATGTAAATCAAAATAACTTTGAGGCAGGGATGGTGGTGTACATCTTTAATCCTAGCACTCAGGAAGCAGAGAGAGTTGGTTCTGTGTGAGCTTGAGGCTAGTCTGGTCTACAGAGTGAGCTCCAGGACAGCTAATGTGACACAGAGAGACCCTTTCTAAAAACCAATACAAGCCACTCCTTCTAAACAACTTTGAGATTTCATTTTACTCACATCACATTGGTGAAGATCTACAACAAATGTTGGAAAAGATCTGGGGGATAGGGAACCTTCCTTCACACTTAGTGAGACTGCAAAAAGGTACAGCCACTGTGGAAATAAATGCGGACAATTCTCAAATAACTAAAATATATCTATCATATGAAAAAACTATACCATTTCTTGGCATATGCATAATGGCGAATCAATCCCACACCAATTATTCTTTAAAGGGGTATTATTTTGGGGGGTAAAACTTACATACATCATAAACCATCAGGAAGGGAGCCTAGTCGCTGGAACAGGAGCCAGGAGCAAGAACCGGAACCAAGAGGCCGAGCCGAGCTTGCCGCTCTTCTTTTAAAGAGAAATATACCATGCCCCAGTGGGCTGGTATTTCAGTGGCTATTGGCTGAAGGAGAGGAAGGTACTCCCGCAGCATCTCCCCCTTTGGTTTAAGTAAGAGAGTTCTAAGCCTACTATGAAATTATATAAAGTAAGTACAAACCTACACAATTATATACAATAAGTACAAATATCCTATTCCAACTAGCTAAAGTCTTGTATAATAAATAACTTGGCCAAATCATGAGAGGAAAGTAGCTACATTTATCTAGTCTTCAACCCCATAGAAGATCTGAGAAGGGAAATAATGTTACCTGAGTAATTAGGAAGTGCAATCAAAGAACTTCCAAAACATGCAACAAATCACAGAGACAACTGGCTACCTGGGCAATCACCAAAGACCTGTTTGCAGAGTTGAAGCAACCAACTTTGACTAAGGCCTAGAATAACTGACAGATTATTTTTAACAGCCAAGAGATTTTTCAAAACCATCCTACCCTGTCTTGGCAAGATTTAACAGTTCTGTTTATCCTTATTTGAATTTTATCCATTTCTGGATTTTAACAGGCAAGAGATTTTTCAAAACCATCTTACCCTGTCTTGGTAAGATTTGACAGTTCTGCTTATCCATTTCTGGATACTGTGTATTTGTCAGTAATTAAGGTATGGGCAGTTCCTTGCCCAGAGGCCGGTTTTGTCAAGAAGACAAGCTCCAAGTGGAGTGTCTTTGGTGCTCAACAATCTCGCGGGAATAGGTCAGTGTTGCCAGGAGTGATTGTGTCTCATTACACAGAACTCTAAGATTAAATTAAATGCCATTTTCTACAGCTCTTCGAAGAGGTTGAAGACTATTTATATATAATCTCTATGTATCTAAAGAACCTGATTAGTCTAACCATAAATATGACAGACATAGATGACTATTGATCTATAATTCTTAACATGTATCTAACTTCAAGACTAAGAGAATAAACAACTGTGCAATAAATGAGGACAATGACCTCCAAATGTAAACAATAAATATCAATACATAAACAATATATGAGTATCTTAATCAGAGGTAGAAATGTACACTGCAATATGGTATACATATATCAATACAATATATATCAATACATAAAAAATGTTTTAAACAGGTAGAAGCATGCATACATACAATATTCAATATAATTTAACTTTGTATCCATATACAAAAATCTATGCCAATGTAATTATCTATAAACAATAACTCACAAATACCATTATTATCTACCCAATTTTTCCTCTTTTTTTTTCAAAAAGATCCCTGAGCTTATAAAATTCCTTTCCCAACTTTCAACCATACACTAATTATAATCAATCCCTAAATATTGTTCCTAAACCTGAGGACAAACTTTGCTGAGAGAGGGAAAATCGTCCTCTGGAATTACTTCCAGCTGTCATGGGGGTGAGGTTCTTTCTGGAGAATCCTGTGAAAGTAAAATGATGGTTAAATTTCAAGATCAATGTCTTTTAAAATTGCAAACAGTCTCTGAGTATTTTGTGGAGGTCTGGCCAGAATGTTGTACAAGATGTGCACCATTTCAGCTAACCAAGTTGGAATCATCTGTGCAGCTGACACCCAAAACAGGACTTGTAGTAGAGCTATCAGTATCATGACGTCATATCAACCGAGTGGAGTTGTTGTTATGGGGGTTCCATCTTCTTCCTGGAAGCTTCAAATGTCTGTGCAGGAAAAACTCATTATTCATTGTGGAAAACTTAAACATTAATTATGTAGACATATACAAACATATATTCAATGAAAGATATGATAGACATATTCAATGAAAAGTATGATAGATATGAAGAAAAGCAAAGATGTTTTCTAAACTCATATTTCTTTCTGTCTCATATCATGGCTCTTGCCATAAGACAGAAACTCCAGAAACTCTGGGTTTTTCTCTTAACAACAGGCTTGGAATTAGAGAGGGACCGAGCCAAGAGTCCAACTCAAAAACCAGCTCTATAAATTCAGAAATGTGATTTAGTATATTCCAGAGCTTCATACACACAGAACCTATTCCGTTTTCTTGGTAATACATATTGGGTATTTATTTTTCTATCTGTCAGTATTCAAACATCCAGGGTTCTTTGAATTTTTCAAAAATGAGTGTTTTCCTGTGGAGGTAAGAACAGAACCCTGCCCCCATTCTATGTTTTTCTTACCACCTGTATGGTTATCATCATTGTAGATGCTGTCATTTCTTCTTTCCAAGAGGTTTCTTCTCTTCAGATCTAACCTTTATTAATTTTGATGGTATCCACAATTTTTCTTCTCCTGTGGAAACAAGAGGAAAACCCCTTCCCAAACATAGCACATCTCCTGGCTTCCATTGAGAGGTCAGCACATCCTTGATATAAACTGGTTGATTTAGTTTAGCAGACTTTTCCATTATCCAATGTCTTTCTGCCGCTGTTGTTCCCTTCTCATTAGCGTTAAGAAAATTCAAGGTTAACTACCCACAGGGCAGGAAACCCTGACTGCTCTTAGGGATGGATAGGGAGGAGGAGAGGGAGTGGGGGGAGTGGGAGGGTGTTGGGAGGAGGGGCGGAAATGGAAACTTTTATATTTTAATAAACTTTGAGGAAAAAAAAGAAAAGAAAAAAAAGAAAATTCAAGGTTAATAAGGCATTATGTAATCTATTTCTGGGGGCATTTTCCACCCCTTTCTGTTTATTTAGCATATCCTTTATAGTTTGATTTGATCTTTCTATGACGGCTTGACCTGTAGGATTGTATGGTATACCTGTAACATGCTTAGTATTATAATAAGCAAAAAAACCGTTTCATTTTCCTAGAGACATAAGTTGGACCATTACCTGTTTTTATTTGTGCAGGTATACCCATAATGGCCATAACTTCAAATAAATGTGTGATTACTGAGTCAGCTTTTTCTGAGCTTAAAGCAATTGACCACTGAAAGCATGAATAAGTGTCAATGGTGTGATGTACATATTTTAATTCTCCAAATTCTGCAAAGTGGAAGACATCCATCTGCCAGATTTCATTCCTTTGAGTACCCTTCGGGTTAGTCCCTGCAGGTAGTGGTGTTTGGTTATATAGAGAGCAAATAGGGCATCTTTTTACAATCTCCTTAGCTTGTTGCCAGGTAATGGAAAACTCTTTCTTTAAACCTTTGCTATTGACGTGATGTTTTTTATGATATTCTGAGGCCTGCAACACTCTTCCATTCAATAATTGATCAATTTCTGCATTACCTTGTGCTAGAGGACCAGGCAGACCCGTATGGGACCGGATGTGTGTTATGTACATCGGGCAAAGCCTATTCCTAATTATGTCTTGTACCTGGATAAACAATGAAGTCAACTCTGTATCATCTGATATAAATTCAGCAGTTTCAATATGCAAGATAACTCTTTCTGCATATTGTGAATCTGTAACAATATTAAGAGGTTCTTTAAAATCCCTTAGCGCCATAAGAATGGCATATAATTCTGCTTTCTGGACAGAAGTATAAGGGCTTTGTTCCACCTTACTCAATTCATCTGATTTGTAACCAGACTTCCCTGATTTATTAGCATCAGTATAAAATGTATGGGATCCAGTTATTGGAGCATCACATACAATTCAAGGAAGAACTCAAGAAGTTCTCTTTGTAAGGTTAAGTCTACCGCTTTTTGGATAGTTGCTATTAATTTCTCCCAAAAAATAGCACAAGTGCTTTGCCATGGTTCATTGTCTTCCCATAACTTTTTTATTTCATCAGTAGTGAAAGGCACTATAATTTCTCCTGGGTCTATACGTGCTAGTTGATGAAGTCTCAGTTTACCATTTATAATTAATTCAGAGACCTTTTCTACATAAGTTTTCAATTTTTTACTTGGTTTGTGTGGTAAAAAGATCCATTCTAAAATAGTATCTTCCCTCTGCATTAAAATTCCCATAGGAGAAATTCTGGAAGGCAATATGACTAGAATGCAACTAAGATTTGGATCCACCCTATCTACATGTGCCTCCTGTAATTTTTCCTCAACCATCTTCAGTTTCTTTTCTGCTTCAGCTGTTAATTCTCTGGGACTATTCAAATCTTTTTCACCATCTAAGGTTTGATTTAAATGAATTATTAGATCAGGTGTTATCCCAACAGTCAGTCATAGACTGGAAATGACTCCTAACAATCTCTGAAAATCATTAAGAGTCCGTAACCGGTCTCTTCTAATTTGTGCTTTTTGTGTCCTAATTTTCTGTAAACCTATTCTGTAACCTAGGTAATTAACAGAATCTCCTCTTTGAATCTTTTCAGGAGCAATTTGTAATCCCCATTTAGGCAAAATTATCTTTACTTCCTCAAACATTCTTTCTAAAGTATCTATGTTTGAATCGGATCGCAAAATGTCATCCATGTAATAGTATATTATAGATTTAGGGAATTGCTTACGTATTATTACCAATGGTTGATTTACAAAGTATTGACACAGGCTGGGGCTATTGAGCATTCCCTGTGGGAGGACAGTCCACTGGTATCTCCTAGTAGGCTGGGAGTTATTATAAGTAGGAACTGTGAAGGCAAATTTTTCTCTATCCTTTTCTTGTAATGGTATGGTAAAGAAGCAATCCTTCAAGTCAATAACTATAAGAGGCCATCCTTTGGGTAACAGAGAAGGCAGAGGAAGTCCAGACTGTAGAGGGCCCATAGTTTGAATTACCTTGTTGACAGCCCTTTGATCTGTCACCATTCTCCATTTGCCAGATTTCTTTTTTACTACAAACACAAGAGAATTCCAAGGGCTAGTGGACTCCTCAATATGTTGAGCATCTAATTGCTTCTGTACTAATTGTTCTAAACCCTGCAATTTATCTTCAGCTAAAGGCCATTGTTTAACCCATATTGACTTCTCAGTTAGCCATTTTAAAGGTAGGGCTATAGGTACCTCTAAAGGTTTGTTAGTTGTTTTATGTTCTTGTACAGCCTAAATGGCTGGTGACCTTTGTGCATAGTACTTTAGTACATCCTTCCCAGAATTATGACTTCCTGAGACTGCAGGAATGTTAATCTGGGTATTCCATTGTTGTAGCAGGTCACGGCCCCATAAATTTATTGCAATATCAGCTACATATGGCCTTAACTTTCCTCTTTGACCCTCTGGCCCAATACAGTGAACCTATCTCGTGCTTTGTTTAACTCGAGATATGGTTCCAATTTTTAGTATTTGAACATCTGCCTCTTGAAGAGGCCAATTTGGATGCCAAGATTCTGGAGTGATGATACTCACATCTGCTCTTGTGTCTATCAAGCCAACAATCACAATTCCATTTATACGTACTATCAGCTTTGGTCTCTGATCATTTATAGAAGTTTGCCAAAATACACGTTTCTTATTTCCTAATTGAATTTCTGACTTATCCTCCAAATTTGCATCATTTAGAACCTTATGATCTTGTACAGAAGCTTCTAGAGTTTTTAATTTTCCTGGTGTGACATGTCCTCCACGGTTACTGGGAATGACTGGACCACTTTTGGCTTGGGGGCCTGTGAGAGGCCCCTCAGGGAGTTTCCCGATGGTATCGGGTTGCCTTGTCTGTCTGTTGTTGATCTACAGTCATTCATCCAATGTCTTCCTTTACCACACCTCCTACATATACCTGAAGGCCAAGGTTTCCTATTCCTGCCATTCCCAGATGAAGTGTTATTCCTAGAAATACCTTGCCTGCAATCCCTTTTTGGATGTCCAAATTTACCACAATTAAAACATTTGGCAGGTTGATGTCCCCTCATCACTTTTGAAATCACTTCTCCTACCCAAGATTCTTCATCGTAATTAAAGGTCTGAAAATTCATGGTATGCTGGATCCATTCATCCATAGGTGCTGATCTAGACCTTAAAGGTCCAATTATCTTTTTGCAGTCAAAGCTGGCATTTTCAAAAGCCAGTGATCCAAGAATTAGTCATCTAGCTTCTGTGTCTGTTATTCCTGTGTTCAGAGCCTTAATTAATCTTTGCAAAAAGTCAGTATAGGGTTCTCCCTGTCCCTGCCTAACCCTAGTATATGACTCTACCTTTCTTCCTGGCTCTGGTAATATACCCCAGGCATATAAAGCTGCCTTGTGGCGTAGAGACAATATTTCATCATCATAAAGAGCTTGGACCTGTGGATCAGCCTAAGCTCCTATGCCAAGAATTTGATCCTGTAAAACCTCCACACCTTTTGCTCTTCCTTGCTGTTCTATATGTTTGGATTCTTCCCCGAAATGAACTCCAAACATCAAGGAAGGTCCATCTTCGAGGACCGCTGAAGCTAACTGTGAGAAATCGTGGGAGATAGCCCTGACATTAGAAACCCAAGTCCTTATCATTTCCTTAACAAATGTACAGTGCAAGCCATAATTAACAACAGCTTGCTTAATTTCCTTTAGGTCATTCATTTCTACTGGTGTCCATCTAGATTCTTTGGCTCCCTTTGAGCCTTTAGAAGTTGATGCTTTGTCAGAATAAATTACAGGGTATGCCACTAAAACCCTGGGTAAGCCAGTTCTAACAGGTGGTGGTGGCATTGTATGCTGCCCTTGTGTCTTCTCACCCGCATCATCCATTCCAATAATTTTTTCAATAATTTCAAATCTTTGTATCATCGCGTCTTTTAAATCCTGAATCTCCTGACCTGCATGTGTTTCTAGTGATTTCACTAAGATATCAAATTTTTGGTCTCCATTCTGCACTTGTGACTCCAAGGTCTTAATGGTTCCTTTTAAAGATAATATCTCCTCCTTGAACTGCCCCTGGATATCATGTAAATTGCCATCCTGGAGGTATATTCTGTCTGTTATCTTCTCAAAACTCTGTGATAACTTTTCAAAGTCAAATTCAACAGCTTGGATACTTTCAGGTAATTTCTTAGTGCCCTTAGATAAGGAGTCAATTTTGCCTATCATAGTATTAATCCTATCAATTAATGCCACATATTTCCACAATGATATAACATTAAGAAGGAAACTAAAACCTAATAGCCAGTAAATCGAGGTACCTCCATAGACATATAGGCCACTTGCGATTTCTACCAAAGTGGCAGCAAAAGCTGCAGCTAGAGTTGCATTAAAAAAGAAACCTGCCATTTTACCTGTCAGCCACCAGATGGGGATGACTCTGAGTCATGACTGGAACCACTGTAGGCCTCACGACAAATCCTGTTTTAAAATCTGCTCTGTTATTTGTTTAAAAACTGGGGAAAATGAGTCAATTGAGAGGTCAGATGTACACAGAGAGAAAATACAGAGGCCAGGCACAGAGCACAAAAGATCAGAGAGTTTCTAGTGGTCAATAAACAAGGCAGACTGGCCTACCCCAGCTGGGCTCTCCTGCCCTGCCGCTCTGTTCAACCCGATGCAGAGGGTCATGACACAGCCACTGCCTGTTGCTTAAGAGGCCTAGTGCTTTGGGCCCCGTGTCCCTGTGCTGGAATAAAGGGTCAAGCTGCTTGCAGCACTCCCAATCAGTTATGGCGGATGGCGGGGGTTTCAAACAGCTTGCTGGAACTTCAAAGAGAGCTTGCGCTGTGAGCTATTTGACTCACATTGCAAGGAAAAAATTTAAAAATCCGTGGAGAACAGAGCAAAGTAGGCCAGCAGAGACTCTCCGAACTTGTGTATCCTGGGAGGCATGGAGGTTATGGCTGAGGGAGGGCTCGTGCCAAGCCTAGCTGGCCAAGCTGAGCTGGTGGCAGGCAGCCAAGCCAGAGGCTGGCAGCTGAGCCGGGGGTGGGGGTGTGGGGTGGTTCTTACATTAAATGCTGGGCGCCAATTAATGGCGAATGAATCCCACACCAGTTATGTTTTAAAGGGGTATTTATTTTGGGGGGTAAACTTACATGCACATAAACCATCAGAAAAGGAGCCTAGTTGCTGGAGCAGAAGCCGGACCCAAGAAGCCAAGCCTAGGCTTGCCGCTCTTCTTTTAAAGAGAAATATATCACGCCCCAGTGGGCTGGTATTTCAATGGCTATTGGCTGATGGAGTGGAAGGCGCTCCCACAGCACTGTGGGCTCATGCTTCAGCGAATATTGGCTGAAGCAGCGGATGGTACTCCCGCAGCACTAGTCACCCCACCTGTATGTCCTGCCTAGTTGCCCCACCTATGCTTCCTACCTGGCTACTGGTCAATAAACATTTTATTAGAGCAATACAAGTGACTGGGTACAAGACCATTGTTGACAGCACTCGCTTTTTGGAGCCCATACCTTATGGAGGAATACTTTGCTCAATCTAGCTACAGGGTTGAGGGCCTTGGTGTTACCTCAAGTGATGTGACAGACTTTGTTGACTCCCAATGGGAGGCCTCCACTAGCCTCTTTGAGGAGTGAATAGAGGACAGGATGGGGGAAAGGTGGGAGGAATGAGAGTGGGAAGAAAGAGGGAACTGGGGGTGATATGTAAAATAAAAATAGACTGATTTAAGAACACATGAAATAAGGTAAGTCTTTGACATCCTTAAACACCAGGGAAACGGAAATCAAAACTACTTTGAGATTTTATCATACACCTGTCAGAATGGCTAAGATCGACAAAACAAGTCACAGGTTATGCTGGTGATGATGGGAACTAAAAGGAACACTCATATATTGTCCATGAATCTACAAACTCAAACAACCACTATGAAAATCATTATGGGAGCTGTTCCTTAGGAAGATGGACATCTATCTACCTCAAGATGCAAATATATCATGCTTGGGGATATACACAAAGGATGCTTCATCCTAGCACAGGGACACTGGCTCTACCTAGTTCATGGCTGATTTCTTCATAATATTCAGAAACTAGAAACAATCAATTTGCCTATCAATAGAATGGATTAAGGAAATGTATTACATTTACACAATGGAGAATTACTCAACCATTAAGAAAATGGCATCATGAAATTTGCAGGCAAATGAATATAACTAGAAAAAAAAAGTCATGATGAATAAGGTATACCAGCCTCAAAAAGCAAATTAGGATCAGTGTTTTGTTTAACCATCATCAGAGAGGCTTTCTCATACAGTAGGTGGGACCAAATATAGTGACCCACAGGCAGATACTACACAGAGTGAGAGACCTTGAAACACTCAGCCCTAAATGGGATGTCTATATCAAATCCCTCCCTTCAGAGTTCACTGAATGGAAGATGGAAAGAATGAAGAGCCAGAGGAGTTGAGGACACCAAGAAAACAAGGCCCTCTAAAGCACCATGACAAAGCTCATATGAACTCAGAGACTGAAGCAGCATGCATGGGCCTGCATGGGTCTGAACCAGGTCCTCTGCACTGGTATTATGGCTTCCAGTTTGGTGTTTTTATGAAACTCCTGAGTGTGTGAATGAGTGGGGCTCTGACTCTTGTGCCTTCTCTTGGACACTTTTCCTTCTAATGGTCTGATTTGTCCATCTTCATTGTGGTAGTTTTTATTTCCTCTTATAACTCATTTGTTATTTTTGAAAAAACAATAAGAAACCTAGTCACTAGAGCAAAGGTTAACAATGGTACTGTCATTTATAACTACTGGGTGAGGGGAAATCAGTTTTGTCTAATAGGGGACACTGAGCACATCAGTCACTCCAGAGCAGATCTCATGCTCAGAAGTGCTTGGTCAACAAATAGTAGACGCTGAAGTTTGCATGTGTATACTTTGATTTGGTTACAGTTTGTAGGTTTTATTGTGGTAGTTGTTTGTTTAATAGTTTCTTCTCTTTAGGGTGACGTTGTATTTGTTTTCAAGGTTTGAGGCATTTTCTCATTGTATTGGGTTTTTGGTTTGTTTTTTTGAGAAAGAATATAAAATTGTGTAGATAGGGAGGATCGGGGGATCTGAACAAACTTGAGGGAAGGAAAGAATATAACCAAAATATATTATATTTAAAAATTGCCTTAAACAATAAAATATTATAAATAAATAAGTAATAACCAAAGAACCTAACAAATGAGAATAAAGAATACATGAGGATATCTGCACTTACCATAAATAAAACCATAAAGAAAATGGTTAAAGTGAAAAAAAAGATTATCTTAGGTGTTTCAAAAAATATTAGTATCACCTTTCTACAAACTGATAAAAAGTAAACATTATTGCATCTAAAGATACCTCAAAGCATTAAAATCATGAAACACTTTATTTACATGGTTGCTATGTTCCAATCATCAGTGCATTATTATATATCATAAACTTATTAAATCCTTATAACAAAACTTTAAGGTATGTATTTTACAACCAAGATACTGAGAAAAGGCACAGCGAGTTAGGCAATTGTCTCAAGCTCATAAAACTGATCATGGGAATCACAAAGGCTTCGAGCCCAAAACTCTTGTGCCACGATTTGATCCATCTAAGCACCACATTGTAAAATGATCACCTTTCTACAAACTGATAAAAAGTAAACATTATTGCATCTAAAGATACCTCAAAGCATTAAAATCATGAAACACTTTATTTACATGGTTGCTATGTTCCAATCATCAGTGCATTATTATATATCATAAACTTATTAAATCCTTATAACAAAACTTTAAGGTATGTATTTTACAACCAAGATACTGAGAAAAGGCACAGCGAGTTAGGCAATTGTCTCAAGCTCATAAAACTGATCATGGGAATCACAAAGGCTTCGAGCCCAAAACTCTTGTGCCACGATTTGATCCATCTAAGCACCACATTGTAAAATGATCAGTTCCATGCAGAGAAAAATAGTGTGAGTTCTTTTCTTGATCAGTGACAAGAAGCCATTCACATGTGATCATGTATTGTGCGGCAATTAATTTGTGTCAATTGAAAGTAATTCTTGGTGACATGGAATTATAACTCAAGGAAGTAAAGGCAGCTAATATTTACAAACTAACTCATGAAAATCTTTAGAGTGCTTACATTTCCAGGAATTTGTTTTTAAATAAGTGTCCTATGAGACATCAACATGAATAGTAATGGGCATTGATGTATTTAATCACACCTCATGATCACCAAGACAACTGAACAAATATAAATACAATGAAACTGAGTTTAGTGCTTGCCGGTTTGGAGCACACATCTTCCCTTTCAGGGGCAACTGTTCTCAACTTGGATATCTGAAGCAACCACTGAGTCATGAAAGAGGGAGAGATATATTAAACTGGAAATGCAATACCTTGTTTAAAATAAATCTGCTCAAAGCAAACTTATTACACAATCATCTATGAGTGGTGTTTTTCTACAGTGGGTTTTGTCGCCAAATCCATAGTTTCCTAAATAAACATGAAGAGAACACTTTCTATTTGTAATGCACTAATAGCCAAGAAGAATACACATCGTTTACTTCTCTTTCCTTCAGTTTCCCTGGATGCTGTGCAAGTTTTCACCTCTTAGCAGTGTCTTAAGGAAACATCAAGGTAATTGTATTTCAGTGTTTCAGTGTCTGGTCTGTCCACAGCACCTCAGGGAAGTCAATGGAAGGCTGGGTTTTTCAGTTTTCAGACCATACTGGTGGATTTTGCTCAGAATTTATGCTGAATTTTATGGTTGGTTTTCACATTTCTCTACAATCAAGGTATGTTTCCACTTTCATCTAGAGGGAAAGGAAACAGGGCGAGCCCGTGACAGCTGCAGCCGTGGGCTGGAGTCACCTGTGCAGAGGCTCTGAAGCATCCCCATGAGGAAGAGCTTCCTCACAGAGATGCTACTTGGAGATGGTGAGACAGCCACGGCCCTGCAGAGGGACCATTACAATAGCCCTGTTTTCAGCATCCTGTACCCAGCAAGGGAGAGGTAAGATATCGGGAACAGGAGCTTCTCAAGTTCAGGGAGGCCAATGTTTACATTATCCCTGAAAAATAGTTTTCCTTCGTTGCCTAAATCATGTGCAAAGTAAAAGAAAAGACCTTAAATTGTCACAGGGGACTACTTGTGCTTCTGCCCAGAAGTCTAAGATATGTAAAATCTCTGCAGAAAAATTGTTTCCTTTATCTATATTATACAGGAGAAAATTAATTTATTCATTATTACAAGAGGAGAGCACAAAATTGTATCTTATTTTTTTATTTCATACATTTTGACACAGCAGAAGTGTTGACAAGTAATGTTGATTAAATTTGAAATGAGGAACCGATATATTTTGTTCTTGAAAAATCAAGTTAGACAAAGATTCAGAATCTTTTTAATCCATTTGTACATCGCAATACTAAAAGTTGTTTGATGGGAGTTTTTTGTATATTTTACAGGGAGGAAGGATTTTCATTCTTTCCTAAATTAAGATATGAGTTGTAGTGAAAGTGACATTTATTAAAGAATTAATAGCATAAGATTGCCTTCAATTTTAAAAGAATTTTTATTATTTCTGACAAGTGTTCCAGTCAAAATCAATGTACACAGACTATTTGTTCCTCTGCTTGGGCATTTTGGGGTGTAACACATCTCAGATGATCATTTTTCTTCCTGTGCAGGTTGATCAATAGTAAAATCAGGTTCAGTTAAGTGTGAGAAACTGTTGCTAAAGAACTCTTGAAATGACTCTCTCAAAATAACGTTTCAAGCACTATAGCCAGTCAGTTAAGTGAATGTGCATACTTTTGAATCAGGGCCACAATTTGAAGTAAATTTTCTCATAATCCTCATGAAACTATTTGAAAGATCATAGCTAACAAAACACAGAGCTTTTGTATTACATCTATGCAGAGGGGCACACAAGGATGTACATAGAAGCAACAGTTTTATATCTAGCTGGGATTCTTTTTAACATAATATTTTATACATTATATTTTGAATGGCATGAAAATGCCCAGGAAGTCATCACCACAACCTTTGTTGCAATGTTATCCATCACCTTTAGAAGTTGATTTCTGCCTCATCTATGCATCCCTATTGGAAGTGTGATATGCACTGTCAAATATCACTGTTGTGTCAATATGATACAGTAGGGTGCAGCCCTTGTTGTATTTCTCTTCAGATGGTAAGTTATCTATGTAACATTGGACAATACATGTTGTTCAGCAACTCACTTGACATACATGTCAGCACTTCTTAGATGCTCGTGAGTATTGAAGAAAATCTACGTTGAAATACTATTGAATTGTGCTGAGTTCTTGGAGTACAGACTAATGTTATAAATGATTTTCAGCAAACTGAATAAGTGTTTTATATACAGATAACTTTCTCATCAATTACTTCTTATTATCATTTCACTTAATGTCACAAAATATAAGCCTAATTTCTAATAGAAAGGCAATAGTGGCATGTGATTTTTCTACTGTTTTAATAGTGTATTCTTATCTGTTAAAATTATTAGAAAATACATTGGACTGTGTAGTAGATATATTAGATATGAAAGAGAACCACAGACATCATATTTGCTTTCTTGAAGTTTTTTAACCAGTGTTTTAGGGAATTTCTAATAGCCTTAACCCAAGTTTTACCTGATTATGTACATTTAAACCAATTCTGGTAGAAAAGATTATTGAAAAATGCTGTCTCCAGAGATGTTCTAAGCCACTGGCAATTTTCCCCGTATTTGATCTTTAGCCCCTACAATAGGTATCTCTGTTGTTCCCAATGCTTTATGAAAAACTGAACTCAGCAGTTTTCTTACCTTTCTGGTATCACATAGTAAACAATTGGGAGAGTTGTTATATAAATGAAAGATTTATTTTTAAGAATGAAAATTAGCTTTGCATGCTTAATAGAGAAGAAAAAGTGAAAAAAAGAACATTTTTCTCGTTGAAGTATTGTCTAAAAGTGAGCAGCCTCCTTAGAGCTTGACAGCTCAGTGTAAAAACTGTGTTACAAGTTCTGTATACAATCGGGCTGCAAGAATAATATCTATAAAAGAATGGTGGGCATAGCACAGCTCTTCCTGAAGCAGTTTCTCCATCCTACTAAGGAAAGCCAAGAGACCTATAGAGTAGGGGATGGTGTGTAAATATATAAAAAGTAGGTTCAGCACACCAGACTACAGGGCACAGAAATGGATGGTTAGAGCCTGAAATTCACAGAATAATTGGTTTCTATCTTCTATTTTGATGTTCATGCGATCATTGTACAAATTCAAACTGACAAGAGGGCTATAGAAGTCACTGATCTGGGGTCATGAAGTACATGTGAAGTCGAGCAAGTAATCCATGCTCAACTGAAGCAACAGAAGCTTCAGCCTCACAACCTTCAGAACGAGATGGATACAGAACCTTGCAGGTAAAAGCGTATCTCCCCTACACCTTAACAACTGTCATAAGAAATCAAACAGTTACATTATTTTTCAACTCTGTCTTCTCCAAAACTTCCAAATATGTTTGTGAAGAATTCAGACATTGAGATAAGAGTCAACACTTCAGTGTCATCTAGATAAAAAGAAAAATCAAATATTAAACTCATTTTGGTGACATATGGCTACAAATATTAAACTCATATATGATTACATAGCCAAACAATCTTCAACAGAAACAAGACAAATTGACTATGGTAGGCAACATGTATCCATTAATTCCTTCCTTTGTTAGCCTAATTGTTTTCTGCCGTTAATTCTGTATTCTACAACTTACTTTCATCGTCTCCACTGACAATGTTTCTTGTTCTCCTTGTCACCCTACCCACTATCTCCCCTTACCTCCCTCTCCTTCTCTTCCTACACTGTAGAATATAAACACTGGAAGGCTATGGGCCCAAGAAATTACAGTGCCCTGCATGTTTTCATCCTGCTTGGCTTCTCTGAACACCCTCAACTGGAAATGATCCTCTCTGGAGTTGTCACCTTCTTCTACGTTGTTACGTTGGTGGGTAACACAGCTGTCATTCTTGCGTCCCTGCTGGATCCCCATCTCCACACACCAATGTACTTTTTCCTCAGGAATTTATCTTTCCTGGATTTGTGTTTCACAACCAGCATTGTCCCCCAGATGCTGGTTAACTTGTGGGGACCTGAAAAGACCATCAGCTCTGTGGGTTGCATAGTTCAGCTCTATGTGTATATGTGGCTAGGCTCTATTGAGTGTCTTCTCCTGGCTGTCATGTCCTATGACCGTTTCACAGCTATCTGCAAGCCATTGCACTATTTTGTAATCATGAATCCACGACTGTGTATCAAGATGATCGTCATGGTCTGGAGTATTAGCTTGGCCAACTCTGTACTATTATGTACACTCACTGTGAATTTGCCTCGCTGTGGACACAACCTTCTGGATCATTTCTTGTGTGAGTTGCCAGCCATGGTCAAGATAGCTTGTGTAGACACCACAGACGTCGAAATGGCTGTTTTTGCCCTAGGCATTGTTATTGTCCTTATGCCCCTCATCCTTATTCTTATTTCCTATGGCTACATAGCCAAAACTGTGCTCAACATGAAGTCAAAGGCAGGCCAAAAAAAGGCAATGAATACCTGTGGGTCTCATCTCACTGTCGTCTCTATATTCTATGGAACTATTATCTACATGTACTTACAACCAGGTAACAGGGCCTCCAAGGACCAGGGCAAGTTCCTCACCCTCTTTTACACCATCATCACTCCAAGCCTCAACCCTCTCATTTACACCCTAAGGAACAGAGACATGAAAGATGCGTTGAAAAAACTTATAAGGTTTTACCACAGATTCGCCGAAGTAAGGAGAAACTAGAAGTCATGGAAACGTATTAGAGAGCACAAAGCAATGAAGTAACTTATCTCAATTAGATTTGAATAAATAATGATCTTTGTTCATATAAATCAATGGTTGAAGTTATTCTTTCATACAGAACTTGCATGGATGCAAACAACTTGAGGATCATAAAGCAGATCTTTCAGGTTTCTAACCATTGGCATACTCTCAAGGAATACCTGTCCCTAAGAATCTCTGTTTGCGAAACTGTAAACGTGAATGCATTTTAATTTATTTGGCATTTCCATGGAAACTGCTTTGACTCATTCTAGATTTTCTGTTAATACTCACATTTTCCAAAACTTTGACCCAAATGATTTCATGTGCATTGTAATTTGTACATTAAATCACAATTTACAAATAATTTGATGTATTCATTGGTCTCTTTGCCTGTCTGTCAGTATGACTGTCTGTCTCTCTTTGTCTGTATGTTTTTGAGTCAGGTTTCTATAAAAACCAAGACTCTCTTAAACTTCTTATAAAGAACAGAAGGAGGGAGAATATGAGCAAGGAAGTCCGGACCACAAGAGGCTGGTCAACCCACTGAGACAGTGTGCCTGAGCTAATCGGAGCTCACCAAATCCAGTAAACTGGGACTGACTGAGCATGGTATCAAACTGGACCCTCTAAATGTGGCTGAAAATCAGGGGAGACTGAGAAGTTAATGATAATGGCACTGGGATTTGTCTCTACTGCATGTACTAGCTTTTGGGGATCCTATTTTTTTGGATGCACACTTTCTTAAGCTGAGATCTAGTGGGGAGGGCCTTGGACTTCCCACAGGGCAGGGTACCTTGCCCTCTCTCAGGACTGGAGGGGGAGAGGAGAGAGTATGTGAGGGAGCAGGAGGGAAGTGAGAAGAGGGAAGAAAGTGGAAATTTTGATTGGTATTATTTATAAAGTAATTTTTAAAAACACCTTCTTATATAGCTGAGGATAGCCATGAGCTTTTTCTTCCTCTTTTCTAAACCTGCCAAGTCTTGAGAAACAGGTGTGTGCTACCATACCCAGTCTGTGTGGTGCTCTGAATTGAACCCAAGGCTTCATACATGCTAAGAAAGCACCCTATCAACTGTACCATATGCCCAGGCCTATAAATAATTTTGTCTATTAGATAATCTGTGGTATCATCAATACATTTATTTATAGTTAGCTTAGAAAATGCAGTATGTATGGCTGCAATCATCTTCAACCCTACTTAGTCATGTGTTTACAATTTGTTCAGTGATATTTGGAACTAACATCTTTTGCAACTGTTAAATTTTTTTTTCTTGAGATGAGTGAATGAAAGTTTACAGACTAAACTGTCCTAAAAGTGGCTAACAAAGGGTTGGAGTGATGTCTCAGTGGTTAAGAACATTGGCTGGTCCTCCAGAGGACCTGAATTTGATTCCCAGCAACCACATGGTGGCTCACGAATGTCTCTATTCCTAGTTCTCTTCTGGCCTCCAAGTGTGCCACTCACACATGTAGTACACAGCCATCTATTCAGGAAAACACAAATACACACAAAATAAACTTTTAAAGGTGACAACACTCTCTTATTTCTTGTTTGTTCACGTGTGTGTGTGTGTGTGTGTGTGTGTGTGTGTGTGTGTGTGTGTATTAAATGCAACCCCGGCAGGACGGAATTCCTGTGTTTCAATAGGCTGCCTGCAGAAAGGTAGGCCTTCTGTCAGTGAGGTCCCTGTCCAACAAGGGAACCTGACCCAGGACTAGAAGATCCATTAGAGATCATTTGAAGGAAGAGATGGGCAGATGCCAAGGCAAGAATTCCTCCAACAATCTGAAAAACAACATGAAAACACCAGATCCCAGCGACCCTAAAACAGAAGGATTTGAACACCCTAATACAGAAGAAGTGGGGAAAAGTGCCATTATGGTATGAATAACTCCCTTAAAGAAAATGGATGAGAAGTATAACAAAAAGTTTGAAGAAATGAGTAAATCCGTAAATGATACCCTGGGAAACCAAGAAAAAACAATAAAACAGGTAAAGGAAACAGTTCAAGAATTGAAAACTGAAATGGAGGAAATGAAGAAAACACAAACCGACGGTCAACTGGGTATGGAAAATCTAGGTAAAAGAACAGAGACTACAGAATCAAGCATAACCAATAGAATACAAGAGATAGAAGAATGAATCTCAGATTCTGAAGACGCCATAGAGAAAATAAACGCTCTGATCAAAGAAAACAGCAAATCCAACAAATTCTCATCACAAAACATTCAAGAAATCTGGGACATAATAAAAAGACCAAACTTAAGAATAATAGGAGTAGAAGAAGGAAAAGAATTGTGGATCAAAGGCCCAGAAAAATATATTCAACAAAATTATAAAAGAAAATTTTGCCAACCTAAAGAACAATATTCCCATGAAGGTTCAAGAAGCATACAGAACACCGAAAAGACTGGATCAAAAAAAAAAATCCCCTCGCCATATAATAATCAAAACACAAAACATACAGATTAAAGAAAGAATATTAAGAGCTGCAAAGGAAAAAAGTTAAGTAACTTATAAAGGTAAACCTATCAGACTTACACTGGACTTCTCTATGGAAACCATGAAAGCCAGAAGGTCCTGGGTAGAAGTACTGCAGAAACTAAGAGACCATGGACGCAAGCCCAGACTTGCTGCGGGAGTACCTTCCACTCCTTCAGTCAATAGTCGCTGAAGTACGAGCCCACAATACTGCGGGAGCTCCTTCAGCCAATAGCCGCTGAAATACCAGACCACTGGGGTGTGGTATATTTCTCTTTAAAAAAGAGTTTTGCTGTTGTTTCCACAGGAGAAGAAAAATTGTGGATACCATCAAAATTAATAAAGGTTAGATCTGAAGAGAAGAAACCTCTTGGAAAGAAGAAATGACAGCATCTACAATGATGATAACCATACAGGTGGTAAGAAAAACAAAATGGGGGCAGGGTTCTGTTCTTATCTCCACAGGAAAACACACATCTTTGAAAAATTCAAGGGACCATCAATGTTTGAATACTGACAGATGGAAATATAACTACCCAATAAGGACTATCAAGAAAACTGAATAGGTTCTGTGAGTATAAAGCTCTGGAATATACTAAATCATATTTCTGAATTTATAGAGCTGGTTTTTGAGTTGGACTCTTGGCTCGGTCCCTCTCTAATTCCAAGCCTGTTGTTAAGAGAAAAACCCAGAGTTTCTGGAGGTTCTGTCTTATGTCAAGAGCCATGATAAGAGACAGAAAGAAATATGAGTTTAGAAAACATCTTTGCTTTTCTTCATATCTATCATACTTTTCATTGAATATGTCTATCATATCTTTCATTGAATATATGTTTGTATATGTCTATATAATTAATGTTTAAGCTTTCCACAATGAACAATGAGTTTTTCCTGCACTGACATTTGAAGCTTCCAGGAAGAAGATGGAACCCCCATAACAACAACTCCACTCGGTTGATATGACGTCATGATACTGATAGTGCTACTACAAGTCCTGTTCCGGGTATCAGCTGCACAGATGATTCCAACTTGGTTAGCTGAAATGGTGCACATCTTGTACAACATTCTGGCCAGACCTCCACAAAATACTCAGAGACTGTTTGCAATTTTAAAAGACATTGATCTTGAAATTTAACCATCATTTGACTTTCACAGGGATCTCCAGAAAGAACCTCACCCCCATGACAGCTGGAAGTAATTCCAGAGAACGATGTTCCCTCTCTCAGCAAAGTTTGTCCTCAGGTTTAGGAACAATATTTAGGGATTGATTATAATTAGTGTATGGTTGAAAGTTGGGAAAGGAATTTCATAAGCTCAGGGATCTTTTTGAAAAAAAAGAGAGAAAATTGGGTAGATAATAATGGTATTTGTGAGTTATTGTTTATAGATAATTACATTGGCATAGATTTTTGTATATGAATACAAAGTTAAATTATATTGAATATTGTATGTATGCATACTTCTACCTGTTTAAAACATTTTTTATGTATTGATATATGTATACCATACTGCAGTTCTATTTCTACCTCTGATTAAGATACTTATGTATTGTTCATGTATTGATATTTATTGTTTGTATTTGGAGGTCATTGTCCTCATTTATTGCACAGTTGTTTATTCTCTTAGTCTTGAAGTTAGATACATGTTAAGAATTATAGATCAATAGTCATCTATGTCTGTCATATTTATGGTTAGACTAATCAGGTTCTTTAGATACATATAGATTATATTCTGTATAAATAGTCTTCAACCTCTTCGAAGAGCTGTAGAAAATGGCATTTAATTTAATCTTAGAGTTCTGTGTAGTTAGACACAATCACTTCTAGCAACACTGACCTATTCCCGAGAGATTGTTGAGCACCAAAGACACTCCACTTGGAGCTTGTCTTCTTGACAAAACCGGGCTCTGGGCAAGGAACTGCCCATACCTCAACTACTGACAAATACACGGTATCCGGAAATGGATAAGCAGAACTGTCAAATCTTACCAAGACAGGGTAAGATGGTTTTGAAAAATCTCTTGCCTGTTAAAACCCAGAAATGGATAAAATCCGGAAATGGATAAACAGAACTGTTAAATCTTGCCAAGACAGGGTAAGATGGTTTTGAAAAATCTCTTGGCTGTTAAAAATAATCTGTCAGTTATTCTAGGCCTTAGTCAAAGTTGGTTGCTTCAACGCTGCAAACAGGTCTTTGGTGATTGCCCAGGTAGCCAGTTGTCTCTGTGACTTGTTGCATGTTTTGGAAGTTCTTTGATTGCACTTCCTAATTACTCAGGTAACATTATTTCCCTTCTTGGATCTTCTATGGGGTTGAAGACTAGATAAATGTAGCTACTTTCCTCTCTCATGACTTGGCCAAGTTATTTATTATACAAGACTTTAGCTAGTTAGAATAGGATATTTGTACATATTGTATATAATTTTGTAGGTTTGTGCGTACTGTATACAATTTCGTAGTAGGCTTAGAACTCTCTTACTTAAACCAAAGGGGGAGATTCTGCAGGAGTACCTTCCTCTCCTTCAGCCAATAGCCACTGAAATACTGGGCCCACTGTGGCATGGAATATTTCTCTTTAAAGAAGAGCGGCAAGCCTCAGCTAGCTCACTTGGTTCCGGCACTGGTTCCGGCTCCTGCTTCAGCAACTAGGCTCCTTTCCTGAAGGTTAGTGTGTATGTCAGTTTTACCCCCCAAAATAAATACTCCTTTAAAACCTAACTGGTGTGGAATTGATTCGTCATTACAGACTACTATACCCAGCCAAGCTATCATTCACTATCAATGGAGAAAACAAAATATTCCAGGATAAAAACAAATTTAAATAATTCGTAGCCACAAATCCAGCCTTACAGAATGTAATAGAATGAAAATCACAACCCACGGAATCTAACATTGCCAACAATGCCTACAATAACTCAGACATCTAGCGACCCTTCACAAACACAACTGAAAGAAGGGAAACACACAAACTCAACTACACAAAATAAATAAATAAATAGCCGGAGTCAACAACCACTGGTCATTAATATCGCTTAATATTATGGACTCAACTCACCTATAAAAAGGCACAGACTAAGAGAATGGATACGAAAACAGGATCCAACATTCTGCTGTTTACAAGAAAGACACCTCAACCACAAAGACAGACATCTACTCAGAGTAAAGGGTTGGGAAAAGGTTTTTCAAGCAAACGGACCTAAGAAACAAGCGGGTGTGGCCATTCTAATTTCCAACAAAATTGACTTCAAATGAAAATCAACCAGAAGAGATGGAGACGGACATTTTATACTCATAACAGGAACAATTCATCAGGAGGAAGTCTCAATCCTGAATATCTATGCCCCTAATATAAAAGCACCCACTTATGTAAAAGAAAAACTTCTAGAACTCAAGGCAGTCATCAAACCACACAACTAAAAGTAGGAGACTTCAACAGACCTCTCTCACCAATGGACAGGACAATCAGACAGAAACCTAACAGAGAAATAAGAGAATTAATAGAGGTAATGAATCAAATGGACTTAACAGATATCTATAGAACATTCCATCCAAATAGGAAAGAATATACCGTCTTCTCAGCAGCTCATGGAACCTTCTTGAAAATTGATCACATACTCGGTAACAAAGCAAACTTACACAGATGCAAAAAAAAAATATTAGTAACCACCTGTGTCTTGTCGGATCACCATGGAATAAAGTTAGAATTCAACAACAATTCTAACTCCAGAAAGGCTACAAACTCATGGAAGCTGAGCAGTCAACTACTGAATCACCCCTGGGTCAAGGAAGAAATAAAAAAGAAATTAAAGTCTTCCTTGAATTTAATGAAAATAAAGACACAACATACTCAAACCTAGGGGACACTATGAAAGCAGTGCTAAGAGGAAAGTTCATAGCACTAAGTGCCCAATTAAAGAAAACGGAGAAAGCACACATTGGAGACTTAACAGCACACCTGAAAGCTCTAGAAAAAATAGAAGCAGATTCGCCCAGGAGGAGTAGAAGACTGGAAATAATCAAACTGAGGGCTGAAATCAACAAAAATAGAAAAACAGAAAACAATCCAAAGAATCAATGAATCAAAAAGCTGGTTCTTAGAGAAAAATCAACAAGATTGACAAACCCCTAGCCAAACTAATCAAATGGCAGAGAGAAAACACTCAAAATAATAAGATAAGAAATGAAAAGGGGGACATAACCACAGACATGGAGGAAATTCAGAGAATCATTAGATCTTACTACAAAAGCTTATATGCCACAAAGTTGGAAAATGTACAAGAAATGGACTTGTTTTTAAATAAGTACCATTTACCAAAGTTAAATCAAGACCAGGTGAACAATCAAAATAGACCTGTTAGTCACGAAGAATTAGAAGCTGTTATCAAAAACCTCCCTACCAAAAAAAACCCAGGATCAGATGGTTTCAATGCAGAATTCTACCAGAACTTCCAAGAAGAGCTAATACCTATACTCCTTAATGTATTTCACCATATAGAAACAGAAGAGTCATTGCCAAACTCCTTTTATGAAGCTACAGTTACCTTGATACCAAAACCACACAAAGACACAACCAAGAAAGAGAATTACAGGCCAATCTCACTCATGAACATCGACGCAAAAATTCTCAACAAAATACTGGCAAACTGAATCCAAGAACACATTCGAAAAATTATCCATTATGATCAAGTAGGCTTCATCCCAGAGATGCAGGGCTGTTTCAACATACGCAAATCTATCAATGTAATCCATCATATAAATAAACTGAAAGAAAAAAAACATATAATCATTTCATTGAATGCTGAAGAAGCATTTGAAAAAATTCAACCCCCCTTTTTGATAAAGGTGTTGGAGAGATTGGGGATACAAGAATCATACCTAAATATAATAAAAGCTATTTACAACAAGTCGACAGCTAACATCAAATTGAATGGAGAGAAACTCAAAGCCATTTCCACTAAAATCAGGAACACGACAAGGCTGTCCACTCTCTCCATACCTCTTCAGTATAGTGCTTGAAGTTCTAGCAATAGCAATAAGACAACATAAGGGGATCAAGGGGATTCGAATTGGAAAGGAAGATGTTAAACTCTCGTTATTTGCAGATGATATGATAGTGTACATAAACTACCCCAAAAACTCTACCAAAGAACTCCTACAGCTGATAAACACCTTTAGTAATGTGGCAGGGTACAAGATCAACTCCAAATAAACAGTTGCCCTCCTATACACAAAGGATAAAGAAGCAGAGAGGGAAATCAGAGAAACTCACCTTTCACGATAGCCACAAATAGCATAAGATATCTTGGAATAACTCTAACCAAGGAAGTGAAAGACCTATTTGACAAGAACTTTAAGTCTTTGAAGAAAGAAGTTGAGGAGAATACCAGAAAATGGAAAGATCTTCCTTGTTCTTGGATTGGGAGGATCAACATAGTAAAAATGGCAATTCTACCTAAAGCAATCTATAGATTCAATGCAATCCCCATCAAAACACCATTAAAATTCTTCACAGACCTTGAGAGAACAATAATCAACTTTATATGGCAAAACAAAAAACCCAGGATAGCCAAAACAATTTTATACAATAAAGGAACTTCTGGAGGCATTACTATCCCTGACTTCAAACTCTATTACAGAGCTACAGTATTGAAAACAGCTTGGTATTGGCATAAGAACAGAGAAGTCGACCTACAGAATTGAATAGAAGACCCGGATATTAACCCACAAACCTATGAACACCTAATTTTCGACAAGGGAGCTAAAGGTATACAATGGAAGAAGGAAAGCATCTTTAACAAATGGTGCTGGCATAACTGGATGTCAACCTGTAAAAGAATGAAAGTAGATCCATATCTATCACCATGCACAAAACTCAAGTCCAAATGGATTAAAGACCTCAACATTAATATGACCACTTTGAACCTGATAGAACAGAAAGTGGGAAGCAGTCTACAAGACATAGGCACAGGAGACCACTTCCTAGGTAGAACCCCAGTAGCACAGACAATAAGAGAATCAATGAATAAATGGGACCTCCTGAAACTGAGAAGCTTCTGTAAAGCAAAGGACACTGTCAGTAAGACAAAAAGGCTACCTTCTGACTGGGAAAAGATCTGCACCAACCCCTCATCAGACAAAGGTCTGATCTCCAAAATATACAAAGAACTCAAGAAACTAGACACTAAAACTCTAATTAACCCAATTAAAAAATGGGGTACTGAACTGAACAGAGAATTCACAACAGATGAACTTCGAATGGCCAAAAGACACTTTAGGTCATGCTCAACCTCCTTAATGATCAGGGAAATGCAAATCAAAACAACTTTGAGATACCATTTTACACCTGTCAGAATAGCGAAGCTCAATAACACCAATGATAGCCTATGCTGGAGAGGATGTGGAGTGAGGGGAACACTCATCCATTGTTGGTGGGAATGCAAACTTGTGTAGCCACTGTGGAAATCAGTGTGGCAGTTTCTCAGGAAACTGGGAGTCAACCTCCCTCAGGACCCAGCAATTCCACTCTTGAGAATATACCCAAGAGATGCCCTAACATACTACAAAAGCATTTGTTCAACTATGTTCAGGGCAGCACTATTTGTAATAGCCAGAATCCGGAAACAACCTAGGTGCCCCTCAATAGAAGAATGGTTAAAGAAGGTGTGGAACATATACACATTGGAGTTTGTCTCAGCGGTAAAAAACAATGACATCTTGAATTTTGCATGCAAATGGGTGGAAGTAGAAAACGCTTTACTGAGTGAGGTAACCCAGACCCAAAAAGAGGAATATGGTATGTACTCACTCATAAGTGGATCCTAGCCATAATTAAAGGTCTTTGAGCCTATAATTCGTGATTCTAGAGAAGCTAAATAAGAAGGTGAACCTAAAGAAAATCATATAGTTATCCTCCTGGATATTGGAAGTAGACAAGATTGCCAGGCAACCTTGGATGCACGGGGGGGGGGGGGGGTTGGAAGTAAGGGAAAATGGATAGAGAGAAGGGAGTAGGGGAGGATTGGGGAAAGCTTGGGGAAATGGGATGGGGGAAGGGAGGAAGGATGGATATGGATGCAGGGAAGTATATATCTCAACTAAGGGAGCCATTTTAGGGTTTGCAAGAGACTTGATTCTAGAGGGGTTCCCAGGTCCAAGGAGAAGTCCCCAGATTGTTCCCTGGGGAGCAGAGGAGAGGGTACCTGAACTGGCCTTGGGCCATAACCATACTGATGAATATTTTGCATATCACCAAAGAACCTTCATCCAACGATGGATGGAGATAGAGACAGAGACCCACATTGGAGCACTGGACTGAACCCCCAAGGTCCAAATGAGGAGCAGAAGGAGGGAGAACATGAACAAGGAAGTCAGGACCGCGAGGGGTGTGTTCACCCACTGATTCAAGGGGACTGATCTAATGAGAGCTCACCAAGGCCAGCTGGACGGGGACTGAACAAGCATGTGATCAAACCGGATTCTCTGAATATGGCTGACATGGGGGCTGACTGAGAAGCCATTGATAATGGCACTGGGTCTTGTTTCGTCTGCATGTACTGGCTTTTTGGGATCCTAGTCTGTTTGGATGCTCACCTTCCTAGACCTGGAGGGAGGGGGGAGGAACTTGAACTTCCCACAGGGCAGGAAACCCTGACTGCTCCTAGGACTGGAGAGGGAGGAGACGAGGGAGTGGGGGGAGTGGGAGGGTATTGGGAGGAGGGAAGGAAGTGGAAACTTTTATAAATAAATAAAAATAAATAAATAAATTAGTTGGTTTTAAAAAAAAAGAAAAGAAAATTTAGGAACTTCAAAAGAAACAAGCTGGTTCCTCAACAGTTCATGAAGGTCAACTTCACCAACAGAATACAAGAGATGGAAGAGAAAACATCTGGCATTGAAGGCACAGTAGAAGAAATAGATTCATTGATCAAGAAAATGTTAAATCGAAAAGACTCCTAACACAAAACTTCCAAAAATTTTGGGGACATTATGAAAAGATAAAATCTAAGAATAATAGAAATAGTGGAAGAAGAAGAAACATAAGTCAAATGCACAGAAAAGTATTTTTAACAAAATCATAGAAGAAAATGTCCCTAACACCTATGGGTAGATCCCTGGGAACCATCAGGCCAGTCCTTTAATGGAGCGGTAGGCAAACTGCAGAGTCTCACCTCTCCATCCATTCCATTAAGTTCAATCACCCAGTCCCATGCCCAGATCTTCAGCACAGCTCCCCTAAAGAAGGAGATGACTATCAAAGTACAGGAAGCACACAGGACATGAAATAGAGTGGACCAGAAAAAAAAGTTCCCTCAACATAATAGTAATCAAAACAAAGAAAGTACAGAAAAAAGAAAATATTAAAAGCTGTAGGGGGAAATAAAGGTGGACCTCTTAAAATTATATCTGACTTGTATTTTTTAATTTAATTTATTTTTGAACATTGGTGTTTTGCCATAGGTGTCAGTGGAGTTACAGACAGATGTGAACTGCCATATGGGTGGTTGCAATTGAACCTGAGTCCTCTGGAAGCGCAGTCAGTGCTCTTAACTGCTGAGCCATCTCTCCAGCCCCTACATCTGACTTCTAAATGGAAACTCTAAAAGCCTGAAGAGCCTGAACAAATTTTTTCAGATTCTAAGATACCACAGATGCCAGTCCAGAGTACTATATTCAGCAAAATTTTCAACCACTGTAGATGAGAAAATAAGATCACACATGATAAAACCAAATTTAAACTCTAGAGAAGGTTCCAGAAGGTAAACTCCAACCTAAAGAGTTTAACTACATGCAAGAAAACACAAGGAATAAACAATCCTAGACCAGAAAAGTCAGAAGAAGGGAAGCACACATATGAACACAGACAAACAAATAAACAACAAAAATCATTGTTTCTACATACCTCTCAATATCAGTCTTCTCAATTCCCCAACCAAAAGACACAAATTAACAGAGTAGATGCACAACCAGAATCCATCCTTCAGCTAAATGAAGAAAAACATCTTAACATCAAGTCAGGGTGACGGGTTGAAAAGATATTCCAAGCAAACGAGCCTAAGAAACTAGCTAGTTTCAGTGTTTGAATTCTGACAAAATAGACTTCAAACCAAACCTAAACAGAAGAGATGAGGAAGGAAAAAGCCATCAAGAGGACGTTTCAGCATCTATGCCCAAAACACAAGTGCCCAAAGTTTGTTAAAAAAAAAAAAATCCTACATCTTAAATCGCATACTGTCTCTCATACACTGATAGTGGGGGACTAATACCCTACTATCAGCTATAGACAAGTTATGCAGAAAAACCACTAAATAGGAAACTGTGGGAAATAACTGAAGTTATAAACCAAATGGACCTAACAGATAGTTACAAAACATTTCACGCAAACACAAAAGAATATGCTTTCTACACTGCGCCTTATGGAACTTTGTCCAGAATTGACCATTGCCTCAAGTCTCAATGGATACAAGAAAATCGAAACAACACAGTGCAACCCCTCTGACCACCACAAGATCAAAGCTGGATATCAACAACGGAAAGTTTACAAACTCATGGAAACTGAACAGTTCTGTAAGCAGAGACTGCGCTTTCATTTCCAGGCTGCTCAGTCCCATATAATCACAAAGAAATTATATTAATTACAACACTGTTTGGCCTATTACCTCAGACTTCTTATTAACTAACTCTTGCATCTTAAATTATCCCATTCTTATCCATCTATGTTTCACCACAAGGCTGTGACCTACAGGTAGGCGTCTTTCTCCTTCCATAGCTACAAGGTGTCTCCCTGACGCTGACTATTCTCTCTCTCTCTCTCTCTCTCTCTCTCTCTCTCTCTCTGTATGTGTGTGTGTGTGTGTGTGTGTGTGTCTGTGTGTGTGTGTGTGTCTGTGTGTGTGTGTGTTTCCCACCTGGCTTTACAGTGCTAAGCCATTGGTGAAAACAGCTTTTTTCATCAACCAATAAAGCAACACGTTACAGAAGGACATCCCACATCACAGTTCTTTACTGAATGAAATGTCAAGGCCAATATTAAGATAGAAATCAAAGACTTTGCCTGAACCGGCCTTGGCCCGTGACCATACTGATGAATATTTTGCTTATCACCATAGATCCCTCATCTGGCGTTGGATGACGATACAGATGGAGGCCCGCGTTGGAGCACCGAACTGAGCCCCCCAAGATCCAAACGAGGAGCAAAAGGAGGAAGAAAATGACGAAGGACTGCGAGGGATACTATCACCCACTGATACAAGGGGTCGGATCTAATGAGAGTTTACCAAGGCCAGATGGACCGTGACTGAACGAGCATGTGATCCAACCAGATTCTCTGAATGTGGCCGGATTTTCTGAATGTGGCTGGCCTGCAGTCTTTCCGAGAAGCCATTGACAATGACACTAGGACTGGTTTCCTCTGCATATACTGGATTTTTGGGATCCAGTCTGTTTGGATGCTCACCTTCCTGGACCTGGAGTGAGGGGGGAGGAACTTGGACTTCCCACAGGGCAGGAGACCCTGACTTCCCTAGGGGACAAAGAGGGAGGAGGAGAGGGAGGGGGGGAGTGGGAGGGTGTTGGGAGGAGGGGCGTAAATGGAAACTTTTTATAATTTAATAAAATTACAAAAAAAAAAAGAAATCAAAGACTTTCTAGAATCGAATTAAAATGAATATACAACATAGCCAAACCTATGGGACAATAATGAAGGTTGTTCTAACAGACAAGTTTATATCACTAAATGCCTTTATTGATATTTTAAGTAGGGAAAGACGTGTTTCACTTATTTATGCTGAGGAAAGTTACTTTATTTGAAGGTGTGTTAGCCTTGTTTCTGCTGCCTTCCGTAACAAAAGATGCATTACTTAATGTTGCGGTTGTTTAATTTTGTAAAGTTGTGTTGCATTTGTTTTATCTTGCCTACCTAAGGCACCTGATTGGTCTACTAAAAAGTTTAATGGCTAATAGCAAGGCAAGAGAAATAATAGGTGAGGTGGTTGGGCAGAGAGACTTGCATGAGGAAGAGGGAAAAAGGAAAGTGAGGAGTGAGTAAAGGAAGGTAGGAGGAGAACATGAGGGATCAGAAAGTTGAGATGGGGAAGGAGAGAGAGAGAGCAAGGAAAGACATATCTTGATAGAGACAGCCATTATGGGGTTAGCGAGAAACCTAGCACTAGGGAAATCCCCAAGAATCCACAAGAATAACCCCAGTTAAGAATCTAAGCAATAGTAAAGAGGGCACATTAACTGTTCTTCCCCTGTAAACAGATTGATGACTGCCTTAATTGTCATCAGAGACGTATATATTCTTATATACAGTATCTGATGGAAGCAGATGCAGAGATCCACAACTAAGAACTGGGCCAAGCTCCTGGAGTCCCATAGTAGAGATGGGGGGGGGGCAATAATATGAGCAAAGGGCCAAGACCATGATGTGTATACCTACAAAAACAGCTGACCCAAGGTAGTAGTAGCTCATTGACTCTGGACAGACAGCTGGAAAACTTTCATAGGTCCGAACTAGGCCCTCTGAAAGTGGGTGACAGCAATGTGGTTAAGGCAATCTGTGAGGCAGTGGAAGCAGGATTACTCTTAGTACTTGCTGCCTGAGATTTCTGTCCTGCCTGGTCCCACAGCTGGTCAGTCCCAAAGAAACACAGAGAGGTCTACATTAATTATAAACTGGTTGGCCTATTACCTCAGGCTTCTTATTAACTCTTACATCCTACATTAACTCAAAATTCTTTTCTGTGTCAGCCATGTAGCTTGGTAAATTTTATCAGCAAATCATTCTCATTTTGCTTCCTCTATGTCTAGGTGATGACTACAGACTGAGTCATTCCTTTTCCCAGAATTCTTCTGTTCTAGTACCCCATCTATACTTCCTGCCTGGTCGCCCTGCCCATACTTCCTGCCTGGCTACTTGCCACTAAGCACTTTATTAAAACAATACAAGAGACTGGGTACAAGACCATTGTCCCACAGCACCCTGCCTTTTCTTCAGAATAAAAACTCTGAATCTAATCTCTTTTGCTTAGCTTTTGTCATGACCATTAACCATAAGAACTTGTAACCAACATTCTAAACAAAAACAAACACCCATAATCTATATTTTGGAAATGTGGGTGTGATTTTGAAGGCTACTTTCCACTGGTTGGGAGGGTGCTGATAATCTTATGAAGACCTAAAGAAAATTCAGGATTATGATCAAGTCCTGATTGAAATATCCTGTGAGGCTTAATCATCTCAGCCAGCATTCTGGAGGCTGTTTTGGATGTAGAACTCAGAGAAAACACCAACACAGGTCCTCTGAAACATTGGATCACCTAGGTCATCTGTTCCAATTGGAGATTTTTCAAGGGTCTTCCTTGATCAATACTGATTTCTCCTAACCCAGAATGAATTCTCAGCTTCTCATTTCCTGTGGAAATAAAAGAAAAACCTCTTCTCCAAAGCAACATATCTTTTGACTAAAATTTTGAAGTCAAGGCATTTTCAAAATATATATGTTGAATTCATCCAGCAGTATTTAAAATCAAATGTCTTTTAGCAGCTGCTGATACTTCCTCAGAAGTCATACAATTCAAAGACAACACAATAATAGATAGTATCCAGATTCTCTGTGTATTTTTCATCTTTATGTGACTTTATTTTAAACTCTTTGTGTTTTTCTTTTTCTTTTTGATTTTTGGTTTTTTGAAACAGGGTGTCTCTGTGTACCTTTGGTTTCCCTGGAACTCACTCCATAGACAAGGCTGTCCTTGAACTCACAGAGATCTGCCTGCCTCTTCCTCACAAGTGCTGGGATTAAAGGTGTGTATCACCACACCACCACACCCAACTTCACTCTCTCTTTCTCTCTCTCTCTCTCTCTCTCTCTCTCTCTCTCTCTCTCTCTCTCTCTCTCTCTCCCCTTCATCTTTTTTGTTTTCTCTCCTAAGAATACATATATTTTTAAACACACTATAAAGCACTTAGAAGCTTTTTCATCTGAATCTATCTTTACTGTATATCTCTCTTTTTCTGACTATATGAGTCTTTAATTTTCTAAGTTATATGAGTAGGATCCATTCCTTAGCTTTCTGAGAGTCTAGTCTCATGGTGGAGGTACTGGCCAGAGCCTTGTTTATTACAGGAACTCTCTGGAGTTTCAAGGTTCCTGCCACCACCAAAAAGCATGCAGTCAGCTATTCATCGGCAACATTTAAGTGTTTCAAGGCAGGGCCTCTTAAAAGAGCTACAAGGTTTTGCAGCTAAAGCTGAGTCAGGAAATTTCTCTTAAATGAGACACACTTGCCTATAGCAAACAGAGCCCACCTGAGAAAATGCTGCTACCAAGAAGCCATGCTTAACTCTGTTCTTTTGTGTCTAGAATTACTTCCCAAACTCTCTCAGGTTTTAAGTGTATTTAGATGTCCACATTGGTCCTATGTTTTGAGAGAGGTTTACCTGGTCCCACAGCTGTTCAGTCCCAAAGAAACATACAGAGGTCTACATTAATTATAAACTGGTTAGCCGATTAGCTCAGACTTCTTATTAACTCTTACATCCTACATTAGCTCATAATTCTTGTCTGTGTCAGTCACATGGCTTGGTAACTTATCAGCAAAGCATTCTCATCTTGCTTCCTCTGCATCTGGATGATGACTGTAGACTGAGTCTTTACTGTTCCCAGAATTATCCTGTTGTAGTCAACCCACCTGTATGTCCTGCCTAGTTGCACCACCTTCCTGCCTGGCTACTGGTCAATAAACATTTTATTAAAGCAATACAAGTGACTGGGTACAAGACCATGGTTGACAGCACTCGCTTTATGGAGCACATACCTTATGGGGGAATACTTTGCTCAATCTAGCTACAGGGTTGAGGGAGGGTTAGGGTTAGGGTTAGGGTTAGGGTAGGGCCTTGGTGTTACCTCAAGTGATGTGACAGACTTTGTTGGCTCCCAATGGGAGGCCTCCACTAGGCCTCCACTCCTCACTCTTTGAGGAGTGAATGGAGGACAGGATGGGGGAAAGGTGAGAAGAATTGGAGTGGGAAGAAAGAGGGAACTGGGGGTGATATGTAAAATAAAAATAGACTGATTTAAGAACACATGAAATAAGGTAAGTCTTTGACATCCTTAAACACCAGGGAAACGGAAATCAAAACTACTTTGAGATTTTATCATACACCTGTCAGAATGGCTAAGATCGACAAAACAAGTCACAGGTTATGCTGGTGATGATGGGAACTAAAAGGAACACTCATATATTGTCCATGAATCTACAAACTCAAACAACCACTATGAAAATCATTATGGGAGCTGTTCCTTAGGAAGATGGACATCTATCTACCTCAAGATGCAAATATATCATGCTTGGGGATATACACAAAGGATGCTTCATCCTAGCACAGGGACACTGGCTCTACCTAGTTCATTGCTGATTTCTTCATAATATTCAGAAACTAGAAACAATCAATATGTCCATCAATAGAATGGATTAAGGAAATGTATTACATTTACACAATGGAGTATTACTCAACCATTAAGAAAATGGCATCATGAAATTTGCAGGCAAATGAATATAACTAGAAAAAAAAAAGTCATGATGAATAAGGTATACCAGCCTCAAAAAGCAAATTAGGATCAGTGTTTTGTTTAACCATCATCAGAGAGGTTTTCTCATACAGTAGGTGGGACCAAATATAGTGACCCACAGGCAGATACTACACAGAGTGAGAGACCTTGAAACACTCAGCCCTAAATGGGATGTCTATATCAAATCCCTCCCTTCAGAGTTTACTGAATGAAAGATGGAAAGAATGAAGAGCCAGAGGAGAATGAGGACACCAAGAAAACAAGGCCCTCTAAAGCACCATGACAAAGCTCATATGAACTCAGAGACTGAAGCAGCATGCATGGGCCTGCATGGGTCTGAACCAGGTCCTCTGCACTGGTATTATGGTTTCCAGTTTGGTGTTTTTATGAAACTCCTGAGTGTGTGAATGAGTGGGGCTCTGACTCTTGTGCCTTCTCTTGGACACTTTTCCTTCTAATGGTCTGATTTGTCCATCTTCAATGTGGTTGTTTTTATTTCCTCTTATAACTCATTTGTTATTTTTGAAAAACAGTAATAAACCTAGCCACTAGAGCAAAGGTTAACAATGGTACTGTCATTTATAACTGCTGGGTGAGGGGAAATCAGTTTTGTCTAATAGGGGACACTGAGTACATCAGTCACTCCAGAGCAGATCTCATGCTCAGAAGTGCTTGGTCAACAAATAGTAGATGCTGAAGTTTGTATGTATATACTTTTATTTGGTTACAGTTTGTAGGTTTTATTGTGGTAGTTGTTTGTTTAATAGTTTCTTCTCTTTAGGGTGACGTATTTGATTTCAAGGTTTGAGGCATTTTCTCATTGTATTGGGTTTTTGGTTTGTTTTTTTGAGAAAGAATATAAAGTTGTGTAGATAGGGAGGATTGGGGGATCTGAACAAACTTGAGGGAAGGAAAGAATATAACCAAAATATATTATATTTAAAAATTGCTTTAAACAATAAAATATTAAAAATAAATAAGTAAAAACCAAAGAACCTAACAAATGAGAATAAAGAATACATGAGGATATCTGCACTTACCATAAATAAAACCATAAAGAAAATGGTTAAAGTGAAAAAAAGATTATCTTAGGTATTTCAACAATATTAGTATCACCTTTATACAAACTGATAAAAAAGTAAACATTATTGCATCTAAAGATACCACAAAGCATTGAAACCATAAAACATGACTTATTTGCATGGCTACTATGTGCCAATCATCAGTGCATTATTATATATCATAAACTTATTAAATCCTTATAACAAAACTTTAAGGTATGTATTTTACAACCAAGATACTGAGAAAAGGCACAGCGAGTTAGGCAATTGTCTCAAGCTCATAAAACTGATCATGGGAACCACAAATGCTTCGAGCCCAAAACTCTTGTGCCACGATTTGATCCATCTAAGCACCACATTGTAAAATGATCAGTTCCATGCAGAGGAAAATAGTGTGAGTTCTTTTCTTTTTTTTTTTTTTGAAAGTAAATTTTATTAAATTATAAAAGTTTCCATTTCCGCCCCTCTTCCCAACACCCTCCCACTCCCCCCACTCCCTCTCCTCCTCCCTCTTCTTCCCTTAGGGCAGTCAGGGTTTCCTGCCCTGTGGGAAGTTCAAGTTCCTCCCCCCTTCCTCCAGGTCCAGGAAGGTGAGGATCCAAACAGACTGGATCTGCAAAATCCAGTATATGCAGAGGAAACAAGTCCCAGTATCATAGTCAATGGCTTTTCAGAAAGACTCCGGGCCAGCCACATTCAGAGAATCCGGCCACATTCCGAGAATCTGGTTAGATCACGTCCTCATTCAGTCCCAGTCCAACTGGCCTTGGTAAACTCTCATTAGATCCTTTCCCTTGTATCAGTGGGTGATAGCATCCCTCGCAGTCCTGATTTCGTTTCTTGATCAGTGACAAGAAGCCATTCACATGTGATCATGCATTGTGTGGTAATTAATTTGTGTCATTTGAAAGTAATTCTTTGTTACATGGAACTATAATTCAAGGAAGTGAAGGCAGCTAATAATTACAAACTAATTAATGAAAATCCTTAGAATACTTACATTTCCAGAAACTTGTGTTTAAATAAGTGTCCTGTGAGACACCAACATGAAGATTAATGGGCACTGACGTATTTAATCATGCCTCATGATCACCAAGACAACTGAACAAATATAAATACAATGAAACTGAGTTTACTGCTTGCGGGTTTGGAGCACACATCTTCCCTTTCAGGGGTAACTGTTCTCATCTTGGGTATCTGAAACAACTACTGAGTGATGAAAGAGGAAGATATAGATTAAATTGGAAATGCAGAAGCATGTTTAAAATAATCTGCTCAAAGCAAACTTATGACACTATCATCAATGAGTGGTGTTTTTCTACAGTGGGTTTTGTCGACATAACCTTAGTTTCCAAAATATACATGAAGAGAACACTTTTTATTTATAATGCACTAATAGCCAAGAAAAATACACATTGTTTGCTCCTCTGTCCCTCAGTTTCCCTGCATGCTGTGCAAGTTTTCACCTCTTAGCGGTGTCTTAAGGAACCATGAAGGTGATTGTGCCAGTGGTTCAGTCTCTGGTCTGTCCACAGCACCTCACAGAAGTCAACAGAAGACTGGGTTTCTCAGCTTTCAGACCATACTGGTGGATTTTGCTCAGCATTTATGCTGGATTTTATGGTTGGTTTTCACATTTCTCTACAATCAAGGCATGTTTCCATGTTCATCTAGAGAAAAGGGAAACAGGGCGAGCCCGTGATAGCTGCAGCCGTGGGCTGGAGTCACCTGTGCAGAGGCTCTGAAGCATCCCCATGAGGAAGAGCTTCCTCACAGAGATGCTACCTGGAGACGGTGAGACAGCCAAGGCCCTGCAGAGGAACGCTACAACAGTCCTGCTTTCAGCATCCTGGACCCAGCAAGGGAGAGGTAAGACATCGAGAACAGGGACTTCTCAAGTTCAGGGAGGCCAATGTTTACATTATCCCAAGAAAATAGTTTTCCTTAGTTGCCAAAATCATGTGAGAAGTAAAAGAAAAGACCTTAAATTGTCACAGGGGACTCTTCGGGCTGCTTCTAGAATTCTAAGATATGTTAAATCTGTGCAGAAAAATTGTTCCCCCTTCTCTATGTTATACAAATGAATTTATTCATTAATATAAGAGGAGAGCACAAAACTGCATTTTATTTTTTTTACTTCAAAATTTTAACATAGTAGAAATGTAAAGAAGTAATGTAGATTGAATTTAAAATGAGGAACCTATATAATTTGTTCTTAAAAAATCTAGTTAGACAAAGATTCAGAATCTTTTTAATCCATTTGTACATAGCAATACTAAAAGTTGTTTGATGGGGGTTTTTTTGTATATTTTACAGGGAGGAAGAATTTTCATTCTTTCCTAAATTAAGATATGAGTTGTAGTGAAAGTGACATTTATTAAAGAATTAATAGCATGAGATTGCTTTCAATTTTAAAAGAATTTTTATTATTTCTGACAAGTGTTCCAGTCAAAATCAATGTACACAGACTATTTGTTCCTCTGCTTGGACACTTTGGGGTATAACACATCTCAGATGAACATTTTTCTTCCTGTGCAGGTTGATCAATAGTAAAATCAGGTTCAGTTAAGTGTGAGAAACTGTTGCTAAAGAACTCTTGAAATGACTCTCTCAAGATAACGTTTCAAGCACTATAGCCAGGTAGTTAAGTGAATGTGCATACTTTTGAATCAGGGCCACAATTTGAAGTAAATTTTGTCATAATCCTCATGAAACTATTTGAAAGATCATAGCTAACAAAACACAGAGCTTTTGTATTACATCTATGCAGAGGGGCACACAAGGATGTATATAGAAGTAACAGTTTTATATCTAGCTGGGATTCTTTTTAACATAATATTTTATACATTATGTTTTGAATGGCATGAAAATGCCCAGGAAGTCATCACCACAACCTTTGTTGCAATGTTATCCATCACCTTTAGAAGTTGATTTCTGCCTCATCTATGCATCCCTATTGGAAGTGTGATATGCACTGTCAAATACCACTATTGTGTCAATATGGTACAGTAGGGTGCAGCCCTTGTTATATTTTTCTTCAGATGGTAAGTTATCTATGTAACATTGGACAATACATGTTGTTCAGCAACTCATTTGACATACATGTTGGCACTTCTTAGGTGCTCATGGGTATTAAAGAAAATTTATGTTGAAATACTATTGAATTGTGCTGAGTTCTTGGAGTACAGACTATGTTATAAATGATTTTCAGCAAACTGAATAAGTGTTATATATACAAATAATTTTCTCATCAATTACTTCTTATTATCACTTCACTTAAACAATGTCACAAAATATAAGCCTAAGTTTTAATTGTAAAGCAATAATGACATGTGATTTTTCTACTGTTTTAATAGTGTATTCTTATTTGTTAAAATTATTAGAAAATACATTGGGCTGTGTAGTAGATATATTAGATATGAAAGACAACCACAGAGATCATATTTGCTTTCTTAAAGTTTTAAGACCAGTGTTTTAGAGAATTCCTAATCGTCTTAACCCAAGTTTTACCTGATTATGTACATTTAAACCAATTCATGTAGAAAAGATTATTGAAAAATGCTGTCTCCAGAGATGTTCTAAACCACTGGCAATTTTCTCCCATTTGATCTTTAGCCCCTACAATAGGTATCTCTGTTGTTCCCAATGCTTTATGAAAAACTGAACTCAGCAGTTTTCTTACCTTTCTGGTATCACATAGTAAACAATTGAGAGAGTTGTTATATAAATGAAAGATTTATTTTTAAGAATGAAAATTAGCTTTGCATGCTTAATAGAGAAGAAATAGTGAAAAAGGAACATTCTTCTCACTGAAGCTTTGTCTAGAAGTGAGCAGCCCCCTTAGAGTTTGACAGCTCGGTTTTAAAACTGTGTTACAAGTTCTGTATACAATCGGGCTGCAAGAATAATATCTATAAAAGAATTGTGGGCATAGCACAGCTCTTCCTGAAGCAGTTTCTCCATCCTACTAAGGAAAGCCAAGAGACCTATAGGGTAGGGGATGGTGTGTAAATATATAAAAAGTAGGTTCAGCACACCAGACTACAGGGCACAGAAATGGATGGTTAGAGCCTGAAATTCACAGAATAATTGGTTTCTATCTTCTATTTTGAGGTTTATGCGATCATTGTACAAATTCAAACCGACAAGAGGACTATAGAAGTCACTGATCACAGGGTCATGAAGTACATGTGATGCCGAGCAAGTAATCCATGCTCAACTGAAGGAACAGAAGCTTCAGCCTCACAACCTTCAGAACGAGATGGATACAGAACCTTGCAGGTAAAAGCGTATCTCCCCTACACCTTAACAACTGTCATAAGAAATCAAACAGTTACATTGTTTTTCAACTCTGTCTTCTCCAAAACTTCCAAATATATTTGTGAAGAATTCAGACACTGAGATAAGCGTCAACACTTCAGGGTCATCTAGATAAAAAGAAAAATCAAATATTAAACTCATTTTGGCGACATATGGCTACAAATATTAAACTCATATATGGCTACATTGCCAAACAATCCTCAACAGAAACAAGACAAGTTGACTATGGTAAGCAACATGTATCCATTAATTCCTTCCTTTGTTAGCCTAATTGTTTTCTGCCGTTAATTCTGTATTCTACAACTTACTTTCATCGTCTCCACTGACAATGTTTCTTGTTCTCCTTGTCACCCTACCCACTATCTCCCCTTACCTCCCTCTCCTTCTCTTCCTACACTGTAGAATATAAACACTGGAAGGCTATGGGCCCAAGAAATTACAGTGCCCTGCATGTTTTCATCCTGCTTGGCTTCTCTGAACACCCTCAACTGGAAATGATCCTCTCTGGAGTTGTCACCTTCTTCTACGTTGTTACGTTGGTGGGTAACACAGCTGTCATTCTTGCGTCCCTGCTGGATCCCCATCTCCACACACCAATGTACTTTTTCCTCAGGAATTTATCTTTCCTGGATTTGTGTTTCACAACCAGCATTGTCCCCCAGATGCTGGTTAACTTGTGGGGACCTGAAAAGACCATCAGCTCTGGGGGTTGCATAGTTCAGCTCTATGTGTATATGTGGCTAGGCTCTATCGAGTGTCTTCTCCTGGCTGTCATGTCCTATGATCGTTTCACAGCTATCTGCAAGCCATTGCACTATTTTGTAATCATGAATCCACGACTGTGTATCAAGATGATTGTCATGGTCTGGAGTATTAGCTTGGCCAACTCTGTACTATTATGCACACTCACTGTGAATTTGCCTCGCTGTGGACACAACCTTCTGGATCATTTCTTGTGTGAGTTGCCAGCCATGGTCAAGATAGCTTGTGTAGACACCACAGACGTCGAAATGTCTGTTTTTGCCCTAGGCATTGTTTTTGTCCTTATGCCCCTCATTCTTATTCTTATTTCCTATGGCTACATAGCCAAAACTGTGCTCAACATGAAGTCAAAGGCAGGCAGAAAAAAGGCAATGAATACCTGTGGGTCCCATCTCACTGTCGTCTCTATATTCTATGGAACTCTTATCTACATGTACTTACAACCAGGTAACAGGGTCTCCAAGGACCAGGGCAAGTTCCTCGCCCTCATTTACAGCATCTTCACTCCAAGCCTCAACCCCCTCATTTACACCCTGAGAAACAGAGACATGAAAGATGCGCTGAAAAAACTCATGAGATTTTGCCACAGATTCAGAGAAGTAAGGAGAAACTAGAAGTCATAGAAACGTATTAGAGAGGACAAAGCAATGAAGTAACTTATCTCATTTAGATTTGAATAAGGAATGATCATTGGCTCGTAGAGATCAATGGTTGAAGTTATTCTTTCATACAGAACTTGCATGGATACAAACAACCTGAGGATCATAAATCAGATCTTTCAGGTTTCTAAGCATTGGCATATTCTCAGGGAATACCTGTCCCTAAGAATCTCTGTTTGCTAAAATGTAAAACAAATGGGCTCTAATTGTAAACTTGAATTTATTTGGCAGTCCCATGGAAACTGTTCTGTCTCATTCTATATTTTTCGTACTAATGCTTCTATATTCCAAAATGACCCAGATGATTATGCCCATTGTATGTTTTAATTAAATAACCACATCCAAGTTATTTGACGTGTTCACTTGTTTGTCTGTCTGTCTGTCTACTTTTGAGTTAGGTTTTCATGAAACCAAGAGGATCTTGAATGACTTATGTAGCTGAGAATGACCATGAGCTTCTTGTCCTTCTTGCCTCAGCCTCTCAAACGCTGGTGTTATGGTGTGTGCCAGCACACCAAGTCTATGTTACAGGCATGTGTCACCACATCCAGTCTGTGTGGTACTCTGAATTGAGCCCAAGGCTTCACACATACTAGGTAAGCACTCTACCAACTGCGCTATATCCCTGGACCTGTAAGTGACTTTGTAAATTGACTCTTTTTTACATCATCCAAACATTTATTTATATTTAGCTCAGAAATGCAATACTATGACAGCAATCATCTAAAATGCCACCTACAGAGTGACTTGTTTACTCTTATTCAGATGGTAGTACTAACATTTTTACAACTGCCTACTATTTTCTCTGAGATAAGAGAACAAAAGGGCACAGATTAATGTGTTTTAAAAGTGGCCAACACAGGGTTGGAGGGATGTCTCAGTGGTCAAGAGCACTTGTTCTTCCAGAGGACCTATATGTTTGTTTCCCAGCAACAATGTGGCAGCTCACAACTGTCTCTATCTCTAATTCCAGGGTATCTGACACTCTCTCCTGTCCCCTAAGGGCACCAAGCACATATGTGGCACACTGCCATCTATTCAGGCAAAACACCAGTAACAAAATAAATTTAAAAGTGACAACACAATCTTGCTTATTTCTCATTCATTCTCAAAAAAATATATTCCCTGGTGATCTCAACTTTAATGAAAAGGGAGTATGATGAATTTGATACCAGTTAATATTTCAATATATGCCTTGAAATTTCTAGGACTATTAAGAGGTATTTTAGTGTTTGCAGGTAATGAAACTTCATAAGTTAAATTAATTTTTATTTCTATATGTCATGAAATTTAGCTTTTATGAAATATAATATTTAATTTAGTTTTAATATTTTCTATTTTCTTATATCCTTCTCCAAAAGATCTCCTTTTGATAATTTCAATAAATCAGCAAGGCAGTTGTGGCACACCCTTTTAATCACAGCACTCGGGAGGCATAAGCAGATAAATCTCTGAATTAAAGGCTAGCCTGATTCTAAAGAGTGTGTTCTAGGACAGCCATGGCTACACAGAGAAACCCTGTCTCAGAAAAAAAAAAAACCAATATATAGATAATTTCAATAGACCAAGGTGGATTTCAGAGATTACCTTGATGCAATCTAAAGGTGTCAGGACATGTTTTCCTCTATTTCATCATAATCCTTGAAGTGTGAACAAGGAAGAATCATTGGATGATTATTACTTCCTTGGTCAATCAGGTAACACTCCAAGAAATCACACAGAATACATTTAATCCAGAATAGAATATTGTGAATTTTTTTGTCTTTCCCCTCATATCTCTTTAAAAATTACATTCAAAAACAGTTCACCAACCCATGACAGAGACCACAGGTTCTATGATGTAAATACCACCCTACTCATTATTCTGTTTTGTAAGTTTTTTCTAATCTTTGTAAAGTTTGTGACTAGTGAGGTTAGATTTTATAGCAATCACTTGCTAGTTTCAATAAACTAATTATACAAAACATACAATAGTTATACATACCTCCAAGAGAACACTACACTGCCTACATAAAATTGTTTGCCAGTGCATGTTGAATTTTCATTTCCCTTTAGTTTGCCTTTTCCACATTTAGGCGAGAAATTAAATTAATATCTTAAATACTTTTATTTATCTGAATTTAGATATTTAAATCATTACTGAAAATATATCTGTTGAATTGTCATTAACTAATCAATGCCTATGTGAGTGAATCAGCCTGATCTCACATGAGAAATCTATGACTGGAAATGTAAAAGGCAATAAATAATAATGATGATAGTTAAACTGAATTTTCCCCTTAATAAATAAATTCTTTTGTTTTCTGTAGGTTTTGTTTGTTTTATTGAGGCAGAGTTTTTCTGTGTAACCCTGGCTGTCCTGGAATTTGCTCTGTAGACCAGATTGTCTTCCAACTCAAAGATCAACTTCTCTCTGCCTCAAGAGTGCTGGAATTAAAGACATGTGCTACAACTACCTGGCAATAAATTGCTCTTTTGAAAAAGCAATCAGGCCAACATTCATAAGATTGTCCACATTGACAAAAGCTCCACACAACAGGATCAATACTTTTAAAAACATATACAGTATGGAGATATTCCAGAGAAGATAAACATTAGACTAAAAATCAGACCAGATTAGAATCTCACAATTTTCTTGATAAAAAAAAACTCCTATATAGTACAAATCTGTTATATCAGCACCCAGAAGACTGAGGCAAGAAAATTGTGATTTCCAAATCTACCAGTAATACAGTGTTATTATGTCTCAAATAAAAAATAAGAATAAAATAGAATGGAACCGGATAGAGTAGAACGGAATAGACGCTAATCATGCAATGTTTCTAGGTCTTAATTTTCTAGATTTAAGATGGATTACAAACATGATTTCCCCTCTCCTTTTGAATCTTTCCCTGTTTCATTACACTTAGCTACATGATTTTCATCTCCTCTTTCATGTAGATTAATTAAATTCATCCAGAGGACACAGCAAAGGACTCTTCTGGAACATGAGAACAATAGGAAGGCTTCTGAAAATAGGACACTGGTGCTTTTTGTCACAATTGCTTCCAAGATTCCTAAGGTTAGCAAACAGCAAATGGGACAAAACTAGGTTAATGTGCTTCCTGTTCCCTGTAAAATAAAGAAGCATACACATAAGTCAAGGGGCCAGGTTTTCTTTTCATGAAAATACAATTACATCATTTCATTTCCCCCTTCTCTCTTCTCCACATAACCACTCTCCTGCTCCATATTACTAACTCTTAAATTCATGGCCCTTTTTCCTTTGTTGTTCTTACATATATATGCATCCATATATAAATATAACTTGCTTAGTCCATTTAGTGTTACTTCTGTGCATATGATTTAAGGGCTGAATGATTGGCATTGGCTAACTAGTTATAAGGCTCATCCCTGAGGAAGACTAGTCCTCCTGCTCTCAGCATTCCTTAGTTGGCTACAGTTCTTTATTTAGGGGTGGAGCTCTCTGAGCCTGCACCCCTCTGTGTTAGCATGTCTGTGGGTATCATTCTTGTTCAGGTTCTGTTTAGACAGACCCTGTTCATTTCATGAGTATAGCTTCCCTGACATTTTGAGAAACACAATCTTATAGCAGACATCTTGCTTCTTTGTCTCTTAAAATCTTTCCATCCCCTATTCTGTGATGTTCCCAGAGACTTAGGACAAGAGTCATGTTATAGATGGATTACTTGTGACTAGGCACCCCATGATCACTTGTTCTTTACATGTTGACAAGTTGTGGTTTTCCATAATGTTCTCTGTCTGCTACAAAGAAAAGTTTCTTTGCTAAAAGAAGAAAACTGTACTTATCTGTGAGTATAACACAGATAATTCAAATGCAGTCAGGAATTGTGCTTGATTTAGTAAAGTAGTGGTAACATGTTCTGCTCTAAGACCCATAACCTTACTAGCTCTGAGGAAAAGTCTAGGTTGACAGTAACAGGTATGACCTCCTTCCTGTTGAGCTGGCCCTACGTCCAATAGACAACTGTTGGTTACCACCAAAATAGAGTATTACTATTGCACTCTTAGGGGTATGTTACCATGCTGGTCATTGTTGTGAATTGTAGGCTTCACAGCTAGGTGGGACTATTGATTATTTCCTTACCTTGGAAACTTTCATAGCAGCTTCTAGCTATATGAAAGTTAGACTGCAAAAAGAGAGATTTCAGGTCATATCTAATTCTAATCGTCTGAATTCTGTGTCTCTCCAACAATAAGTACTTACTTCAACCTCTTGGAAACAACTAAGGGCAACAGCAATAATCTATATTGCTTGAAATGAGCTTTCTCAAGCTTTGTACTGGGGTTTTAGTCTATGACTCAGTGATGTGGGATTCCCCCTCTGTATGCTATGAATATGTTTTGTTACCTTTGGTTAATAAAGAACCTGCTTTGGGCTTCTGGAAGGGCAGGATAAAGACAGGCAGGAAATAAAAACAGAGATATAGAGAGAAAGTAGGCAGAGTCAGGGAGATGCAATGTAGCTGCCAAAGGAGACAGATGTTAGATCCTTACCAGTAAGCCACAGCCTTGTGTCAATACACAGACTAATAGAAATGGGTTAATTTAAGAAGTAAGAGTTAGTTAATAAGAAAGCTGAGCTAATAGACCAAGCAATGTTTCTTGTGTAATATAGTTTCTGTGTGATTATTTGGGTCTGAGCAGTCAGGAAATGAGCAAGCAGTCTCTGCCTACAAAATGGCACCCAATGTGGGGCAACTACATCCACATAAAACCTGTGTGCACTTGGGAAAGAATTTTAGACACAAGAAGAACAGAGTTAAGAACCGCTTCTTGGTAGCCTCATTTTTTTTCAGATAGGTTCTGTTTGCTGGAAATGAGAAGAGGTGTGACTCCTCTAAGAAGAGGCTTTCTGACTTAGCATTACCATTAACAATTGCATGGCTTCTTTAGAAAGGGACAACTTTCTGGTTCATGCTAGTAAGATGAACTCTGGCTCTTTTGGGGGTTCCTGTAATCAAATGAGGTTTGCGAGCAGCATGCTACGACTTGCTTAATGGCAACATAAACTTTCTGAGGTCCCTTGAGCTGGGACAGTGAGCATGGCTTGCAGAAGCAGTGAACATACCTCCACCATGTTGAACTGGGTGGAGCAGACAGGCAGGGCCATGGAGATGGTCCTAGCCATGTCCACTTAGCATTAAAAAAAGAGCTTCTGGTCAGAAAATGATTACAGATACACAGTAAAGACAGATTCAGATGAAAATGACCTCTGAATGGGTCACAGTGTTTGGTAAAGGTACATAGACTTGGGAGAGAGAAGAAAAAGAATATAGACAGTTACAAACAAAATAGTTTTAAGAAATAAAACAAAGCCTTTAAAGAGACAGAGTACAGATAGTCATAGGTTAAAGGAGTAAAAACATAAGCCACATAAAGATGGAATATACACAGAGAGTCTGATTATGTATATTACTGTGTTTTCTTTGATTTTTTTAACAGCAGAAAGATATTTGACTCAGGGGGTTGCTAAGTTAAATGAACATAAAAGCATCTTGACTTCAAAATTTGAATATAAGGATATGTTGCTTTGGAAAAGAGGTTCTGCTTTTATTACCACAGAAGATTAGAACCTGTGGTTTCCTTCTAGGTTAATATGGCTTAATCAACCAAAACCCCCTGAAGCAATGGCCCAGATGGTGCAATATTCATGACAGCTTCAGGACTTCTGACTGAGATGGATTTACCACACAAGATACTCCATGACAGACCTGATTAATAGTGCTCCCAGTCAGCAGGAAGTAGTCTAGAGAACAACACCCAAATTCCCTAAATGATTGTTTATTAATGTTTGTTTTCATTTAAATAAGAATATGATGTAGAGATGAATATGTTTCATTGGTATAGATCTGTAACACGAAGAGGTCTGCTTATTGGGGTTTCTGCCCCACCTGATACCCCACAACCAGCAAGCCCCAAAGAAAATCACACAGAGGACTCCTTAAGATTATAAACTGATTGACCCATTAGCTCAGGCTACTTATTAGCTATTATAACTTATGTTAGCCCATTATTTTTGTCTGTTAGCCACAAGGGTCAGTACCTTTTTCAGCGGGGCAGTTTACCTCTTGCATTTCTGGTGGTCTGGGCAGAACTCGTGAGGACTGGGCTCCCTCTTTCCCAGCATTCTCCTGTTCTATTTCCTGTCTGGTTGACCCACCTATTCTTCCTGCCTGACCTATCAGTGTTTATTTAAAACATGATTGACGGAATACAGACAATTCTCCTGCACCACGGATCTTGGTCTATTGATATAAATTTAAGGTCAATTTTGTTACACTGTATATGTGCATTTCTGCTCTTGTTTAAGGTATTGTGTTTGTGCAGCTCATTTAAAAATGTAATATATAGTTAAGAAATAGAGATTAATAGATAATCATCTATAATGTAGAAATACTGAGTTTTCTAGAAGTACAGAAAAATATTCCAGAAGGATAAGTATTCTTCAAACCTTTCAAAGACTTACAGAATATTGCATTTAAAAGGTTTTAAGAACTTAGACTTTTCTTGACAGTAAGACATGTCTACTTCTGCAAACACCAATTACTTCAAGAGGATGGTGGGCATCTAAGAGGCTCCATACATAGTTTGTTCGCCATTTGGTCAAGAAACTGCTCTTACCTGGACTGTTTTATGGTATGCTGCAAGAACTGTATATGGAGGACCCACAGAAAAATGACTGCTGAACTTGCCTAAAGGTGAGCCAGTCCTTCAAGGTTCCTGATTCATGAAAGAGTTTGCCAGACATTCTGCAGGATAGAGAAGAAAGTGACTGAAAAACTGACAATATAGGCAAAACAGTCTTTCAAATTTCCTGCTTCATGGAAAAGTCTGCAGGATAGTATGGTCCTGTAGGCTGAAGATGAATGTTCCAATGTTACAAAAAAAATTTCGATGGAGTTGAAGCATAAATAGTTATTATTATAGTTCCCCTGAGTTATGATAAAATATAAAGTAGATATAAATATTGTAACTGTAATTCTTGATTGATACCTATTTTGTTAAATATAATTATTATTAAGTTAAAGTTAAAACCTTTCTTTTTATTTAGACAGAAAAGAGGAAATTATGTGGGATTCCCCTCTGTATGATGTGAATATGTTTTATTACCATAGGTTAATAAAGAAACTGCTTTTGGCATATGACAAGGCAGAATAAAGTCAGGCAGGAAATCCAAACAAAGATATAGAGAGAAAGTAGGCAGAGTCAGGGAGACACCATTGGTGCAAGAGAATTGTCTGTTTTCTGTCAATCATATTTTAAATAAACGCTGATTGGCCAGGCAGGAAGTATAGGCAGGTCAACCAGACAGGAAGTAGAGGTAGGGCAATAAGAACAGGAATATTCTGGGAAGCAGGAAGCTCCCTCCTCACTCCTGCACAGACCACCAAAGAGGCAGGATGTAAACTGCCCAGCTGTGAAAGGTATGGAGCCATGTGGCTAACATAGATAAGAATTATGGGTTAATATGAGCAACAAGAACAAATAAGAAGACTGAGGCTAATAGGCCAATCAGTTTTATAACTTATGGAGATCTCTGTGTAATTTTCTGTGGGGCTTGCCGTCTGTGGGGTACCAGGTGAGACAGAAACCCCAACAAGCCGGCCCTCGTGTTACACACCATGTAGCTGCCTTAGAGACAGACGTCAGATCCTTATCAGTAAGCCATCAGCCTTATGCTGGTACACAGGTTAATAGAAATGGGTTGATTTAAGGTATAATAGTTAGTTAATAAGAAGCCTGAGCTAATAGACCACGCGCTGTTGAAATTAATATAGTTTCTGTGTGATTATTCAGGTCTGAGCAGTCAGGATAAAAGCAAGCAGACTCTGCCTACACTTCATGGTAACACTGTCAGCTCACTGGTAAAACTTCATTTAAACTGTATATGTATACACATAGATTTATATGTATTATATGCAATTTTAGGTAAATGAAAAATAATTCCTTGTGTGTTTTTTGAACATCTTTAGTATTATTTTTCCTTTCTACCTACCTTTCTTTCTCTATTAAACTCTCTGATCATTCTTAAATTAAAGCCCCTGCCCATTTTTCCAATTTCCTCCTTCATATCACTTGTATCCTATTCCTATCTCTATTCTACACATGCATACACACACATGCACACATATACCAGGGTATCGTTTTATTTTCCTAGTTTCTGCAGTTACTCCAAAATATGTATGTACATCTGAAGATGTGGAAGTATAAATAATAGACCTAAGAGAATATTCAGCATTTGTCTTTCTGTGTCTAGTTTCAGCTCAATCAATATACTTTCTAGTTCTATCCATTTATTTAAATATTTTATAGCTTCATGTTTCTATAAAACTGCATAGTATTACATTATGTATATGTACCATATTTTCACTATACATTCATCAGTTATAGGACATTTACTAGCTGTTTGTGAACAGAGCATAGCTGAAGAAGTATCTGTTGAGTAGGATGTTGAATCCTTTATGCATATGCCAAGAAATGGTATAGTTTTTTCATATGATAGATATATTTAAGTTATTTGAGAATTGTCCACATTTATTTCCACAGTGGCTGCATCATTTTGCAGTCTCACTAAGTGTGAAGGAAGGTTCCCTATCCCCCAGATCTTTTCCAACATTTGTTGTAGATCTTCACCAATGTGATGTGAGTAAAATGAGATCTCAAAGTTGTTTAGAAGGATTGACTTGTATTGGTTTTTAGAGAGGGTCTCTCTATGTCACATTAGCTGTCCTGGAGCTCACTCTGTAGACAAGACTAGCCTCAAGCTCAACCAGAACCAACTCTCTCTGCTTTCTGAGTTCTGGGATTAAAGATGTACACCACCATGCCAGAAAACTGAATGAGTTCTGTGAGTATGAAGTTCTGGAATATACTAAATCATATTTCTGAATTTATAGAGCTGGTTTTTGAGTTGGACTCTTGGCTTGGTCCCTCTCTAATTCCAAGCCTGTTGTTAGGAGAAAAACCCAGAGTTTCTGGAGTTTCAGTCTTATGGCAAAAGCCATGATACGAGACAGAAAGAAATATGAGTTTAGAAAACATCTTTGCTTTTCTTCATATCTACTATACTTTTCATTGAATATGTCTATCATACCTTTCATTGAATATATGTTTGTATATGTCTATATAATTAATGTTTAAGTTTTCCGCAATGAACAATGAGCTTTTCCTGCACTGACATTTGAAGTTTCAAGGAAGAAGATGGGACCACCCATAACAACAACTCCACTCGGTTGATATGACGTCATGATACTGATAGTGCTACTACAAGTCTTGTTTTGGGTGTCAGCTGCACAGATGATTCCAACTTGGTTAGCTGAAATGGTGCACATCTTGTACAACATTCTGGCCAGACCTCCACAAAATACTCAGAGACTCTTTGCAATTTTAAAAGACATTGATCTTGAAATTTAATCATCATTTTACTTTCACAGGGATCTCCAGAAAGAACCTCACCCCCATGACAGCTGGAAGTAATTCCAGAGAACGATGTCCCCTCTCTCAGCAAAGTTTGTCCTCAGGTTTAGGAACAATATTTAGGGATTGATTATAATTAGTATACGGTTGAAAGTTGGGAAAGGAATTTTATAAGCTCAGGGATCTTTTTGAAAAAAAAAAAGAGGGAAAATTGGCTAGATAATAATGGTATTTGTGAGTTATTGTTTATAGATAATTACATTGGCATAGATTTTTGTATATGGATACAAAGTTAAATTATATTGAATATTGTATTTATGCATGCTTCTACCTGTTTAAAACATTTTTTATGTATTGATATTATTATATTGATATATGTATACCATATTGCAGTGTACATTTCTAGCTCTGATTAATATTCTCATATATTGTTTATGTATTGATATTTATTGTTTACATTTGGAGGTCATTGTCCTCATTTATTGCACAATTGTTTATTCTCTTAGTCTTTAAGTTAGATACATGTTAAGAATTGTAGATCAGGGGGCTGGAGAGATGGCTCAGAGGTTAAGAGCATTGCCTGCTCTTCCAAAGGTCCTGAGTTCAATTCCCAGCAACCACATGGTGGCTCATAACCATCTGTAATGAGGTCTGGTGCCCTCTTATGGCCTGCAGACATACACACAGACAGAATATTGTATACATAATAAATAAATTTCAAAAAAAAGAATTGTAGATCAATAGTCATCTATGTCTGTCATATTTATGGTTAGACTAATCAGGTTCTTTAGATACATAGAGATTATATATAAATAGTCTTCAGCCTCTTCAAAGAGCTGTAGAAAATGGCATCTAATTTAATCTTAGAGTTCTGTGTAGTGAGACACAATCACTTCTGGCAACACCAACCTATTCCCAAGAGATTGTTGAGCACCAAAGACACTCAACTTGGAGCTTGTCTTCTTGACAAAACTGGCCTCTGGGCAAGGAACTGCCCATACCTCAACTACTGACAAATACACAGTATGCAGAAATGGATAAGCAGAACTGTCAAATCTTACCAAGACAGGGTAAGACGGTTTTGAAAAATCTCTTGCCTGTTAAAATCCGGAAATGGATAAAATCCGGAAATGGGGGCTGGAGAGAAGGCTCAGAGGTCAAGAGCATTGCCTGTTCTTTCAAAGGTCCTGAGTTCAATTCCCAGCAACCGCATGGTGGCTCACAACCATCTCATGATGGGGTCTGGTGCCCTCTTCTGGCCTGCAGGTATACACCCAGACAGACAATTGTATACATAATAAATAAATATTTAAAAAATCCAGAAATGGATAAACAGAACTGTAAAATCTTGCCAAGACAGGGTAAGATGGCTTTGAAAAATCTCTTGCCTGTTAAAAATAATCTGTCAGTTATTCTAGACCTTAGTCACCGTTGGTTGCTTCAACACTACAAACAGGTCTTTGGTGTTTGCCCAGGTAGCCAGTTCTCTGTGATTTGTTGCATGTTTTGGAAGTTCTTTGATTGCACTTCCTAATTACTCAGGTAACATTATTTCCCTTCTCGAATCCTCTATGGGGTTGAAGACTAGATAAATGTAGCTACTTTCCTCTTAGGACTTGGCCAAGTTATTTATTATACAAGACTTTAGCTAGTTGGAATAGGATATTTGTACTTATTGTATATAATTTTGTAGGTTTTTACTTACTATATATAATTTTGTAGTAGGCTTAGAACTCTCTTACTTAAACAAAAGGGGGAGGTGCTGCGGGAGTACCTTCCGCTGCTTCAGCCAATAGTCAGTGATGTACAAGCCCACAGTGCTGCGGGAGCACCTTCCGCTCCGTCAACCAATAGCCACTGAAATACCAGACCACTGGGGTGTGGTATATTTCTCTTTAAAAGAAGAGCAGCAAGCCTCGGCTCGGCCTCTTGGTTCCGGCGCTTGGTTCCAACTCCTGCTCCAGCGACTAGGCTACTTTCCTGATGATTTATGTGCATGTAAGTTTACCCCCCAAAATAAATGCCCCTTTAAAATATAACTGATGTGGGATTGATTCGCCATTAATTTATTTATTAAAAATTTCCACCTTCTCCTCACCTCCCTTTTTCTTCCCCCTCCCCACCTTCACCTCCCTCTCTAGTCCTAAGAGCAGTCAGAGTTCTCTGCCCCGTGGGAAGTCCAAAGTCCTCCCCCCTCCATCCAGGTCTATAAAGGTGAGCATCCAAACAAACTAGGCTCCCACAAATTCAGTCCATGCAGTAGAATCAAAACCCAGTGCCTTTGTCCTTGGTTTCTCAGTCAGCCTTCATTGTCAGCCTATATGTTTGTATTCTACTTACAAGTATTTTATTGAGAATTTTGAACCTATATTAATCCATAATATTGCCCTTTAGTTTTCTTCATTTGCCATTGTTTTCATTTTACCTGGTCTTGGTATAAGAGAAATACTCACTTCAGTGAAGGAGTTTGGAGTTACTCTTGTTTCTTTTTTTTTCCTTTATTTAAATTTGGGAAAGATTGGCAGTAGATCTTGTTTTAAAGTCTGGTAGACTTCTGTTGCAAATCTTTCTGGGCATAACGTTTTTTTAGTCGAAAGGATTCTTTTATTCTTTTTTCAATCTCTAGTGGAGAGAATTGTCTATATTCTGTCAATCATGTTTTAAATAAATGCTGATTGGCCAGGCAGGAAGTATAGGCAGAAAAACCAGTCAGGAAGTAGAGGTGGAGCAAAGACAATGGGAGTATTCTGGGAAGCAGGAAGCTTCCTCTGTCATTCATCCATTCCCAGACCACAGAGAAGCAAGATGTAATCTGCCTTGCTGAAAAATGTACTGAGCCACATGGCTAACACAGACAAGAATTATGGGTTACTGTAAGATGTAAGAATTAGTTAATAAGAAGACTGAGCTAATGGGCCAATCAGTTTATAATCTTATGGAGTCCTGTGTGTGATTTTCTTTAGGGCTTGCCAGCTGTGGGGTACTGGGCGGGACAAAAACCCCACCAAGCTGGCCCCTCATGTTACAAATCTCCACATTAGTTACAGGTCTAGTTAGTTTGTTATCTCTTCTTGGTTTAGTTTCACTGGCTTGGATGACTCTAAAAACTCATCCATTTCTACATTAGGGTTTCTGTTGATGTGATAAAATGCCATGATAAAAGCAAATTGGAGAGAAAGGTTTCCTTCCCCTACCGTTCAACATCGAAGTTCATCATCAGTGGAAATGAACACAGGAACCTTGAGGGAGGAACTGAAGTAGACACAAGCTAGAGTCATCAGAGAGGAAGGAGCCTCAACTGAGAAAATGCTTCCATAAGGTTTGGCTGTGAGGCATTTTCTTAATTAGTGATCAATGTAGTAGGTCCAATCCATTGTGACCCTGGGCTGGCAGACCTGTGTTTTATAAGAGAGCAGACTGAGAAGCAAGCAAGAGAAGCAAACCAGTAAGGAGCACCCCTCCATGACATCTTCATCAGCTCCTGCCTCCAGGTTCTTTCCCTGCTTGAGTTCCTCCTTCACTCCTTTTGATAATGAACTGTTATATGGAACTATTAGTATAGACAAGGGGAGAAAACCTTCCTCCCCAAGTTGCTTAGGTCATGGTGTTTCATCATAGCAATAGTAACCCTAAGCTAAGACAGATAGTTTTAAGTGAACGTGATCAGAGAGGCCAAGAGGGAGTATTGGTGAAGTGCAGCACAGTTTCAGTAGAGATCCCAGCATTTTGTGGATGCCAAACCATGAGATTAATACCAGAGACAGCAGCAGCTGTGGAATGGAAGCATCCTGAACCTCCAAGATGACCTGCGTGTGCTGTGCACAGCAGAGAGAGGGCTATGACTATCCAAGCCCTCTGGACGCAAGGAGATCGTGAATTCATCTGAGATATTGGACACTGGGTTATTCACACACAGAGTTTGCTTTTGATTTTCAGATTGTGACTGTGCCCTGACTCTTCCTTCTTCAAGTAACAAAATGTAACTTTTTTTTTTTATTTTACCGTGGTCCACAAACCGTGAGTAGTTTAGAAAGATTTTACAGATTTTTAAAGGTAGTTTATAGATTTAGAAAGACTGAAATTTAGGAACAATTTTGGAAAATTTAGAGAGACTGAATATTTTAAGAGAGTGAGTATTTTAAAGAGACTGAACATGTTAAATGTTTGAATTTTAAACTGTGAGACTTTTAACAAAACATTCGAATGTTTTATATTATGATGTTGGTATGAATATGAGATCTTGGGAATAACAAAGAAAGAAAACGTGATGGATTAGTAGGCAGTATGTTCATGTATCAAGGAGATAAGGGGTCAGTTATGCTGGCTAGTCTTATGTCATCTAGACACAAACTACAATCATTTGGGAAGAGGAACTCTAACTGAGAACATAACTACGTAAGATCTGCCTGAAAGCAAGTCTGTAGTGCATTTCCTTGATTAACAATTAATGGGAAGGTGACTGCTGACTAAGGATGGTGTCACCCCATACAGGTGGTCCCAGGTGGCATAGGAAAGCAAAATAAGCAAGGCATGAGGAACAAATCAGTAAGCAGTGTTCCTCCATGGCCTCTGCTTCAATCCCTCCCTCCAGGTTCCTGCCCTGCGTTTCCTTACAGAGAGACTATTAACTAGAAGTAGACATGAAATAAACACTTTCATCTCCCAGTTGCTTTTGGTCATGGTATTTTATCACAGTAGCAGAGACCCTAAGTATGACAGACCCCTGTCAATTTGGCAAACGAATGCAATGCTATTAAACAATGACTGTTCCCTGACTGCTTATCCCCAATATCTCATTAATATCAATATAAGCATATAAAACAGTCCAACTTTTAAAGTCTTTAAAAAAAATCTAAGAACTTTAAAAGTTCAATACCTTTAAAAAAATCCAAAACCTCTTTCAAAGTTCAAAGTCTCACCACAATATCCAAAGTCTATCTAAAAACCCAAATATTTCTCTAACAGTTCAGTGTATTCTAACTGTGGGCTTCTGTAAAAATCAAAATAACAAGTTAAACCAGAGTCCAAAAGCATAAAGTTCAGTGTCAGACAGAAGACTCGCCATTCTCTCATCTCCAAAGGGCTCCATTTCTCCAGCTCTGCCATTAGTATCACATACCTTGTCTCCTAGGCTCAAACTAGTTCCATTCAACAGTTGCTGCTGTCCTTGGTGGTTGTCTTATGGTACTAGCATCACCAAAATGTTGGGTTTGCCACTAGAGCTAGTATCTTCACCAATGGCCCTTTCTGGACTCTCTTCAGGGAGTCTGACATTGCTACATGGCGCCAAGCCTCAACTTCTCCCCACGACCTCTTCAGTCCTGGGGCATCTACTTCAGCTGAGACTGCATATTCAACCATGCCCTCTCCTAACCTCTCATGGTGCCAAACCTCAGCTGCTCTCCATGACCACATGTCTTCAAAACCAGTACCATCTGGGAGATTCTTGCCGGTTATCAGGTTTGACTTCTGGCATAGAATGCAGCTTCTGCCCCTCCAAACAGTTTCTGTGCACTGATCTGAAGAAGTACATCCCAGAAAATTTCACTTCAATGGTACTGGTACCTTCTTAATCACTGCTAATTTATAAGTTCTAGCTACCCAACATTGATTGTACCAGCAAAATAAAGCTTCTCTTTATTGGTTCTGGTCCCTTGTTAATCCTGGCTGATTCTTAAAGAATTACAGCTGACCAGAACAGCAGACTGTTAATTCAAATTGTCGGACATATGGGACAATAGAGTCATTGATTCCCTCTGAAACTTCACAAAACAGACATCATAATCAATAGTCTTATCTTCCAATCTCCTATACCTGAGTAGCCCTCTGAGATTTGAGCATTGAGTGGTTTTTTTAGACCAAAGTTCAAATGCTACCATAATTCTCCAAAAGATTACATGATCACATGTCTTTCACACCAAAATCCTATAGTCTAGTACCAATTTCTGTTAAGGTTTCTATTGGTATGATAAAACATCATGATCAAATGCAACTTGGTGAAGGAAGTGTTTATTTTTGGCTTACACTTCTACATAACAGTTCATCATTAAAGGAAGTTAAGGCAGGGACTCAGGTGTGGAACCTGGAGGCAGGAATTAAGTAGAGGCTGTGGAAGAGTGCTGCTTACTGGCTTGCTCCTCCTGCTTTCCTCAGTTTGTATTCTTATCCTATCCAGAATGTCCTGTCCAGTGGTGACACCACCCACAGTGAGCTGGTTCCTCCCACATCAATCATCAACCAAGAAAATGCACTACAGACTTGTCTACAGGTCAGGGTTGTGGAAGCATTTTCTCAATTAGGATTCCTCCTTCCTAAAAGCCCCTTGCTTATGCCAAGTTAGCATAAAAAGAATAATATAATTTCTTTTAGGTTCTCCAACTTAATGGAGAACAGGTTTTTTAAGTATTCATTTATAATATTCTAAATTTCTTTGGTGTCTGCTGTACTATTTCCTTGTTCATTCTGATTCTGTTCATTGTATCCCTTTTTCTTTATTTTTGTTAGTTGGGCCAAGATCTTATGTATCTGCTCAAAGAACCAGTTCTTAGATTTGTTGGTTCTTTGTATTGTTTTCTTTGTTTCCATTTCATTCAGTTCTGCTCTGATTTTTATTATTTTTTCCATCTACTGAATTTAGTTTGGTTTGTTTTTATTTTTTCCAAATTCTTAAATTAAATTATTTATTCATTTATCTATACTCTTTCTGATGTTTCAATGTAGGTACTTAGAACTATGAATTTCTCTGATTTTAGTGAGTTCCAGAGGTTTGGCTGTGTTGTATTTTCACTTTTGTTTAGTTTCAAGAAATTTTGTTTCCCTTCTTGGTTTTGTCTTTAACACATTCATCATTTACTAATGAGTTGTTTGATTTTCAGAAGTTTGTGAACTTATTAGAGGTTTTTTCCTATTTATTTTTAAGTTTTATTGCATTTGATCAAATAGAATACCTAGAATTGTTTCAATTTTCTGGATTTATTATGGTGTGTGTGTTTGTATGCTGGTGTTTGGGTAGAATATTCTGAATATATCTGTTAAGTTCTTTCGATAGATGATATCATTTAATTCTGATGTTTCTCTGTTTATTTTTTGTCTAAATGACTGGGGAAATCATTTTGAAATCAACTGCTTCTAAAGGATTTGTGTTCAACCTTGTCTTTAATTCCAGTAGTATGCTTTTTATGAAGTTGAATACACCAGAGTTTGGTGGATATATATATTTAAGATGGTAATCTCTTTTTGGATTGATTGTTCCCTTAAATAAATTGAAATGTCCTTTATATCTTCTAATTCATTTTAGTTTGAAGTCTATTTTGTAAGATATTAGAAGATCAATCTCTGCTTGCTTCATGATTCCTTTTGAGTGAAGTTTTTTTTTTTCCCATCCTTTCACTTCAGAGCAGGCAGTTCCTATCTTCAAAGCTAAGGTACCTGCCAGGTGGTGGTGGCACAGGCCTTTAATCCCAGCACTCAGGAGGCAAAGACAGGCAGACCTTTGTAAGTGTGAGGCCAGCCTGATCTACAAGCGCTAGTTCCAGGTCAACCAGGGCTGTTACACAAAGAAACCCTGTCTCAAAACCCCGCCCCCTCAAAAAAAAAAGCTAACATGCATTTCTTCTATACAATAGAAAGATAGATTTTGTTTCTTAAATGCATTAGCCAGCCCATTTAGCCAGCCTGTTTCTTTTGATTGGAGAATTAGGGCCATTAATATTTAAAGTTAATTTTGAAAAGTGTGTGTTGATTTCAGTCATTTTGTTGTTGGCTTTTGTTTGTGTTCTTAGTCATTCTTCATGTTTTAGGGATTAATGCTTTGCTTGTTTTCTTTCTACAGTCTCTTGGCTATGCTAACTCATCTCTTCAGCTGTAAGAGTATTGTTCCCAGTATTCTCTTTAGAGTCAGTTTGATGGGCATGAATCTTGTTAGACTGTTTGGATTGTAGAAAGTTTCTCTTTCTCCTTCAAATATGATAGATAGTTTTGCTGGGTACAATAGTCTAGGTCAGAAGTTGTGGTCTTCCAGAACTTGGAGAACATTTTTTACAGGCTCTTCTGAACTTCACATTTTCCACTGAGAAGTCATTTGTTATTCTGATGGGTTTTCATTTACATATGACTCATGGGTTTTTTTTCTCCCACAGCTTTCAATACTCTTTTTTCTTCATATTTAATGTTTTAACTTTGATACGCAATAAATAGTTTCTTTTTTGGCCTTGTCTATTTGGTGTTCTGTGTCCTTGTATGTACATGGGGTCTTAGTTTGAAAAACTTTTCTTCTGAGATTTTGTTGAAGTTCTGAAGGTCTATGGCATTGAACTGGAATTCTTCTCCCTCATCTAAGACTATAAGTCAAAGATTTGGTCTTCTCATGGTATTCCACAGTTTTTACAGGATACTGTCCTTTTCAAAATTATACATATTCTTTTTTGGTCTATTTCCTTTATTTTATCTTCAGATCCTCATATTCTATCTTCTACTTAATCTATTCTACTTGTAAGGCTTTCTCTTGAATTGTATATTGGTTGGGTTATTGAGTTTTCCATTCCATCTTTATTTGGGTTTGAATTTTCTTCAATATTTCTACCTCTTTATTGAATTCTGTTTTCAAATCTTGAATTGTCATCAGCATTTCATTCAGCTTTATGTCTGTTTTTTGGGCATCATTTAAGTTGGTTTTTTTTTTAGTTTTTTCTCTTTACATTCATTGAACTATTTCTTCATGTTTAAACCCCTTGAATTTTGTTCTGTTTTTCGAGATAAGGTATCACTATGTAGCTTTGGTTAGAGTGGAACTTACTATATAAGCCAAGCTAGTCTCAAACTCAGAGAGATACACTATCTCTGCCTCCAAGTACTGGTATTAAAGCCATGCAGCACCCCTCCCCAGGCTTTGACTTCTTTGATGAAGTGCACGATGCTTCTTTTAAATTCTGTGTCCTGGAGTTCATCTAGGTAATCCTCACTAGAGAACATTCCTAAAGGACTGGTGGAGTTGGGAGTTGAGAGCAAGAAGAGGAAAAGTTATTATAGCTTCAACAAAACTCAGTTCTACCAGAATCACCGGATTATTTCATCTCTCTGATTAAAAGGCACACTTTTCAGACTGGAAGTCCTGAATATCAGGGCCACTCCAAAAGGAAGAAATTTACCCTAGAGACACTTGTGCCACATCCTTCGACTCTCAGACGACTGATACAATGGAATCCGAGAAACTTTCCTAAGAATCTCATGTTGAGCAAAGAAAAAGGGTGAAGCCTGGTGCCAAGCAGAGAATGAGTTTGTTTCTTGCAGAAAGATTTCACAAAGTTCTGACAACTTGTCACACAACCTTGTGGGAGAAAGAAGCAGTGGCAATAAAGTCGGGTGGTACCACACCCTGACCAGGACTGCTTTAGTTATGCATGCCACTTGCCCGCTACTTAAAACCTAACCCCACACTAGTGGCAGAAAGATGGGCATGGGTGGTTGTCACTTGGCCTCTTTGTTCCATTTCCTAGTGTGGCCACATTCAATCTGTTTTACCTGCTTTGTAATACTGTTTCTTTTTTTAATCTTTCATATAATGCACCCCAAATGCAGTTCCACCACCCTCCTCTCCTCCCAATTCCCCACTTTCCCCCTTCCCCAGATCTATTCCCTCTCCATTTCCCTTCAGAAAACAGCAGCTTCCCAGGGAACTCAACAGAACTCGGCATAATAAGATGCAATAAGACTAGACATAAATAAATAAATAAATAAATAAATAAATAAATAAATAAATAAATAAATAAATAAAATCAGGGCTGGACAAAGCAACCTGGTAGGAGGAAAAGGGTCTCAGGAGCAAGCAAAAGAGTCAGAGAAACATACAGGCTCCAAGATTGCTGCCTCAGACTCTGTGGTTTCACTTCAGATCATACAACTCTTTTGTCTTTCACTATTGTTTCTTTAATTGATCAATTAGTGACCTATGACTGAACCAGTACCCAGGTTCTTATCCTAACAACCCTGAAATCAGTCACTCAGACCAAACAGCACCTCAGAGATTCAAAAACCAAGAATAGGGACAGAAGGTATCAGCCTTCTTACAAGGACAGCTATGAACCAGGCAGAGACCTGATGCAATTCATTCTCATGGAGTGCACTGTTGGCACTGAGGTCCTGGACTACAGCCATGGTGCTGTGCTGGTGAGGACAAGTGTCAGCAATACACTATGTCTTAGATTAATGGGCATAAGCTCACTTTTAGAATTTAAAATTTAGAGAATTTTCAAGAAGAGGGACCTAAATTATAGACCCTAGATGGTCTATTGCAGTGGTTCTCAACCTTCCTAATGCTGTGACCCTTTAATACAGTTCCTCATGTGATGGTGACCCCCAACCATAAAATTATTTCATTACTACTTCACAACTGTAATTTTGCTACTGTTATGAATCATAATGTAAATATCTGATAGAGGATTACAACCCGTAGACTGAGAACCACTGTTATATTTGTAATAAAAGCCTGGGGGACCTTGGATTAGACACAAATTACATCTAAACGTCTGTTTCACAAAGAGATTCTTTATTAAACAGGGAAGAAAAACTAAAATGGCTGCTCTCTAGGTCAGGCAGAAAATGTTATTGCAAGTGAAATTCTTAAGAGGAGAAGAAGGGGAGGTCTGTGTTAGAATGGGCTAGGATGCAGTGGTAAAGGACATGGGTTGAGAGAGAAGGGAGGGTCAAGGGAAAGGGGCAGGGATATTTGTCCCAGAGGGATAAAGGACTGCCTCTGGATAGAGAGGAGATGAATGCATCACAAAGATAAATAGTAGTTTACAAAGATAAAGAGGGAAACCCCATACTAGGATGAAGTGTTTCATTTTAATTGTGCATGTTAATTAGGTGGGACAAAGCAACTACTGAATGCTGCACCATGATAGTCAGCCTCTGGGAGAGGGAGTGGCCAAATGAGGGAATAGACCTTGGTGGCTAGCTTTAGAAATGTAATCTAACAGTTTTTAGCAAGGAAGAGGGAATGAGGGAGAAGGGCAAGGCCTGCCAGAGCAAATGCTCCAGTAGGCTAGTGTTCCTTCTGTAACAACAATAAAAATGGATGTGTTCGTGCCATCTTTGGATAGCCCAGTTAACAAACAAGAGCATAAGACATGATTTTTTGTTTTCATCTGGCCACTATGTGCACTTACATTCTTTTGAAAGGGTTAAAAGCTTTAATAGTCATTCATAGCCACCTCCTCCTGCGAGTCTGTGTGTCTGTCTCTCTCTCTTTCTATCTCTCTGTATGTGCATCTGTCTCTCTCTGTCTCTTTCTCACCTCCAAATCTCCTCATAATAACTGCTTTTCTCATTGATCTGATAAAATTCCTGACAAAAGCAGCTGACAGAAGAAGGGGTTTGCTTTGGTTCCCAGTTTCAACACACACACTCCATCACAGTAGAAACAGGAGGTAGCTGGTCACATTGCATGCATAGTCATGAACTTATACATGGTGAAAGCTAACATCGTGCCAAACAAAATTCTAGCTACTAAGTGACTGCCAGAGAGATGGTCTTGAATCAACTGATTAAGTTGCTGATGACAAGGACCGTTATTTCTTTAGCTCTCCACATTCAGGCTGGATTGTTTTCCCACTGGTCTCACATTTTGGCAGAATGCTTTGTGCCTAGAATTCTCTTCACTGCACTTTTTACATCTTTGTTTCTTAAGGTGTAGATCAAAGGGTTGAGACTGGGGGTGACAATGGTGTAAAACAGAGTAAAAAACTGTCCTTCCTCGTGGGATATGGTATTCTGTGGCTTCATGTACATATAAATGAGTGTTCCATAAAACAGGGTTACTACTGTGAGGTGGGAACCACATGTATTCAGGACCTTTTTCCACCTTGCTGCTGCCTTGATCTTCATCACAGCCTGAGTAATGACGCCATAGGAGATGAGAATTAGTGATAGAGGCACTAGAAGAAATATAACTCCAAGGGTAAACACAACAACCTCAATTACTCTGGAATAGACACAAGCCATCTTGATCAATGCTGGCATTTCACAGAAAAAGTTATCCACTTTCCGGTGCCCACACCTTGGCAACTTCAAAGTCAAGGAACAAACAATTAAGGCACTGCCAAGACCACCCAACCAAGCTGACAGCACCATCTTCTGGCAAAGGACAGGGTGCATTATAACTGTGTAGTGAAGAGGTTGGCAGACAGCAGCATAGCGGTCATAGGCCATCACGGCCAAGAGGAGACATTCTGTGGCTCCCAGGTCCAGGGCGAAGAAGAACTGCAGTGCACACCCTCCATATGTGATAGACTTCTTTGGTCCCCATAGATTTACCAGCATCTGTGGGACAATGCTAGTAGTGTAACAGAGGTCCACAAAGGACAAATTAGATAAGAAGAAATACATGGGCGTGTGGAGCTGGGAGTCCAGATAGGACACTAGAATGATAGTCGTGTTTCCTACCAGAGTCACAATATAGAAGATGAAGACAATGACAGAGATGATGTGCTCCAGTTGGGGTCGACTGGAAAATCCCAGAAGGATGAAGTCTTCTCCAGAGCTGTTCATTTCCATTGCTCCTCAGGAAAGGCTAGGAAATAATACTATTGTAACCAAAAATGGAAAGTTTCTGGCTTTTGTCATGAGTATCTAAAATCCATCCATTTGTGTGTGTCTTCTTATTGCAGCATATTTAGAAATATTTGTCAATGACCAGAGCTTCTCCTTGTTTACTTGTATCCAGATGATTCTACAATGTGCTGAACTGAACTCAGTCCCTGTGCACTAGAAATCACTGAAAAGCCTGAATATGCAGTATCACCCCACCCATACTTCTGTGTGTTTTGATTGTGTGTTAAAGCCATAATAATTATAAAAGTGATACTATATATTGTATATATGTATGTGTAAGTATGTATGCATGTGTGGGTATGTGTATATGTATATGTATATGTATATGTATATGTATATGTATATGTATATGTATGAATCAGGGCTTGGCAGTGTTACCTGTGCTTGCCTTGAACGGAAAAGATCTTGAAATTTTCCCCTAGAACTATGACATTTATCCCTTGATTATAATAAAACATTCCTTTATCAAAGGAGCTAAACTTCAAGCAAAAAGTTTTAACTTTTTATATGCTCCACCACTTGATAGCATAATCCTTTTACTTGTGTTTGTTTTTAAAATGCCTACTTCCCAGCTGTTCTAACTATCATAATCACACCACCATCAGCTCTTCCTTTTCTCCTGAGTTTTTCTCTATTCAGCATCGCAGGCATTACGCTTTCTGTATCTATTTTAGGGTTCACAGCTACACTTTTTTTGTTGTTGTCATTGACAGTATGTCTTTGTTTCTCAAGAAATAACCTTTCTAATGATTACCCTTTATGTGTTCTGTGTCACTTTGAATATCTTTAAAATGCTACATAGTCTACTCAACTTTATGGATTTATTTCAGGGTTAAACAATGAACTAGTTCTAGAATCACAGACGCATAGCAACAGCCACTGTCAGCTTCTGGTCCCTCACCCACTCCACAGAAGAGGCCAGGTGGATGCTTCAGCAAGAGACAGTTCATACAGGCAGTAGAGTGACCGTCCTAATCAAATTCAGCAGCAAGGGGATTTTCTGGCTACTTTGTAGCCTGTTAAGAAAAACCATCACCTGGTTACCTCTAAAAGAGAAGAGATAAGGAACAAAAACTTTCATAAGCCTTGCTATTTGTGAATAATGTGACACATATCCTTACACACATGCCAAGTTTAGGCATTCAGCATCTCCTTTGTCACTGAGCTCTGACCATGAACTGCAGATCTAGATTTTCTTATATTTATAGTGTTCTTATGGGCATGAAAATAAAACCTCATTTCCATTCAAATAAGATGATGATAAATTATCTCAAGTAAATCATTGTTACATAAATCTTAGAGCGTGAAAATATTTTAAATAGATAGACGCCCAGGTCGCCCTACAGAGTTGGCTACCCCCTCCCACCTGCCATCCTAGCTCCCATCCAGGTACGAATTCCTATATTTCTCCCTTCCCCCTGGGGCCATAAAATTTCCCCAGCTCAGCTGCCTTGCAAGCTGGGCCTTGGCTGTAGGCGCAGCCCGGCTCGAGGCAGTTCCTGGGTCCTAAAGGCCTCCCTGAGGACAGGTGGTCCAGGTGCCAGCTCAGCCACATTCCTGACCAGCAGGGGCCCTGACTTCTAGCAGAGGGCCTTCTGTGGGGTGAGCTGGCTTCGGGCCGTGGCAGGGTCCCGGAGAGGAGGAGCTTGGGCGTTCCCCGACCCCATAGACGCCCAGGTCGCCCTGCAGTGCTGGCTACCCCCTCCCGACTGCCATCCCAGCTCCCATCCAGCAGGGGCCCTGACTTCTAGCAGAGGACCATCAGTGGGGTGAGTTTGCTTCGGGCCGTGGCAGGGTCCTGGTGAGGAGGAACTTGGGTGTTCCCCGACCCCATAGACGCCCAGGTCGCCCTGCAGTGCTGGCTACCCCCTCCCGCCTGCCATCCCAGCTCCCATCCAGGTACGAATTCCTATATTTCTCCCTTCCCCCTGGGGCCATAAAATTTCCCCAGCTCAGCAACCTTGCGAGCTGGGCCTGGGCTGTAGGCGCAGCCCGGCTCGAGGCAGTTCCTGGGTCTTAAAGGCCTCCCTGAGGACAGGTGGACCAGGTGCCAGCTCAGCCACATTCCTGACCAGCAGGGGCCCTGACTTCTAGCAGAGGGCCATCGGTGGGGTGAGTTTGCTTCCGGCCGTGGCAGGGTCCTGGTGAGGAAGAGCTTTGGCGTTCCCCGACCCCACAGTCCCCCAGGTCGCCCTGCAGTGCTGGCTACCCCATCCCGCCTGCCATCCCAGCTCCCATCCAGGTACGAATTCCTATATTTCTCCCTTCCCCCTGGGGCCATAAAATTTTCCCCAGCTCAGCTGCCTTGCAAGCTGAGCCTGCATTGTAAGTGCATCCAGGAAAGAGGGAGTGCCTGTGCTTCAATAGCCTGCCTGAGGAAAGGTGGGCATTCTGTCAGTGAAGTCCCTGCCCAAGAAGGGAACCTGACCCGGTAACAGAAGTTCCAATAGAGAACATTTGAAGTAAGAGATGGGCAGACGCCAAGGCAAGACCTCCTCCAACAATCTGAAAAACAACATGAAAACACCAGATCCCAAAGACCCTACAACAGAAGGGCTTGAACACCTTAACCCAGAAGAAGTGGAAAAAAGTGCCATTATGAAAGCAATAGAGTTCCTTAAACAGGATATGAATAACTCCCTTAAAGAATTGGATGAGAAATATAACAAAAAGTTTGAAGAAATGAGTATAGAAATTGATGAGAAATATAACAAAAAGTTTGAAGAAATAAGTAAATCCGTGAATGAGACCCTGAGAAACCAAGAAAAAACAATCAAACAAGTAAAGGAAACAGTGCAAGAATTGAAAACTGAAATGGAGGCAATGAAGAAAACACAAACGGAGAACCGGCTGGATATGGAAAACCTAGGTAAACGAACGGAGACTACAGAATCAAGCATAACCAATAGAATACAAGAGATAGAAGAACGAATCTCAGAATCTGAAGATACCATAGAGAAAATAAATGCTCTGGTCAAAGAAAACGGCAAATCCAACAAATTCTCTTCACAAAACATTCAGGAAATCTGGGACACAATAAAAAAACCAAATCTAAGAATAATAGGGATTGAAGAAGGAGAAGAACTGCAGATCAAAGGCCCAGAAAATATATTCAACAAAATTATAGAAGAAAACTTTCCCAACCTAAAGAACGATATTCCTATGAAGGTTCAAGAAGCATACAGAACACCGAATAGACTGGATCAGAAAAAAAATCCTCTCGCCACATAATAATCAAAACACAAAACATAAATATTAAAGAAAAAATTTTAAGAGCTGCAAAGGAAAAAGGTCAAGTAACTTATAAAGGTAAACCTATCAGGCTTACACCGGATTTCTCTATGGAAACCATGAAAGCCAGACGATCCTGGATAGAGGTACTGCAGAAACTAAGAGACCATGGATGCAAACCCAGACTACTATACCCAGGCAAGCTATTGTTCACTATCAACGGAGAAAACAAAATATTCCAGGATAAAAACAAATTTAAACAATACGTAGCTACTAATCCAGCCTTATAGAGAATATTAGAAGGAAAATCACTACCGAAGGAATCCAACATTCCCAACACGGCCTACAATAACTCGAACATCTAGCGACCATTCACAAGCACAGATCAAAGAAGAAAAACACATACATTCTACTACCTAAAAAAAAAAAAAAATGACCGGAGTCAACAACCACTGGTCATTAATATCACTTAATATCAATGGACTCAATTCACCTATAAAGAGGCACAGACTTAGAGATTGGATACGAAAACAGGATCCAACATTCTGCTGCTTACAAGAAACACACCTCAACCACAAAGACAGACACCTACTCAGAGTAAAGGGTTGGGAAAAGGTTTTCCAAGCAAATGGACCTAAGAAACAAGCGGGCGTGGCCATTCTAATATCTAACAAAATCGACTTCAAACTAAAATCAATCAGAAGAAATGGAGATGGACATTTCATACTCATAACTGGAACAATTCATCAGGAGGAAGTCTCAATCCTGAATATCTATGCTCCTAATATAAAGGCACCCACATATGTAAAAGAAACTCTTCTAGAACTCAAGGCGGTCATCAAACCACACACACTAATAGTAGGAGACTTCAACACTCCTCTCTCACCAATGGACAGGTCAATCAGACAGAAACCAAACAGAGAATTGAGAGATCTATTGGAGGTATTGAATCAAATGGACTTAACAGACATCTATAGAACACTCCACCCAAATAGGAAAGAATATACCTTTTTCTCTGCAGCTCATGGAACCTTCTCGAAAATTGACCACATACTCGGTAACAAAGCAAACTTCCACAGATACAAAAAAATATTAGTAACTACCTGTGTCTTGTCAGATCACCATGGACTAAAATTAGAATTCAACAACAATGCTCCCCCCAGGAAGCCAACAAACTCATGGAAACTGAACAGTCAACTACTAAATCACCCCTGGGTCAAGGAAGAAATAAAGAAAGAAATTAAACTCTTCCTTGAATTTAATGAAAACAAAGACACAACATACTCAAACCTATGGGACACTATGAAAGCAGTGCTAAGAGGAAAGTTCATAGCACTAAGTGCCCAATTAAAGAAAGCGAAGAAAGCACACATTGGAGACTTAACAGCACACTTGAAAGATCTAGAAAAAAAAGCTGATTCACCCAGGAGGTCTAGAAGACTGGAAATAATCAAACTGAGGGCTGAAATCAACAAAATAGAAACAGAGAAAACAATCCAAAGAATCAATGAATCAAAAAGCTGGTTCTTGGAGAAAATCAACAAGATTGACAAACCCCTATCCAAATTAATCAAACGGCAGAGAGAGAACATGCAAATTAATAAGATCAGAAATGAAAAGGGAGACATAACCACAGACACAGAGGAAATTCAGAAAATCATTAGATCTTACTATGAAAGTTTATATGCCACAAAGTTGGAAAATGTAAAAGAAATGGACATGTTTTTAGATAAGTACCATATACCAAAGTTGAACCAAGAACAGGTGAACAATCTAAATAGACCTGTTAGTCGCGAAGAATTAGAAGCTGTTATCAAAAATCTCCCTACCAAAAAAAGCCCAGGACCAGATGGTTTCAATGCAGAATTCTACCAGAACTTCCAGGAAGAGCTAATACCTATACTCCTTAACGTATTCCACAATATAGAAACAGAAGAGTCATTGCCTAACTCCTTTTATGAAGCTACAGTTACCCTAATACCAAAACCACACAAAGACACAACCAAGAAAGAGAATTACAGGCCAATCTCACTCATGAACATCGACGCGAAAATTCTCAATAAAATACTGGCAAACCAAATCCAAGAGCACATTAGAAAAATTATCCATTATGATCAAGTCGGCTTTATTCCAGAGATGCAGGGCTGGTTCAACATACGCAAATCTATCAATGTAATCCATCATATAAATAAACTGAAAGAAAAAAACCTATGATCATCTCACTAGATGCTGAAAAAGCATTTGACAAAATTCAACACCCATTTATGATAAAGGTGTTGGAGAGACTGGGGATACAAGGATCATACCTAAATATAATAAAAAGTAATATACAGCAAGCCGACAGCTAACATCAAACTGAATGGAGAGAAACTCAAAGCCTTTCCACTAAAATCAGGAACACGACAAGGCTGTCCACTCTCCCCATACCTCTTCAATATAGTGCTTGAAGTTCTAGCAATAGCAATAAGACAACATAAGGAGATCAAGGGGATTCGTATTGGAAAGGATGAAGTTAAACTTTCGTTATTTGCTGACGATATGATAGTTTACATAAGTGACCCCAAAAACTCTACCAAAGAACTCCTACAGCTGATAAACACCTTTAGTAACGTGGCAGGATACAAGATCAACTCCAAAAAATCAGTGGCCCTCCTATACACAAAGGATAAAGAAGCAGAGAGGGAAATCAGAGAAGCATCACCTTTCATGATAGCCACAAATAGCATAAAATATCTTGGGGTTACTCTAACCAAGGAAGTGAAAGACCTATTTGACAAAAACTTTAAGTCTTTGAAGAAAGAAATTGAGGAGGATACCAGAAAATGGAAAGACCTCCCCTGCTCTTGGATTGGGAGAATCAACATAGTAAAAATGGCAATTCTACCAAAAGCAATCTATAGATTCAATGCAATCCCCATCAAAATCCCATCAAACTTCTTCACAGACCTTGAGAGAACAATAATCAAGTTTATATGGCAAAACAAAAAACCCAGGATAGCCAAAACAATCTTATACAATAAAAGAACTTCTGGAGGCATTACCATCCCTGACTTCAAACTCTATTATAGAGCTACAGTATTGAAAACAGCTTGGTATTGGCATCAGAACAGAGAAGTCGACCTATGGAATCGAATAGAAGACCCAGATATTAACCCACAAACTTATGAACACCTAATTTTCGACAAGGGAGCTAAAGGTATACAATGGAAGAAGGAAAGCATCTTTAACAAATGGTGCTGGCATAATTGGATGTCAACCTGTAAAAAAATGAAAGTAGATCCATATCTATCACCATGCACAAAAATCAAGTCCAAATGGATTAAAGACATCAACATTAATCCGTCCACTTTGAACCTAATAGAAGAGAAAGTGGGAAGTAGTCTACAAGTTTTAGGCACAGGAGGCCTCTTCCTAAGTAGGACCCCAGCAGCACAGACAATAAGAGAAACAATGAATAAATGGGATCTACTGAAACTGGGAAGCTTCTGTAAAGCAAAGGACACTGTCAGTAGGACAAAAAGGCTGCCTTCTGACTGGGAGAAGATCTTCACCAACCCCTCATCAGACAAAGGTCTGATCTCCAAAATATACAAAGAACTCAAGAAACTAGGCACTAAAACTCTAATTAACCCAATTAAAAAATGGGGTACTGAACTTAACAGAGAATTCACAACAGATGAACTTCGAATGGCCAGAAGACACTTAAGGTCATGCTCAACCTCCTTAGCGATCAGGGAAATGCAAATCAAAACCACTTTGAGATACCATCTTACACCTGTCAGAATAGCTAAAGTCAAAAACACCAACGATAGCCTATGCTGGAGAGGATGTGGGGTGAGGGGAACACTCATCCATTGTTGGTGGGAATGCAAACTTGTGCAGCCACTGTGGAAATCAGTGAGGCGGTTTCTCAGGAAACTGGGAGTCAACCTCCCTCAGGACCCAGCAATTCCACTCTTGGGAATATACCCTAAAGATTCCCTAACATACTACAAAAGCATTTGTTCTACTATGTTCATAGCAGCACTATTTGTAATAGCCAGAACCTGGAAACAGCCTAGGTGCCCCTCAATAGAAGAATGGTTAAAAAAGGTGTGGAACATATACACATTAGAGTTTTACTCAGCGGTAAAAAACAATGACATCTTGAATTTTGCATGCAAATGGATGGAAATAGAAAACGCTTTACTGAGTGAGGTAAGCCAGACCCAAAAAGAGGAACACGGTATGTATTCACTCATAAGTGGATTCTAACCATAATTAAAGGTCTTTGAGCCTATTATTCGTGATCCTAGAGAAGCTAAATAAGAAGATGAACCTGATGAAGATTATTTAGCTATCCACCAGGAGGTAGGAAATAGACAAGAGTCCCAGGTAACCTCGGGTGCATGGGGGGGTGGGAGGGTTGATGGAAGGGGAGAGTGTTAGAGAGAAGGGAGTAGGGGAGGAACGGGGAAAGCTCGGTGGCCTGGGATGGGGGGGGGGAGGGAGGAAGGATGAATATGGGATCAGGGAAGAATATATTTCAACTAAGGGAGTCATTTTAGGGTTTACAGGAGACTTGATTATTTATGGGATCCCAGGTCCAAGGAGAGATCCCCCAGATTGTTCTCTGGACAGAGGAGAGGGTGCCTGAATTGGCCGTGGCCCATAACCATACTGATGTATATTTTGCTTATCACCATAGATCCTTCATCTGGCGAAGGACGGCGATACAGTCGGAGACCCACATTGGAGCACCGGACTGAGCCCCCCGAGGTCCAAATGAGGAGCAGAAGGAGGAAGAACATGAAAAACGAAATCAGTACTGCGAGGGATGCTATCACCCACTGATACAAGGGAACGGATCTAATGAGAGTTTACCAAGGCCAGTTGGACTGGGACTGAACGAGGAGGTGATCTAACCAGATTCTCGGAATTTGGCCGGATTCTCTGACTGTGGCTGGCCCGAAGTCTTTCTGAAAAGCCATTGACTATGATACTGGGACCTGTTTCCTCTGCATATACTGGATTTTGGGGATCCAGTCTGTTTGGACACTCACCTTCCTGGACCTGGAGGGAGGGGGAAGGAACTGGAACTTCCCACAGGGCAGGAAACCCTGACTGCCCTAAGGGACGAAGAGGGAGGAGGAGAGGGAGTGGGGGGAGTGGGAGGGTGTTGGGAAGAGGGGCGGAAATGGAAACTTTTATAATTTAATAAAATTTACTTTAAAAAAAAGAAAATATTTTAATTATAAAAAATGAAGTTTTATTCACAAATTATATGGAGTGAAGATGTTTTCTTAACGAAAGTATAAACTTAACTGAATATCAAGTTTTGGTATTAGTAGGTTGTTTTATATCAATAGGAAGTCAAGTATAGTACTTAGATGAACTTTTTTTTCTTCTTTTGGTGGGAGATGCTTTTTGAGACAGTTTCTTATAGCCCAAGCTGACCTTGAATCTGCTGTGTAGCAGGAGACAGCCTTGAATTCAGGATCCCTCTGCCTTTACTTCCCAAGTGCTGCATGTGTGGGGCTGCAGGCATGTGCCACCACTCCTGATTAATTACAAGAAATGCACATGACATTAAGTCCCAGTCGTAAGCTGTGCATAAGCTGTACTTTTGGGCAGCAATTTTACCTGTGTGAACACTAAGTTCTTCAAATGTGAAGTGAATATACTATTTCCTTCTTCAGTGGGACATTATGGACATTAATACTCATGAAAGTTCTGGAACCTGAGCTTAGGTTTAATTTTGAAAAGACAGACTACCCACACTTCAAATAAGCACATTCTCTCTGACACCTTCACCTTCTGTGCTGCTGGTTTTACATCACAGTTTAGAGCTAAACTCAAACGTCTTGTTTTTTTAAACCTGGCTTCTATGTATAAAATGTACAAATGTACTTCTGTGTACAAAAGTATGCACAACTGTAGTAGGAGATATGTTCTTTTCAGAGAAACCACAGGATCAGGAGCTGATGTCAGCTCCCGAAATGCTGTGGTTACTAATTATCTGTGCTCATTGGGTTTCTTAAAGTGGAGACTGTTCAGAACTAAAATGCCACGGTTTCTAAGGTAAAAACGGACCTCAGAAGTTCTGACTCCAGCCATCTGCAGCACAGATATTCTTTCCAAAAAACATTCAACAGCTCCCATTGTATCAGGTCAGGGGCAGGGAATTCGGCTTTCCCTTTAAGTGGTGCCTCTTACACTGAGCACAAAATCTCCTTTTTGGTGACACTTAGGCACTGACTCTTTCTTTTAATTCCACAAGAAACACCAGAAGTGGTCTATTCACCATAGCTTCCCATCTAATGTGGTTTAATTAATAAATAAGGCAGATACAATGGCAAAATAAGGAAGATGCTGGGTAGATAACCAGTCTAGTAACTAAGTGTGTATTGGATCATTTGACTTATCAAAAATTGGAAGTCCAGACATATGGCTCAGCAGTTAAAAGGCCCTTAGTGTGAGCCTGAAGACTGAATTCTATGTTAGAACCCACATAAGGGTGAAAGGAGAGCAGTAACTCCTGGTAGTTGTTCCTTGACTAATATGTGCATCACACACACACACACATATACACACACACAGTTAGATACTTAGATAAATATATATATATATATGTATATATATGATAGATAGATAGATAGATAGATAGATAGATAGATAGATAGATAGGTAGGTAGGTAGGTAGACAGAGACATGGATAGATAGATAGATAGATAGATAGATAGATAGATAGATAGATAGATAGATAGATAGATAGATGCACTAAATACATCTTGTTTCTTTTAGCTTTAGACGCTATTATCAAATAAACCCTTATATTTCTCTTTACAGGAAGAGCACTTTATCACATGTTCCTTCAGCTGCCTGACCTGAATTTTCTCACGTTTGTCTTGTCCCTGTCCAGGGGCCATCATGGTTCATCCAGGCCTCAAATTCATGAAGTCGAAGATGAGAGCAACATCATAGAAAATCAACACAATGGAAGAAATTGGGAACATCTGTGATCCGGATAACTTTCTTAAACATACGTCAGTATTTTCAGATGCAAATCTTACTGGATTTTCATAAAGTTTGGATCACTTAAGACCCTGGGCATTCTTATTATAAATGCCACAGCAGAAATGCTCTTTGTAATTTCACGTTGTAACCTAAACATAGCATCATTCGTGTTTTAACCATTCTGTTTATCAGTGTAAGACTTTGGACCAAAATTTGGGGCATCATTTAACTAATGAAAGTGAGTATAATATTAAAAATAAGGCTTAGAATACTGTACTTGAAAACATAGGTGGTCAAAAGTGGCATGCTATATTTAAAACAAAGCTGATTTGTCATTGGAATATTTCAGTTTCCAGTAATTTAAGATATTGTTTCAATTACTAATGGAACAATAATCAACAGTTTTTAAGATAAATGAACTAAGGCCATCTGGGTATAGTTTTATGTATCTAATGATCTGATGAGAAAACAGAAACAAAATTTTGAAATCATCTTAATAAAACATATTCGTTTATTAATGATAAACCAAGATGTATATTGCTGTCATACAAAGTGCAAACAGAAAAGAATCAGGTCAAAAGAGTTAAGATCCTGGCTTCAGAAAACCTATCTACTGCCACGGTCTCTGCCTCTGCTTTACTGTGTGAACTTTATCAGACTATTGGCTTTTGTAGCTCTTGGTTTCTTCACCTGCTGCTATTCAAAGGACACCTGCTTTGTTCAATGCTTGGAGGAGGCTTAAGTGACAGTAAATCTTAGCAAGGTTCTCGAAGCCAGAAGACCATTCAGAAACATCAAAACTTAGGAGAGAGTTTTAGTCCTCTCTCCTAAGAGGTCTCCAATGTGTCCATATTATGTATATATGCTACACCTTTCAAGACTGTGTCTGTATGTTCGGCTGAGGCCTACACTGTCTATGATCTAATTCTGGGTCTTCTGTTGGACGCAGTAGACAATACTCACCAGAGGATAGAATGGTTAGAATAGGTTTTCAGGCAGGAAGCATTTGAAGTTGTGATGCTTTTCTCTAGACAAAACGTGTCAATAATCCCACTAGGATGGTTTCTCCTTTCATTAATAATGCAGAGAAAGTTCTTGTGCAGAAAGATGTGAAAAGGTCAAAATTGGCACAAAATTGGGTTAGCTACCAGCTTTCTTTATATCCATCCCCCAAACCTAGTCATACTTAAAGGTAATAATTGGATTAAGATTTAATAGTAATAATATCTTTTCATTTGAATGTTGGATTAAAATTAGATCTGAAAAAATGGAAAAATCAATAAATAAGTTTTGGCTTACCATATTTTGGTTCAATATTTGAAATTGTTTACTGCATTCTCTTATTCATAATTACACCGTACATTTTGCATGATGGCACTGTGTTCTTTGCTTTGTGTTCCAAGGCTACTTAACTATAGTGAAGAAGTACTTGTGTACAACTCTAAAGGCTACTTTCTGTGTTGGTGTGGTTTAGGCCCAAGGGGATTGGTGTTGCACAGAGGTGATTAAGGAAATCTGTAACTATAATCAGAATGCTGTCCAAATCCAATTTCATAAAGGGTTCCCTTAAGACAATGGTTTCATCTCTTCTTTTTGCTTCAGAATTTTATTAATAAAATAAAATTTTATTAATTTTATTATAAATTTATATTTTATATTTAATATATCATTTTAATTGTAATTTTGTATAAAATAAATTTTATTAATTATAAGAAGTTAGTTTCATAGGTTTAAATACTTAGTATTGTATTAAGTCCATATTGAAAATTAGAAGTATTATAGTATCTTTAAAAATTAAGCATATTTGAAATGTCTTTTGATTGATTTTGAAATGGATATCAGACTGAAGAACTTATCTAACTGTTTCATCTATGGAACAGAAAATAGTTCATCTCTTAACATGTTTATGAAATAATCATAATCATTAATGCATGAATTTTATCATCCTTGTTTAATGAATTAAAATAACAGGTGAAAAAATTTAGAGGCTATCCCCAATTTGAGAACTGGAAACTTAGCAATAGCTTGGAGCCTTCCCATTCTTCTCCCATGCCTATCTGACTCAAATGGAGTCGTGGTAATGAATCATGTTCATTACACACTCACTTTAAAAATTAAAATATATCTTACCTTACATTCATATGGAAGTGCTTAAATGACATGTGTTCTTAGACTTACTTGCTTTTAATTGAAGCAAAGGAAATATGCCACTTTGGGGGATTTTCATCTTTTGCTTGACATTTTTGTAGGATTTATTCATTACACTGTGTCCACCTGTCATTCACAGTCCATTGTGTAAGCATGTTATTATTATAGATTCCATTGCTAATAGACATTCACACATGATGATTTTCAGCTTATGTGAATGGTTCCATAATGATTACATACAGGTCTCACTGAACATACAAAAAGTCTTTGTGTATTTGTGTCTAATATAGGAACTGCTGGATTATGGAATAAGCTAGGAGTCAACTTTACAAGTCATTTTTCCCAAAGAAATTTTATCGATTTGTCCTACACTTATTACATAGAGAGTATTCTGATCTACAAATTCTGCAGCATATGGCATTATAGACCTTTAAACTGTTGCCAGTTGAAATGGTGTAAATGGCCTTGTAGTGTTGTGAAATACTAATCAAAAGACAGGACACCAAAGTTTCTTCAGAGAAAAGGTGTTAACATACATTCACAGATTTGAGCAACCTCTTGTTCATAAAGAACCCAAATGACAAATACAATAAAAATAAAAATTGTGTGGGAGGGACTCTTACACAATTTTTGCTTTGTCTTCCTGTGGTAGTTTATTGGTTATTCTGAAACCTTAAGGTGGAATTCAAAAATGCACTGAGTCAGGTGGTGGTGGCACACACCTTTAATCCCAGCACACAGGAGGCCAGCCTGGTCTACAAAGCAAATGCTAGACTGAGCTCCAAAGCTACAGAGAAAAACCCTGTCTTGAAAAGCCAAAAAAGAAAGAAAATCCTGAATGTAAAGGAAGGAGAGGCACTTAGGAAATGTAGCAAGGTCTCAAGTAAGTATTTTGCAAGAAACTAAACCACGTGACAAACTCTCTGTCCATTCTTCAAGGTTTCTGGAAATGCTTACTTAAGTAGGAGGTTTAGGAGAGATGTGACCAAGTTTAATGTCTATTCAAGAAGACCGTTTGGCCTGCATGGCAATTTTTCTTTTTTCTGCCTCTTAGGGGCTTTTACTCCTCTTTGATGCTTGAATCCCTTCAGGATCAAAAAGCCTCATCCTGTCTTATATTTCTATAGCATTATCACATAGGGAGTTGTTCTTTTCTTCCAATTGAGGTATCAATAAGGCTGGAGATAGACCTTATAGCCAATGACAATATATAAAATGGGATCACATAGGACTCCAATACTAAAGTCATATTTATGAAGATTTTAAAGACACCAAGTTGAAAACTATCCTCCAAATGTTATCTGGGTTCCAACCATTCAAGTTCGTAAGGGGACATAAGCATGGTAGCAGGCTTTTTATATGCCATCTGTTGGTGTCCCACTCTGGGGACTCAATCTAATGTGGTTAGACACACTTTTATATGTTAATGGTTTGAATGATACCCAAATGCCTTGAGAAAAAAAACTTAGACATTCCTGTATAGAGTCTCCAAAATAGTGGTTGTAAAATTCTTGACGAGTCTCCAAGCATTGGAGGACAAGATCCCTTGAAGGGTGGTTTCTCATGGGGTGTGTGTGGGTGTGTGTGTGTGTGTGTGTTCCTTTTGGTTATATCCTCATCCTAAGTCAAGATGATCACATAGTTAATCGGATTTCATTTCCAAGGTCTTACATACACCAAAGGATACCATATAATGAGATACTTTGACTCAAGAAGATGAGTTATCTGGATCCTGGTGTTATTAAGGTTGTGTGTCCCTATCCATTCCCCAGCATGGATATTTGGGATTGAAACATTCATAATAACCCTTGTGTATACAAACAGAATAGTTTCATTGTGCATACATAGTCCCTTGAATCTCCCCTGGCACTCAAAATGGACATAGTAAAGTAACCATGTGGGTCCCTGGCCTGTCATGGTCTTGTGGATGGTCCTATGGTCACAATGGGAGAGTCAAATGTGGAGAGAGATTAGTCACAAGGAATGTCAATAGTGCATCCTGTATAAGATTTTTAAAGTACTAAAAGAAGCTTTTTGCTATATTTTTATTCAACTAATATTGTGGCTGTCAGATCTATTTCAAAGACAGGGCAATTATAACAATAGATAAAGTCCAGGAATGAGTACGGAAAAGAAGCAATAACAGTTTATTTGTTTCCTTGGTTGGTTGAATCTTCAAGACAATACTGCTTGTAAGTTAGTCAGCCTCTGAAGAGACCAGGGCAAGTCTGTGGTCTTCTGAAGTCAGCACCTTGTGATGGTCAGTTTACAGGAAATGCATGGATCAGAAACTCACCTATGGGACACTATAAAAGCAGTGCTAAGAGGAAAGTTCATAGCACTAAGTGCCCAATTAAAGAAAATGGAGAAAGCTCACATTAGAGACCTAAGATCACACTGAAAGCCCTAGGAAAAAAAAGAAGCAGACTCACCCAGGAGGAGTAGAAGACTGGAAATAATCAAACTGAGGGCTGTAATCAACAAAATAGAAACACAGAAAACAATCCAAAGAATCAATGAAACAAAGAGCTGGTTCTTGGAGAAAATCAACAAGATTGACAAACCCCTATCCAAACTAATCAAAAGGCAGAGAGAGAACACTCAAATTAACAAAATCAGAAATGAAAAGGGGGGCATAACAACAGACACTGAGGAAATTCAAAGAATCATTAGGTCTTACTATAAAAGCTTGTATGCCGCAAAATTGGAAAATGTAAAAGAAATGGACTTTTTAAAGATAAGTACCATATACCAAAACTAAATCAAGACCAGGTGAACAATTTAAATAGACCTATAAGTTGCAAGGACATAGAAGTTGTCATCAAAAGCCTCCCAGCCAAAAAAGCCAAGAACCAGATGGTTTTAATGCAGAATTCTACCAGAACTTCCAAGAAGAGCTAATACCTATACTCCTTAATGTGTTTCACATAATAGAAACAGAAGGGTCATTGCCAAACTCTTTTTATGAAGATACAGTTACCCTGATACCAAAACCACACAAAGACTCAACCAAAAAAGAGAATTTACAGACCAATCTCACTCATGAACATCGATGCAAAAATTCTCAATAAAATACTGGCAAATCGAATCCAAGAACACATCAAAATATTATCCATTATGATCAAGTCGGCTTCATCCTACAGATGCAGGGCTGGTTCAACATACGAAAATCTATCCATGTAATCCATCATATAAATAAACTGAAAGAAAAAACCATATAATCATTTCATTAGATGCTGAAAAAGCATTTGACAAAATTCAACACCCCTTTATGATAAATGTCTTGGAGATATCAGTAATACAAGGACCATACCTAAATATAATAAAAGCAATATACATCAAGCCGACAGCTAACATCAAATTAAATGGAGAGAAACTCAAAGCCATTCCAATAAAATCAGGAACAATACAAGGCTGTCCACTCTCTCCATATGGCTTCAATATAGTGCTTGAAGTTCTAGCAATAGCAATAAGACAACATAAGGAGATCAAGAGGATTCAAATTGGAAAGGAAGAAGTCAAACTTTTGTTATTTGCAGATGATATGATAGTGTACATAAACTACCCCAAAAACTCTACCAAAGACACTCCTACAGCTGACAAATACCTTCAGTGATGTGACAGGATACAAGATCAACTCAAAAAACTCAGTAGCCCTCCTATACACAAAGGATAAAGAAGCAGAGCGGGAAATCAGAGAAACATCACCTTTCACGATAGTCACAAATAGCATAAAGTATCTTGGGGTAACACTAACGAAGGAAGTGAAAGATCTATTTGACAAGAACTTTAAGTCTTTGAAGAAAGAAACTAAAAAGGATACCAGAAAATGGAAAAATCTTCCATGCTCTTGGATTGGTAGGAACAACATATTAAAAATGGCAATTCTTTTTTTTATCATTTTTTTTCCTTTATTAAATTATAAAAGTTTCCATTTCAGCCCCTCCTCCCAACACCCTCCCACTCCCCCCACTCCCTCTCCTCCTCCCTCTCCATCCCCTAGAGCAGTCAGGGTTTCCTGCCCTGTGGGAAGTTCAAGTTCCTCCCCCCTCCCTCCAGGTCCAGGGAAGGTGAGAATCGAAACAGACTGGATCGCCAAAATCCAGTATATGCAGAGGAAGCAAGTCCCAGTGTCATTGTCAATGGCTTTTCAGAAAGGCTCCGGGCCAGCCACATTCAGAGAATCTGGTTGGATAACGTCCTCGTTCAGTCCCAGTCCAACAGGCCTTGGTGAACTCTCATTATATCAGTCCCCTTGTATCAGTGGGTGCTCGCATCCCTCGCTGTCCTGATTACTTTTTTTATTTTCTTCATCCTTCTGCTCCTCATTTGGACCGTGGAGTGCTCAGTCCGGTGCTCCAATATGGGTCTCCGTCTGTATCGCCATTTAACGTCGGATGAAGGTTTCCTCTGCCCTTGCCTTCTTTGCTCATGTTCTCTTTCCTTCTGCCTCTCATTTGGACCAAGAGAGCTAGGTCCAGTGTTCCAACGTGGGTCTCCGCCTCCATCTCCATCCATCGCCAGATGAGGGTTCTATGGTGATATGCAAAATATTCATCAGTATGGTTGTGGGGCAAGGCCGGTTCAGGCACCCTCTCCTCTGTCCAGAGAACCATCTGGGGATCTCTCCTTGGACCTGGGATCCCCTTTATAATCAAGTCTCTTGTAAACCCTAAAATGAGCAAAGGCAATCTATAAGTTCAATGCAATCCCCATCAAAATCCCAACAAAATTCTTCACACACCTTGAGAGAACAATAATCAACCTTATGTGGAAAAACAAAAAACCCAAGATAGCAAAAACAATCCTATATAGTAAAGGAACTTCCAGAGGCATTACCATCCCTGAAATCAAGCTGTATTACAGAGCTACAGTAATGAAAACAGCTTGGTATTGGCATAAAAACAGAGACGTTGACCAATGGAATTGAATCGAAGATGTGGATATAAATCCACAAACCTATGAACACCTGAGTTTTGACAAAGGAGTTAAAATTATTATGGAAGAAAGAAAATCTTTACCAAATGGTGCTGGCATAACTGGATGTCAATGTGTAGAAGAATGAAAATAAATCCATCTCTATCACCATGCACAAAACTCAAGTTCAAATGGATTAAAGACCTCAATATAAATCTGACCACACTGAACCTGACAGAAGAGAAAGTGGGAAGTAGTCTACAAGACATAGGCACAGGAGACCACTTCCTAGGTATAACCCCAGTAGTACAGACAATAAGAGCAACAATGAATAAATGGGACCTCCTGAAACTGAGAAGCTTCTGTAAAGCAAAGGACACAGTCATTAAAACAAAAAGGCAGCCTACTGAATTGGAGATTTTCACCAACTCCACATAAACAATGGTCTGATCTCCAACATATATAAAGAACTCAAGAAACTAAACATTAAAATACTAAATAACCCAATTAAAAAATGGGGGTACTGAACTGAACAGAGAATTCTCAACAAAAGAAGTTCAAATGGCCGAAAGACACGTAAGGTCATGCTCAACTTCCTTAGCAATCAGGAAAATGCAAATCAGAACAACTTTGAGATACCATCTAACGCCTGTCAGAATGGCTAAAATCAAAAACACCAATGATAGCCTATGCTGGAGAGGATATGGAGAAAGGGGACCACTCATTCATTGTTGGTGGGAAAGCAAACTTGTGCAACCACTTTGGAAATCAGTGTGGCAGTTTCTCAGGAAATTGGGAATCAACCTACCTCAAGAGCCAGCAGTACCACTCTTGAGAATATACCCAAGAGATGTCCGGTCAGACTACAAAAGCTTTTGTTCAACTAGGTTCATAGCAACATTATTTGTGATAGCCAGAACCTGGAAACAACCTAGGTGCCCCTCAATGGAAGAATGGATAAAGAAAGTGTGGCACATATACACATTAGAGTACTACTCAGCGGTAAAACAATGACATCTTGAATTTTGCATGCAAATGGATGGATCCTGAGTGAGATAACCCAGACTCAAAAAATACGAATATGGTATGTACTCACTCATAAGTGGATTCTAGCCATAAACAAAGGATAATGAGCCTATAGTTCGCGATCCTAGAAAAGCCAAGTAATAAGGTGAACCCAAAGAAGAACATATATAAATCTTCCTGGAAATTGGAAGCAGACAAGATCGCCAGGCAAAAGTTGGGAGAATGGGGGTGGGGGGAATGGGAGAGGGGAGAGAGAGAGAAGGAAGAAGGGAAGGATTGGGGAGAGCTTGGGGGAATGGGATGGTTGAGATAGAGGAAGGGTGGATATGGGAGCAGGGAAGAAGATATCTTAATTAAGGGAGTCATTTTTGGTTGGCAAGAGGTTTGGCTCTAGAAGGGTTCCCAGGTGTCCATGGAGATGTCCCCAGTTAGAACCCTGGGCAGTGGAGAAGACGGTGCCTGAACTGGTCTTGTCATGTAGTCAGATTGATGACTATCTTGAATATCACCGTAGAACCTTCATCCATCGATGGATGGAGATAGAGACAGAGACCCACATCAGAGCACTGGTTTGAGCTCCCAAGGTCCAGCTGAAGAGCAGAAGGAGGGAGAAGATGAGCAAGGATGTCAGGACCATGAGGGATTGGTCCACCCACTGAGACAGTGTGCCTGATCTAATGGGAGCTCACCAAATTTCCTCTCTTGTCTTATTGTTCTATCAAGTACTTCAAGCTTTATATTGAAAAGGAATAAGTGGACAGCCCTGTATTATTTATGATGTTAGTAGTGTTTCTTCAAGTTTTTTTCCATATAGCTTGCTGTTTACTGTGAGTTTGTCATGTATCTGTTGAGAGATGTTCTCTCCAGTCCTTCTGTCTCCAGGAAGTGTATCATGAAGACATGTTGAAATTCGTTAAGACTGTTTCTGCATCTATTGAGATGACCATGTCATTTTTGTTTTTAAGTTAACTTATATGATTTATTAATTTTTTGACTTATGTATACTGAATCATCTCTAGAATAAATCCAACTATATTATGGCAGATGAAGCTTTTTATATATGTCTGTGTATGGTTTGAAAGAATTTATTGAGTATTTTTGCATCTATGTTCTTCAAAAATATTGACCCATTTTGTGTTTTTCCTGGGGTGTTGGTGTAATACCCGATTCTGTGTTATCCCCTCTGTGCAGTTCTCTCGCCACTGTACCATATGCGAGTCGGGCAAGGGCCTGAAGATTGAAAGAACACACAAGAGACCTGGGTCATTCTAAAGGAGATCAGCCGAATGCCGTTTATTCAACTTTGGGAAAATGCTATTATACCTAGCTGCAGCACAAGGATTTCTGCCCAGGCAGGTGGGAAATTACCATACCAAAGATGAAACAATGCCCTACAGCTAATCACCAGATGAGGCAGAGGGAGCACAGGAACAAACAGAATGTTCAGCTGGCTGACCAGAAACTGTCCTCAATATGCACCCCAGGAGCAAGGGTAGACCTGGGCCCTACAGGTTCCCCTTTTATATAAATTATATGACTAGGCATGCCTTGGGTGGCATTGGACATCAGGCAATACTTCTTACCTGCCATGGGAAAGCATCCAGGTCAAAACATATTTTCTGTCTTAGATTGGGGCAACCCCCCAAAAATCTTACCCATCATTGGCTCATTAGTCACCCATCATCAAGTTCAGCCAGATTTGTGCTGAAAGATTCTCCGGGGCAATAGCTAAGAGTACTTGTCATGTGGGAACATTGACCTGAGCTTGCCTTTGGCTCTGGCATCATGAAAACATGAAGATGATGCTCCAGCACATATAAGAACTCCTAAAGGAGACTGTGCCTGCTCAATCCTTAATAAGTCTGCCTGCATTGGAGCCCTTTAAGTAAGGTCTCAGCATTGGTGGAAGGAACCCTGGTATAGTTAACTATAATAATGTCAATAGCCAATTTGTAATTTGTGCACTCCAGTGTCCGTGAATAACAGCAATAAGCCTTTACTGTAACCTAGCAGAGGTCATAAACCATAACCAATTTTAAAATTAACTGCAATATTCATTTGTAAATTTAGTTCAGTTTGAATGGTCAAGGCATTTGCAACCTGTCCTGAGAAGGTATCCATTGTGCTAGCAGAAGCAACTAACTAATTAATGGAAAATCCAGCATCTCTAGCTGCTCTGGCAGCCACAGCAATGGCTGCCAATATCATGGGACGGGTGGATAGGTAGAGGAACAATCCTTGGCACTCAGACCACCACAGACAGTTCCTCAGGATCCCAGAAACTCTTCAGTTGACAAGCCGGTGTCTGTTAGATCTCTTGGTTCTGTCCTGTCTTCAGGCTTCTGGACAGGAAAATCCATAGCACGCATCAGATGCTCAGGTACCCAAACTGGATTGTCAGCATCCTGCGGGAAAAAACAAACAGCTCCTCTTCCCCACACCAGTACAAGATCTGGACCATAACAGGTGTCATCTGCTAGATTCTTCCATTTGATATGAGGCATCCCAGAAGAATCTGGCCGCCAATGCCTGTCAGCAGCAGTATGGTATTGAGCATCAACAGTCAAAAAAATTAAAATGTATAAAATAAAAGATAAATTGTCTCTGGGGGTGGAACCATATTCCCCCTTTTTTGTTTTATGCAAATAGACTTTGAGTGTATGATGTGCTCATTTCATTATAACTTGTCCTTGAGGATTATAAGGTATTTTCGTTTTATGAGACAGAGAATTTAGAGCAAAATTTAGCAAAGCCAGTGTTGGTGTAGGCTGGCCCATTATTAATTTTTACAGTTTTTGGAACTCTCATGTAGGCAAAAGCCTGGAGACAGTGACTTTTAATATCCCGTAATTTTTCTCCTATATGAGCTGAGGTAAAAATAAGATGAGAATATGTATCCATGGTTATGTGAACATATTACATGCACCTAAAAGAAGGAACATGAGTAACATCTATTTGTCATAAACGATTAGGAGCAAGCCCATGAAGATTAATTCCCAAATGGGGAACAGTTAAAAGTTCTGTACATAAGGAGGATTTTTTAACAATATCAGTGGCTTGCTCTTGAGATACCTTTAAATGAAATCTTAAAGACCCAGCATTAAGATGAAAACGATTATGAGTTTTTTCTGTAGCTTTATAAGATTTTTGACTCATTGCGTAAATTTGGTGGGTAAGCTGATCAGCCAATGCATTCCCCTCGCTCAGGGAACCAGGGAGGTCAGTATGAGCCCGCAAATGCCCTATGTAAGTGGAAATGGATCGGGCCCAAAGCAAAGTTTGAATAGCCAATAACTGCATCTGGACTCGCGATATCGAGGCAATATAAGCTGTAGTTTCCAAAGGTGTAAGAATTTTGTTTACATACTGATTGTCAGTAAAAAAGGTTAAATGGAATATTAGTATATTTCTCTAAGGCCATTTGTACAGCGATCAATTTAGTCATCTGAGCAGATTTAGTATTAACAGGCTGAATATCAAGGGTAGACCCGGGCCCTACATGTTGGTGTGTGCGTGTTTCTTGGAGAGAACTGTTGCTTGGTTTGGTTTGGTTTGTCTTAAAGATGGAGAGAGAGAAAGAACATAAAGTAGGGTTGGAAAGAAGGTGGGGAAAATCTGAGGGGAGTTTGGGAGATAAAAATATGGTTAAAATATATCATATGATTTTTTTCAATAAAAGTTAATAGCTTAGAAAGACCATTGACAAATTAAATGCAAAATGAGGAGGAGGTACAAATTTTATTTGGAAAGTGTTTTAGCTAAGTGATATATCAGATATCAGATTTAGATTATTATTACATAGTGGATTGTTTAAATAACTTTCCTATGGAAGTATTACAGACCAACTTGCTATGGGATAATCCATCTGTATGCTGTGAACATATATTGTTTTTATTGGTTGATAATAAAAGCTGCTTTGGCCTATAGCAAGTCAGAATACAGCTAGGTGAGAAAGCTAAACTGAATGCACGGAGAAAGACAGGTTATAAAGTCAGAGGAGATGTGAGCTAGTCACCCAAGAAACAAAATGCCAGCAGACTGGTAAAAGCCACAGTCATGAAGCAATACATAGATTAATAGAAATGGGTTAATTTAAATGCAAGAACTAGTTAGTAATAGACCTGAACTGTACACCAAACATTCTGTAATTAATATTAAGCTTCTCTGTGATTACTTGGAGCTGTGTGGTCAGGACACAAAGCTCCATCTCCGTTCAAACCAACCCATTGAAATTAATAAAATGATACGTGGATATGTGCTCATTCATCATACATTTGTGAACTTTCTATCATCCCCAATGCAATGACAATGAAGTCATTTTTCTCGATTAAGCAAATAAACTTCTACATTGCATGTTTATAAAAATAAATAAGTAACAAATTAAAGAGCAGTGATTGATTTTCCTCACTTTGTCCTTTGCACAGGCAAAGCCAGGGTGTTCTGTCACATACAGCATTGGCTGTTGACCACTCTTGTGGCTGAAACCTACCTGGAAGGTCATGTGAAGCTAAAACTTCTAAGATAACTTCATCAAAGACTGGCACCCTGCTTGGTGAGGCTTCACTCTACCAAGAGATACTGTTGGGGAATATTCCTTTACACTGTGTGAAGATGTGTCACTGTGATTGGTTTAGTAAAGAGTGGTCAAAACTGGCTTTTTGGGATCCTGGCCTGTTTGGATGCTCACCTTCTTGGACCTGGAGAGAAGGGGAAGGAACTTGGATTTCCCACAGGGCAGGAAACCCTGACTGCTTTTGGGAATGGTGAGGGAGGAGGAGAGGGAATGGGGGGAGTGGGGGGAGCGGGAGGGTATTGGGAGGAGGGGAGGAAGTGGAAAGAGTGTTTTCGGATACTTGAATAAACAAGTCTAATGGAAAAAAAAAGAGTGGTCAATAACTAGGCAGGAAGAGGTCAGGCAGGACTTCTAGGGACAGAGAGGACTCAGAGAAGGGAGAGTCACCAGCTGGACTCAGAAAAATTAGGACATGTAGAAGGAGAGATAAAAGCCATGAGCCACATGGCAGAACATAGATTAAAATAAATGGGTTAATTTAAGTGAGAAGAGCTAGTGAGACAAACCTGAGCTCAGACTAAGCTCTCATAATTAATAACAAGTCTCCTCATCATGATTTGGGTGCTGGTGGTACAAAGAAGGACTAACTACAGGATGTCATCCTTCCATGGGTTTGGGGGGCTTTAAGAGAAGAAATAGAAATTTCCAAGCCTCTTCTAGCACCTTCTCATGCTAAAGCATATCACAGGACCACTCTAGATTCAAGAGACGGGAAAGTAAATCGAGAGTGAAGGTAGGTTTCTTCGTGGTCATATTTATAGGGAATCAACCAAAATGTAATCTCACTCACAAAAACAAGGCAATAGATACTGAAAGATTTAAAAAGCATACAACAATAAAAATGCAGAAATGATTGTAATCAACATACACCTTTCAAAAATAACTAACAGCTTCAACTCTCTGATCAAAACACAGAGTTGACTAAATGGATTAAAGACAAAACCCAGCCTTATAGTGTCTACTAGACAGTAGAAGAAACTCAGCTTTGAACATAGGTACCATCCTAGATGGAGTGAAAGGATGGAGAAAATTACTCCAAACAAATGAGAGAAGGAGCAAGCAGGCCCTGGTCTTCCAATACCTGATAAAAACAGATTGTAAAATCAAACTAATTAGAAAAAAAATAAAAGCACTTCATTCTAACCAAAGGTATAATTAACCAAATTACAAATCAATATTACAATCCTAAGCTTTTTTCCAAGACAGGGTTTTTTCTGTGTTGCCCTGGATGGATGTCCTGAAATTCGCACTGTAGACCAGGCTGACCTTGACCTCACCAAGGTTCACCTGCCTCTGCCTCCTGAGTGCTGGGATTAAAGGCATACACCACCACCACCCAGCTACAATCCTAAATTTATATGCAGCAAACTCTGGTTCACCCAATTTCATAAAAAGTATACTACTGAATGGACACTCTGAACGTGGCTGGCAATGAAGGCTGACTGAGAAGCCAAGGACAATGGCACTGGATTTTTATTCTACTGCATGGACTGACTTTGTGGGAGCCTGGTTTGTTTGGATGCTCACTTGTATAGACCTGGATGGAGCGGGGAGGACCTTGGACTTTCCATGGGGCAGGGAACCCTGACTGTTCTTAGGACTAGAGAGAGAGGGGGAGGTGGGGAGGGGGAAGTGGGGAGGGGGAGGGAAAAGGGAGGCAGGGAGGAGGTGGAAATTTTTTATAAATAAATAAATAAATAGAAAAAAGTATACTACTGGAATTAAAGACAGATTGTTATTAACTCACTAATCGTAAGTAGTTTCAATACCCCACTTCCCATAATAGTCAGGTCATCTGGACAAGAGTAAACCTCTAGAGAGGAGCTGGAGAAATGGCTTATCAATTAACTTGCAGGGGACCTGAGTTTGCTTTTCAGAACCCAACAACCTTCCATAACTCCAGTTCCAGGGATTAGAACACCATCTTCTGATTTCCAAAGGTACATGACAAGCATATGGTGAGATATACTTATAAGCAAAACACTCATACACACAAAATAAATAAATATTTTTAAAGTAAACAGAGAAACATCAGAATTAAATGACATCATACATCAAATGAACTAATACATATCAACAAAATACTTCACCCAGACACCAAAGAATACAAACTCTATTCAGCAGCATACAAAAGTTTCTCTAAAAGTGATGACCTGATGATTTCCTGGTACATAAAACAAATGTTAACAATGCAGAAATATTGAAATGAGTCTGGGTGTCCAATTTAACTATACTATAATAAAACTTTAAATTGACAGAAAACAAATCTCTCATAAGTATACAAATTCATAGTGATTTGTAACATGACGGCCGGCTTGTTGGGGTATCTGTCCTGCCCAGTACCCCACAGCTGGCAAGCCACAAAGAAAATCAATCACACAGAGATCTCTATAAGTTATCAAGCTGATTGGCCCATTAGATCAGGCTACTTATTAGCTCTTACAACTTATGTTACCCCATTATTCTGATCTATGTTAGCCACACGGGCTCAGTACCTTTCTCAGTGTGACAGCTTACATGTTGCCTCTTCGGTGGTCTGCACAGGAATGGCAGAGGAACCTCCCTGCTTCCCAGAATTCTCCTGTTCTCATTGCATCACCTCTACTTCCTGTCTGGTTTTCCCGCCTATACTTCCTGCCTGGCCAATCAGCGTTTTATTAAAATACATGATTGACAGAATACAGATAATTCTCCCACAGCATTTCCCTCTTTTTTTTTAAACAAAGGAAAATACCCATAGTACATTTGTTGGGAATGTGGGCATAGTATTTCAGGCTACTTCCTGCTTGTTGGGGGCGCTGATAATCTTATGGGGACCTAAAGAAAATTTAGAGTTATAATCAAGTCCTGACTGGAGTATCCTGTGAGTCTTGATCATCTCAGGCAGCAGTTTTGAATCTGTTCTGGATGTAGAACTCAGACATCTGGGCCATCTATTCCTGTCGGAGATTTTTCAGGTGGCCTCCCTTGGTCAAAGGTGATTTTTCCTAGCTCTGAATAAATCCACAGTCTCTCATTTTCTGTGGAAACAAAAGCAAAATCTCTTCTTCAAAGTAACATACCTTTTGACTTCAGTTTTGAAGCCAAGGTATTTTCAAAATGCCTATCTTGGGTTAGTTCAGCAGCATTTATAAACAAAAGTCTTCTAGCAGCTGTTGCTCCTTTTTCAGCATTCAAACAATTGAAAGAGAGCATCATAATATACAGTATCAAGATTCTCTGTTTATTTTCCATCTTTTTAATAGACTTGATTCATTTTTATTTTTCTTGTATAAAAACCCTTATGTGGTGGCCACAGCTGGAGCCTGGGTCCTCTGAACAGAGACTCTGGTGTGGGTTTTCACTAGATGGTCAGTGAATTCCTAATAAGGAGACTTGGTGAACACAGTCTCTTTCCAGAGGTCGGGGGTCAGGTAGCTGTAGGTCTTAGAGATGGCATCAAAGGTGGCCTTGGCAAAGTTGCCCAGGGTGGCAGTGCAGCCCCTGGCTGATGTGTAGCAGTCATCAATGCCAGCCATCATCAGTAGCTTCTTGGGCACAGGAGCAGAGACTATGCCAGTACCTCTGGGGGCAGGGATGAGACGCACCAGCACAGAACCACAGTGGCCTGTCACTTTGCAAGGCACAGTGTGGGGCTTGCCAATCTTGTTCCCCCAGTAGCCTCTCCGCACAGGGACAATGGAAAGCTTGGCCAAGATGATGACCCCTCGGATGGCAGTGGCTACCTCCTTGGAGCATTTAACACCGAGACCTACGTGACCATTGTAGTCCCCAATAGCGATGAAAGCCTTGAACCTGGTCCGCTGGCCTGCCCTAGTCTGCTTCTGCACGGGCATGATCTTCAGAACCTCATCCTTTAGGGATGCTCCCAGGAAAAAGTCAATGATCTCGGACTCCTGAATGGGCGGGGAGAACAGGTAGATCTCCTCTAGGGACTTGATTTTCATGTCCTTAACCAGGCGGCCCAGCTTGGTGACGGGAATCCACTCCTTGTCTTCAGCTTTACCTCCGCAAGCCCCGCGGCCTCGGCCACGGCCATGGCCTCGACCACAGCCGAGGCCCCTCAGACGGCTACCGAATCCTCCGCAGAAGCCGCCACGGCCTCCTAATCCTGGGCCCCCAGTCCTCCAGGCCCTCCTGCTACACCGGCGTCATCTGCCATTGGTGTTTTCCAGAAGAAGAAGCTTATTTTCCATCTTTATGCAATTTTATTTCAACCTCTATTTCTTTTATTTTTACTTTTAACTTTTGGCTTTTTGAGACAGGTTCTCTGTATATATCTTTGTCCTGGAATAACTCTGTAGACCAGGCTGTCCTTGAACTCACAGAGATCCCTCTGTCTCTACCTCCCCAGTGCTGGGATTAAAGGTGTATGCTACCACACCTTGAATTCACAGAGATCTGTCTCTGCCTCCCAGGCACTGGGATTAAAGGCATGTACTACCACACCTTGAGGTCACAGAGGTCAATCTACCTCTGCCCCTTGAAGTCACAGAGGTCAATATGCCTCTACCTCCTGGGCATTGGGATTAAAGGTGTGTACCACCACACATAACTACTCTCTTTTTACTTTAAGAACTTTAACTTTTATCCTGCATTTATTTGTAACGTACTATAAACCATTTAGAGGTTTTCTTTGTCTTTGAATCTCTATTTACTGTATATCTCTCCTTTTTTCTGACCACATGAGCCTAAAACCATGGCTTTGACGGCTGGATCTAGGCCATTTCTTAGCTTTCCAGCCTCATGGCAGAGGTACTGCTGAAGCCATTTTTATTGCCACAACTCTGTGGCATTTCAAGGTCCCTGCTAGCAAGCAAGCTGCAGCATTCTGCTCACAGACCACACTCAGTCGGACTGCCTGCCTGAAACAGTCAGAGATTGCCCTGGCAGGGCAGCCCAGAAAGATGGCATTTTAAAACAGCGCAGCTTTTTTCCTGCTACGGCTGAAAACCAAAAAGCATGCCTTCAGCTTTTCATCAACACCGTTAAAGTGTTTCACAGCAGGACCTCTTAAAGAGCTGCAAGGGTTTGCAGCTAAAGCTGAGTCAGGAAGCCTCTCTTAGATGAGAGTGCTTGCTTGCCTCTAGCAAGCAGAGCAGATCCAAGAAATTGCGGCTACCAAGAAAACATGCTTTACTCTATTTTTTCCCAAACTTTCTCAGGCTTTCTGTGGATTCAGTTATCCACGTTGGGCGCCATTTGTAACACGACGATCAGCTTGTTGGGGTTTCTGTCCCACCCGGTACCCCACAGCCGGCAATTCCCAAAGAAAATAACACCGAGTCTATATTAGGTTATAAACTGATTGGCCCATTAGGTCAGGCTTCTTATTAGTCCTTGTAACTTATATTAATCCATTATCATTATCTATGTTAGCCATAATGACTCAGTACCTTTCTCAGCTGGAGCAGCTGACATCTTGCCTCTTCAGTGGTCTGCGCAGGAGTGACTGAGGAACCTCCCTGCTTCCCAGAATTCTCCTGTTCTCATTGCATCACCTCTACTTCCTGTCTGGTTTTCCCACCTATACTTCCTGCCTGACCAATCAGCGTTTTATTAAAATACATGATTGACAGAATACAGATAATTCTCCCGCACCAGTGATTAAGCAACTCACTGAATAAGGAATGGGTCAAAGAATAAATCAAGAAAGAAATTTAAAAATTCCTAGAACACAACAAAAATGAAAATGCAATACAACAGAACCTCTGAGACACATCAAAGGCAGACCTATGGGAGGAATTTACAACTTTAAGTGCCTACACTAAAAAGTTAGAAAGAGCACAAATCAATGACTTAATGATGCATCCAAGAATTTGGAAAAGCAGAACAAATCAAATACAAATGTTGTGGAATAATTGTTTTGTACAGAGTGAAGAAGTGTCACTCTGAGTGGTTTAATAAAAAAAAAAACTGAATGGCCAATAGTGAGGTAGGATTTCCAGTCCCAGAGGATGCTGGGAAGAAAAATGACAGGGAAACAAGAAGACATAGAGCTAGAAGGAAAACAAGATGGGCAGTACTACATAGATGAGGTAAGCAAGCATGGGGCAGCATGAAGATGAATAGAAATGAGCTAATTTAAGTTACAAGCACTAGCTAAACTCAAGCCTAAGCTATCGGCTAAGCTTTCATAATCAATAATAAGTCTCCATGTTGCAATTTAGGAACTGGCTGGTGAGACAGAGAAACACTCACTATAAATGGCATTCAACATGTGGCTCAAATATCCAAATATAGGGCTTGAGAAAGCAAAAAAAAAAAAGTTCTGGACAAAGAACCAGATATAGCTTCCTAGTCCTGCAATCTCTCAGGAGAACTGATTCTCAGTGTGTCCACAGCTACTGGTCACTGCCTGCAGGCTGGAGCCAACCATCAGTGCCATCCACTAAGCTGAGATGCACGGCATGCAACCAGAGAATGCTGGCTGCAGAGGTTCAGTAAAGACAGATCCAGACAGAAAAAAAAAAACCACTGTGTTTAAAAAAATGAGTATAGGCTTAAAAGAGAAAAGAAAATGGGTATAGACAGTCATAGAAAAAAATAGTTTATAAATTAAATAATAAGATAAAGTCTTTAAAGAGAAAATATAATTACATAATAATGTGTAATATACAATTGTATATAGTATATAATAATATTAAAAAGGATAATCCACATAGAGATGGAAAATAAGCAGGGAGTTTAGATCCTGTATGGTGTTGTATTGACTTTAAATTTTTAGACTGCTGATGAGCAAACAACGTCTGATGAGAAAAATTTGATTTGAAAAACTACTAAACTAAACCAACCTATATATTTAAAAAAAATGTCTTAACTTCAAAGTTAAAACAAAATATATGTTACATTGGAGAAAAGGTTATGCTTTTGTTTCCACAGAAAGTGAAAAGCTGTGGATTCCTTCAAAGTTAATACAGACGGAGTTGGCCAAAGAAGAACCCTGAAAATCCTGATTACATACATAAAGAAAGAAACCTGATATAACAAAAAAAAAGTGACATATACTTTACCTGATCAAACATAAAACAAAAAACATCATCTTTGACTGACTTGTGTACAAGGCACAGTCCACCCTTGTGTTAATGCAGATATGTATCTTAGCTTTGAAAGTTTATGTTTTATCAGAGTAAGGGGACCAGACACCAATAAAAACAGGTGGTCCAGGTGATCCAGCTCTCAGAGCGCCTCTGTTGCAGCTTCCTCAGAATTCCACATTCAGAACAGCTTCAAGACTGCTGACTAAAATGGCACAGCCTCAAGGACCACTCTGGCCAGACTTTGGACAGACTTTGGACAGATATGCTGCATACTGTCCCATCACAACAAGACTAGACAACAGATAGCTCAGGACTTGAACATTATCCCAATTTTCTTAGGGTTCCATGTGGATGCCAGCACCCTCAAACAATGGGAATCAGTCTAGAGAAAATAATGTTCACATTCCCAAGAGCTGGAAAGTGGGTGGGTTTTGGTTGTTTGGTGTGTTACGGATGTTTGTCTTTTTAAGGGGGGGGGGGTTAGTTATAAATTGTTACTGGTCATAGTCAAGGGAAAGTTAAATAAAGAAGACTAGATTTAGAGTTCTCTTTCTGAAAGGAAAAATGGGCATATAATAAAGAAATGATGGAATAAAGGATGGATTGTTGAGCCTACTTTTGAACAATTACTAGTCTCAAATATAGATATTATAGATAATAATAGTCAGTATTATTCTAATACCAGAACTAGATACATACACATCATCAACAACAACAAAGAAACTAAAGGCCAATATTCCTGATGAACATAGGTTCAAAATGCCTCAATAAAATATTTGAAACCTTACATAGTGAGTTCCAGGACAGGCTCCAAAGCTACACAGAGAAATCATCTAAAAAAACAAAACAAAAAAAACTTGAAACTGAATGCAGATACACCACGAGCATGCTGGATTTAGTCCACATAATAATGTGGAATTATGCAAGGATTATTAAAAATATGCAAGTCAAATGTAATAAATCACATAGGTGGATTCAAACACAAAAATCAATTAGTCATTCAATGGATACAGAGAAAGCCTTTAACTAAATTGAACATATGCGACGCGCTCCCTGACCAGCAGGAATGGACGGTCACAAAATCAAGAATCCTTCTCAATCACAATTTATTAGAGCTCCTTGCTTGAAAGGGGGAATGGGGAACAGGGATGACGAGAGAGAGCGAAAAATCCAAAGACAGCCGCTTTTCTAGGGTGAGAGGCTCGAATGCTGATTGGTTGATGCCATTCTACTAGGATCCAAGGCCACGGGACAGGTCAGGAGACCGAGTCTCTTGAAATGCAAAATAAGGCTCCGAGCACACCGGCCTAAGGCGGCAACATCAAAGGATATGTATACCTCCAGGCTGTAGGAGTGCTGGCACTATCTGGCCAAGGCCACATCCAGGCGGCTCCCTACAGCTCCTCCTTTTATTGTCTTTTAGAGCAATAAGGCAAAACTATTTTCCAATCTGGTCCCCACCTCATGATGTGTGGACTGATTAAAGAAAAGAAAAGCAAGACACACCCTTCCCGTGCAATGGGACAACTACTTCCCTGGGAGTGCTAGGGCTGTGTCTGCACACCCTCCGCCTATGCATACCTTCCTCTGTGCCGTGGGACTATCTGGTCCCTAGAGGGTGCAAAGGCTATGCATGGCTAATTGCCTGTGAGCTCTTTTGAGGCTGAGAGCCAAACCTGGGGTGAGGATACACATTCCAAGACTGCCAAGGCTTGTGCCACAAAGACCTTGTCCCTCCTCACTTGGGCTAGCAGGTAGCACACCAATCAAAGACATACAGCACTTCCACCTAGACACAGCATGCCAAGGATATCTCTGCTCCCACCCATCCCCAAGGAGGGAGAAAGGCAGAATAGAGTCAGTCAGAAAATTGTTAAGAGATAAGAGGTTGCACAGGGTGCTGCTCAAGGTGATAACGTGAAACAGTTGCTCTTGACACCGCCCAGAGGGTCATCACTGGCACGAATCTTCCACAGCAGGACACTCAGCATCCACTGGATCATCTTTCTTCTTTATTTCTCTTGTCAGTCTCGTTGGCACCCAGATTGGATCTTCACGATTCTGAGGGAAAATGCAAATTGCTCCCCTGGATCTGGTAATTACCTGATCCGGTCCACACCATTTATTAATCAATACATCCTTCCACATGACCAAATCTCGCTCTGTAGAGCTTTCAAACAGGGCATGCCTGTCTGCTGCTGTTTTTCCAGCAATATTTTGAATTAAAAAATTAAGTGTAAAGAGTGCAAGAGAAATCCTTTCTCTGGGGGAAGCTGCTACAGCTATTCCCCCTTTTTGCTTTCGCAAAATTTCCTTTAAATTTCTATTTGCTCTTTCTACGATACCCTGGCTTTGAGGATTGTATGGTAGGCCAGTGGTATGTTCAACTTGTAATTGCTTGCAAAAGGCTTTAAAGCCCTGTGAGGCATATGCTGGGCCATTGTCGGTTTTTAAACGACTTGGCTTTCCCCAAGCTGCCCAGGCCTCTAAGCAATGCATTTTTACATGAGTTACCTTTTCCCCTGCCAGTGGGGTGGCATGAATTATTCCAGAGCATGTGTCCACCGACACATGAACATACTTTTGTCTGCCAAACTCCGAGATGTGAGTCACATCCATTTGCCAGAGTGAGTTTGGCTTTAACCCCCTGGGATTTACCCCAGTATGTGGGGGATGTAACATGGTCACGCAGGAGGGACAGGCTTTTACTATCCTCCTGGCATTTTCCCTAGAGATCTTAAACTTTAAGCGAAGTGTATTCGCTGGAACATGATAAAGCTGATGGAAATCTCTAGCTAGCTGGAGTGAATCTGTAGCCACAAGGGCGAGTGCTCGAGTAGCACCATCAGCTTGAGCATTAGCCTCTGCCATAGGTCCTGGCAAGAGAGAATGGGCTCGAATATGAGCAACATAAAAGGGATTTTCTCTTTTTAAAATATGTTTTTGTATTTGTAAAAGAATATTAGACACTGTACTTGAGCTGCGAATTGAGGCTGCAACCTCAAGAGAGGCCACAGCATTGACCACATATTGTGAATCTGAAATTAAATTAAATGGCTCAAGAAATCTCTGAAACACCTCCAAAACCACCAAGCACTCAGTGACTTGGGGGGAATCAGGCCGAAATTGAAAGACCACAGGTTTAGCATTTCCTGCCACCAGAGCCCCTTTTCCGGTCTTTGAGCCATCTGTATAGATAGTTAAGGCTCCTTCTAATGGGTGGGGTGAGGTAATCCTGGGAAAATACACCAAATTTTTCTCCACAAAATTTATTAAGGGGTGTCTTGGCACATGATTGTCAATAACATTAGGGAATGCACAAAGCAGGATAGCCCAGCCATCTACTGTGGCTGTCAAAACTTCTACCTGTTCCCTCGTATAGGGAATTATCAACTTGTCAGGCATTCTCGCAAAGTGGGCTAAGCAAAGCTTTATTCCCATTAATGCTTGGCCAGCCACCAATTCTGGATAATATTGAACAGATCTTGCTCCTATGGAATTTCCATGCATCCACCAGAGGGGTCCATCTTGCCATAACACTCCAGTGGGATAATTTTTTGTTTTGAGAATGCATAGCAAAATTGGTAAGGATGGATTCACTCGCTGTAATTGAGCTGTAGTAATAGCAGATTCTACCCTCTTAAGGGTCTGCATTGCAGCCGGGGTCATGGCTCTAGGTGAACAGATATCAGGATTGCCTTCTAAGATGGAAAACAAAGGCAAGAGCTCAGATCGAGGTATATTTAAATATCCTCTAATCCAATTTATATCTCCCAGCAACTGCTGGAAATCATTAAGAGTTTTAAGGTGATGGGTGCGAATAAGCACTTTCTGAGGCCTGATGCTTTCAGGGGTGATTATAGTCCCCAAAAATTTCACCATCGAAGATGTTTGTACTTTATTTGAGGCTATGTGGAGTCCTTGCTCCTCCAAAAGGGATGTAACCTTTTGGAAAACTTCCTTCAGGGTCTCCTGATGTGGGGCAGATAATAATAAATCATCCATGTAGTGAACAATTTTTACCGTAGGAAATTGTCTCCTAACAGGACTCAATGCTGCATCTACATATAACTGACATATGAGGGCGCTATTGGCCATTCCCTGAGGCAAAGTTTTCCATTGAAACCGAGCATTGGGTTGCTCATTGTTAACAGATGGAAGAGTAAATGCAAACCTTTCCCGGTCCTGGGGACACACGGGAATTGAAAAGAAACAGTCCTTGATGTCCAAGGAAATTACAGGCCAATTCTTTGGTATTGCTGAAAGCAATGGAAGACCCTGCTGGGCTGGGCCCATGACCTGCATCTGAGCATTGACTGCCCTAAGGTCATGCAGTAACCTCCAACCTCCAGAAGCCTTTTTAATCACAAAAATAGGCGTATTCCAACGTGATACAGAATGTTCTAAATGTCCTAGTTCTAACTGTTCTTGTACTAATTGTCTTGCAGCTTCCAGCTTTTCCAAGGAAAGGGGCCACTGAGGGACCCATACCGGCTTATCTACTAGCCAAGGGATGGGCATTGTCTTTTGTGTGGAAGCTACAGCTTCAGTGGCCCCTATGAAAAACCCAAGCCTTTTCTATCTAACTTGGAGACAGTCTCAATAGGATTCTGTCTACCTTGGAGACATTTACCAAGTCCCTTATTGGGAACATAGCCCTGACGTGCCATCATTTGCTTACTGGTATCAGAATAATCATTTGTAAGTCTCAATCTCATTTGAGACTGCACATCCCTGCCCCATAGGTTGATGGGCAAATCAACCACAAAAGGCTGAAAAGTCCCTCTCTGATCTTCTGTTCTCCAGACTAACTCCTTAGCACTTATATGCGGTGTTTGTGCATACCCCAGCCCTTGAAGGGACTGGGAGGCCTGTTGTAAGGGCCAGCGTTTTGGCCATGCTTGGGATCTGATGATACTTTTATCTGCTCCAGTATCCACCAGGCCTGAAAAAATCTTTCCTTCTATTTCTAAATTTAAGATTGGTCGCTGATCAAGCTCCAAGGATAAACAAGCCAAATCTACTCCCATGGGAGCAAGGCTTTTGTCCTTTAAGACAAGCCCCTCCGCTGGAAGCTTATTACGCCCTGAAGGCAGAACTAAGAGTTGAGCTATTCTGTCTCCTGGGGCGATGGAAACTACCCCATATGGAGAATGGCAAAGAATTTTAATGCAACCTTCATAAGCGGGGTCTATGACTCCAGGATGGACTATCAGGCCTTTCATAATTGAGGATGAATGTCCCAAGACTATGCCAACATTATCTTTTTCTAATGGCCCAAACACGTCAGTTTCTATGACCTGAACTCCCATATCCTGAGTTAATAGCAGTTTGGAGGTGGCACAGAGGTCCAGCCCTCCGGAGCCTTTGGCTGCCCTTCTTGTTAGGACGATGGAGTCATCTCGGGGACTGCCATCGTGTTCTGAATTGCCCCAAATATTTTTGGGCCCTGGGTGCATGGGCCCCTCAATCCGTTTTTTGACAATGACTGAATAGGCATAGGAATAAGTTGTCCATTTATATCCCTAACTGATCTGCACTCATTAGCCCAATGTTTCCCTTTCTTGCATCTGGGACAAATGTCTGGCTGCCTCTGCGATGTTGCAGCTGAGAGCCCTGAAGAATCTGAGGCATTATGACTATTGGGACATTGTTTTTTGAAATGCCCCAACTGTCCACATTTAAAGCATGCCTTTCCCTTATCTCCTCTGACACCTCTGGCAGCAGCAAGCACAGCAGCCGCCAGCCCTGCATTGGTTAGAGGCCCCCCAACTTCACGGCAGGCTTTGATCCAGGCTTCTAATCCCTTTCCCTTTACTGGACCTATTGCTCTTTGACATTCCTTGGTGCTCTGCTCAAATATTATTTGCTGGACAAAAGGCAATGAAATATCTAAATTCCCAAACATTCTTTCAGCTGCCTCTGTCATCCTAGCCACATAATCAGAGAATGGCTCTGCAGCACCTTGAATAATCTTGGTTAAATTACCAGCTGTTTCACCTTTATTAGGGAGTGATTTCCATGCTCTATAATGAATCTCACTAACCTGCCTATAAACCTCCCAAGGATAATGATTCTGATTTCCAGCAAATGCCCCCTGTCCAAGAAGCATATCAGCCGTCCACTCTGGGTGGCCACTTTGTATGTTAATGCGCTCTTGGGTCTGAGCCTTGTCCTGGACTATAGATTTAAAATCCAGGAACTGCCCTGCTGGAAGAGCTGCTCTTGCAATCTCCTGCCAGTCTGTAGGAGTCAGTGCTACTGTAACAATCCTTCTCAATAATGCGATTGTATAACTGGCATTTGCTCCATAATTTCTCGCAGCTTCAACCAAATCCTTCAGCTGTCTGTATGGGATTGGTTCATACCACCTATTGTAATTCTGTGGCTCCTCAAAAACAGGAAAGGCAGCAGCCAGTTGCGACCAAGTTTGCCTTCCTATGAAGCTGTGACCTTCTGTAGCTACCTGCTGGTACATGGGTGGAGGGGCGGATGGGGGGAGGGCAGCAGGAACTGGCGCCTCGTCTCTTCTGCCCTTTGTAGTAAACACATCAACATCGCCCCGCCTCCGGCTACCTTGCTGCTCTTTCTCGGATCTTGCAGCTGCTTCCTCTATTTGTTCTTCCTCCTCTGATAAATCTAAATCTACAAATTCTTTCACTACTAAAGCTATGGGGCTTCTCTTCCCCTTTTCTCCTTTTTCTATTTCCGGATCCTTATCTTTTAATTTTTCCTTTTTCTTTCTAGGCCTACACTCTTGTTCCTCCTTCTGATCTGATTCTGAAAAGCTGTCCTGATGTTTCTGTAATGCCTTGCGACCCTGTTTTAATATCTCTATATTACGTTCTTCCTTCAAGCAGTCCCGCACCATCCTCCAAAAAGGAAGTGTGCCTCTCCCAATATTTCCTTCTGCTTGTTCCAAATCCCTGCCTAGCTTATTCCAAGATGGTAAAGTTAGGTCACCTGAAGCTGCAAACCAAGGTGAGACATCAACAATGTCTTTTACGATGTTAGCGACAGTGCTAGAAGAGATCTTTAAATCACGCTGTCGCAAAAGTGCCTGGATTGAGCGATAAATCTCCCTGGGGTTCGAACTGGCTCCATAAGAATTGCCCATGGTGCGCACTTACCCCCTGGGCTAAAGAAAAAAAACCTCCTTTTTACTTACAAGGAAGTCCTTTTAGAAAAATGCTGCTTGATCTACTGCGGACTTAGTTTTACTTTTGACTAGAGCTGTAGTCGCAGCAGCAAAGGCACTCACCACCTGGTTAATCACAGCGCAACCCAAAGCAACAGAGAAGAAGGAATGCAAACATTACCACTCTGGACCAGCCTTAGCAATCAGCATACATCTGGAGGATTTCCTGACGTCAGTCACCGCTCTTTGTGTTGAGTTCTGAATTCTGCTCCCTCCTTGGCTTGTTCAAATCCGGCGTCCCGGTTTTCAGCACCAAAATGCGACGCGCTCCCTGACCAGCAGGAATGGACGGTCACAAAATCAAGAATCCTTCTCAATCACAATTTATTAGAGCTCCTTGCTTGAAAGGGGGAATGGGGAACAGGGATGACGAGAGAGAGCGAAAAATCCAAAGACAGCCGCTTTTCTAGGGTGAGAGGCTCGAATGCTGATTGGTTGATGCCATTCTACTAGGATCCAAGGCCACGGGACAGGTCAGGAGACCGAGTCTCTTGAAATGCAAAATAAGGCTCCGAGCACACCGGCCTAAGGCGGCAACATCAAAGGATATGTATACCTCCAGGCTGTAGGAGTGCTGGCACTATCTGGCCAAGGCCACATCCAGGCGGCTCCCTACAAACATACTGTTCTATTAAAATGCTGCATGGGACTACAGGGACCATATCTCAACATAATAAAAGGTATATATGAGAAACTCATAGCCAGCATCATCTAAATGAATAAAAACTTGAAGGAATGCCAGTGAAATCAGAATTGAGACAGACTTGTCCACTATCTCCATCCTTTTTCGATATTGTATTCAGTGTGCTACTTAGAGCAATAAAACAAGAGAAGGAAATTAAAGGGACACAAATAGGAAAAGAATTAGTCAAACTACTCTTATTGGTACATATTATACACAAAAAGTCCAAAAAATTCTGGCAAAAATACATCTAGAAATGGCCAACAATTTACAGAAAATGGGACTATACAGAGTCAACTTACAAAAATCAGTAGCTTTTCTATACACCACCACCAAATGAGGTGAGAAATAGATCATGGACATGCTCCTATTCACGATAGCCTTGAAGAAAATGAAATATCTAGGCATAAACCAAACAGGTAAGATATGTTGGAAATATAAACTTTAAATCTTGAAGAAAGAGATAAGAAAGAAGGTAGAATTAATGTTGTGAAGATAACCATTCTGTCAAAAGTCATTGCAGATTAAATTCAATCCCAATCAAAATCTCCATTTCATTTTTCACAGAATTAGAAAAACTATTCTAAAATTCATGTGGAACCACAGATTTCACAGAAAACCAAAACAATCCTGAGCAAAACTATTAATGTGGGAGAGATTACCATTGCAGACCACACATATTATAGATCTCTAGTATATTATAGAGCTGTAATAATAAAACAATATGGTACTGGCAAAAAATACAAATGTAGACCAGTAGAACAAAATTTAAAAAACAAACATTAGTACATCTAACTAGAGCCATCTGATATTTGATTAGGATTCCAAAATTATACAGTGGGAAAAAGAATACAAAACAAATAGTACTAGAAAAATGGAATGTCCACAGGTAGAAAAATGTACTTAGATTATTTTTTATTTTTATTTTTATTGAGCTCTACATTTTTCTCTGCTCCACTCCTTGCCTCTCCCCTTCCTTTCAGCCCTCTCCCATGGTCCTCATGCTTCCAGTTTACTCAGGAGATATTGTCTTTTTCTATTTCCCATGTAGATTAGATTCATGTATGTCTCTCTTAGGGTCCTCATTGTTGTCTACATTCTCTGGGATTGTAATTTGTGGGCTGGTTTCCTTTGCTTTATGTTTAACACCCACTAATGAGTGAGTACATATGATAATTGTCTTTCTAGGTCTGGTCACCTCACTCAATATGATGTTTTCTAGCTCCATCCATTTGCCTGCAAATTTCAAGATGTCATTATTTTTTTCTGCTGTGTTGTACTCCATTGTGTAAATATACCACATTTTCCTTATCCATTCTTTAGTCAAGGGGCATTTAGGTTGTTTCCAGGTTCTGGCTATGACAAATAATGCAGCTATGAACATAGTGAGCACATGTCCTTGTGGCACGATGGAGCATCCTTTGAATATATTCCCAAAAGTGGTATTACTGGGTCTTGAGGAAGGTTGTTTCCTAATTTTCTGAGAAGTCACAACACTAACATCCAAAGGGGCTGTACCAGCTTGCACTCCCACCAGCAATGCAGGAGTGTTCCCTTTTCCCCACAACCTCTCCAGTATAAGTTGTCATCAGTGTTTTTGATCTTGGCCATTCTTACAGGTATAAGATGGAATCTCAGAGTTGTTTTGATTTGCATTTCTCTGATGACTAAGGATGTTGAGCATTTCCTTAAGTGTCTTTCAACCATTTTAGGTTCCTCTGTTGAGAGTTCTCTATTTAGGTCTGTACTCCATTTTTTTTATTGGATTATTTGGTGAACTTAGATTCTTATCTATCACCTTGCACAAAAACTAGTTCCAAAGGGATCAAAAATCTAAAGCTGTGGAAACTGAAACTGTTAGAAGAAAGTATAGGCACTACCTGACATAAAGATGTGTGCAAAGGACTTTCTGAACAGGACTCCATTTACCCAAAAATTAATGTCAACAATTGACAAGTTGGACCTCATAAAACTGAATAATTTTGCACAGCTAAAGCAGCAATCAATGGAGTAATGAGAAAGTTCTCACAGTAGAAAAAAATCTTTGACAGCTACGTATCTGACAGAAGATTAACATCCAGACTATATAAAGAACTCAAAAAGTCAAAACAGACAAACAAGAATGGCACATTCAAAAAACAGGCTATGAGACTGAACCAAAACTTCTCAAAAGTAGAAATAAAAATGGGTAAGAATTACATCTGGGTCTGCAAATCTAATCCATAGATCATTGTGTACTTTTTATGCCAATATCATGCTTTTTTTATTGTTATAACTCCATAATACTGCTTGAAATCTTGGGTAGTGATACTTCCAACTATGCTTTTATTATTCATAATTTTTAAGCTATTGGATGGGTATTTTGTTTTTCCAGGTGAAACTGAAGATTGTTTTCTCAATTTCTGTAGAGACGTTTGGTCAAATTTTTGATGGGAGGTTGCATTGAATGTGTAGATTGCTTTGGGCAGGATGGCCATTTTCACAATATTAATCCTACCATAAATCTTCAATGTCTTAAAGTTTTTATGATGCAAGTCTTTCGCATATACCATAAAATTCACTTGTGTCTTTCATTTGTATCCCAAAATTATTTTGAGGCTATTGTGAAAGGTGTTGTTTTCCTGATTTCTTCCTTAGTCCGTTTGTCATTTGTATATAGGAAGGCTTCTGATTTTTATGAGGTAATTTTTGAGTTGACTTTATAGCCTGCTGCTTTGCTAAAATTATCAGCTGTAGAAGTTTTCTAGTGGAGTTTTTAGTGTCTCTTTTGTATAAAACCATGTCATCTGCAAAAAAGTTACTTTGACTTCTTTTCTGTTTGTATCCCTTTGATCTCCTCGATCTTTATTGCTGTTCCTATGATTTCAAGTACTATATTGAATAGGTATAGAAAGAGTGGCCATCCTCACCTTGTTTTGTTAGTGGAAATGTTTTGAATTTCTCTCCATTTAAAATGATGTTGTCTGTGATCTTGCTGTCAAAAAATAATTATTTTTATTATCTTGAGGTATGTTCCCTGAATCCCTAGTCTCTCCAGAACTTTTATCATGCAGAAATGCTGGATTTTTGTCCAACTAATGAGATGATCATGTAGTTTTCATATTTCAGTCTGTTTATCATGTTTATTGATTTTTATGTGTTGAATCATCTCGTCATCTCTGAGACGAAGTCTACTTGATCATGGTGGATAAATCTTTCTGATGTGTTCTTGGATTCCGTTTGCAAATATTTTACTGAGAATTTTTTCGTCTATGTTCGTGAGAAAATTTGGTCTGTAATTTTTTTTTTCTTTGCTGGATCTTTGTGTTGATTTGTTGATCAAGGTAACTGTAGCCTCTTGAAAATATAAGTAATATTCCTTCCATTTCTACTTTGTGGAATAATTTAAGAAGCATTGACATTAGTTCTTTGAGGGTCTGGTGGAATTCTGTGCTTAACCCATCTGACTCTTGGGCTTTTCATAGCTGGGAGATTTATATTACTGTTTCTACTTCACTAGAGTTCATGAGTGTCTTTAAATTGTTTATTTCATCTTAATTTGACTTGGGGAAGTCATATATGCCACAGTCACATATACTAATATATAATCTATATATATATGTATATATACATATATATATTTCTTTTACTTTTTTCAGTTTGGTGGAATACAGATTTTTAAAGTATGACCTTATGATTGTCTAAATTTCCTCTGTGTCTGTTGTGATGGATCCATTTCATCTCCAGTTTTACTAGTTTAGATCTTCTCTCCCTGTTTTTCTGGTTAATTAGGCTAAAATTGGTTAATCTTGTTGACTTTCTCAATTCTTCATTTCATTAATTCTTTGTATTTTTGTTTCTATTTCATTGACTTCAGCTGAGTTTGATTATTTCTTCCCATCTACTCTTCTTCGATGTGATTTCTTCTTGTTTTATAGAATTGTCAAATATGTCCTTAAGTTACTAATATGAGAGCTCTCCTATTTTTTATGTAGGCATTTAGTGCTATGAGCTTGCCTCTTAGCACTGCCTTCACTGTGTCCCATTGATTTGGATGTGCTGATTTTATTTTCATTCAGTTCCACAAAGTTTTTCATTTCTTTTTTGACCATTCGTGACAGTCAGATAAGAAGCAGGGTGTTACATCCATTTTCCTATATCTATTGAGACTTGTTTTCTGTCCTAAAAAGTAGGTGATTTTGGGGCAAGTTCCATAGGCTGTTGAGAAGAAAATATATTCCTTAGCGTTTCAGAGGAATGTTCTCTAGATGTCTGTTAGTCCCACTTGATGATTTTGATGTTATTTAAATGCCAACATTTCTCTGCTGAGTTTTTTTAGGTGACTTGTATATTGGTAAATGTGGGATACTGAAGCTACCCACTATTGCTGTGTTGGTGTCAGTATGTGATCTTAGCTGTAGTAGTGTTCCTACTACTGATTTTAGAATTGTAAAATCTTCTAGGATTTTTTAAATATGAGTATGTAGTGTCCCTCCCCATCACTTCTGATTGATTTTGATTTAGAGTATATTTTTGTCAGCTATTTAAATAACTATTCCTGCTTGTTTCTTGGGTCTATCTTTGATAGTGAGGTTTGTTTCTTGGATGCAGCAAAAGGATGGGTCCTGTTTTTTAATCCCATTTATCTATGTATTTTTATTGGAGATTTGAGACCTTTCATATTGAGAGTTATTAATGAGCTTTATAATTCTTGGGGATTTTGTTGTTGTGGTGGTGGTGGTGTGGTATTTTGTTTTCCTTCTGTTTTTAAGTGTTCTGTTATTATTTATTCTTTGTGTCCTCTTGGGTATAGTTAGCCTTCTATCCAAACTAAAGATTTCCTTCTAGTGTTTTTTGTAGTTCTAGGTTGAAGAGCACAAACTATTTAAAATTTTAATTATGAAATGGTTTTTTTAATATTTATTTATTACGTGTACAGTATTCTGTCCTCGTGTATGCCTGCAGGCCAGAAGAGGGCACCAGATCTCATTACAGATGGTTGTGAGCCACCATGTGGTTGCCTGGAATTCAATTCAGGACTTTTGGAAGAGCAGGCAATGATATTAACTGCTGAGCCATCTCTCCAGTCTGGAATGGTTTTTTTTTATTCAGCTATTGTATTTGATACTTTTGCTGGGTTTTATAGTCTGGGCTGGCATCTGTGGTCTCTGAGAGTTTGTAGAATATCTGTCCAGGCCCGTCTGGCTTTTAGAGTCTCCATTGAAAAGTTGGGTTTTATTACAATGGGCCTGGCTTTATCTGTGACATAGTCTTTTCCCCTTGAACCTTTTAACATCCTTCTTCATTTTGTACAATTCGTGTTTTGATTGTGCCACAGGGAATTTCCTTTTTGGTCCTGTCTATTTGGTGTATGTCTCTTATGCCTTAAACGTATCTTTCCTTAGATTTGGAAAAAGAATTTCTACGATTTTGTTAAAAATATTTCCTGTGCCTTTTACCTGGGTTTCTTTTCATTCCTCTGTACCTATTAGTTGTAGGTTTGGTCTTTCCATAATGTCCCAGATTTCCTGCAAGTTTTCTGCCTGGATTTTTTTCAACATTTTTAATCATTTTTTCTGGGTGAGCTATCCATTTCTTCTACCTTGTCTTCAACACTTAAATTGTAACTTTTGCATCTCTTAATTTGTTGCTATGGCTTATTTCTGGGGTTTTTGTTTGCCTTATTGAATTTTTCATTTCAAGTTTTATTTAAATTTGTCTTTTCTTTAGCATGTCTCTTTCCGTATATATTCCTAATTACTGTTTTTGAAGTCCTCATCTTTTTTTTTTCTGAATGTGGCTGACAATGATGAAGCCCTCATCTTGTACTTCATCTGCACAGCTTTTCTGGGGGATTATTGCAGTAGGGTTACTGGCTTCTGGAGGAGGCATACTGTCTTGGTTGTTCATGTTTGTAGTTTTCCTCTGGGATCTAGGCTTCAGGAGTTATAACCTTTGAAGAGAAGTGTTTCTAGTGTAGATACCTGGTCTCCCTTTTTTCCATTCTTTGTTTAATGTTTGCTTCTCCGGGTCCTAGCCAGGTGTGGTGGCTGTGGGGTCCCTGAGTCCCAGACAAATTTTCTGGCTGTGGTAGAAGAAGGCTCTGCAGGTCGGTGAGGAATCCCACAGGAATGGAGATGGGCTAGATAGTAAGGCTGGAAGGAGAACAGGAAGAACTGGGGGACTCTGAGTCAGCACCAACAGGCAGAGACCCAGGGGGAAGAAGTAAACCAATAGAAACCAACAGAAAAGACATGAAAATATCCAGGGGAATAAGAAAACCTACTCCACTGGTATCCACTGGTATAGCTCATCATTCAGTCAGGGCAAACAAGTAAAAACAAGAGAAGAAAAGGGACATGGGCCAGCCAGGTGTGGTTGTGCATACCTGTAATCCCAGCACTCAGAAGACTGAGGCAGGAGAACTGTTGGAGGTTCTAGGCTAGCCTAGACGAATTGACGAACCCGAGGTCAACCTGAGCTAGAGTGTGAGAATGCAGTCTCGGTTGCCAAAACAGAATTCATCAAAAGGGAATCTGTGACCCTCGAACATCCACAAAAAAAAATGTATGCTTGACTTTTGTTCCCAGTTTCCAGCATGAGACTCCTACCGTGGAGTCTCCTGGTTAATGAGAGCCTCTTATTCTTATTGCCTTAGAGACAAGAGCTTGCTACCAGAACTGTCCAAGCCTTGGATCCAGCCCATTTTTTCAGCCCTACCCCTCGGCTATAGGGAAGCAGAAGGGGCTGGAGTCTGAGTTAATAAAGCTGTTGTGGTTGAGGTGATTGAGTCTTTCTAACAATCTCTAAATGAACCGTTCAGAGTTTCCAGACTGGAGAGTGAACTCAAGTGCTGAGAGGGAGGCCCATTCGAAGAGGATAACGAAGCTGATTCTGTACCAGGCACCTCATTCTGCCTCTTACATTTGTTGCTCCTGGGTTGTTGTACCCTTTATATTGTCTGGTAAATATAAGTGAGTTTCTGAGCTCCACTGGGCATTCCGGAACACCATCAAATCTGAGGAGGGCTGGTGGGAACCCTCAACTTATAGCCGGTCAGCTAGAAACGCAGAAGATGAAGTCTATCACTGACTTGACTTCTTAAGGCTCCCCCCTTAATCTCTGGGATCGGGATTAATGCCTACTGTGAGAGCTGAATCCTTGAACATCCAGTCACTGCACATGGTGGATCAGTTAAGTGGTTGTTGATCAGTAAAAACCGTATAGAATACAAAGAGAAACTGAGATACAGGCAACTCACAACCCAGTGGGGTGTCTGACCACCACCCCTTCTGCATCCTGCTGGTGTTCTCCTGCACAAATAGGGTCTCTGTCAGGCAGGAAGGAGATGGAGGAGGTTGGGGAGGAGACCTGGGGGAAGGCCCGCAGGAGCCCACAACTACACATAGAAGGAAAAATGTGCAGATGTGGCAGTGTGGCCAAGTGGTCTTGTAGCATGAGTCATAAAAACCCAGAGATAGATGGGGGGGTTGGGGGGCTCCAGCTGAAGATCAGAGAAGCCAAGCAGCCGACCACCATAGAAGTCTTACCTCTACCAAAACTGGGTGATCCTGTCTTCAGCGTGACTGCAGACAGAGACCCTGAGCTCCTGTCTCCTCCAGTTTTGTATTCCTCGCTAGGGCTGGGATTAAAGGCGTGCACCACCACCACCACCCAGCCTCTATGGCTCACGAGTGTGGCTGCTGGTATTAAAGGTGTGTGCTGCCACTGCCTAGCCTCTATGACTGACTAGTGTGGCTAGCTTTGCCCTCTGATTTTCAGGCAAGCTCTATTAATAAAACACAAATAAAATATCACTCTATGTTCTAGAGTACTGGATTAAGGTTTCAGCCTCTTTAGGGATGTGGGTTTGAATCCCAGCACTGCCAAGGATTTTCCTCATTGCTGATGCTGCACAGATTCTTCACTCATAATACACAGCTAAGATACTTTTAATAGCCGACTCACTAGCGTCTGATGGAACTCAGACTTAGGAAAAGCACCTATGTGGTGCCTGGCATCCCACATCCCCCAGCACCCAGACCTGAGCACTCTGGATCTTACCTTCCTCTGACAGGATGGTGCCCTCTGCTTTGGGCAGTTCGCTCCCCACACTTAGGAAGTTGGCGCCTTCTGAGAGCCCCCCATCATCCTTCTACCAGTCCCAAAGTTACACTGAAGAAACTATAAAAGGAACCACACAGAAGGGCACCGCTGTACAGAATTTATAGATTAGCGGTTCTAGACATACTTTGATCTGAGCAAAGGTGCTAGAACTGATGATATCAATAGTTAATGATAGCATGCATTTATGTGCTAGATGAAAAGTCGATTCCCATCGATTACTGTTGAAATGAACAACTTCATCCTCTAATTTCTGATTAGGAAGAGTGGCGGTTTAAAGGAGAATGGCCCCGGTAGGCTCACATGCACTTTGTCCCCAGTTGGGGGAACTCTTTGGGAAGGATGAAGAGATGGGGGCTTGTTGCAGGAGGTGTGTCCCTACTGTCACTGAGGATGGGCTCTCTTTCTCTTTTCTCTCTCCCCTTGTGCTTGTGGGTGGAGATGAGTTCTTAGCTCCTGCTCTAGCTCTGTGCTTACTGCCTTTGCCATTATGGATTCTAACCCCCTGGAACCATGAGCCCCGAATTAAATGCCTTCTCTCATCAGTTACCTTGTTCACCGTGCCCTGTCACAGCAATATAAACGCAACGAAGGCCGGAAGTATATGCCATAAAAAGCTTTTTCGTGGAAAAAAAGCATAGAGTAGAACCTAGGAAGCTGAAGGTACATTGTTAAGGAGGAAAATCCTTGGCAGTGATGGGATTCCTCCCGGATACAAACCTAAACCGGGCACCGTAGATGGCCTGGACACTACTATATGAGTGTTTCCTCTTGTGTTTTCCTCCATGTGCAACTTTAGGCCTTTGAGGGCCCCCTCGGTGCTATCTCCTCCCCCGATTTGACCAGTGCGCTGGAGAACACCGAAAGCCTTCATTCCCCTAATCACCCAGGAAGGGGAGGGAGGCATGAAGACACCTCACTGACCTGTGAGCCTGTAATCTGTGAGCTAACGGGCCTCATGTCCCACCTCAGCCCACTCCGCGCCAGTCTGAGGCTCAGCTGTCAGGGAGAGACCTCTGCACACAGAGGACTTCCCACCAAACTGTCCCCAGGCGAAAGGCCAAAGGCCGCTCACCTTGACAGACCAGGATTCAAACGCGTTAAAGAACAGTTACTATTACGACATAATCCTGTGTTAGTAAAGTTCTACCTTTCCCCGGGGAGGTGGGGGTGGGGGGCAGCAGCGAGGTTTTGCTCCTGATCCAGAAAGGCTTGAGTCAGGTAAAGGAATCTAAGGCACTCAGTCAGGGAATATATATATAAAATGAAAAGGTGGGTCATAACAGGAAAAAGAATTCGGTAAAGAAAGTTCCTTGAAGTTCATTCATCTTCTGCCTGCTTTGTCTTCGTGAGGCCTTCTGTAGGCGCAGACTGGCTGACTCGGTAGCATCTGACCACCGGGCTCCCTTCTCTGTACTTGGTAGCTGCTATTTCCTGGGGAAATGAAGATAATGACTAAGAAAAAAGAAAGAAAGAGAAAGGAAGGAAGGAAGGAAGGAAGGAAGGAAGGAAGGAAGGAAGGAAGGAAGGAAGGAGTCCTGCGGAAGAGAGAGTGAGGGGGTGTTGGGAGCCACCTGGAGGCACAGGTGGTCCTGCAGTTTGGAGGCAGCCACGTGGGGCTGAGCAACCCTGCCTGCACCCTTGCCTGCACATGCTCAGACCAGCAGAATGGCATTAACCAATCAGGACAGCGTTCAAGCCGCTCCACCGTTTAAAAGCAGATGCCTCGGGACCCTACTTCCTCTCTCTAAGCTTTCTCTCGTCCCTGCTCTATCGTCCCTTCCCCCAATTTTCCTCAAGGGAATGCTCCAAATAAAGATGTGACCAGAGAAGGAATTCTCGTTTTTGGTGGGGTTCATTCCTGCTGGACAGGATGGCGCCCCGCAACTGGTGCTCGAAACTCCGGGACGCTGAGGGACCCTGACAACTACGCCGGGGGACCCTGAGAAAGCCCGGGAGAAAAAGCCAAGATCAGACACCAGCACAGAGAGCCTTGAATTTCAGAACTCTGAGAACATGGAGCGGTGAGTGACGTCGGTTAAAATCCCCAGAAAGGGGAGGAAAAGAAATGTAAAAAGGAATTTCAAAGGATAGGCCTAAAATAGAAAAGAAAATACAAAAAAAAAAAAAAAAAAAAATCAAAGTTAAGGTATCTGAAAGAAGGTACAGAAAGCAACGGGGAAGAAAAATCCCTTAAGTTCAGTGCAGGTGGAGCTGAGAAAAAGCGAGGTTTACGGTTGGGAGATCCGCGGCTTCCTCCGTGCGTACTCGCTGTTAGAGACTGGAGGCAACAGTCTCGTAGGGAGGCGAGCTTGATCACTGCCTTCCCTGTTCTTAAAGAGCCACAGAGCTTTTGGAGGTGATTTTCGCCTAATTTTGATAAGAGAGCTCAGTCTCTGGCTCTCACGTACAAAAAACTTTAATTTTTTGACTGAGAAAGACAAGCTGCTTGATCGTGCTGAGAGTGCTGGCGGCAGCCGGCCCGCCTTTGAGCGGTAATGCCTGATTAGAAACACGGAAGTGGGCCAGGCACGGTGGTGCACACCTGTGATCCCAGCTACTCAGGAGGGAGACGCAACCGGTTGCTGGCGGGGAGTTTGCTGGGGGCCTACGGAAAGCCAGATCGCCATGGCGACGGGCAGGCTAAAGTCCGTGTGTCATCAGAGGCTATATGTCCCGGCCTTCTGGCGGGGCTATGGTTTTTGGAGGACTTTTTCAGCACCTGAGCGGACTCGCCTGACTGAGGCGGAAGCTGCGTGGTGAGCAGCGGCGCCATAAAAGGCAGAGAGGAGCTAAATCGGCTCTGCGGAAAAACTGTGTTTCCATAGCAACATGGGCGAGCGGGGAGGTGAGTTCCCAGAGAACGGGGCTCTGCGCGCGGGCGGACCGGGCAGGAGAAGCCCCTCCACGGGTGGGCGGATGCCCCCCCTCGCCGGAGCTTGGAAAAGGCTCACAGCCGGCGGTGCGAGTTCATTGCCTGAGGTGAAACGGCGAGCCCGCGCACGGCCCGGGGCGGAGCCATGCCTTTGGGCCATGCGGAGCGCGCCATTATGGGCTTCAGAGGCGGAGCTGTGGCAGCCGCCGCTGTCCGCTGCTGCCGCCGCCCTCAGTCAAGGTCGCCAAGAATTTAGTCAGATAAAAACATTTGTCGCCAAAAATTCAGTCAGATAAAAACATTTATCCCCTAAACAACGTCCCTTCGTCAGCAGGAAGTAGCCAGATCGATGCTACGTCCATTCTCCCTTAAAGAACTGGTCGTGATTATCATAATAAAGGCATGTTTACCTGGTTACCGTATCCTAGGTAACAAAGAAAGGCGGACCTTTTGCCTGAGGCACCTGGTGAGATAAACAATGCTACCTAGAGGTTTTTCCATCTGAATAGGGGAGCTGGAGAGATGGCTCAGCGGTTAAGGGCATTGCCTGCTCTTCCAAAGGTCCTGAGTTCAATTCCCAGTGACAACTGCTTTGGTTTTTAAACAATAGAGGGGGACTACACTACCAGTGACAGCTTCCCCCAGAGAAAGGATTTCTCTTGCATTCTTTACACTTAATTTTTAATTCAAAATTTTGCTGATTGTGCTGAATTTTTACACTGAGAGTTTTTAATAGTCTTAAATGTTAATTTGGGAGGAGAGTTTTGTTTATGTTTTTCTAGGAATGCTGACATACATCTGGATGCCAGCGAGACCGACCAGAGAGATAAAGAAGACGACCCAGTGGATGCTGAGTGTCCTGCTGTGGAAGATTCGTGCGGAGGCAGCAGAGATGACCTTCTGGGCGGTGCCAAGAGCAGCTGTTTCACGTCATTGACTTGAGCAACACCCTGTGCAACCTCTTATCTCTTAACAATTTTCTGACTGACTCTACTCTGCCTTTCTCCCTCCTTAGGAATGGGTGGGAGCAGAGATTCTTGGCATGCTGTGTCTAGGTGGAAGTGCTGTATGTCTTTGATTGGTGTGCTACCTGCTAGCCCAAGTGAGGTGGGGACCAGATTGAAGAATAGTTTTGCCTTATTGCTCTTAAAGACAATAATTAGGGGGAGATGTTGGGAGCCACCTGGAGGCACAGGTGGTCCTGCAGTTTGGAGGCAGCCACGTGGGGCTGAGCAACCCTGCCTGCACCCTTGCCTGCACATGCTCAGACCAGCAGAATGGCATTAACCAATCAGGACAGCGTTCAAGCCGCTCCACCGTTTAAAAGCAGATGCCTCGGGACCCTACTTCCTCTCTCTAAGCTTTCTCTCGTCCCTGCTCTATCGTCCCTTCCCCCAATTTTCCTCAAGGGAATGCTCCAAATAAAGATGTGACCAGAGAAGGAATTCTCGTTTTTGGTGGGGTTCATTCCTGCTGGACAGGATGGCGCCCCGCAAGGGGGGTTGTGGGAGCCAGCGGGGTCAAGGACACCACAGGAAAACCCAGTGTCAACCAGGCTGGGCTCGTAGGGGCTCATAGAGACTGAGCTGACATCCAGGGAGCCTGCTGCATGGGACTGACCTAGGCTCTCTGCCTTACAGTTGTGTAGCTTGGTCTTCTTGTGGGACTCCTAACAGTGGGGGCGGGGGCTGCCTCTGATTCTGTTGCCTACTCTTGGGACCCTTTCCTCCTTCCAGGTTGCCTCATCCAGCTTAATAGGAGAGGAGATGCCTAGTTTTGCTGCAACTTGATATACTGTGGCTGGCTGATACCCATGAAAGGCCGGCGGTTTTCTAAAGAGAGATGGAGGAGTACATGGGGCGGGGGAGGTGGGAGGGACTGAGGAGGGAGGGAAAACTGCGGTAGGGATGTAAAAACAGAAAAATGAGTGAAAGAAAAGGAGAGAGAGAGGAACAGAGGGAAGGAGGGGGGTAATCCTAAGAAAGCCAAACCAACAGGGTTCCCCACTCTTTTGCCCGTCCGTTAATCCGAAGCCTTGTGTTTTCACCTGTTTCACCTGTTGTGTGACTGGCTCTGAGTTTTCTACCTGACTGTCAATCTCTTTTCTTCCTATCAAGGGTGATCTCGCCACAATTAGTGCCCTGTATTTCTAAGGGCAAGGTTGCAAGGCTTGAAAGTAAACCTTGAGGGACCGAGCTCGAACAGGGGCGCCCCCTTCTGGTGTTATTTGTTTCAACGCTGTATCAACTGCTGCTTGTCTCTGAAAACATCCCTCCAGGAACTGATTTTCTCTCTAGTGTTTGCATTTTATTTATTTATTTTTGGTAAAGTCGATTACAAGTAGAAAAGTGAAGAAAGAATTTCAGAGAATAAGATCATATAAACAACTGAACATCAAGGACTAATGATCAGTGAACTAATGCCTGGTCACTTTGGAAGAAGCCACACCACCACCTGGACTGCCTTTCACCTGGTTCTAACCCAGTTAGGAGCCCGTGTGTCAAGTTGAACGGCGTTAGCAAATATCGATTATGAAGTTACAAGTATGTTACTGGACTTTTTAACTAAGTTCTGGCCCCTAGAGTCCCGACAACAAACTAGAATCAACCGCCGTGTCTCACATGCCAGGGAGGATTTGTGAAGAGCACAAATTGTATTACAAACGTCACAAAAAAGTGACAGTTAATCAAGGAGGCCCCGTTGGAAAACAGATAACTGTGTTGGATGTCTCTACATCCATCATCAAAGGGCAAATAGGAACTTTGTGAATTATGTACTATACATATGAAAGAAGGTTTGGGGGTATGCATAGTTTTCAGAACAGCTCAGACCGAGCTCTCGCTCTTCTCTCTGTTCTCCTTCTGCAAGGGAAGATGTAGACAGTATCACTGAGGGGAGCAAGCTGATCTCCGTGAAATGGTCAGCCGGCTCCGCAGTGTAGCCTCACAGCCACGGATGGATCTCTCCTTTAGGGGGTTGATGTCCTTTATGGGGCAACTTCTCCGTCAGGTTCTCTGGTGCTTGCGGTTAATTCAGGTCCCCCGCCTCATGATGTTTTAGAATCCTAGTTAAATGGACGCACTGAGAATTCTTTACGCAAACTAATTTAAAACATTGTAAGCAGTTCTCTTGTGCCAGTAGAACCGAGAAATTTTAAGCCCCTTCCCTTTTCACCCCGAAACTTCCCAGCCGATGGAAAGCACCGAGAACTCCCAATTCACAAGCATCTTTAAAAGGGCTGTGCGAACCCCAGCCAGCTCTCACTGAATCACCCATGAGTTGTTGAATGTTAAAGCCCCGAGAGAGGTGGGAAGGAGGAAGGGAAAGGGCCCGACAATAAGGAGCAGTTGCTGCTATTCCAGAGGGTTGAGTTCCAGGCTCAACCCCCAACAAGGCAGCTCGTAACTGCCCCTAACTCCAGCCCCTGCGGGCACGAACACTGCAAATAAATTTAATAGGATTTCATTGTTTATATTTTAATACATGAGTGAGTGTTTCGCCTTTGCGTACGTCACTGTGCCACGTGGATGTCTGGTGACCGTGAAGCAAAGCATCTGATGCCTTAGGAAATGGAGTGACCGGCAATTGTGGGCTGTCCCGTCGGTGCTGTCAACAGAAACTACGTCCTCTAGCAAGAGCTCTTGGTCCATCTCATAATACCCGTCTTCACAAGAGAAAATAATTATCAATAAATTTCTAAAATGGTGATATCATTTGAAAATTTGCAGTTCTAATACCTAAAGTAAATCGAACACAAAGCAGAAACTCCCATATGAAGACGAGCAAAAAAAAAAAACCTCTTTCCCTGACCGGGAATCGAACCCGGGCCGCGGCGGTGAGAGCGCCGAATCCTAACCACTAGACCACCAGGGAAGGTGGGGAGAATCCTCTTTGTAGAATATGTGAACTGAATTAGTTACTGTGCTACTGCTGACCGAACTAATTATAAATCCCAGTAAACCAGATTCAAAAGGTTCGAAAGTGTATGGTCGGTACTCCTGCCTAAATGTGTGCATTGACCCAAAATACACTGTAGCATTTAACAAAGTCACATTTCTATTTTGAGACAGTGTCTCAGCCCTGAACTGGAACTCTATGAAGGCTAGTAAAGAGATCCTCCTGCCTCTGCCTCTCCAAAGTTAGGTTTAAAGACGTGTACCACCACTACCCGCGCTGAGACAAGTTTAAAAGAGCAATCTAAATTGTCTCCTTGCTTTTCTTTTTATAATACAGAAAGATGTTCAAACATCAAAATTCTTCGATTTAGGTTCTCGTGTCAGTTTTTTTAGCATAACGAGGACCTAAATGACAAAGTCATTAGAACTTAGCATGTAGCACTCACAAGACGTGGCCGAAATAGCTCAGTTGGGAGAGCGTTAGACTGAAGATCTAAAGGTCCCTGGTTCGATCCCGGGTTTCGGCAACACAAACCTATGTTTTTGTTTAATGAAACATACTTCTGTATGTACTATCTTCCCTTTTGTTTTGAGCTGTCGTACATCTGTTTCTCCGACGTATCTGTTTCCTTCTCCGAACCTACCTCTTCTTTATACCCATGACGTTAACCCAAAAGCTGTAAGCCAAAGCCAAGGAAAACAGAAAACCTTACTGTCGTTACTAAACACAGCACACCTTGTGCAACAGTGTAGGATGTGCGAACATCAAGGGAGTAACTAATGTAAGATTGGCATGGTGTCACTTGCCTTTAATCTCAGCACCCAAGAGGCAGAGGCAGGCAGATCTTATGAGTTGGAGACTAGCCTGGTCTATACAGTGAGTTTTAGGCCAGCCAAGGATACGTAGGGAAGCCAGGTCTCAACAACTCCCCTCCCCCCAAAAAAGGAGTCTAAGGAAGATTTTCTTCACTTTCTGTAATAAGTTTAGAGTCTGAATGGAATTTGTGGGAATTTCTACTTGTACAATATGAGTGAGTCACATTTCCTGGACAGAATGATACTTTTGTCAATCACTGAGACCAAATAGCTGGCACAAGCAGCTTACGAAAGAAGTGCTTACTGTAACTTGCAGTGTGGGGGTGCCATCCATTGTGCAGGAAAGCACATACGCGGAGGCTGAAAGAAGAGCTTACTGTGACTTACAGTGTGCGGGTGCCGTCCATTGTGCAGGAAGGCACAGACGCGGGGTCTCATGGAGTCCACAGCAAGCAGAAAAATGATGATTCTGGGTTTTCCCTTTTCATTCAATCCAACTGTCTACATTCAGGGCAGGTGTTTCTTCGTCAGTTAACTATCTGCGGAAGTACAGATGTGCTGGAGGTGTGCCATCTCTGAGCATGCTACAACCGTCAAGCTGACAGAGGAAATGAATTGGCACGTGAGGTTTCATTAAGTGTCCATAGTAGTCAAGATGATTTTCAAGGCCATATTCCAAACTTAAGATCTAGGGAAAGCATTTTGGTGACTTTGATTTGATACATGGCTTGATAGAGAGCAGGGTCGGAATAACATCTTCATTGGGGCTAACTTTAAGATTTCCCGGGGTTTTCTCCCCCAAACCATTCTAATTTCTTAATCAAGATAGTAACCCAAGGAGCTATGTCTGGGTTGTTTTGTTTCTTTGTTTGTTTTTTTCTTGTCAACTTGATACAGGCTAGAGTTTCCGGGGAAGAAAACACAGACTGGGAAATGGTTTCCATCAGCTTGCCTGTAGGACATCGCCTTGATTAATGATTGCTGTAGAGGGCCCAATGCATTTCAGGTGGCACTGCCCCTAGTAGCTGGTCCTGGGATGTCGAAGCCGCTGAAGAAGCCATGGGAAACAAGCCAGTAAGCACTCCTCCACAGCCTCTGCTTCAGTTCCGGCCTCCAGCTGTCTGCCTTGAGTTCCTGCCCTGACTTCCCTGGATAATGGACTGCAGCTGTCAGGTGAAACGAGCCCTTTCTTACCCAAGTTGCTTTTATGGTGTTTTTCACAAGAACTGAAAGCTAGCTAAGGGAAGCCATAAGACAGCATTTGCTTTCCTCTACTAATGTCCAATGCTCTTTTAAACTGAGCATTGGTACCGTTTGGAAATTCTTTACTGTCTAACTTTTACTATCCGATTCATTGTCGCCTTGTGAGTTTAGTCTTGTGATGGTTCTTCATGGCTATCAACTTGACTAAATCTAGAATTAACTAAAACCCAAGCATCCGGATACACCTGTGACAGATTTTTGTCTTGATAGGGTGGAAAGACTCAGCCTTTTGGGGGGGGGGGGGGAGATCCACCTTTAATCAGGGCTAGGCCTTCTGTGGCAGTTCATATAAAAGGCTGAGAAGGAGGAGGCTTGCTCTCTCTTGGGCTGCTTGCTCTCAGCAGCAAATTCCTTCCTTCCCTGCCATTCGAGCCTTCTTCTTAGGATTCCAGCTTGTACTAAAGACCAACTCAGATATCCAACCGTGAAGACTGAACAACTTGCTGGTTTCCTGGGCTTTCCACTGGTAGACAGCCATTGTTGGACTAACTGGACCACAGCCTGTAAGTCACACTAATAAAGACTTCCTTCTATCAGTTTTCTTCCTAGAGAACCCTGACTAATACACTCTCTATGCATGGCTACATCTAAATTCTTCTTTCCATGCACCGCAGTTTGCTCTGTTTTGATCATCGATCTATTCCGCAATCCAGTTGTGTGTCCTTTCATTTTTTTTTTTAATTGGACATCACTTAGAGTTATCCGCTGACGTCTGGGTGGTGTTGGCATTTGCATAATAATCTTTCTCATTTTCATTATACGAACTCTTGGAAAATATGGTCATGATATTCACCGTGTTCAAAAATAAACCATCATAAACCTTGATGCGAAGTAGCACTGTCTCAGCGGTTAATCTACTTTTACACGGGTGAAGACAGACCACTCTGGACTACACTACCATACACTGAAGCCCCGTGGCTGGGTCACTTGCAACGCTGGGGTCTTACTATCAAAGCCAGGGTCCTAACTCAGCAGCAGCTGGCAGAGACAGCTGGCAAACCAGTTTGCTTTCTGGCGCGCGGCGGGGTGGGGATGGAGGTGGGGGTCGTAATTTAAAAGGTTTCTGTATTTTCTCCCACTTCCACACTTAACGCGGAAAACCAAACACTCA